>NC_064562.1:116493024-117743024 GCF_937001465.1 Orcinus orca
CAAGTGACATAAGTTAGAAATACAATCAGCAAAGAAAACCATGATAATAGTCAAGATCCTGAAAATTTACATCCTAAAGTTGACCAGCTGATTTTAAATATCATGTCTGTCTATCTGTCTGCCTTCCTGTGTGTGGACATATAGCTTGATAGTTCCATTAGCCATCCATCAATGTGGGTTTGCCAGATATATACTAAAATAATTTTTTTTTAAGTGTGACTTAGAGCTTTGCAGCACTTAACATTTTGAATGTCCTTCAATGTCCACTGTTTTATTTAGTCTTCCCAGGAGCTCTATGAGAATATCAAGGCAGGTATAATTATTCCCATTTTAGGGTTAAGGCAACTGTTGGTTTAAAAAGTTTGGGCTTCCCTGGTGGCGCAGTGGTTGAGAGTCCGCCTGCCGATGCAGGGGACACGGGTTCGTGCCCCGGTCCGGGAAAATCCCACATACCGCGGAGCGGCTAGGCCCGTGAGCCATGGCCGCTGGGCCTGCGTGTCCAGAGCCTGTGCTCCGCAACGGGAGAGGCCACAACAGTGAGAGGACTGCATACCGCAAAAAAAAAAAAAAAAGTTAGGTGACTTTCCCAGAGCCACCCAGTTATGAAATGACAGGGCAACCCAGTGAGATAGGTTGTGGTTTTTGCTTTGTTTTCTTTATATTTCCCCTTTCTGTTAAATAGATGGGGATACTGAAGCTCCAAGATTCCATGCCTCACCCAAATTGATACAGGCCCCATCGGTGGCAGTACCGGGACTCACACTAGCAAAGTGAGATGCCCTGTTTTTTCGTTCTAATATCCATCCTGCCTCCCTGCCTCTGTCCCAATAGCCCACTCTGCCTGGAATGACCTCCTTTCCCCAATGCATCCACCTTTATGATGTAAATCAAATGACTGTCCGGCAAAAAAGGGTCCCTTATTCCTTCACATCTTACTGGACAACCTCTTGCTGCTCACCCTGACTTTACATTTGTTCATTTTGCCCCTGCATCTCAATCAGAAACTCCCTGAAGGCAAGTGCAATGTCTTAGCCATCTCTGCCTATCCCAGAGCAACTCTGGGACAGGTGTCAGGTACATGGCAGCAGGCACTGAACATGAAGTCTGAATGTGTATGGCACTGTAAGCTGAAAATGCAAAGAGCTATATATATATGTCAGATTATTTATTTTTACTCTTATGTACACTTGGCCTTTTTTTTCCCCAAAATTGACTCTTTTTTTAAAGATGTTCTTTTATTTATTTATTTTTTAATTTCTTTTGGCTGCACCGTGTGGCATGCAAGATCTTAGTTCCCCAACCAGGGATCAAACCCATGCCACCTGCTGTGGAAGCGCCGAGTCTTAACAAGTGGACTGCCAGGGAAGTCCCCAAAATTGACTCTTAAAAACTGTTTTTCATGTATTCGTGACTATAGTTGTATTCTTGAGAATACCAAATTAATGGATGGTGTATTTGAAGGATGCACTTTTGTCATTCATTCCTTCATTCACACGTTCATTTGCTCAGATGAAGAGGTCTGACAGTTGTCTGCAAGCATCATGCCCAGCAGCTGGGGGTAGGGTGGAGGGGGACTCCTTCAGTCCCACAGGATGATTTGGGTGGCACATCACACTGCCCAATACAGACGCACCTGACGTGGTTTGGACTCTATCCCAAGTGCAATGGGGGATCCCGTGGAGTGAGCGTAGTATCTGCAATTGACCTTTCACTCCAAGTAAACTCTTGTTTTCTGCTGAAGTGGTGCTTGGTGCAGACCCAGATTGAATCAATGACCCAGATTATGGGAGCCATTTGTTTGTTTCTGCCCACCCTGAGTCTTCTGCTCCAAGCAGCATAACTTGGGTAATGCCACTGCAACTACCCATCCCCCCATGCCAGCCCTCCATTCCAGGGGCCTGTGAAACCCCACTCCACTCAGTGAGCCCTGCCACACACCCCTAGCCATCCCTCAGGAGGCCAATTCCTCTCTACTTAGAGGTATAAATCAGGCTTCAAAGCACAATCTTATTCACTTATAGCTTTAAGACATCAGGGCAAAAATCATAATTCTGATCTAATACTTGAATTTTTTTCACATGAAAAATAGCCCCACCATGCTCAGAGCGGGTGAGCAGGCTTCCAGAAGCAGCAGCCATGAGCTCCTCTTAGCTGTGGCTTCACTTCCAGCTGTAGCGAAGGTCTGCGTCTGAAGCTTGAAGCACAGGCTCGCAGGCGAGCGCTCCCTGCTGGCTTCAAGCATCTGCCTTTCATCTGCCTATAAGTAGGTTTCATGTTGCTGTTTATAGTTCTTGCTGCAAGATAGCTCTTGGGCTGGGAAAGCAAGTGCCTGCAGCACTTGGGAGAAAGCAGAAGCGTGATGACGGAAGAGTAAGAACAATAGTAACAGGTCATCCTTGTACAGCTCTGTGTAGTCTGCATCTTAAGTCTCCTGAGAAGAGCTAATGGCCCAGCAATAGGATCCCTATTTTATTTAGGGAATGGAAGTGAAGAATGTTTATGAGGCTTGTTTAAGTTTGCACAGCAGTTAGCACTGCTAACTTCTTCGAGGAAGAATTGTGATACACAAGGCGTGTGGGTATGTGTGTTGCAAAGAGAGACAAAGAATGAGAGACATAAGGACAGAGACAGAAAGTCAGAGAGAGAGAGACCTTTAAGACTTCTTCCAAAAATTTAAGCCCGGCCCCTGCCCAATACAGCAAAGTCCTGGATAACCTCCTCAGCAGAAGATTCCAGAAACCAGAAGCTTACTCATTGCCTTTCAAGTTAGACTATAGTGTTGTTGACTCTAAAGACCGAAGAGAAATAATTCATTAAGCTAAAAATTGGATGCATTGTAGTGAAATAGAACCCAGACCCTAGACATTGGGCAGTTCTGGAGTTGAGTCTCAGTCATTCTACTTTGTACGTGACATGGAAAAAGAGATTAACATCGCTGAACCTCGGATGCTTCACCCATGTAGGGGAAATAATATCCTTCATGAGAAAAGCTATGTAAAGCTCCTAGAACTTTCCAGTAGAACTTTCTGCAATGATGGGAAATGTTCTAAATCTGGACACTCCAATAGGGTAGCCATTTGCTACACCTGGGTATTGAAAACTTAAAATGTGACTAGTGCAATGGAGAAACTAATTGTTCTAATTAATTTTAAGTAACCACATGAGCATGTGCAGATCTAGAAGCTACAAATCCATGGCTTCATTTGTTCTCCATGACAACTTTGTGACTTATACGATGCAGAGATGATGCATATGATTAATGAGGAAATTGAGTCTCAAAGGAGATCCTGCTAAAAGCTCACATGGCCATCTCACGCCATCAGGAGTCTCCTAAGCTAGGGAGCTATAAAGAACCCCAACCCAGCCAGCCCAGCAGACACACACAAGCCCTAAGACCAGTCAGGCACGGCCTGAGCGAGAAAGTGTTTTTCACAAAGAGCCAAAGCCACTGACAAAGTATGATTCGCTGTGTCAGTGTTAAGACATTCTGTCTAAACTGTTTCCCGTCACCAGCAGGAGAGGGCTGGCTGGGCAAAGGCTCAGAGTCATTCAATCAGTTTCACGCAGCCTCACTCATCAGGGCAAGAAAGGGCTTAAAATTTGATGTTAGACTATGCTTTGCATTAGCCAGAAATGTCTCTAACTCACCAGATCAAGAGTATTCTTAAAATTCCTTCATTACAATGGGTTTTGCCCTTGATATGTGCCAACATTTCTGTTGGAGGAAGGCATCTATTATGGGCTGAAGTGTGTCCCCTACACCCACTAAATTCATATGTTGAAGTCCTAAACCACAACACCTCAGAATGTCACCGTATTTGGAGATAAGCTTTTTAAAGAGGTAATTAAGGTAAAAGGAGGTCATTAGAGTGGGTCCTAATCCAATATAGCTGGCATCCCTAAAAAAGGGGAAACATGGACACAGATGTACAGAGGAGGACCAATCCAAACAAACTTACACAGTCATCTTTTGGCATCCACAGGGGACTGGTTCCAGGACACCCCGCAGGTACCAAGTCCACGGATGCTCAGGTCCCTTATATAAAGTAATGCAGTATTTGCGTATAACCTACACATGTCCTCTCTTGTGCTTTAAATCATCTCAGATCACTTATAATACTTAATAGAATGTAAATGCTATGTAAGTAGTTGTAAATGCAGTGTAAATGCTATGTAAATAGTTGCTGGTGCACAGCAAATTCAAGTTTTTCTTTTTGGAAATTTCTGTAATTTTTTTTCAAATATTTGCAATCCGTGGTCAGTTGAACCTGTGGATGCAAAACCCACAGATACAGAGGGCTGACTATACAGCATTTATTTGATCAGTCTTCCCAGATGATTCTAGAAAGCAACACAGGTGAAGAACTTTAATTCACCAAGGAACAAAAATCATTACACAAATGTCAACAGCAAGGATGCTAATAATAAATTAAAGCATTATAGCTTTTTAGAATTAATATGCCACTTTCACATACATTTTCACAAATGTTGTCGTGAGATTTAATCATTCTTCCCAATTAACAGACAAGCTACTGGAACCTTGTCCAAGTTCACAGAGTCTGTAATTAATAAAGACAGGTACACACACCAGTTCCTGGACTACACAATCCTGGGCAAAACCATTTCATCACTTTACCTGCTTTTCACCAAAACCATCTCTGAGCAGGGTGAACATGTATCCCAACTTGCCCAAGATACTCCAAGTCCGCAAAGTTTTCCCAGAGTAATTATGAATAGCATCCTCTTTCACTCTCTCAAAAGTGCCCGGGTTTATGCAATTTATCACATGGCCACTTACAGATAAGCCACATTTGATAGTAAAAGTTTTCCTGCAGCGGTTACAAACCCTCACAAGATCAAAGCAGCTGTTGATATGGCAAGGGAATGTCTTCGTGCAACGGGAAGTCTCATGGGCACATCTATTGGGTGAAACATCAGCTGGACAATGGGCTGTGCTGTAGAGAACAGAGCACACCCAAGTGCCCACCCAATTCTGGAGACCAGGACCCTGATTTGACCTGCTTTGGGCTTGCAGTGGGAGCTTAGATAAAAGGAAGGAATTCAGCTAGATAAGCCTGAGATCATTCCAGCTTTAATCCTCTGGTTAATTTGATGAGTGCTTAGTATGTTTAAGGGACTGTGGGTGGGAATGGGCAATAAAAGAGGAATGATCAACGTGTTCCGGGGTCTTTTGGAGATGTAGGACGTATGTGTGATGGTGATGTTTTGCCTCCAAACATCTGAAATATGCATTCGTTAGTTTGTTACAGTAGCAAACAAACCCCAGAAAGATCTGTTGCTTGCCACAGAAAGGTTTATCATTTTGTTCACACAAAGCGTGTGGCAAGTCCGGCAGTTCCCAGGGCAGATTCCTTCCACGCAGTGGTTCAGGCGTGCAGCCTCACATCTTGCAGCTTCACCATCTGAAGCAGGTACCCGAGGCTGGGAGACAGAAGGCTGGGCAGTGATGACACAGTTCCCTCCTGCTCACAATCTATTGACCAGAACTAGTTGCCTGGCCCTGCCTAGGAACTGAGTTACCTGCTAAACCCCACCCTTCGAAATTTAGTCCCAATCTAGCATCTCACCCTCATGGCCTGCAGTCTCCTGCCTGCATGCTCCGGCTCCAGACAAACTCTCAATGCATGATAGGGAAGTTGTCCCCATGCCTTGGCACACTGTTTTCCTCTCCTGCCATAGCCTCCCCCCCACTCCTCTGCCCAACACCACTCAGACCCCAAGGTCCACCTAGGTGATATCTGTTTGTATCAGTTTCCTAGGGCTGCTATAACAAATTAGTATAATTTTAGATAGCTTAAAGAACCAGAAATTTATTCTCTAGCAGTTCTGGAGATGAGAATTCTGAAATCAATGTTGTCTGCAGAACGAAGAACTCTCTCCAAGCTTCCGGTGGTTGTTGGAAATTCTTGGCATTTCTTCACTTGTAGCTGCATCACTCCAGTCTCTGCCTCCATCATTACACGGCCATGTTCCCTCTGTGTGTTTGTGACTTCACATTGTGTACTCCTCTCTGTGTGTCTGACTCTCTTTTTTTCTCTTCTTATAAGAACACGAGTCATATTGGATTGAGTCTATCCTACTCCAGTATGAACTCAACTTACATCCTAACCACATCTGCAAAAACATTATTTCCAAATAAGGTCACATTCACCGGTACCAGGGGTGAGAACTTCAAAATATCTTTTGGAGAACACAATTCAACCCATGTCACTGTTTGAGAAGCCTCCCCAGGTGCCCTAGAGGAGAATTACCCACTTCCATCTCTGTGTTCTCATGGATCATATGTCATATACCATGACGATGACATTTGTTCCTGTGTAGGAGTTACAGGTCTGGTCACCTCTCTTTCCCACGTTGTGGACAGGGATGATGTCTCGTGTACCCTTGACACCTTTCTAGCTGCATCTCTCATAATGCCTGATGCTGCCCAGAGCAGTCTCGTCTAGAAGAGAAAACATGGGCTCTGGAGACAGGTATTCCCTTGAGTTCTAATCCTGACACCTTCTGGCCGTGTGACTTGGAGGAAGGTATTTAACCTATTAGATTTTCATCTTTAAGGTGGGAATAACCCTCCCCTGAAGAAGACCCAGTCCAACCTCGCATTTTACCAAAGTACCTTCCAGCAACTATGTTCTCTGGTCCTTCCTCATCTCTGATGACTTTCACTAATCTGAATGGACCTGAGGAAAAAGTCAGATTGTTCTCCCAAGCTCTGCCCAGGAAGGAAGCTAAAGAGCTTCAGAAGGCTGAGTGGTGACAGGGATTTCAAACAACCAAAGGTTGACTGGGAGCGCTGGAAGCACGGAGGTGCCTCTGAGAAGCAGTGGGACCACTGAACGTACTAAAAGCAATTAGCACTCCAAATGCACAGGTTTGCGGAGAGCAGCATAAGCCCAGTAGGCAGGATCTGGACTGCAATATTATTTTCTCTTCCGTTAGATCAAATGAAGAAAGGTAGAAAGCATGAAGCTTGAGTTGCAGGGGAAATGACAGGCAAAGACAGTAAATAGGACTAATTAACGTCAGCTTCGTTCCCAGGTTACAAAGAGCTGTGTGTGCACAGCAAGCTGGCCGGGGAACGGTAGGATCTTTGGATCTGCCTATTGACCTGAGATAACTTGTAAAATACCTCCCAAAGTGACTGTCTTCTTTTATTTGAATTTTTTTAACATCTTTATTGGAGTATAATTGCTTTACAATGGTGTATTAGTTTCTGCTTTATAACAAAGTGAATCAGCTATACGTTTACATATATCCCGATATCCCCTCCCTCTTGTGCCTCCCTCCCACCCTCCCTATCCCACCCCTCTAGGTGGAGACAAAGCACCGAGCGGATCTCCCTGTGTTATGCAGCTGCTTCCCACTAGATATATATTTTACATTTGGTAGTATATATAAGTCCATGCCACTCTCTCACTTCGTCTGAGCTTACCCTTCCCCCTCCCCGTGTGCTCAAGTCCATTCTCTACGCCTGTGTCTTTATTCCTGTCCTGACCCTAGGTTCTGTAGAACCATTTTTTTTTTTTTTAGATTCCATATATATGTGTTAGCATACAGCATTTGTTTTTCTCTTTCTGACATACTTCACTCTGTATGACAGACTCTAGGACCATCCAACTCACTAAAAAATATGCAATTTCAGTTCTTTTTATGGCTGAGTAATATTCCATTGTGTACATGTGCCACATCTTCTTTATCCATTCATCTGTCAGTGGACACAGGTTACTTCCATGTCCTGGCTATTGTAAATAGTGCTGCAATGAACATTGTGGTACATGACCCTTTTTCAAGTATGGTTTTCTCAGGGTATATGCCCAGTAGTGGGATTGCTGTGTAGTATGGTAGTTCTCTTTTTAGTTTTCTAAGGAACCTCCACACTGTTCTCCATAGTGGCTGTATCAATTTACATTCCCACCAACAGTGTAAGAGCGTTCCCTTTTCTCCACACCCTCTCCAGAATTTATTGTTTGTAGATATTTTGATGATGACCCTGACTGGTGTGAGGTGATACTTCATTGTAGTTTTGATTTGCATTTCTCTAATGATTAGTGACTTTCAGCATCCTTTCATGTGTTTGTTGGCAATCAGTATATCTTCTTTGGAGAAATGTCTATTTAGGTCTTCTGCCCATTTTCGGATTGGGTTGTTTGTTTTTTTGATATTGAGCTGCACGAGCTGCTTGTAAATTTTGGAGATTAATCCTTTGTCAGTTGCTTCATTTGCAAATATTTTCTCCCATTCTGTGGGTTTTCTTTTCATCTTGTTTATGGTTTCCTTTTCTGTGCAAAAGCTTCTAAGTTTCATTAGGTCCCATTTGTTTATTTTTATTTCCATTTCTCTAGGAGGTGGGTCATAAAGGATCTTGCTGTGATTTATGTCATAGAGTGTTCTGCCTATGTTTTACTCTAAGAGTTTTATAGTGTCCGGCCTTACATTTAGGTCTTGAATCCATTTTGAGTTTATTTTTGTGTATGGTGTTAGGGAGTGTTCTAATTTCATTCTTTTACATGTAGCTGTCCAGTTTTCCGAGCACCACTATTGAAGAGGCTAACTCTTCGCCATTGTATATTCTTGCCTCCTTTATCAAAAATAAGGTGACCATATGTGCGAGGGTGTATCTCTGGGCTTTCTATCCTGTTCCACTGAGCTATATTTCTCTTTTTGTGCCAGTACCATACTATCTTGACTACTGTAGCTTTGTAGTATACTCTGAAGTCAGCAAGTCTGGTTCCTCCAGGTCCGTTTTTCTTTCTCAAGATTGCTTTGGCTCTTCGGAGTCTTTTGTGTTTCCATACAAATTGTGAATTTTTTTGTTCTACTTCTGTGAAAAATGCTATTGGGTTTCATAGGGATTGCCTTGAACCTGTAGATTGCTTTTGGCAGTATAGTCATTTTCACAATGTTGATTCTTCCAATCCAATAACATGGTATATCTCTCCAGCTGTTTGTATCGACTTTAATTTCTTTCATCAGTATCATAGTTTTCTGCATACAGGTCTTTTGTCTCCTTAGGTAGATTTATTCCTAGGTATTTTATTGGGTTTTTTGCAATGGTAAATGGGAGTGTTTCCTTAATTTCTCTTTCAGATTTTTCAGCATTAGTGTATAGGAATGCAAGAGATTTCTGTGCATTAATTTTGTATCCTGCTGCTTTAACAAATTCATTGATTAGCTCTAGTAGTTTTCTGGTGGCATCTGTAGGATTCTCTATGTATAGTATCATGTCATCTGAAAACAGTGACAGCTTTACTTCTTCTTTTCTGATTTGGATTCCTTTTATTTCTTTTTTTTCTCTGATTGCTGTGGCTAAAACTTCCAAAACTGTGTTGAATAATAGTGGTGAGAGTGGACAACCTTATCTTATTCCTGATCTTAGAGGAAATGTTTTCAGTTTTTCACCATTGAAAACGATGTTGGCTGTGGGTTTGTCATATATGGCCTTTATTATGTTGAGGTAAGTTTTCTCTATGCCTACTTTCTGGAGGGTTTTTACCATAAATGGGTGTTGAATTTTGTCAGAAGATTCTTCTGCATCTACTGAGATGATCATATGTTTTTTTTCCTTTAATTTGTTAATATTTTTGATCACATTGATTGATTTGTGTATGTTGAAGAATTCTTGCATTCCTGGAATAAACCCCTCTTGATCATGGTATATGATCCTTTTAACATATTGTTGGATTCTGTTTGCTAGTATTTTGTTGAGGATTTTTGCATCTATGTTCACCAATGATATTGACCTGTAGTTTTCTTTCATTGTGACATCTTTGACTGGTTTTGGTATCGGGGTGATGGTGGCCTGGTAGAATGAGTTTGGGAATGTTCCGCCCTCTGCTATGTTTTGGAAGAGTTTGAGAAGGATAGGTGTTAGCTCTTCTCTAAACGTTTAATAGAATTTGCCTCTGAAGCCATCTGGTCCTGGGCTTTTGTTTGTTGGAGGATTTTTAATCACAGTCTCAATTTCAGTTTTTGTGATCGGTCTGTTTATATTTTCTATTTTTCCTGGTTCAGCCTCAGAAAGTTCTGCTTTTCTAAGAATTTGTCCATTTCTTCCAGGTTGTCCGTTTTATTGGCATATAGTTGCTTGTAGTAATCCCTCATGATTCTTTGTATTTCTGCAGTGTCAGTTGTTACTTCTCCTTTTTCACTTTGAATTCTATTGATTTGAGTCTTCTCCCTTTTTTTCTTGATGAGTATGACTAATGTTTTATCAATTTTGTTTATCTTCTCAAAAGCCATCTTTTAGTTTTATTGATCTTTGCTATTGTTTCCTTCATATCTTTTTCATTTATTTCTGATCTGATCTTTATGATTTCTTTCCTTCTGCTAACTTTGGTTTTTTTTTTGTTCTTCTTTCTCTAATTGCTTTAGGTGTAAGGGTAGGTTGTTTATCTGAGACGCTTCTTGTTTCTTTAGGTAGGATTGTATTGCTATAAACTTGCCTCTTAGAACTGCTTTTGCTGCATCCCATAGGTTTTGTGTCATCATGTTTTCATTATCATTTATTTCTAGGTATTTTTTTGATTTCCTCCTTGATACCTTCAGTGATCTCCTGGTTATATGTAGTGTATGTTTAGCCTCCATAAGTTTGTATTTTTTCCCTTTTTTTTTTCCTTTATTTGATCTAGTCTTATAACATTGTGGTCGGAAAAGATACTTGATACGTTTTCAATTTTCTTAAATTTACCAAGGCTTGATTTGTGTCCCAAGGTATGATCTATTGTGGAGAATGTTCCATAAGCACTTGAGAAGAAAGTGTATTCTGTTGTTTTTGGATGGAATGTCTTATAAATATCAATTAAATCCATCTTGTTTAATGTGGCATATAAAGCTTATGTTTCCTTATTTATTTTCATTTTGGAGGATCAGTCCATTGGTGAAACTTGGATGTTAAAGTCCCCTACTATTATTGTGTTGCTGTCGATTTCCCTGTTTATGGCTGTTAGCATTTGCCTTATGTATTGAGGTATTCCTATATTGGGTGCATAAATATTTACAATTGTTATATTGTCTTCTTGGATTGATCCCTTGATCATTATGTAGTGTCCTTCTTTGTCTCTTCTAATAGTCTTTATTTTAAAGTCTATTTTGTCTGATATGAGTATCGCTACTCAGCTTTATTTTGATTTCTATTTGCATGGAATGTATTTTCCCATCCCCTCACTTTCAGTCTGTATGTGCCCCTAGGTCTGAAGTGGTCTCTTGTTGACAGCATGTATACTGGTCTTGTTTTTGTATCCATTCAGCCAGTCTATATCTTTTGGTTGGAGCACTAAATCTATTTACATTTAACATAGTTATAGATATGTATGTTCCTCTTATCATTTTCTTAATTGTTTTGGGTTTGTTATTTTAGGTCTTTTCCTTCTTTTGTGTTTCCTACCTAGAGAAATTCCTTTAGCATTTGTTGTAAAGTTGGTTTGGTGATGCTGAATTCTCTTAGCTTTTGCTTGTCTGTAAAGGTTTTAATTTTTCCATCAAATCTGAATGAAATACTTGCTGGGTAGAGTAATCTTGTTTGTACGTTTTTCCCTTTCATCACTCTAAATATGTCCTGCCACTCCCTTCTGGCTTGCAGAGTTTCTGCTGAAAGATCAGCTGTTAACCTTATGAGGATTCCCTTGTATGTTATTTGTTGTTTTTCCCTTGCTGCTTTTAATATTTTTTCTTTGTACTTAATTTTTGATAGTTTGATTAATATGTACCTTGTCGTGTTTCTCCTTGGATTTATACCGTGTGGTACTCTCTGTGCTTCCTGGACTTGATTGACTATTTGCTGTCCCATATTAGGGAAGTTTTCAACTATAATCTCTTCAGTTATTTTCTCAGTCCCTTTCTTTTTCTTTTCTTCTTCTGGGACCCATATAATTCGAATGCTGGTGTGTTTAATGTTGTCCCCGAGGTCTCTGAGACTGTCCTCAATTCTTTTCATTCCTTTTTCTTTATTCTGCTCTGTGGTAGTTATTTCCACTGTTTTATCTTCCAGGTCACTTATACGTTCATCTGCCTCAGTTATTCTGCTATTGATTCCTTCTAGAGAATTTTTAATTTCATTTGTTGTGTTGTGCATCACTGTTTGTTTGCTCTTTAGTTCTCTAGGTCCTTGTAAGACGTTTCTTCTATTTTCTTCATTCTATTTCCAAGATTTTGGATCATCTTTACTATCATTACTCTGAATTCTTTTTCAGGTAGACTGCCTATTTCTTGTTTATTTGTTTGGTCTGGTGGGTTTTTACCTTGCTCTTTCAACTGCTGTGTGTTTCTGTGTCTTCTCATTTTGCTTAATTTACTGTATTTGGGGTCTCCTTTTCACAGGATGCATGTTCGTAGTTCCCTTTGTTTTTGGTGTCTGCCCCCAGTGGCTAAGGTTGGTTCAGTTAGTTGTGTAGGGTTCTTGGTGAAGGGGACTTGTGCCTGTGTTCTGGTTGATGAGGCTGGATTTTGTCTTTCTGGTGGGCAGGGCCACATCCAGTAGTGTGTTTGGGGGTTTCTGTGACCTTATTATGATTTTAGGTAGCCTCTCTGCTAATGGGTGGGGTTGTGTTCCTGTGTTGTAAGTTGTTTGGCATAGGGTGTCCAGCACTGTAGCTTGCTGGTCATTGAGTGGAGCTGGGTATTAGTGTTGAGTCAGAGATCTCTGGGAGAGCTTTCACCATTTGATATTACATGGAGCCAGGAGGTCTCTGGTTGTCCAATGTCCTGAACTCAGCTCTCCAACTTCAGAGGCACAGGCCTGACATTAGGCCAGAGCACCAAGACCCTGTCAGCCACATGGCTCAGCAGAAAAAGGAGAAAAAAAAGAAAGAAAGAAAAAAATAAAATAAAGTTATTAAAATTAAAAAAATAAATTATTGAAAAAAAATTTTAAGTAATAAAGAAAGGAAAGAAAGAAAGAAAGAAGAGAGCAGCCAAACCAAAACACAAATCCACCAATGATAACAAGCGCTAAAAACTATACTTAAGAAGAAAAGAAAAGGACAGACAGAACCCTAGGACAAATGGTAAAAGCAAAGCTATACAGACAAAATCACACAAAGAAGCATACACATACACACTCACAAAAAGAGAAAAAGGAAAACAAATATATATATATATATATTTAAAAAAAAAGGAGGAAGAGAGCAACCAAATCAGTAAACAAATCTGCCAATGATAATAAACTCTAAATACTAAACTAAGATAAACATAAAACCAGAAACAAATTAGATGCAGAAAGCAAACCCCAAGTCTACAGTTGCTCCCAAAGTCCACCGCCCCAATTTGGGATGATTTGTTGTCTATTCAGGTATTCCACAGATGCAGGGTACATCAAGTTGATTGTGGAGATTTAATCTGCTTCTCCTGAGGCTGCTGGGAAAGATTTCCCTTTCTCTTCTTTGTTTGCACAGCTCCTGGGGTTCAGCTTTGTATTGGCCCCACCTCTGCGTGTAGGTCACCTGAGGGTACCTGTTCCCACCCAGACAGGATTAGGTTAAAGGAGCAGCTGATTAGGGGGCTCTGGCTCACTCAGGCCAGAGGGAAGGAGGGATATGGAATGCGGGGTGAGCCTGCAGTGGCAGAGGCCAGTATGACATTGCAACAGCCTGAGACGCGCCATGTGTTCTCCCAGGGAAGTTGTCCCTGGATCAGGGGACCCTGGCAGTGGCGGGCTGCACAGGCTCCCAGGAGGGGACATGTGGATAGTGACCTGTGCTTGCACACAGGCTTCTTGGTGGCTGCAGCAGCAGCCTTAGCATTTCATGCCCATCTCTGGGGTCTGCACTTATAGCTGCAGCTCGCTCCCGTCTCTGGAGATTGTTTAGGCTGTTCTCTGAATCCCCCCTCCTCATGCACCCTGAAACAATGGTCTCTTGCCTCTTAGGCATATCCAGACATTTTCCCAGACTCCCCCTGCTAGCTGTGGTGCACTAGTCCCCTTCAGGTTGTGTTCACGAAGCCAACACCAGTACTCTCCCTGGGGTCTGACCTCTGAAGCCTGAGCCTCAGCTCCCAGCCCTGACTTGTCCCAGCAGGTGAGCAGACAAGCCTCTCAGGCTGGTGAGTGCTGGTCGGCACCGATCCTCTGTGTGGAAATCTCTCCACTTTGCCCTCTGCACCCTTGTTGCTGTGCTCTACCTCACGGCTCTGAAGCTTCCCCTCCTTGCCACCCCCATCTCCGCCAGTGAAGGATCTTCCTAGTGCATGGATACTTTTCCTCCTTCACAGCTCCCTCCCAGAGGTGCAGGTCCCATCCCTATTCTTTTGTCTCCGTTTTTTCTTTGTTCTTTTGCCCTACCCGGGTATGTGAGGATTTTCTTGCCTTTTGGGGGAGCCTGAGGTCTTCTGCCAGCATTCAGTAAGTGTTCTGTAGGAGTGTTTCCACATGTAGATGTATTTCTGATGCATTTATGGGGAGAAAGGTGATCTCCACGTCTTACTCCTCCGCCATCTTGAAGGTCTCCCCTGTCTTCTTTTATATCCAAAGCTTCCAGTGGGAAAATTTTTCAAGACGATTATTCATCCTTCCTCCTTAGTCTTTCCACAGTGTCTCCTATTTTTTCAGAAGCCTTCCCTGAAATCCGCACTGGCTCAGACTCCCTTTTCTAAGCTCTGGCACCTTCAAGAATAAGTTTTGGCCAAGGGGAGGGGTTGTCACACAAGGATTAAGGGCAGGGCTCAGGGTGAGACCCAGTCTGAACCCAGCTCAACCTGTGTGATCTTAGCAGATAACTTAACCACCCTGGGTCTCATTTTCCTTGTCTGTAAAATGGAAGTTCTAATTCTAACCTCACTGGTTGTTCTAAGTATTCATGGGAATATGTAAACACAACGCGTGGCCATCATCTTTATGTGACAGAGCACCCAACATTGTTTGACTTGTCCCACTTCAACCAACCTCATGTGACTGACCCTGGGAGTCAATGAAATATTGTACGTGAAGGCACATAATGATGTCTAGCACTTTTTATATTGTAATTGCTGCTCCTATAAAAATTATGTCTGCTTCTTGTATGTATGTCTTTCAGGCCAATTTCATTCCTACTGTGTGGTATGGTGTAGAGCAGTTATAAAAACTTGGAGTAGAAAGATGACTGAATTCTTAGCCTTTGGAGAACTTGCAGACATCCAAGAGGCCATTGCAGTCAAGAGGAAAGGACATTAGTGTTAAGGCCAGCTATTCTTGGGTCAGGTGTACCATTTCCATCAAATTGCTTATCTCATTTCCCTCACCTGCAAACCGTGATCACAATCAAACTTCCCACATAGGGAATAAGAATTAAAGAAGGGAATGTAGATGAAGTGTTAACGTATCACCGTGCACAAAATAAGTACTAAGTAAACACTAGCTCTCATCAGATCCTCTGAGAAAGCCACAAGCCACTAGTAACAATGGTGAGGATGATAATCATAATTAACAGCACAAATGACAATGCTCTCAACCTGAGATAATGTGCATGCCTCAACTTAAGAACCTTTAACTTAGCTTTCATTCTATAAAAGAAAAGAAATTCTAGATCTAAAATGCTTCTGTTGTGAGTAGCCTCGCCATATTTGCCTATCTGGGTCTAGGTTTGAGGTATTTTTTAAATATTCTTTAGTTCATGATATGTGATGAATGCAAAAGTCGTGAGAACATTAAAAGTGGTGGAAATAAAACTGGAAAATTTTTATGTGAGAAGCGAATAAAAATGATGACTGTCCTATGGTTTATGTGCCATGACTCTTTCAATAGTAGGAACATTCTGGAGGACAAACCGTGAACCTGTTGTGTTTGAAAAGTGCAGTCAATGTGCACCAACAACATTTATCAAAAAAAGAGGAGCATGATTGTCAGACACTGGGCTGGACTGGGTCTAACATAGGATGCATGGTACACAAAGAGAGCCAGCCCAAGCCCTCTCAGTGTTACAATATGGTGAAAGAAAC
Source organism: Orcinus orca (assembly GCF_937001465.1). NCBI lineage: Eukaryota > Metazoa > Chordata > Mammalia > Artiodactyla > Delphinidae > Orcinus > Orcinus orca. The sequence goes on from NC_064562.1 coordinate 116,508,952, forward strand.
AAATGTTCCGCAAATAGTCACACGAAGGTCAGATATGCTCAATGAAGGTTGTATATCGTGATATGTCTGAAATGCTACACAGATTGCCAGGACAGAATAGAAGTTCCGCACCTTGTTCTTTTGTATTCCTTTACACAAAGCTCTGATAAGGGTTAAAGATGCTGTGTGAACACTTGGTGGACCGGGAGACCAGCAAAGATGATGGTGGGTGTGGAGGAGGTCAGATAGAGAGAAGTGGACCAATCCAGGAGTTGGTTTGGAGGGAAACTCTCCAAGAATGGTGAAGGCTTGGTCTGGGGGTATTAGATGGTCAAGGATGATTCCTGGACTCTTCTATTGCACAACTGGGTGAAAGAAGGTGACATTTATAGAACCAAGAAAGCCTGTGGAGATAGAGGTGTGAATAATAAGAGTCACATTTTGAATGTTTTAATTTTTAGATGCCTGTCAGGCATTTAATTGTAGATATCAGGTGGTCACCCTACACAAGGGCCGTCCATGCTGTCAACTACCGTTTAATGTTGCAACGCAATCTGTGAATCAAGTGACATATGTATCGAGCTCTCTATTCAGAAAAAGAGGCTAGGGATTCAAATAGAAAGACCTCAGAAGCAGACACATTGGAGTTTTTATTCCATTGTCATTAGCTGTGTGACATTTGAAGAACAATTGGGAAAATCCTTTTGTGGTTCGAGCTTTGCTAAAATGTAGAAATAATTATCATGTCACCAAGAGATTTTGAGAATGAAAAGAGATAGAAGTTTTTTAATTGCCAGACACTATAATTTCCCTTTTCATTTTTTCATTTCTCTTTCTCTCCTCTATTGCCCTGTTACTTGGTGATGGGACTGGAGTAAATTACTATCAGATGTGTAATTAAAAATTGTTGAAATTGTTATGTAATGTTAAAAAATTATTTGCCTTACCCCAAGTTCCTGACAATTTCAGATAGAGATAGATAGAGGATAGATAGATTAGATAGATAGATAGATAATAGGTATAAATAACTATACAGATCTATATGTCTAGGTGATATAAATATAGATATAGGCATAGATAGACTAGATATAGATATACCAAGTGTTCTCATCTTATTTTCCAACTACACATGATCTGGAAATTTTCTAGCTCCCTTTAATTGTGATCTTTCCTCTCCAGCCATTTCATTTTCTTTCTCTTCATCTGAGCATCTGAGGCAGAGACAATATCTATACCCTTTCCCACCTGTCTCCAGTCTCCAGGCTTCTGCTTTACCCACTGCTGCCCATCCTAGAACAGAACACAATTAAATGACTTCCTGCAGAAGCCAGCTGGAGCTCAGCCTTTATGAGAGATGATGCGTACCTTAGACAGCGTGGAAATGCTTTTCAATCAATATGCTCCAGGCAGGGGTCACTCAGACGGTACTTAGATCCTTTAGAGTCCTTCAGGAGCTGACCTCATCATGTTGACTCTAAGATGAGTAGACACCAGGAGGAGCAGGAGGGAAATGGAAGGCCGGAAATAAGGCTTTCATTATGCTCTGATGGGAAGTGAGAGTGGGTCAGGAAACGTTGATTCCCTAAAACGGCTCTGGCATTTGGCAAGATTGATGTAATATGGGAGAGGGCATTTTCTTTTGTGTTTCTCATCTACACTTTCTGTAAATACCTTCATCACAGCCCTTACTCATTTTCCCATCCATTTATTCAACAAATGTGCATGGAGATAAATGTGCATGGGCGTAAACATCACCCTCAATTCTGCTGACCTATTTTAAGGGGCGGCCCACTATAACATACGTAGGACAATAGTGCCTGCCTGGCTTGTGGTAGGCTCCCCATAAGTAATGATTTACTGGTGTAATTAATAAAGAAACATATGAGCTTATGAACATGAAAGGGTGGATAAATAGATGAATGAATGAATGGATGAATGAATGAAAAGGAATGATGCTCAGCCCAGCCTGTGAGATTGTGTGAATGGGAAATAGGATGTGCACGTTCTCTGAGGTTGGCTGAAACTCTAAATATTGGGTTGAGGTTTTCTAGTTCTGGGCATCCTCTCTCATAGCCTTGAGAGCTGTTAGTGCCTTCTCACCCCTCTGGGTCAGAGTTCACTTCTGGGTCCCAGAACGGGTGAACTGTCAGGGATCTCCCAAGAGAACACTCTATTGCCTTGGATTTCAATTGTTGGTATGTTTTGGGAAGGTGAGCCCACCTTACCCCTCCTCCTTAAAGCAAAGGCCAGTTTAGCTCTAGTTAAACCACTAGTGGTTATAACCACTAGTTACTGAGCAAGGCCTTGTGCACAAGCCTGTGAGGGAGGCTGGCACTGCTGTCCTCACTGAAGGACAATGGCCAACACCATACAGTTTGTCCCAAGCAGCTAGGAACTGAATCCATCTCCCCCTGCCTCCAAAGCCCCTCCGCCCCTCTGCTCCATTCTGCAATGTCCCAGGTACCTTTCTAGGGGCTGTCATATCCTGGTGAGCAATGGAGAAACAAACCCTGCCTTTTCGAAAATGAACATTAATTCAGAGAGAAAAAGAGAGTAAATAATCTCACAAGTGAATGTCTCCAAATTGCATGAAGTCCAGGGGTGACTTATGTTGATGTCATCTGAGTTAGACTGTCACCTTGAGCTGAAATCTGGAGGACAATTGGAAAACTAAACAAATAGTGTAGAAAAATAAATAAATAAGTAAACTTCCCATCTGAGGGAACCACATGGAGAAAGACCTTGAATTTGAAGGGATAATGGCCTCTTTGAGGAAATGAAACGTCAGTATGGCCTGAGTTAGGGAGGAAGATAGGGGTCAGCCTGTGAAGACTGAAAAAGCCAAGCAGTGTGTCCGTGTGGTCTTTGCTCTGAGTACAAGGAGACACTGAACGTTTCAGGAGTGGGGTGGACATAAACAGATACGTTTTAAGGTATCCGTAGGCTGCTTTCTGGAAACATATTGGAGGGGCACAAGAAAGAGGGGTGTGGGAAGGCCCTTAAGAGGATCCTCTCCAAGTGACAGACGGTGCTGAAGTCCACCTCATTGTCTGCCAAACCTTGTGCGAATATCAGTTTCTAGGAGCAGAGCCTGCGACAGGGATTCATGTGTGAGTGATTTAGGGACAGAGTGCATCGTGCAGCGGGGAGGAAACCGGGAGGGGCCGGGAGAGTTATGCGGAAATCTGCCTGACCCCTGATCCCGCAGGAAACTCCCAAGCGTAAGTGTCATAGAGACTGTTCAACAAAGAGGTAGGGAGCTGAGTCAGTCAGTGGCTCAGGTTGCCCATGGGGGTGGGAGTGGGGAACCCAACCTCTCAGGCATCAGCAGGCCAGGGGCCTCCTGTCAGTCAGAGGCAACCCTCCCAAAAAGGTGCAAATCTTAACTGTTAGCAGTCACCTCTCAGTGGCAGGAGGAAGGGTGCACTGGTCCAGTAAAGCAGGGGTCCTTAACCCCCGGGCCACAGACGGCTACCAGTCCGCGGCCTGCTGGGAACCGGGCTGCAAAGCAGGTGAGCGGCAAACGATCAAAGCATCTCTAGTGTGGGAAGCAGCCGCATGGCACAGGGATATTGGCTCGGTGCTTTGTGACAGCCTGGAGGGGTGGGATAGGGAGGGTGGGAGGGAGGGAGACGCAAGAGGGAAGACATATGGGAACATAGGTATATGTATAACTGATTCACTTTGTTATAAAGCAGAAACTAACACACCATTGTAAAGCAATTATACCCCAATAAAGATGTTTAAAAAAAAAAAAAAGCATCTCTAGCATTACCACCTGAGCCGTTCCGCCCCGCCATCCATGGAAAAATTGTCTTCCACGAAACCAGTCCCTGGTGCCAAAAATGTTGGGGACTGCTGCAGTAAAGGGGTCCACTGGGGGCACCAATAGCATCCGCTACACCTCTAACCGAGGACCCAAGTGGTCATACTGTTTGAATAAATGAATCAATATGACACTATATGCTAACAAACTAGGTAGAGGTTATTAATAGGTAACTATACAGAGGTTTACATGGATAATTGACTTTTTCTCCAAAAGCCCGAGCAAAGGGAGGAAGGACCAGGCTAGCAGAAAAGGATTCTCATTTTTCCCAGGCTCTGAAGGCTCAGAACACTGGGCATTCACAGGTCTTTGGCCACAAGGCTAGTCTTGGAAGTGTGTGTGTGGTGAACCTCCTCTTCTACATAAAGAAGGTAACTGTGCTCCACAGCCTGGGGCCGCATACAGCTCCACACTCCTGGGGCTGGTCCTGGCCCCTGAGAAAGTCATAACATCACCAGTAAAACAAATCCATTCCCTGTGCCTGTCAACTTTCCAGCCAACAACTGAGGGGAAAAAAAATGTTTAAGCTCCTTGGAAGAGGAAGGCACAGCTGTCCCAGACATGCCTCTGACACTAGGTGACATTTACCCAGCACAAGAAAACCAGAAACTATGAAAGTTGGGTTCTAGACCTGGTTCTATGGAAGAAAAGTGGCACAAAGCTCTCCCTGTGGTGCAGGCGAGGAAACTGAGGCACAGAGAAGTCAAAAAGCCTGCTCAAAGAACCCATACGTAATGAGTGTCAGGACAAAGGCACTTATGAAAGCACACATCATGAATCTGGGAAATTGTTAAAATATAGTCTAAAAGCCATTTTCTGAAATGTTATGCAGCCATCAAGTATGATTTCATGGAGGCATGTTTAATTATGCACATATCTTTTACCAAAAATAATTGTCATTTATTCGTGTGTCTGCTGTAAGCCAGAATATGTCAAAATTTGCACTGCCTGATTTTTATTTTTTTGTTTTCCCTTGTAGTTATTTACTTAATTTTCTACAACGTCCATGAATTATTTTTGCAATTAAATTGTTATATAAATAAAAACTTAAAAGTCAAATTTAAAAAAAGGAGGAAAAAAGGGGGGGCTTCCCTGGTGGCACAGTGGTTTAGAATCCTCCTGCCAATGCAGGGGACACAGGTTCAAGCCCTGGTCCGGGAAGATCCTACATGCTGCGGAGCAACTAAGCCCGTGCGCCACAACTCCTGAGCCTGCGCTCTAGAGCCTGTGAGTCACAACTACTGAGCCCACGTGCCACAACTACTGACACCCGCATGCCTAGAGCCCATACTCCACCACAAGAGAAGCCCTCTCTCACCACAGCTAGAGAAAGCCCACACGCAGCAACAAAGACCCAACACAACCAAAAATAAATTAATTTTTTAAAGAAAAGGAAAGGGGAGGGGGAAGGGGGAGGAGTTGGCCCTCCAGTTGTCGGGAGGGGAAAGAAAGAATGTGTGAGTAAATTAAAGACCTTTCAAGAAATTCAGAGGAAGTAAGATGGGCTGATGCAGGTCAATGAAGTAAGAAGATAGGTGGGAAGAGCATGAATGAGAAACAGCAAGGTGGAGGCATGAGCTGTCTGTCCAAAATCTAAGCCTCTTAGAAATAAAAAACCTTAATCAGACCGTTGCCCGCAGAGAAATCCTCATCCCATAGATGTACAGATTGAGTCCCGTGTTCAAGGGTAACTTCCCCCAGACTCTGTAGGAAGGAGGCAGAGCTGGCCCTAGAGGATGGGTCACTGCACAGTGGGAAAGGCATGGGCTCAGAGTGGAGAGACCTGAGTGTGAAGGCAGCACGGCTACCTACTAGCCAGGTAGGTACAGACAGGTCAAGGGCATCCCCCAACATTCAGTGGCTAGAGTTGGACGATAAGAAGAATCCTTCCTATGCCTGAACCATGAAGGTTAAATGGAATGAGCAGCAGGAATGAGTGTGCCTGGTCCAGGGCAGGTCACGAATGCTGGCTTCCTTTCCGGATCTAAATGACCCTTCTCCCCAGATGGGACCCCGCTCTCCTGAACCACGTTAGCCCTCAGATACGTCACTGGGAGTTTACAGGGAACAGACCTGGTACAGAGTCAACAAAAGGAGGCTTGGTTTGGGTGCCTCTCTCTCTGTCTGTGTCTCTTTGTCTCTTTCTCTCTCACTTTATCTGTATATGTTTCTCTGTATCTCTGTCTCTGTTTCTGTCTCTGTCTCTGTGTCTCTTTCTGGCTGTCTCTTTCCCTCTGTCTCTCTATCTCCATCTCTCTCTGTCTCTCTCTCTCTTCTCTTTGTCACACAAGCACAAGCAACACACACACACCCTTAGTACAATAAACACCTCTCTCTTCATTTCCAAAGTTCACACATGATCTCACTGGGACTAAAGGAAACAGTAGATTGGAAGGAGAGAAAGGAGCCCAGAAGAGCCGAACTCCATGTAGAAGCAGCGAGAAAAGCAAACACAACTTGTTAAAATGGCCTCACGGTGACCTCAGCCTTTCACGTCTGCTTCCACTCTCTCCTTTACGCGCAGAACGCTTTCAGTTGCGTTGATTAATGTCTCCCTGTAATAGCGATCTTCAAATCCCATCAGACATCCCCAGGGCCTGCTTGATTTTTCTGTTAAAATCTTGGGTGGTTTTACGATTCCAGACGCAGGAGATCTCCAAGTCAAAGGCCTCTTGGAGAGCAATGCCTGCGTGTTCCTTGTGCGCCTGGGACTTTGGGCATAAAAGACTCATTCGCATTCACAGTGTTATGATGGTTATTATTTTACTGCCCAATGAAACCACTGCAATTCATTCTTCTTGGAAACTACCAAGAAGGACATCTCGATCTCTCCACCCAGTAATCAGTGAAGTGAAATCAAGAAAGTCTTGAGCGCAGCAGGGAATTGCCGCCAGCTTGGTTGGAGATGTCAGGCTGGTCACTTCCCCACCGTAGGACTATTTCCTTAATCACAGGACAAGGAATTTGGGCAGATTCACCATTTCCCAATGTGTTCCTTTGGATACCAGTCACTAAAGATCTGCTGAAGAACAAAGAGTTGCTTTATAACCAAATACTATGGAAAGCAAGACAAACCCTCCCTCTTGACTTTCATGATGCTTGAAGTTTACACAATGAAGTCTCTGAGAAGTCCTGCAGGAGGTCTGCCTGTGGTGTTTCATATCCAATTGGTAAAACAAAACCACCTGACATTAGGTTGCTTCTCTTCATGGAACGTCTATCATTTAAGATGTCTTGAGATTAGGGTCCAGCAAAGCACATCAGCGCTTACCTGTCCCAGCATTGCTGACATCCCTCTAGCTTTAATGCTCTGCATTGTTTAAATGCTATAAGCCTAAACTACTTGGGCTCTGTACTTTTCCACCTGGGGGTGGAGACGAGAGAAAGCACTTCCAAATGCTGGTTGGCTGCAATCACTGGGATATTCTCATTTCACAGGAATTCACGTCTTAAGCACATCTCAATGTTCCAAGTCAAACACATACCTTGCAAGTGTCACATTTAACACATCCCCATACCCCTCTTCACTGGTCTGCCTTTTTATCCTTTCAGTCTAAACATTGCCATCCTGACTGAGGTTCCACAAAAGATTTTCTAAGATTGGGTCTCCTTCCATAGCAGCTGTATTTTCCATACATAGAACTTCCACAGGGCATTGAAATTGCTTGTGCATTTGCTTATTTCCTCCTCTAAACTGAGAATCCCTAGAGGTCAACGCACAATTATTTTTAAGTATTATATCACTGTGTGCCTGACACTTAAATATAATAGTATCTAAAATGCACTGGGTGTTTATATCGTGTGGGCACCATCTTATTTAGTCCTATATATCCAGTGAAGTAGAGACTGGTACTACACCTGATTTGTAGACAAGAAACCAGAGGTTTAGAAGTGTGTTCTGACCTTCACTCTAAGTCCACACAACTACAAAATTAGAGGCTGAAATTTAAACTAGGCAGTCAGACTCCAGAACTCTCAGACTGACCATCATATTAAATTACCCAGAGGCACTGACAAGATTTGTTGAAGAAAGAAATGAACAAAGCTGTATTAAAAGATCATTCTGTAAGGGGGCTGCCTCTCCAATTTTGCACACTCTGAAACTTGGAGCAAATGGTCCATTAACCCTCTTCAACCCAGGTATATATTTCTAAAAACTCAGAGAGAGATTTATTGTCAGGAGCTCATTAAACTAATCAATGAGTTAATTGAGTTAAGGAAGATCCATTCTTCATGATGAGAACCGTATATAGTATAGATTTTTTAAATAATACTTTAAGAACTTTATTGAGGTATAACCTACAGAATAAAAGTCACTGAATCATATGCTTAAAATAGGTGAATTTCATAGTATAGACTTTTTTATGTATTTGTACTGAGGTTCCCTCTACCAAACCATGAAAAGGGGTTTTGATACCAAACTCATGCTCTTTCTCAATAAAGAACTGAGGGAAACGCAGCCAGACTGGAGACATCTTTGCTGTGGTATGAAGGCCCCTTTCTGTCCCACATCATTTGGACCAATGATCATAAAGAGACTCTCTACTTGGGTCTGTGTCCTCATGCCTGTGTCACAGTGAACCTTGACCTGTTGCACAGTCAGGTCTCCTCATGAACTGTAAGCTCTCCGAGGATGAACCCAAGAATGAACAAAGTAACATAAATGTCTAGAAAAAACATGGGGCTTGAAATCAGGTGACCCAAGTTTGCTTCCCAACATCACCCGTTTTTAAGCTAGGTGGCCCGAAGCCTCAGTTTCCCCAGCTGTAGAATGGAAATAATACCTATGGGTTCCAGGCTGGCTATGCCCCTAACAATCTATACAGCATTTATCAAACAAAGGGGTAGAGCTCAAAGACATTTAATTATTTTCTATTCCTTGAAACCTTCCAAGGCCTAGAATTTAAGGACTCAAATTTCCAAACAAAAACTTTTTTTTTCTAGTCTTTAAGCAGCCATTGCTCTCAAACCACTTGCTTTGATGACCCGGACTGCAATACCAAGTCCTGTTTGGCCCAGATGAGAATCATTCAACGGTGTACATTTCTCAGCATCACAAACACAGAAATACCTGGGCTAAACGGCTCGGTGCTGATCCACTGTGAAAATCTGTGGAGTGTTCAATTACCCTTAGAATTGTTCATCTCTTACCTATGGAGCCCCATCATCTAATCATGGAACAAGAGGCTGCAATTGGGAAATTGTTCATTGCACACAAAGGCAGTTCACTGAGAAGCCACAGGCTCCAGGCCCCAGGTGCAAAGTGAGTGGTCCATTTTTCAACACGTGCAACATCCTTCTCTTGGCATTTTGTTTTTAGCATATTCCTGGAGAAGACAGAATAATAACAGTGAATCTAATGTTGGTTTAGGGAATATCAGGGTAGAACGAACTCAAAGGCTAGAGATCCCAGGCTAACATTTGTGGGTCTTTGTAGGTCTTCATTAGATGTGGTCCACTTCAGACATGAGCCACATTTCTGGCTGCAACTCTATCGAGCAAAGCTTATGCCCTTGACTCAAAGCACCCCTAAATGGAAAGGCCTCAATGACACTTAGCCTTCTTATATTGAGTTATAGACTCATTCATCCATTACTTTTTTTAATTTATTTATTTTGTTTTATTGAAGTACAGTTGATTTACAATGCTGTGTTAGTTTCAGGTGTACAGCACAGTAATTCAGTTATATATATATATATATATGTGTGTGTGTGAATATATATATACGTATATATATTCTTTTTCAGGTTCTTTTCCCTTGTAGGTTATTACAAAATATTGAGTATAGCACCCTGTGCTATACTGTAGGTCCTTGTTGGTTATCTATTTTATATAGGTCAGTGTTTATATTATTCATCTATTTCTTATTCCACAAATGTTTAATAAATATCAGTTATCTGCCAGTAACCATGCTTGGGGCTGTGAATTAGAAACAAAATGAGATACAGTCCCCATCCTGAAGAATCTCCCTGTCTCAGATGTATTGCTACTATTCTGCCCTCTCCAGGAAGATGTTTCTACTCTCTTTCAAGGGACAAACAGACAAGGAAAGCAGTAGTAACAATCCAGTATGGTAAACATGATGAGGGAACAAACACAGACCATGAGATCCAGGAGAGAGACCACCTAACAGGGCAAGCTGACAAGATAGACTAAAGAAGGCAGAACTGGATCTTAGTTTTGAAAGATTTGAAAATAAGAATCAGCTGGCTGCCTTACAAGCTGGGCAGGAGAAACTCTATTGGTATGAGATGCAACATTCCTTGGGTGGAGGGCATGGCACCTTTATGGGAAAACGAGAGGGGAGGACACTGAGTTTAGAGAGAGCCCCACAGAGCAGCTCCAGACGTAATAAGCGATAATTCTGGGACAGTTAAGTCAGTGTCTGAGTGAGGTGACTTTACAATACCTGGCTTCTGGCATCAATGTTAACATGGATACTCTGGGTACAAAAACTCCACTGGAAAGGATAAAGCAGTTGATCCCCCCTCCCCCCAAAAAAGGCACAGATGCCCAGTAAAATGGTGCCCTCAGGAATGGAGGTAGCTCTGCCTTGTGCGGGTTGGGTGTACGGCTTTCCATTTCTGATCTCCAAGTCTCTCGTTTTCGCAGTAATGAGTAGTGAGCTCTAAGGGGGGTAGATGTAAGAAGATGGCTGCATGCTTCCCTTTAACTTGATACATAGAATTTCCTGCTTAGCCGGGATGTCCAAGGGGAAGAAGGAGTGTCCAGGTACAGATTCCCCACATTCTTGTGTGCAAAGAAAATGAGAGCTGGGGATTTAGCCTCCTTCTTTTTGTGCCACTTAGAATCCATCAGTGAATACTAAAAACAGGGCATTGCTGAAAGAATCCTGAGCTTTGGGCTAAACAGGAATAAGTTTTGCCGGCAGCTGCCACTCATCACTAGGGGGCAAGGTGTGCGTGCCTCATGGCCTCAGTTTCTGCATCTGCAAAATGGGGACAAGAACACCAGTCCTCTGAGAGGACTCCCTGTGACTCTATACACACAGCATACTGTTAAACACCTTTTTATTTGTTTACGTTTTGTTTTTTTATGGCGTATTTTTTAGTATCGTAGAGATCTATTCCAATGCATTTATAATGCATTCATTTTTATTTCCTTCCTTTCCTTTCTTTTCTTTTCCCTTTATACCTCCCCCCTTACCATCACATACACGTCTGTGTTTCCTGCAGAGATGAAGCCAATTCTAATAACTAATCAGTGAGGTCACTGTCACACAGAGAACAGCCAAGGTGCTCTGAGAAGGACGGAAGCCCATAACATTCAATTTTATTCCAACAAGGTTTTGACCACATCATTATTACCTAAACACAGTCCCGAAGATGCTGTCTATCTCCCATTGATACCCATCCCTGGTTTGCTGGCAGCAGCTGGAGGAGTCTGACCGGTTTGAAAACACAAAGCTCCTAAAAAAGGAGTAAGTTCATTTTCCTTACAGTTGATTACTATGCTTAACTCTAATTTAGCATGAAAGCCCGGGCGATTGCCTTCAGAGATAGCTGGGTGTTATTAGAATGAATTACAGCTCTTGGTCCATGGTTGTTTGCCTACCAGCAGGTACAGCCACAAAGACTAAGCCTTTAGGGAGTTTCAGCTGAGGTGAGCGGTGGTGCAGAGCATGGACCTACTCACAGGTTTTCTGTGGACAAGGACAGAGCCTGGACATTCGCTGATGATCAAAGCTTAAGGATGCTGGCAATATGTCATTTTTCTCCTAAACCTTCTTTTAAATAGAAACTTACTGTTTGCTAAATTTTAAATCATTATCTGTAGAATATCACATAATTCACCCATTTCAAGTATACAATTTAATGATTTGTTTGTAGTAAATTTACCAAGTTGTATAACCATCACATAAAACAGTTTTAGAACATTTCCATCATCCCCAAATTTTCTTGTCCCCATTTACTATTAATCCCAGTCTCCCAGCCCACGCCCTTTGCTCCAGGCAACCTCGCATCTAGGTTCTGAATGGAATCATACAATATGTAATCTCTTGTGTCTGGCATCTTTCACTTAACATGTTTTTGAGGTTTGTCCAAGTTGTAGCATATGCAATAGTTCATTCCTTTCTATTGCTAAGTAGTATTCCATTGCGTGAATATATCCCATTTTGTCTATCCATTCCCCAATTCATGAATGTTTAGTTTTTGTTTTGTTCTATTTTTGGCTCTATGAAAAATACTGCTAAGGACATTTGTATACAAGTTTTTGGGTTGGGTGGATATTTCCCTCGGGTAGATACCTAAGTGTGGAATTTCTTGGTCATATGATAAATTTGTGTTTACATGTTTAAGAAACTGTCTTGAGAATCTTGATTCTTTTGAATAAACTCTTTTACTCTTTCCTTCATGACTAAAAAGCTAGTGATTCTACCATATGGAACCTACTCTGCTCATCCTTTCTCTCTGCTCACACCTCTTCTTACAGCCCAGGATTAAAAACAAAAACAAAAGCTATTATTTTTCTCCTGATTGGATACATAGCAGAAGAGATGTGAAAGGTTCAAACCACAGAATGAGCCTGCCAGAGCAGTATAAAATGTATTTTTTCCCTCTCTCTTTTTTCTGCCTACATGGTGCAGGTGGAGAAAAACACATTAGAAGTTACTGGGAAGTCAAACCTTCCACTTTAAAAGATTGGCTTGGCTCCTGAATCACTAGTTAAAGTCTTTATTTGCAATGCTCTGAGCAAACATTAACTGTTACCTAATTAGAATTTAATTTACTGGAGAGTTGTGAGTAGCTACTAAGTGCCTAGTACAGAAAAAGATGAAAATAGGAAAGTAGTTTCCAATCAGCAGCCTCCCCACTTCAACAGGTTGTGGTCCCACCGGTGGGAAGCCCACACCTTGTAATTCCTTTGTAATCACATTGTAGATCACAAGGGAATTTTGGACTTTTCTCCTGTTTTGCTCCCAAATCAGTTGACAAAGATTTTTTTTAAGGGGGATGAAAGAAAATGGTATTTGAACCTAGATCTGCCCTGAATTAACAGCTCCTCTAGCTATAAACAAAGATGCTGGGGGCAGGGGGGTTGATCTCGAAGTACAGCGAAACAAGTATTGAAGTCATCCACGTATTAGGGAGGGACTACAGAAGCCCACTGATTTACATTCACTTTGGGAGGGCAGAGGAGAGGAAGGCGACATGATTCTATGGGCTTTTGTTCCTTTTGTGTTCCTACACTTGAAAGGAGAATAGAATTAACTTTTACTGGGCACCAGCTTCCCATCCCATCTGCCAAGGCATTATTATTGTTCCCACTTTCAAGATGAAAAACATGTGACTCAGAACAGTAAAATCAATGACTTGGGCTGAAACCTAGGGTCTAATCACAGATGTGCCACATACCAGCTATTTCTGGCACCTAAGCTGAACTCCTTCTGCCTTAGGACACCGTAAATGGTGACGGTTCAGGGTGGCTTAGCCAGTGGTGTTCTGGTAAATTTTAGTAAATGTTTGTCAAACGGCTCCCTGGGGGAAAAAATGTATGCTTATATATGTACACAAGTTGTGTTATAAATTTTACTGATATAAAGATGTATGGCATACCATTTACAAATAGTAATCAAATATACAGTATTCTTAAAATACATCCCATATAGCCAATTGATTCTCACAGAATGATTTTATTGATTTTTGCTAAACTCATATCTCTAGCCAACCTCTGGTTGCAATTGACAAGGGACTACAGTTCGGACATCAATATTGATTAATATTTTCCTTTACTTTAATGAGCAAAACAGAAGCGAAACCACAAAGAAGGATGCCAGAACTTCACTGATTCATCAATGATGTCAGCACCTTCTTTGCTGAATTCGAAATTAGTTTTGAATACTGGAAAATATCTTCTCTGTTCTTGTGCTATTCACAATGGTACAACTACAGACATGACTCACTTTTATTTTATTTATTTATTTACTTACTTACTTATTTTTGTCTGTGTTGGGTCTTCGTTGCTCCCTGCAGGCTTTCTCCAGTTGCAGCGAACGGGGGCTACTCTTCGTTGCGGTGCGCAGGCTTCTCATTGCGGTGGCTTCTCTTGTTGTGGAGCATGGGCTCTAGGTGTGCGGGCTTCAGTAGTTGTGGCACGTGGGCTCGGTAGTTGTGCTTGCGGGCTTAGTTGCTCTGAGGCATGTGGGATCTTCCCAGACCAGGGCTCGAACCCGTGTCCCCTGCATTGGCAGGCAGATTCTCAACCACAGCGCCACCAGGGAAGTCCGTAACTTTTAAATTAAATCTGCTTTATCAACATTTCTTCCATCATTTTTTTAAGTTAATTTAACAACAAAGCAGTAAGTCAAACCCTGATCTGTAGCACATGCCAATGTCTGTGGTATATATGCTCCAACTACGGCCAAAATCAATGCCAATGTGAGGTCATGAAATGCACAGTAGCATATTTCCATCCTACAGATATGACAGACAAAAATAGCACCAAGACTGCAGGTAGTAGTAAAATGTGGTAAAATAATTAGGAAATGATGCATTTTAAGTATTTATTACATTTGCTTTTAATATGTGTATTCAATTGTAATTTTATTTAATTTTTTTAGAAGACTGTGTTAACAACTGGCTTTCAAAATTCATGACATTTTTAACACTCAGCTCTGCTGTGTAGTGTGAGCCGACTCCAGTGCATCACCGTGTGTGGAAGGTCCCGTCATTACTGACTTTATGTTTAAAGACTTAGGGCTTTCTCTGAACACTGACAGTTACTAGATGACCTTGGGAAAGTTGTTTGACCTCAAGATCATTCCTTTCGTTGTCAAGTGGGGATGGTCATGCCTTCATCATAGTATCACTGTGAGGATTGATAAAGTGACCAGCCCTGTGACAAGACAGTAAAGCTGCTCAGTAACTAAAAGTTTGCACCCTAGTTTTCCCCCTTCATACTTCCCGGGGCTCCATGCACAGACAGCTGCACTGGCCCCCATTCACTCTTCCCATCTCCGTCACTATCATTTCCAAGTTCTGTGCCCAGAGCTAATAGTGACCACATGACCTTCCTGATTAGGAGAATGCATACACGTGACAAGCAATAGTAAGTAACAAGGCTTTTCATGTATTAGCTCATTTGATTCTCATAACAGTTCTATGATGGAAGTGTTTTTATCCACCTTGTTTTGCAGATGGGGAAAATGCAGCACAGAGGGATCAGGTTACTTACCCAAGGTCACATTAAACCTATCCCACTGGGGACGAACTGGACTGCTAGGCTGAAAATGAGGCACTGTCACTTAGGTGATTCCAAAGCTCATGTGCTTATCTCCAATAATATTCAACTTTCTGGAAAATTAGAGCTCTGTGCCGAGCAGGAGTCTTCTGATGGGGGCTCCTGGGGCACATGGTATCAGAAATGTCTGCAGAACAAGACAGGCAGCTCAGCTCCAGGAGCCTCTGTAAATAAGCTTCACATACCCAGGGCACCTGTCTTCTTCATGATGACAGTGTTTACCATTATTTGAGTCACTCACCAATGTGCTACACACCATACACCCAAGATGACTAATACCCCACACAAATTCCCTACCACTAGGCCCCTGCCTACATCTCACCCAGGCTTCTGCTGGAGAAAAAATTTAATGCCTCACCCCATCTGACCTCATTCACCAAAAGGCCATTGGATGGTCTTCCCAATCCATCCCTGCATTCAGTCCTCTTCAGCCATGCTGACCCCCTCACCTTGACTCAACTGCTCAACTGGCCTTCTGTCTTCAGGTTTTCACCCCAGCCATCCCTGGGGCTGGTTGCTCTTCCTGCAGATACCCCAGAGCTGACACCTGCACACCTCCTCATGGAAGCCCACCTTGACCACCCCATGGAATAGTCACACCTGTCCACATGTCTTTCTCTGTATGGTGCTTGTCAGCTTTCTCCCCCACAACGGTAAAACTCCTTTTCTGTTTTGTTCCAGGAAAGTTAGGAATCTTTATTTTGTTCACTGATATATCCCAACACCAAGAGCAATCCCTGGCCCATATCCTGCACTCAGAGGGAAAAAAACGTATTGTTGAATTAATTTTGAGAAAGATTTGCAGCCCAAATATTTATTGAGGAAGTATTGGATTCAAGCACTAAGTGTTTCGCATGCATTCTCTCATTTAATTCTCACAATGTTCTCAAAATATAGCAAAATCTAAACACCTCCCAGTGCTAAGTGATGCCATTAAAGAGTCCCTGGGAAGCACAGATAAGAGGATGTGTTATAACAATTAGATTCCACCCTGACTTTTCCATGTTTGATTATGTTTTGATAAGTGCTTTGGAAACCAGTGTCACCAGACAGTATGTTAAGATAGTTCTGCTGGGGCTCAGAGCTCATCAACGTGGGAAAGCAATTGGGTACAATGGACAGCATATGAGTTCCAGGGTAAATCTGGGATTGTGGATCGTGCTCACCCCCCATTTCCATGAATCCTGGCATGATGTACTAGAAAGAAATGGTCCTTCAGTCAGACAGGCCTGACGTTGAATCCCAGCTTGGGCACTTATAGCTATGTGGCCACGGGCAACGTGTTTGGCCTCTCTGGGTATTCTATTTTCCCACCTATAAAATATAATGTATCAACAGGAAGAATTGAGGAAAGTGGTTGAAACACTAAGTAGTATTTTAGGTCAATTTGTCCACTATTCCTGATTTCAAACTCATGCTCCCTCACCAGGACCCTGATGGAAAGATCTGGTGTTAAAGCTCAGCTCTGTCACGTCCCTCCAAGCTGTGTTGAACCATTCCTGTGGGTGGGGCTCCGTACTAAGAGCAGGAAATACAGGAATGCCATCTTCTCACTGAGAGATGTGGGCAGGGTCCTTGAGTTCTGTCAACACTCAGTTGCTGAGAGGATAAAACAAGATGTGTGTGGAACGAGACCTTGCACTGTGTTCATCCGTGGACCTCTTGTAGAAAGTTGGAGATGTTTATACTTTCTCTGCATACAGACAGAGATTTGAGGGGTCAGGCCCATTCAGGGACAGGCCAATGGTGCATGACAGCTGCCATTAGGGTGCAGAGTTGGGGCTGTAGAGAGAGAACTGTGGAGAGAATGTCAGGGACCAGACCATGAGAGGCCTGTGTACCACGTTCAAAACATAGACTGTAACCTTAGGCAGTGGAAACACCAGATTTTAGAATGAGGACTCCAGCTGCAGCTTGGCGGACAGGTTGAAGAAAAGGAGAAATGATGTAATGGAAGGAGAGGGATTACTGATAAGGGGCTGCAGATTCTAGAGCACAGAGGTGACGCCAAGCCCAGGAATTGTCACATTATAAAACTTCCTCCTCTCTCACCCCATTTCCCTTCTGTGCCTTGATTTCCCTTCCTTTTTCTTGGCCCTCTGGAGTCAGGAAGTGCTGGACTGGGAGATGGAGGAAAAGATACTGTCGTGAGGAGCCTCATTCTCTACATTCTAAGCACAAGGTCCCTCCCTGGAGCCCCTGCCGACCACCCTTTTGCTCTTGGGTTTTTATGGAGTGTGTACTAACCAGGCACACATTGAGTTTTTGTTCTGAAGGTTTTTAAAAGATAAACATATTGCTTTTTTCCTGTTGCTTTCTATCATGCATCCAGAATCTTTCAGGCATGACCATCTATAAATTAAATTCCACTATGAATACATCTATGGACATATAAAAAGGGTAATTCACTGTTGTTATTGTGTTTGCTCATTACATACATTGATGGCCTATTAGAAGCTACATCCTCTGACAATCAAGACGGGGGGGGGGGGGGGGGGGGGAAGGAGAAAGCATTTGAAAAGATATGTAAGGCTTCTATTTCTTGGTTCATTTGTTTCCTTTTGCTGAATCAAAATTTAAACAACAACAACCAAAAAAAAAAACAGGAGAAAAGGTTTCATAGGGTTTCTTGAAACCTGAACATAAAAGGATTCAGGATTACTTTCTTGTTTTCTAAATTAGGTTATCTTTCTTTTGTCTTTCTGGCCTCAAGGAGATTCAAAAGAAAAAGAGATTTTATTTAGAAGGCACACAAAGAGGCTTAATTAGAAGACAGGCACTGAGGAAGCCCAGGCGAAATGAAAGGGACCTCAGGCACCACGCATGGAAACAGGAGCTGATCCAGAATCTTCTGTGTCAGCCTCTGGTTAGCGTGGGCAAGCCACTTTACTTGTCTGGGCCCAAGTTTTCTCATCTGTAAGATTAACAGGTTCAAGCAGATGATATGCATAAGGGGCTGCAGATTCTAGAGCACAGAGGCGACGCCGAGCATGGAGCCCCATGCTCTGGGACTCTCTGAAGCTGTAACTCTGGGAGAGCAAAGAGTTACATTCAGACACCACCCTCCACTCTGCACCTGCAACCCACAGGCAGAGCTGGTCTATGCTAGAATACTCCGGCTCCATTTTCTGCCTTAATAAGCAAGAATTAGTAATTCCCTCCAGAGATTCCTGCCTCCATATATGGATCTTCTCATGAGAAACTGTTTGCTGCTAGTCTGTGTGAGGGGAATAGCAGGAATTAAGAGCTTTGGTGGGGGGATGTACACACCGATCATGATCACGCAGGTGGTAGCCCCTGAAAACTGAAGCCTGATCCATTTCATCAGAGAACCCACAGCCTCTTCCTGAGTCCAGAGAATCGGGAAGAAGAAGTGCAGCCCAAGCGGCTCCCAGAGGCCTGAAGGAAGCCCAGAGGTAGCTGGCCAGGTATGAATGTACAGGCAGCTGTCATAGCTGTGTACAAAGGGAAACTCAGGGAAGAGCCTGGTGGACTGTCCTGAAGCCAGGGAGCCATTCAAATCAGGAGTCAACAAAGATAGGAAGCCGTGGGGAAGAAAGAAAGACAGAGGAGGTGAGCTTCTTGCTCATTAGCTTGGTTCCCACTCACAGGCTGCCAGCTTCACAAGGGTAGGACCTTTTGTGTCTTGTCCACCTGTGTCTCCAGGCATAAGACAATAACCAGCACATAATAGCTACTCAATAAATATTTGACTGAAGGATGGCACCAGGACCCACTGCTCAATTTCAATTCAGTTCAGTAGAGGACTTAAGTCTGAGAGGATTTTGTTCACAAGACCATGGGACAGAGCCTTTCAGGAGGTGTCAAAGAGGCTACAGGAGGAGAGTGGCCGGGTCCAGGATGGGCTGGGGGCTTTGGAAACATGGCTGCCATCCACTAAGATAGAGAACAAGCACCATTCTAGCTCACAGAGGGACTTAGGACATCTGCCTAGTCACATTTGGAAAACATAATTGGAAAAGATGGTATCTGTGCTGGGCCCAGCAGAACAAGGAGAATTTGATGATATGGAAAAGTTAGGAGAAGAGAAAGAGAGAGAAATGAATCTCAGGTAGAAGAGACCACGTGAGAAGAGAGAGTTTCAGTGTGCTGTGTTTCAGGTAGCAAGAGGTTCGGTTTGCCTGGAACATAGGTTTGTAAAACAAAACTGGAGAGTTGAAATGATGGGTGAGATAAAATTAGCAGAGGATCTTTGAGTAGAAAGAGACTGATGTCAAGGAAACTGACAAGGAGCTCTTGAGACCCAGGTGAAAGATCTAGGGAGCTTCAGTGAGCACAGGACCCTTAAGTTAATTCATTCTGCCACTAAGTTCTCAAAGCATGTTATACACACACCCCTCTTATGCCGTAGTTTTTAGAACTTTGCCACAAGACTTTCATCTGCTTATGAATCAGGACTCTTATTCCCCTTTGTTTAATACAGAGACAGGAAACTGTTCAGGATACATAGAGTAATGGTGCTTCAGGGGACACACCAGCCAGTCCCAAACTCTGATTTTACACATGGCATAACCATGACCGGGTTATAGTTAAGTAACATGATTGAGATAACACAGTGAGGCAGTAAAATATTTAGGGCCCGAACCCTAACCCTAACCCTAAGGTCACAGGACCAAACTCTCTTTCCTCTCCAGGTGGCTGTCCCTGACATTATTGTCCAAGGTTGTAGCTATAAGTTCCACAAATGGGAGACGCTGGACAAGACAGACAGACTGGAAACTAAGCCAGGGTTCCTATGTTGTAGCCTTGAGGCAGAATTCCTTCTTCAGGAAGGGAAACCTCAGCCTTTGCTCTTAAGGCCTTCAACTGATTGGATGAGACCCACCCACACTAGGGAGGGTCATCCACTTTATTCCAAGTTTGCTGATTTAAATGTTAATCACATCTAAGAAATACCTTCTCAGCAACACGTAGACTGCTGTTTGACCAAACAACTCGGCACCATAGCCTAACCAAGTTGACAGGTAAAATTAACCATCACAAAGTCATGAGTAATAGCAACTCTCTCATTTCAACTCTCCACTGTGGTCAATTTATTACTGAATGGACCTTCCTCTCAAATTCTTCTGGGGAGGTCACCAGCTCAAATCTTCAGGGCCCATTCAAGCAATCTAAAAGTGCAAGAGAGTCGGGAATGAATGGGGAGGTTGCATGAGCTTGAGAAAATCAGCCCTATGTAAATATATTCAAACTCAAACTTTAAAAAAAAAAAATCTGTGTGGCTAGAAGCCTGCATATGTCCTTCAACTTTTCTGGGTTCAGCAGTGCAAGCATATAAAAGGTATCCATCATCCAGGCTATGGCATGTCAAATCCCCAAGAACCTGGGCTTTCCTCAGATGCTCAGAGAGAGTGTTAAACATTTCCTAGGTTTAGAAGAAACTGTGTGCAGGAATACACAACTTGAAGGAAGTTTGTACATACCACCCCCTTGGCTTAATGACCAAACAGAATGAACAAAATAGATATCCATCACTTGGAGAAGTTGTTTGTGACAACTAGTGCAGTGACTATTTTAAGGGAGTTAGAAGTATAGCATGCTGCTGCAAAAATAATTACAATGACCCCTCACATGCAACAGCAAAGAACTGGAGAACCAGTTTCTTCTGGGATTAACTGAAAAACTTTTGAAAACAGGCCTGACATTTTCAGGAGTCACAGAAGGTTGTAAAATAGGCTGCAGAAAGATTCTAGCTTATTTGGTTTGCAGGTTTGCCAAATAACTTCTGAATGTTACTAACTGTTGTCGCCTCTACTCACACTTCTACATTGAGGGAGCAATATTATGTGGCAGACAGACACTAAAGTGGCCCCCAATTACCTCTTCTCCTGGTACTTATGTCCCTCCCTGTATAATCCATCCCCATCCCTCTTAATTGAGAGCGAGGCCTGTGACTGCTTCTAAGCAACAGGAGATGGCAAAAGTGATGAGACGTCATCTCTGTGATTACATTACATGAGATTGCAACTTTCCTCTTGTCTTCTTGGTTTTGCACGTTTTGATAAAGCAAGTGGCCGTATCAGGGAGGCCCATGTGGCAAGGAACTGAGGGCATCCTCACACCAACAGACACCAAGGAAGTGATCTTCTCAGTCCAATAGGCCATAAGAAACTGAACTCCGCCAACAATCACATGTGCTTAGGACCAGGTAGATCCTTTCCCAGTTGAGGTTTCAGATGAGACTCCAACTCTGGCTGACACTGTGAGGTCTCTGCAACCTCAACAGAGACCATAAAACAGAGGACCCAGCAAAGTCACGCTTACAATCCTGACCCATGAAAACTGTGAGTTAATAACCCACACTTTTGCCCTGGCTGAAATACTTTCATTATCGACTGTCTTTCTTGGTGCTTCTGGCTGTCCACCTCTGCTATTCCTTAATTATTTGAGTAAGAATTGGGTCCTAGATAATGAAAATGATCACTAACATGCAATCAACATGTGAGGGAGGGAGTTATTATAACTCTGCCCTTCCTTGTGGGTAAAATGGAGATGATGAGGTAAATTAGTGACTTATTCAGTTGGCAGAACCAGATTCAAACCCAGATAAAGTACAAGTGTGTGTTCTTAACCTTTGTGTCCACACCTCATCACATTCCACGGAGACTAGCATCTCTCTGACTTGCTTATCCACTCCTTCCTAGGGGACAACCTGCCCTCAGGATCATACTGCCCTTGGTCACACCCTTCCTTCCTTCCTCCTTCCATCCTCATTCTCTCCTAATGAAAAATATAGCCAAGACCTATGTTGATCATAGGACCTCAGACTCTAAAGAGTCAGAATGCAATATGATGTTACACTAGACTTTGGGAGTTTCGCCATAGCAACCTCCTTTGGGAATTGTCTCAGTTGAATGGAGCTGCCTCACCTGGGGCAGCTCACATCCACTAACTGGTCCACCTGGGAGTACCAAAACACAGTCCCCACCACAACTTGGAGTAGTTTTGAAGGGACATCATACCAATCCAAGAGCACCGCCCAACTTTTCCCCCTGCCCAATCCTGCTTCCTTCCCTTCCCTCCACAGGGGCGGATACCAAGATCTCACCCTAATGGACTTCCTGTACCATCATCTCCTTCTCAGAGTGTTTCCTCAGGAGCCTAATATGCGGCAATTCCTCAGGAGATGGAGCATAAACAGAACATGAGATAAAGAAATCCAACAGGACTGGGGAAAGACTAGGACTGACCTCATAGGACTGTTGTGAGCATTTGATGGATTAATATGTGTGAACTGGCAAACAATGGTCAGTAAATTGTAAATCTTACCTCAGTTTCAAGCTGTTGTTATTATCATAATTATAACATTATACATTATTGCTATTCATGATCTTGGAGTCAGCAATCCAGCTGCACAGGCCCTTGAAAGAGAATTATGGCTTAAGAGCAATTTGTGTGATTTCTCAGAAATCTGCAAGCTCAATGGGAGTGTATAGAATGAGAAGCTTCTGGAAAAAGCTGAACTTGATCTGAAAGTTTATTAAGAGAAGTGTAGTTTCACAACAGAAGAAATGGTAGTTCTCTTTCTGTGCTGGTCAGACTGTACCTGCCATGTTGCGTGTACCTGGGAGTACAGGTAAAGGTGAGAAATTAGAGGAAAATGGCCAGGACAGCTTGGAGCAGGCATCTTTAACTCTCAAAATAGGTTGCCCCGCCTTACTCTCCACCTCCCAGTTCACCATGTCATCTGTGTGGCAAATGCCTGTACATCCTCATTCATCACTCTGCAGAAGCCTTCCTTGACTACCCCCTCACTTAAAGATATGACCCATTCCTTTTCCTTTCTTTTTCCTTTTATCATTACACCTAATGTCTTGACCTGCGTGAGCTTTGGGTCTGATGCATCTTCTGTACCTTGGGACAGGTTAGATGTCCTGTGTGTTAGTTTCCTAGGGCTGTTGTAACAAATTACCAGAAACCAGGGCTTAAAACGTCAGAAACGTATTCTCTCGCAGTTCTGGAGCCCGGAAGTCTGAAATCAATTCAGAGTGCTGTGCTCCCTCTGAAGGCTCTAGGGAAGCATCCTTCCTTTCCTCTTCCAGCTTTGGGTGGCTCCAGATGCTCCTCGGCCTGTGGCAGCATTACTCCAACATCTGCCTCTATGTTCACGTGGGACATTCACATGCCCTTCTCCTCCATGTCTTCTCCTCTTCTAAGAACACCTGTCCTGGGATATAGAGCCACCCTAATCCAGGACGATCTCAGCTCAAGATCTTACCTTGATTACATTTTCAAAGAACCTCTTCCCAAATAATTCACCATTTCTAGACAGACACATTTTTTTATAGACCCTCTTCAACACACTACAGTCAGTATGTATTGATTCAACTACGCAGAACTGGCTTCTGTTAGATCTACTTGAAAAGTAAAGAGGATCTGGAGAGGGCAGACTCAGAGGGGGTGTAAGAAAGGGATGGAGCAATAAGACATGTGAAGGAGGACTGGATGGGTTTTGTCAACTGACCATGCAGGAGGGAGGTGTCAAAGAGAAAAAGGAGGGCTTCCCTGGTGGCGCAGTGGTTGGGAATCCACCTGCCAATGCAGGGGACACAGGTTCGAACCCTGGTCCGGGAAGATTCCACATGCCGCGGGGCAACTGGGCCCGTGAGCCACAACTACTGAGCCTGTGCATCTGGAGCCTGTGCTCTGCAACAAGAGAGGCCGCAACGGTGAGAGGCCCGCGCACTGCGATGAAGAGGGGTCCCCACTCGCCACAAATAGAGAAAGCCCTCACACAGAAACGAAGACCCAACATAGCCAAAAAAAAAAAAAAAAGAGAGAGAGAGAGAAAGGAAATCAGAGATCTCCGAAAAGTGTAGAACAAGAAGTGTTGGGTGTATAGTTAAGAAGAGAAGCTGGTTCCTGTGAGGTGATATGCTCTTTCTCAGAGGAGTAAGAGGTGATTTCAAGAACAATTCATTGGCTCACCCATTGACACTCTGTGCCTCAGTTTCCCCAAAAACCTACAGCACTTCCCACTTTTCTGGGATGTGTTGAGTTCTCTGTGTAATAAATTAGCCTGTGTTCCTTCCCCTACTCTAGGGGAACATGAACACATACAAGGCACATACAAGGCAATATGATAAAAATATGATTGTTTATTTACTTGTTTATGGCCTATCTCCCAACAACAATAAAAGATTCATGAGGCAGACTTCATGTGTCTTCTTTAATGACTGCATACAGCCTGGCACAAGATAGATCCGATATTACTTGCTGAGTTAATGAATGAATGGATTCATGAACAAATGAATGAATGGTAAAACAGAGATATACCAAAAATACTAAAAGGGTTGAAAGAGGAAGCAGCACAGAAGACCTCATGGGGAACTAATATTTGAACTAAATCTTAAAGAATGGAAAGTATTTTGCCAGATCCAATGGAGGCAAAAGAAAAATGGAATCGATCATGTGGGAGCATACAAAAGTATGACGCAGAAAGAGGACAACGCAGGGGCCTGGCAGAGGGAGAGGTGGCAGGAAATGAGAACGCAAACAACAGAAATTGTATTCAAGGCCACTGGGGCAGGGATCTTGGTTATCATGGTAAAGAGTGTGGACTTTGTCCTGCAGAAATAGAGGCGTGGTGAGGATTTTCAAGCAGGGAGGTGACTCAATAATATTCTGCTAATTAGAAAGATGGTTGTTCTTACTGCAGTTTGGTGGGTGGATTGGAGCCCAGGTGGCTAGGGGGCCAACACCAAAGTCCAGACTGGAGAGAACTTAGTTCTAAAAGTAGAACTAAGACCGGGTATCACTTATGGGAGTGGAGAGAGAAGATGTTCGGGAATCGATTGTTAGGACCTGGTAACAAATTGTTGAGATGGTGAGGATGGAGAGGAGAGGAAAGAGAAGACTTAAGGTGAGTCCCCAGGCTGCTGGTTGGGAAACTATGTGAGCAATGGAGCTGCTCACTAGGAAAACTCACTAGGAAAAGGGCCTGGGTCTGACAGAGGACCAGAGGACCAGTGAGAAAGGTCCCAAAAATAGTTAGGTGTTCATGTTTAGAACTTAGAAATGAAGTCAGAATGCAGACATAGATTTACGACTAGAGCTTTAACACAGATAAATTTTTTTTAAAATGAAATAATAAAATATATGAAATAATACAATGATGAAATAATTGTGTAATCATGGAATAACAAAAAAAAAGAAAAATAACAGAATAATGCCATCATCTTTCTAGATGATCAATTTACACAATGACAAAATATATCCAAACAACTCACTATTTTTTGTATTTATCATGCTGCAATCATTAGGCTTCACACAAAATCCTAGTTGGAGATAGAGTCTCAAGTCATCTTTTGGTATTTCCTGGAGACCTTTGTTCACATGTGCAGCCATGTACATCCACTGCAGGTCGGGCACTGACCCAAACCCTGGGCATGCAGAGCCCTGCAGTCCCTGCCCTCATGGAGATGGCAGTTCTGCAGCTTAGCAGACATGAATACAAGCTACGTGTTAAACCAAAGGACAATGAAAGTTCAGACAAGTTCTGTGAAGGGGTCCGTCTCAGAGGGGAAGGAAGGTTTCTCTGAGGAAGTGATGTGAGCTGAACTCAGAAGCATGAGTTAGATGCAGGAGAAGAAGGAAGACAACAGGTGCTTGAAAAAAGAGGGACCAGTCCCTGGAAGAGAACTGGGGGAGGGAGGAGAGAAAATCTAAGGACCAAGAAGTAGCAGGTGTGGCCCAAGGGGAGAGAAGCAGGGGGGCAGAGGGGTCAGAGGAGCTACCCAGGTAGCTGCCAGGAACATTTGTGGAGGAAAGGATCATCCTTAAATGTCTGATAAAGCTCACGAAATGCCTGCACAAGAAATGGAAGTATATTAAACTTGGCTAATGAAATGAACGAGAGATGGTTTATGATAGAATGTCTTACTGAATTTAAACAAATTAACTCAATTTAAAATAAGTTAATCTCTTCATAGAAAATATCATCACAAAATGACTAAATTATACAGAAGTTCAATACAAATTATTTTAATCCAAGTTGCTATTTCTAAATCATCTGCCTCCCTAAACCGGATGATGTTTGCTAGTTTGGGGCCGAATTCAATTAACATAGGAAAGCATCTAGGACATTCCTTAGCACATAGGCACTGTCTTTGTTTGACAGCCCCCCTTTAACCAGGTGTGATGCTCTTCGCTGTACAGAGCGATGTCATGGACAATCAGAGAGCTTAAGGAGGGCACCGCTGTGACCTCCCTGATGTGGGAGTGCCCACGTCCTCATTCTGATGGGGGCGGTTATTCTACTCCACGCTATTGCCACTTGTAAAATAAAGCACTTACATTAAAAAAAAATGTTTGAAGTAATTGGATTACTTTAAACTCAGATTTTGTTTAACCCCAGTGGAAATGCAAAGAGAGATTTCGAATTTCGTGCGAGATGCTAATTGCTTACATCTGACTGGGTGGTTGTTTCTATGAAGGAATGCACTTAATTATTCTTTTTTCCCCTCTCTTCTTACAATTTCCTGACTATAATCTATTTTCTTTCATCACAGGGGCAATAGAAAAACAACAAAAGAAGAATCCCGTGATTTGAAATTCCAGAACTTTCCTCTGCCAGAAATTAGGTCAGAATATTTCCTTCTTTGTTAATAGAGGAGTAAAAATTTTGATGCTGCGGCAAATTAGCTGACCAGCACGTGCACACACATGCACCCTCACAAACACACTCACGTACGTACACGCACACGCACGCACACGCATGCACACGCACACACACGAAATGTAAATGGGATAAAATTGTATTGCTGTCATTGTTCTTAAAGGTTACACGATGACCAAGGCCCAGAACAAGAAAGGACTTGACTCAGGTTGAACTGCCAGCAAGTATGTGATGCAGATATAGGCTATGGGGGAGGGATGGAGTGGGAGATGGGGGTTAGCAGATACAAGCTATTATACATAGAATGGATGGACAACAAGGTCCTACTGTATAGCACAGGGAACTTTAGTCAATATTCTGTGATAAACCACCATGGAAAAGAATATAAAAAAAGAATGTAGATATATGTAGAACTGAAACACTTTGCTGTACAGCAGAAATTAACACAACATTGTAAATCAACTATACTTCAATTTAAAAAAAGTAAAGATCAGATGCAAGGAAAAACAGCCAATAAAAAAAATTTTTAATTGAAAGAAATTTTAAAAACAGGCCCCCAGGTGTCCACAGCATTTCAGACCAGGGCTATTTCCACCACCCACCCAGGTCTCTCAACAGCCCAAGAGACAGCCAGGGGGAAGCTTACATCCTACAGCTGCTGAATGACTTAAGTGATGAATCATGGATGGATCAGGCCATGAGTTCACAGCCAGGTCTCGGAAGCGAGGAGACTAGAGGGAACCTTGTGCGCATTTGGTTTCTTTTCTTTGTCCTTCAATTGAGCAAAATATTTACTGAGCAATTATGGCATTAGGACTTGCACGGGCTCTTGAAAATGCAGAGATGAGAGGCAATGTCCTGTCTCCAAGGGGCTCACAACCAAGGCTTAGAGCTTAGAAGGACAGCTACTTGATGAAATGACTGACAAGGGACCAATCCTGAAGCCAGCTCCAGCTCTGCACTGGCCAAGGTCTGATCCTGGACGGCACCCCAATGCTCAGAGGGATTGCAGGCCTCCCTCACCCAGCCAGAACCCCCTTGCCGAGCCCTCCAGAGCTGTCTCTGTGCCTAGAGGGACGCAAGGGTCTCTGACTGCTATACCAACCCTTGCAGCCCAGTGAACTTCAGCTCAAGTCAATTGCCAAACATCTGTTCAGTTCCTACTAAGTGCCAGGTACCAGAAGCAATCTTGACATGCTAAGATGTGCCTGAAGAAATATTTTCCCTAAGCAGAGTGGACGCGTGCCTATAAAACAGAATACTTGAAATATTTTCAAGATTGCATTAAGCAAAGGAAAATTTGTGGCTGTTCTCAGACTTCTTCAATGTTTACATTAAACACAGTTGAATGCTGCATTTTAAGTTGGTTTTTCTTATTTCTTGACAATAGCAAGAGATGAGAGATGGAAGGGTTAGAAGTCTTCCTTCAAATGGAAATGGTTGCAGCAATTACATACATCAAAGTAATATTTACAGTTACATTTGAAAAAAAAAAAAAGAGAGAGAGGGCACAGTGCTTTTTTCCAAAGCAAATTATTTCAGGATACATCAGAGCATGCTCAAGATATATTAAAAAGAGCAACAGATGATGTTTCTGCAACCTGTTCCAAACTATTTATAAACCCAAATTTAAAAATAAAAAATCCCTTATACACACAAATCTCTGTACCTTTGCATATTTTATAATGAAAGTATTATAGGAATATAAATTAGTAAATGAGATCTATAAATCAAATCAAAATGTGTGAAAACTACGTATTGGATCTACCATCATACCTTCATAACTATGAAATTGATGTTTCTGTTCTCCACACAAATTATAATTCTTATCAGCATCTGATGATGATCAAGTAAGGACAGTGCTACAGGTGGGCAGGGCAGCAGAACAGAACGGGTCTGTGGGTGCTGGACTGAAATTTCAGCTGACCTGTTTGCTAGCTCAGCAGCGACCTCACTCCGACAACCCATTACCATCGCAATGCTTTGCGTATTTTAGAAATGGTATTTGAAAACCAAGGAGGAAAAGGTGGGGGGGATGAATTGGGAGATTGGGATTGACATATATACACTAATATGTATCAAATAGATAACTAATATGAAAAAAAGAAAATATAAAAATGAAACATTGAAAAAAGAAAAACAAGAGTAGATTGAATTCCCTGGCGGTCCAGTGGTTAGGACTCTGTGCTTTCACTGCTGAGGTCCCAGGTTCAGTCCCTGGTTAGGGAACTAAGATCCCACAGGCAGTGCAGCACAGCCAAAAGAAAACAAAAAATACAAGAGTAGACTATTTTGACCACCAGGGATCTGTTGGACCTAAAACAGTCCCTGTGCTTGGGAAATAAATGCATGACCTCTGTAGTGTGCCTGGAAAATAGGAGGTTCTCAATAAATAACAAAGGCTAATAGCCACTGAGTACTCACCACGGGCTAGGCGCTGTTTTAAGAGCTTAATAGGCAGAGAAAGACAAATATCATATGATGTCACTTATATGTGGAATCTAAAAATAAATGGTACAAATGAACCTATTTACAGAACAGAAACTGAGTCACAGATGTAGAAAACAAACTTATGGCTACCAAGGGAGAAAGAAGGGGGAGGGATAAATTGGGAGATTGGAATTGACATGTACACACTACTGTATATAAAATAGATAACTAATAAGAACCTACTGTATAGCACAGGGAACTCTATTCAATACTCTGTAATGTGGGAATAAAATCTAAAAAAGAGGTGATATATGCATATGTATAACTGACTCACTTTGCTGTACACCTGAAACTAACACAATATTGTAAATCAACTATACTCCAGTAAAAAAATGAAAAAGAAAGAGCTTAATAGGTAGTGTCTCACTGCATCCTAGCGACCACATTCTTACTAGGTTTCCTTTTATAGGAGAGAAGAATGCAGACTGGAGAGGGTAAATAACTTCCTCGAAGCTGAATAGCTGGGTGTGGTATATAGTAAACAGTGGACATAATCATTAGTACTAATCTCTGAAACAACCCGGGCACTCCACGTCACTGCCCTCACTACTGCCATCCCTTAGTTACGTGTAGGGGTCAACTCTGGCGACAGATGCAGAAGGGCTGTCCTTCCCCACCCACCCCCAAACTCAAACATGCGTGGACCTCCCCATAAGGTACAAAGGAAAATATAAAGCTCCATGCTGGGGCTTCACACAGATGATAGAGCCCAGGAGACTAACCAAGAAAAACACATGATCCCATGCACATCCATTACCCCCAACCTGTCAACAATATTAAGATGAATGTTTCCTAGAATGTCCCATGGAATCTCTCTTGCTAAATCCCCAATACCCACTTCTATTCTGTGCCCTGTGCCCATGTGGAAAGAAACAGAAACATCCTGATTGATGTTTTCCAGTCAAGTCCAAACTTTTATCAATAGCTGAATGCCTAACCAGTACCAGAAACCATGAGAGGAACTGTGGCATTTAATCTTCACAATAATTCTCTGAAGTGGGTAATAGTATTCCCATTTCACAGATGAGGAAAGAGAGCCTGGGAGAGGTGACATGTCTTGGTCACACAGTCACAGAGCTGGTAACTGTTCACAGCTGGATTTGCATTCCGAGTCTGACTTCAGATTGAGGGCCTTTTCTGGGTTCCAAGTTGCCGCATGTGAATTTTGTTTTCTAATCCTATGAGTCTCAAATCTACTCATGTCAAGACTCTCCACTATGAAGCAGGGGCACATGCATTAAACTCCTGAGAAGAAAATCCACAGCCATAGCTACGAAGCCTCCTAGCGGCGATTCTTAGGGCTGGTCCCTGGGCCGGCAGCGTCAGCATCACATGGGAGCTGCTTAGGGAGGCAGGATCTCAGGCCCCACCTACTGAATCAGAAACTTGGGTGTTGGAGTCCAAGCATCTGGGTTTAAACAAGCTCTCCCAGTGACTATGATGCCCATTCAAGTTTGAGAACCGCAGCATCAAGCATCGTTATCAAGAGGGCAAGCTTTGGAGCTGGAGCAAGAGACCTCTGGGCCCAGCTCTCACTCTGCCCCTTCCCATTATGTAAATGAGATGGAGGGAAGACGATATAAGACAGGGACCCAGTGTGAGAGAGCGGGAGGGAGATGGGAGAGAATGTTGTCCCCACCTGGGAGAGATCCCTGCTTTGGAGACCAGGAAAATCAAAAATAAAGAAGACATAGCACCTGCCATCAAGATGCTCAGCCTCTTGTGGAGACAAACATAAAAAGGCATGTATAATAGATCACAAGATACTGTGCCACAAGTGGGACAGAAGCAGATGCAGGCCTGTGGGAGCCCAGCCAGGAGGCTAAGGAACGGAAGGGGGAGGGCTTTCCCAAGTCCACTTTCGAGAACGGAGCAAAGCCAAGGTTCACACTCCAAGTGCAAGTCTCTTTCTCCTCCATTCCTGATGGAGTTATTCCTAACAGTATCACTCACATTTCCCACATTCAGACCCTTCCCAATTCATCACCTCATGGACTATTGATTTTTCCCTGCTGTCACTAAGACCTGCAGCAATAGTTAACTCCAGAGGACAAGGTACAGGTGGCTGTCATTTCTCACATCCCAGCAGGCCACTCCTCAAGGAGACGGCCTCCCTGTTCTATTCTGTGCACAGGGAGGCCCCTGTGCCAGCCTTCCTGACCAGGCACACCTGAGGTCACAGCTCGTGCCGGACGGCCACAGCTGCTGGTCTTCTCTTGACTTCTCTGCAGCTGCCCTGGGTGTCTGCTCCCTCTGGACCCCTGTAGAAAGTGTCCTCCCAAAAGAGTTCACAAGCTTAGAGCTTTACAGAGGATGCTTTCAGAGGATGCATGCAATAGGGTGGTGTCCCGCCATCTTTCTGTGGTTGTCCACAAGGAGCTCCTATGCAGGAGATGCTCCGTAAACATTGCTGAAAGGAGGGGAGTACAAAGTGGGGAAGGAGGAAGAATAAAGTCAGGACCCAGCGGGATGCACCAGGATGCTGTGAGGTTGTACTACTCCCAGTGCCTGGCATAGACTGAATCCTGAAATAGATGATAAAAGAAACTTTTAACAGAGGGATAAGAATGGAAGAAGAGAGAGAAGACAGAACAAGCAGGGGAGAGACAGAGAGAGAGTGGAGGGGATGGTGGACTCAGGAGTTGCTCTGCCCACTGCAGTTAGAGTAGAACAGCAAGGCATCCTGCTCTGCTCCACTCACTCGTCTGCCGAATATCCATCAAACTGCCAAATAATTTTGTTTTCATCTTTCAACATTTGTCAGGAACACAGATAGCTTATACACAGGGATTACAGCTTACCAGACATGCTTTCTGTCCTCAAAAAACTTAAAATCTAGTTGAAGAAAGAAAAAACCCAAGTAAAATTTAAGATAAAATTTTTATAAGAAATTAATAACTCTACACTGCTTTTTAACTATACTAAGTATGCTATTAGAGCCAGCAGTGCTGCCATAGGCGCTCAGAGGAGGGAAGGCCCAAGAGCCTTGTTAGGGCAGGGTGCTGAGGGGGTAGGAGTGGGGTTGGACCTCCCCCAGCCAAGAGGGTCATGGGGGGTTTGAGCTTTTTACGGTTCGGAATAATGCCAAACACTGTCAATGTTTCCCTCGGGATCGCTTCAGGGAGATGCATCCTCCCAAATATTTTTTTTGTAAAAACAAAATAGAACACAGGAGATTCTTAGAACTAGTCAAGGACATCTTTCACAAAAAATGAATCCATAACACTTCTACACTGTTGGTGGGAATGTAAATTGGTGCAGCCACTATGGAAAACAGTATGGAGGTTCCTTAAAAAACTAAAAATAGAACTACTATACGACCCAGCCATCGCACTCCTGGGCATATACCCAGAAAAGACAAAAACTCTCATTCAGAAAGATACAGGCACCCCAGTGTTCATCGCAGCACTATTTACAATAGTCAAGGCATGGAAGCAACCTAAACGTCCATTGACAGATGAGTGGATAAAGAAGATGTGGTACATGTATACATTAGAATATTGTATGTTCATAAAAAAGAATGAAATAATGCCATTTGCAGAAACTTGGATGGACCTAGAGATACTAAGTGAAGTAAGTCAGAGAAAGACAAATATCATATGATATCACTTATATGTGGCATCTAAAAAAATGATAAAATGAACATTTACAAAATAGAAATAGACCCACAGACATAGAAAACAAACTTATGATTACCAAAGGGGAAGGATATATATATATATATATTATATATATATATATATTTTATATATATATATATTTTATATATATATATTTTTTATATATATATAAAATAGATAAACAACAAGGACCTACTGTATAGCACAGGGAACTATATTCAATGTCTTATAATAACCTAAAATAGAAAAGGATCTGAAAGAGAATATATATAACTGAATCATTTTGCTGTACACCAGAATTATTATAAATCAACTATACTACAATTTAAAAAAGAGTATTTCCATCACCCCCCCAAAAAGAGAATGAACCCACTTTTCACTTATTAAATATGAGTCTTGATCTGATTCCACCTTGGTGTGAATTTCATCTGCGTCAAAGGAATATGGAGTTGGGAGATGTTCTCCAACATTGAATCTATAGTGAAAGTGAAGAACCTATTCCCAGGGGGATTTGTGTGGGAGGTGTGCACACCCGTGTATCAGGTTCCTAATGTGCTGGGCACGCTCCAGGCCTTGCTGGGGGAGGGTGAGTCTGTGTATAGACCCAGACAGGGACTGCGGTGTGGCTCAAGGCTGTCTTACTTGAGGGATGCCCTCTTACCTGCGCTTCCCTGCACCTGTGCACTTTGCCTTCATCCACTCATCCATCCTCTCCCTCATGCTCATTCAACAGCACATTTTTGTGTACAAGCCATGTTCCAGGCACTGCCTTACGTACCTGGTCTCCCTTTTAGGAGTTGGGGGCCTGGTGTAGAAGGTTTGAGAAATGGCGTTGTGCTCTGTTCTGGTGATACAAGTGTGAGTTCCACCAGGCAGGTGCTAGGTGATCAGAAGAGAGCTTTGGTGGCCACATGGGGAGGAAGAAAAACACCCAGTGTTGAGGCCTGTCACTACCTCTTACTAAGACTGTGACATCCCAGTCCTTCCCTTTCCACTCCATCCTATGCGCTCCTGAATCACCTTCCTAACATGTGGCTCTGAGCATCCTTTATCCTCTGCCTTGCAAAGCTCCATGACACCTCGAGATTGACACAGTCCTTCCAGCTTATCCTTCAGGTTACCTACTCTCCAAGCTCACTGTGCATTTCCACACCTTAGCTCCCATGGCTCCCTGATGCAAACCCTACCCTTCCCTCAGAGAGGTGGAGAGAAGAGGGTGAGCCTGCCATCAGACAGGCTGGATGGGACGCATGACACCAGTGACTCCCCCATGAGATTGACCTGGGCCTCTGTCAATCCATCTGCAAAATGAAAAGGCCACCTTGTGGTCCCATCCAGCATAAACATCCCATCATAGCCCTAACGCTGAGATAAAGATACTGTCCAACAAGAATTGCTAGGAAGTTTGGGTGAAATGATTTCTGTAAAGTGCACAATTCCCAACATGGAGTAGATAATGTTCAAAGAGCAGGAAGATGAGAATGAATTTAGAAACTTTACCTCCATTTTCATTTCTTTCTGGTTTATATTGAAAATGAGTTTACTGACTCTTAAAAAGATCAATCATCTTCCCCCAAATGAGAGAATTTTATTCTAGTCTTTTCCTTTCAGGGGCAGAGCTTAAAGTGAGGTATGGAGCTGAGCCAGTTAATCTTGGAGGTTTGAGAGGGGGGGATGAAATCACCCCAACCATTCCCCAAGGGTTTTGCTGCCGCATTCTGGACCAGTGGCGGGTGCCTGGGGAGACCCAGAGGGGCCCACACACACCAGACTCAAGGATGTGATGAGGAATTAGTCTCCATGCCAGGAGCCTGACCCTGGAGACAGGACCAAGTCCCATCTCTATGGGACTGGAATAACACACCATCCAAACTCTGTTCCCATAGATAAGAGAACATGGGTGCACTCTGCCCATTCCGTCAGATCAAGTTCTCCCAGGCAGCGAGGGTGGGGGGAGTTTAATTTAGTACCCTTTAAAAATTATTAAACCTTTTAAATTATTAAGAAGTATTAAAAATTCAAAATAATTTAGAAATTGAACATCTTCATTTAAAATGAGCCTTAAATATTGAAAACCACAAACCTCTGGAGGCCAGCTTTGTTCAGTTCATGCTCCATGCCCACCACGTGGACGGCTGCCTGTCCAAGCAGAAATAGAGAGGGAGACCTGCTTCACTCAGGCCCAGATGCAGAAAGGAGCAAGCGGGTGGGAAGGGCAGAAGGATGGCTGCCAAGCTACACACCATCCAGCTGCAGCTCGTTCACATGTGGCCGTGTGATGGATGCTGTTGACTAAAGGAAGCCGGGGAGCATCTTTGTAATTCCCTGGCAAGAGGCAGCTTGCTAACACATGGGCCTTCCTTGAGCACTGAGAGAACACATCAAATCTCCAGCAAGTTTGCAAGCAGCATCTTTCATTAATCACCCTGGGCTGTCAGGCTGCAAAGAGTGTTAACACAGGAGCCTTTTCAGAGTGCTTGTCAGCTGCCGGTGTCGAGATATTGTCTGCACTCCAGCCAGACAGAGCCGTGGAGTCCGGCACGCCTCCCCAGACCCCTCCTTCCAGCCTCCCTCTCCGCTTTCAGGCTCAGCTGAAATAACAACATCATTCCCTGCTCTGCCACTGCTTCCTCTGCTAATCCGTTTGGCTTGCAGTGACACACAGAGGGCCCTGGGGTGCACCGTCCCAGAGGATACGACATATGAATGAGCACCATCGCTCTGGGGCCCCGCCAAGAGGAGTCAGCAGATAAACCGCTTCCAGACAGCCTTACAATTAGGAGGAAGCTTCCAGATGCAGGGAACTCAGTGGGCTGAGTTGTTGCATCGGCTAGTAATTAATAAGGCCAATCCCGGTGCTCAGTTTCTTGCTGTGCCACTTTAGACGCGTCACTTCTCTCTTCTAAGCTTTAGCTGCATCTGCAAGGTGGGGAAATCCCACCAGCCAGAACTGAGCCTTGCTTGTGCCTGAACAGGCATTTTCCCTTCAGATCCACCCTTTTTAAGCTGTCCAAAGACCTCAGTCCCACCTCCAAGAATCTGAAACTTGGAACCACGAATTGGACATTACCTCCAACACACTTTCAACGTTAGTGATCTTTGATTCTAAAAATCAGATGAGGGGAAAAATAAATAAAATAAAAATAAAAGTCAGCTGAGGCCAAGGTCGGAAGGAGGATGAAATCCTAATTTAAAACCTGAAGTGTGTACATGTCAGTCCCAAACTCCCAATCTATCCCTCGCCCCCACTCTTCTCCCCTGGTAACCATAAGTTCATCCTCTAAGTCTGTGAGTCTATTGATTTGTTGTAAATAAGTTCATTTGCAACATATTTTTTTAGATTCCACATATAAGCAATGTACATGTACAAACTACTGTATTTAAAATAGATTAGTTCTAACAAGGAACTACTGTATAGCACAGGGAACTCTGCTCGATATTATGTAACAATCTAAATGGAAAAAGAATTTGAGAAGGAATAGATATCTGTATATATATAGCTGAATCACTTTGCTGTACACATGAAACTAATCTAACATTGTTAATCAACTATACTCCAATATAAAATAAAAAGTTAAGGAAAAAACAAACAAAAACATGATCTCAGGTCATCCAATGGAAAAGTACGGGCATTGTGATAGGGCTGACATGCTGAAGGAAACGACAATGACTTTGAAATAATAGACTAAGGTCAAGTGGTGGAAGCAGATTTAAAACTCAATTCATGTCTAATCTTCAACATGATTCTGATATATGTCAATGGATTGAAAAATAAATCCTGGATGTATTGATGTGTCATGATAAAATATGACAAAACAAAAACAAACAAACAAACAAACAAAAGCCCTGAAGCTCCTCCTAGGGTCCCGGGAAGAGGGTGCCTTGTATTCAAAGTCCCTGGGCTAAGGATTGCAACCTGCCTGCTCTGAGGTGCTGCTTTCTGTCCGTGGCCTGGCCTGCCCTGCCTGCATCAAGCTCCCTGTACACAGTCGCAGAAACATATCATTTCCATGTCACATGTCAGGAGCTGCAAGTCTGGGGAGTCTTTTGAGGCTCTAATCAAAGACCAAGATGTCAGGGAAGGGGCTGCGAGTGGAAAGTGTCAAAAGAGATCTCTCAGGACCCAGATAAACGATCTGCTCCTTCCTGACTGATTTACTGTTAATTTCTGCAGCATCTCAGGTAACTTGAAAGAGCGCCAAGAGCTAACCACAAAGCATCCCAGACGGCAGCTGCAAAATCCCTCCAAAGCATGACTCTCCACTGCCTGCAGGCAAGGGCCCCAGGAGGCAACAAGGATCTGCGGGTCCAACAGGCTGGTGGCAATTCTCTTGCTTCCCGTGGGACTGGGCAAGTCATGGAGCCCTCTGAGTCCTCTGTTCCCTCGTCTATAAACTTGGGACAGGGAGAGCTACCCAACAGAATCACTTTGAGTATTAACGTGGTGAGCAGAGAGCAACAGTCTGAGCTGGAAGTGGGACACGTGGGCTGTGATCTCCTGGTGACTATTATCTCCTAGTTTAACTATTCTGTGCCTGGTGTCGCAGCCACCAATGAGGCCTCATAAATATTTACACCTGGCGTGTGTTGTGATGCTCAATTAATTGCTCCCGTGACGCACTTTGAGAGCCTCAGAGGATAGGTGCCATGCAAAGGGATTATTAAAGGCACAAACCAGTAAGCTCACAGAAGCCGCATCCTTCTGAGCTTTCCATTGCCCCAGGGCTTTTCAGATCATTGCCCCAAATCTAGGGGAAATGTGCTTTCAAAATCACACTGTCCAAGTCGGGATGCGGCAGCCAGGAGAAGACCTCGTTGGTCTTTCCAGATAACTTACCGCCGAAGAAATGCAAACGGCCCAAAACCATTTGAAATAAATAATAGTTAATCTAACTAGGCATCAGGGAAGTGAAACAGATAAAATAAGGAAGCAAGTAGGAAAAGTTGTTTTAAATGGTCGTGGATTTAATGGTGGTAAGATATGCTGAGATGATCACTTCACACTCTGCAGATAAGAATATAAATTCATTCAACCCATCCAGAAGGCACCTGAGTGATATGAAACAAGGGGCCTAGGAGACCCACATTATCATTATCAGACACCTTCATCGCAGTTGCACTTGATGGAGTCTCTCCATGGAAACACTCAGAGATCAGATTAAAAAGGATATCATGTTGCAGCAAAGGTACACACTGCAACATAATTTACAATTGTAAAAATGAGCAGGAACCTAATTTCCCTCTCCAAAAATCACACAGCTGATAAATACCATGTTTTCGAGTAACAAAGATCTACAATGCATTTTTAACATCAGGAGCCTATACATTCTTTTATATTGTTTTTAGACTTCTGTATATTGACATGCATGAAGACATCTTCATACACGCGTGCACATATGTGCCTGAGACTCGCCAAAATATCACCTGTGGTGTTGACTGTTATTTTCTTCTCCATGCATTTTTCTACGTTCTCTGTAATGAGATGTTCCTTTCGGTCTAGAACAGCACAAACATAAAGGAAGTGTCCCATAAGTTGATTTGTGATCTGCGTTTGATGACTACCCACTCCTCTGGGGAGGATGGTGAATCGCTTGCAGCTGACGCTTACCTTGGTTCTCTTTTCTGCCCTAGGTCATGGCCTCGAATCCATAGTGTCACAGGTGAGTCAGGGCCCCCCAGACACCTAAGCAGTGGGAATGTTAGCAGGAGTCTGTTACTCTTCTTTCCATTCTTTTGTTTTTCTTTGGATAAAACTATTGGCCGGTTCAAGGTGACACTGGTGACTTAGGGTCTTTCCCTCTGGTGGCTCCCAGGCTGGAAGTGTGTGACATCCACAGCTTTGGAGGCTGGCAGACGGCGCGGGAATCCTGGCTCTCCATTTCTTAGCTGTGCAGCCTTGGGTGAAGCACAGATCCCTGTGGGCCTCAGTTCCTTCAACTGCAAAATGGGTATAAGTCTGCCTGAATGCCAGTATTGTGGCTACCCATTAGTGTTTGTTCAACTAAACTGTACATAATGGGCTCCCCCCAAAATATGTGTTGAGTGAGTGAATGGGTCAGAAACCACATTTTATGCTTCTCCTGCATCTCTTTTCAGAGCCCAGTTCCTGTTACTAGACACAGAGTAAGACGCCATTAAAGTTTGAATAAACTATATACTTACTTTATAAAGTAAAGTAAAATAAAGTATACTCATATTGGAGTATTATTATATCAAGGAAAGTCCCATAGGACTAACTAGAAAACTGGTGGCTAGAAATAATGACTGGAATGAGACATAAAAAAAGAGAAAAAGGGAGCTCCCTGACAGTCCAGTGGTTAAGACACTGCGCTTTCACTGCCACGGGCCTGGGTTCGATCCCTGGTGAGGGAATTAGGATCCCACAAGCTGTGCGGCCCATAATAAAAGAGAGATAAATAAAAGAGAGAGAGAAATACAGGACGTGTGCAAAGAAGCAATAGATGCATTGGGAGTGATGTCATCTGCAAATCAATTCACAGGATTCATCATAGCACATGTTGGAGGATATAAGCAGCCCCCAGCCACCCAGCATGGCTTGCACAGCAGGGAGGAGAAGGAGGAAAAAGCAAAATCAATGCTGCAAGTAGGAAGATAAATAAGAGACAAATGAGCACCCAGCTCTAATCCCTCTTGCAGAACGTGTTTTTCTTCTGAAGCTTCTCAGGTCCTAGGAAATGTTACATTCTCTCAAGGTAGATGTTTCCAAACTGTACTGAGTCCTTGGTGTCAAAAGTAGCACCCCTCCACTACTTGTCACCTCTCAGACCTTCCTACCAACCACTTAAAGTCTTGGGGGGACTGTAGAGAATTCTAAAGGGGATGGTGCTTGGAAATGAGGTTGCTAACCTGATTCGGTGACTGGTGAATTATAAATGCGACCTGTACCCCTCCCCCTTCGGGCTCGTTCTCCACCTGCCTTAAGGTAGGAAAAAAACTGACAGGTGGGATTCCATTTCATTAACAACATTCTAGAGACACAAGCAGGGAAAAGAAAACAAATCAAAACCCCCCAAAAGTCAGCTGAGATAAAGCTGCCCAGACCTGCCCATAGGCACTCAGATCTGTACCCTGACAAAAATACTTAGCAAACCACACCACCCCAGCCTATGCAAGCTTAGGCACCAATGCCAGTGTCTACTACACTATAACAAAACGGATATAATTAAAGATGCACATGATGATTTACATAAGAGACTGCTCATCGTGGTGCTATTTATAACATTCCCAGATACTTTAAAGTTGTTTGCAATTTTTTACCATGGGATTTGTTGAAAATGTGGTAGGGCACCTATATGAAAGAATACTACACAGCCATTAAAAATGATGACGTTGAAGCATATTCAGTGATGGGTATGTTATAGCATGCTATTATATGAAAGGGCAGGCAAGAAAACAGTGTGCACACATTTTGATCATATATACATAGATTATATCATGTGTGTATGTGTTGTTAGTGATTTTCTGTAATCAAATATTTATAGTTGTTATCTTGGTATGGGGACGTTATAGTGATTTTTATTCTCCTCTTTTTTGCTTACCTGTATCTTATAATTTTTCTACAGCAGCATTTTTTTGTATACTAAAAACAATCTATCAAAAAAAAAATTCTCTAGGCCTGGAGAAGACAGACACATATTCAAACTTGGACAATCTGTCTGTCAATACCAACATCTTCTATGAAGTTGATATATAGAGAACAGGGTCATGTTTTTCCATAAAATAAACTCGGGAGATTTTCTCCTTCCACTTAATAAAAAATGAATTTGAGAGGATAGCCCTATTTAGAAAGTGAGGCTTTCTGTCTTAAGTTACCACACACAATAAAAACTGATAAAGATGTATATTGGTTGACTCAGACAGACAAGAAATTTCATTTTGTCCAGGAACACTTGTTTTGTTTTGTTTTTTCCTAAGGAAATCAATCTTTTTTTTTTAATTTATTTATTTTATTTATTTATTTTTGGCTGTGTTGGGTCTTTGTTGCAGCGCACCAGCTTTCTCTAGTTGCGGCGAGCGGGGGCTACTCTTCGTTGCGGTGCACGGGCTTCTCATTGCTGTGGCTTCTCTTGTTGTGGAGCACAGGCTCTAGGCATGCAGCTTCAGTAGTTGCGGCGCATGGGCTCAGTAGTTGTGGCTCGCGGGCTCTAGAGTGCAGGCTCAGTAGTTGTGGCACACGGGCTTCATTGCTCTGCAGCATGTGGGATCCTCCCGGGCCAGGGCTCGAACCCATGTCCCCTGCATTGGCAGGCGGATTCTCAACCACTGTGCCAACAGGGAAGCCCAGGAAATCAATCTTAAACGTTGGTTTTTCCCACTTCTAAAAGAAAAATTAATACAAATTTTAGGACTAGAGGGAGGAAAGGCGGGTATGGAATATGTGAGCATCCAGTGCCTCCTTCTGGCCATTTCTAGATAATTCAGTACCTGTGTTAATTTATCAGAGGCTGGTTCTCTCCAAGATGTTGAGGAAATTGGTGAACAGAAACAAATTGAAACATTAACAGTTGAATTGCAGGGAAAAGGTGTCCACCCAGTTCTTATAAGCACAAGCCAGTACTCAAATCATCTAAGGTTGATATGCCCAAGGATTTACAATGTCTTCACAATTCATCATGTATCAGAATGACAGCAGTGAAAAATGCGTCTCATCAAGCCCACGCCAGGGTTTATGCTTTGGTAGAGCTATAGTGAGGCCAGAGAATCCTTACCTTTAACACGATAATTCTAATTCAGGTAGTTCTAGGACAGTCTTTTGAGAATCATTGGCTGAAGCAAAAACATATATAGATAGGTGGATGAAAACTATCAAAGCTGTCTCCACCAAAAGGCAGCTGCCTTAACTATCACCGTTCATTCATCCATCCATCCATTCATTCAACCAATTGTGGTAGTTTCGTAATGTGACAGACACTCTAACCAGCTTTGGCCACAAGCTTTTAAAAAAGGAAATAAAAACGAAAATTTCTGGGGACTCAGCTAGTCTGAAATTCTAAAACTGTGCTCTACAGATGAGGAAACTAAGAACTAGAAAAGGGAAGTGAATTTCCAAGAGCCATCTAGTGAGAACATTAAGCCTGTTCTCACAACTCCCAATACATGTTTCCCATGTAACTGTGAGTTTAGACTATCTGTGTCTTGGAATTCACAGTTTATAATCTTCAGATCAAGAGACTGTGGTTCAGTGAATAAAACCAAAATTCCCAGAAGTGCTAGATGACTGAGCTGATAGATACATAGGTAGATAGTTAGATAGACAGACAGATAGATGATAGATGACAAAGTCAATATATAATAGATATATAACATACATACATTATATGTGTGTATATATATTCTATATCTCTATTTCTGTCTCTTTCTTTCCCTTCCTACTTCCCTCTTTTCTTCCCTTTTCCTTCTCTGCTCCCCTTGACTATACAAGTCATAGTCAAGGCTTATTGGACATCATAATCCTTTAGTCAGAGACAGTGAAAATAACTCTAGGCAAATTCCTTCCTGCCTTTCCCTATAACCATGGATCGATGCCAAGCTGAAGATGTTCTAAAGTTTGGGAACTGCCAGGGTAAAGAGTGTAAACTATCCTACTCCACCATAGTGAGAGGAAGATCAGGCCAATGCCCTCCATCCCCAAATACTTTCAAGTTTTTAAAAGATAAAAATGGAGAAAGGCAGCATCTTGCAGAGGAAAGAACCAAGGGCTGTAAGTGTGGAGCTCAGAGTTTGTATACTGGTTCTCTCATGATACCTGCAAGCCCTAGGATCTGCGAATGAGAGAAAATGAAAAGAAACTAACATAACTTTGTGCCAGACCTTTTATAAACTTATCTAATTTAGTTGTAAGGTACAGATTTTATTATCCTTGCTGTATAGATCAGCTAAATGAAGCCCAAGTGAAGTTAGGGAACTTGTAAAGACACCAGTAGTGTAGAGCTCAGATCCATCATAGCACACGTGTTAAGTTAGGCACCAAATATTGTCAGCCTCGGTTTTCTCAGTCATTGAATCCCAGAGCTTCACGGCTAGAAGGGACCTCAGCTTGAAGAACCCTTCTGAAGAACTGACTGGTGCTCGTCAACACAGTTGAATGTTGGAAAAGGCACATACTTTGTTTGAAAATGGGCACTAAATAATGACCAAGATATAGATCTGAAGATCTAAAGATCTGGATTGAGTGAAAAAGATTTGGCCATGAAGTTGAACTTGAGAAGACATGAAACACAGAACACAGCAATTCCTTAGTGGCGCACTGAGCCAGGGAGTTATTTATATACGCTTCTCAACAGCTATTTGGGGTAGATACTCTTATTCCCACCCGACTTACAAGCTTGCCTGAGGTCACACGGCCAGAAAGTGAAACGGCCAGGATTTGAACCTAGAACTTCTCATTCAGCTTCTGTGAAACATGTGTCCATGCCTTTGCTCAGAGGCTCTGCTACATTATTGGTGAGCACCAAGACTGATTAAAAAAAAACATTTAAGGCTGCAAGACACTTTAAAAAGGAAATCGTGGGGCTGAAACATGACAAATGTTTATGTATTTTTTTTATGTAAGTCAAGACCAGAGGCAAGCAGTCTAAGGCTGTCTGGCAACTCTTCTCCTCAGGGTGCTCAGAGACCCTGCCCCTCCTGCATCCCTCCCCGCCTCGAGTTGGCCTCCATACCATCACCTAAAATAGTGATGTCTGCGCTCTGGGCTGCAGGAGGGATGAAGGGAAGGAGAAGAAGGAATGAATGCTGCACAATAACTTCCCTCAAGAAAGTTTCCTGGAAATGGTGAGTTGATTTTCCACCTCTTCCATCAACCAAAACTTGAACTCATGCCCACATGAAGATTAGGACAGGTAATAAGGACTTACTCAAGGTGGCCATGTACCCAGCCAACCAGGAGGAGTTCTAGTACAGAGAAGCAAGGGAAAAATGGATATGCGGAGACACAATGGTCTCTGCTCTGGAGCACTTAGTGATGGGAAGTTGGGATTCACTGGCCTCTTGTTTTTTTCTACATATTTATAAGTCCAGCTGGCAGCCTCTGGAATTGGAGGCAACCCTAACGCTCACCATTCCTCTCTCCCCC
Organism: Orcinus orca; assembly: GCF_937001465.1. Classification (NCBI taxonomy): domain Eukaryota; kingdom Metazoa; phylum Chordata; class Mammalia; order Artiodactyla; family Delphinidae; genus Orcinus; species Orcinus orca. Next base: position 116,552,862 of record NC_064562.1, read on the forward strand.
TGTGCCTCTCCCTCTGAAGTTTCATGACTGAAATGAAAGCAGAAGCTGGTTTCACTTGGGGAACCTGTCTGGTTTAGAAATACAATCATCTGAAAGGCCTGTTAACTCATTTCCCTTCCTAGAGAAACAGAAAGTTCTAGAACTCTGCAGGCTTCCTACTTTTACCCTTCTTCTCACACCAGGGAAGCATATTCTCTTCATGGGACTAGTTCTGGATTTTCTTCACCTTTGCCTATCCCATGGCAATAGCACTTGGGTGCACAGCCAGCTACCCTGCCCCTTTAAAGGTACTAAATGGGGACGTAGACAAGGCACCAGCCTTGCACCTCCAGGGGCTTAAGTTCATGGAAGTGTTTATACGTGAAAATAACCTGAGAGTCTCTCTTCCTCACTTTATTTAACTCACATGGCTCACCTTCCACTGGACAAGAGTGAGAGCTTCTATGTCACTAATTCTCAGACTTCTGAGACCAGAATAAGTATCACCATAGGAGCTTGTGTAAAAAGCAATTGATTTGTTCCGGGGCCCAAGTTTGCTTTCTTTCTTTCTTTTTTATAAAGCATCCAAGATGCCAATGGTCAGGGGACCTAAATTTGATGGGCATTGGTTGTACACCTTTGTCACACCTCTGCAGGCGTGAGGTGTCCATGTTCACGACTAAAGTCTGGGGTAATTGCCTCTGTCAGTCAGGAAACCCCCCGAGCTTTACATGACACATATTCATCTTCACTTCCCCCTTAAAAATAACTGTTAGGGAAATGTTGCCTTTTGTAAAAAGATGTTTCCTTGAGGGTCACGTAGAAATCAGTTGTTCTCTGTGGCTGCTTGGTTCCAGAGGGCGATGAGGGACCCTCCACTGTCACAGCATCACCATCACTCTTCCAGGATGGTGATGTGGAAAGCTACTAAGCAGCTTCCCTCATCTTTCTAAAAAACGGCTCTCTCTGAGAAGCCAATCTATCCTTCAGTTCCAGGAAGACTCAAAGACTGGGAAGAATTTGGGGGACTGTTACTATGGTGAGGATCTGGGCCCAGCAAGAGGGAGCGCCAATCTCAAGTTCGCTCAGCAAGGGAGGGGATCAGGTTCTACTGAAAGTTCTGTCGCTGGTTCCAAGCTCTGGGTGTTTCCACAGCCGACTGCTCATTTATTGTCACTTACCATACACAGGGTTACAGGAGTGATCAAGAGCCTGGAATCTCACCACTGCCTCGGGGGAGACAGGCACCACCGTCTGTAACTGTGTGATATATTCATTGGCTTGTTTTGTTCTTACATGCTAAGGAGAAGCTGAGCAGGGTGTATTCATCAAGGAGGACTAACGTCTATAATGCATAAACTACAAACGTTAGTAGTTTAATAAAATAAAGGTTTATTTCTTGCTCACATCACAATCCAATGTAAATTGAAGGAGGCCTTTTTCCAAACATTCATTTGGGATTCACTCTCCTTTTACCCAGTGGCCTCCATCATCCCTGAGGGCCTTGGGGTCCTCTGCCTCTGGCCAGCCACTGAGGCAGGAATGAGAGGTGGAGAGTAAGCGGGCCAGCCTGGAGTGGAATCCGTCACACCTGTCTCATCCCAGTGTCCATAGCTCCATGCCAAGACCGCCCAGTGCAAGGGATGCCAGGAATTGTGCGCCAGCCGAGCGCCCACAGGAAGAGGAAAGGGGGTTTGGTGAGCACACAGCATTCTCACCACTGCCAGGCGCCTGAGCTAGTGATGACAGGGGCTGGAAGGTGCTCTTTAATTTTTAGCTGAGATTGGTAGTCAGGGAGTGTCCTCCAGAGGAGATGACATTTCAGACACAGTATGATGGGTGAAAAGTATCCAGGCCTGGGCAGAGCTGAGGAGAGAACTTTCTGGACTCGGGGACACATGCGACATCTCTGAGGTAGATGTACTGGATGAACTTAAAAAGAGGCTGACATGGTTAGAGCTCAGAGGAGGAAGAAACTAGAAAGAGATGAGATCAGAGACAGGCCAGGCGGCAGGCTGTGCTGGCCTCTGGGAGCAACGGCAGGGAATCTGGACTATGTTTCATGGGCCGTGAATGACACGTGCTGATTTACAGTTTTAAAACTATGCTTTTAAAATTGCATTTGCAGAACTCTGCATTGTTCATAACACAGGTAGGTACTGAGGGAGATAGAGATAAAAGATCATTCCTTCCCTATAGAAGGGCAGTGGACTTAAACAGCAAAGAAGTAATCAGACGCTGCTTCTTTTTATTTGCATAACGGTGAGTAAAACAGAAAATGACGGCTGTAACTGATTCAGTGAGATTACAGTGACCTGTAGTGGTCAGAAAGTGAAGCCCCAGGAGGATCTCAAAGTTTACTGAGCATTTTGGAAAACAAAATGGAGGAGGCAGGGACTCCAGGTGGAATCAACACGAGCAAAGACCCAGAAGTGGCACGTAGCATATTTGGGGAATCCAGGAGGGTCTGAAACTGCAATGCTGCTGAAAGAAGAGATCCTCACAGCTCTCCATGAGAATGTGGGTATAATGACTATGTTCAATGAAGCCAATATCCTAAAATGAAATGATATTGAACCCTGAATTAGACAGTGGAGCTGCTCTCCTAGATCACAAGTGCCAGAGCGGATCCCCAGTAAGTCTGTGCTCATTTGTGCCTGCCAGACCAGCTGGTGTTTAATGGGTGACATTATTAATTTAACTCAATTCATGAGAGAGTACAAATTGCTAAAGGGCTGGAAAACCTGTAGGTTTCTCTGCCAGGGATCTCACTATGGGTGTAATTGTGCTGGGACAGGGAGATGTTATTAGTGCCCCGGGGTAGTGTTTGCTGCTGGTCCTACCACCAGAATAGACTGTAACTGGTGGCAGGTGCAGACAGGATTCTCCTCCTCCTGGCTCATTATCTCAAGGAGATTAGCTCTGGCTTAACATTTCCCCCATGTACTGGTCCTAGGAAAATTCCATAGAACTGTGTTTCCACTGAGCCAAAGTTTCATTAATTTATACATTACACCCTACAGAAGACTTTGGCATGCTGGCACAAATTCACAGCTTTTAATTTTGTATTTTGGTATGGGAAGAGAATTCAGGGTGAAAGGACAAAATTTAAGAACATGATGAAGCCAGACCAAAAGGTAGAAACACACATCATACCATGGTCCTCTGCACTATTTGGACGCAGGCTAGAGATTTGTCCTGAGAGTCTTAACAGCTAAAGGAGGAAGGGAAATGTGATCTCTTTTAAGATTGATGCTTTCCATTAAATCAAAGCAAAGAAGTGTGCAGTTTCTGGTCCTGAGACCTACTAGAAACTTCTCATATATGTGCTAATAAAGAGAACATGGTAAGAACATTTTCTGCCTACAATGTTCCCAAATTCAGACTAACAGCGTGAAATTATACTACAATTTAGGAAAATGAAGTGTATGAGGAAGCAAAAAAACCTGCAGGTCATGTGAGCAATTCTTTGGTGGTTTTGCATAATCTAAGGGTAAAATGTAAAACATCGAGCACTGAGTACACCAGATGACCTTCTGGCAATCTTTCATAGAACAAGTCCAAGGGAGGAAGTTGAGTGTCGAGAAACATCTGCTGAACAAGATTTATTCATCAAACTCCTATCAAGAACTTATTTGGGGCTTCCCTGGTGGAGCAGTGGTTGAGAGTCCGCCTGCCGATGCAGCGGACACGGGTTCGTGCTCCGGTCCGGGAAGATCCCACATGCCGCGGAGCGGCTGGGCCCGTGAGCCATAGCCGCCGAGCCTGCGCGTCCGGAGCCTGTGCTCCGCAACGGGAGCGGCCACAACAGTGAGAGGCCCGCGTACCGCAAAAAAAAAAAAGAACTGATTTGGTCAAGAGGGCCCTGCACCTCAAGCCAGGGATAGATGAATAAGTAGATATGGCCCCTACTCTTAAAATATGTAGATTCTGTTCAAGAAGACAATGTGTGGACAGATTATTGCAAATGCAATGTGTGCCAGAGGGCAAGGGGAAAACACATGTGGTCATTGGCTGAGATGCTGCTGAGTCATCACTTTGGGTGCTACTGATTGGGGGGCAGCGTTCCTTCTAACATTGTTTCTCTTTCAACGAGAAGGCTAGCTTGCTGTGGAAAGACTTCTTAGTCGGGAATTGATTCTCTTTCCTCCTTTTCCATTGCCCCTGTTATGTAAGAGCAGCTGATAGAATGAGAAGCATGGAAATGTGCACTTCATTTTGAGCAATTACAGTCAAGAAAAATTAATTGAAATGAGCACAAGATTTCTGGAGAAAAACAAGGGCCCAGTCTTCCCAATGTTTTGCAATAACATTTTGGTCTCTTTTTGTTGGCAGGCCAGTACCAGACTATTAATGAGCCTCTTCTTGATGGCGTAAGTCAGCTGCTTTCCTTACCTATTTTGTCAGTGTTTGATATTTACAAAGTAAGTGGCTTTTATCAAGGTACTTAGTGAATTTAAACAATTAAACTTTTCCAAATGGCATAAATCCCTGGCAGAAAAAACTGCATTTCAGTTCTTGGGTAGAAAACTGTATTCCTACAATATATGTAAATCAAATCATCATGCTGTATGTCTTAAACTTATACAGTGATGTATGTCAATTATTTCTCAGTAAAACTGGAAAAATAAATAAATATTGAGGCATTAATATAGAGAAAGGGAAAAACATTACATTTCCATTCCTCAACTATACAATAAAGACAACAATTAACTCACAATGGCCATTGTGAAGATTGAATAAGGTGAAAATACCAACACATGGTGCTGGCAAGTGTGTGATGAGAAAATCACTTCCTAAAACTCATGGTGAAATTTTAAATTGCAAGAAACTCTTTGGAAAGCAATTTCATAATATTAACTAACAAATATAAAAGTGTCCATTTTCTTAGGCCCCATAATTCTATGGTTGGGAATTTAAATTAAAGAAGCTAAAATTTGGATTAATATTTAAATACTCATTTATATTTTATAATATATTTTAAATGGCAACACACTAGGATCATGCTAAATATTCAATAATAGAAGAATCATTGAATGTATTATGATATATTCATATTATGAAGTCATTAATAATATTTACAAAGAAGTTTAATGACAAGGAAATTTTAAATTTATAACATGAAAGCAGATATCTAATACTATAAATAATTTAATTGTTAAATTATAATTTACATAATTTGAATACTTTTAACTAACCTATCTATAGATGATAAATGGTATAGATAGAAATGATAGAGATAGATAGATGATAAATAGATGATAGATAGATAGACAGGATTTACCTGTAAAATCATTGGTTCTTTACTATTTGAAAGACTTCTTTAAGAATTTGGATTTCCCTGGTGGCACAGTGGTTAAGAATCCACCTGCCAATGCAAGGGACATGGGTTCGAGCCCTGGTTTGGGAAGATCCCACATGCCTTGGAGCAACTAAGCCTGTGCGCCACAACTACTGAGCCCATGTGCCACAACTACTGAAGCCCACATGCCTAGAGCCCATGCTCCGCAACAAGAGAAGTCACTGCAATAAGCCCACTCATGACAACAAAGAGTAGCCCCTGCTCACCTCAACTAGAGAAAGCCCGCACACAGCAACAAAGACCCAATACAGCCAAAAATAAAAATAAATAAATAAAAAAGTTTTAAAAAAAAATTAAATTAAAGCTATGGCTCTTCATCCCAGGACACACACTCACACACACATACACACAATGAATCAATCAGTCACAAAATATTTTATAAAGTATAAGGCTTATATATACTGAGCTTTTAGTAAGAACCCTGATAGTGACAGTAGACAGATACTAGATAGGTTAACAGATAAATAGATGTAATGCATTATATTTAAAATAAAACTCTGTCCCTTTCTCTTTCTGGGAAAAAATAAACCAAAATATTTATATTTGGTCCTGGGGACAAGTTTCTGAGGGTCTGATGTAGATTCTCTTCAGACCTGGAGCGGTGGTTGCTGTTCCTGCTGGCGTCCCTTTGTGCCCTGAGCCCATGAAGTCTAGCAAGGTGACGGGATTAAAGATGGGCTCTGTCTCACATCTCCAGTTCTTCCAGCAGGTCCAAGGCTTTCCCAAAGAGACTATGCTCTGAGGAGTCTTGGTTGCCATAATAGTATAAAAATGATGTCCTTGCAAAAATGTCTATCTGTCAAATCCCAAAGGAGTCAAATACTGGTGCTTCAACTCAGAGCTCACTTCTGTGTGCAGTTCTGGAGGAGAACAGCCCAGTCACCTCACTCACTTTGCCAGGTCAATTGTGAAAACTCCTGGAGTGCACCTCCCAGCATCTTTGCTTTGCCATGGGCACTCAGCTCCGCTGATACTCAGCACGTCAACTAGAGAGAAGGGATCTAACATGTCCTGAGCTCCTGTCATGGGCAGGCACCAAAGTAGAACCTTTATATACAATTTGCTCAATTAATCTCTGACTGCAACCAAATAAGGTAACTTTAGCCTTCTCCAATTTACAGACTGAAGTAAGGGAGGTTAAGTAACCTCCCCAAGGTCATAAAGTGGACTCACAGTTTAGATCTAGGATAGGATGACTCCATCTTGGATCCATGCTAACACTAAGCAGACCAGTCTCACCTGGTTTCCCATCCAAGGACTCCCAGTCTGATCCCTGCTTACCTCCTGAGACCTGACCAAGTAGGCAGGGTTTCAGGGCTATAATGACCTGTTGCTGGGGGCACAGCATGAGCGCAAATATGCAAATGTTTCTACTCCAACTTTGTGTTCAGTGACGTAATCTTTTTCCTTTGGGTCACCAAGCTCTCCCCTTCTAACCTGTTCCTGCTCTTAAATCACTATGTCGCTCCCTGGTCTCCTGCACCTGAACTCCTTACGTTTGATAAACGGGCCCTTCAAAACTTGCCTAATTCCTCTGTTCATGTAAGACTCAAGCCTTGCTTTCCATAGGAAGCACTTGGGAAAATCAAGGGCTAGCACATTGAAAGTCAAAATTGTTGTCTTCAGTGGGTCCATCTCCTTCTTCATGCTGTCCCATGAAGAACACAGATTTACTAAATTGCACTCTATACCTCTTCATTGAATGAGCAGAGTTGCCTTGAGCCGAAGTGGAGCCCAAAATGTCCTCCAGATAGGGGCCTGGTGAGGTCCCCCCATGCTATTGCTTACCTGGAAAGCAGACTCATCCTGTAACTAGTCTTTACTTTTACCAAACTGCTTTGATAGAGTGATGATAAAAAAAAAAGACATACACTTGGAAGCTTGGGACTACAAAAGCACTTGTCTAAATATATTTCAGAATGAGAATAATGCCGACCTAGAATTTAAACTCAAGCCTATCTAATTCCAGGTTCCTACACTATAGTAAAATCACCTCATAGATATTTCTGCTTATACAATGAAATAGAGTACAGAAAGCACCTAACACATATAAAGTGCTTAACAAATATTAGAGAGACTTTAAAGGGAGGAGAACAAACCATGATTGGTGACCTTCTCTTATCTCAAGCTTTTTTTAATAGTAGTTGTTATTACAGTAGCAGTCATAATAATATTTACAACTAGTGCTTAGTGAGTGCTGACCATCAGGTATTTTGCTAAAAATTTTACATTCATGATCTCAGTTAAGACCCTTCTGGTTGAGTATGATGTTAACTGTGGGTTTGTCATATATGGCCTTTATTATGTTAAGGTATATGCCTCCTATACTCATTTTATTCAGTTTTTATCATAAACAGATGTTGAAACTTGTCAAATACTTTTATGCATCTATTGAAGTCAATATGTGATTTTTTTATCCTTCGTTTGGTTAATGTGGTGTATCGTGTTGATTGATTTGCAGATTGAACTATCCTTGCATCCTTGGAATAAATCTCATTTGATCGTGGTGTATGATCCTAATGTATTGTTGTATTTGATTTGCTCATTTTTTCTTTAATATCTTTATTGGAATATAATTGCTTTACAATGGTGTGTTAGTTTCTGCTTTATAACAAAGTGAATCAGCTATACCTATACATATATCCCCATATCTCCTCTCTCTTGCGTCTTCCTCCGAAACTCCCTATCCCACCCCTCTAGGTGGACACAAAGCACCGTGGCTGCTTCCCACTAGCTATCTATTTTACATTTGGTAGTGTATATATGTCCATGCCACTCTCTCACTTCATCCCAGCTTACCCTTCCCCCTCCACATGTCCTCAAGTCCATTCTCTACATCTGCATCTTTATTCCTGTCCTGCCCCTACGTTCTTCAGAACCTTTTACTTTTTTTTAGATTTCATATATATGTGTTAGCATACGGTATTTGTTTTCTCTTTCTGACTTACCTTCACTCTGTATGACAGACTTGAGGTCCATCCACCTCACTACAAATAACTCAATTTCATTTCTTTTTATGGCTGAGTAATATTCCATTGTATATATGTGCCATATCTTCTTTATTCACTCACCTGTTGATGGACATGTAGGTTGCTTCCATGTCCTGGCTATTGTAGATAGAGCTGCCATGAACATTGTGGTACATGACTCTTTTTCAAGTATGGTTTTCTCAGGGTATATGCCCAGTAGTGGCATTGCTGGGTCATATGGTAGTTCTGTTTTTAGTTTTGTAAGGAACCTCCATACTGGTTGTATCAATTTAAATTCCCACCAACAGTGCAAGGGGGTTCCCTTTTCTCCACACTCTCTCCAGAATTTATTGTTTGTACATATTTTCATGATGCCATTCTGACTGGTGTGAGGTGATACCTCATTGTAGTTTTGACTTGCATTTCTCGGATGATTAGTGATGTTGAGCATCCTTTCATGTGTTTGCTGGCAATCTGTGTATCTTCTTTGGAGAAATGTCTATTTAGGTCTTCTGCCCATTTTTGGATTGGGTTGTTTGTTTTTTTTTGATATTGAGCTGCACGAGCTGCTTGTAAATTTTGGAGATTCATCCTTTGTCAGTTGCTTCATTTGCAAATATTTTCTCCCATTCTGAGGGTTGTCTTTTCGTCTTTTTATGGTTTCGTTTGCTGTGCAAAAGCTTTTAAGTTTCATTAGGTCCCATTTGTTTATTTTCATTTTTATTTCTATTTCTCTAGGAGGCGGGTCAAAAAGGATCTTGCTGTGATTTATGTCATAGAGTGTTCTGCCTATGTTTTACTCTAAGAGTTTTATAGTGTCCGGCCTTATATTTAGGTCTTGAATCCATTTTGAGTTTACTTTTCTGTATGGTGTTAGGGGGAGTTCTAATGTCATTCTTTTACAAGTAGCTGTCCACTTTTCCCGGCACCACTTATTGAAAAACCTGTCTTTTTTCCATTGTATATTCTTGCCTCCTTTATCAGAAATAAGGTGACCATATGTGTCAGGGTTTATCTCTGGGCTTTCTATCCTGTTCCTTTGATCTATATTTGTGTTTTTGTGCCAATATCATAAGTCTTGATTACTGTAACTTTGTAGTATAGTCTGAAGTCTGGGAGCCTGATTCCTCCAGCTCCGTTTTTCTTTCTCAAGATTGCTTTGGCTATTTGAGGTCTTTGTGTTTCCATACAAATTGTGAAAATTTTCATTCTAGTTCTGTGAAAATTGCCATTGGTAGTTTGACAGGGATTGCATTGAATCTGTAGATTGCTTTGGGTATTATAGTCATTTTCACAACGTTGATTCTTCCAATCCAAGAACATGGTATATCTCTCCATCTGTTTGTATCGTCTTTAATTTCTTTCATCAGTGTCTTATAGTTTTCTGCATACAGGTCTTTGTCTCCTTAGGTAGATTTATTCCTAGCTATTTTATTCTTTTTGTTGCAATGGTAAATGGGAGTGTTTCCTTAATTTCTCTTTCAGATTTTTCATCATTAGTGTATAGGAATGCAAGAGATTTCTGTGCATTAATTTTTATCCTGCTACTTTACTAAATTCATTGATTAGCTCTAGTAGTTTTCCGGTAGCATCTTTAGGATTCTCTATGTATAGTATCATGTCATCTGCAAACAGTGACAGCTTTACTTCTTTTCCAGTTTGGATTCCTTTTATTTCTTTTTCTTCTCTGATTGCTGTGGCTAAAACTTCCAAAACAATGTTGAATAATAGTGGTGAGAGTGAACAACCTTGTCTTGTTCCTGATCTTAGAGGAAATGGTTTCAGTTTTTCACCATTGAGAATGATGTTGGCTGTGGGTTTGTCATATATGGCCTTTACTATGTTGAGGTAACATCCCTCTATACCGACTTTCTGGAGAGTTTTTATCATAAATCAGTGTTAAATTTTGTTGAAAGCTTTTTCTGCATCTATTGAGATTATCATATGATTTTTCTCCTTCAATTTGTTAATATGGTATATCACATTGATTGATTTGCATATATTGAAGGATCCTTGCATTCCTGGGATAAACCCCACTTCATCATGGTGTATGATCCTTTTAATATGTCGCTGGATTCTGTTGCTAGTATTCTGTTACGGATTTTTGTATCTATGTTCATCAGTGGTATTGGCCTGTAGTTTTCTTTCTTTGTGACATCTTTGTCTGATTTTGGTATCAGGGTGATGGTGGCCTCATAGAATGAGTTTGATACTGTTCTTCCCTGTGCTATATTTTGGAAGAGTTTGAGAAGGATAAGTGTTAGCTCTTCTCTAAATGTTTGACAGAATTTGCCTGTGAAGCCATCTGGTCCTGGGCTTTTGTTTGTCAGAAGATTTTTAATCACAGTCTCAATTTCAGTGCTTGTGATTGGTCTGTTTATATTCTCTATATCTTCCTGCTTCAGCCTTAGAAGGTTGTGCTTTTCTAAGAATTTGTCCATTTCTTCCAGGTTGTCCATTTTATTAGCATATAGTTGCTTGTTGTAATCTCTCATGATGCTTTGTATTTCTGCAGTGTCGGTTGTTACATCTCCTTTTTCAATTCTAAATCTATTGATTTGTGTCTTCTCCCTTTTTTTCTTGATAAGTCTGGCTAGTGGTTTATCAATTATGTTTATCTTCTCAAAGAAACAGCTTTTAGTTTTATTGATCTTTGCTATTGTTTCCTTCATTTCTTTTTCATTTATTTCTGATCTGATTTTTATGATGTCTTTCCTTCTGCTAACTTTGGAGGGGTTTTTGTTCTACTTTGTCTAATTGCTTTTGGTGTAAGGTTAGGTTGTTGATTTGAGATGTTTCTTGCTTCTTAAGGTAGGATTGTATTGCTATAAACTTCCCTCTTAGAACTGCCTTTGCTGCATCCCATAGGTTTTCGGTCATCGTGTTTTCATTGTCTTTTGTTTCTAGGTATTTTTTTATTTCCTCTTTGATTTCTTCAGTGATCTCTTGGTTATTTAGTAGTTTTCCTACAGATTTTTTCCTGTAATTGATATCTACTCTCATAGCGTTGTGGTCAGAAAAGATGCTTGACATGATTTCAATTGTCTTAGATTTACCAAGGCTTGATTTGTGACACAAGATAGATCTATCCTGGAGAATGTTCCATGAGCACCTGAGAAGAAAGTGTATTCTGTTATTTTTGGATGGAATGTCCTATAAATATCAATTAAGTCCATCTTGTTTAATGTATCATTTAAAGCTTGTGTTTCCTTATTTATTTTCATTTTGGGTGATGTGTCCATTGGTGAAAGTGGCATGTTAAAGTCCCCTACTATGATTGTGTTACTGTCGATTTCCCCTTGTATGGCTGTTAGCATTTGCCTTACATATTGAGGTGCACCTATGTTGGGTTCATAAATATTTACAATTGTTATATTGTCTTCTTGGATTGATCCCTTGATCATTATGTAGTGGCCTTCTTTGTCCCTTGTAATAGTCTTTATTTTAAAGTCAGTTTTTTCTGATATGAAAATTGCTACTCCAGTTTTCTTTTGATTTCCATTTGCATGGAATAACTTTTTCCATCCCCTCACTTTCAGTCTGTATGTGTCCCTAGGCCTGAAGTGTGTCTCTTGTAGACAGAATATATACAGGTCTTGTTTTTATATCCATTCAGCCAGTCTGTGTCTTTTGGTTGGAGCATTTAATCCATTTACATTTAAGGTAGTTATCAATATGTATGTTCCTATTACCATTTTCATAACTTTTTTGGTTTTGTTATTGTAGGCCTTTTCCTTCTCTTGTGTTTCCTGCCTAGAGAAGTTCCTTTAGCATTTGTTATAAAGCTGGTTTGGTGGTGCTGAATTCTCTTAACTTTTGCTTGTCTGTAAAGGTTTTAATTTCTCCATCAAATTTGAGTGAGATCCTTGCTGGGTAGAGTAATCTTGGTTGTAGGTTTTTCCCTTTCATCACTTTAAATATGTCCTGTCACTCCCTTCTGGCTTGCAGAGTTTCTGCTGAATGATCAGCTCTTAACCTTATGGGGATTCCCTTGTATGTTATTTGTTGCTTTTCCCTTTCTGCTTTTAATATTTTTCTTTGTATTTAATTTTTGATAGTTTGATTAATATGTGTCTTGGTGTGTTTCTCCTTGGATTTATCCTGTATGGGACTCCCTGTGCTTCCTGGACTTTTGACTATTTCCTTTCCCATATTAGGGAAGTTTTCAACTATAATCTCTTCAAATATTTTCTCAGACCCTTTCTTTTTCTCTTCTTCTTCTGGGACCCCTATAATTCGAATGTTGGTGCGTTTAATGTTGTCCCAGAGATCTCTGATACTGTCCTCAATTCTTTTCATTCTTTTTTCTTTATTCTGCTCTGTGGCAGTCGTTTCCACTATTTTATCTTCCAGGTCTCTTATCCATTCTTCTGCCTCAGGTATTCTGCTATTGATTCCATCTAGAGAATTTTTAATTTCATTTATTGTGTAGTTCATCATTGTTTATTTGCTCTTTAGTTCTTCTAGGTCCTTGGTAAATGTTTATTGTATTTTTTCCATTCTATTTCCAAGATTTTGGATCATCTTTACTATCATTACTCTGTACTCTTTGTCAGGTAGACTGCCTATTTCCTCTTCATTTGTTTGGTCTGGTGAGTTTTTACCTTGCTCCTTCATCTGCTGTGTATTTCTCTGTGTTCTCATTTTGCTTAACTTACTGTGTTTGGGGTCTCCTTTTCACAGGCTGCAGTTTCATAGTTCCCGTTGTTTTTGGTGTCTGCCCCCAGTGGCTGAGGTTGGTTCAGTGGGTTGTGTAGGCTTCCTGGTGGTGGGGATTGGTGCCTGTGTTCTGGTGGATGAGGCTGGATCTTGTCTTTCTGGTGGGCAGGACCCCGTCTGGTGGTGTGTTTTGGGGTGTCTGTGACCTTAATATGATTTTAGGCAGCCTCTCTACTAATGGGTGGGGTTGCGTTCCTGTCTTGCTAGTTTTTTTGGCATAGGCTGTCCAGCACTGTAACTTGCTGCTCGTTGAGTGGAGTTGGGTCTTAGCATTGAGATGGAGCTCTCTGGGAGTGCTTTTGCCATTTGATATTACATGAAGCCGTGAGGTCTCTGGTGGAACAATGTCCTGAACTCAGCTCTCCCACCTCAGAGGCTCAGGCCTGACACCTGGCCAGAGCATCAAGACCCTGTCAGCCACATGGCTCAGAAGAAAAGGGAAGAAAGAAAGAAAGAAAGAAAGAAAGAAAGAAAGAAAGAAAGAAAGAAAGAAAGAAAGAAAGAAAGAAAGAAAGAAAGAAAGAAAGAAAGAGAAGAAGGAAGGAAGGAAGGAAGGAAAGAAAGAAAGAAAGAAAGAAAGGAAGGAAGGAAGAAGAAAGAAAGAAGGAAAGGAAGGAAGGAAGGAAGAAAGAAAGAGAAAGAAAGAAAGAAAATATAATAAAATACAATAAAGTTATTAAAATAAAGAATTTTTTAAATTTAAAAAATTTTAAAGTAATAAAAAAAGAAAGTGCAACCAAACCAAAAAATATATCTATCAATAGTAATAAGTGCTAAAAACTATAATAAAAAAAAAATGACAGACAGAACTCTAAGACAAATGGTAAAAGCAAAGCTATACAGACAAAATCACACAAAGAAGCATACAAATACACACTCACAAAAAGAGCAAAAGGAAAAAATGTATATATTTTTTGGGAAGTCTGAGGTCTTCTGTCAGTGTTCAGTAGGTTTTCTGTAGGAGTTTTTCCACATATAGATGTATTTCTGATGCATTTGTGGGGAGGAAGCTGATCCCCACGTCTTACTCCTCCTCCATCTTGAATGTCTCCTGGACTTTTGTTTTTGAAATGTTTTTGATTACTGCTTTAATCTGCTTACTAGGGATCAGTCTATTCAGAAAATCTGGTTCTTCATGATTCAATCTTGGAAGGTTATATAATTCTAAGAATTTATATCCATTTCATTTTGGTTATCCAATTTGTTGGCATATAGCTATTCATAGTAGTCTCTTATAATCTTTTGTATTTCTGTGGTATTTGTTGTAACTTCTCTTTTGTTTCAGATTTTATTTATTTAAGCCTTCTCATTTTTTCTTAGTATATCTAGCTAAAGGTTTGCCCATTTCATTTGTCTTTTCAAAGAAGCAGGTCTTAGTTTCATTCATCTTTTTCTGTTGTCTTTTTTTCTCTATTTCATTTACTTCTGCTCTAATTTTTAGTATTTTCTTCCTTCTACTGACTTTGGGCTTTGTTTTCTCTTCTTTTTCTAGCTATTTTATGTATAAGGTTATATTATTTATTCAAGATTTTTCTTATTTCTTGAGGTAGGCCTGTATTGCTACCTTCCCTCTTAGTACTGCTTGGCTGCATACATAGGTTTTGGTATGTCATATTTTCATTTTTATTTGTCCTCATGTGTTTTTTTTTTTTATTTCTCCTTTGAATTTTTCCATTAACCCAATATTTGTTCAGTAGCATGTTGTTTAGTCTTATGTTCATTTGTCTATACAGGTTGTATCCTTTTCTTCTCCCCCTCATATTTTTGTTGCCACAAAAACTTCCCTTTTTATGTTGTGAGTTCATTCCCAAATTTAAGTAGCTATAGTTATTTTTAATGTTTTTTCCTTTAACCTTTATGCTATAATTAAGTGTTTAACAACCTATTCTGATATAGAGTTGCAATTTTCTGATTCTCTCTCTTTATCACATTACTCAAAGTTTTGTATACTTTTACCTTTTTGTTTCAAGTAGAAGAGCTCCTTTCAACATTTCTTGTAAGGCAGGTCTAGTGGTCATGAACTCCCTCAGGTTTTATTGTCTAGGAAAGCCTTTATTTCTCCTTTATATCTGAAAGATAACTTTGCTGGATAGAGTATTCTTGGCTCACAGTTTTTATCTTTCAGTATTTTGAGTATGTCATTCCTTTCTCTCATGGCCTACAGAGTTTCTGCTGAGAAGTCTGCTGATAGCCAAATGGGAGTACCTTTGTAGGTTACTGTCTTTTTTTCCCCTGAGTGCCTTTATTACTCTTTCTTTATCATTGACTTTTGACAGTTTTAATATAATGTGTCTTGGAGAAGGTCTTTTTGCATTAAGATAATTAGGTGTTCTATTAGCTTCGTGGACTTGTATATCCAGTTCCTTCCTCAGGTTTGGGAAGTTCTCAGCTATTATTTTTTTAAATAAGCTCTCTACTCCTTTCTCCCTCTCTTCCTTTTCCGGTATACCCGCTATCTTATGGTGCTTTTTTCTAATGCAATCAGATAATTCTTATAGAATTTCTTCATTTTTTAAAAAAATCTTAGTTCTCTCTCCTCTTCTACCTGAATCATTTTTAAATTTCTATCTTTGAGCTCATTGATTCTCTCTTCCACATTATCTGCTCTATTCCCAGTGCTTTCTAATGTATTCTTCATCTCATTTACTGAGTTCTCAAGCTCCAGAATTTCTGTTTGATTATTTTTTAGAGTTTTAGTCTCTTTGGTAAAGTATTCCTTCTGTCATTGGTTTTATTCCTGAGCTCATTGAACTCCTTTCTGAGTTTTCTTATGGCTTGTTGAGTTTCCTCATGACAGCTATTTTTAACTCTACCAGTTAGATCACAGTCTCCTGTGACTTAAATTTGGTTTCTGGATAATTGTCATATTCATTTTGTGATACTGTGTTACCATGGTTTTTCATGGTGCTTGATGAGTTGTTCCTCTACCAGTGCATTTGAAATAGTAAACACCTCTCTTGTTTAGGTAAAGCTTTGATTACTTTGATTCTAAGAGTTCCACAGATTGGTAATTAGAGACCTTTCTTTTGTTTTTCAGTAGGTGCTGCTATAGCACGTTTTTGTTTTTTCTTATCTGAGCTGCCTATTTGAGAATCAGCAGTTTCCACCCTCCACTGCCTCTACCAGAGATTTCACTGGTGCCCTTGTCATTGCAGCTTATGCCTCTGGGATCACTGGTGCCTTGCTGATGTCAATGTCACTGCTGCTACTGGCATCTTCATGTCCAGTGTTGCTTGAGTTATCAGCAATGCTACTGTAGCAAGGGATGGGGAGCCATGGGCAGGGGGTGCCAGAATCACACACACACCTGGCATTTGCAGGTCCTGCTGCTGCTGCTGCTGCTGCCCAGTTCCTTATGGCCATGGGCACCACTGTAGCCAGGAAATAAGAGTCGTGTACCACCTCTGCTGCTGCCACCAGGTTTTCTGGGGGTCAGGATTATGGGCACCACCTCTACTGTTCCCCTGATTATACTCTCTCTATGTATTCCGATCTACCTACCTTCAGATGTACAAACATGTGGATCTCTCTGGAGTCCTGGTGTCTTGGGCAGAGGAACCTTTGTTGAGTTATGGATGTTTTACTAGTTGTAGATTGAAGGGGAGAGACAAAGGGAGTGTCTCACACCATCATAACGCTGATGTCATTCTAGGGATAACGTTAGAATTCTGCCTACTACAAGAATTTAACTGCCTCAGATCCCAGACTCTCAAATCTTTAACTCCAAGCTAAGAGAATCCGTATTACTCCCCTAGCTAGCATGGTAGTCTATAATCTTTGTCATTATTGTACCTTTCCTTGACTCACTCAAACGTTCCCTCCTTAGGGAAGGAAATTAGCAGCAGTCCTCGATGGAGCAGAAGGCCACACAGACGAGGACTATGAAGACCTTGAGTTTCACATGGTAGAAGCACAGCAATCAGTGAAAATTTTACCAGCCAGGCCTATAAAGGAATCTGAATATGCAGGTAACATTTGGGGGCTGAAATCTAAAAATGCATGTCTGTGCTGCAATAATGCATAGCAACTAAAGCTGCAGGTTCTGAATTAAACAGCTCTAGTTTAAAATCATGCCTCTATGTCTTATTAGCTGTGTGACCTTGAGCAAGCATCTAAAAATCATTTTCTCTATCAGAAAACAGGGTTCATAATAAGAGAACTTACCCCCAGCGTGTTTTTTGAAGATCACATGTATGATGCATGCTGAGTTCTCACCAGAGGACTTAACACAGAGTCAGAGCTCTGTGACTATTGGTTATTATTATCATGATGCTCATCTTGAGTCCTAGAAACAACTGATGAGCATGACAGAACATTGACCAGCAGGAATGTGGGCAACATCCCTGTTAAGACAAAGTTTGCATAGAGGAGATTACAGTAAAAGGGAAGACTTTTTAATATGGCTGATCTGTTTTGCCAGTAACCAGCATATGAGTGCAACTAGGGCATGGCAACAAAACCAAGCTTTTTAGGAGAAAGAAGAGCTTATTACAAATCCACCTTTGCCTCTTTCTAACTGGGGTGTTTTGGGCAGCTCCAGCAAGTTCTCTGAACATTAGGTAAAGCACACTGCTGTAAGGGAAAAGAGAAAGCATTTGTGATTTCTGAGAGCCTGATCTACTAAAATGACTCTACTGGGGAGAATCACCTTGTAAATAATAATGATATTCCTTTCTTCATTTACTCAGCAAGCATTTACTGAGTATGTACTGTGTGCCAGTTATCACATTAAGATTGATCAAGTGACATAAAGATAAACAAAGCATAATCCATGTTCTCAGGAAGGTCACAATCTAATGGCAGAAAGACAGATAAACAGATAAGTATGATAGAATAAGTTAGGTAGATAATGTATATAATTATGTTAAGTATATAATTAAGCATATGTTAAGTATATGACATGGAAAAGAGAGCCAGGGTGGTGTGCAGGTGTCTAGGAAGATTTTCAAAGGGCATGACACAGCCCAAGCCTTGACAGATGAGTAGGATTCTCCAAGTGGATAAGAGAATGAAGAATGTTCAGGTCCAGACTTTGACATTTACGTGTATGGACCAAGAGAAGTGACTTCTCCTCTTTGAACCTCAGTCTCTTCATCCGTTAAGTGGAAGTAGAATTACTTGCCTCATACCTATATTGTGATGATTCAATGAGTTTGTAGATAGGCAAATAGTTTATAAATTATAATATGCTGAGCCATGTAAAGTATGAACTTAAACTTTTTCTCTTCTCACAGATACACGTTATTTCAAGGGTGTGATGGACACACCCCTTTCCTTAGATGCCAAGACCTCTATCCCCACAGACAGGCAAACCCGGATGAGGCTGGAAGAAGTGAGTAAAGGCTTGACCATATGAACCAAACATATGGAGAGCACATCCTAGCAGCCTAGAGCTTCCCCATCTCTCATTCCCAAGGCATCTTGTTAGGTGATGAGCAGGTCAAGCTCAGTGAGGTGCAGGGGGATTAGACTGGTGGGGTCATCGTCCTGTAGAGTAAGCCTAGAAGGGAGAAGAACATTTGTTGAAGATTTTCTGTGAGCCAGGCATCAGGCTTTCCCCTGCACCTCATCGAATGCTCATCCTGTTCTCCGGAAGCAGAATTTAAACTCAAAGCTTTTTGATAATAACATCATTTTGCCCAGATTTTAGGCCCAAAGATTCCAACTGCTAATTATGTGGTAATAAGTACAGTCAGCCTTCCATATCTGCCAGTTCCCCATCTGCAGATTCAACCAAGGATTTAAAAAACAAAAATTCCACAAAGTTCCAAAAAGGAAAACTTGAATTTGCCACACGCCAGCAAGTATTTACGTAGTATATACATTGTATTTACAACTATTTACATAGCATTTACATTGTATTCGGTATTATAAGTAATCTGGAGATGATTCAACCAACCAAGGATTGAGTAGTACCATAGTATGTACTTAGTGAAAAAAATCCAAGTGTAAGTGGACCCACACAGTTCAAACTCGTGTTATTCGTGGGTCAGCTGTATACAGGAGTATGTGTGTAGGTTATTTCCAAATACTATGCTATTTCATATAAAGGACTTGAGCATCCACAGATTTTTATATTCATGGGGATTCCTGAAACCAATCCCTTACAGATACCAAGGGATGACAGTAAGTCAAACAACCTCTCTGAGCCTCTTTGTAAACCCATCTAAAAAATAAGAATAAAAATCTCTGCCATGCTTACTTCAAAAAGCTGTTGAGACCACAAAAGATAATCTTATGAAAATATCTTGTAAATGTAAATGCTCTAAACACATATAGAATTTTATTTGTAATAACACTTTTGCTAATGTTTAATTTTCTTAATGCATAAATGCATAAAATACAAATTAATCATCCCTGGGGGTGCAGGGCTATTAGTCATAACATTTTGGGTACATTTCATGTCAATGTTTTCTATGCTGATAAGTTTTGCACAAGGGAGTCCTTATTATATAGCATACACCAGTTTTCTTTCCTTTTCACATTAGCTTTCAGTCATAAAACAATCTCTCATGTGACAAAACAAGCATTAATAAGCATAATCTTTACAGATACATCACTCCCCATTATAAGATTTTTAATTATTTTACTTAACCACCGAGTGAAAACATTTTAAATGGTTTTAGTACATATTGTTAAATTTCTTCCTGAAAAATCATTTCAATTTACCCTCCCAGAAGCCCTATGTTGGAATTTCCACCTCATAGAATTCTCACCAAAACTGGATATCACATTTTTAATCATAATTTAAAAAAACAAAAAAGAGACTTCACTGTTCTTTTTTTAAATCTGTAGCACATTTATTAGTGAGTGTGAACATGCTTTTGAATATTTATAACACATCTTCCTTGTGCATTATCTGTTCAAATAGTTTACCTACTTAACTTGAGGGTTTCTGTTAAATATTGACAAGAAAAGGAAACTACAAATTTTACCAAATAATGTCATTTACACAGAACACAGCCAATAGAGATTGGGAGAGCAAGATGAGGGATAAAATACTGAACACTTCCTCTTTACACAGACACCAAGCTAAACACTTGAATCATTCACTCAACAAATTCATTCAAGACGTATGTGTTGGGTGCCTGCCATGGACCAGACAAAATTATAGGCATCAGTAAACCACCAAGGCCCTGCTCTCGTGAAACTTACATCTAGTGGGAGGAGGCCTGTGATAAATAAATAGGTAAATAATAGATACAAAGACAATATGTCAAGTGATGAGTGCTTTGAAAAAATAATGAAAGCAGGGCACTCATGGAAGGTCTTTCGGAGGATAGATGGCAATGAATGAATGAATGAATGACATTTAATCCTTAAAATGACCTTGCAAGACAAATGTTATAATCCCTATTTTAATGGCTCCAATACTTACCTTCTCTGAGCCTTTACTGTCTCAGCTATAAAATCTCATAGCTTTATGATAATACATACAAAACACAGTGCCTGGCACAAAGTTACTAAATGACACCTCCATGAGGACAGGGACCATTTTAGCCCCAGTACCCAGCACAGTGCCTTTATGTAAGAAGTTTTCAACAGATGTGGGTTAATTGGATAGAAATGAACAAACAAACTCTCAGTCATTTGATCTGAACCTTGAAATACGAATAGCCCGAAATATTAACAGGAAAAGAGACACAGTCTTCTTTCCCAGTTTGATTTCTATTCACATGGAACCCTTATTCCAGTCTGTTCCTCAAAGTTGTCACGTGAATATTTGCTACTATTCCCAAGATGTAAAACTGGGGCAGCCCCACAGGGGGCTGTTTGACAGGGAGGAGGACACTTCAGGGCTCTCATCACTAAAGCATGAAGCATATTCAGGGAACAATAGGAATTTTAGAGTCATTGGGCCAGAGGCTAAAGACACAAGTTCTTATCTGGTTATAAAGAATAGAAAATTCCGACCTAGAAAGTTAAGTTTTTCTTTCCCTAAAAATCACTAATAATCCCCCTTTCCATGTAAGTAAACCTTCATGAGAAGAATGCTTTTTAAAAAAATAATAATTCTTATTTAATTTTTTTTAAAACAACTATGCCAGAATTTGTCTCCATTTGTATTACTTTATATCTTTTCATATTATCTTTGTAGCTTTCTGTTACAAATTTCTTCTTTTAGTTAGGTCACTTTGCAAGTGGAACTATAATCTCAACATATTAAGTCAAGTGAAATCTTGTGAGTAAAAGGATATGGGAGATTGAGCACAATTTTGGCCAGGAGGGAAGTTGTCTTATAAATTAATTATATAAGGACTTGGCCTCGATTCAGATAAAAAAGGAATTTTGCTTTTATAATCAATGTTTGAATAATCAAGTTTTTATGGTAAGTAGATTTTTTTTATTATAACCTCATTCTCAGGAGTTAATTCTAATTCATTTTGCACATTTATGTTGAGATTAAACTCTCTGTGAAATGGATCTTCAACAATCCTTACAGGGGCCAGTTCTTACGATGACTCCTTAGACTGGTTACAACTGTCTTAAACCACTAGACCACTGTCCAACTTTTCATTTATTGAGCACTTGCTGTGTACAAAGCACTACGCTCAACAGTGGGGGTAAAAAAAAATTAGCCAATGCCCACAGTCTAATGGAGGAGGCATTGGCCCAAACAGGCAGTTTTGATGTAATACAAAGCGTTAAGACAGAAGTGACACAGGATGCAAAGAGCAGGGAGCTGCATCACTTAGTCCAGCCAGAGGCTTTTAAGAAGCCTTCTGGAGGAAGCAATGCAAAGCAGCCTTTGACATCAGTAACATATTGCACTGTAATCAGTAGTTCTGATCCAAGACCATTTTGACCCCTAGTGGTCATTTACAATGCCTGGAGACACTTTTGGTTGTCAGGACTTGGGGAGTGCTACTGACACGTGCTGGGTGGAGGGCAGGGATGCCGCTCAGTATAATGCAAAAACACAGGGCAGCCCTCACAGCAGAGAATCATCCGACCCCAACTCTCAATGATGCTAAGGCTGAAAAACTTCTGTTGTAATTAAACGTGTGTTATAATATGTTGTAAACTCAGAACTGCGTGCATGTCTGAGTCTTCCTTCACCATCCAAGTTCTTATTCCTCTTTGTTCCCACATAATCCAGCATTGATACAGGTATAAAGTAGGCACTAGTAAATATTTATTTGATAGAAAAATGGGAGTAGTGCTGGGGGAGGGGCAGGAAATATTTCTAGGCCCAGGATCCTATGCTAATATCATCAGAGGGTACCTCCCCCTGCGGAAGATGCAATGCAAAGAAACTCTCTCATGCGAAAGATCCAAATGGATCCAAATGTTCAAAAGGGAAAGTGGACATTGGCCACCAAAGGGGAAAAGAACAGAAACACTAAGGAAGCCCCATCCCTAATACCCTAATCACGCACGGCCCAGCTGAGACAGAGACAATGGAGAACCTCTCCTGCTCCGGGCTAGCAATGGCAGGTGGGCAAGGGCATTGGGAGAGACCCGCTCTGCAGGGCAGGTGCACAGGGAAGGCTGAAAGCTGAGGATGCAACAAGAACTTTGCAAAACTCCAATAAAGATGTTTTAAAAAAAAAGCTACTATAAAAAAATAAAATAAAAACCCAGCACACCAGCCTCCATACCCTGGTGGAATTGGAAGCTGATGGTGTGACGAAGGAAGCCATAACAACAGCAAACCCAAACCACGCTCAAGCCTTGACTAACTTGGCCAGCAGAAGAGCCACCACTTTCCAAGCATAAATAAGGTGTTTCAATGTTCCACAGAGGAAGAGGTGGACGTTGAACATTAAGACATGAGGTAACAGGGCGTTCAGTGACCCTTCCTCCCCATTCACCTTGGCCAACTCAACTTGGCACCAATAAAGTGTAACACTGAGACTCTCTATTAGTCAGGGTTCTCTAGAAACATAGGCGGTAGATGATAGATGATAGTTAGATAGATAGATAGATAGACAGATAGGTGATAGATAGATAGATGATAGGATAGATACAATAGAAAGACAGAAACATATAGACATATATAGCCATAGACATACACACATACATATAAATAAATTAGTGATTATGGAGGCTCAGTCCCACAATCTGCCATCAGAAAGCTGGAGACCCAGGAAAGTCAGTGGCATAAGTTCCAGCCTGAGTCCAAAGGCCTGAGCACCAAGAGAACCAATGATGTAAATCTCAGTCATCGAGGGCAGAAGACCTTTGTCCCTGGTCAACAGTCAGGCAGAGAGATCAAATTCTCCTTTCCCCTGCCTTTTTATTCTATTCAGGCCCTCAATGGACTGAATGATGCCCACTGGCATTGGGGAGGACAATATGCCTTACTCAGTCTACTGATCCAAATTCTAATCTCATCTGGAATCACTTTCACAGACACACAGAAATAATGTTTAATCAAATATCTGGATACCCTGTGACCCTGTCAATTTGACACATAAAACTAACCATCATAGACCCCAATACTGATCTAGGCTTAAAGGCTTTCAAAGGCATTGGACATCATTAGGATGTCTCTATCATCTTCTTCACTCTCATGCCTAATAATTGTACAGCCATCCCTTAATAGTTCAGCAACACCTTTAATACTATTAATAATGACAGCTAACAATTCTTCAGCTTCATTTGTGTCATTTCCCGTTCTAGGCACATTGCCTGTCTCATGTAGTCCTGCCACCCTTGTGAGGTATCAGTTCTTTTGCTACCTCCACTTCACAGATGAGGAAACTGAGGCTTAGAAGGTTAAATGACTGGCCATGTTCTCATAGCCAGCACATGATGGACGTGAAATCCCAACACGGGCATCCACACGAGGCCACACACTGAACTGCCTGCTCCATCGCTTTCATGGACTTGATCATGAATGTTGATCTTCACAATAATTCAATGACATGATTGACTAAATATTTTCCCTATTAAAAAGATGAAAAATCTAAGACTCATAGTATGGTAAATGCTTTTCCAAAGTTTCACAGCAATAAGATTGGATTGGATCTCAATTGGATCTCAAACCAAGTATTTTTATGCCAAATTACCACCTGAGGCCACTACCCTCATTGCTGGCACGGTGGTACATGTATTTACACGTATTTACACGTATTTACACGTATTGACTGATTGCCTCCCATACTCATAGGGTGATCTATAAGAATGATGAGTCCAGGGACTTATGCCTTTACCTTGGGAATCATCAGATTACAGTTATATACTGAGTGGCAGGTCATGAGATGATATAGTCACAATTTAAGAAATAATGGTGCCACGTTGTCTTCTACAGGTGGAACAACCCATTTCCAGGGATATCAGAAGCCAACATGTTAAAGGTAAAGTCAAATCACAAAGTTTGAAATATAAGTATATTTGCATCTTTCTTTGCTTCCAAGATCCTCTTACATTTTTGCCTGTGGTCACAGATTTCTTCAACAAGGTTATCTATTGACTTAACCTTCATGAAATAACTAATTTTGGAAAGAGTCTCTCACGTCTTATGCCTTTTTATCACCTTACCTTATTAATGAAGAAATTGATCGTGAAAAGTCATATTCCATGTTGTGCAATTTGGGAAAGAGATTGTTTTGAAACATATGGGTTGCATCAGATACATAACTAAGTTATTTCTCTAAGCATACCCCTCTGTAAAATTGCAAGATAGAAATCTAATTTTAAAATGCTGATTAATTAACATGAAAATAGATTTTAAAGCTTCAGGCAAAGCAACTCAATTTGGAGATAAAGATACAGGTAAGAACCTGAAAGGAAATAATCAATTTCAGTAGTGCTAGAAGCACAAATGGAGGACAGCCAAAGAAATTTAATTGGATCCTATACATTATAGCTTCTCTCACCATTTCCCCCAATGTCCCCATATTCTCTTACAATGTTCAGTTAGAAAAGATGACAATGCCATGATTTACATTTCCCAGTAACTGAAACATCGAAATCAACTTTTATGTGTCTGATGCTATGTTCTATAACATATTATTAACATCACATTTTCTTTAATGGGAAAGTGTAATAGTTAGGGTCCTAAGGGGAAACAGATGGCACTCACCCAAATTAGGATAATTTAAGGAGGTTTATTTACAAAGGAACTATTGACTAAGGTGTGTGAGGTGTAGGAGAAGAATGAGGGGTGATGCAGAAACTGGGGCCAACAGCAGTGGTGCTGTCACCACCCCTAAGCCCAAAAGGATGAGGGGACAGCTACAGAAAACCAGAAGGAGCTCACCACCTTGAGAGGAGCAGTGACCATTGGTTGAGGAAACACCACCAGCCCATGTGGACCTCCCAGGGTGGGACTCAAGGGAATACATGCCCCAACCTCCCTCTCCAACTTTCCTCTGATCTCCTGTTCGGACTTCCTAATGGCTGAACCCAACCTGAAACCACAGGGCAAGGTAGCCTGCATGTGCTGGTTGGTCTCCCAGGATGGAGAGTGAGGTGGAGCAGGGCGGACAAGGTGAACAGTGGACCTGGAGGCACAAAGGGAAGATATGCACAAAGGGAAGCAAGGTGGAAGGAGCAATGAGAGGAGCCCAAGCCCAGGCTCTACTACTCCCTGGCTGTGTTACCTTAAGTAAGGCACCTAACCTTT
This sequence comes from Orcinus orca, assembly GCF_937001465.1. Lineage (NCBI taxonomy): Eukaryota > Metazoa > Chordata > Mammalia > Artiodactyla > Delphinidae > Orcinus > Orcinus orca. The sequence goes on from NC_064562.1 coordinate 116,578,465, forward strand.
CCGAGTCTTACTTTCCTCCTCTTGAAATGGGAAGTGGGCAGGGCTTTTCTGACTCATCAGTTCAATTGAATTAGCAGAGGCAGGAAACAAGAGCTGTTCCCTATTCCATCTCTCCTCTCCATCCTTCACAGCCTGACAGATCCCTGTCTATCTTCCCTCTAGACCACTCCTAAACCCCTCAAAATAGGGGAGATTTCCTATCAGTGCCTCTTTAGTCCTTAAACATGGAAATGCCTTCCATGCACACAGCACTTGATTCAGAGCTTTTCTCCATTAACTGATGTATTTTAATCCTTAGAAGACCACATGAATTATGTAGAGGAAGTTTTTTCATGCCTCTTGACAGAGAAAAGGAGCAGAGCACAGAGGCATCCCAGAGCAGATCATAATCATTTGATATATAAATGTCTTAGGTCCTAATAGAAGTTTTATAGGCAATTTATTGAGAAATGAGTCCTGGGGAGAAAGCAGACAAGAAATGGATTTCACAATTCCCCTCTTTTTTTAATAGTTCACTATAGACATGCACCTTCATTTCTTTGATTGCAGAATCTTCTTTGATCACTATTCTACATATATTAATATGTCTGTGTCACTATCAGGATGGTTCTAATTCCAATTCCAACATATGCAGGGGGGCAGTTTCCACCCACGCACCATCAAGCAATTCTCTGGATACCAGCTGGGTATCCTACAATTCAACCCAATTCTCACACTATCCACCCAGAGACAGCACCAAATTCTACAAGTTAAGGGCTCAGTGCTACCAGACCGTACCTCACCACCACTTCAGATGCCAGTCACAAGCCCAGATTGTCACCTGTGTTTCTATAGATGGGAGGTTCCAACCACTCCCTCCTTAGGTTCGATTAATTTGTTAGAGTGGCTCACAGAACTCAGAGAAACATTTTACTTATTAAATTACCAGTTTATTGTAAAAGGATATAACTCGGAAACAGTCAGATGGAAGAGACATATAAGGGGAGGTATGAGGAAAAGGCAGGGATCTTCCATGCTTCCTGAATCTCTCAAACTCCAAACTTTTGGGGTTTTATAGAGGCTTCATTACATAGGCATGGTTGATTAAATCATTAGCCATTGTGGACTGAACTCAATCTCAAGCCACTCTCCTCTCCCTGGGACGGTGGCGGGGGCGGGGGGGGGGCAAGGGAGGGTAGACGTAGGGGACTGTAAGTTCTTCTAACCCTTTGATCCCGTGGTCTTCGGCTAACCACCACTGACAAACAGTCCCCATCATTAGATGGAGTCCAGAAGTAAGTCACCTCCTTAACATAACAAAAGACACCTTGATAGCTCTCATCACTATGAAATTCCAAGGGATTTAGGAGCTCTGTGCCAGACACAGGGACGAAGACCAAATATATATTTCTTATTATAAATCCCAACATCACACCTATTCATCCATATATTCATCTACACTTTGCCTCAGCTTACAAATATTTGGAGTAGTCAACAAAAACTTGCATGGTAAAATGGAAGAAAAATTTTTTAAATCGTAGGAAGTATCTAGATAGACTGTAAGACTAAGGCAAAGATAAAATTCAGGCTGCTCGGGCACACATCACTACATTCTATCACAATTAAACTGCTAGTTTTTCTCTAAGCTTCCCGGTAACCTAAGCAAAAAGGCGATCACGCTTTTTTTATGTGAAATTAATTACCCAAAATAAAAAAAGAGCAAAGAAATTCCTCCGGGAGTGCAAGAAAGACACATCTTTCAGAGCTAAGTTAGTGCTGTCAATTTAATAAGGGTTGTTGGCTGATATCCAAGTAGCATGGCTATAAAATATGACTTTTTTAAAGTAGACTGAAATCATAACTGCAGAGATGACCTCAGTGAAAGCAAGACTCACAGGAGTTGAGCTTGTAGGTTGCATGGAAAACTTCTTCAATAAGAGTTATTTCTTTATGTCTTCTTTTCCTGCACTTCCATAATTGATGGTTTTGTATTACCACCCAGAGCTCTAAGGTACTGTAGAGAGAAAGGAGATGAAAAGGGGAAAAGTAATATGAATACCCCCATTTTTTGGATCAGGCATCTTGCTGGAAAATGCTTGAATGATTTATGTGTTTATTATAAAATTCTGTATTTTTGATGCAAACGCATTCTCAGATAATTTATTCATTCTCACAAAATGTCATAGAGAAAAACATATTGCGTGGTTCAGTAATGGCAGAATTTTATGGTGATATTTTTCATCAAGTTGAGCAGTTGTAGATTTATGTTAATGTACATTTCATATTATTTTTCTTGCAATCATATTCTGACATTATCTGGAAACTGTCAGATTTCAAGAACTTATCTTCCCTGAAGCTTGGTATTTTTCTTTTTTTTTTTTCATTCCTAAAAATGGGTAAAAGTTTATTTGGAGGCAAAGTATGTATATAGTGTAAGTTGTTTATGATGAACCATTAATTAGCATTAACCACAGTTGCAGAAGAAATTGTCTCTTCAGGTGAAGATAGCTGTAATATTCAAAAATGGTGTGTCTTAGCTTCTTAATGCTGAGAATAAGTGAGCCTAAAATGAGTTTCTCTTTGCCTTCCATGTGAACCAAGCACAAACTCTAAGCCAGTTTCCTTTGAGGTAAAAAGCATATCATATACAAGAATGAATTTATAATGAAATACAATGAACTATCCATGAGAAGAAGAAGGAATTATGCATAGATGGCTAAACACGGATATCCAGAAACATGAGCTTGGTTGAAAAGAAGCAAGATAGATTCTACATAATGCCATCAAAAGACCTTTCTACTAGTTTGATTTTATTCGAATTTAGGTGTCAAAGAGTTTAGAGTTAGTCTGGTTTTACCCCCTCATTTTATGCCAAGAAGCCTGGCAAGAGAAGGGGCTCACTCAAGGTCACAGAGCAAGCGGTCCTAGCCTGGACCAGAACTCAAGTTTTGTCAACTATGGCAATGTTTCCATGGTTTTACTATATTTGCTAGTATCTAAAATTTTTTCTGCAAACTCTCCCTGTTCCCTGATTTCCCACTCATCCAAACGATGCAATTTTTAGTGCAAAAGACATGAATTGAGGGATGATACTGTCCTCTAGTGGCAGAACACGGCAACACAAAACATCACAAAAAATGGTGGAATTTGCCATCCTATAGATTATTTCCTTAACGAATGACAAGCTTTAGGCCCCAGGCCTAGAAATAATAAGAAATAAATTTAAGATTATTCTCCTACTATTTTAGATTTAAATTTATTTCAGACACAGCCAGTGGCTCAAAAGTGATAGAGGTCATATACCCTTATTTGGGAGCAAAAAAGAAAGAAAGAAAGAAAAAAGAAAAGTGAGAGAGGCATTGATACAATATTCAGTTCAAAGCCAATGTTATAAATGTTGTAAAATCACTCATTAATGGAACTACAGGACAGTATTTTGTCTCACCAACACACAGAGAAAAGAAAAAGCGTTTGAGTAACAAATACACTCTTCAATAGTGAAATATAAAGTAGCCACAATTAGAAGAATTGAAAACAAGGCAGTTACAACATCGTGTGATAACTGCCAGGGGAGAATGCCACTTCTATTCAAAATCACTTTGTGCCAGGGCACTGAGTCACAGAAGACCTTAGACCACGAGGAGTCCACAGTCTGGTCGGGTCTATACGAAGTGTTGTTGGAACTCAAAAAAGTACATACATACTTAATTCGGCCCCTGCAGAAGAACTGTGAATCCTAGGAAGGATTCACACAGCAACGGACATTGGGCTGAGGTGTGAGACAATGACCTCAGGGGAAGTTAATTATGTTTGAGATGTAGCAGCAGCTAAAATATGGTTGCATGAATGTTAGATTTGGGGACAAGGAGACCTGCGTTCAAATCCCAGCATTACCGCTTTCCAAATGTGAAATCTACAAGGAAGGTAACCTCTCTAAGTTTGTTTCCTTATCTCTAAAAGGGAGGAAACGCACCTACATTGTAATACATCTGTCTGTTTTAAAGTTTATAACCAACGCAAATCCTATAGCATGGTTATTGACACGTGATGGACTTGACAAAGGGATACTGAACTGAACTAATGGTTTCTGGAATTCATTCCTCCCTCTTTTACCCTCTGCCATTCTCCCTACACTGGAATGTATTCCTGCCTCTCTGTGTAGGCTGAAACCATCTCATGCTCTATCTACTTTGGTGTGGAGCATACACAATAAATCTGTTATCAATGAATATAAAAATAAGCTCCTCAATCAAAAGACCAAAGTTTACTAAACATTGTTTTCCTTACAGCAAACACATGGCACCGTGCTGAGCACACAGTGGATGCATAGTAAACACTAAAGTAACTCTAAAATTTAACCCATTTTAATAAAAGCGTATTAGATAAGCACGGCAGGCTGTCATAGGACCAACTAGAGACGAGCCTGTGATCCTCAGCCATGCGATCCCATTAGGTAGAGGCCCGCAAGAGGCAAGTCAAGAAGCCTGGTTGCTTCTGGCTCCGTCTCTGTTCGTGCTATGAATTTGTGAGTGCAAGTTCACGTGCCCGATGAACAGGAAGGCCAAACAAACTGAAACATAGGAGTTTGGAGCAGAAAAAAGTTTATTGCAGGGCCATGCAAAGAGACTGGTGGCTCATCCTGTAAAAAACCTCGAGCTCCTGAAGGGTTTCAGCAAAGCATTTTTAAAAGCCAGGCGAGGGGGTGGGCGGTCACAGGGTATGTGATCAGCTCATGCACAGTTCTCTGATTGGCTGATGGTGAAGGAACAGGGCAGTGTCACAGGGGTTAACATTACCAGTCCTTAGGCTCCAGGAGGCCTGGGGGCTGTGTGCTCATGGTCATCAAGTAGTTAACATCTTCTGTGTGGTGCAGGGTTTTCACATCCGTAAAAAAAACTCAGGAAATGTGCATCAAATACTCTTATCTATGTACTTCACAGAGAAGATAAAGCAGAGGATATGGCGGAAGGCCTGTCCCAGGAAGATCCCATAGGGTCCTGCTCCGTTACAAATTTAGGCAAATGATATTCCCTTACTGGCCCTTAATATCCCATCTATAGAAATATGGGAGAACACAACGGCCTCTAGCATTTTGTGAATCCATGGATATGGTCCATACATACAAATCCACCCACCCCACTGCCCATGTCATCGCCTCTGAAGCCTCAGTCCTTCCCTTCACCCTGCCTGCCCACCTTTCCTGAGACACCCAGGTCAGCGGAAAAGATGTCTCCTGGGCTTGTTTAAGAAAGATGCTTCCATCCCACATCTGTCACTAACAAGGTGCAGCTGTTGACGTACATGTTCCTAAGAAACTGCACTTTCCAACCTTATTTGAGGAACTGTTAAATCTGGCAGGTCCCTCCCACATCCTTGGCTTTGCCTAACTTAATCCCTCCCCACTCAACCCAAAGAATGGTTTCAGCAATTTACTGCTGGAAGTAATTTCTGAAAGTTTCCACAGACGTGGAGAGGTTTCTCAAGCAGGCCTTGTGAAATATGCACTAGCCACTTGGATCGTAAGTTGCTTCTTTGGACGCTTCCGCAATTAATCATCAGGACATGAAATCCTAAAGGTTCACTTTTATACATCATAAAACTTTTAGACATAATAAATACGGCGACTGAGGCCAGGTTTTATCCAGTTTTGTTCAGAGTCTATGTCTCTAATTACAGAACATTACACGGATGGTATGTTTCCAAAAGCGTTGATTGTGATGATCATATTTCATAGATAAAGGGTATTGCGTATATTTAGCACAAATTGACTAGGAGCTAATTGAAAAACAAGTATCATTTTATTTAAGCTTGGCCATCCAAGGAACTGCACTTCATTATCTGCATTTTACAGACATGGAAATAAGCCCAGAACATTTAAATAATGTGCCCAAGATTACTCAGTAAGTGACTGAGGGGGGATTAGAACCCAACACGAATGATTTCAACGATCCCATTTGTGACCACTCTATTGCATCATTGTCCCTCCTATCAAGAAACAAATTCTTGGAACCCACATATCTTCTCTTCCAACCATTTAAATCACAGATGAGGAAACCAAAGCTCAGAGAAGCCAAACAACTTGTACTAAGTCACGTGGCACATCAGTAGTAGCACTAAAACCAGATCACAAGCAGCGGTAAATGTGTAATGTCCAAATCTCTGAAAAAAAGGTATGAGAACAAAGGTGGAGGACTGATGCTCCTCAACATCAAGGCTTACTATAAAGCTCCAGGAATCAAGACAGTGTGGTATTAATGAAGGACTAGAAAAATAGATCAGTGGAACAGAACAGAGAACCCAGAAATAGACCCCCATAGAGTCAACTGACCTTTGATAAAGAAGCAATACAATAAAGGCAATACAATGGAGCAGAGGTAGTCTTCTCCACAAATGGTGCTAAAACAATTGGATATCCACCTACAAAAATATAAATCTAGATACAGATCTTACATCCTTTGCAAAAATTAACTTGAAATGCGTTATAGACCTAAATTAAAAATCAAAACTATACAACTCACAGAAGATAGCATAGAAAACCTGGATAACCTTGGGTATGGTGATGCCTTTTTAGTTACAACACCAAAGACGTGATCTATGATTGATAAGCTGAACTTGATCAAAATTTTAAAACTTCTGCTCTGCAAAAGACAATATAAGAGAATAAAAACACAAGCCACAGACTGAGAGAAAATATTTGCAAATGAAACATCTGATAAAAGACTATTCTCCAAACTATACAAAGAACTCTTAAAGCTCAACAATAAGAAAACAAACAGCCCAATGGGGGAAAAAAAAAAAAATGTGTCAGAGACCTCACCAAAGAAGACATACTGGTGGCAAATAAGCATATGAAAACATGCTCCACATCATATGTCACCAGGGAAATGTAAATTGAAACAATAATGAGATACCCCATCCATCTATTAGAATGGCCCAAATCAAAACACTGATAACAGCAAATGCTGGTGAGGATGTGGAGCAACAGGAACTCTCATACACTGCTGGTGGGAATGCAAAATTGTACAGCCACTTTGGAAGACAGATTGGCAGTTTCCTACAAAAGTGAGGATACTCTTACCATGTGATCCAGCAATCACACTCCTTGGTATTTAGCAAAGGAATTGAAATTTTATGTCCACACAAAAACCTACACACAGATGTTTATAGCAGCTTTATTCATGATTACCAAAAATTTGAAAGCAACCAAGATGTCCTTCAGTAGGTGAATGAATAAATAAACTGTGGTACAATCCAGACATTCCACTGTGGAATATTATTCAGTGCTAAAAAGAAATGAGCTATCAAAACACAAAAATACATGGGGGAAACTTAAATGCATATTACCAAGTGACAAAAGCCTATCTGAAAAGGCTACATATTATGTGATTCCAACTATATGACATTCTGGAAAAGGCAAAACTCTGGTGGCAGTAAAAAGTTCAGTGATTGCCAAGAGTCTGAGTTGGGGAGAGAGATAAATACATAGAGCACAGAAGATTTTTAGTGAAAATACTCTGTATGATATTATAATGATGAGTACATTATACATTTGTCCAAACCCATAGAATGTACACCAAGAGTGCGCCCTTAGGTAAACTATGGTCTTTGGGTGATTATGATGTATCCATGTAGCTTCATCCTTGGTAAAAAATGTAACATGTGGGCTAGTGATGTTGATAATGGGGGAGGTTATGCATGTGTGGGAGCAGGTGATAAATTGGAAATCTCTGTACCTTCCCTCCAATTCTGTTGTAAACCTAAAACTGCTCTAAAAAAATAGTCTTTATTTTTTAAAAAAGTAATTATGCTCACCACAGACATATTAAAGAAAATGTTGCACCTCAAAAAAATAGTATGTACATACATGCATATATAGACCTATTATAAATTTTACTGATAAAAGGATGTATATAGCACAGAGTTTTAAAATAATAGTAAAATATACAACACTCTGTCATAAATTTTATATAGCCAATTGATTTTCACAGAGTGCTTTCACTGATTTTTTCTAAACTCTTGTATCTGCAGCCAAACGATGATTGCAATTGACGTAATTACATGAACAGCTTCTTAGCTGAGTCAGATGACAGTTTTTCAATATCAGAAGTATATTTCCTCAATTCTCCTCTTTTTACAATGTAATGCAACAACGTACAGACACAACACACTTTTATATTTAATTTGCTTTGTCAACATTTTCTCCATCTCTTTAAGTATAGACAAGCAGTAAAGCAATGAATCAAACCCTAATTTGCAGCATTTGCCAATTTCCATGGTGTAAATACTTCCCCTACAGCAGATTTCAAGCTACCAACATGATCATTGAACAGGTAGTTGGGAAGAGATACCATTTTTTAGTATTTCCATCATAGACACAGTAGAGGTAAATAACTTCAACAGCACAGATAAATGTGGTAGAATAACTAGGAAGTCATGAGTTTTGAGCTGATGCTACCTTTGTTTTTGAAATAAATTAAGTGTACATTTACATAATTATTTTTTTAATAATGGCCGTGTTTAACACCTGCATGGCAAAATCTTGAAAAATTAACAACCAGCTCCTATAAGCTGGCACCAGTAACCCTCCCAGCCCCCCACCCCCACCCCGAAATGCCACATGCAGGTCTCGCGATACTCTAACTTCACAGAACCCTCTGAGGTTGAGAACTTGTTCATGACTTCACCCTAACAAGTTATGGAGGTAATAGATTCTACAGCAATGCTGTGTTCAGCTCACTACATTATCTCCCAAGAAGCAATACATTTTTCAGCAGAAGTGAAAACTGCCTTACTGCAGACTGAAGAGCAAAATAAGGACACAGTCTCGGCAGATGGTGCTAATTACACATGCAGCCAACAGATGGCGAGCATGCCAGCCTCCTCCTAGTGAAAACTGCTTGACTGAATGTCAAGATGCGAACTATCTCGAATAAAAACTGTTTGGGTCTTCTGATGGGACAGGGAATTTTTCATAGCATTTGGGGTATTTGTGTACCTCCTCAGGAGGGTCGATTGCCATTTTCCCTCTAATCTTCCATTACACAATAATACTAGTTACAGTGGGGAGGCATTCAAAGCCATCACGTGAACTTCATCAATTCATTTATTCCACATACGAAGTCCCATGAAGTATGAGTAACCATGTCTCACTTTTCCAGATGAGAAATTGCAACCGTTCCTCAATCCATTTGTTTATTTCATTAATATTTATTGAGATCCTGCCTTGACCCTACCCATAGTAGTAGCAGAATCAAGGTTCAAACTCAAGAAACTCAGCTCCAAATCTCATCTTCTTCCAGTATGTCAAATACCTGAGTTGTTATTACTTTCTTGAACAAGCCCCACCCCTGCAAAAAAAATATGGTTGAATTTTATCTGAATTATTATCAAAGCTGTATGACAGTATGACAAGTTATTTCACCTGTTTGATCTAGTTTTCTCCCTCGTGGAGTCCCTGAAGTTCGTTTCTACCTCTTAGTCTATAACATTTCAGTTATCTAAGCAATAAATAAGAGAAGCTCATGGCATAAATTACTGCTGTTAGATATATTTGACATAGCTGAAGGCTTCAGGATTTTTGATATTGCATATAATATCAGAAACACATTTTAAAAAATATTTTAAACATCTTTATTGAGATACAGTGCACATACTATAAAATTCACTAATTTAAAATGTACAATTCAATGACTTTAGTATATTCATAGAATTCTGCAACTATCACCACAATCTAAGTTTAGAAAATTTTATCACCGAAAAAGAAAGCCTGTATCCATTAGAAGCCGTTCCTCAACCCTTGCCCTTCCCCAAGAAACCACTAATATACTTCCAATCTCTATGGGTTTGCCCATTCTAGATTTTTAAAATATAAATGAAATCATCCAATATGTAGTCTTTTGACTTCCTTCATTGAGTACAATGTTTTAGAAGTTCATCCATGTTGTAACATGTATCAGTACTTTATTCCTTTTTACTGACAAATAACATTCCATAGTACAGACATACTTGTTTATTCTTTCATCAGTTGATGGACATTTGGGTGGTTTTTTACCTTTTGACTTTTACGAATACTGCTGTTATGAAAATTCATGTACAAGTTTTTGTATGGATGTATGTTTGCATTTCTCTTTGAGTATATACCCAGGAGTGGAATCTGCATACACAGATTTTTTTTTACTTTTTTTTTTTTTTTTTTTTTTGGCTATGTTGGGTCTTCATTGCTGCGTGCAGGCTTTCTCTAGTTGCGGCGAGCAGGAGCTACTCTTCGTTGTGGTGCGCATGCTTCTCATTGCTTTTCTTGTTGCAGCGTGAGGGCTCTAGGGCGCGTGGGCTCAGTAGTTGTGGCTCACAGGCTCTAGAGCACAGGCTCAGTAGTTGTGGCACACAGGCTTAGTTGCTCAGCGGCATGTGAGATCTTCCTAGACCAGGGATCAAACCAGTGTCCCCTGCATTGGCAGGTGGATTCTTAACCACTGCGCCACCAGGGAAGTCCCCACACACAGTTTTTAAATGAGGGGGATACTAACTGATGCCGGAAAACCTTACATTATAATGAAGGCACACGACTCACAGACAGTGTAGGGAAAAGATGCACCACCGTTAAGGCAAAGTTCTCACCACAGCCTACAAGACCCTGTGTGATCTGGGCACCCCTCCACCACCACCGTGGGGACAGTAGTGCCCCTTTGTGCTCATCCCACCTCTGAGTCTTTGCACTTGCTGCTCCCCCTGTCAGTGATACTCTTGCCCAGGTGTTCATATGGTGTGTTCCCTCACTTTCTTCAAGCCTCTGTTCTCATCACCTATCCACAAAGGCCTTCTGGGGTCTGTCTGAAAAATAGTAGCCCCGTCCGCCATCTCTCGCTCACCCTACTTCATTTTTCTTTGTAGCACCTGTCATCACCTGACATCATATACTTTTGTTTATTTCTTTTCTATCTCCTACCACTGGAATGTAAGTTTACATGAGAATAGCAACTTTTTTTGACATTATATTCCCCAAAACCTACATCAATAAATGTATTAAAAATGAATCCATGCCTGACATACACTACAGCCTCAATAATAAGTAAATGAATAAAAGCAAGATAGATGTCCTTTTCTAAACTCACAGTCACTGAAGCAAATGGGATACATATCTCTGAAGCAATAAATGGAATGTTCCTATTGAATTCCAGATGCTCAGTCTTTTTATTGAATTTTTTTTCCAGTGAATTGAATTGATCCCCAATAGTTATAGTGGTAGCTATGAAAAAAGATGTCTTAGACAGCCAACATCTAGCTTCACAGGGAAAGTCATCAGAATAAGCCATAAGGTAGTTCCACAGGGAGCTCTACTGCTGAAACCAATGCACAATAAAATGAGGGCAAGTTAGTTTTGTTTTCTAATTTCATGCCTTAAAGAAGCATCCTGTGGCCTAAGTTTTTTAGTAATATCATTGAAATAACCAAAGATCTAACATCAACTAGGTGGCCACAGTTGTTGAAATACGTTCTGGGTCATATTTTGTGTTTTTACAATGCCTGGAACATCTACGATTCATGTCTTCCATCAGTGTTTGAATTCATGCAGAGAAGTCTAGCCTATCTGTTTAAAAGTGTTTTCCAAGAACAAAATAGGGAGAATGGTAATTTTGTTCAATGAAGTAGTTATTTTTAGACCTGGAAGAACCTTAAAATCATCCAGGACAGTATATGTTGTGTTGTGCTGTTTTTGGTCAGCTGGACCTTTCCCCAAAAGAAATCTTAAGAGGAGATCCAGTGGGAAGTGAGTGGAGGTAGAGTCCCGCCAGTGACATGGGGTGATGAACCAGAAACCAGCCGCCCCATCCTGCAGTCCTGCAGTTTCCTTGGGAGTCCCCAGGGGGACCACAATGGACTCTTCATAGCAAAGTTAAAAAACACGGATTTAATCCAACCTTGTTGTCTCACAAATAAGGAAAGGAGGCTCAGCCAGTGCTCAGTTGAGTTTTAAGTCTCCTACAATAAGATACAGACATTGTCTCACTGACTCCTCCCACCCCCTATAAAGCAACATTTATTAGGTCACATCCATTTTTACAGATAAGTGAGCATTACTTCCTCAAAGAGCTTTTTCTGACACCCCAGACTAACTTAAGTCTCCTGTGTGTTCCTTCAATACCATGCCCTTCTCTTCTTGAAATTATCATCACGATTTTAATAGTGTTTTCAGTGCATGTCTACCCTCTTAGTTATAAGCCCTATGGCAGCAGGGACAGTGCCTCTCACCTTTCCAATTATGTCCCCAGAACCTGGAACTTGGCCTGTAAACAGAACAACTGTAAACACCTTGAGGAGAAGGATCGTGTTGTATTTGTCTTTTTTATCCCTAGTGCCTGGTCCTGTGCACAGTTCAGAGTAGCAGCTCAATAACTGTCTTTGAGTAGAATTGAATTGTGGAAATAAAACTACCTAGAAGTTGGGAAAATCCTTTTCGGGCCTCTTTCAGGCTGTTCTAGGATTGGGTGGCCTTGGGCAATTGTCCTACCGAGTTTGTCCTTAACTTTATCATTCGTAAAATAAAACAGTTGTTTTCTGGCGTCTTAGAAAACCCTTCCATCTGGAAAATTTCGTGATGCTATTTTCCTCTGCTTGGAAATGTCCGATGAAGGTGTGAGGCAGGGACTTGAATTAATAAGATGACTGTATATATAAAAGAATGTTAATCAAGAGTGAATGGTTAAGAGAGGACCTTAGGGGTCACACCACATGCCATGAAATCTTCATTCTACAATTTACTAACTGGGGGACTGGAGGTGAGGTACTTAACTTCCCCACACCCCAGTTTCTGCATCCAGAACAAAGGCAAGCATTGAATGAGGTCACATAACTAAAATATTTAGATGGTGCTGGGTATCTAATAAGAGCTCAACGAATGTTCATTGGCGTTATCACCAAAATTATTCAAAGAGGAATGATTTCCATTTAACCATATGTGAAAATAGCTTGTTGACATTTTCCATAAACTCACTGATGTTCCTTCTTATGTTTTAGGAGACAAACCCACAAAGGGAAACAAGGTAAGAAAAAGCATTGAAATGCATTTGTTACCCACCCTTTGTTTTAGAAGCATAGGAATATGGACAATGTGAAAGCTTAGGTGGCACTTGAAATATATATCCTAGAAGTTTGGTTGGGATTTGTCATGTCTACCTGTAAACCAAAAAATCACTAACCATTTAGCTCTGCTCAAAGAACCAGGACTTTAATTTCTGATTCTCTTTCCTTTTGCAGACTCCTTTACCACCTCCTCGGTAAGACACTGAAAATAGAACTTTGTTTTGCTATATACTTAAATGATTAGTTCTATAATTTGAGAAAGAGAAACACAAACATCTGATACTGAAAGCTAATGAGTTGGTCAATGAACAAGATTAAATAAGCCTCATTCATCCATTTAATCATTCATTCATTCACAGTCATCTATTCAATCTACCTCCACTTATCGATCTTTAATGAATGCCTTGCTTCCCTGCTTCCTGTTTCTTTCCCTTTGTTTAGTACAGAAATCTCTCCTTCCTTTTAGTACAGAAATCTGCCAGAGAGTCCTGGCACTGGGAAATGCCTTCAAGGGACCTAGAGTACATAAGTATATAATCATATAAGTATATATATATTTATATATATAATACATATACAAATGCAAATATTATTATACTTATATATATGGAGGCAAAAGCAACTGACTTGATTTCTTAGGCTCTGAGTTAGTCACTCTGTTGTTCTGCTTGGGCCCGTGAGGACCTCCATCACAGCACTTACTTCCCTGGCTGGTCGTCTTCTCACCACTTCTCTCTCTGCCCTCCCAGAGGGAAGCATCTTGAGCCAAGGACTGTGTCTTTTTCCTTGCTGCATCTCCAGCATCTACCAACAGTGCCCGATACACTTTGTGAATGAGTGAGGGCATGAGTGAATAAATGGGTGAGTGAGGCACCCATTGACTTTGGAACATTTTCCTATTTCTTTGGGGAGATTCAAAAGCTCATGTCTTCTAGTCTGGAGCAAAGGAAAGGCTGTAATCATATTTTTACTCCAGGCCTCCTAAAACTTCAACAGATGGCAGATTGATAAAGCTATGACACCCTATAGAAAAGTACATAACACTCTAAAAACTTGAACCAGACCAAAGGGCAAGCTGCAAGGAGAGAGATTTAAGCTGATTAGAAGAATGAGTATTCTGACATTCGAAGCTCCTTGTAGAGAGCTGCCACCCCCCACCCCCAAAACTGATGTTTCCAGCCCAAAGCTGAGGGCACAGCGGGCAGGGCTGTGTGAATGCCAGGTCTGAGGAGCCATCTGTGCAGCAAACCTTCTCAGGTCCCCACTGTGACTCTTCACACAGGCCGCCCATCACTCTTCCAAAGAAGTACCAGCCCCTGCCCCCTGAGCCGGCGAGCAGCAAGCCACTCTTCCCTCAGAGGTACACCTTTGCCGAAGTCCAGAGAGAGTCCAGGTGAGAGTCTTGCTGTTGCTGGTGGTGAGATGACCAGGGAACGGGTGGGCAGGGGGAAGAGAGCAACAATAACCAAACCAGTCGCCTCTCTAAATGGGCTGCCCAACGTGGTGGGGACAGCCATCCCATACCTTGAGGGAAAGCATCTCAGAAACCTGCAGTTTGACTCCTTAATGGAAAATACACCTTCTTTGTAATAAAATCAGTTACTGGAAGAATGGCTCACTTACGATGTGAATTAGTTATTAAAGAAAATGTTATCATTGCCGGAACTGAAAGGGGTTCGACTGTATGAGGACCAATATCGGCACGCAGCTTCCCATCTCCCAGGCCGGAGAAGTATAACCGCGCACGTGAAAACCCATTTGTCAAAAACATGATTGCCTTTTTGACAAAGAAATATAAAAAATCCAACCCTCTGGTATTAAGTGCTGATGCCAGAGCCCCGCTCCCAAATGTATGGGGCACCGGGCAGCCGAGCAGCCAGCTCTGATCAAAAAATGTCACAAACACGAAAGGACCTCTTTTTCTTTTCCCCGAGAGAGTTTAGATTTCCAAAATCACCTTATTTTAGAAGTCAGAACAGAGACTGGTGTTTCCCTCGTGTTGCTGCCCAGAGTAAGTGATGCTTTCTGACTGCAAGCTTGGATCAGCCGGTGAGGTGCAGGGCACTATTTCGTCAGTGAGCATTTCTCGTGCATACAGAAATTCAAAATATCAGGCACATTTGGCACTTCTGTGGAAAACCCTTTCATCACTGGTTCTGATGGCGGAACGTAAAAGAGCCGAAAATGCCATTTCCCCCTTAGTTTTTTTGGCAAATGCCTCTTCCCTTTCTGTCCTTTAGAAGCCCACACAAACATCCATCTTCCATGCAGAAACCTCTCCTGCTCTTCCTCGTGCAATTTCCCCTCTCCCCTGTCCCCATCTCGAAACGCAGATTCTCCTTCTTATAAACTAGCAGAGGAAGGGCAGTGGTTCTTAACTGGGAGCGGGGGGGGGGGGGGGGGGGGGGGGGGGGGGGGATGGGGGGGGAGCGCACGGAAATGTCCTTGCTCCCAGGGGAGTTCGTAGTGTCTGGAGACATTTTGTCGTGACAGCTTGGGTGCTGGGGATGCATCTAGTGGGTAGAGGCCAGGAATGCCGCCAAACACCCTGCAGTGTGCTGAACTCCCCCAGAACAAAGAGTAATGAGACCCAAAAGGTCAGTGGGCCAGAGACTGGGAAACTCTGCCCCAAGGCATATGACTTGCTTCTCTAAGCCCAAGGCTTTTCTCAGCAGTAAAGCGAGGTTAAGAATAATGCCTACTGCCTACCTCCTGGGCTAATGTGAGAATTAAATAAGATGATTTCTATCAAGTGCTTATCAGTACCTGCCTAGCACATACTTATTACCAACGTGTGTTACAGTTACTACCTTGAGCCATTTTCTATTGGTGCCTTTGCCACCACATATAATATATTTAGAAAGAAGTCTGTCCCTTTGACCTCAAAAGGAGGGGCTAACTCACTGCAGTATGCATATGTCCTAGAACCCCGCGAGGCAGTTTCCAGAGGGTCTGAGCCAGACCAAGAGTCACCAGATTTCCTCTCTTTTGACTTCTGTTTTCAAAGAATGAGTGTCTTGGAAACAACAACAGTAATAGAACATCATCTGAATTGGAAATGTGAAATGCATTGTCCCTAAAATTCCTGACCAAGTCGTCTAATATGACAAGAACTGGCCCAAACTCAGAGAAGGAGATAGAAAATAGGATGGGGCTTCCCTGGTGGCGCAGTGGTTGAGAGTCCGCCTGCTGATGCCGGGGGCACGGGTTCGTGCCCTGGTCCGGGAGGATCCCACATGTCGCAGAGCGGCTGGGCCCGTAAGCCATGGCCACTGAGCCTGCGCGTCCGGAGCCTGTGCTCCACAACGGGAGAGGCCACAACAGTGAGAGACCCGCGTACTGCAAAAAAAAAAAAAAGAAAATAAGATGAATAAATATCAAAGATGATGAGGTTGTTCAGTGTGGAGAAGAGAAGATTTTTATTTTCTTTCTGTTTCTTTACATTGGAAAGAGTAGGATGTGGGAACCCAGAAGGACGGGGTTTGGATCCCTGCTGAGCCACTTCTGGCTGTAAAATTTCAGGAAGCTCTTAAACAGTAATGAGTCTTGCTTTCCTTATTGGTAAAAAGAAAATAACCAGCCCCATGAGATAGAATTGTGGTGAGGAGGTATGTGATTTTTCTAAAGTACTAGGATAATATCTGTCACAGCATAGGAAAGAAGAAAGAAAAACACTTAAACAGCATCTCCCATCTGTACCCGACAGAATTAGGCACCATAACCCTATTTTGTCTTGAAATAGAAGCTATAGATTCTAGGGCAATGTTTCTCATCCTGGCTTTACATTGAAATAATTAGATAAACTTTTTAAAAATTACTGTTCTCCAGGATCTGTTTTAATTGAGAGCATCACTATAGGGCATTAGTATTTTTCAAAGCTCCCCAGATGAATCTGATGTACATCCAGGGCTAGGCGCCCAGAGGGACCCAGATTCTAGGGATATTTCTGCCACTCAAGCTTCGAAGGTGCTTAGGCCTTACCTGTCTGTGTCCAAGCTTCTAGTGTCTAAAATAATACTCTCCAGATTTCCAGATGAGCCCCTCTGCTGTCTGGATCACACCAGCCTACTGTCAGCCATGTCAGTGGTGTTGGAATCTTTAGACTTTCGTGTTTTGTAACTTTGCAGTGTCTCTAGTTGTAGTTTACAGTGTTTAATCATTCTTAGATGTGATGAGAGCTGTGCTGGGTCTCTTCACCAGAGGATAGTTACATTTCATCTCATTGAATCCTTTCTGCAGCCCAATAAAGTATGATTTTCTAAGGCTTGGAAAGGCCAAAGTGCCCAGCCCAGTAGAGGCATATAATAAGAACCTGGTAAAAATCACTTCCCTACCCACTGGGCACAAAATGTCATTAAGATTCAGAGAAGTTACGTGACTCGGTCAAAGTTATAGAGTTGGTATATGACTGTTGAGAGGGCAAAAACATGCAAAGCCCAGTGCAAGACACTGCGAATGCCACGAAGACTAAGAGAGCTTTGCTTTATTCTATTTTATT
The DNA here is from genome assembly GCF_937001465.1 of Orcinus orca. Taxonomy (NCBI): domain Eukaryota; kingdom Metazoa; phylum Chordata; class Mammalia; order Artiodactyla; family Delphinidae; genus Orcinus; species Orcinus orca. Next base: position 116,596,022 of record NC_064562.1, read on the forward strand.
TTATTGTTTAATTTTTATTGGCATATAATTTATTTACAATGTTGTGTTGGTTTCTGCTGTACAGCAAAGTGAATCAGTTATACATATACCTATATCAACTCTTTTTTTAGATTATTTTCCCATATAGATCATTACAGAGTATTGAGTAGAGTTCCCTATGCTATACAATAGGTCCTTATTAGTTATATATTTTATATACAGTAGTGTATATATGTCAATCCCAAGCTCCTAATTTATCTCTCTTCCCCCTTTCCCCCCTGGTAACCATAAGATTGTTTTCTACATCTGTGACTCTATTTTTGTTTTGTAAATAAGTTCATTTGCACCATGTTTTTTAGATTCCACATATAAGCAATATCATATGATATTTGTCTTTCTCTGTCTGACTTACTTCACTCAGTATGACCATCTCTAGACCCATCCACATTGCTTCCAATGGCATTAATTCGTTGTTTTTAATGGCTGAGTGATATTCCATTGTATATATGTACCACATCGTCTCTATCCATTCCTCTGTCAATCAACATTTAGGTTGCTTCCATGTCCTGGCTATTGTAAATAGTGCTGCAATGAACATTGGGGTGCATGTATCTTTTCGAATTATGATTTTCTCTGGGAATATGCCCAGGAGTGGGATTGCTGGGTCATATGGTAGCTCTATTTTTAGTGTTTATAAGGAACCTCCTTACTGTTCTACATAGTAGCTGTACCAATTTACATTCCTACCAACAGTGTAGAAGGGTTCCCTTTTTTCCACACTCTTTACAGCATTTATTGTTTGTACATATTTTCATGATGCCATTCTGACTGGTGTGAGGTGATACCTCATTGTAGTTTTGATTTGCATTTCTCTACTAATTAGAGATACTGAGCATCTTTTCATGTGCCTTTTGGCCATGTGTATGTCTTCTTTGGAGAAATGTCTGTTTAGATCTTCCACCCATTTTTTTGATTGGGTTGTTTGTTTTTTTTGTTATTGAACTGCATGAGTTGTTTGTATATGTTGGAGATTAATCCACCTGCTAGAGAAATGAAAATAGAAACAAAAATTTTAAAAATGCAATCTAATTAAACTTAAAAGCTTTTGCACAACAAAGGAAACCATAAACGAAACAAAAAGACAACCCACAGAATGGGAGAAAATATTTGCCAACAAAGAAACTGAGAGCTTTGCTTTAAGAGAGGTTTCAATTCATTTTTAGTTGGGCCCATCTAGGTAGTCAGATGGCCGTTACTAATGACCACATGTGAATGACCACGTGAGGCTGCTGTAAGGTTCACTTTCCATGAAAACAGAAAGAAGATTGGAGATCTGAGCTTCTTTGGCCAACGCAGGAAGAATAGTGCCCACTGCCTTCCTAACAGCTGCTCCCTAGGCCCCTGCGATGAATCGCCCTCCCTGGGAGGCTGTGATTTACGTCCAGGGATCAACTGCATCAGTGAAGACAGCTGCAGCCTTACAATTGGCCGTGCTCACTGTGGATGACAGCGGTGGTCCCCGCTATTGTGTTTCAGCCCCCATTGGTCTCTGCCAGCTCTGCCCTTCTCTATTTTATAGCTAAGTCTTGACTTCACAAAACAGTTGCTGAATTGAAGCACCTCAGTTAAGGAAAACGCCATTTAGAACATTCATTCACAATTTGAAACTAGGAGAGAACGTTGACGTTTGGGGAATGTTGGTTAGACATTCTCAACCACTTATGGGTCATTATTATGATGTACTTTATATATTTTGTCAGCTTATTTTTTTTTTTTTTTACTTAAATAGACGTATTTAAGAGGGAAACATATCATCACCATAAACAACCACAACATAATTTCAGAGCAAAACTTTCAGCCTGGGGGAGGTTTTCTCTGTTAGAAGGGAAGAAAAGTAAAGTTAGAGTGATGTTTAGGATATACTAACCGCCACATGGAAACTGTCTCCTTGACATAATTAGAAAGAAGAAAAAAAAAAGTTTCCAACTATGTATCCATTGTAATTTGAATACCATGGTCCATGCACCAAATAAAACTCACCCTGAGAAATCATGAGAGCAATCGTCCTTTGCTGTAGGTCTAGCTACACATGGCCCACGTTAGAGTCCTCAGCGCTGTGCAAAAAGCAATGCTACAAACCTTAATTTTCCGATGAGGACATAGAACTGCAGACTGGTCATCGAGCCATGAAATTTCCTTTAAACTTCGGCAAATTCATGGCCCAAGGTGGGGGATTCGGCCAAAATTTAAAGTGTGTGATATTTTACCAACAAAACACTCACTTGCCTAACTATGGTTTTACCTTTTCAACTAGTGATGCTGACACTGCATCAGTTCAAGCAACCTTAGTGGCACAAATGCATATTCTGATGATTTGGGTGGTGGAAAAAAATCATTATACATATCAAGAAACCATAAAAAGAGAGAAAGTATGGATTACAAAGAAGGTAGACAAATTCACACTCGTGAATGGAAACTATTGATTTTAAAGTGTAAACTTTATTATCATCATAGTTTTGCAAGATGTTGCCTTTGTGGGAAACTGGGTTAAGGGCACATGGGATGTCTCTGTATTATTTCCTACCACTGCATGAGACCTACAATTAGGTCAGAACAAAAAGTTTAAGTTAAAAGAGGGTGTGACTGTTAAAAGTGTTCTGCAGATGTAAGGTGTTATTTTTTCCGAATAGCTTTCACATATATTATTTCATGAGAACCTTAATCAATCCTCTTTATTTCCGTTTGCATTTACCCATTTTACAGGTGGGAAAATGAAGCTTCAGAGAGGAAATTTCACTTATTGAGTGAGATGGCGCTCAGAGATGACAGAGCAAGGACTCAAATCCAATTCATTTGAAACTAAGCCAAAAACTAAGAGAGGCTCAGGAAGGGCTATTTTTAGAGTGAAAAGCATTATCCTCAAATGCACACTGAGCACCTACTTTGCACAGGAAAGGATGTGGAAAACTTCTTCTATGTGATCAATGACCATGTTTTATTTACTGGCCATCTCCAGCAGCCGATCATGGGGAGACTTATGAGTGGGAAGGTGCTCTCAGAGAGGAAGGGTGGTGATGGGGAAGGAGGCCAGAGTCCACCCTGCTCCGCCATTCCGTCACTTTGTGCAGGTCTCCCTGTCTTCATAAATTTCATTGAAGAGACCCCCTAAAGCCCAAGGCCTCCGTTTTACATGTGAGGGGAGCAACCAGCTCATGGGGATCTTGTCACCACAGGCATTTCAAGGCCCAAGGACAGTTGTTGTGCACAGAATGGACTTCTTAAAATTACTTGGGTTCTCACTTAATAATCCAACTTTTTAAAGTTACGAATTCCAAAGGCTAACTTTCCTGAAGCCTCAAATTTCCATCTATAAAGTATATTGCTTGGTTCACAAGTGGAGTGCGTTTACCTAAACAGAGAGACAGTCACTCTGCTTGTTACATTACATAGGTTAAGACATAAGACATTTAGGAACTCAGTTAAATCTCCTTAAACATTTGAAATACCTTTATTCACTAAATGTAATTGATTTTTTAAGTACTCTAATGCTGACAGGGCAGGTTTAAACCCTAACAAGCAAAACTTTAACATTTCATTTTTATAAATCTAATAAAGTTAATATATAAATATAGCAAAATTCAAGTTCTCTTAAACAGTTTGAATGGTTTGCAAATAGAATTGAACATAGCTTGACTCTTATTAACTTAAAATCACAAGTCTAAAATCAATCACCCCTTTTAAATTGAAGCCACATGGCCAATCTATCAGTATTCCTAAGATGCCAGAGTTTCTTAAACATTAAAAACACTGAGATTAGCCTCAATTTAACCCCAAAAGAATTAATATTATGAGTGTCTGTTTTACTTTTTTACTTCTAATTGTTCCTCTTTATCTTCCACTTGCCCCGTTAAAAGGAGGAGGCAGGGTGAAGATGTGTTATCTCAGATGGACTGATGAAACAGGTTTAAGAATGTGGGACCTCAGTACACTTGCTTCTGGCTTGGAGATCTGAGACCAGGGTATAGCATCTGAGTGCTGTGTGCTGCTGGGATCATCTTACCTGTTACAGACAGACCTTTATAACTCTAGATCAACAGCCTTCAGCTAGGACTGTTGTTGCAGCCTTAATCTCCTGGCATCTCTTCAGTTCCAGTCTTTTCACAGACAGACCTAGGTGGACAGATGTGCACGTCACCCACCCAACTCCCTTCATAACCTCGTCATCTGGCTTTGCCCACATTCTGACAATAGTGCCCACTAGATGCCCAACATTTTCCTTTCTATCTCTAGCAATCGTCACAATAACCCTCTAAGATGAATATCCCTGTGCCACTTTGTAGATGAGAAAAATGAGGTTTAGTGAGGCTAATTGACTCAATTGTCAATATAAATGAAGGCCTTGGAGTTTCTTCTGAGACCCCTCCAATGGTCTGATGTCCACTTTATCAAATGCCATGTTGAATTCTTTCCCTATCATGCAGTTTCGTGTTTTTCCTGTCTCAGATCTCCTTTAATTATCAGCATCCTTTCTCTCATGCATGCCTTCCTGGGGTCCAGCTGTACCACAACTTCACATTTAAAACCTTTTATACTCCCTCAAAGCAAAAAATGAAGAGCTTTAAAATGAAGGTAATAATAGCAGGTCCTTCTGTGCTAATGAAACTTGACATGGAAAACCAAATGTCAGGAGAAATGATGATGTTATTAAATTCTCTTAAAGTGAGAAGCAAGTTTATTCATGTCCTTTCTGTCACCACCTTTTATATTGGCTCATAACTTCTTCTTTTGCTTAGAAAATTATGAGAAAAATAAACAGGCTTTAATTTTATAGAACAGTGATAAATATCACACTGGACTATGGGCTATTAATTTGGCAATGAAAATGTAATCAAAGAGTTTTTAAGGACTCAGAATGATTTTATCTTGATCATTATGAACTATATTTTATGTAACACCATACTTCTTTTCCTTGCAGACAGATAAGCTTAAAGAACTTAAGTGAGGTAAGTAGCAATTGTGTCCTAAGAAACAAAGAAGGGAATTTTTGTGCAAAGTGTCTGTGATTGGCAAGATACTTAATTATCATAATAGAAATGCTCAATATGTATTAATATCCCTATTTTAAAGGTGATAAAACTAAAGCAAAACAAAGTAAGCTCAAGATTTTAAATCAAATTCCATTTTGCCACCATATTCTGTGTTTATTGGTACAGTGATGAGAAGACCATGTCCATGATCCATGGAGGACATCAGGTTTCTACCAAGGGCTTCCAGCCTCTAGCATTTCAGAAATAAATGTTGGAAATTGTGTAATACTTTGCTATTTGTTCTTCACAAGAGAGACAGGACTGCAGAGTAGAAGGAATATGAGATACAGAATTGCACAGACCTGAGTTAGATTCCCGCTCTGCCACCAACTACTTTGTGAACTTGGGCAAATCCTCCTGCCCCCACCCAACCACCCCGTTCTGTTCTGTTTTCCCAATAAAAAAATAGAGGTGGGTATCCTCAACTTGGCAAAGCTGTTGTGACAAAGTCAGTCAGTCCGAGTCAGCAAGTAAATGACCAGGTGAGCAGTAGAGGCCCAGTAAATGGCCTGAAGATCAGGTAAGATGGAACTATCTTAGAGCCCTCTTAGATGTTTACTTTCTTAAGCCCCCAGAGAAGTTCCTTAAGCAGATGGTAGGTCCTCACTTCACTCCCACTGGCCTCCTAAGGGATTTGGTTCTTATCTTAGTATTTGACCTTTGCTCTTACATCATCTAGAACGTAAAGGTTGATCTCTTTCTTTCTCTCCTTCTTTCTTTTGATGTTGAAAACTCAGACTCTGTGTACCAGTGCCAAATTGAATCTCGGAGACAGTGTTTTGGGTAAAATAGAAAAGAATAGCTTTATTGCTTTGCCAGGCAAAGGGGGACATGAAAACTGTGTGCCGGAGGATTTGGTGAGGAGTTTTTATAGCAATAGTTCAAGGGCAGGGTTGCTGATAAGGATCAGGGTGTGGGCAGGGCCTGCATTCCTTTAACCTGGCCTCAGGTGGTCTCCTGATATGTTTCTGTGGTTTTCGAGGTTATCAAACTGTGACCTTCTCTCTGGAATGAAGAATGCTCCATCCACTAGTTAACATCTTCCATTTGTTGGCGATTTTAGCTCTGCAGAAGAGCTCAAAGATACTGTTATGTGTATCCCTTGAAGGGGAACCAGGACCCTGCCCCAAGGCTGCACTATTGTTTCTTGACTGCTCCTCCCTTGTCTCGGTATCCCCACCCTTCCCTGATTAGCAACTGTTTGAATCTGCCCTTTGGGACTCAGAGAAGGTCATGGAGTCTGGAGTCTGTTCCCTATGAACAAGGAACAGGGGACACAGAAAGGCTTCTGTGCCCAGGAGCCCCACAGGCTCCTGCTCGGTTTTACTTTCTCCCTTTTTTCTTCCTTCCTTTCTTCCTCTCTTTCTTTCTTTCTTTCTTTCTTTCTTTCTTTCTCTCTCTCTCTCTCTGTCTCTCTCTCTCTCTTTCTGGTGTTATGACAATGTTAAAATTAAGAGTCACATTTCTAGCTTGTCTGTCAAACAAGATATTTATGACCTCTAATCCACAAGACAATCACGTCAAGGAGAAAAACACGTGACTGCTAAATGAGAGGCGCTGTTCAAGACTTCACTCAGCTTACCCTCTTCTGGGAGTTGCTGGCCTTCCCAAGTGCCACCAGGAAGGAGAAAGTTGGGGTGGTTCTCTGCTGCTGGGGAACCCACACATCTAGAAGAACTCCACCTCTTTCTTCCTATGGGTTGGTTTATGTGTCCCGAGTAGGCAGCTACTCAAGATGACCTATATCCATAACTCACCAGTCAGTCTAAAAGGACAATAGCCCCACCAATCACAAACAAGCAAGAAGGAAATGGAGAGGTCAGTCTTAAACAGCAGGGACCATGCAGGACTCTTTGTTTTTCTTGCAACTTTGGTTGGCCTTCTGCTAGAAGTTGATATTATCTAAAGAACAACAAGGCCTAGTGGAAAAACACGTTCTTCCTCCTTATCTTTTGCCAAGACACTTCCTCTTTGTTTGTTTGTGCTGAGAGTCAAGGCCATTTCTCTATTCCAAAAGCCCATCTCATAGGGCACATGCCATGCTTGTGTGAGTGTTAAGTGCTTGCTCAAATTATATCTTGGGGACCAGAATTCATTCCAGCAGAAATGATGTGCCACCTGCCCCAATTCAAATTCACATAGCACTTTATAGTTTTCAAAAAGTAGAAATTTATTGTGTCCTTTAATTCTTAAAAAAAAAAAGAAAGAAAGAAAGAAAAAAAAACCCTAAGAGAAATTAAAAAAAAAAAAAAACCCTAAGAGAAAAAGAAGCTTCAGAGAGGTGACAAGAATTGCCAGGGTTCCCACAGCTGGCAGATGGAGCCACCCTAGAAAGCCCAGAGTCCCGATCTAAGCCCCATGCCCATGACTTTGCCCTAGAGAATACAGAGGCACCCCTGAGGTGAAATAGTGGGAAAAAAAAGGAAGGGAGGAAAGGATGAGAGGGAGGGAAGGTGAGAAATAATAAAGAAGGCATTACTATTTAACTTGAATATGCTAATTTTCTAACCAAAAAAAGTTAAAGTAGGGAAACTAGAGGGATTTCACTCCATTTTTCTAATTGCATTTAATTTTAAATTCAGAGTCCTCAAGCAAAATATTGGCTGGGTCTCAATTCAATAAAAAAAAATTGCTCCCCCAGACAGATGGCTTCCAGGCTATTTTTACAGCAAGGCTTTCTCCCCTCCTTTGACAAGCCTGAGAACCACAGCCGCAAATGATTGAGCACTTTGAACTGCCAGGTTCAAAGTCCTGAGGAAGACTCAGTGGGGAAGCTTTCAAACCACCCATAAAAATGGATTCATTCATTACCCTTTTTACATAGCCTATAGTTTTGCCTTTATTTGTTGTCCATGATGAAATGTATGTCCTCTTTCCAGAAAACTAGGGGATGCCAAGCTCTTTGAAACAAAAGGGCTTGTCTGGGCTTCCTTGGTGGCGCAGTGGTTGAGAATCCACCTGCCGATGCAGGGGACGCGGGTTCGTGCCCCGGTCCGGGAAGATCCCACATGCCGCAGAGCGGCTGGGCCCGTGAGCCATGGCCGTTGAGCCTGTGCATCCGGAGCCTGTGCTCTGCAACGGGAGAGGCCACAGCAGTGAGAGGCCCGCGTACCACAAAAAAAAAAAAAAAAAAAAAAGGGCTTGTCTGTTGGTTAGCCTTAGAAAAGATGTACAGTGCCTCTCTAAGCTATTTATTGATAAGTGATTCTTGTCTATGAAGCCAATGTGAGTCAGGAGACCTGGGCTCCAGGGTCAGCTCAGCCACAAGATAACTCTGAGAATCTGAGCAAATGGCACCACCTCTTCGGACCTCATCTGCAAACCACTGGCTTTAACTTTTCATGGACCTCAGACCCCTTTGAAAATTTGACAAAAGGTATAATAAAACTTCCTCACCCCAGAAAAAAAATGCGCATATTTATAGAGGAAAAAAATTCAGCTTTTCATGTCAGAAGGTTCATGGACCCCACGAGGCCATCCAAGGACCTCTTGCATCCCCCAAGTTAAGAAGCTTTAGTCCAAATGATACCTGTGGACTTTCTCAGCTGATGCAATGCATGAAATGGACTTTAGAAAATTATTTGCAGTTAAGTAAATACTTCAGCAAATACTATACTTCTTGCAAGGCATTTTGATTCTTCAAGAATATAATAGGACTCAAGAATACAAGTCCCATAAGCACATAGACTTTCATAATGAAGAATGATCAAGAATTCTACTACTATTAAGGAAAAAAAGAGAATGAAAATGTTTGAGAAGAGAAATGGCTACATTTAACAAGAATACTGTGAATATTTTCATGCTAATTTTTAAAAATAAAAATTCCAAAACAGGTATAAAGAAAATTAACTATGGCTTTCATCACTTAAACACAACCTCTATTAATATAATATTTTATCATATCTCTTCAAATCCTTTTTTCTACAAAATATGTCATAAGCCCAGTTTTTAATCCTGAACAATTTTATGTAACTTTGAGATATACTTACAGAGTAATCTTATTCCATACTCTACGTAAATACTTGCAATGCATTTCTAACATTCCAATAGTGAGTATAGCACCAAAAATTACTTAATAGTTCTCACTTAGAGGCTTATGTAGATTGTTTCCAGTGTTTCAATATTATAAGTAATGATGTACTGCACATCTTTGTACATGGAACTTGATCCAGATTTCAGGTTGTTGTCTAAGAAAAAGAAACTCATCAATGGAATATTGGGGATAAGAATAAGAGTATTTCTAAGGCTCTTAATAGCTATGGTTAAATTGGTTTCCAAGAGTCAAAGCAATTTATAGTCCCATCAGCAGACTGTATATTTGCCTGTTACATCACACAAAGAGTATAAAATTTTTATTTTTGCTTAGTCTTTTGGAGGATTATTCGTAGATTTTTAAAAATCTATCCTAAAAAAACTAACCAACTGCTCTAAAAACATACATAGTATAATGTAAAATTCTCTGTCACTAAGAGTAACTCAATGTTTTGTTTTTTTTTAATTCAATACAGGTTCTTGGAACAGAGAAAGGTGAACTATTTATATTTGTTTTCTTATCTTAATATCATTAGGTTAAGTCCTATTTCCAGGTTAATAGCATTAGTCATTTTTTTAAACGATTACTTGTTTCAGGGCCTGGGCTGTATGGACACGTACGTGGGTGTATGATGACGTGATCCAGATGGATCCAGGACCTCAGAGTCTATTCAGGAGTCCTGTGGTCTGAACAGGGTGATTTAAATTGGGGGTGGGGTAGAGGTCTTTCTTCAGCTACAGGCTACTGACAAGGAGGCACACTGTCACCCCCTGCCACTTGGGAAAGACATTGCTGGCCTGCTGCTCCAGAGAAGCTCTTGGTCTCTCCATCTTTGATGTCACCCGTGCATACACACATAAGCCCTCATGCGTGCACGCATACACACTGCAGATGTCACTGTTGTGGAAGCATGCAATCCAACACTTGCTAGATGGCAGGATGCTAATCTGGTGATACCTTCATGCCCACCTTTGGGATACTGTTCACCATTCACTTAGAAGGATGTCCAGAGCCAAAGGACCTGAGCTATGGCCCAAAGAGTTAACACAGGCAGCCTAGTTTGACAAAGCAACATTGGGCTAAGATTTCAGAGGCTCACCACCAGCTCACTGTGTGTTTTGATCAAGTTGCACTGACTCTGTGAGTCTCAAGTCTGCTGTTTTTACATTGAGAAAGTTAGACTGGAGTGGGACCTAACCTGGGTTTGTGGATTCCCAAGGGTTTCTGATGGAGGAGTGAGGGTCTGTTGGCAATTCTAAATAATTTTAAAATCTAAAGGAAACTGTACCCTTTTCCACAATAAAGCTCAGCATCCTACTGAAATGTTGAGGAGTTGTTGCCTCAGGCTTCAGTGATTATAAACCCAGCAACGTGACATTGATCAGCTCACAGAGGTGGCTGTTGATGACCTGAAATGATTTTATGGGATGTTTGACTAGTGGACCAGTCACTGACTCCAATCACTTTTCAAGTAATGACAGCCCTTCTGTCAAAGGTGTTGAGTTTGTGATCAACCTTGGACACAGCACAGAGTAACAGCCAAAATTAAGACATGTCAGTGTTTATGCTTCCTTAACTTTACTACTTACCACTGCAACTGGAAGAGTGTTTTATGGGATTCCCTATCATAGTATTATTATGTGCCCTTGGTAATTCTGGATGGCTAGTTAAAATCTATCCAGGATGAAAAGGAAATAAAAAGTGGTAACACCGATGACATATGTAATTACTGAATAAATCCAGTTCCTGTGGTTGTCAAAACTTTTCAAAACTTGAAGATCAAAGGGGAACAACTGAGAAAACTCACGTCTGGTGGGAACCAGGCGGAAACCGCTGGTCTATAATAGAATCCTGGGAGCTCTCCTGCCCTATCACTGCAGAGATAGGAGAATTCAGGTGTGCCTGGGCCAGCATCAGGCATCCCCCTACCCTACATTGCTCAGAATAGTTCTTAAGCTTAACATTTTTGTTTATGTTTCTATGTAAGTTTTCATTTGAATGGAGAATTCAACCTCAGTCCACTTCCACTTCAAGCCCTTCCAATACCAAATACCTTCCAATGAAATATTCTATATATTGGCAAGTTCAAGGATGAGTTCCAAATTTAATATTTTTTATAATATTATTGAACATTCAAAGCAATTTTTATAGCCTCAGGGAGAAGCCAGTCCCAGGAGCCACGGTTATTGCAGAACACGTGGGTTACAGTTTCCACTAACCATGAGCAGCTTACTCTTAATAATCAGAGATTACTTGGATGAAATTATAGCAGTTCCGCTAGACTTCTAATGGTCCCCTATCATTTTCCTTTTGCAACCTGCCCAAATTCTGTGACGCCTTTACACAGTTCCTCATCATCAGATGAAGCCTGAATTATCTCACCTGTCACAAAACCAAAGTCCTCAAGAGATTTCTCTTGCCATTACCAGGTAAGGAGCCAGGAATCCCTTGCTGGGTCCCAGCTTGGGGGTCAGGTTATGTGTTGTCTGGGATGATGACTCACAGAGGCTTCCTGAGAAAGAGAAACTCTAGCCTTTCATAATGAGGCCCCGTGTTGAGGCCCCAGGGAAACCTGTGAATCATTGTTGTTGTTGAAGTTAATAACATTGCTCTTCCTGCACTTTATAAGCGATTGATTGCATGTTAGAGACGATATTTGAAAACATGGATATTAAGTAGGGAGGATTAACTGGAATGGAGGCTAGTCAACCCTGGAAGAAAAGTTGGCTTTTCTAACTAGTCTCAGTGGATGACACACAGAAGCTGACAATTACTTTGGAAAAGCACTTTATAAATGGCCAGGGGTTGAAAATGCCATTATCTGATTAAATACTTGCCTGATCAGGTTATTGTGACAAATGTCATCCCAACAGAAGAGTCAAGGAGACTAGTAAGGCTCAGGCTGGTGATTCATTGGCCAAGGTCATGTACATTAGTGGTAGCTTCCTTAACATACAGTCTCCAAAATTAGTGCTATCAGACCCTCCTGACCCCAGTCTGACCAGTGGCTCCAGCTCAGTTCATGTCACTCTCCACCGCCTCCCAACACAGGACATTTGCATGTGCTATTCCTCTGCCTATAACAGCACACCCCCATATTTCCCTCTCTCCACCCTCTCCCTACTTGGAAAACTCCTCTTTATCCATCAGACCACAGCTTAAAGCCACCCTGAATACAAGAGGTAGTTCTGACCCATTCCCCAAAGGGAATAAATGAGGCCCAGAGAGACTGAGTCTCTTGCCATTGAAATCAAGTCCAACTCTACTCTTCAGTAGCCCATGATGCCTACACTGACTTGATTTTAAAAATGCAGCCCATAAATCTTGACTTTCCTTAGTGCCTGCCCACAGTTAAGGTGCTCTTTTATTATTTAATAATACGCTGTTTGTGATGGAATAGAGTTTTGCTTAAGAGGGAGCCCCTGGAATCATACTGCCTGGCTTCCTCACTTACAAACCGTGTGGCCTTGGGCAATGTCACTCACCTTCCATGTGAAGCTGAGAGCAGGGCCAGACCTGTTCAACCTGCCCATGTGCCCGCTAACCACCAGCTCTCAATGCCATTGCCAGGCCCTGTATGTCAGGGGCATGGTCTCCATCCCCCACTCCCTTCCTCTCCCTCACTTTCTTGTCCTATTTCACACCTTCAGCAACTTTGTTCTCAGTCTTTGATCTGTGGACATTAGGACTGCAGTTTCATAACTCTTATTAGGCTGTTTTCAGTTTAAGACCCAATCTGACACAAAACTCTTGCCCATACAATAAGTACATACTCTTTCTTAATGTAATTTTCTGAAAGGAAACAAAAAACATCATATTATAGTGAAAAGATCATGAGATTTTAGTTGGGCCCACATCTGTAGTAGTTGTTATTCAGTGTGGTTTGGCTTCTTTTGTTTGTTTGTTTGTTTAATTGAACAAAGTCTCCTGATTTTTCTTCCTCTCTTAACTGGCTGCTTCTTCTAAGTCTCCCTTTTAGGCTTTTTCCAAAACTGAACTCTGAATGTTGGTATTCCTCAGATCCTTCTGATGTCCTTTTTTCTATCAGTAAGAGTGTAGGCAGTTCATCCATCCCTACAGTGTCAAGGGTCAACTCTATGTTGATAATGACTAAATCTCTATCCTCTGTCCCAACCACCCTTCTTAGCCCCAGACCCATATATCCAGCTACCCAATGGGCAGTTTTCCTTAAATCAGTGACAGGTATCTCAAACTCAGTGTTGGAAACTGAACTCTTCATTTCTACTTTCATTTCTGGACCAACGCTCTCCTCCTACAAACTTTCTCACCTCAGTAAATGGTATACTGTCTTTCCCATCTTCACTCGTCCCATCCAAATCATTAAAAACTCCCAAAATTCTCAAATCTCAACTCAAAATGGGTCTTGAGTCTATCCATTTCTACCCATTTCCCCAGCTCCCAACATAAACCAGCCACCATCAACTCTTGCTTAAACAGTAGCCTTCTAATAAAACAGTAGCCTTCTAATGATACATCTTCATACCCTACCTTCCATCCATAAGGAACTACTTTCTGGTCTCTTGAAGAATAAGCCATGTTTTCTTGCCTCTGAGCCTTTGCACCTGCTGTTCCCTCTACCTGGAACACACCGTTACTCCTCACCAATCTCCTATTCACCTTTCAGAAGTCAGCTCAGTTAGCATATGTCCCAGGAAGACTTTCCTGAGAATCAAATCTATTTTGTCTGGATTGTGACCTTCTTCTGCTACCACAGGATCTTCTGCTCTGCTCACCTCAATTGTGGTGTTTACTCCAAATTGTGATTATGGTATAATCATGTCTTCCCTCCATAAATTAAGCTGCTTTAGGATAGAGGCCATGTCTTATTCATTTGATATCCCCCAAAACATATCATGTACTTGGTAAATGCTCAATAAATGTTTATAAAATGAAAGAATTATTTCTATTTCAGTTTAGGTAGTTTTTTTTTTTACTTATATTTTTATAAACTTTGTACACAAAACCTAGAATATCCTCAGAGGATATCCCTATTCTCTCAATATTTTCTAAAAATCCTGAAAAATTAGGGCAGTGAAATTTTGCTATCTGTGATTTTTTTTTCCAGATATTTAAAAAATTGTACACTGACTCCTAGTAAAGGGATCCTGATTTTAACAGAATCCAAGGCTTAGATAGCAGGAGAAGTCTAACCAGTGATGACAGCACAGTGTGGTGGTTCAATGATCTAATGGCATTTTTATCTACCAAGCAAATCATAAGACCCCAGGCTTCTGTGGAAATAACAAAAACCAGATATGTACTCAGTTGATTTCATTGGTGCTGGAAAAGGGCTAGATTTCATTGAATTAACCCAGAGGCTTTGTTCAATTGTACAGTCGTGGCATAGAGCATGCTCCATGTAATTAGATTTAACTGTAGGAGCAACTAAAGTTTAAAATGACAATGCCAACAACAATACAAAATGAACCAGAAAATCAGAGCTGCATGTTACACAAAGCCAAACATTAAGTAAAGTGCCAAGTAAAGCCATTGGTAAACAGTCTTTTTTTTAATAAATCTATTTATTTATTTATCTTATTTTTGGCTATGTTCGGTCTTCATTGCTGCACGTGGGTTTTCTCTAGTTGCGGTGAGCAGGGGCTACTCTTCGCTGTGGTATGCGGGCTTCTCATTGCAGTGGCTTCTCTGTGCTGCAGAGCATGGGCTCTAGGCACATGGGCTTCAGTTGTGGCACACAGGCTCAATAGTTATGACGCATGGGCTCAGCTGCTCCGCGGCATGTGGGATCTTCCCCGACCAGGGCTCAATCCCATGTCCCCTGCATTGGCAGGTGGATTCCTAACCACTGCACCACCAGGGAAGTCCCAGTAAACAGTCTTTGTGTGTTTAGAAATGCATATCATTTTATTGCCTTTTATTATGCATATCATTTTATTGCCTTTTATTATGTTTTTATAATCCCTTTTTCTTTATCAATTTCCTTGTAATAATTCAAAATTTTCTTACCTAGCTCACATTAAGAAGGAATAAAATAATTTCTCTTCTTTTCTTCTTTGCTATGGCTGACTCTCCTTCAATTGGTAAACAACTACTATAGAGTAGGAGCCCCATCCAGCCACATAGCATTTTCTATAGTGACTGTAGCTACAACACAAGTCTAAATTCATAGCTTCCAAAAGTAAAGAATTTTGATGTGTGCTCACTGAAGTGACATGGAAGGAACTTATGTGGTTAAGTCGCTTTGTTCCATATCTAATGTTCATCTGTATTGAGAAAGGAAGGAACCAGCATTTTATCAACCTTACAAAACAGACAATTTTTCATCCAGTAAAATATAAAGTGCTCTGTAAATATGACAGGCCATGAGTACTGACCCAGCGTGGGAAATACTAACGTTCTTTCAATTGTAACATTTCCTTTAGCTCTTCATTTGTGACTCACAACCAGAGAGTACAAAACAGAGGTAAGAACACTTTATGAAAGAATTATAGAAATAAGTAGGTTAAGTAATACACTGCTATATTCCTGCATCGTGACTTAGCTTTTGTGAATCTCAGAGTCTCTGAGCTGATGCATGTAGATATAATTCGCTTGTTTTCATTGATAGGCAGCACTGCATCGCATTAATATAATGTTTATCCATAGTTAAATACCATCACCTAGGTGTTTCCAGTTTTTTCCTCTTATGAATGTTAGTTTGTTGTGAACAATATCGTTGATGTCTTCCCCTGTGTATAATATGTACATGTTTTCCCAAGTACTTAATATGATAAGTTCTTTTTCTAAGAGTGAAATGGCCATGTCTTAGAATATTCCTCTCTTCAGTGGCACTAGATGTATTTTCCAAAGTAGATGTATCACTTTGTTTCACCAAAAGCGTGTGAGACCCCATCATTCCCCATCCTTTCCAACAGTTGTTTTTTGGCAAACTTTTAGTTTTTGTCAATCCATTCGGTGTAAAATAACTTTATCTTAAGAAGAGTCTGTGAAATGGAGAAAATAAAACTGACCTCTCTTACTAATTGATTGTAAAGATAAAAATCAGAAGCATACCATGTCCATGGAGATATCAAAAGCAGCATATAAATATAGTGTTATATTACTGTTGATGATGGGTTTTGATATTGTTAGTATTATTTGGCCCAAACTAGATCTGTCATGTTCTTTTTTCTTTCTTTCTTCAATCCTATGCCATGGATATTCTGTGTTCAGGTCTAATCTTTTGATCTCTTTCTTCTGAGCCACAAGAGAGGGCTTTAGGGCTGGAGAAAGTGAACTCCATGGGATACAGTGGGAAGACCGAGGGCTCTACTGACCTTGGTCCCAGTTCTGCCTCTCTGAGCTTCACCCTCCTCCATCCATAAAATTCAAATAATGATATTAACTCTCAGAGTTAATACACACACACACACACACACACACACACACACACACACACACACCACACACACAGAGCCCTCACTTTGCACATAGTAGGCAACTGACACATTTTAATATCCTTCCTTCTTTTTTGCATTCCCTTTCCTTCTCCAGGGATTCTCCACCTAACTGATACTGTGAGACCAAAAGTTTCCTCCCTGGCCTCCATCATGTCTTTATTTCTCTTCTGCCCTATGCCATCTGGGCCTTAGGTTGCAAAACCAATATGGAAAACTAATTTGGCCCATGTACACATTTCTAATAAGAGTTTCCCAAGAAAGAACTCCTTTTCTAAAGTGCGATGAGCGAAGGGGGCTGTGATTAACCCAATGGCTCAATCCCTGGAAATTAAATGATAGGAACAGTAGTCCTAGAGGCCATATCTTGGTGTATGAAAATGAAAAGACTTGGAGTATCCAGGTGGAAGGTTCAAGGCCTGAACGGGCCCAGAAAGGGCTTTACTGATGGGGGTTTTGAGAATGGAAATGTTGCAGAGATAGAGAAGCAGAATCATAGATCAAAGAGGAATCCAGAGTCTTAACCTGAAAGACAAAATCTTGCACAAATAGAGAGTCGGGACCTTCTAGTTGGTGGAGGACTAAGACGTGGAGATCACCTTCTTCCCCATAAATACATCAGAAATACATCTACACGTGGAACAACTCCTACAGAACACCTACTGAACACCGGCAGAAGACCTCAGACTTCCCAAAAGGCAAGAAAATCCCCACGTACCTGGGTAGGACAAAAGAAAAAAGAAAAAACAGAGACAAAAGAATAGGGACGGGACCTGCACCTCTGGGAGGGAACTGTGAAGGAGGAAAAGCTTCCACACACTAGGAAGCCCCTTCACTGGCAGAGACTGGGGATGGACAGGGGGGAAGCTTCAGAGCCATGGAGGAGAGCACAGCAACAGGGGTGCAGAGGGCAAAGCGGAGAGATTCCTGCACAGAGGATCAGTGCCGACCAGCACTCACCAGCCTGAGGCTTGTCTGCTCACCCGCTGGGATGGGTGGGGGCTGGGAACTGATGCTCCGGATTCAGAAGTCAGACCCCAGGGAGAAGACTGGGGTTGGCTGCGTGAACACAGCCTGAAGGGGGCAAGTGCACCACAGCTAGCTGGGAGGGAGTGTGGAAAAAGCTCTGGACCTACCTAAGAGGCAAGAGACCATTGTTTCGGGGTGTGCACAGAAGGCAGAGCACTGCCTAAATTAGCTCCAGAGATGGGCGCAAGCCATAGCTATCAGCTCAGACACCAGAGACAGGCATGAAACCCTAATGCTGCTACTTCAGCCCCCAAAAATCCTGTGTGCAAGCATAGGTCACTATCCACATGTGCCACCTGTCCCACCGACCCCAGGAGCCTAGCTGCCTGCCACTGCCAGGGTCCCGTGATCCAGGGACAACTTCCCCAGGAAAACACACGGCACTCCTCAGGCTTTTGCAACGTCACACTGGTCTCTGCCACCTCAGACTCAACCTGCATTCTAATTATAACTACAGTACCCCACCCTCCCCATGGCATGAGTGAGCCAGAGACCCCTAATCAGCCGCTGCTTTAAACCCATCCTGTCTGGGTGGGAACAGAAGCCTGAGGGTGACCTACATGCAGAGGTGGGGCCCAAACTAAAGCTGAACCCCAGGAGCTGTGCGAACAAAGAAGGGAAAGGGAAATTTCTCAATGCAGCCTCAGGAACAGCGGATTAAATCCCCACAACCAATTTGAGGTACCCTGCATCTGTGGAATACCTGAATAGACAATGAATGTTCCCAAAATTGAGGCAGTATATTCTGGGCACAACTGTAGACTTGGGGTTTGCTGTCTGCGACTGACTTGTTTCTGATTTCTATGTTTATCTTAGTATAGTTTTTAGTGCTTTTTAGTGCTTGTTATCATTGGTGGATTTCTTTATTGGTTTGGTTGCTCTCTTCTTTTTTTTTATTTTTTATTTTAATATAAAAGCAGCACATGCACCTCAATATCAAAGAAACAAACAACCCAATCCAAAAATGAGCAGATCTAAATAGACATTTCTCCAAAGAAGATATACATATTGTCAACAAACACATGAAAGGATGCCAAACATCACTAATCATTAGAGAAATGCAAATCAAAACTACAGTGAGGTATCACCTCACACTGGTCAGAATGGCCATCATCAAAATATATACAAACACTAAATGCTCGAGAGGGTGTGGAGAAAAGGGAACCCTCTTGCACTGTTGGTGGGAATGTAAGTTGATACAGCCACTATGGAGAACAGTATGGAGGTTCCTTAAAAAACTAAAAATAGAACTACCAACAATACAAAACAAAGTAGAACTACCATATGACCCAGCAATCCCACTACTGGGCATATACCCTGAGAAAACCATAATTCAAAAAGAGTCATGTACCACAATGTTCATTGCAGCTCTATTTACAATAGCCAGGACATGGAAGCAACCTAAGTGTCCATCGATAGATGAATGGATAAAGAAGATGTGGCACATATAAACAATGGAATATTACTCAGCCATAAAAAGAAAGGAAATTGAGTTATTTGTAATGAGGTGAATGGACCTAGAGTCTGTCATACAGAGTGAAGTAAGCCAGAAAGAGAAAAACAAATACTTCCTGCTAACACATATATATGGAATCTTAAAAAAAAAAAAAAAAAAAAAATGGTTCTGAAGAACCTAAGGGCAGGACAGGAATAAAGACACAGACGTAGAGAATGGACTTGAGGACACGGGGAGGGGGATGGGTAAGCTGAGACGAAGTGAGAAAGTAGCATTGACATATATACACTACCATATGTAAAATAGATAGCTAGTGGGAAGCAGCTGCATAGCACAGGGAGATCAGCTCGGTGCTTTGTCTCCACCTAGAGGGGTGGGATAGGGAGGGTGGGAGGGAGACAGAAAAGGGAGGGGATATGGGGATAGATGTATACTTATAGTTGATTTACTTTGTTATACAGCAGAAACTAACATAACACTGTAAAGCAATTATACTCCAATAAAGATGTTAAAAAGAAAATATTGCTAAAAATAAAGAACAATTAAGGAATGGAACAGCAGTGTTAGTGAAGTGGGACGGTCTTCAAAGACATGAGTCCAGTCAAGTACCCTCTGGCTGGAGTGGATCATTAGTACTGGGGTCATGTAGATTGTTCTCTACTCATCTTAGAAAAAACAGGCTGCTTAAAAAAATGGCCTGGGGTGGACGAAGGAAATGTTTTGGCCTCCAGTGCCTTCAAATACCATTAATTCCTTTTTTAGTCAACAAATATCTCAATTTGCTATAGAGCAGAAACTAAATTGTAAATCAACTATACTCCAATAAAAATTAATTTTTAAAAATATGTTAAGAACAACAAAAAAACCCCAAATATCCATCAATCACATGGTTTATACCCCATTGGGCTGGGCCCTAAGTGTACAGCATAGAGACAACCCCATCCTTTAACTACCCAGTGCTTGAACTCTGTGATACTATCAGCTTACTGAGTGATGTTCATTCTCCTGGGTAAAAATTCACCCTTGGGTCACCAGTGCTTTGCAGAAATTAGATGTACAGAAAATAGCACACAATCCAGGCACACATAGAGTTCTGAGTCTAGTGGGCTCGCTAAAGCTTACTGGTTTTAAGTTGAACACTTCAGATGAGGGAGACAGTACTCTTCACTTAGACTCATGATAACTACTTCTCTGTCAATGTAGATATCATTATCCTTATCCAACAAATGAGAAAATATTCAGTTACCCTTGATAGCTAAGTTACTACTTGATAAGCAGACTTTGCTCAATTCTCTGATAAATGAATTCAAGCTAAGCTATTAAGAGGCTAAGTAGATGGATCTCAGGACAAAAAGAAAATGATTTTGATATATTGGAAGAGAATCCAGAAAGGTTTGGTGATACTCCAAAATAGTAACATTACTCTCTAAATTTGGGGTGGTGGATGATTTCTTTTCTCTTTTGTTTGTTTTAGTTTTTGTTCATTAATGTTTTCCTTTCTATCTGCATTTTATAAATGTTCTTTGAAATATATGGCTCTTTACTTAGAAAATTATTTTTTAAATTTTATGTAAGGGTAAGGTTAAAATTTGCTGATAAGTATGGAGAGCTGCTTAAAACAATGGTTTTATTCTAAGTTTCAAAAGAAACATCTAGAGCTGTTTCTCTAATAACACTAACAGCTGTAGCATTTATTGAGTGACTAGTGTGGATCAGACACTGTACTAAGAGCTTTATATACATGAGAATTTTCAAATATTAGTAAATATTGATATCAGTATGGTTCTACAACCCATACCGTTTTTATTAGACTACGCTAATTTTATTGCCCACCTACAGATTGTTCTCTTTATTGTTCTTCCATTTACCCTGTGTCAACCTCTTTATTAATGTAAGCCTCTATTCTCCAAGTAGGACAGTCCTATTTCTTGCAGTTATAAAACTCAAATGCAATGTTTTATATAAAGAAAACTTTCCAAAGATTACTGCCATTACTTAAGAACAAAATAAATTAAATACTTGTAGGGGATTACATACTCGGAATTTTATTCATTTATTAAGCAAAAATCCATCCAGGCCTTCAGGGGAAATAGCATGGCAAAGGTGTTTTTTTGTTTGTTTGTTTTGTTTTTTTTAACTCGTTCTCTGAATAGACTACAAATGCACCTAGCTGTTTCCAAATTCTTTTTCAAGTAGGATTTTTAAATATTCAAGCAAGACATTCAGAGTTGAAATATATTAAATCAGTTGCCACAATATCAAGAAAAATTCATAATCACTGAACTCTATTACGTATGCCACACAAACTGATACGAAACGCTGATAATGGTTATTTTTTACTCTGAAGTATGTTCTTACTGTTTCAATCCATGTTGAAAAGATAGCTATGGCCATTTAAATAATGTCTTTATGTATTGATTCACTATGATTTAAAATAAAGTTGTTAAAGTCTTTTTTTTATATTTCAATAACTCTTTTAGTTTTCTCTTGGTTAGGATTTGCCTGGTCTATGGTTCTCCATCCTTTCATTAGTGATCCTTTTGTGTCATTATATTTCAGATGTGTAATTAGCACAGACCTGGAATTTTTAAACCAATCTGCACCTGATTTTTAAGTGTTAAACTTACACCATTGATATTTATTGTAATTACTAATATTTTTTAATCAATTTTTATATTTTGTTGTGCCTCCTATTTGCCAATTTTATTGACTTTTTTTTCTTTTCCTGCCATATATTGGATTCATTTCTTCTTTACTCCTCTTTTTTTCTCTTTCTAGAAAGTTATACAAATTCTATTCTTCCATTGCTTACCTTCAGTGTTTAGCTAAATAAATAAATAGTATGCTTGAATTTTAAAACTCTGAAGTTCATATCCTCTTCCCAACAATACAGCAAACTTAAGATGATTTTGCTCTGATGGTATGGATGCTGTACTGTGTTTGAAAGTAGAGCTCTTTTCCTTATAAAATAAAATTTGAAAAGACAGAAATGTCTTTAGCATTATTCCTATTTTTAGTCATAAATTGGTGAGTGAAATTAACTTACTATGATGAATGTAATTTCAACTTTAATTGATCAAACACTTATCTAAAACAAACATTTTGATACATGTAATTCCCTATATTCTTAGACTCCTCATTAAAAGCCACAAACCTTGGAACCCTTGAAATAGAACTTTCAATGTTGCAGGAGTATTCTTTGCTCTTCTTAGTAAGCCTACAGAGAAATTTGGCATTTTGATGACAAAGAGCAGAATAAATACACATATAACTTGCGTTACAATAACTGGCATATAAAAATTTGCTAATGTTTTATTTAGTATTTTGTCTCAAAAATATACTGTGTGAATATAACTATTCCATTTTTTTCAATGCTCTTATTAATCTACTAACCAGAACTATAACTTGGGTAATAGACTGTTTTCTAGACTGAATTAAGACTAAATAGCTTATTATTCTGCCTTAATACTAATCACCCCTTTTCCATTTTATATGTTATTACTGTCTAATATTTTATTTTGATATTGTTTTTATACCCTCAAAGCCTTATAATTTGTATACACTTAATCCTTGCTTTAAATTACTAATATATTTATAAATATCTTTTTTTAAGTATTCCTTCTAACACCTCACTCCTTCCTTGTGGGCTTAATTTCTTGCAATTCATTTTTTATTAGTGTTTACTGGAATGACACAGTGGAAATGTTATTTTTATTGAAGTATGTAGAGAAAATACCACATCAAAACTGGACAAGTGTTTCAATGAACTTTTTGTGTTCTGTTACTTTAAAATCCATCTATCTATCTTCCCTTCTAAAGAATCTTTTACACAGGCATGGTTTTGTAGCATCATATATTAGTCACTTGGAAAACAGTGGTTCACAGACCTGAGCAGATATTTTCTATGTTAACTTATTTTAGTACATAATATTGTTTTAAATCACATTTGTACGTAACACCTCCAATCTCATCAGAAAAGTCGAACTGTGGATACGCTATTCAGTCACGGTAGCAGATACAAGTTTTTCCAAATTCCAGTTTGCACTTGAAAAGTCTAATTTTAAAATTGGCCACAAATACTACCAGTTGCTTTCCATGAAGTGACAGGCTTACTTTGTTCATTTTTATTAAAGTATCTGCCAAGTGCCCAAGTCTGAATAATGATAGTCTGTGTTAGTCATTCTTTCAGGTTAAAAATGATGTTCCATTAAAACAAAAATTTATTCTTTTACATTTAAAAAATGGTGTTTTCTGAGTTGGGAACAAGCTTGGCTTGTTAAAGAAACTGAACAGAGTTCATTATAGCCAAAACAGTGTGGAGGATGGGAGCTGGATGAAGAAATAAAAGAAAGATTATCTGGGGCCTTATTGACAGAAGTTAAAACGTTTGGATTTTCTTCCAGGTGTAAAGGAAATCATGGAAGGATTTGTACTGGGGGGCGGGGAGGTGGCAAAGTCAGAATTACATTTTTTAAAGATGACTCTGGATGCCCTAAAGAGACAGGGGCAAAAGCTGAAGCAAGAGAACAGTCTAGAGGCGACTGCTGTCTGTAGTGAGATGATGGTGGTACAGACCAAGGTTGCCATAGACACAGGAGGGAGGGATGGGTTCCAGCTCCTTGTCAGAGGGACGCAGTCTGAGACTGTAACGCAATCATATTTAAATGTGAATTTATTTTTCCAGATCATAAAGAAAGCATGCAGTCCTATCCTCCTCAGAGATGTCCGTCTCCAGCCAGCTATGGCCCTCTGGAAAATTCGCTACATTGTAAATACACGAGCAGGAAGAAACCTCTCCCCACAAGGTCTAACGAAGAGGTAAAACAGACACTTCTCTGCAATATTTTTCTAGATGAACTTAGCATCTAAAGAGAGCTTTCTTGAACAGTGCTTAAAAGGAGATCATTATGACTGGATCTGAGTTTTCCCCTTCTGGCTCTGTATTATTGGGGTTTAATATTTTTTAAAGTATTTTGCTATATAACTTTTTTTTTTTTTTTTTTTTTTTTTTTGCTGTACGCGGGCATCTCACTGTTGTGGCCTCTCCCGTTGTGGAGCACAGGCTCCGGACGTGCAGGCTCAGCGGCCATGGCTCACGGGCCCAGCCACTCCGCGGCAATGTGGGATCTTCCCGGACTGGGCCACGAACCCGTGTCCCCTGCAATGGCAGGCAGACTCTCAACCACTGCGCCACCAGGGAAGCCCTCACTAGACTCTTTAACTTGCATATTTCCAGATTCTAAAGTGCTTTTTTAAAATTAATCCAAAAAATAGAGATTTAGGACTGTTTTATATTTATTGACTGTTCAATAATCTTTTAGAATTGATGGGTATTTACATATTGCAATTGTTTTTCCAACAAAAGATCCACGTATTGTATGCTCATTTCATTTGAACAGTCTAGGAAGCATGTGTTGAGCACTTATTCTATACCAGACAACCTGCTAGAAGCTATGGTCTCTGCCCCAGAGGAGACATAAAGAGGAGGGAGAGATGAAAATAGATAGTAGATGGATTCTTGCTTGCCCTTCATTTATTTCCTGGTCTCTTTCTAAAATATTCTCCATCCCTACAATCAGTTCTCAGACCACGTTGCACTTATACTTACCTATATGGGGGGATAAAACTTTCTTTGTAAATTCTATGCTCTTTCCTCAATTATCTTGCAACATTACTTATTAAAGTCTTTCACAATAAGGCACAAAAAGACATGCTTCTTCTGGGTCTCCATCCCATATCCTCATATGCTGAGGGTTCTGCTACAGAGCTTGCAAAAGATTTTAAGCAGAAGCAGAGTACATAGAATACCTCTGTGGTCAATTGCTCATAATCCCTACAGCGTCCCAAGTGCCATTGGTTGTCCTTATATTTACATTAATTTTGACCTTAATTCCAAAAGAAGTCTCATACAGCTAAGTTTGACTTTGGGGAATGTTTTGCACATAATTCTTTTGTTGCCCCTTCTTACAGACCTGGTTTCCTTTTCCTCATCATCTCCTTCATAAGCGCTGGAATCCCAGGGTCCTAACTAGATGTCTATCCAAAAGTTACATCCCTCCCAGAGCCTGGATTCCTCAAGCATGGGAAAGTCTTGCACTAAATAAGGATTGCCCTGATTTCAACTATTTAAACGCACCTTTATGATCTGTGGCCTATCCATGTACTATCAATAATAATGTTATACTTAATCAAGTTAACTTTTTTTCATTTTATATCACTACTCCAAATAGAAAACCAGTATTACATACATATAAAGTAATCTTTTTTTTTAATTTATTTATTTTGGGCTGTGTTGGGTCTTCGTTGCTACCCACAGGCTTTCTCTAGTTGCAGTGAGCAGGGACTACCCTTCATTGTGGTGCACGTGCTTCTCATTGTGGTGGCTTCTCTTGTTGCGGAGCACGGGCTTTAGGCACACGGGCTTCAGGAATTGTGACACGCGGGCTTCTGTAGTTGTGGCTTGCAGGCTCTAGAGCACAGGCTCAGTAGTTGTGGCACACAGGCTTAGCTGCTCCGCGGCATGTGGGATCTTCCCAGACCAGGGATCGAACCTGTGTCCCCTGCACTGGCAGTGGATTCTTAACCACTGCACCACCGGGGAAGTCCCAGAAAGTAATATTAAAACTAATTGCAGCATTCTACTTCTACGTATATACCCAAAAGAAATGAAAGCAGGGACTCAAACAGATTTTTGTACATCCATGTTGACAGCAGCACTATTTATAATAGCCAAGTGGTAGAAACAACCCAAATGTCCATCAACAAATAAATGGATACAGAAAATGTAGTAACATTATTCAGCTGTAAAAAAGAATGAAATTCTGACAGGTGCTACAACACAGATGAACCTTAAAAACATGATACTAAGTGAAATGAGTCAGACACAAAAGGACAAATATATGATTCTCGTTATATGAGGGTAAAATAAGTAAATTCATAGAGACAGAAAGTAGAATGGTGGTTACAAGGGGCTAGGGGAGGAGATAATGGGAGTTGTTGTTGAAGGTGTACAGAGTTTCAGTTTGGGATGATGAAAATATTTTAGAGCTGGATCGTGATGCTGGCTGCAAAGAAATGTGAATGTGCTCAATGCCACTGTATTGTATGAACAATTGAAAATGGTTAAGTGGTAAATCTTATGATGTGTATATTTTATCACATTTTTGAAAAAAATTTTATTGTAGCTCAAACAAAACAAGGCTATTAAATTGTAGCAGGAGCGGTGGGATAGGGAGGGTGGGAGGGAGGGAGATGCAAGAGGGAAGAGATATGGGGATATATGTATATGTATAGCTGATTCACTGTGTTATAAACCAGAAACAAACACACCATTGTAAAGTAATTATACTCCAATAAAGATGTTAAAAAAAATTGTAGCAGGATGCCATCACTCGCTAATGAGTCTCAGCATAAGGAGAGATTAGAAATACCAGAGAGCTATTAAGGACAAAATAGCACCAAAATGAAATGCCCCTCTTGGATTATTCAAAGGGCTAGAAAGAGAACTGAAAGGGAACCACTTCCCACCCGCCCCAGGTAATTCAGAGTTATCTAATTCTGTGTTTGAGCAGCACCTAAACTCACCAGCCAGCACTCATGATCACACCTGGAGAACTACGGGGTTATAAAACCTCTAAGTGTCTTCCAGCTTGAACAAATAAACAAAATCAGAGTAGCTGAAGCACACCATGACGGAGCCCTGCCAAGCCCCGGGACTGGCAGAGAGGCCCCCAGAAGCAGCAGACCACTATCAGCTCAGAGAGCTCCCAGTTCTGCAGAGAGATGCCCTTTCTGAGCTGCCCTTTGTTTCTGGAGCCTGTTGCCTGGCTTTGCTGGAGTGGAACAGGTCCTGCCTCTGGACCTTCCGGCACCAACCCTCTGCTAGGGGTAGGGACTAGGTAAAGGAATTCATTCCAAAGGAGGCCTCATATAAGAGGTGACTTTGCCCCAAAACTTGATGGAAGAGCATGGCAGAGCCAGGGAGAAGGAGAGTGAGGAGAAGGAGGGATTCCAGGCAGGCGGCGGGGCTAGCTCATGCCAAGCCCTGAAGCTGTGTGTGTCTAGACAACAGCAAGCACATCTGGCTTGTCCTCAGACTGGGGAGCAGGGCAGGGAGAGGAAGTGAGGCTGGAGAGTTGGGAGGGAAGCTAACTCATGCCTTTCCCAGTGGCGCTCACATATGTTTGCTGTACCCATCATTGGAAGGATCAAGATTGTGCTGGGAGGACCAGGTACTTTGGGAGACCAAAGACCTGATGTCACATCCCTAGTTCTTGCCACATGTAACAGAAGTTGACTTCCTGAGCCTCCACTGTCCTGGCAATGCCTGCCTCACAGGATTCTTGCAGGCATGGACTGGGATAATGAATGAGGGATATCCTTGGAGACGTTGGACTCATGCAAAGGATTATTTAATATTATTATCCTTGGGACTCGGTAAAGGCATTGCAGATCCGTGGTGCATCTCTGACTGCCCTTCCTTCTCTCTGTTATGTGGATTTTACAATCAAAAGAAATAAATTAGTATAAATAAGGTAGTATGGCACAAGGAGAAAGCCAGACAGACTAGGGTTCAAATCCCAGTACTACTACATGGGACTTTAGGCAATTTGCATAAAGATGCTCTCAATCTGTACCTGTCTTCCCCTCCCCTGCTGTTTCTATGGTGCCTAGGGCCTCACAGGGATCATAAACAATATATATCCTACCTCAATAAGCTTCAGCAGGTACAGGTTCAGACAGCATTGACAGATAAATGGTTTATTATCCATTTTGAGTTTGGTGCCAAAGCACCTTTCTCAGTAGATGGAGTGACATTTCTGGTTACTCTCAATGACAGACAGATTTTGTCATGCCAATTTTGTAATTCCTAAGCTGCCATTACATTTTCTGTGTCTAACTCAAGATCCGGGGACAGAAATTTTATACTGCGTATCTCCCATAAATCCAACTGTGATTTGGCACTAGTGGAATAAAAACAAATTTTAATTAATAATTAATCGTTTCTTTTGACCCTAAAATATTCATCATTTAAACCTGTACTGCAGGATATCCGGCACAACGAATGGTACATTGGAGAATACAGTCGCCAGGCAGTGGAAGAGGCATTGATGAAGAAGAACAAGGTAATGGCTTCTCCTGTTGTTGTTTCTGTAGTCATCCTATGGTTTTCTGCCCATAGGTCACAGGATGTAACAAGCAGTGCGCTTTGATGTAGTTCCTGCCTCACCCTGTATTTCTCATCGTTGGGGAGGTTGTCGTTGAAAGTGGGCTTTCAAACAGAGTTTTAGATTTGAGACTTGGTTGTACCACTTATCAGCTGCGTGACTTTCTCAAGTTCCTACATATCTGTAAATGCAGGTTTCTTTCTTTGTTAAATGAAAATAGTAAAATCAACCCTAAGGAACTATTTTGGAGATCAAATGTGGAAGATGGGGTATAAATGGAGGTTGCAATGGAAGGTGCCATCCTTCTGCTTTGTTCAAATTTCATCTCCTTCCTACATGTCTGCCCAAGGTACAGTTGGGTTTTTATGTCTCACTTCTTCAGGAAAGGAGCAGGGATCGTGAATGCTGTAATAGTCAGTATGTGATAGGTTATGCTGTAGTAACAAACAGCCCTGAGATCTCAGTTGCTTAGCATAACAGAACTTTATTTTTTGTTTAAGCTCCATGCTCAAGACAGGTTTGGGTGGGTAGACCCAGACTGCTAGAGGCTCCATCTCAATGTATGCTCACACCAATCACATACTGCCTCTCAACACATCCTCTCAAATTTAATATGCCACATCTTTGCTCACATTTCATTGGCCAGAGTAAGTCCCATGACCAGACCTAACTTCAAAGAGGGTGAAAAAAGTACAAAGCTACATGTGACCATAAAAAGAGGAAACCTGTGATATTTGTGATCAGAGCAAATGACTACTGCAACCATCATCACAAATAGAAAATAGTTATTAAGCAACTACTCTACTATGTGCAGAGAACTATACTAGATTGTTTAGAAATGGTAGAAAGGCTCTCAAGACTGATGTGACACCAAAACCTATCCTCAACTAACCAATACAATGGTCACTGCTGAATGAGGAAATACAAAAATGAATGAGTTAGTTAATTAGTGGATGGCTGAATAAATGATAGGTCCTCAAAAAATTTTAATAAAGCCTAGCTTTTAGAATTAATATTAAAAAATTAAATAAGATAAATTATATGTAAGTTACTATGGTAAACAGAAAATGCTCCCCCATCACGATATATCCACATTCTAATCCCCAATACCTGTGACTATGTCACCTTATTTGGAAAAGGAATTTGCAGGTGGGATTAAGTTAGGAATCTTGAGATAGGGAGATTATTCTGGATTATTGGGGAGGGTTTAATATAATCACAAGGGTCCCTATAAGAGAGAGGCAGCAGTATCAGAGTTAGACATAGAGGGCCACAGGTAAAGGCACAAGTGGTGGCTTCTAGAAGCCGGAAAAAACAAGGAAATGCATTTTCCCTTAGAGTTTCTAGAAAGAACACAGCTTGGCTGAGACCTTGATTTTAGCCTAGTGAGATCCATGTTGGACTTCAACCCCCAGAATTGTAAGAGAATAAATTTGTGATGTAGTCCTTTAAGTTCATAGGAATTTGTTATAGCAACAGTAGGAAATTAATACAGTTGTTAAAGTATCTTGAACACATTAGGAATTGAAACTATGTCATGCTCTAGATAAGGAAACCGATGCTAAGGTTTCAATTACAAGGTAGAGAAAGTGGCAGAATCTATATTCATGATCAGTCCTCTTTTCACAAAGTCACAGCTGCCTCTAGTAGCCACTAGAGTTCTTTACATTCTGGAAGGGGAGTCATAGGTGGCTGGGTGGTGCCTTGGCTGGAGCACCCTCCCTTCCCTCTCCCCAGGGAATCTCATGCACAACTGACCTCTGCTGGGTCTAATGGTGGCACAGTGGTTCCAGCTCCGACCCTGTCTCTTCTTGGCTAATCAGCGGTCGATCACACTCTCTTAGCCTCTTTCCCAAGGGAAAATAGCTCTTAGAAGACCTGCTTCCGGGAGCCCCTGTGTGGACGGTACTAGAAGGGCAATGTACATGTCACATAATGTCCTTCCAGCTATGTTTGGGCACTTTCAACGCTCCCTTGCCCCATTCTCTGTGCCTGTTTCTGCCTCCTCCCAAAAAGCACTGAGAAACAGAAACTCAGTTGAATGACTTCATATTTTCCTATTTTGTTTGTCTCAGTTAGTTTTGTCAAAACGTGTTTCCCATTTATGTAAGATAATTTAATTCAAATTGCAGGACTGCCCAGATTCATTGTGACAAACTCATTGCAGAGTCTAAGATGATAAACCCCAAAACTGGCCACATGTCTTGGCCTCCTTTCCCTTTGTGATCTTTGGCAATGTTCTGTGTTTGAGTCTTTTTTTTTTTTAATTTTTTTTTCTTATTGAAGTATAGTTGATTTACAATGTTGTGTTAATTACGGCTGTACAGTAAAGTGATTCAGTTATACACATATGACACAAAAGAACCTATCTATGAAACAGAAACAGACTCAGGGACATAGAGAACAGACTGGTGGTTGCTAAGGGGGAGGGGGATGGAAGAGGGATGGAGTGGGAGGTTGGGGTTAGCAGATGTAAGCTTTTATGTATAGAGTGGATAGACAACAAGGTCCTACTGTATAGCACAGAGAACTATATTCAATATCCTATGATAAACCATAACGGAAAAGAATTTAAAAAAAAAAAAAGAATGTGCTTGAGTCTTAAGGCTTTAATTACAGCTGAATGTTTTTGGCAGAACAGGTTCCAGAAAATTCCTTGAATCCACTTTATGTACTTGGAGGTTGGTATATTTATAGAAAGAATTTCACCTTGACTTTCAGGTATTCCATTGATTAGCTGTGATGTGTGAGAGGATCCACTTAGACAATTAGACCCTAATTCCCTTACCTGTAAAATGGGGATAAAATACCTCCTCAAATTTTATGTAAGGATCAAATGAAATGTGTGTAAAGTGCATGGCATCTTGAGAGCAGTTTTCAGTAAACCTTAGCTGCCAGCATCATCATGGCATCACTGTAGTTTTATAGTATTGTTTATAAATTTAATATACTTATAGTATTGTTATACAGTATTATAATCATTATATATGTACACATAATATCTATAAATATTAGTTACAGATATATATAAACATATAGATATGAAATATATTCTATAGAGGAGATAATATATATAACAGCTATTATAAATATAAATTATCATATATAATATCTATCTATATAAAGAATAGATAGTAAGTACCACACACACCTAATTAGATTTATTCTTTATGGATTATTTATAACCACCTACACAGAAATCTATGCAATTACAGTTACAGATTTTTCAGTATTTTTCGTCATATAAATGACACAATGTAACCACAAAACTAAACCTTGTACGTGTGTGTATGTTTAGGAGGATTGCTCCATTTCTTAGCCTTTTACGACCAGACCTTCATCCTAAGCTACTCTCCAGGGTGTGCCTGATTACTTTATATTATATTTATAGTTGGCCTACTCACATCCCTCAGACTATTTCATACTGTTGACCTTCTTTTGGAAACCCTCGCTCTCCCCCCCTCCACTTCTATGACACTGAAGCTTCTGGGTTTCTGTCTGTCTTTGAGACATCTCCTTAGAATACTTCCTGTCTCTTCTTGCTTACCCTGAACATCCTTTTACCTCACCTCAGCCTATATTTTCTTCTCCTTCATACAGTCTCTTCACTCATTTTGACACCAGTGACTTTGAAGCCCCACATCTGTTTTGGGGACCCTAGTCCTATGTTGACATCTCCCCACGCAGAGTAGCAACTTATAATGTTCAAAGCCTCTCCTGCTCAAAGCCTGTGATGGCTCCCACTGTCTCTAGGATAATAACCTGAACGTCAACAGAACAGGAAATGGGAACATTGGCAGATGGAAGGAGGCACCCCCAAGGAGGGAAGATGCCGGTGCATCTATCCTTGAACATCATGCTACAGTTGTCGGCGTGTTGCTGAGGACAGCAGGGAATATTGGAAGATTTCGAAGTAGGGGGTGTTGTAATCTGACTGGTGCACTTCTCAGAAAATTAAGAACCCTTTAGGCAAACTAACCCTCAATAAATACTTACTGAATTAAATTGAATAAAGAACTGGTTTGCCAAACACTAAAGCCATTTGGGAATCTCAGGCATACAAGCTTCACTACTGCCACGGTTGGGAGGTTGGATTCTGATTCTGATGCCTGAGAAGATCATTGTTCTTCCTTTTGCTTCAGGATGGCACCTTCTTGGTCCGAGACTGTTCCACAAAATCCAGGGCGGAGCCCTATGTGTTGGTGGTGTTTTATGGGAACAAAGTCTACAATGTGAAAATCCGCTTCCTGGAGAGGAATCAGCAGTTTGCCCTGGGAACAGGGCTCAGAGGAGACAAGGTGTGTATAACCCAATGATTTCCCTTTTCCAGGCTAAGGACAACAACATGGGGAGAACTAGGGGATGCTGGCCGAGTCACCCCCATATCCCCCTGACTGCAGCACTGGAAAGAGCCACCCTGGAGGTGCAGAATGTAATCTAATCCTTCCAGCCCCTTCCACAAGCATTCCCGCTCATGTCTTAGCTCATGGGGCTGGCAGCCAATCCTGACCCTTCCATGCACCCTCTATCCTGCTTTGCCCATTAAAGACAACTCATTCTGTAAAACACATCTACATTCTGCCTGCCAGAAAGCCTCCACTGAGCCCCACGTTAAGGCCACACTCCTTCCCCACCCATCGCTGAACTCCCACTGCAGCCATTTCTGATGACATCTGATGGCGTTAGGTAGGTGTGTGTCCCTACATTGAATATGACCTCAATCACAGCATCCAGTGCTACACTGAGCATGCCTGTGCTTGGTACACATCTGCTAACAGGTGGCTAGGTGAAAGAATGACTCAATTAAAGCATTAATTAATAACTGTATAAATAAATCAGAGAGAACAGGGAAAGGAGATTGATTTTCGCTGTGTTTATGCTAGGCTTGGTCTGTCTGCATTATCTTATTTTAACCCTCAACAACTCTTTGATATAATGGTCATCCCTATCTTAGATGTAGGGAAACTGAGGCTTAGAAAATTAAGTAAATGGCTAGAGATGCACAGGTAGTGAGAGGGCAAACGGAGGCTGGTCTTTCAATTCTTCTAGGAAGGAAGGAAGGAAGGAAAGAAGGGAGGGAGGGAAGGAAGGAAGGAGGGAAGGGAAAAAGGGAGGGAAGGAAAGGCAGAGCTCAAATTCTGTCACCATTTACTAAGTATGTGAGCTCAGGCCAGTCACTTAACTTGTCTGAGCTTTAGTTTCTTCAACTGTAAATGTTCTTTTCAAGTCTAGACTTCTATAATTCAGTGATTCTCCCTTAGCATCTCCAGACCTCAATTTTATCTGTTGGTATATATTATGGGCTGAACTGTGTGCCCCTCCCAAATTCCTATGTAAAAATTCTAGCCCCCAGCACCTCAGAATGTGACCGTATTTGGAGATAGGGTCTTTAAAGAGGTGACTAAGGTAAAGTGAGGTCACTAGGGTGGGCCCTGATCCAATATGAGTAGTGCCCTTATGAGAAGAGGAGATTAGGACACAGACACACACAGATGTGAAGTCACAGGGAGAAAAGGGCCATTTACAAGCCAAGGAGAAACCTCAGAAGAAACCAACCCTGCTGACACCTTGATCTTGGACTTCTGGCCTCCAGATCTGTGAGAAAATGAATTTCTGTCATTTAAGTCGCTCTACCCCCACCCCGGTCGGTGGTACTTTATTATGGAGGCCCAAGAAAACTGGAACAGTATGAAACCAGAACTGTCACACAAATATCTATTGTTCTTCAATAGATATCAAAATAAGGACTATTGCCAGGGCTACCAAAATGCTTCACGAAGGCGTGTGTGTGAAGATTCCAGCTTAAACCCAGGGTCTGACCCAGAGTCCTTTTCTGAGACTCATATGTGGCTGGAGAGGTGTGGTCAGCACCCGCTAGGCTACCTACCATAGGATCAGTTCACCATCCTTTGCTCCAGCCTGAGAATGTTTTGGCATAAAGGAGAACATGAGTGAATAAATAGATTAATACATAAATCTGTCAAATATTGCCACAGTAAGAAAGGGTTACAGCAAAACTAAAAAGAGAAGTAGCCAATTTTTTCTTTTGTGATGAGGATTAGTGAGTTAATGAATGTAAAACACTCAGAACACTGATTACTGACATATCGCTAAATGTTAGTTATGATTTTTTTTCATTATTATCACTGAGTCATGGCAATAACTAAAACATGGTTCCCCGTAGGTCCAGATATATATGGCTAATGGAATTTCCAGCTCAGTATCCCTTTATCCTCCTGTATTTTCTTCCAGCTCATAGATGCTCTCATTAAAAAAAAACCAAAAAGCTTTTTTCCCAACAAGCCATACTTTGGTCTGCTTATAAAAGAGAAGAAACGGTGACCTTGTGATAACTTCCTAATAGTGTTGAATCAGATTGCCAGCCAGTTCCCTGCAGGCCTCAGCCGGTTGTCATAATGACAGCCCCTGGATTAGACCACCAGCTTTCAGGTGAGCTGCTCTAATTATTGTCACCAAGGACCCCTTAAGAATTCAAATGCCTATGTATAATTGAATCACTTTGCTGTACACCTGGAACATTGTAAATCAACTATACTTCAATTAAAAAATTAAAATTAAAAAAATAAAACAGACATCATTTTCCTAGATTTTTATATTTGTAGTATTTTTAGGCCAAAAATATTGTAATATTTTGAGATTTTTTTCTCAATCTAAATAAATTTTCATTTATATAACCTAAAAAAAAGAAAAAAAAAAGAATTCAAATGTCTATTTTAACACTTTTTGTGTTATTATGGAATTTTCTCCTCTCATGCAACCCCCAAGCAAGAGTCTCCTTTTCACATGTTTATTTAACACTTACATACGTTTATTATGCACAGGCACTATTCTGTGCAGTTAACAATTATTCATTAACTTGATCGGTTTAATCCCATAGCAAACCTGTGGGGTAGGTGCTGTTGATACATTTAACAGATGGTGAAATTGAGGCACAGAAATGTGAAGTAACTGGCCCACAGCCACAGCTAGTACATGCCAAAGCTGTGGTTTAATATAGTCTGCAAAAATATTGACTTTCTCACATAGTCTCAGATAGCATCATAGCAAATGCAAATGATCCCCAGCCCATTTGAAAACAGCCCAGAATTTCAGTTGAAAAAAAGCTAAGATTTCCATGGAGCTTACTGTGTGCCAGGCCCTGGGTGAAAAATCACAATTTACAGGTAGTTCTTCCTGCCTCTCTTCTGAACAAGCCGTGCCCTGGTGTAAGAGGGGGATGATCTAGATTGTTCTCAGCTCCTGCACACCTTTCACAGTTCGAGCCCTTTGCCTTGCTGAGGAAGAATCTCCCACCTCTAAGAAAAGATAAAGAATTTGCTACAGCAAGGCTCTGCTAAATGCAAGCCAGGTACTAGCTACTTCATCTGGTGTTTGAATAAAGAAGCTGCATCTTAGTCCAACTCTGCAGGAGAAACGTAATGAGGCACAGGGTTTTCAAGGATAATTTTGATTTCCTGTGGCTTTTTGATTGTCTTTCAAACTTTAGACTTTATCCCCACATACAATGCAGTGACACCTATTCCAAGGGA
The DNA here is from genome assembly GCF_937001465.1 of Orcinus orca. NCBI lineage: Eukaryota > Metazoa > Chordata > Mammalia > Artiodactyla > Delphinidae > Orcinus > Orcinus orca. The sequence continues at coordinate 116,631,741 of NC_064562.1, forward strand.
GGTATTCTGAGTGTAAGATGAGATGCTGTAAAGAGAGTGCCAGATACATAGAGGCAGGTGCTAAGTAACATTTCTCTCTTAAATGTTACCCTAAAGCCCTTTCACTGGGTCTGTGTGTCCCGGACACAGATGAAAAGCTCACATGGAGCCATGAGAATTGCAGGAGAAACCTGGACGGGTCCCCTGGGAAGGCACAGCTTGTCGACACCTGTCACAAGCACAGAAGGCCAGCAAATCCACACATGCCTGCAAAGAATGAGACTGGGAAGGTCCATTTTGCTGTATATTATAAATTTGGGTCATTCTGCTAGCCGTGTGGCTAGAAACTCGTGTCTGAACTTAGATTCAGGGAGCACCCAGTATATTCGTTTTCTGAGATTGCTGTAACAAAATGCCACAAATTGGTAGCTTAAAACAATAAATATGTATTCTTTTGAAGTTCTGGAGTCTAGAAATCTGAAATCAAGGTATTGACAGGCCACCCTTCTTCTGGAGTCTCTGGGGGAAGATCCTTCCGGCCTCTTCCAGCTTCTGGTGGCTGTCAGCAAACTGTGGCTTTCTTGGCTTGTGGCCATATCACTCTGATCTCTGCCTCTGAGGTCACACGCCTTCTCCTCTTCTCCATGTGAATCTCCCTCTGTTTCTATCTTACGAGGATTCAGGATTCAGGATATCTGCTTTTAGAGATAACCTAGGATCAGCCCCTCTCTCAAGACCTTCCTCCCAAGATACTTAATGTAATCCTAACTTTGCCATGTAAAGTAATATTCACTCTTTTGCTTAGAAGGTCATATTCACAGCTTCCAGGAATTAGGACATGGGATATCTTTTGGAGGCCACCTTTCAGCCCGGGTCTCTCATTTGTTCAGTTTTGGGGCCAAGCCTTAATTTTATGCCTACATTATGCTAGATTCAATGCTTCATTCTGAGGACACAGAGCAGAGCAAGGCAGAGTCCCTGCCATCCAGGGGATACTCTGTTAATCTCTGCCCATCTATGCACGCACCTATTTATCACCTGGTAGAACACTGGCGGCTCTGGACCAGCCAGCAGGGCACCTGCTTGTGAATAACCTGCAGAGCTTTACCTGCTGCCAAGTTTTAGAAATCACATTTGTCAACATTTCTGTGGAGTCTAGTAGAAGCGAGCAATTTTAATCGGATCGTTCCTTGTCCTGCAAATGTTTGTGATAAGTTGCTAAAAAATTATGATAGACGTTTAGTTGATAAATTCAAGTTCAAAGACTAGGAAGCAGAGACAATTAACCAATGAGTTTATTTCTCACTTGCCTAGTCTGCTTCTCTCTCCTCCTTCTGTCTTTGCACCTCTCTATCTTCCTCTTTTTCTCTTTTCTTCTTTCACTCCCATGTGTGTATCCAAGCAGATTGATTAAGCTTTCTGGCAGTGAAACATTGCCTATCATTGGTATTTAGGGCAATCACAAAAGGTTTAAACAAATTTTAAGATCTAATATTAGGATGGTATTTGCTGTCCTCCTGAAAAAAGGAATTTAATATAAAAGTAAGAGCTTAATTATAATCTTTTTAAAAATAATCTTTAGGGTAATATACCAGTTGTTAGCCTATCACTAGAAGTCAGTAATAAGAAATGACAGAATAACTTATTTATTCCTTCCTTGCTTGCTTCCGACTACTTGTTAAAATTACACTTTCATATAAAATATCATCCCTGCAGTAACTGTAAATAATTAGTATTGAGTTCACTATTTTGGGACCATCCTAAAGAAAACAGGACTGAGATTATAAAGCAAGATTAATCTTTTTCCCTCTAAAGATTAATCCCAGGATAGAGAATTTCCTTTGTGCCATGTGGGTTACCCAATTTTGTAGAAGAGTTCTGCATGGAAAATCTCTTTTCATAAATTATTTTTTGTTTCAAGTATGAAGAAAGAGAAAGAAAATTCTGTCCTTAATTTATGACTAGAAATGAAATACAAAAATGTCCTTCCTTTCTTCCTAAAGGCTTACAATGAGAGTCTATAAACTTCTACAGTGATTTCATGGCTCTTTCATCATGTTCTTGGCAAACTTGGAAGGGAGGAGGTCATAGCAATGACTGACATTTACTGAGCAGTCACTGCAGAAAGAGCTCCCTTCTAAATGCTGTGTATGTCAACTCAATGAACCTTCACAATGACCCTCAGAGGTAGGTCCTAATATTACCATCACTGTTCCTAGACAGAGAAACTGAGACAGAGAGTGTAAGAAACTTGCCCAAGGACACACTGCTAGTGGGTGGGAAAGCCTTGCTTGGAACTCAGGCATTTGGGCTCCACAGCCCTCCACTTACAACTACTGTAGCAGAACAATTACTGTCCCTGCTGGACAACCACCTTACCTTAGCATCAGGTAGAGACTAGTATTGATTGTGTACTTACTAGGGGTGGTCAAATAGGTTATCTCATTGAAAACTCTGCCACAGATCCAGTATCGGGCTCAGAGGGGCAAGTTACTTACAGATTTAATCAGAACTCTTTTCAGATGAAAAGACAAACCAACTCAATGAGCTTAAGGGTGTGGGCCGAGGTTTGTTGACTCAGTTCCCAAGAAGAACAGGAATGGAATGGATGCAGGGACTGGTCAATATCAGGAAGGCCCCGGGAGGACTGTGTGAGGTTCTCAAGCCCCAGGTTGATTATTTCCACAGCAAATTAACCCTAAATGAAATGATCTATCTGGATAGGGAATTACTTTCTGTCTGCCCCCGCCTGAATGCAATGCATGAATCCCCATGAGGACACGGACCTTGACAATCTCATTCCCTCTTGAGTATCCCTCAGGCTTGCAAACGTTTCTGTGCTGGGCAGAGGGAGGATGTACAAAACTAAAGAGAATCAAAGTCGTCCCCAATGCAGCTCCCTCCTTCAGGCTGCATCATCTGTACACTGCTCTGTTGGAACAGTGGGTTCACAAGCCACAAGCAAAGCTGCATCAGGGAAGAAACTGATACACGTCCAGAAAAACCAGATTGCATTCCTGGTCCTGCCCTCTGGCTGTGTAACAAGTGAAGCAAGCCAGTCTTCACTCTGAGCTGCAGTTCCCTTGGCTCCTCAGGGAAGGTCCGCTCTTCCCTCCCTGTTCACTTCACAGTGTTGCCCTAAGTTACAAAAGGCAGGTCGTGCAAGCTCTTTCTTCCTGATCATCTCCAAATAGCCCCTTTCAAGAACTCAGCCAAACTCATCAGAATTCCTATCTGTGCCCACGTGTTCTCAACACCTGCACACTCGTCTTCCTCTGCTCTTAGGATCTTTAAACCCACTTTGTCCACTTGGCTCACCCAGAATGTGTAGCCCATTTCAAGTCTGTATCTTCCACAAAGCACTTCCTGATTCCCCTACACTTGAAATCATCTTACTTTCCATTAAATCACCCCAGCACTTTATCTGTACATCTCTAGAAACATAAAAGTGTAATGATTCACTGTCACCTCATTATTTCACAAGAAGCCCAGGGAAGGAACCTAAGTTGGCCAAGAACTACCAGGAGCCCTGTGGTCATCAGTATTCTTTCCTTTTTTTTTTTATTAATTTATTTTATTTTTGGCTGTGTTGGGTCTTCGTTTCTGCATGCCGGCTTTCTCTAGTTGGGGTGAGCGGGGCCTCCTCTTCGCTGCTGTGTGAGGGCTTCTCACTGCGGGGGCTCCTCTTGTTGCGGAGCAGAGGCTCTAGGCGTGCAGGCTTCAGTAGTTGTGGCTCACGGGCTCTAGAGTGCAGGCTCAGTAGTTGTGGCACACAGGCTCTAGGGCACAGGCTCAGTAGTTGTGGCTCGCGGGCTCTAGAGTGCAGGCTCAGTAGTTGTGGCGCACGGGCCTAGTTGCTCCGTGGCATGTGGGATCTTCCCGGACCAGGGCTCAAACCCGTGTCCTCTGCATTGGCAGGCAGATTCTTAACCACTGCACCACAGGGAAGCCCATCAGTGTTCTTTCTGATTAGTCTAGAATGCTTTAGAACAAGAGGGGTGTACAGGAGAGAGATTTCACCGCAGACCTTTCCCATTAATTTACGAAGTGAAGTCAAGCCCTGATCTTCTAGATTTTAGTATGTCACAGTTGGGGACAAGGTAAGGGAGGCACCAGGGATTCTCTGTGGCTGACTGCTGTGTAATTAACCCATCCGAACTGCTTACGGTAGGAACATGTAACCACAGAGTGGAGCTTGTCCAGTGTAACCTGATTCTGGTGAACATTCAGTGGGTGGGAAGTTTCGAGAGCTGCGGAGGGCTCACTTTTGGTCACCTTCGTTACCTTAATCTTATCACTGATCCTTCAAGGGCTTCTTTGTCACATCCATTAAAAAAAAAAAACACATAAAAACATTTTCTGATACCCCTTTACAATCTAAAAAACATTAAATGAGTTAAACTCTTCCCTAAATAAAACGAAGCATGTTAGGCTGTACTTTAATCGACAGACACAAAGGTACCTAAATTTTCATTAACTTTCTCTTCTGTGTTTCAGAAGTTTGACTCAGTGGAAGACATCATCGAACACTACAAGTATTTTCCTATTATACTCATTGACGGGAAGGATAAAACTGGGATCCACAGGGAACAGTGTTACCTGACTCAGCCCCTCCCTCTCAACAGACACTTCTCATTTATGTAGCCTGGTCTTTGTTTCATCTTCAGTTCAGTGGATCCAATGCCTCTATCATTTTTTTCCTTTATTTCAAAAGATTGTTTTCTGTGGTTTCAAGGGATTACTTCTCTGATTCTGTAGAAAAGAAAAACATTCTATCATGGAAATTGGAAAATCAATTGTGGTTTTGAAAGCTCTAATTGCAGAAGAAATATTTATAAGATGAAAAAATAAAAACTGGCTTTTAAAAAATATCTTCTAAAGAAAAAAACAAAAACACGGTCCTTATGCTCATGTTACAGATGAGCAGCAAAGGTTACAGGAAGCTATTGCTTCAATGTTTGCAGCTGGCAACTGACAAGTCTAGGTAAGAGTCCCAAATCTGTGATCTTTATAACACTCGGTGCTGCCTTTCTTTATTTCAAAATTGTTTGGACTTGTGCATTTACAATGTTTTCATGATTCCTTATGCTAAAGATGTTGGTGAATGTTAGCTCTATTTTATTTGTAATTCTGGAAATTCAATTTTAGGGAAGGGTGTGGTATGGAAAAACAAATCACTTGTGAACACCACTTGAAAGATAGAAATCAGAAATATTTTTAGTATGGTGTGAAATGGCCATAGGACCATCTCCAGCCTACTCTGTTTAGAGTAGCTTTAAGCCCAGTGGAATTAGCAAATTCACAGAAAGGGAGGAAGCTTAAGTCTGAGTGAAAGTATAAATTTTTAATTCCATTTGTGGACTTCCATTCAAAGGAAAAGAACTGTCCTCGAATTAGTGCTAGTATCTTGCAGGAACTTGACACATGTCATGATGTTGTCCCCACTCAAAGCTAAGAGGATTACATTTTCTTCCTGTTTCACAACACAGATGAGGAAACAGGCTCAAAGACATCATTGATCTTACTCAATATAAGAAGAGATCCCAGATTTTTATCCATGTGCCTAGTTTCATCCAAGCATATCTTCCCCGGTACATTCTCTGCCCTAGGGAATTTTATAATCAAGTTGAAAAGTTAAATTTAAAAGAGACAGAGAGAAACAATTTGAAAATGCCGATTTACCCACGTTAAAATATATAAATAAACAAACTCTTGTAGTGGTGTAAAGTTTAAAAACAAAAAAGTGCTGATTGAAATTAATAGTACACAATGATTTCAAATGTTTCCAAAGCCTACATGTGAAATATATGGAGTATTTATGTAATTGTAGCTTTAATGCAGAAGTAAAGCCAGAAAGAATGAGAAGGCAAGAGATATCAATGAAAACAATACAAATGAAGCCCAGGACCAGCATAGAAACAGACTCTGCAGAGAGGACACAGGCTTGAGAGCAGAAAGAATATGACCCTCACCCTAAAAAGTTATTGAAAGATTACAGATGACTCTGAGGCACTTCTCACCGGGGCCATGCCATTCAATGCTGTGTTCTCAAGAAATGTTTCAGAGTTTCCTCAGGCACTGTTGTTGTTAAAGTCCATGAACATCAGGTGGTGGTTAGCACTGTATGAGGCTTACATTTTAAAAAATGCTTTATCACCTATTATTCATAAGTGCATGAGATGATGATAAAGGAAAAAGTAGAGCCATCTTAAAATGCTCACAATGCTTATACATATGAAAATCTCTGGAAAGAAATATAACATTCATAATAGTGACAGAGGTTGCTTCAGAGGATTGGGATTTGGGGGACCACGTTAGTTGAGTCTTCTGGAACTCAGATGCCAAGACAAGAGTTACAAGTGCTAATATTTATTGGAGGCAATGCCTAAGAAAGATCAAGGGAAGATGGAATAGGAATAGACAGGAGAGCCTTCAGGCTATGATGTAAGTCTGACACCTGTGAGAGGAACAGGGAAGGAGAGAGGAATGGGCAGGAAAAGCATCAGACTGAGATGCAGCTCTGGGAGAGGCTTGGCCAGCCCATTGGTGAGATCCAGAGCAAAGACTGCCCACAGAGGAGAGTGCCCCGTGTTGTGCAGAAATGGCCAGGTCTTAGTCACCATTATGCCAAGTCATTGCCAGAGGCTGCCCAGGAAAACATGACCTTCACATGCTCTGGGAGACCCAGAAGGTGCTATAGCTGCAGGCCGACAAATAACTTTTTGATCAGCATGTTCTTATTTCAAGAGAGATTCAAGGGGCCCACCTCCATGTCTGCCACAGTGACATTCTAATTTTCAGTGTTGATTGTAATAAGGACATTTTGCTTGTAATTGATTACTAAAGAATAAGAATATATAAATGTCAATTGTACTTGATTTTTACAACAATTCTGTAAAGAAGGCAGGGCAGGTATTCATAACCCATTTTATAATTGAGGAAACTATGTCTCCTTGGCCAAAATCTTAGAGTGACATACTTGTGGCTGGAACCAAGGTCTTCATACACAATTTTTCTGTTTAGTGTCTAGATGGTCATTGAATCTGTAATTGAAAGTCCAGTGATCTGGGCTTGGCATGCCTAAATTCCAAAGAGTTTTAATCCCTTTTCAACCATTATTTCATTTTCAGTTGTAAAGTGTCGCTTGCCTAGGCTCAATATAGTAGTGGAATTTTACCTTTATCTGATTATAGCATCTATTCATTCAAGATATTACATTTGACTAAATAACTTCCATTCTGGATCAGTTTATATCTTCCTCATATTTAATAATATCTTGTCATAAGCACTTGTTTGTGTACTGCATATGTATTCATTACTATGCATTCTTGTAGATATTAGAATAATAGCAGTGAATTAAGTGGGAGAAACAGACAACAAATAAGTATACAATGAATAAGACAATCTTAAGTTGGTTTCCCATTACTTTGTTGTATTTCTTTAACACTTATCACTAAGTGCTTGTGAGCAGGGCCAATATTAGATATTTTGATGAAGCTCATTGAATTGGCTTTAAAAAGTTTTGAACCAGAAAATTTTTAATTTTCCCAAAGCTACTTGGAAAACTGCCTCTCTTGGGGGTATGTGTGTGTGAATAACCATGTCATAGCTGAAATCAATTAAATCTTCTCTTCAAATTATTATAGAGGAATCAAATTTTACCCCATTGCCAAATTTAGTTCATTGCTCTGTGTGTGTGTGTGTGTGTGTGTGTGTGTGTACACATACACGCATTTTTTTACAAGATAGTCTATGCAGTATATGATTAGCACTATATTTCTGTATCTACTTTTTTATCCTGAATATTTGTTCTAGCTAAGTACATTTCCTTTCTTTTTTTGCACATTATGGCTCTAACTTAAATTAAAGCAAATAAGTAATTAAATGTCATAATATATCTGAAACTGAGTATTAAAATAAATTTAAAATACAGTTTAATTTTGTTTGAGTCATTCTCTATTACCTCTAAAGCCCTTTTGAAATCAAATTTTGGGTTTTTTATGACAAAGTTTCTTGAACAATTTTTGACCTACAAGCATATGCTGGATTTGGGAGATAAAGGCCAAAAAGACCTAATCCCTGTGCTAGAGAGCTAAGAGCCTAGCAGGCAAGATACACATATAATTAAAATCATGCAGTGCAGAATAATAGATTTGGTAATTCTCTCCCTCGTACCACCATCGCATTGGTAGGCCTGGATGTGTGGGGGAGGGTGTAATCAGGGAAAACTGCCCAGGGGATGTGTCTAAGTAGAGAGCTAAAGGATGGCCCTAGACTGCAAACTTTAGAATTACAAAAACCTTGTCAGTCTGTTTTTGAGCACTCTTATCTTTAGGGCACTATTCTAGGTCATCTTATACTACTGAAGCAGTGACTACCTGTTGAATGGGTAAGTGAACACAATAGAAATAGAGGTAGCTTCCCTGGGGAAAGAACAGATGACTTATTAAGTAGCTCTGGGGAAATGTCAACTATTAGTTGGAACCCTGTAGTGTAGGTACCTGACAATTAGCTTTTTTGATTATAATGTAAGTGCCTGACATTAAGCTTTTGACTGCTGAGGCATCCATTTCAAAGACATCCATCATGGAAAGAACACATTGCCATCTACACAACTAGATAAAGAGCCAGGCTGCCCCACGCATGAGTCTTCCTAATTGGAAAGCTCTGGTGGACCTAGATAACTGACTGACCCACTGCTTGCTTTTCCCTTCCTGTGCTTTAATTCCTGCTCTTCTGTTTTAATTTCACCAATAAAGAGTGAACCCTCAAAACCCCAACACCCCACCATCAACCCCAATAAAGGCAGAGAGAGCACCAGTGAAACAGGAGGGAAGGGGGCAGGGCACAACCTTTAAAAGAATGATATAGCCATAGTACATGACAAAGACTGGTTAGAACCAACTGGGTCCAAGATGGCAGAAGATTCAACTTCCAGTGGACCTAGAGCCTCATTATACTCTTATTGTAATACATTAGCTTGCTAAATGACATACCCACCAGTGCCATGACAGTTCTGACTGAGGCCAACCATAAAAGGTCAAAAAGTGTGTGGTGGCCCAATTCCTGGAAATCCCCGCCTCTTTCCCAAAATAGTTGGAATAATCCCATTCATTAGCCTATGAAATTACCCACCCCATAAAAATTAACCATGCCATCTTTCAAGGCCTCTTGACTCTTGCCTTCCGAGATGGCCCACACTCTGTCTGTGGAGTGTGTTTCTCTCTAAATAAATCTGATTCTTACCTATCACTTCATCTCCGAATTCCTTTGCTACAAAGAAAGAAACTTAAATTCACCAGCAACACCAGGCTCACACATTCATATTCTCTCTCTCTCTCTCTCCCACCTCTCCCCCTGCCCCCTGAACATTGCTAAGTGGTGCAGGACATGGCTTGTACCCTCCAGGACATGTGAGTAATAAACCTTGTTTCTTCTAAGTTCCCTGATAGTAGTTGCTGAGGTGTGTCTTGCAATCATAAGAACCAAAAGGGCTGGTCCAGCCTCAGCATTGGCTTCAGTTGGGGAAATGTCTGTGAGGCTTGCCACAAGTAGCCCAGAGGAGTGCCCTCTGCCATTTCTAGAAAATAGCATCAGTATGGATAGGCTGAGACCAACCCAAAACAAACATAAATCAATGCAGCACTTTGAAAAGCAATTTCACAGTATTCAGTAAAATATAAAATATGTACCCACTGCAATAAAACTTCCAGTTAAAACATGGCTATATATGAACTTATCTTTCATCGCTCTGGAAACACCACTTTAATGACAATAAATAAATTGAAAAGGCAAGAACATAGGATAAAAAGAATAGAAAAAAATATGACAGATGAAGAAAGACATCAACAAAATTTCAGATGAGAGAAATTAAATGGACAATGCATAGTAACTGAGTTAACAAAACTTAAAAAAGCTAAAATGTAAGCCTGCTAGGAGGCAATTCAACAAGAAACAAACTGGTTTCTGTCAACTGAAAAAAATGCACAACCTATTCGGCAGACATTCTTAGGACTTCGAGCCCGGGAGACAGCCTCTCAGATAATGCTGAGAAAACTGTTCTGAGGAGGAAGGGGGGATGCCAGGATATACAGGAGTTTCTGTAACAACACCAGGTAGTCTGAGCAAAGGATTACTGTTAATAAAAGAAAACCAGACGTCTCAAGTTAAGGAAGTTAGCGCTTTTCTGTGTATGGGAAGATACAAGGAGTCCAGGCTCACTAAAACCATCCCTTTGATATGCACCTCAGCTGTCTGGGGCCAGTATCCTGTGTTTTCTCATCCTGAGTCTCCTCAGGGTACACTGCGGGGAGAGGGGTGTGGGTGGGGTGGGGTGCTGCAGCACTTGACTGCCAAATGGCAGGCATTCTTGGTTTCCATCCTGAACTCCCTCAGGGTTCACTGTTGGGGATGGCTGCAATTGCTGATGACTGCAGCATCCTTTGTTTATTGATGTGGTAGGCAGTGTTCTTAGTCCACATTTCCATTACAAAAATCTGGAAAGGCTCAGAAATTGAAGTCACTAGTAACACTTAAATGCTGGTAAAGGGACTTGGGTGAAAAGGAGATTCACTGATGGTCATTATAAGTTTTAATCAACACCCCTCCCCTAGAAACCAGAGGCTTCCTCAGCCAGGCTACTATTCCTCACTCACCCTGGTGTCCATCCAGAGAATACATCTACAGAAAATGTTCAGAAAATATTTAAATACAAAAAATACATGCAAGATACTACTGAAAATGGTAAGCGTGTGCTGTGCTGAAAAATAGGGTTTAAGTGAAAGTGTCATTCCAAAGTTTTAGAACTCCAACCTGTTTGAAATACTTTGTTCCCAGGAGAAGGAGAATCATAACCCTAAACCAAGAGAACAGATTAATTCTGCCACAAATACTAGCATGTGCTGGTCCCCAACAAAACAGCCTGATCCCCACTCTATCATGCTACAGTGAAGTCCCACCCATAAACATACATGTTCCAACTAGCATTTTTGTACCTCACTCTTAAGTCAAGACCTTGGAGAAGATATGAAAGACATTAAACAAAACCTACAAACTGGAAAAAAATTACAGGGAAAGATAAAATGTGGGATGCTGAAGAAAACTAAAAGAGAAATACAGTTGATATGAGCAGAGAGATAAGACATTGAGTCCACAAAACATGAATAGAATGCTATTTAAATAAAAATATGCAGAAGTAAAAATTGAGAGTACTAAAAGAAAAAAACAGAAAAAATCCCAGTGATAGTTGGAAATCTTAATATACATTTCTCAGAAACTGATAAAATAAGCAAGCAAAAATGAATAAAACTATAGAAAAATTTAACACCACCAAAAGCCAACTAGACCTAACTGTCATTTACAGAGTAGTTCACAAAACACATATAGAATACACATTTATTTTTTTTCTAGTTCACATAGAACTTTCTCACCAAGAAAGATCATCTTCTGGGACCTAAAATGAGTTTAATAATCTTTAAAGGACTAGAAAAAAAAAAAAAAGAAAGAAAAGAAAAAGAGTTAAATTAGAAATAAATAACACTAGTATATCTGGAAAAATCTCCAAATATTTGGAAATTAAGCAACACATTTCTAAACTACCCATGGTCAAAGAAGAAAACACAACAAAAATCCAGAAATATTTCAAAATGAATGGTAATGAAACACAATATGCCAAAATTTGAGGAATATAACCACCCTTTAAATATAATGATTTAATATAAGCATTCATAGCTTAAAAGACTTAAATGTTTATATTAGAAGAAAAAGGTAGATAATCAAGCATCTAATTTTCACTTTAAGCTATAAAGAAAGTATAAATTAAGCCCAAAGTAAGTAGGAAGAAGGAAATAATGAAGATAAGAACAGAAGTCAAGAAAACAAAAACACAAACAGAAAAACAACAAAGCCAAAACCTGGCTTTCTTTAAAGTTTAAGAAAATTAATAAATAACTGGCTAAAATAATTTTTAAAAAGGTAAAACAAAACACAAATTACAAACATAAGAAATAAAAGAAGAGACAACACAACAGATCCTACAGACATTGAAAGGCTATTAAAGAAATAGCAGAAACACCTTTATTCCAGTGAAATTGAAAAATTAACTCCACAGATACAAGACTAATACAAAAAGAAATTTAAATCTGAACAGCACTTCATCTTTAAAGGAAATTAGAAACTTTCCCAGACAAAAAAACCTCTGGACTATGGTAGATTCTATCAAAAATTTTTAAAAGTAATAATATCAAACTTATGAACTTTTTCAGAAAATAGAGAAAGAAGAAATACTTCCCAACTATTTTTATAAGGCATAAACCCAATCATAAATAAATGAACAAATAAGCAAATAAGCCTGACTCCGATAATATAAAGAAAAAAAATTACATATTAACATGTCTCACAAGCATAGATACAAAACTCCTTAGCAGAATATTAGCAAATCAGTGGGGAGAAAACTTGTTGACCTAAGTAATTTTAGAACTGCATGGAGACTATAATTAAAGACAAGAAGGTGCTTCCCTGGTGGCGCAGTGGTTGAGAGTCCACCTGCCAATGCAGGGGAACAGGTTCATGCCCCGGTCTGGGAAGATCCCACATGCTGCAGAGCGGCTAGGTCCGTGAGCCATGGCCACTGAGCCTGCGCATCTGGAGCCTGTGCTCCACAATGAGAGAGGCCACAACAGTGAGAGGCCCGCATACCACAAAAAAAAAAGAAATAAAAAAGAACAAAGTTGGAGGACCCACACTTCCTGATTTCAAAGCATACTACAAAGCAATAGTAATTAAGACAGTGTGGTACTGGCATAAAGACAGACATATAGACCAATGGAACAGAATTGAGAGCCCACCAATAAAGCCTTGCATAGATAACCAAATGATCTTTGACAAGAGAACCAAGACTATATACTGGGGAAAGGACAGTTCTTTCAACAAATTGTGTTTGGAATATTGGATATTCACATGCAAAAAAAGAAATTGGATCCTCACCTTAGACCACATACAAAAATTAACTCAAAATAGATTATAGAACTAAACGTAAGATCTAAAACTATAAAATTCCTTGAAGAAAATATAGGAGAAAATCTTCAGGACACTGGATTTGGCAATGAATTTTAGATATGACACCATAAGCAGCAAGAAAAGCAAAAATAGACAAATATGACTATATCAAACTTAAAAATTTCTGTGCAGCAAAGGAAAGACTCAACAGAGTGAAAGGGCAACCTGCAGAATGGGAAAAAGTATTTGCAAATCATGTGTACCTGATAAGGAGTAAATATCCAGATTATACTAAAACTCCTACAACTCAACCATAATAACAAACAAATAACCTGATTTAAAAATGGGTATAGGACTAGAATAGACATTTCTTCAAAGTATATATACAAATGGTCAACAAGCATATGAAAACATCACTAATCATCAACATCACTAATCATCAGGGAGATGCAAATCAAAATCTCACACCCATTAGTATGCTCACTATCTAAAAAATAGAAATAACAAGTGTGGGCGAGGATGTGAAGAAATTGGAACCCTGTGCACTGTTTGTGGGAATGTGAAAAGGTTTGGCTGGTATGGAAAACAGTATGGAGGTTGCTCCAAAAATTAAAAATAGAATTACCATATGATCCAGCAATCCCATTTCTTGGTATAGATACAAAATAATTGAAAACAGGATCTTGAAGAGATATTTACACATCCATATTGATTGCAGCATTATTTACAATAGTCAAGAGGTGGAAGCAACCTAAATGTCAATCAATGAATGAATAAAGAAAGAAAATTTGGTATATCCATACAATGGAATATCATTCAGCTTTAAAAAGGAATGAAATTCTATCATACTATATGACATGGATGAACCTTGACAACTTATGCTAAGTGAAATAAGCCAGTCATAAAAACACAAATAATGCATGATTCCACTTGTATGAGGTATCTAAAGTAGTCAAACTTGTAGAAACAGAAAGTAGAATGTGGTTACCAGGAGCTGAGAGGAAGGAGGAAATGGGGAGCTATTGTTTAGTGAGTACAGAGTTTCAATTTTTCAAGATGAAAAACTTCTAGAGATCTGTTGCACAAAAATGTGCAAATAGTTAACATCATTGTGTTATATACTAAAAAGTGGTTAAGATGGTAAATTGTACGTTATGTGTATTGACAAAATGTGTGTGTATATACATATACATGTGTGTATATGTGTGTGTGTGTGTGTGTGTGTATAAAATGGTGAGTATCTCACGACGAAATAGGGTTTACCCTAGGAGTGCAATGTTGAGATAACATTTGAAAATCAATGTAATTTTCCACATTAACAAATTAAATGAGAAAATTATTTGATCATATGAACAATTGCAGAAAAAGCATTTGAAAATAATTCATAATAAAACTATTGACAAGCTAGAAATAGAAAATTTACTCAGTTTGATTAAAGGGATCTACCAAAGAAAACCCTTCAGCTAACATGATACTTAATCATGAGATATAGAACACTGAAAAGGAAAGGAATAAGTGGCATCTTTAATCCATTCTTCCCTGTTACCTGGGAGAAGCCCCTGGAAGAGACAGAAGACAGGTGATCTAATTCAATTTCCTTATAAACATAAAATAACAAAACTCCTGACAAAGAATCTAATGGTATTTGCTGACAGGGAAATCCTTACCTATAGAATACATTTTGAAGGATGGATAGTAATTTACTACTAGGTTGTAGTAAACAGCCTAGAGCCTATGGATTTATGGAGCATTGCTCTCTGGAAAATGTCATATAACTATCTGAGTATAAAATAGAGATGTTTCTCACAGCAATATCTTTTTGGATCCCCCTCCTAGAGTAATGAAAATAAAAACCAAAATAAACAAATGGAGCCTAATTTAACCTAAAAGTTTTTGCACAGCAAAGGAAACCATAAACAAAATGAAAAACAACACAATGGGGGAAAATATTTGCACATATTTCATGACTTAAATGGTGCACTGATGTGTAAGTAATGTGAACGGCACTCATTACTTTAAAAAGCACAAGAGAAAATCTAATGTGGCAAAAAGTACCTAGAGGGCTTCCCTGGTGGTGCAGTGGTTGAGAGTCCGCCGGCCAATGCAGGGGACGTGGGTTCATGACCCAGTACGGGAAGATCCCACATGCTGCAGAGCAGCTGGGCCCGTGAGCCATGGCCGCTGAGCCTGCGCGTCTGCAGCCTGTGCTCCACAATGGGAGAGGCCACAACAGTGAGAGGCCCGCGTACCGCAAAAAAAAAAAAAAAGTACCTAGAAAATTCTGTCAATGTTTCTGAATCTGTGCTTGCTTCATTCATGTAATTTGACTACTTGTAGCCTTTAAATTATTAGTAAAGTTTAATACTGCTTAACATTTCTGATTTGGTGTGTCTGCTTTGATAATCTGATGTTTGTGTTACCTCAAATATGTTCACACTAAGATCAGAAACAGGCAAAGATGTGTGCTTTCACCACTTCTATTCATCATTGTACTAGAGGTTCTAGCTAGCACAATGAGACAAGAAAAAGTAACAAATATAAGGCATAAAGATAAGAAAGGAGGAGGTAGATCTGTCTTTATTCAGAGATGACATGCTTCTATATGTTAAATAACCCTAAAAGATCTATAATACAAACTATTAGAATAATAAATTTAGAAATGCCAAAAGATAGAAGGTCAATATACCAAAAGTAATTGTATATCTATATCTTAGAAACTATTGATCGGAAAATAATGTTCAATTCCATTTTGAATAACATTAATATATTTAGGAATAAACTAAATAAAAAATATATAGTATCTCTCCACTAAAAACTAAAATAATTGCTGAGAGAAATTAAAGAAGACTTAAATAAATGGAGAGAGGTGCCATATTCATGAATTAGAAGACTCTATACTGTTAAAATGTCACTTCTCCCTATATTTATCTAAAAATCCTAGCAGACTCCTATAGAAATTGAAAAGGTGATTCTAAAATTCATATGAAATTGCAAAGAATTAAATCTAGCTAAAATAATCTTGAAAATGAAGAACAAAGCTGAAGGACTTACACTACTTGATTTCAAGGCATTATATTAAAGCTACAGTAACCATAAATAGTCTCATATGTATGGTCAATTATTTTTGGCAAAAGCACCAAAGCTATTCAATGGAAAAGGATAGTTCTTTCCATAAATTGTGCTGGAAATACTAGATATCCATATCCACAAAAAACAAAACAAAACAAAACCCTCAATCTCAAACCATATAAAACAAAACAAAGACATAGAAATGAATCATAGATATAAATGTAAAAGCTAAAAATATAAAACTGCTAGAAGAAAACAGGAATATACTTTTGACCTTGGGTAGGCAATGATTCTTTCTTATGACACCAAAAGCAAATAACCATAAAGGAAAAAACTTGATAAACTGGATTCTATTTTAAAAAAATAAGTTGGATTTCATCAAAATTAAAACTTTCTACTCTTCAAAAAAGACTGTTAAGAAAATAAGAGGCTGGAGTTCCTTAAAAAACTAAAAATAGAGCTACCATATGATCCTGCAATCCCAGTCTTGGTATATATATGGAGAAATACATAATTTGAAAAGATATGTGCACCCCAATGTTCATTGTAGCACTATTTACAATAGCCAAGACATGGAAGCAACCTAAGTGTCCATCGACAGAGGAATGAGTAGAGAAGATGTGGTATACATATACAATGGAATATTACTCATCCATAAAAAAGAATGAAATAATGCCATATGCAGCAACATTGATGGACCTAGAGATTATAACACTAAGTGAAGTGAGCCAGGCAGAGAAAGACAAATATCATATGATATTGCTTATATGTAGAATCTACAAAAAAAATGATACAAATGAACTTATTTACAAAACAGAAATAGACTCATGGACATAGAAAACAAACTTATCATCACCAAAAGAGAGGTAGGGATGGATAAATTAAGAGTTTGGGATTAAAATATACACACTACTATATATAAAATAGATAACCAACAAGGACCTATTGTATAGCACGGGGAACTTGACTCAATATCTTGTAATAACCTATAATGGAAGAGAATGTAAAAAAAGAATATATATATATATATATATATATAACTGAATCACTTTGCTGTATACCTGAAACTAACACAACATTATAAATCATCACTTTAATAAATATTTTTTAAATTAAAATTGAAATTTTTAAAAAAATTTTCAAAAGAGATACTTAGGCTTGAAGCTGTCACATAATGAAAGCAAATGTATTTTTCCCCGACTTATTAAAATTATCAGAATAACAAAACAGAAGAGGC
The DNA here is from genome assembly GCF_937001465.1 of Orcinus orca. Classification (NCBI taxonomy): domain Eukaryota; kingdom Metazoa; phylum Chordata; class Mammalia; order Artiodactyla; family Delphinidae; genus Orcinus; species Orcinus orca. The sequence goes on from NC_064562.1 coordinate 116,649,022, forward strand.
AAATCTCAGGTGGGGAGAAAATATTGTACATATATTAGATATATATTTCTTATCTAAAAAATATAAAGAACTTGTACAAGTCAATTATAAAAAGACTTGAATAAACACTTCACAAAATAAGAAATATAAATGGCCAATAAATATATGAAAAGATGCTCGACATTATTAGTTATTAGAGAAATGAGAACAGTTGAGTATGGTTGCCCCTGGAGAGCCAAATTAGAGAAAGGAGATAAGGAAGAAGGAAGATGACTCTTGTTTTCCATTGTAAATGTTTAGTACTATTTGAATTTCCAAAACTAGGGGACTTTTTAAAGCAAACATTAATTTTTTTAAATGAGCACAACCTATGAATCCAATGTGTTAGTCTGGTCCTTATAGGAAACAGAACTTATCCCAAATGTTCAAACCAAGAGCTTTTCATGAAAAGAATACTTAAGAATAGGCAGGGAGGAGGAAATAATGGATGGCAAAAATACCCATAAACCAGAAATAGTGGGAACCTGTTACCTTGCTTTGGGCTGATTGGAAGAGAAGAGGAAACAGAGGTGCTGGAGCCGTCAGACCTGGAACAGGGGAGGGGGAGTGGCCCAGATGGAGCTGCAGTCATGGAAAGACGGGGCTACTGCCAGATATATGGCACTGTAACAAATGGGAAAATATCCAGATCCCTCAAATCTCCTGCCAGGGATTCTCACTGGCCAAACCCAGTTTAAAGGCAGTAGGTAGTATAGTCCACAGGTATCAGCATCCCAGAACAGAGCAGTCAAATAAGGATGGAGAATGGGTTGGAGAACAACCAGCAAACCAACAATTCCACATTTTAGATACCCCCTTGAGAAATTCTTGCACATTTGTGACGAGATGTGCACAAAAAGACATGAACAAAGATGTTTTCTTTAGTATTGTCTATATTAGCAAAACGTTATATTCCCTTGGAAGAAAACTATATACCCATGAAGAGGAAAGAGCTAGATGCTATCTTTCAAACTAAATAGGTCTCAAGAACAAATATATAATATTCTCTCAGTAAATTTTTCGGCTACATAAAACAACACCATATATTGTTCATGGGTACATGTAAAAAGTAAAAAGTATGACTCATGGATTGTGTGTGGACACATTACATATATAATATGGATACAAGGAAATGAGACTGGGAAGATCAAATGATACTAAACTACATTTCAAGAATCCTAATATATGAGCAGTAGCAAGAAGAACTACAATCCTGCAGCCTGTGGAACAAAAAACACATTCACAGAAAGAAAGACAAAATGAAAAGGCAGAGGGCTATGTACCAGATGAAGGAACAAGATAAAACCCCAGAAAAACAACTAAATGAAGTGAAGATAGGCAAGCATTCAGAAAAAAGAATTCAGAATAATGATAGTGAAGATGATCCAGGACCTTGGAAAAAGAATGAAGGCAAAGATTGAGAAGAAGCAAGAAATGTTTAACAAAGACCTAGAAGAATTAAAGAACAAACACCTAGAAGAATTGAAGAACAAACAAACAGAGATGAACAATACAATAACTGAAATGAAAAATACACTAGAAGGAATCAATAGCAGAATAACTGAGGCAGAAGAATGGATAAATGACCTGGAAGACAGAATGGTGTAATTCACTGCCACAGAACAGACTAAAGAAAAAAGAATGAAAAGAAATAAAGACAGCATAAGACACCTCTGGGACAATATTAAACATAACATTCGCATTATAGGGGTCTCAGAATGAGAAAAGAGAGAGAAAGGACCCAAGAAAATATTTGAAGAGATTATAGATGAAAACTTCCCTAACATGGGAAAGGAAACAGCCACCCAAGTCCAGGAAGGGCAGAGTCCCAGGCAGGATAAACCCAAGGAGAAACATGCTGAGACACACAGTAATCAAATTGACAAAAATTAAAGAGAAAGAAAAATTATTGAAAGAAACAAGGGAAAAATGACAAATAACATACAAGGGAACTCCAATAAGGTTAACAGCTGATTTCTCAGCAGAAACTCTACAAGCCAGAAGGGAGTGGCATGATATATTTAAAATGATGAAAGGGGAGAACCTACAACCAAGGTTACTCTACCGGGCAAGGATCTCATTCAGATTTGAGAAACAAATCAAAAGCTTTACAGACAAGCAAAAGCTAAGAGAATTCAGCACCACCAAACCAGCTCTACAACAAATGCTAAAGGAACTTCTCTAAGTGGGAAACACAAGAGAAGAAAAGAACCTACAAAAACAAACCCATAACAATTAAGAAAATGGTAATAGGAACATACATATCGATAATTACCTTAAATGTGAATGGATTAAATGCTCCAACCAAAAGACACAGGCTCACTGAATGGATACAAAAACAAGAACCATATATATGCTGTCTACAAAGGACCCACTTCAGACCTAGGGACTCATACAAACTAAAAGTGACAGGATGGAAAAAGTTATTCCATGCAAATGGAAATCAAAAGAAAGCTGGACAGCAATACTCATATCAGATAAAATTGACTTTAAAATAAAGAATGTTACAAAAAACAAGGAAGGACACTACATAATGATGAAGGGATCAATCCAAGAGGAAGATATAACAATTATAAATATATATGCACCCAACATAGGAGCACCTCAATACATAAGGCAACTGCTAACAGCTATAAAAGAGGAAATTGACAGTAACACAATAATAGCGGGGGACTTTAACACCTCACTTACACCAAGGGACAGAACGTCCAGAAAGAAAATTAATAAGGAAACACAAGCTTTAAATGACACAATAGACCAGATAGATTTAACTGATATATACAGGACATTCTATCCAAAAACAGCAGATTACACTTTCTTCTCAAGTGCTCATGGAACATTTTTCAGGATAGATCATATCTTGGATCACAAATCAAGCCTCAGTAAATTTAAGAAAAATTGAAATCATATCAAGTACCTTTTCTGACCAAAATGCTATGAGACTAGATATCAATTACAGGAAAAACATCTGTAAAAAATATAAACACATGGAGGCTAAACAATACATTACTAAATAACCAAAAGATCACGGAAGAAATCAAAGAGGAAATCAAAAAATACCTAGAGACAGATTACAACAAAAGCATGATGATCCAAAACCTATGGGATGCACCAAAAGCAATTCTAAGAGGGAAGTTTATAGCAATACAAGCCTATCTCAGAACCAAAAAAACTTTCAAGTACACAATCTAACCTTATACCTAAAGGAACTAGAGAAAGAAGAACAAACAAAACACAAAGTTAGTAGAAGGAAAGAAATTATAAAGATCAGAGCAGAAATAAATGAACTAGAAACAAAGAAAACAATAGCAAACATCAATAAAACTAAAAGCTGGTTCTTTGAGAAGATAAACAAAATTGATAAACCATTAGCCAGACTCATCAAGAAAAAGAGGGACTGGACTCAATAAAATTAGCAATGAAAAAAGAGAAGTTACAACAGACACCGTAGATATACAAAGCATCCTAAGAGACTACTACAAGCAACTCTATGCCAATAAAATGGAAAACCTGAAAGAAACAGACAAATTCTTAGAAAGGTATAACCTCCCAAGACTGAACCATGAAGAATTAGAAAATATGAGCAGCCAATCACAAGCAATGAAATTGAAACAGTGATTAAAAATCTTGCAACAAACAAAAGTCCAGGACCAGATGACTTCACAGGTGAATTCTATCAAACATTTAGAGAAGAGCTAACAACCATCCTTCTCAAACTCTTCCAAAAAATTGCAGAGGAAGGAACACTCCCAAACTCATTCTATGAGGCCACCATCACCCTGATATCAAAACCAGACAGAGATACTACAAAAAAAGAAAATTACAGACCACTATCACTGATGAATATAAATGCAAAAATCCTCAAAAAAATACTAGCAAACAGAATCCAACAACACATTAAAAAGATCATACACCATGACCAAGTGGGATTTATCCCAGGGATGCAAGCCTTCTTCAAAATACACAAATCAGTCAATGTGATACACCATATTAACAAACTGAAGAAGAAAACCTATATGATCATCTCAATAGATGCAGAAAAAGCTTTCAACAAAATTCAACACCGATTTATGATAAAAACTCTCCAGAAAGTTGGCATAGAGGGATTTTACCTCAACATAATAAAGGCCATATACAACAAACCCACAGCAAACATCATTCTCAATGGTGAAAAACTGTAAGCATTTCCTCTAAGATCAGGAACAAGACAAGGATGTCCACTCTTGCCACTATTATTCAACATAGTTTTGGAAGTCCTAGCCATGGCAATCAGAGAAGAAAAAGAAATAAAAGGAATACAAATTGGAAAAGAAGAAGTAAAACTGTCACTGTCTGCAGATGACATGATACTATACATAGAGATTCTTAAAGATGCCACCAGAAAACTACTAGAGCTAATCAACAAATCTGGTAAATTGCAGGATACAAACTTAGTGCACAGAAATCTCTTGCATTCCTATACACTAATGATGAAAAATCTTAAAGAGAAATTAAGGAAACACTCCCATTTACCACTGCAACAAAAAGAATAAAATATCTAGGAATAAACCTACCTAGGGAGACAAAAGACCTGTATGCAGAAAACTATAAGACACTGATGAAAGAAATTAAAGATGATACAAACAGATGGAGAGATATACTATGTTATTGGATTGGAAAAATCAACATTGTGAAAATGACTATATTACCCAAAGCAATCTACAGACTCAATGCAATCCCTATCAAATTACCAATGGCATTTTTTACAGAACTAAAACAAAAAATCTTAAAATTTGTATGGAGAAACAAAAGACCCCGAATAGCCAAAGCGGTCTTGAGGAAAAAAACGGAGCTGGAGGAATCAGGCTCCTAGACTTCAGACTATACTACAAAGCCACAGTAATCAAGACAGTATGGTACTGACACAAAAACAGAAATATAGATCAATGGAACAGGATAGAAAGCCCAGAGATAAACCCATGCACCTATGGTCAACTCATCTATGACAAAGGAGACAAAGATATACAATGGAGAAAAGACAGTCTCTTCAATAAGTGGTGCTGGGAAAACTGGACAGCTCCATGTAAAATAATGAAATTAGAACACTCCCTAACATCATACAGAAAAATAAACTCAAAATGGATTAGACACCTAAATGTAAGACCAGACACTGTAAAACTCTTAGAGGAAAACATAGGAAGAATACTCTTTGACATAAATCGCAGCAACATCTTTTTTGATCCAACTCCTAGAGTAATGGAAATAAAAACAAAAATAAACAAATGGGACCTAATGAAACTTAAAAGCTTTTGCACAGCAAAGGAAACCATAAACAAGACGAAAAGACAACCCTCAGAATGGGAGGAAATATTTGCAAATGAATCAACAGACAAAGGATTAATCTCCAAAATATATAAACAGCTCTTGCAGCTCAATATTAAAAAAAACAAACAATCCAATCAAAAAATGGGCAGAAGACCTAAATAGACATTTCTCCAAAGAAGCAATACAGATGGCCAAGAAGCACATGAAAAGCTGCTCAACATCACTAATTATTAGAGAAATACAAATCAAAACTACAATGAGGTATCACCTCACACCAGTTAGAATGGGCATCATCAGAACATCTACAAACAACAAATGCTGGAGAGGGTGTGGAGAAAAGGGAACCCTCTTGCACTGTTGGTGGGAATGTAAATTGACACAGACACTATGGAGAACAGTATGGAGGTTCCTTAAAAAACTAAAAAAATAGAACTGCCATATGACCCAGCAATCCCATTACTGGGCATATACCCAGAGAAAACCATAATTCAAAAAGACACATGCACGCCAATGTTCATTGCAGTGCTATTTACAATTGCCAGGTCATGGAAGCAACCTAAATGTCCATCAGCAGAGGAATGGATACAGAAGATGTGGTACATATATACAATGGAATATTACTCAGCAGGAAAAGGAACGAAATTGGGTCATTTGTAGAGACATGGATGGATCTAGGAACTGTCATACAGAGTGATGTAAGTAAGAAAGAAAAAACAAATATTGTATATTAACGCATATATGTGGAACCTAGAAAAATGGTACAGATGAACCGGTTTGCAGAGCAGAAATAGAGACACAGATGTAGAGAACAAACGTCTGGCCTCCAATGGGGAAAAGTGGCTGGGGGGTGGTGGTGTGATGAATTGGGAGATTGGGATTTCCATATATACACTAATATGTATAAAATGGATAACTAATAAGAACCTGCTATATAAAAAAATAAATTAAATAAAATGAAACACTAAAAAGAAGCACTTTCAATCTGGTCTGGTTTAAGGGTACTTTGTCTTTATTTCATAGGAGAAAATTAATAAATAAAATCCTCTGAATAATTCAGCCCTAAAAAAAAAAAAAGAATCCTAATATGTGTCAAATTCTCTTTTAAGCACTTTAGATGTACTGTTTCATTAAATCTTTTCAGCAAGCCTGTCAGTAAGTGGCCATTATAATCCCTAATTTTTTTAAAATAAAAGTGAAGCACAGAAAAGGCCAACTGCCTTCCAAGGTCCCTCACTCATCCTTTCCTTAATTCAGAAAATAGTGAGTTTCGTGCAGTGTCAGCCACTGTTCCAGACAGTAAGGTGACAGCAGGGACAAAATTATTCCCTCCTCCAGCTCACCTTCCAGGGTGGGAGAAAGACAATAAACATAAATGATAAAGTCTAGAGATTATAAATTATAAAGTCTGTTAGAGGAAATTGTGTCATGGAGAAATGAATTAGCAGATTGTGAGAGTCCAATAGTGCTGGACTGTTGGCAATTTTAAATCGGGCCATCAGGGGAGGCTCTGCTAGAAGGTGACATTAAGTAGAAACATGAAGAAGATGACATAAGACACGTGGATTATGCGGCAAGGGCAGTCCAGGCAGAGGGAACAGCTGGTGTTAAGGCCTGAGGGAGGCATGTGCCTAGGAAGTTCATGGAACAGCCAAGGAACCAGCCTGTCTGTCTGTCTGTCTCTCACACACACACACATTTCACCAAAATGTCCCAGGTGCCTCTAACAGTGCCTGACATGTAGTAGGCACTCAATAGATATTTGATGAATGAATGAATGACTAGCTGAGAGGGAGAATAGTAGGAATAAAGACAGAGAAGGCATAAGAACTGGACCGTGCAGAACTGGAGCTGGCTTTGACTCTGAGTGGAATGGGCAGTCCCTGGAGAGATTTGAACACAACCAAACTTCAGTTTTAAAAGGATCACTCTGGCTGCTGAGTTGAGAATAGACTGAAGAAGGATGAGGGCAGAAGTAAGGAAAGCAGTTAGGAGGCCATTGAAATAACCCAAGCAAGTGATGTTGCTCTTGAAGAGCAAGCCACTATGATGATGATGCACCAGTCATTAAAGAGGATGTTTGATCAAACTGGTCCAGTTCTATACCCCTGGGGACCAGCAAAAAAGGAAAAACAAACAAACAAACAAAAAAAACTACACTTCATATGGAGGATAAATGTCAAAAAATAGTTAAGAAAACTTCAGTGGAAAAAATAATAGTGGGGAGCAGGTAAGGAGGCAATTTTGTTTTACTAGATTTTCTAAAAAGCATAAAGCCACTGTAACTAAAACATATTAGAAGTTCACAAATAGGGAACTTATGCTGTGATAAGGATGGTATTACAAGTCAATGGGAAAAGGGTGGTTTGTTTAAATAAAGATTGCTGGAACAATTGCCAGTCAAACAGGGAGGGAAAGTTAGATCCTTCCTTTCATCTACATAAAAAAATAATTTCCATGAGGATTGAAATACTTAAAAATGTATAACAATAACTATTTAGAAGAAAACCTATGAAAATATTTGCATGCCCTTGGCATTTGTGGCAGTGGTATGTGGCAGTGGGTGGGTTTCTTATGCAAGACAGGAAACTCAAAAGGAAAAAAAAGGAAATGAAGAAATATTTGACTATGTAAATATTTTAAATACAACAAAACGACAATAAGAAAAGTCAGAAAACAAAGAATAGACTGTGAAAAAATCTTTAAAGCACATCTATCAGATAAATAACTCCAGCATATCCTATATAAATAGCTCCTGTAAATTGACAATATAAAGACAAAAAGCCCAACTAAAAAATTGTCAAAGGATAAAAATGTTATAAAAGGGGAAATTCTGATGCTCATAGATACATTAAAAAGAAGTTCAACTTTACAATTAGCAGGGACATTACAATTAAAGTAACAATTAGTTAACATTTTGCCAACAGGCGGCAAAAAGTTTAGAAGAATGTTACATCCAGTGCTAGTTGAGGGGGTGAGGGGAGGGCAAGCCGGAAATTCTATAAATTGTTAATAACAATGGGCACTGGAATTACTGCCACTTTTTGAAAATTAATTTGGCAAACTGTGTTAAAATTAAAAATGTATGCATCCTTCTACTCACCGATTCTAGTTCTGGAAATTTATCCTACAGAATTAAATTGTATAGAATTAAAAGTATATTTACTAAAGTAGGAAGTATAAAGGGTATTTATTGAAGCACTGTCTGCCAAGCAACAAAGCAAAAAAATTAAAATTCATTAGTAAAAGGATGGCTAAAGTAACAGGATTGTATCCAGCCTGTGGAGTATTATGTAACTTTTTAAAAGAATGTTTTAGCACTGTATCAGTTTTCCTATTAGAATATTCATTATGGGTTGTAAGCGATCAAACCACCTTGCAGAGAAACACGAATAGAATTATTCTATGTCTGTAAAAAACAACTACATCCCACAACATGTATCTATCTTTTTATATTATGGTTATATAAGGATGCACTAGAGGTTATTAAAATCTGATAGAGGTGGTAGAGGAACATGTTTGAGAAAGGAGAGATGGTTTTGAGACAGATGAGAGAGGAAGAGACGACAACATAAAAAATACCCTGGCATTGTGCAAGAGAAAGAGTAAACTAGAAAATTCTATTACTAGAAGAGCAAATGTGTAAAACTAAATATGAATGTTGACAAGGCTAGTAGGTAACATGGAAAAATGGGAACACTATCTTGATTGGCTACAAAAAAAAAAAAAGTCATCCTTTGATACCAAACCTCATAATGCATCCCTCAAAATGGTGTTATGTATTTCCTCAACTTACTAACAGCAGCACCTCTCTGCAATGTCTCATGATACTTGCAAGCAATCACCATTCTTCACTTCCTGAATCTCTTTTCAAATCTACACACAGTGTATATCCCCCATATTTTCTTCTCTTAAAATAAAAATTAAAAAAATCTGAAACCTAAACTGCTAGCTCTTTAGCTTTATTTATTTATTTATTTATTGGCTGCACCACGCATCTTGCGGTATCTCAGCTCCCCGATGGAACACTGTCCCGTGAGTGAAACTGCCGAGTCCTAACCACTGGACCTCCAGGGAATTCCCTAGCATTTTTAAAGACTAATTTTTTATGAATTTGGAGAAACTCAGCTTCAGTTTGAAACTGAAGTTTAAAAACATTATCCAAATTCCTTAAAACAACCACATTTAAAATAATAGCTAAAATTGAAGTCTGTATGTAGAAAAATAAATAGGATTCACCTTTAATAATAAACTAAAATAACATAGTGAGCATCTGTTATTTATCAATGGTTTTATCAACTTGTTTAATCAATAAATAAGATGCAATGTCATCTTATTTACTCTCTGTAGATAACTTGTGGCAGTATCCGTGAGGTAGATTTTGTAATTCCTGACTCAGATCTTATGATTATGGCTCCTTCCATGCTTATGGCCAAGTGTGAACAACTAGGAAATCTCTGTCCTTAGAAATACTGTAACCCTTTAATTAGAGGTCCCAGACTGATGGGTAAAATGTTGAATGGAAATGTTACTGTCCCTGAGACAAGTGTATACAGTATATATTTAGGTGGTTCACAATCTGAAAATGAAGCCCTTTCTATGTGACTGAAGAAGAGCCCTGGCAGCTGCTTCTGGAAGTCCCCAGCCTCTCTGTGTTTGCTTTCTCCTGCCCCACCACATCCTTAACCTTTATTAAAGCTCTATGTGAATATACTCTGTGGGGCTTTGGGAGTCCTTTCAGTTATCCAACACCACTGCACCCTGACTCACACTGAACACTGAGCTTTCACTCAACTAACTTGTGTGGAAACCAACCATGCCCCATTCTCACACAGTTATTGGAAAATGGTTGTCATAGCGGTTAGGAATGAAACCAAGCAGGACCCTGTGGGACTCCTAGGCACAAAAGGAAATAGACTTCATTCAGCCTCCATGACTTTCCCTGAGTTCCAAAGGGTGGGTTCAAACAGTTGCTAAACATGAAAGGGAGAGGATGTGGAGACAAGGGACGAACAGTCAAGAGAAACTAGAGTGCAGCCTTGGGGCAGGGTCCTGGTTCCCCCTCGAGGCATATACATAACAATACCTTTGAGCTGTTTTGCAGATACTGAGACCCCCACCAGGTGGGAGGAGTTAACTGTGTGCTGCCCACAAGCTCATAGATCCCAGACAGAAGGTTGGAACCAGAAGGTTGGTGATGCTGACTCCCGCTTACCTCACCACCAACCAGTCAGAAGAATGTCCACAAGCTGATCACACCCTCCTCTTTGAACCATTACGATAAGACTCCTCACTACACCCTCCAGGTTGGGACACACAGTTTTAAGGGCATTTAGCCTGCTGTGGCCCCCTTTGCCTGGCTAAGCAATAAACCTATTCTTTTCTACTTCACCCCAAACTCTGTCTCCAAGATTCAGTTCTGTACCAGGGTACAGAGGCCAAATTTTGGCTACAGTCACATCCTTCAAGCGGTGGTTCCATCCTCAGGTTCAAAAGGTGGGTCCTAATGAGGACCAATTACAGAATTTTCAGAGTCCAATGCAAAATAAAAATGGGATCTTGTTATTCAAAAGTTATGAAAAATTTTGAAATGGTGACAGCACAGCATTAAACCAAGTGCAAGGCCCTTGTAAACACAGGATCCTATGTGACTGCAACAGGTCACCAGCACATGAAGCCAGCTCTGGTCCTGATCTAACTACAATTAGGGATGCCAGACCGTTCCAAGTCATGAGGAGAAATCTTCCAAGAAGCTTCTAGGAAGTTTTTTTTTCTCACTACCAAGAGCTACACACATGGCCAGAGTCATGCTCTTTTCCCTTCAATCTTTGTGTTGTCTGGAGGAGGTAGCTGGGCTGTTGCTAGTAGCCTAAGGATGACACTGCCAAACCCAAGATGGGAGCAAGTAAAGATGGTGAGAACCATGCCCTTGATCATGGTCTAAAATCTGATCAACCAACCCTGCAGTTCCCCTTCCATTGGACCCCGTGATAGATGAGATCATCCATTTCCTTAGTGATTAAACCTACTTGAATTTGAGTTTTCTGTTCACTGGAAGTGAAACCATCCTTCTCAACTGAATCAAAGGCATCCAAAGTAGCTACTATTATTTCTCATTTTAGAGATGTGAAAACAAAAAGCCAGAGAGGCCATTCTGCTCTATATCCTAAAGCAGATACATGATAGAGCTAGGATTTAGTCCCAGCTCTGCTTTGTACACCTAATTTCATGTGAATAGTGTCACTGGACTTGTGCTATACAGCAGCCCTGCTCTAAAGATGGCTGCTTTTCAACTTCCAACATTTTCCCCTTATAAAGGCAGAGGCCATGTTCAATACTAGAAGTAAAGCAAAGTAATTTATTCAGTTGTGTGATCCCCTAGACTTCTTTTGAAACTTTCCCTATTGATAGAAAAATTCTTAATGACTGAAAATATAAGAAAAAGAAAGATACGCCCAAAACATAATATATCTTCCATTAGGACTGGCTCCATAAGTTACAGAATCCCAAGCAAAATGAAAGTGTGGGGCCCCTTGTTCAAAACATTAATCATTTTAAGACAGTGACAGCAGAGTATTAAGCCAAACATAGGGCCCTCCTAAGTGCAGGGACTCCTTTGACTGTTCAGGTCACACACCCCTGAAGCCAGCCCTGCCTTCAGTTAATTATTTTCATTGAAAAGACAATTGTATTAGTTTCCTATGGCTGCTGTAACAAATTACCAGACACTTGGCCACTTAAAACAACACACATTTATTACCCTATGGTCTGGAGACCAGAAGTCCAAAATGAGCTAAAGTCAAGGTATCAGTGGGGCTGGTTCCTTCTGAAGGTTCCAGGAAAATCTATTCCTTGTGCCTCCCAGTTTCTGAAGGCTGCTGGTATTCTTTGACCCATTGCCCCATATCACATAGCCCTTTTCCTCTGTTTCCTTCATCACATTGCCTTCTCTCTGACTCTTGACTCCTCCTGCACCCCTCTCATAGAAACCCTTGTGATTACCCCATCCCTACCTGGGTAATAAAGGATAATACCCCCGTCTCAAAATCCTTAACTTGGTCACATCTGCAAAGTCCCTTCTGCTACGTAAAGTTCCAGGAATTAGAACAGGATCCCTTTGGAGGGCCATATTCAGTCTACCATACCAATATAATCCGCTTTTTAAGTGTCTAGTGTGCTTCTAAAGCAGCCAAGACAGGTAGTATCATGAAATCATTGAGCTGGAAAGGACTTTTGAGTTCTCTAACTGCTGGAAATTCCCAACTAAATATCTCATGGGCACACAAACTATTTCCAAAATGGAACTTGCCCTTTTTTCTACCCATCAATAGTCCTGTTGCCACTTTGGTATGTGCTATCTCAGCAAATCGTTCAAAAATCTATACAGTTGTGCAAGGCAGAAACGTAAGAGTCATCCTGGATGATTTCCTCTGCCTCATGCCCCATTCCCACCCTCATTTCCAGCTGATCCCCAAGTCCTGCTAATATATAGCCTCAAAATTTTTCTAGAATCTGTTTCATCCCTGCCATTGTCAAGCTTAGGTCCTCATTATCTCCTCTAACTGCTGTCCCTGCCTCTATTTTCTCTCCATTCCAATACATCTTCTAAAGATCTGTAAAAGAGTATTTATTACAGCATTGTTAAAAGCACCAAAAAATTGGAAATATCCTAAATTTCTGAAATTAGAGAGCCATATTCATGATATAGTCATAGAATGGAATCCCAGATGGCATTGAAATGGATAAATTGAGTTATGTGCATCAAAACAGATAACAAAACTATGATACTGAGATAAAGAGAGGTAGCAGAATATGTATGTTATGAACATATATACACCCAGATACATATATGTAACATATATACATATACATATGTGTATATAAAGTTAAACACATGTGAAACAGTACTCTGTATTATTTAGGGATAATACATAAGTAGTAAAGGTACATAAACATTCATCAAAATGATAAACACAAAGTTCAGGATAGGGGTGACATTAGCAAAATGATGGAAGAGAAAGAGAAAGCTCTAGACCCTCTTTCCTCCAATAGACACATCATATAGACCAGTTCCCTTTGTGAGAAATCCAAAACTCGGGATGATATTTTCTCGAGGGAAGGATGGGGACAATGTGTATAGGGAAGGACAGAGGTGGCTTCAGGAATATCTGCAATGTTTATGTTTTGTCTTGTAGGAGGAGGATATCTGAACTAAATATAGTACAGACATTAGGAGTGTCTAAAGCTGGGTGAAAACTATGTGGGTGCTTGTTAAGTATGCTGACCATATCTTGAAATATCCCATAATCTAAAAGGAAGTTGAAAGCCCCAAGAAGAAAGAAATTCACATTCTGGCTTTCATGAGTCTCCCAGCATAAATGACAGCTCCTACCCAATCCACCCAGAGTCATCAGGCCCTGCCACGTTCCCTAATCTTCACACTTCATTATAATAAATGGAAGACAATCAAAGATCACTAGACATTTGAGGAAAACTTCTCATTGAAAACAAGAGAATAAAATGATCCCCACCAAAAGAAACTCTTTTAAAAATTCTCAGTAGGGCTTCCCTGGCGGCGCAGTGGTTGAGAGTCTGCCTGCTAATGCAGGGGACACAGGTTCGAGCCCTGGTCTGGGAGGATCCCGCATGCCGCGGAGCGGCTGGGCCCGTGAGCCACAACTACTGAGCCTGCGCGTCTGGAGCCTGTGCTCCGCAACAGGAGAGGCCGCGATAGTGAGAGGCCTGCACATCGCGATGAAGAGTGGCCCCCGCTTGCCACAACTAGAGAAAGCCCTCGCACAGAAATGAAGACCCAACACAGCCAAAAATAAATAAATAAATAAATAAATAAGCCAAGCATTTGAAGGCCTTTAAAAAAAAAAATTCTCAGTAGTATAATCCTCAGAGAGATTAAAGAATATACTGCATTCATAACATTCTATAGAAAAAAATTATATATATATATATATATAGGAAGATAAAAATCTAAGAATTCTTCCAGAAAGTAAATAGAAAGGGAAAAAGGAAGAAAATATAAGAGATTGAGAGGCATAGCAGATCAATCCTGAAGTTTCATTATCTGAATAATAATATAATAATGAAGATGATGACAGAAATAGATACTATAAGGAAAACAAGAATTTTTTTTAAAAAAAGCAAATTTTAGAATTGAAGGACATAAGTCTCTAGATTGAAAAGCTATATTAATTGCACAGAACAATTGATAGATAGATAGATAGATAGATATCTAAATGATAAAGAGAAAATTCTAAAGGTTCCAGAGAGAGGGAAGGGTAACAGTTTACCTATAAAGGAAATAGAAGTAGGTATCAAAGTTCTCATCCACACTGAAGCCAAGAAAACAATAGAGCTGGTCATCCAAAGCTTTGATGAAATTTTATTTTCAACCTAGAATAACCCATTGGCATCATATAAGGGATGAAAAAGATAGCTTTAGACATTCAAGGCTTCTGAAAACTTACATCTAAAACTCTTTCTAGTAGGTTATTTGAGATCATCTCTGGCAAGAAAAAGAGTAAGCAAACAAACAAGCAAGCAACAAACAGAAAACTAAGGGATTCCAGTATCCAGGGTTTTAACAAAGGAAAAAGGAAAGAAATGAACTAAGATCAGAGGATGCCCAGTGGGAAGCAGGTATAGACACAAGTGCAGATTAGAACTGAAAGTCAAAAGGTGTCAGGAAGGAGATTTGGGAGTTGGGAGAGCGGGAGGGAACTTTTTAGAACATCCTATTGAATGCAGTGGTTGGAAAAGATTTAAAGTATATTTCTTTTCAGTAATGAAAGAAAACCTGCAAAGAAATTCCATGAAAATCAGAAACTCACAATCATGTAATCACAATTGTGTAACTACTTTGACTTTCCACTTGTAGAGTCCACCTAAAGGAAAGGGACAATGACACTTATGGCTACAGAACAGAATGTAAATGTTCAGCCTTGAAAATGTAAAAATGTAAAAGTTGAGGATGTAGAAACCAGAGGGGGGCATGGAGAGGAGGACAGGGGAAAGGCACTGGGTGGGGGTGGGAGGTGGTTATCTCCATCATATAAAACTAGGAGCAAAAGTTCTGTCTCTATAGTGGAAAAACAAATTAAAGTGTAAGCACATTATTGCAAATTGCAAGGACAACCAAAAGAGAAAAACAAAAAAAGAAATGATTGTATATGATAATTCCAGGGAGGTGAAGTGATGATTCCTGTAAAAGAAGTAATTCCTCTTTTATCGTTGCAGAACAGAGAATTCCTAAAATTGATAAATCAAAAAAGAACATTATACTCCTATTATTTAGCCATATGGAACGAATCTTACGTGATAGCCTAAAGAATTAAAAGTGGAGTTAATTAGAAGCCCCTAGAATAATATCTGCCTGGCATGTAGCCATCCTCAGTCAATATTGATTTACTAAATGAACAGTTGAGAAGGGATGGAGTAGTGTGGACCGTTGTATTTCTGTCTTTCTATTCCATTGGATATTTTAGCCATAAGCATGCATGACTATTAAAAGATACAGAGAAAGACAAACACTGTATGCTATCACTTATATGTGGAATCTAAAAAATAAAACAAACTAGTGAATATAACAAAAAAGAGGCAGACTCACAGATATAGAGAACAAACTAATGGTTACCAGTGGGGAGAGGCAAGGGGGAGGGTCACGATAGGGGTTGGGGATTAAGAGGTACAAAATACTATGCATAAAATAAATAAGCTGGAAGGATATATTGTACAGCACAGAGAATATAGCCAATATTTTATCATAACTGTAAATGTAGTAATCTATAAAAATTTTGAATTACTACACCTGAAACTAATATAATATTGTAAATCAACTATACCTCAATAAAAAAAAAACTAATATTATCACACTACATGCTAAAATTTCTATGAAACAAAAGAAAGTTATCAAAATTTTAAGCATTAAGGATTTGAACATGAACCTCTCCCAAAGAAAAATAAATTCACTATGTTTTAAAAAACAGATGTCATGTTTTGGTTTGAGAACAGTTTGTATAAACTACAGATCAAAATACAAAGTACATTCTGCAGTACTGAAAATACAGTTTTCATGAATGGATATTTGGAATTCTTGCATTTTTCACTTAAAATTAACTGGCTTCTTATCTATAATTTTCACAGTTTTATTTATAAAATGATAAGAAAGAATTTCCAACTAGTATTTGCAAGTACTTCTCTGCAAATAACACATCCCTGGTGTGGGTAGTCTTTATTTCCAACTAATGTAAAGCCAAATTGGATAAAATTATTATAATATTGGATATAATTTTCTTTTTATTATTTTTAATTACTTGAGGAATCTTGATATAATACCTATGAATTTGGATCACATACCTGCAACTCAGGTCACTAGAAAATCTCATCTTGAGGCTTGAATATGTTGAAAAATTATAATTTTTTTACTCCCATTTTCTTTCATTTCAACATCAGCATTCTCTTGGCCTTCTTATTTTGTCTGTTAGCTATTTTGGGTATTCACTAAATAATCTGCAATTATGAAGAAATGGTTCAAAACTTCATACTGATCACCATTCCACTGGGGAGCAATATCTAGCTGAGTGAATGACCTGCCAGCTGACAGCTTGATTCTGACTGTGCTCATCTGACCATCAGAAACCACGATATGCATGTAGAGCTCTCAAAGTTGTCTGTTTTAAAGGCAGCAAGAAGAGAAGATATATCATCCTTTACTCTAAGATTCCAATAAAAATGGTGAGAGGGGCTTCCCTGGTGGCGCGATGGTTGGGAGTCTGCCTGCCGATGCAGGGGACACGGGTTCGTGCCCCCGTCCGGGAGGATACCACATGCCGTGGGGCGGCTGGGCCCGTGAGCCATGGCCGCTGAGCCTGCGCGTCCAGAGCCTGTGCTCCGCAATGGGAGAGGCCACAACAGTGAGAGGCCCGCGTACAGCAAAAAAAAAAAAAATGGTGAGAGAATCCCAATGGTAGGAGATGCAATGGTGCTCAATTTATAGCTGGGAATTTTTGAAGGGGTTGGAATGGGAAGAGAAAGATCACTTCTATTTCTTCTGCAGACTTTTCCCTCTGAGTTGTTGCTTCTGCTGAATTATTTGAAAGTGTAGATCATGCAACACATACTGTTCATTCTTCATATCATGTTGGCTCATGCTTTGCCCATTCCCAACATTTACTTTTCCCAGCAACACTGGATGGGTTCACATTGGGTTTTGTTGTGAGTGACAGGAAATCCAAAACAGCAGTGTATTTCCCTCTTAAGTAAATTAAATTGGGATAATCACTGAATGGTAGGTATGGTAGCTCCATGATTGTCAGGAACTCAGGCTCCTTCTACCTTGTTGCTCCACCATCCTCAACAAGTTATATTTACTTTTATGGTCCATAATAGCTGTTAAAGCTCCAGCCGTTGCCTCTTCATCCCTCTACTCAAGCCAACAGAATATAAAAAGGGGCAAAGAATTGCACATGCCTTCCTTTAAGAACACTGCTAGATGTCATGTATACTCGTTCTACTTGCTTTTCCTTGACTAGAACCTAGTAACATGATCATACCTACCTACAAGCAAGACTTGGAAATTTAATCTTTCTTTTGAGCAGAAAGAAATTGGAAGAGGCTTATTACTAAGAAAAAAAAAAGGAAACAACTAGAAGACTCTGCTACCATTGTGATCTTAAACTGATGGCAAGTGCCCGTGGGCTGCCTATGAATGCTTTATAGAGTACTCCTAAGGAAAGGAGCTCATAAAAGGCTACAGGTTTACATGCCCAGCTAAAAGTAGGCTTCTTGTAAGGAAGAAGAAGAAAGCAAACATTGGGAGAAAACTGGCAGCTTCCAACATAACCATGAATGCTGAGTTGTGTGTATCAGACTTTTCCTAAAGAGTCAGGGCAACAGAGGAAGTTTACATAAAACAGTGAAAAACACTGATTGTAATCTTAAAGTCTGTGACCATCCAACTCCTGGGAATTGATCACAGGTCACAAGGCATCTTAGGGTAAATTCTCCCGTCTTCACCCCTTCTCACTTCTCTGATCTTTTCTCTCAAGTCTTCAGAACCTCGAATTCCTGGGAGCGATATCATTCTGCATAAGAAATCAACTCTCAGCTTTAGGTGTGGAAAGTGAGGTCCCAAAGTCAAGATCTAGAATTTTATTTTCCCTAACAAAGACAGTTTTTCCCCAAGAGGATTTCTAGTTCCAGTCGTCTTTGAAGTAATGTTTCCACCCAGTTTAACTTGTTTGTTAAATAAATGAATGGTCCAGATTTTTCTCTACAGGGTTCCTGGATAAAATGGAAAGATAAATTCTGGGTACTATAACCTCCATACTTGTATTCTCAGTATACAAAGGTGAGCAAAATAAAAATGATGTTTGTTCTCATGGGTCTTACCATCCAGTACCATCCAGATTTTGTGAACAAGTGGATCTCAAGACACCTGCCACCCACACATTTCTTAGACAGCAAGAGTTTGGGGCTATATACAAGAACAAGAAAAAAAAATCCATACGTAAGCTGAGCCTTCCCAGAGTTTTGTCACTCGCGATGCATATGGACCTCATGTGTTTTAGTAAGCAGACTTCAGGAATGAATAACAACAACAGTAATAATAATAGCTATTATTGTCTAGAAAATATTTCCAGTTCCCCGAGGCGCATGGTAGAACAGCCCTCCTCTGTCTCTTGCAGCTAGGTGCGGTCACGTGACTTGCTTTGGCCAATTAAATGTGAGTGAATGTCATTTGCCACTTCCGGTTGGAAGTTTTAAGAGTCAGTGCTCAGGTAAGCCAAGCTTTCCTTCTCCTGTTTTGACAACTGACGACACATCAGCTGGCGGCTGCTTTGTCAGCCTGGTTTGTGGACTAAAGATGTCAGGGAGCCGAGTCCTCAGCTAATTGAAGATGGATATATAGTATAAGTGAAAAATAAACCTTCGTCTTTTTAAGCCACTGAGATTTGGGGGTTATTACTAGAATGTAACCTAGCTTATCCTACTTGATTCAATAGCCAAATTATCTATGCCTCTCAATATGAACATCGTTTAAAGTTTTTTACAAAAGTTAACTCATCTCATTCTCATATGAAGCAGATACTATTATTATCCCCATAATTTTCCCAGATGAGAAAATTTAGAAATGAAAGAGTGGATTCGTAATTAAGTGTCAATACTCTCGCACCTGAGGATTCTAAGTCTGCTTTCATGCTCTGGTCACTCAGACCACAGTTTTTTCCTCTTGAATTAATAAATAATCACTCAACTATCGTGGGTGCCTGTTAAGTGCCAGGGTCTCCACCTTGGGCACTGGGAATACAAGAGTGAACGAGACAGACAATAACTTATTTTGTAGTGGAGGAGAATGAAAAGACTCAAGTAAATGAATAAAAAGTAATTTCAGTTCATTATGAAGAACATAAAACACAGAGATGTGACAGAGTGAGGGGAAATTACAGTTCTGTGAGATGAAATTGTTAGAAAGGCGGTTTTTGAGTTGAAACGAGAGAGATGAGAGACGTGGCAGGCAGAGGGAACGGGGCAAGGGCCTTGAGACAGGAGAGGCAGGTGCATCAGCTGTGCAGAGGGAGGGAGCCAGTGTGGCAGACAGCAAAGGCTGAGGAGCGGGTAAGAGATGCTGCTGGAGGCTGTGCAGGAGTGGAGGGTCCCGCAAGAACTTTGCAGCTGAGGAGTGACTCGACCCCATCTGCTTTGTGGAAGCAGCACTCTGGATGCTGCAGTATGGTGAGCTCATCCTCCACCCCTATCCTTTTTGAAACTCCGGGCGTCTACTGCGTCTGGCTAGAACGCAGCCTGAGCCACGAGCGACCATGCGCTGAGTCTGAGAGTACAGCCCACCCGAATTACTTTACCCTGTTCCGCGGGTCACCCGCTCGGACAGTGCAGCCCTGTCCGATTGCTCTGAACGTTTCTCACCTGCCCCCCCCTCCCTTTCTGTACCCATCCCCTCCCCTAGGGACCAGCCCGCCTCTGCACCTTGCTTTGCCTAGGGCTGATCTAGGCCGGGGACGCTGACGACTCCACCCAGCTTCGTGTTGGAAGACGGGCCTGTTTTGTGCCCAGTGCCTCAACAACCTGCAAAACACCCGGCACGCGTGTCCTGGTGGGACTTACGGCCCAGAGGCGGCGGCGCACACTTATTTATTTGTAAGTCTACCAAATGTGGGGGGTGGAGGGCTCATCAGGAATGCCTTTAACCCCGAGGCATTCTGGATCTTCCAGGGCGACATTTGCATTTGTTTAAATGCAAATGTTGCGATTGCTGCAAACCTCTGTCGGGAGAACTCAAGGGAGGCCTCACTAAGGCCGGCGCCTAGCGCTACATCGAGTCCTCGGAGATCTCGTCCAGCCCCCGACGCTGACGCTCCCACTCCCGCGACACTAAAGAAACAAAAGCAAAGCAGCACAGCGCGATTCTCTCAGGAGTGGGGTCAGGGGGGAGGGCGGTCCGCGGTCCGGAGGCGCCCGGGCTACTTCCCCGACGGCCTGCAGAGCGCTGGGCCGCCCGTGCGCCGGCGCGGGGTAGAGCTCTACACATGCGGAGCCACAGAGCAGCGACTCCACAGGCCGCCGGCAGTACTGCAGCACGGGGCGCTGGCGGGCTGGGCGGGGCGGGGCGGGGCGGGGCGGGGGCGACGTCCCGGCGGCCTCCCAAGGCTCTACCGACCGCGCATGACCGTTGCGCTGCTCGCAGCTCCTGGCCTAGCCCACCGCGGTGTACCGCGGCTCCGGAGGCGGCGGCGAAGGCCGTGGAAGCCGGCAGCGCTGGGGAAGGAGGCAGCGCCACAGGTAAGCACGAGGCGGCTGGGATCTGAGCCTAACCCCAGGCGCCCTTCGCCCCGACAACCTCCATCAATGGTTGCCCCAGTTACTCCCTTAGAGTTGAGATAAGCGTCTCAGAGACCCGCAGTAAGTTGCCCAATGCCACACAGCCGTTACAGATGAGTAATGGGACCGGGATTCGACTCTGCAGCCTCCACTCCCTGCGCCCCAGGACTGGGAGGATAGCTGAATTTGGGTATTTGTGCTTGGAGACTTTGGGCAAGGAGGCCTTTGTCCCACTTTAACAGATGAACAAACTAAAACTAAGGCTCAAACTTACTAGACATTTTTGAAATATTTCAAAATGTTCAAAAACAGAAAAGCCGCTTCCTTGGGTCTCCTGTTTATTCATGGCCTTTATGTGCCTGGAATTTACATGTCTTTGTCCTCACCCCTCCTCCTCAAACACTAGCACGAAGTTCCTGACCCGGCTGTTAGAGACCTGGCCCTTTTCCAAGGCAAAATGGGGTCAGGTACCTTTCTCTGAGACACTGGCAGAATCTGAGTTAATGGCTCCCTAAGATCCCAGGGTTTGTAAGCGCCTAGGATGATGTAAATCTACACCGCCCTTCCTTCTTTCTCAAACACCCCCAGCCTGTGCCCATCTCAGGGTCTTTGCCCATGCTCTTCCCTGTGTGTAAAGCTCTTTTCCATCCTCCTGTGCTGGGCCCTACTCATGGCTTAGAGTTCAATTTCAGAGCCTCTTTCATTGAGCCTTTCATACCATCCTCTCTCTTGCTTTGCACTCCCTTCCACATCACCCCACCCAGTTTTATTTCACCCCCGCCGGCCTCTAGCACTCCCTAATATTAATTATATATTCCATTAACTGTTTGAGATCTACAGCCCCCAACAAAATGAATGCTCCCAGAAAGCAGAGCCTTATCTTTTTCCTTACTCTATCCTCAGATGTAGCCTGCACCTGCACTAAATAGGCACTCAACAAATGTTTGTTGAATGAATAAGTAAGCTGCCAGCCCTTACCCTCAATGCCTGGTCTTGTTCACATGTCTTCCCTCCTCTCTCCTATATGTTAGGCAATCATATCTGGGAGCTTGTATTAGTTTCTTAGGACTGCTATAACAAACAAATTTATTGTATCACAGTTCTGGAGACTAGCAGTCTGCAGGGCCGGGGTCCTTCTGCAATCTATATGGAAGATGCTTTCTTGGTTTTTTTTTTCAGCTCTGATAGCCCTAGGCATTCATTAGCTTATGGCAGCATAACCCCAATCTTGGCTTGTCTTCACCTGGCCCTTTTCTCCCTGTGTGTCTCTGTTTTCATATGACCTTCTCCTCTGAATCTCTTCTCTTCTTTTAAGGATACCAATCTTATAGGATTAGGGCCCACCTAATGATGTCACCTTAACTACCTCTGCGAAGACCCTATTTCCAAATCAGTTGCATTCACAGGTGTGAATTCCCATTTCCATTCACTGGGCTTTAATATCTTTTGAGGGGATATAACCCAACCTATAACAGAGGGTGATCCATGGAACACTGAAAAGGGATTTAGGCAAACTAAGCTGGAGGATGGGGAAGAAGACAGGAAGGGTAGCCCTAAGTATAGGACTTCAAGGGTTTCTACAGGAGTGGCTTCTATCCCTCCCTGCTTGGCCCTTTTCCAGGCTGTAAACACCCCATTTCCAGACCCTCCACAAAGCATTGTACCTCACTGATTGGGCTCCTGAGAAATATAAATCTGTCAGAACTATGCTAAGCCTGGACCTGCCTTCTGCTGTTTAATGCTGACAATTGCTTGTGAGGTAGGTCCTATTCTTCACTGAATTTTATGGGAGAAACTGAGGTTCAGCCAGGTTAGGGAGCAAGCTCACAACTTGTGTGTGCTCGAAATGTATAACCAGCTCTAACTCCAGAGGCATTTCCAGGAGATCCAGAGGTACTCTTTTGTCAGTTCTATGTGACTCAAGAGGGCAGAACTGTAATGCATGAGTGTATGTTACACGGAGAGGCAATGATTTGGGCTAAATTTCAAGAAAAATTTTTCTAACGCTTAAAATTAACAGTTTTTCTGATTTGGCTCATTTTGCCACCAGAGATTTTCAGGCAGTGGCCATTTTAGATTCTCAATGCCCTTCCCAAACCCACCGCACTCTTGAGGGTGACTTTGAACTCTCTGCTCCATTCTCTCTGTTATGAACTGGACATAAGTGTAATTTTCCGAGAAGAGCTCCACTAGCTTCTCTGAGCCCTAGGAGATAGAGAACCAGGAAGCGCCCTTATCAGCAATGACTATGGCAGCATAGCACAGGGGTTAGACCTGGTGTCGGTGTTCCATCCCTGGGTTGTCATTCTCTCTGCCCAGCTCTTGTTATTTCAGTGGTGGGCATTTTTGTCCACTGCTGGTCCTGTGGCTGGCACTGTCATCCTGAACTCCACTTCTCCGTGTTGAAAAACTGTCCCAGCCCTGCATCTCCTTCCTGCATCTGGCCCATGTCTATGCACCCTGACCTCTGGCCTCCGACAGGAAGGTGCTGGAAACCAGCCTTGCTCCTTCCGGAGCCTTGAAATAAACTTTTGGCTGTTTTTCCTGAAGAAACTTCTCTCCTCTGCCATAATCTATTCTTAATAGGAAGAAATTGCATTTTGTAGGGAGCGGCATCCGAGTCACTGAGTAGGGGGACTCTAGCAATGCGGTCCACTTCTTTCCTTAGGGAGGGGTCTATTCTAGGTATATTTTCCTTCTGGAAGGTCGAAAGTGAGCAGGGGGGAGTGGTTCCCCCCACACACGGTACTAGAGTCCAAGAAGCAAGAGAAAATGGTGGCATTACGTAAGCTCACTCCATCTCCAGGTTCTCCCACAATCACTGTCTCGTCTGACCCTCGAAACAACCTACGTGGTAAATAAGGCTCTGGGCTTCAGGTCTGATCTTCCCCCACCTTTAAAAGTGAAAATATTGAGACTCCGAGAGGTCAGAGGACTTCCTCGCCCAAGGTCGCGCAGGCTTGTAAAGGAGTCAGGAGAGTTGGGATTCGAACCTGAGTCTTCAAGGTCATTTCGTTCACTGCTGCTTTCAAAAGAGAAAGAATTTGGACGCTGGAGATCTGAGCTCCTTTTCTACTGGACTTTAAGCTCCACAAGGGCAGGGAGCAAAGACCCCCTCCGCTTGGACCCAGCGCGGGCACACAGCAGGGGCCCACCACCGCTCTGCTGGGCCAACAATGGAAGCAGAATCAGTTCTTTTGCAGGGAGGCCCCGGAGCTTGCGGACATCCAGGCCAAGCATGGACATTGTGCGCAGTGGATGTGGACGCGTTCGGGCGAGCTCTGAGTCCAGGACCAGGGCTCGGCTGGGTCTTGGGCTCCGCGCCGCGCTGAAACCTGGTGAGGGCGGGCGCAGCTTTAGGGACCTCGGGCGCCAGCTGCGCTCCAGCCGAGCCTCTGCACGCACACTGCGCACGCGCGGCGCCGCCAGGCTCCGCCCCCCGAGTAGGGACCTACAGCGGGCGGCCGCGGAGGCGGCAGCGGTGGCCTGCGGCCGGCGGTGTAGACGCCCCTTCCCGGGACCCGGACCCGGCTCGGTGAGTGGCTGAGTGGGAGGACTAGGGTGCCGGGTCCGCGTGCGCGGGGCAGGCGGGGCCGGGCGGGGCCGGGGTGCGGAGGGGTGGCGCGGGGCCGTGCGGGGCAAGGACAGGACGAGGCCGCGCCGGGCAGGCAGCCGGGGCCAGGTGGTGCGGGACTCGGCCCCGCGTGCCCGAGCCGCCGGCCGGCGTCTTGGCAGGAGGCCCCGGGGCAGACGGGTCTCGGCAGCGGGCCCCGGGCTGGGTGCGGAAGAGAGGGCGGCGGCCTGGAGGGGAGGGGAGGGGGCGCCGGGCCGGGGGTGGGGGGAGGGGACGCCCGGCAGGGGGGCTCTCGCCGGGCCGGGGACAGGGAGTACGGACCTCGGGGTCCGGGGGTGGCGGCGGGTGCGCAGCCGGCGACCCCCGCTCGACCGCCTTTGTGCCGCGGCCGCGACCCTGTAGGCTCGCCCCGAATGCGCCGGGTCGTGACCCTTGGCGGCGGCGTCCGGGCTGCGGGACGGCCGGTGTGGAGCCGCCGAGCCCGGCCTCCTCCGCCCGCCCCCAGCGTTTTAAATGATGCATCTCCTGGGAGAGTTCCTACCGGTCGGCTCCGAGCAGGAAGTGTCGTCAGGAGGCCATTTTTAAAGCCTCCTGAGGGCCTAGGAGGTCAGCGTTGACGTGGTCCGGTTTTCAGTGGTTAGAAGAAACCCCTGCGATCCCTGGAAGGGGCCCGGACGACCCCTGGGGACGAGGCTGTAAACCCACTGTATCCGCGCCTTCCCTTCCTAGCAGCCGCGCTGTGAGACGTGGACGGCCTTGGATAACGTGTACCGTCGGTGTGTGTGCCAACAATAAACTTGAAAACCAGACTGGCATTGTCTTTCCTTGGGAGTTTTGGGGCATGTGCCCGGGGATGGGCTTGTCCATCTTTTGGTGGTGAGGGTGTAAAGGGAGGATAATGATGAAGGTGTGACTCGGTTCTAAATGCTGATGTCACTCTTTGTGGGATCTCCCCCATCTCAGCTGCCCTTTTATCTTGTTGCCTTGGGGTCCTTGGGCAGTTTGAGGCCAGGAAACCACGCAGGGTGCAAAAGAATGAAAATGCCTAAATCGGAAAGGGAAAGCCAAAGGAGAGAATGAAATAAAACACTTAAATTCCTCTATATATGTTGGTTATTCCGTGTATCCCGTGAAAATACGCTTGATTTTAAAAACTGGGATAATGAACAGTTGATCAACCTAACATGAAAAATTAGAAAGTGAAATACTGAGCACTGTGTCCTGATTAAAAATAAACGTCTACACAGCTCAACTGTTGTGTTGGATCCCTTAAACATTATCCCTTAAGCTTAGAATTGAAGTCACCAAGAGTGAGAAAACCGTGGTCTCCAGGAGCAGGCAGTACTTCCTATAAAAGAGCAGAGAGAATCAGAATGTATTTCTTTATCTCTGTCTGAGTCAGGTATGCAAAGTTCATTCCAACCCCTGATGTGTGTGCACAGCAGGAGATACTGGCCCAGCAATTGGCGATTTAAAAACCAATATCCCAATATAGTCTATTTAGGTAGAATACAAATGTTTGGCTTTTTTAAGTTATATCGACGTTATCTTTAACCTAGGATGCATTTTTTAATTTTTTTTTCTTTCTTAATCTTGGATCTAACATAGCCTTGTAAAATAACACTTTTGTAGGTATCCAGTTTTGTTGTGCTGTTAAACATTCATTGTAAGGTGCGTTGTGAAAACAGACAAAGGAGGGCATTATTTTATTTATTGGGCCTCCTCCCTGATTTTTAAAAATCCAGTAATAGCAATTAAAAAACACACATCTGTCTACTGGTCTATTTGCTTTAAAGGAAGGGGATCTGGACCAGTTTAAGAGGAAAAAAAAGAACAAAGAACATTGTTATTGTCGCCAGGAAGGCTGATGTTTCTTTCATTCATTGACTCCATTCAGCCAGTGCTCATTGAGTGCCTTGTGTGACCAAGCCCTGTGCTGTTGACTGTGATAAACAGGGTCCTCACCGGTGATGTTTCTCAGTCTTGATTGTTCTCAAGCTGCCGGGCATAGACTGCATTTTCTTTGTTCACATATTCAGACTTGGCCAGCTACAATCTCCATGTTCCATCCTGGGAGTGAAAGTGGCTAGAGCCCCCCAGATGGAGACATCCTCATCATAGGGTGGGGAGTGGGGAGGCATCAGAATCACCTGCGAAGAATTTAAGGCACAGGCCCTGAGCCCACCCCAGCAAAAGGACAATCTGATTCATTCATTCACCTGAGTCCTGGGAAGCCTTTCTTCCCTTTTCTTTTAAGCTCCCTTGCTTGAGAAGCACTTTGGGGGCTCATTCCCCTTATTTTCTAGAAAAGTGCATGAAGAAACCAAGGCTACACGGGCCCAACACTTAAACCCAAGTGTCTGGCTTCTGTTGCAGGGCCCTTTGTGCGCTGCCTTGCTGCCTCCCAGGGTTCTGAGCGTAGAAGCCTATGCCAGGGCCTGAGGTTGACACCGGCTGGGACTCGGTGCCTGAGAAGAGAAGGAAGAGCCCATGGGACTCTCCGTGCTTTTGACTCAGTCAGCAGCTCAGTGGCTCCGGGCAGGCAGTAAGAACAGTGCCCAACTATGACTGCAGTTCACAGCCCTCACACAGCAGGGTAGCAGAAAACACAGAATTTAGTCTAGATGCCAGCTGACCAACTCCATGACCTCAGAAAAGCGACAGTATCTCCAGATCTTACAAGAAGCAGGTAATTGGAGGTAATTGGTACTTTGAGGAGTAATGGATGTAATGTATGAATCTGCCTTCTCACACACCCCTTCCACCTGACTTGGGCCATGGTGCTCCAGGATTGGCAACACAGCCAGCCACTGAGAGCATCCCGATCAGGTCACTAGTGTAGCATTTACCACTTTACTGAAACCACCCGTTCCCCTCTCTCCATCTCCTGATCACACTCCTTAGAGACAGCAGCCTGCGGCGGGTGTCGGGTAAACAGCCCTGGCTCATGCCCATTGTACTCACACCATGCCAGGCGCATTTCAGTTTCCAAGAATCTGCAGAGTGGTTACTGCCCTTACACACTCCACAGACAGCATCAGTGATGATGTTTCCAAGGTCAAATGGCTAATAAGCAAGGGTAGGAGCCAGAGTCTCCCTGCCTGCTCACACCATTACAGTTCAAGGCAGTGGCCTTGCCTCCCCTCCAGGCACCCAAGGGTGGATTGGATTGGTATATAAAAGATTGCATAGGAGTGCTGATAATGGCCCTGGCCATTCCCCCATATGCTCCTCTCTACCTGTAATGTCCGGTAGTGATTCTCAACCTTGGCTGCACATTAGAACCACCTGGGAAGCTTTTAAAACTCCCAAAGCCTTCCACCCAACACAGTGGAGCCCAGGCATCATTATTTTTAAAGCTCCCCAGGTAAATTCTCTGTGCAGGAGGGTGACTAAACATCATAGGGACCTCTTTAAATAAGTTTAACATCCTGAACATATTATGACAAGTTGATTACCTTAATTCAGCCAAGGTTAAGAATCACTGATTTAGAATTATCTCAATTCTTCTTTGTTTAATTATAGTTTTTATTAAACTCTTGCTCCATTTCTTCTACAAAATTTTGATTTTAAGGCAAAAGTGGGGGGGTAGTACAAAGACACATTTGTCCTTCATTTTTATCACCTTTAGAGGCCTGAAGTTACTAGGTGTGTTTAATAACATAGAATTTTGTAATATTGCTTTTGTAGTACTACCTTGTTTTTACCTTTTTTCAAAAATGCTAACAAGAGCATATTTGCCTCTTAAATTTTTTTCCATGTATAGAACTGTAAGTTTTAGACTTTAAAAACTCTAGCACTAGTCATGTTCTTTCTTTAGAAATGTTGTCTCTTATTTAAACTATTAAAAAAAAGCTATAATAATAACTTCCTTTGTTCTCTGGTGTAGTTCCAGTTCACGTGCTCAGAAGTGTCATTCAGTCCCAAGGTAACTCCCTTTGTAGACTGGAGGGTGGGAGAGAAGATCCTCACCTCCAGCCAGAGCACTCAGCCAGAGAGACCTTTATCTCATTAGGCTCGTTTGTTAAACTAAGATTCTGCTTCTCTGGGATTACTGGACTCTTCTACATTGGAAGGAATCTTAAACAGAAAAATGTTGACTTATTTGTTGTCAAAACATGTAGTTTGCCTGCCGAGCATAAGGCTACCTGCTAGCTGCATTATACCATTTCCTCACATCAGCCATGTAAATCAGGCATTATTCCCATTTTACAAGTGAGGAAACTCAGGCTCAAAGAGGTTGAGTCCAGAATGACACGGCTTCTAAGTCAAAAACGTTGGTTTCAAACCTTGCTCCTGAGACCCCAAGGTGATTGCTCTTTTCACTCTATTGCACTTTTCATCTGGAAAGCTGAGGAATCAGAACAGGGGCTCTTGTTCAGCCTTCTTGCCTCTTTGTGTGCTGCAAGCATTACACTTGGTTTCAGAAGGAAATCTAAGATCTCAAAGGTGTACATTTGTCAGCAACATTTGGAAGTATTTTTTGCCATCAAGACGGCCATCAGTTTTCAGTTCAGTCATTTCAAGTGCAAGATAGATTAGCAAAAAGAAAATACTTCATTGATGTTTTTCATTGTTTAGATCTATTTACCATTCAGTTCAATTCTGATTCTTTGTAATTGTCTGGAAAAGTTCTCGCTGAGTGAGGCAACCGTTTCTTCTTAAATACTAACTTAACTGGAGAAACGTTGGCAGTTTACATACCTAATGTTGCATTGTTTCACTGATCAGGTATCACTCGTTTACATGCTAATGGTCATTTAGGGGTAGAATGTTTTAAAATTTTGGTTACTAGGAAACGTTAGTTAGACTAGCCTTTGCTATCTGTGGCTAAATAGACAAAAGGAGCAGAGAGAATTTTGGAGTGCATGTGCCACCAGACTGAGGACTTTGCATGCATGATCCTAGTTTGCTTCTCCTGATTACCCTCTAAGTTTGATGATATTAAAGCCTATTTCCTTTCCTGACGATAAGTAGAGAGAAATCACTTGCTTAAGGACCCAGCAAATAAGGGGCAGAATCAGAGTTTAAACGACAAACCTGCCAACTCCATTTTCCCTCTGCTCCTCATGGGTGGAGCAGCTATACATTCCTGCCCTAGCCGTGGATATGGTAGAAGCCACAATGCAAAGATTTCTGGAAGAGCTTCCTAAATTTGCTTCAATGTCCAAAAGATACAGTCAGTCAACTAAAATTTGCTGAGTTTGCTGGGCATCTCTCATGAACAAAAGCTGGATGTGATGATCCATGTAGCATGCACATGATTCAATTGTCCAGCCACTTTTTTTAAACTTTTCTCATTAACATCTGGTGTGGGGACACACTTATTTGCTACAGGGATAATTCACAGTTCAACTGGGCTTGGAGAGGAAAAGGTCGTTCGGTAACTATCAGTAGATTATATGTAAACCTAAGTTGTAATGAGCACTCTTGTAGTTAAAGCATCTTTTCCATGGTGATTATAATCACCTGTTGGCCCCTTTGCCACTAAGGCAAGGTGGATGGTTTGGCCCTAGAGGTAAATTATCTTTTAGACTGTACAGCCAAGCAACTATAATTAAAATTATAAAATGAGATTCACTGTGTATTCCAGAAAAAGCAATTCCCAGGCAGCAAAGAAGCCTGTATTTTAGCCCCTTGGACTAATTATGTGATAGGCATTATTTCTTCTATTTTCTTCATAAAAAAGGGAGAAGAATACTCTTAATAGTTTTATGTGTAAGTAACTTATATAAGCACTTATAGTCACACTGTCCCATTTAATCCTCACGACAACCTTGTGAGGTAGGTGCTGTTATTGTCTGGTTTACAGGTGAGGATTCAGACGGTTTGCTCCAGGTCAGACATCTAGAAGGCAATGGGGCTGGGATCTGAAACCCTGTAATCTGACTCCGCAATCTGTAGCTTTAAACACTATTTTCCTGCTTACTGCTCTTCTGATTCTGTTGAGCACTTGATGTTTTCGGTATTTAGAAGTCAAATGCTTCCTTTTTAATAAAAACTTACACAACCTTCATGATTTTTATAGCCCTAAATGTCACTGGTTTCTAACAAACTGTTTTTCTCCATCTGTCCCCATGATAAATTTTTAAGAAGCCAGGTCAGGTAAGCTCAGAGGCAGAAGGAAAACCCACCAGTAGTGGATGCTGCCCTTAGGCTTTTTCCCCAGAAAAGACAAGACTCAGTCTAGAGGAAGCACATTTGTCACACATTGTGCCCCTCCTCTCTGTGTGTGGAAGCCGCCTTTGTCTGATGCTGGAGATAATTCTGCGTTAAAAAGCTCACTTTTTGCTGTTTAAAAGCAGACAACTTAACATTAAGTAGCTATTTTATTATTGTGTCCAGAGTTAATAATATTAAGTATTTTCTGTGTTTTCGAGAACCTTCCTAAATGAACTTTAAAAAATGTACATCTCTAGTTCTAGGAGGTCAGATGCAGAGGTTTTGTAACAGGTGTTGTGAGTGTGGAAGGTAGGTGATCACCGACACTGGTGTTAATCCTGATTGATTAGTGCCCCCAGCACCTCGCACACACACGGCCCTTTATCTACAGTGTTTCATGTAATCCTTGGTCATCAGTCCACTGGACAGTAATCTGCCAAGGGGACCCAGCTTCACAGGTGGTTGTACATGAATGTGAACCAGGGAGAGAAAGGTGTATGGAGGGAACAAGGTCTTGGGAGCCCATTTACTCAGGTGTGTCCAAGTATAAATGCCAACATCAAAGCCATCTGAGTTCTTATGTGCCACTGCGTCCATTTACCGCTGTCTTGGGGTGCTACATCTGAGATCTTTTTCACCCACAACTAGCTCCACATGTTGCAGTGGCCAAAGAGACCTTTGTCTGCTTGTTTTGAAGAAGCCTGACATCTTTGTCACCTGGACGGAGGGAAGTACCAAGGTAGAAACATGCGTTATTTTGAGAATGGTTTAAAAGCCAAGAAGGCACTTTCAAACAGGTGACGTAATTGGGTCATGGCCTAGTGTCTTGCCTCCCTCTTAAACTGCATTTGCTAATCACAGCCTCATGCTTCATATTGACACTTGTTTCTGTGGATTCCTAATTCAAAATAACTGCTGAGATGGTTTTGCAGAAGCACCACCAGGAGGCTTCTGCATTACCGAGGCACCAAGCGGGCTTGGTTAGTTCTCTAGAGAGAGTTCTCCTGCAGCAGGATGCTCTCCTCTTCTTGCTAAGGTATGTGATTTTATCGTTCAGTCTGAGATTGCAAGTCTTCAGTTCCAGGAGGAATGACACCTCCAAGTTTTAAAAGGATTTGGAGAGAAAATGGCAAAACTGCCTTTTGTGATTTTTTTTTTTAAAAGAGCTGGTAAGCAGGTTGTACCAGGCAAGTAAGTTACTTTCTTTTCTTTCCTCCCCCTCTTTTCTTTTTCCCTCCCTCCCTCTTTCCCTTCTTACCTCTTCTTCTCTTCCTTCTTTTCTCTTCTTCTTCTTCCTCTTCTCTTCTTCTCCCTCAGGATTATGAGGCTGGTAGATCAGATGTGTACATATCGGCTGGTACGCACCTCTTGTGAACAGAATTGAGACAGGAAAGGAGCAGATTAATGACTGGTCTATCAGGGATTAAGTTGTTTGTAGCTCCAAGGTCAGGATATAAGGAAGTTACAAGAAGGTTGGTTTCAGTTTTATTTAAGGGTAAATTCTGGCCAGTAACAACTATGTGAAAATAAAATTAGCTGCCCGAAGAGAGAATGAGTTTGGCTCATGGTAGTAGTAGAGCATCAACTGCATGACCAACTGATGAAGATGTTTTAAAGGATTGAAGTGTTGCTGGAAGTTTCAACCAGTGATTTCTGATGCTGGCTTCTCATCAGAATCATATGGAGTCCTTTTACAAACCATAAATGTCTCTTCTCCTTCCCTCTCCCACTAAGATTTAGATTCATGAGCTTTGGGATGAAGCCCAAGAATGTCTATTTTAGCTCTGATTCTGCAGCTCCTCCAGATTCAGGAACCACTGGACCAGATCCCCTTAAAGCTGCTTTTCAGCCTCTGCATTCCTTGGGCCAGTGGTTTTCTTAGGCTCTGGTTGCAGCCATTGCTTCTTCTATTTTAGCAGGACGGAGATGCCCACTTGAACATGTTGACAATAGTAGCATTTTTAGATGATAAAAAGTCTGCAACTTCAGGGCTAAGCATTCATCTATGTGAGCACAGATGAGTGAGCAGATACAAATGGGTGGCTGGCTTGAGGTCACTTCATTAGTGCAGAAGTTCTGGATATCACTTCTGTCTCCTTTCACTAAAGCCAGTTTACAAATCCAGAAAGTGAAGTGCGTCAGCTTCTCCCAGTGACTCATTTGAAAGCTCTGCCTGCTGTATATGTACCAGGAGTACAGAGGAAAATGACCGTCCTTGTCTTTGCCCATGCCTGTCAGTTTGCAGTTTGAGGCATCCACATGTCCTGTCCTGTGCACAGTCCCCCTGCATAGGTATGTGTTTGAACATTGAGGGGATAGGTTTGCACCTTGCAACCCCACAGGCCTCTGCCCGCTTGGTGTGTATTACATACACACTTGGGGTGGGGCAAGTCTGATTGTGTCCCTAGGTGCTTGTGATTGCATGCTGGGAGTTGTTTTTGAAAGGAGGCAACTGTCTTTTGCAAAAGCAAAATAGGAAAAGATACTACTGCAAAAGAAAATAAAGATTGTCATCAATGTGGTACGTTCTTACGGTGCTTTCCAAAAATGTTTTTAAAGGCAGGTTGTATGCTAGATCTGGATACGCAATAATTGTTTCTCTCCACCCCACAGCAAGACCTTCTGCTCCCCCAGGTCGGCCTTTCAGACTTACTTTGTACAGCTCTTGGCCTGTTAGCAGGGTGCCAGAAGGAAGCTGCTAATTCCCATTCGTATCGCTGCCCATCGTTGAACAAGCACTTACTGAGGCCTCTGTGCGCCTCTTGACATTCAGGGAAGTGTTTTAAAATTTTAAAAGTGTTGTCTTGTATTCTTTAGCGTCTTAGTCATCATGGCAGGACTGTGGAAGAGGTTGGATAAGTATCCGTAATTCTTATTGCCAGATGAAAAAACTGAGGCTCAACAGGTTGAAAGTGGTTTTTTTAAGGTCATAAAAGAAAGGCTTTTAGCAGGTCCCAAACTGGAATGGTTTTTGTTTAGTTCTGTGTATTCTGAAAAAAGAATACATAGTTACAGATAATTACCTATCTTTATGTACAAATCACTGCATTACACATATTGTGGTATTGGCTCTAGAAAACAGGAGCTGCATTCCAGGCCGCCTTTCTCCCTCCCCTGTGTCCTTGCTGCCATGGTTTCACCCTCTGAGACTCCGGTCCCTGTAGCCGCCGGAGGCAGTGGCTGGAATATAGATCAGATCATGTCATGTTCTGTTGCTGCTCCAGTCTCTCCCCGGGTCTCCTCCTCACGTGGGGAGAAGCCACATCCTTATGATGCTGCACCATAGATCTTCCCCTGACCAGTACCCTCCGCCCTTCCTTGCTCATTGCCCCCCAGCCTCAGCCTCCTTGCAGTTACTCAAGTGCTCCAGGCCCACTTCCCACAGAGCTTCCCCCTCCCTCAGCTTGAAACGCCCTCCTCCCAGGCTGCCCCGAGGTCTCTGCTCCAACATCAGCTTCTCTTCAGGCCCTTTCTGACTCTCCACGCCCCAGCCCTACAACTTCATCACATAGTTACACCCTGTCCCCCTTGCCTGGCTTTATGGTTTGTTTTCCCCAGTCACTTGCCACCATCTGCCAAATAAATGCACAGTTTGTCTTCCCTCTCTGTACCATTGTGAGGGGAGGGACGGATTTGCTTCTGGTCACTGCCCTGTAGCGCCTAGAACAGTGCCTGACACCTGATAGATGCTCAGTAAGATGTTGAAGGAATAAGTATTTGTCTACCTAGTATTGTCAGGATAGTATTGTCTTCTTACCACTTGTGAAAGCAAATGGGGCACATGAGAGAGAGAGTTGGGATCCACCCCATAACATAGAAACAAATGGACACCTGAGCGGGAACCCTGGCTCTACCACTGGTTAACTTGTGTGTTTAGAAACTAAAATGCCAGCCTCCTAAGGTTTTAGTGAGGCTGTTATGAAATTATACCTGTGAAGTTGCTAGAATGCTCTCAGTGACCCTTAAAAATAACTCACTCAGCAAAGGCTATTCTGAATGACTGCCATGATTACCCCAGTATATCTATGTTTATGGTTGGCCTAAAGTAATGACTTTTAGAGGGGCGGACTTTGAAAATGTTTTCAGTTTAGGCTGGTTATTTGCCAGTTCTGTTGTACTGTGTATCACTGTGTTTCAAGATAGTAGGTCAAGATTTAGCATAAAATCCCCAAGATCACTGAAATATTAGGGTAAATTTGGAAATACGTTAGCTAAACCTTAAGTTCATGTATTAATGATGCTTTGTGATACCATTTTTTCCCCTTTAGTGTTGCCTGGAGTATCAGAGAATTGGAAACAGCCATATTTGGGGATCATGACCTACTCTGGTGGTTTGTGAAAAAGATAATGCGTCCCTGGGAAGCCAGCCACAAAGTGTACTGAAGGGTGCTTCCTACGAGTTTTGTCACGCCCTTCTGGGTTTCAGTGGCCTCCTTTTAGAAATGCAGATGAAGAAGATGAAGGATAGTGGGCAGCAGTTATGGACCACACAAGTGGATGACGGACACAGTTCCTTGACCATGTCGCCCAAACAGCCTAATGCTAATCGAGCGACTCGCCCAGATAGACAAGAAGCTCAGACTCTTTTGTATCACGTCTCTGAGGCAGAGGCTGCCACGATGACCGTTGCTACATGCGTAAAGTGTAAAAGTGTGTACAAGATTCCGCTTCAGGATCTGAAAAAGGATACTGGCCAAAGCCAAAAGGAGGACAAATATGTTTGCTTCAAATGCAGCCTAGGTGTGGCCCCTCCCCATTTCCATTTTGTGAATAATCACAGTGCTACTCACATAGGAAATAAACCAGAAACCATCTCAAGTTCTGTCAATAACAAATTTAGGGTAAGGAACTTTAAGCCAGGCAAATACTATTGTGATAAATGTCGATTTTCCACGAAGGACCCTCTGCAGTACAAAAAGCACACGCTTCAACATGAAGAGATTAAATTCATTTGTTCTCACTGCAGCTACATTTCCTACACTAAAGGGGAGTTTCAGAGGCACTTGGTGAAACACACAGGCATTTTCCCTTATCAATGTGAGTATTGTGACTATGGTGCTATTAGAAATGACTACATTGTCAAACACAGGAAGAGAGTCCACGAGAAGGCTGGTGGAAAACGGCTGCCCAAAACCATTGCCAAGCTGGAGCCAAAAAGAATCAGTGCCTCCAAGCAAAACCCAGAGCTTTTAAAAGCTTCCAGTCCAAGGACTGCGTTTCAAAATAACTTGTCAGATCAGCTTTCAGCATTCTCCCTCCATTCAAATAAAGACAGAATGCACAACATAATGTTATTACCTGAATCAAAGGAGCACCAAAAAGATGTCGTGTGCATTCCAAATAAAGTGACGCTGTCAGAGCCCAGTGAAGTCAACCTGTTTGAGAACAAAAGTGTGGAGGTGGAAGTGTTATCCCCTGCAAAAGAGCCTGTTCAGCCGGGAATGCCATTAACGGTTGTGGCACCAGCGGAACTAATCATCCCTGCAAACTGTTTAGCCCAGTTGATAGATGTGAAGGTTGTCAATGGAACACAGCAGCTTGTGCTGAAACTGTTTCCTCTGGAAGAAAGTAATTGCCTTGCCGCTGGTGAGGGTGATGGAGGTAATTCTGAACATGTGACTAAAGAGAAAGATTCAGGCGAACAGGAAAAAATGGCTTCTGCAGAACAAACAAAGTCACTGATGATCGAAGGGAATGTTGGAAAACTTGCAGGCATCAATAATCTTCAATCATCAGTTCAGAAACAACTTAAAAACGTGAAGTGGGTAAGGTCTTATGACTTTTTCACCTCAAATTCTAGCGTGTGCAGTGGTGGAGGATCCTTTCTCAACCCTGATAGAGTTGAGGGTTTGCAGAAAAAAGGTTATACATATCCACAAAGAACTGCTCTTCCTTCCATTGCCTTAAAAGGTCATTCTCCATCATCTCTAATAAAAAATGGTATTTTAAGTGGTCTTGGAACTACGTCAAACTCTTTTCCATATAAAGCTGCCTTTTCTTTTACTGAAGATAGAAGAAATTTACACAGTGACTCACAGCAGTTATTTCCTCTTGCTGCATCGCCTGCAACCATTTCCTTCTCTGGAGAAAAGGACTCACTGCCCCTAAGTAAAAAGGACGTGGAATCTAGAAATGAGATCAGTTTTCCTGTAAAAATGGTTCCCCCTAATAGGAAGCTGAAAGATAACCAGACACAGGAACACAAGGCAGTTTCAAATACTGGCCAGATTTCCTCTCAACATAAAAGTGAGTATTTACACATAAATGTAACGGGAGAAGATGGAATCAGACCTCAACAGTCTGGGGATAAACCTTTGGATTTAAAGAATTCTGTAAAGGCTAATGACTCCTTCGAAGGCCCAGTCATCTCATCAGTGTTTTCTCTGAGCTCCGGATCTGAAAACGTCCCTGAGGGCATTAAGTGGAATAGTTCAACGTCCAAAATAAAGTCAATTGAACTCTTGCGCAGAAAGATAGCCCAGCTAATTGAATCCTGTGGCAAGCCTTCATCTTTGGCTGCAAGTAATGCACATCGTCGTTCTGTAGGGAAGGCATCTAAGGTCACTTCGAAAGCTGCCTCTGAAGGTATTCAGGAAATTAACGTGTCATTTACCAGCACTGGCTATTCTGCAGGTACTCTCCCGGAACCTCAGGATGACGTTGGTATTAATGGACAGCTTACTCATCAGCAGATATATCCGCACCTTGTAGAAGGCAGCAGTGGGAAAACCGAAAGCGGAGTAGCCAGGAAGCCACATTTGGCTCCTCCAGTATTGATCCCGAAGGGGGCTGTGCTGAGGGTTCTTAATTCCTCTGAGAATTCCCACGTTATAGAGGCTACATGTGAAGCACCTGTCAGCATCCCCTGCAGTGAGACACAGTTAATAAAACCCATTCCGTTCTGCCCAGTGAAACAGACAGACTTGGACTTACAGTCTTGGACAAGTGAAAGTGGGCCGGTAGACATGTCCCAGAATCATGATCTATCTCTTTGGGCTAAATCAAGAAAAGAGAGTGCAAATTGTAGCACCATGGTTAAAAAAACTGGACTCCTGCATGGACAGCAAGGAAGCAGTGAAATAAGTAAGCAAGGGAAACTGTTTTCCAGAAGTCTTCCTGTAAGTAAAAATAAAACCAAACAGGTCAACTCATCCAAGAAGAAAAGCAAAATTCAGGCTGATCCCAGCCGCTGTTTCAAGGATCCTTCCATTTTTCAGGTTGCAAGACAACTTCGACTGATAGCAGCTAAACCAGACCAGTTGATCAAATGCCCCCGTCGGAACCAGCCTGTCATCGTGTTAAACCATCCTGATGTCGACTCACCAGAAGTATCCAATGTGATGAAGGTAATAAACAAGTACAAAGGCAACGTCCTCAAAGTGGTCCTATCAGAGAGGACTAGGTGTCAGTTAGGCATCAGGCGGCATCATGTCCGGCTGACCTACCAGAATGTGGAGGAAGCCAATCAGATAAAAAGGCAAATGATGTTGAAAATGAAACTTAAAAAAGTTCATAAAAACAACTACCAGGTGGTGGATTCCTTGCCCGATGACTCATCACAGTGTATATTTAAGTGCTGGTTTTGTGGACGGCTCTACGAAGACCAGGAAGAGTGGATGAGTCATGGCCAACGGCATTTAATAGAAGCAACTAGAGATTGGGATGTTCTTTCTTCCAAGGGCAAATAAGTGAAAAATTGCTCTTGGAAGAAAATTGTTTTTCTTACTTTTAATTGATTCTGGTTTGGTTTGCTTGGTTTTGTGTCCCTCCCTGACTCTAGGATAATACAGACTGCAGGGATGGGAGGTTGGTTCAGTCTTCAGGTCTTCCTGGGAATGTGGAGAGCCTGGCGTCTGAGCCTGGTGAGTGGACATCAGAAGGTGTCTGTGGCCCCCGAGGAAGTGCACACAGATTCACGTGTGTGCATTTGTCTGGGGCGAAGGGAAACTTTGAACAGATTTTCAGTGGGATCTGAGACTTCCCTTTGGTCAGCAACCTTTTTCTGCATAGATAAAAATCATTTTAATCCATTCGGAGGGGCAAGTTTAGAATGTTTTACACATGCTCTTTATATAACAAAATGCTACTGAAGAATTAAACCCAGGTCTTGGTGTACACATCCACTTATTTTTTTTTTTGCATTAACTCATCTCCTGAATATTTGGTACATAATGGAAAGTATATTTTCTACTTTGTTAGTTATCTTAAGTTTGGTTATAGAAAAGTGGCCCTTCTTTTAAATCCCTCACCCACTCTGCAGTGTTGCTAAGTGTTCTCTGTAGCACAGAGAGTTGGGCTTTTGTTGACCCTTTTAAAGAATAATTCCAAAGGTTGGCCTGAATTTACTACAACAGCAGGTGTTGTTAGGGGAAGAAAGGAACATTTTCAGGCTTTTGCTTTATTTTTAAATACCTTGATTTATGACAGCTGGGGAGGGAATGTGCCTTTTGGGGGGAAAAAAAGGAGAAGAAAGGGTCACAGAGGGAGAATATCTAAAATTATCTCCTGTTTGCCCTTACCACTCTCACAAAAGTCAAGTAAGTCATCAATTTAAAATGTGAATGAACAGGCATCTTTCAACAGAGATAAAGTTTGGGGAGACAAATCAAGATAGATAGGATTGTGACGAAAGTTGTAGCTTTAATGAGACTATCAGTTTTCATTTGGGAACTCATCGCAGACCACGGGTGGAACTTGCACACTGTTTTCTTTCTTCCTTCATCACCAGTGGATCACAGACACTGTTCCCCACCCCTGCCAGGTCTTATCCTGCTCTCCCTTGGTGGGTTTTCTGAACAGGCCCTCCTGTGAAATGAGATAGCTTCCCTGCTCACCTGTCCCTTTCCCTTGCTTGAGGCCCCTTAAGGTTTTCCCTGATGAAAATACTAAAAACAGGCAAGAATCAACAAAATGAACACCTCCCACCACCTCTGTTAAGCTTATAGGAACACTGTCCCTGGTTTTCATCAGTGCTACCAACCTGCTTCTAATTTATCTCAGCCGCAGTCAGGCTTTCCCTGTTGCTCACCTTCCCTGGGAAGCAGCTCCGAGAACACTCCAGCTACCCCTCCGCCAGCAGGAGTCAGGACTGGTGCTGGTCTCCACAGCACCTTCCTGTGCACTAGAAAAAAGCCCACCCTCTGCACCGTTGCGGCTGCTTGGGCAGATGGATGGCTTGACAAAAGCAGCTCAGGCTGGGTTCTAGGCCTCCCTTGCCCACCCAGCGGGGAACCAACCATAACGCAGAGCACACACAGCACAGCTACAAAGCAGCCCCAACTCACGTGTTTTCCTCCCTTTTAAAGACTCCTTCCTTAGGGAATTGAGGGCAGCGAATGAAACTGGGGGCTGTTACATCTGAGAAAGGCGTGAGTGAGATTTCTGTTGTGTTGGGTAGTCAGTTAAGAGACTTCCTGATTTTTCTTTCCACGTGGCAAAGCCTTAGATTATCCTCTGATACATCAGATTGTAATTCTTTGTAGTTGGTTCTCATTACAGATATTCAACGTGGCTTGTGTATAGTTTAATACATGATCATTAAGTTGATTAATTGGTTAGTTTTTATTGAAATTTAAAACTTGGGTTTTTTATATGTG
Source organism: Orcinus orca (assembly GCF_937001465.1). Classification (NCBI taxonomy): domain Eukaryota; kingdom Metazoa; phylum Chordata; class Mammalia; order Artiodactyla; family Delphinidae; genus Orcinus; species Orcinus orca. Next base: position 116,689,525 of record NC_064562.1, read on the forward strand.
TATATATATATGTGTACACATATATTTTTTACCATATGAAAACTTGCAGTAGCTAATTTTCTGATTTCCTATTTTATAATGAAGTTACGTGGGCTGGAAAAATATAAAACATTTTATATTCTAGAAATAATTTATTTTGGAAGTACATTTTTATAATGGTCTGATCTCATTTTTAGAAAATGAAAGCACAGTAAGTGATGGGTCTGATTTATATGAACAAATGGGAGTAGAAACCCCGGTGGATCATTGCAGTACGGTATTTAGTCCCGGTGCATTTCTAGATGGTGCTTTTTGGGAACTGGATTGTGTGTACCGCTTCAGTACATAAAGGAGAGCATTCTTAAGTTTTATCCATGCGTAGATCTGTTATTCACTCCCCACCCCAGCCCCCATCATGAAAGAAGGCTCTTAAGGTGTTGAGAGGTGAAGAAAAGGCTGTGCTTTATTATTTTTCTCCTTCTATACCTCACTGCTTAGTAGCATCTTTCCTGAAAGGCTAGACCATGACCTTTCAGGAAAGATAACCATGAATCAGGTCAGAGTGTTAAGTGTCAACATGAAACATTTACACTTTGCAGCATCAACTGTTTTTCAAGTATTACCTAAAACTCAGCTTATGTACTTGTACAGAGGAAAATTTTGTGAGTAGAATATGTAGCTAGGCTTTTTGAGATTTCCAGAACTACAGTACTTTGTAAGGAATTCAGAGGCCTCCTGGAAGTCATAAAAAAAAAATGAGAAAGCAAAAAATGGCTGTCTTCCCTATATAAAGAACTTTAGAAAATAGCTTGTTAACATGTAGCTTAATGTCATGAAACGAACAAAATTGGAGAAGGTAGGGGCAGAACTGTGTTGAGTATTTGTCTACTCTTTCTTACCTTGATTTTGAAGGGTCTCTACTCAGTAAATGTTACTCATAGTACTTACTACTAAAATCATTTCTAACTTATTTTTTAAAATAGGTTTTCTTTGGGGGATAAGAAATGAGACAACATTGTTATATTTATGATATGACAGTGAATTTTTTTTTAAAAAGTATACTCAAAATAGATTCTGTTTTACTCAAGTTTTTATCCCCAGTCCAAAACACTTTGTGAGCCCCACTCATGGGCCAAGTGCTCTTGGTTAAGCTAAACTGAACACAATGTATTAACCCTCAAAAGTTCCATCCCTCTTTCTTAAGCCACCCCAGAAAATGAAGACGTGATGCCACTCAGCCTTTGGAATAACTTTTGAATCTGTTAACGTCAGTATGAGCAGAAAACAAAACATTGCATAACATGTTTTAAGCATTATTAAAAAGTCCTGCATTAACAGTTTGTGTGTCTGCTGCTCTGATTTTGAAACACGTATGTATATAGATAGAGAAGTTGGCATAAATTTTGTTAAATAAAGCAACTATAAAATTTTCTCTGTTCTTTCATTTCAAATGTTAAGCAAGTTGGCTATTAATTATACAGCCTGTCTTGTGTGATGTATTTCTGAACCACATAAAGGCATCATCCTACATAATACAGGCGCTTTGAATTCCATAAAGGTATATTTTGAATTTGATGCACTGCTGGTTAACTAAGCATACCCTGAAATGAGGCCAGGTAACTTTGTTTTGCTTTGGCTTACATTCACAAGAGATGAGATGCTGGTTTGGGCAGCAGTGGCGATTTTCATGCCATGGTCATGTCATTCAGAGAATGTGTGTGGGTCCTGCCCTCCATGTGTAGCCTCTCAACTAAGTGGGGCTTGGGTGGAAGAGTTTCCAAGTAGTCAGTGAGCCTGCTGGGCCATTTGAGTGTAATTGCATGGCTAATGCCATCTATCCAAATACCATTGATTGTTTAAATCTGATTCTACACATACTTCAGAAGAAAGAGTATGAGGATATTTGGAGAGGGGCATTCAGTCCCTCATCTCATTCCCAGCACCCAAGGAGTCCAAAAAAGAAGAGCCTTAGACTTCAGTTGAATATTGGCAAACCCTAAGGAAAAGATAAAGAGGAGATGATAGGAATTGCTGAAATTCACCAATTTGGCTTATTTAGTATCTGAGTTGAGATGAGTCATCCTCTAATCCTATAGATCTAGTCTAACAACTTGTCACCTTTGGCTGGTTATTTAGGGGAGTAGCAATCAAAGAAGGCAGCAGAAGCCTAAAGGGGGATTTGTATCGGCCTGGACTTCAGGGCTGGCTATAGTGTGACTAGAATAGGGGAGGGGCAGAAACTGACTTCAAGGCCAAAGAGCTGGGAAATAGCAGTCACTAATCCACCTTTTATCGTTAAGAAAACTTAAGCTCGGAAAGGTTAACAACACCTGATTCACCAGGTTTACATGAAGATGAGTAAAGTAATGGATAGGACCGTGTTTTGGCAGGAAGCACTGATACCCTTTGTATCAGTAAAGCTGATACAAAGGGTATCTGTAAAGCTCTTTGCTTTACAATATATAGAGCCTTTTCTTGCCACAGGTGAGGCTCAGCATGCGTTGCTTTCCTGAGGTTCCAACGTGTATCAGGCATATTCATTGGGATGAGACACCGTATTTGGAGTTAGTCTTAGAGCAGTGCTGTCCAAGAGAAATAATATCCATATATGTAATCTTGACTTCCTACTAGCCACATAACAGAGTAAAAAGAGCAGATGAGATCAAATGTTTTATTTGACCCAATACATCTAAAATACTATTTAAGCATTTTTCAATCTCAACATAAAATCTATTGATATTTTCTCTAAAAACAGAGTGTGTATATAATATATATATATATATTCTATATACACACTTTTTTAAAGTCTTCAGAAATCCGGTATATATTTTAAACTTAAAGCATTTTTCAATTCTGATGCTAAATTTTCAGTTAAAATGAGATGTAGTCCCACCAAAACACTTAAGTTGTGTTCAGTGGAAAGAATTTACACTGCCTCAGTTTTTTTAATTAAATTAGAAATTCAGGGAATTCCCTGGCGGTCCAGTGGTTAGGATTCTGTGCTTCTACTGCAGGGGGGAATGGGTTCAATCCCAGGTCGGGGAACTAAGATCCCACAAGCTGCGTGGTGAGGCCCCCCCAAAATTTTTTTTAATAAATTAAAAATTCAGTTCTTCAGTCACCCTAGCCACATTTCCAAGCGTTCATTACCCATATGTGCCTAGTGTTTATTGAATAGGACAGGACAAGGGAAAACATACTGTATTGTAAATATTAGCCTACTTGTCTGGTTTTCTTGATCAGAAGGATCGGGTTTCATTTATGTGTCTCTAAAACTAGGGCAGGACTTCCCTGGTGGCGCAGTGGTTAAGAATCCACCTGCCAATGCAGGGGACACAGGTTCCATCCCTGGTCTGGGAAGATCCCACATGCCACAGAGCAACTAAGCCCGTGTGCCACAACTACTGAGCCTGCGCTCTAGAGCTCGTGAGCCACAACTACTGAACCCACATGCCACAACTACTGAAGCCCGCACGCCTAGAGCCTGTGCTCGGCAACAAGAGAAGCCACCGCAATGAGAAGCCCGCACACTGCAACTACAGAAAGCCCGTACACAGGAACAAAGACCAAATGCAGCAATCAATCAATCAATCTATAAAATAAATAAATAAAACTAGGGTAGGCTAGGCTAGGTTTCACTCACTTTTAGGGAATGCCAGTTCTGCGCCAGGTTCTGTATTAACGCCCAGCAAGCAGTTTGATTTCTAGATCTATCTATACCTGAAAGAAATGGTTGCACATGTGACTTTTTGAGGTTATTATTTACTTTGCAACCTTAGTTGGTCAACCAAACAAACGTTTATTTCTCATTCACACTGTATCCACGGTCTGTCAGGGACCCAGTCTGCGGGAGGGGCCTCTCTTGTAGCTGCACCATCTGAACCACTTGGGCTTCTCCATCACCATGACAAGGAAAAAACAGGAGAGGGTCTTGCATGGGTGGAAAACAAGGCACAACACTTCCCCTCATAACCCACTGCCCAGAAGTGGTCACACAACCTTCCAAAGGGGCTATGCAGCCCCACTGTGCACAGAAGAAAAGAACAGCCTATCAACCACTGATGATTTCTGACCTGCTGGATTGTAGGGTGAGTGCTGGAGGTGTGTGAAGGGCAGCTGCTTATGCGGAAGGCAACCTGCCAATCTGATGGTTGTGAAATGGTAACAGTCTGCTAAGAGTTGGTGAAGGTATGGAGAAACAGGAACCTCAACATACTATTGGGCAATATCTAAACTTGAAAAAGCAGTGTATTGCTTTTGTTTGCAGTTCCCTGATCCCTAGTGAGATAGTATACTTTTGCAAATGTTTATGGACATTTTCATTTTCCGTGTATGAACTGCTGGTATTCCTTACCATTGAACTATTTATTTTAAACTTTTAAAAGAAAATATAGACACTCCTAAAAATCCATAAAGAAAAAAAAATGGTTTCCTTTAGGTTTGGTGCTTCTCGTGCTTTATTTTAGAAATTCTTCCTTACCTTGAAGTCAAAAAGATAGTCTATCCTACCTTGAGGTCAAAAAGATAATAAATTTAATATTAAAAATAAACTTCCATACAATAGTGGACATAATAAAATACAAGCTGTCAGTTATAGAGTTTGTAAAAATCTTTTTCAAAAGGATCTAGGTCCAATTTTTTTAATATGAAACAATACCTGAATCCTATTAGATTCATATACTCAGAAAAGTCAGTTCCAGGTGAATTACTAACTCAGTCGTCCTAACACCCATTATTGGGAGTCTATGCTTGTCTCCCTGCGTGTAACACTCCCTCCATATATGCAGGTTCCATATCTGTGTGTTTCTATGGCGGGGTCTCTGTGCTGCTGCATCACACTGTTTCTTGTGATCTTCAAAGTTAATTCGAATGAGACGGTTTACCATTGACAGAGGTATATACAAAATGAGAAGACTCTTCCTAGAAGATATTCTAAGGCTATTCTTGGCCCTTTGCTATTTCATGTGCATTTTAAAATCAGCCCACCAATCCCTGTCGAGATTTTGATTGGAAAAGCATGGATCTTACAGATGCATTTGAGGAAGATTGGCATCAGTGGTAACATGTGACTACCATTTAGTCTGATAATTGGTTTGAAAATGTAATAGAAATAAAGTTGTGCCGGACAATAATGTTTTATCATTTATTCCCTTTCTTTTTGAGAAAAGTTCTCAGTCACAGTAACAATAAGAACTATAGTTTGCATAATCAGCCATGAAGGAGGAAGAAAGAAAGAGAATTCTAAGAGGTTAGCAAAATTGCCAAGTGCAAATTCAATATTTTAAAAATCAGTTGGGTTCCTATACATCAGCTCTAATAGGAATGCTCCTCTCACCTCTTCTATTCAACAGTCTAAGAAAAGTCCTAACCTACGTAATAAGAAACTAAAAATTAAGATTGAGATCCTTGTATTTTCTACGTAAACAATAGATTGAAGCTTAAAAGAAAGACGTGGGAAGTGACAAAAGTTCTTTAGAGTTTCAACATTCCATTTAAAACATAATTTTTGCCTTAGGTTTTTGGAAGGTACATTTTATCAGCTTAAGGCAATTCCCTTCTAACCATAGGGATTTTTTCCAAAACTAAATTTATATAACATGTTTGAGTTAATTTTTCTTTAAAATCCTAATGTCATGTATTATGACATTTTTCTCATGTTAAATCTTCCTCGTATCCCTGGGATTCTATTTACATGTATATACTGCTGAGTTTACAGATTTAATATTAGAAGCATTATATGAGTGATATTGGTCTGTAATTTCCTCTACAATTACTGTCCTTATACCATTTTTACTATTATAGAATGGGTTGTGTCACTTTCCCTATTTCTCCATTTGACGCAAATTGTCTCAGAGGAGAGAGATCAGTTGGTCCTTGAAGTGGTAAGCCATCTCACCAGTAAAAACATCTTGGACAGGCATCTTTAGCAGAGAAGGAAAACATGGATGGGAGAGGAGAAGTTTGGAAAGTCTCAATACTGACTTGATGTCTGTAATGATTATATACGTTTTCAGGTTTTCCATTTCTTATTAAGTTGACTGTGCTACTCCTTTCTGTTTAATTCCATATTCCTAGAAAAATGTAAACAGTAGTCATGTCCTTTTGATGTTTAAATGCAAGTAGAATGATGCATCTTATATTATTACATGGGACACACAAATCCATGTGCCATTGTGTACAGAAAGTGCATTCCCCATTTACGGAATGATTTAACAGAGGTGGTAAAGTCAATCACTTGAGAAGGTGTGCATTAAATTGTTCTAAAAAGATTTCATTCAGTTCATGAATGGAGCCCATGAAACCTCAAAAAACAAGGTTTTATTCATCCTGGCCATGCTTGAGGACATGTCTTTATATGGGTTAAGAACAGAGCTAGAAAGGAAATGGTGCTTTTCAGGGAATGAACCTTCACCAAGTTGTAGGGGACAGTCACTGTGCTGCTATTGTTAAAGTGTTCATGTCTTCAGATGTTTCTCATGGCAGTGGCCATTCATTTTTCACTGTCCCAGCACCTGATATTATCCAGGCTCAACCCACTGGCAGTACTGTGGCTTGCCTAATCTAGACTGTATTTGGAATATGCTCACCTTTAGGGGACCTAGGGTCCCAGACAAAAAACCTATTATACAAAATATAATTTTTTTGCTGATAGCAATACCAAGCCTACACTAGTTGGGATAATTGGATAACAAACTCAAATTTGTACTGGTTTAAATTCAGCAAAGATATGTGTATCCTCATGTGAAGTCCACTGCAGGTTGGGCAGCATTCCTGCTCACCTTACCTTGGGGACCATATGTTTCAGATGGCAGAGTACAAAATAGAGGAGAGAGGAGTAGAGGAGAGAGGGCTGGCTCTCAATTGCCTCAGCTAGGAGGTGACACATGCCATGTCCCCAGAGGTCCATTGGGTGGAATTAGTTCAACAGCTTCACGTAACTGCAAGGGAGATTAGGAAATATCGGGGAGAGCCTGGAATATTTGTAAGCAACAATTTACCACGATAACTGTGTGACTTTGAGCAAGTAACTCAACCTCTCTGTGCATCAATGCATATAGCATTAGCCCCAATTTTACAGCCTAAACTAACATTTTATATCTTGCAGGATTATTATGAGAATTCAAGCACCCAGTGTGGTGTCTCAGATACAAGTGTTTAATTCAGTAAGTGTTTATGTACTTATCTGTTAAACATCTTTTCTGGGGAAGACTCACGTGATCCTGATATCACAGTGACTATCAGAGCAAGATTCTTGCCCTCACATTGCCTAAAACTTACTACTCAGACTCTGGTCCTTGGACCAGTAGCATCCGCATCACTTGATACCTTGTAAGGGCTATGGAATCTCTGGTACCATCCCTGACCTCCTGAATCAGAGTCTGCAAGTCCCTGGGTGACTTATGCATATGACAGTCTGAAAAGCACTGGTCTAGTACACTGCCCCTTCATTTCTTTCACCCAGCTCATTCTTTGTTTCCTTTTTCAAGAACACCTGCTCTGATTCTCTCATCAATCACACCCCCATCCGATGTTAGGGATTAGGCGTTGCCATGGCATTGCTACTGCTCTTAGAATATGAAAGAGGGAAAAGTGCTCACAGGTCCAGCGTGGGAGAGACTTCCTCTACATTATCAGAGAAGGCAGCATATGCAGGGTTATAATTAATGGTAATATAAACCAGGGGTGGGGAGGGAGGAGCCAGCAGGGAGGAAGACAGCGGGGAGTTAAAGGAGAGGGTCCTTAGGCTGGACAAGCTGGGCCCTGAGTCACAGAGAGAAATTCAGGTTGCAAAGAGGTGACCCACGATGCTGTTGTGGTCCAGTTGGTTAAGAGCTTGCTCAGAACTCCTCCTGAAAGCTGACTCACTGTGCCGTCAACTTATGGCTGGTTTACAGGCTAGCTGTGACTGAGGGCAAGACTTCTCAGGGCCTGGTGAAGAGTAAGCTTGTGATTTGAACTCTGTAGTTTGGTATCCTGTTCATACAAATCAAAAAGGATCTCACTAAAATAAAGAATCTTACACAGCAAGTCTCCCCGAGCCAATGCTGTTGTTCCAGAGACCACGCTTTGAAAGCCTAAAGTTCTCTTTTATAAAAACAGAACAAGCAACAGCTGTCGGTTCAAGCAGTTTAGAGCCTTGCTGCTCAAACATTCTTATTTATTCTATGAAATGATACAGAAAGCAACTGTATGCCTAACGTTGCAATTTACCACTTTTTAAGCACAATAGATCCAACCATAAATTCCTCGATTTCGTCTCAAACATTAAAGGATGAATAGTGAATCTGATTGTGGAGCAGCCAGCTCCCTGAGATCTCAGCAATGCAGACAGGCTGATCCTAAGAAATCTGTGCCTCATGCCTCCCAGTCCCCCACCCCCACCCCCGCCCTAAGGATTTTGGTCCTGGAGGCTCCTACTAAGGTAATTTGAATCACGGACCTGTCTCACCTAGGGGTTTTGAATAATACTTTATAATGAACTCCTAGAACCAGCATTGTGTGGCTGGGCTGCTCTTGGAGATCCCCAAGCTCATCTCATGGTTTTAAAAATCCCTAGAGAGTTGGACTTCCCTGGTGGTGCAGCGGTTAAGAATCCGCCTGCCAACGCAGGGGACACGGGTTCGAGCCCTGGCAGATCCCACACGCCAGGGAGCAACTGAGCCCGTGCGCCACAGCTACTGAGCCTGCGCTCTAAAGCCCGTGAGCCACAACTGCTGAGCCCGCGTGCCACAACTACTGAAGCCCGCGTGCCTAGAGCCTGTGCTCCGCAACAAGAGAAGCCACCACAATGAGAAGCCCACGCACCTTAACGAAGAGTAACCCCCGCTCGCTGCAACTAGAGAAAGCCCGCGCGCAACAAAGACCCAACGCAGCCAAAAATAAATAATAAATTTATTTTTAAAAAAAAAATCCCTAGGGAGTCCGGCAGGTGCTTCAGGGCCAAAGAGAAGGCACTAGAGTCACCATCCCCTACCCACACTCCAGCCAGGACCTGCCCTCCTTGTCGCTGTTGTTGTTGTTCTTAATTTGTCTCTGAACTTTTTTGAGGAACAGAAGGAATTCGTCCCTTTGAAAAACAAATTTCGCTTTTACCCTTTGTTTTAGAAATCATAAACCTGGCAAGTCCCTTCATTTTTTCCCGTCTCAATATCATACAAATTGCTGTCTTTGAAGGGGATGCATATTATATTTAGAAGGAAAAGGGAATGATTCTTTCCCCTCTTTATTCCTTTTGGTAGACATTTCACTAAGAAATCCATGAAAGGAAATTATGATTTTTTTTTTTTTTTGGGCTGCACCATGAGGCCTCTGGGATGTTAGTTTCCCGAACAGGGATTGAACCCGAGCTGTCAGCAGTGAAAGCGCGGAGTCCTAACCACTGGACCGCCAGGGAACTCCCCGGAAATTATGCTTTAGAACTCAGAGGTTTCTCAAATTAAATGAAAGAAGACATTGTTGGCAGTTATATTTGCTGGTAATTCACACCCGCGTTCCCTAAAACTGGAAGTTATCTGTATGTTCAAATACAATTAAAATTGAGATTTGAAGGAAAGCTAAAAATACTAAAAAGCTTAGCCATAGTAAATATTTAAATGGGACATTTATTTTAAGAGCAAGATACTTTTTTTTTTCGGTACGTGGGTCTCTCACTGTTGTGGCGTCTCCCGTTGCGGAGCACAGGCTCCGGACGGATCTCCCCGGACCGGGGCACGAACCCGTGTCCCCTGCATCGGCAGGCGGACTCTCAACCACTGCGCCACCAGGGAAGCCCTAAGATACATTTTTCACCTGTAAAATGTCGGGGGTGAACTAGATCATCATAATAATGCTATTTATCATTACCATTATTATTATCATCATTGGGTAGAGCTGGAAGGGACCTTGCCACTTTCTGTACGTCAAAACCCGTTTCTCGGGCTTCCCTGGTGGCGCAGTGGTTGAGAGTCCCCCTGCCGATGCAGGGGACACGGGTTCGTGCCCCGGTCCGGGAAGATCCCACATGCCGCAGAGCGGCTGGGCCCGTGAGCCATGGCCGCTGAGCCTGCGCGTCCGGAGCCTGTGCTCTGCAACGGGAGAGGACACAACAGTGAGAGGCCCGCGTACCAAAAAAAAAAAAAAAAAAAAAATCGTTTCTCGATGAGCTTTCTGCTGTGTCGCCCCCGGATTAGGCAGACACCTGCCATTCGCTGGCACAGCTGGGTAACGGCTGGCGTTTTTGCCTGAGAGCACACAGGACACGCCCCTCAGTAGGCAGGCGGGTACCAGTGAAAGAGAACCCAGAGGTGCTGATCCCCCTCCCTCCGCTTTATTCCTTCTCCCGAATTCACTCACTGCATAAATCATTTCTTTTCCAGCAGGGAGGAGTGAGTGGGGGGCAGGCGCGGAGGAAGACTGCCAGGAAGGGTCTTCGCTAAAATAGCGCTCAGAGACAACGCGAGGTTTCCCACTGTGCTAGAAATATTCCGGTTTGCCCCTCCACTATCCTGCTTTGTGTCCAGAGGGGCTGAGCTCTATGGATGGAAATAACTGGACTCCCTTACCCTCTGGCTTGCATTTGGGTTACGGGATAAAGAGGTCAGAGTATATATTCCTCCAGCTCCCTCACTGCCAAGTTCCCCTTTAGAAGTGCCTATGATTTTCTTCCCAAAGCCACAGCCAGGGGCAGAACTAGTTTTGTAGGGTAGAAGTTTACGCAAATTTTGGACACTCCTTAAGAAAAGAGTACTAAATTAGGTGTAAAATGATTATCTTTTTAGAATGAGAAGAGAAATTACAACTTTCAAATCTTAAAAAAGTCTTAAAGGTAACACAAATTTCAAAAAGTCTATATGGATGAAAAACGTTGCCAGCAATCCAGTAAGCAAAGGATGTTGCAGCCAACAAGCCTGCAGCCCACTGTAGCCACCCCCAACTGTGCACCCTGAGGGGATTCAGGACGGAGAAAAGCAGGATACTGGCCCCAGATAGCTGAACTGCAGATCAAAGGCATGATTTCAGAAAGCCCAGACTCTTGCATCTTCCCATATGTAGAAAAGCAATAGATTCATTAACTTGAGATGTCTGGTTTTTCTCAAATTAACAGTAATCTGTTGATGTTCTGATTACCTGGTTTTTGTTACAAACTCCTCTATATCCTGGCTCCCCTCTTGCCTCTTTGGAGCAGTCAGAGACATTTGAGAGACTGTATTCCTGGCCGAAGTCCTCAGTTTTGCCCGCCAAATAAAACATAATTCTCAACTTTTAGGTTGAGTGGTTTTTTTTCAGTCGACACGTACATACCTCCACAATACCTCTTCTGTAAGTTTTCATCTGCCTTCTCTTTATTACCGTGAAATTTCATTACCTTCGTAGTATTTTCAATAGAAAAAGCCAGAAAAATAATTTGATCTATTTTTTAGCTGTTTGAATACTGTCATCAAAGCATTATTAACATGCCAAACTTTTTTTTTTTTTAATGGGACTAGAGTGAAATGGAATTTATTTCTGATAGGAGAATATTTCTGTTTAGACCGGGGCGGGGGCGGTCAATGCAAACTGAACCCTCGCTTATAATTTTACATGTCTGTTGGCTGGAAGAATTTTCACAGACTAGCATCTGGCTTTGTACATTTCAAATTCCCTCTGTCCCTTTCACCAACCACATGCTTCTGGTGGTGAGGGTCCATCCATAGGACACATTCTATGGCAATATGGCCATGGTCTTGCGACTTTGTGTCACAATAGCTGGGTGACTTATCACCAAAGGTGCCAGGAGTTCTTCTGGAGGCCTTTTCTATATGGCAATGCTTATAATAACTGTCCGTGGAAGTGACTGGGTCTGGTGAGATATAGGTATGCATTTCACCAATTAAACATACACTAGACTCAACAGCTCCTTAGCTAAATTTAAAACACTCCACCCAACAGGAAGGGAAATGTGATGAAGGCAAAGTCCAAGTGGAAAGAGACAGAGATCTTAGCCAACTGTGGTTTAAATATCCCACTTTTGAAACGTTTACAAAAGCCTATGATCATGTGGAACACACTGCTAGCCTCACTCTCCAAGGCCTTAGAAGGGACTGAGGTCTTAAAGTTCAAATCTATTGGAGGCCCCGCCTACAACTGCACCTCCCTCTGAGTTCTGGTAATCACCACCTCCCTGCTCCTTTAGTCAAGTCTCCTCGATCATACTCTTAACTATGCCATCTGTTTCCTGCCAGGATCCATCCTGATGCACACCCCCAACCCTGCCCAACAGTGGTAACTAAAGAGTCAACACTTATCAAGTCTCCAACGTCCCAGTCACTGTGCTGAGACCGTGACCTGCATCGATACCAACCCAAGAACGTGCTACAAACACTGTCAAGACTTAAGCCTAGCCTGCCACTGAGGAGTTTTGTGACTTTGAGGCTTAGACAGTTCAAACAACTTGACCAGGTCCCTTGCAGGCAAAATCAGGATAATCTGTTACATAACTCTATGAGTTTGGGTAATATTAAATGGGGGTAACAATGTAAAGCACTTATCACACATATTAGAGGTGGGTGAGGAAATAGATCCAGTGAAGGAGGTTGAGGAACAGCAGCTAATGTATGAAAAGGAAACCAGGAGAGAAATAACGCCATGGGCAAAGAGACAAGAATAGGTATGGGGAGCTCTCTCCTCCGAGAGAGCACAGTGGAAGTCTCTAAATCCCATGAACCGGTTTCAATTTTCATTCATTTATTCAAGGCTACTTACTGAGCGCCTACTAAGTCCCAAGCATTGCTAAGCTGAGGATCCAGTGGTGAAGTTCATACCCTCATGGTGCTCACATCCTGTGAGCAGATATGGGCAATACATGCATCGATTTGTTTACTTAATCTCTCCTTCTTCCTAGCAGCTCTGCACCTGAAATTAGAACAGGGTAATGTTTGCAGAGGAATCAGGGAGAAGGGAGTGAATTATTTTATATATGGTGTTCAGGGAAGGCCTCTCTGAGGAGGTGACATTTGAGCAGAGATCTGAAAAAAAGCAAGCAAATGAGGTACACAGATACCTAGAACGAGACCACCATTCCCAATACAGGAACAGCAAGGGACAGACTCCTAAGGCTGCTTCCTTTGCATCCTGTTGTCGACACACAATGAATAAACTTATAGGGAGGGCCTTTTCCAACTCTCTTTGGCCTTTTCCCTGAAAGTATCCTTTGGTGTATTATTCATGAATCACATTTTTTTTCATCGCCGCATACCTTCTAGAAGAAAGAGCACTGCACCAGGAGCAAGAAACCCAAGCAGGGCCCTGATCCCATCAATAGCTCGATACACAGGAGAGGGTGTTCTTTTGGCCACTCCCTCCCATCATTTCCTGGGCACTTGGCAAAACTCTACCAGCCACTGTTTTGTTAGCTGTAAAATAGATATATTATGTGTTTCAGAAGGATTAGTGGCTTATGAACTGCACGACCTGAGTGGCTTAGCTGGGATATAAAGGATGGCTCCCTGTGTCCTTTCTGGTACCGTCACCTCCTCCAAGGGTCCCCAGTTTTCTTCCTCATCCACCTCCTCTGGTTCCAGAGAAGGAACAGAGGAACTTGCCTTCTGGGTTTTTCCTTTTGACAAGAAGACAAAATTTCACCGTGAGAGTAAACCTTGCTCCAGACATCAGCTCTGTAAGACCACACTCTACAGAGTTCTAATTAACGTGGTCCAGGTGAGCTAACTATGGATGCAGGACCAGGCGACTAAGGATCCACTTGAAGGTGTTCATGTCAAACTTCTGCGCTGTATTAATTGGATGTGTCACTACCATTACTTGGGCTTATTAGTCAGACTGCACATGTGCCCACGGGGAACAAAATCTGAGGCAATTATGTCCTCCTTTTGGTCTACCGACTGTGATGGGTTTTTTCCCTGCTCTCATACCAATAGCTGTACAACTTTTACAAGTCCCTTCCTTATTCTCGTTCTTTAATATTTCATCTGTAATATGAGGGGCTGGATATGTTTGTCCCCAAGATCCTTGACACAGTTTAATTCCTCTTTTAGCCTATTTTTACACTTCATAATTCCATTAGCTTGTATTTTCCAAATGTGGTTCCACTGTGTGATTTGGGGGCCGTCTGTCAATTCTCTTAGCATCCTGTTTTTGTTCTTGTTTAAATTTACAGGGGAAAGTGCATTTGGAGGCACTCAAGGATTTTGTAGACATTATTCTCAGAGTATGAAGAGCAACGCTAATAAAACCGCTCTTTGTATTAATCCAACAGCTCATTAGACATTTCTAACACATTAAATTAAAACTTGTTGTTACTCTTTCACTTTTCTTCACTATCCAGGCCCAGACTTATACTGTGAGTCTCTGGCCACACGAGGACTGAGTACTGAGGCTGGACACACCTGGTTCAGGCCTATGGGTTAGTGGGCAGAGGGCTCTGTGGGAGGGCCAGTGGCTGCTGCAAAACTGTGATGGCAGAGGTTGGTGATTCACTTATTCATTCAACGAACAGTACTTATCCAGTGTTTCCCCAAAGGGGACTCCTTTGTCATCATTTTATTTTTTTTTTTACCAATTTTTGAGTCCTTAGGGACAGATACTGATGTGCACACCCAAATTAGGGGCAATTTGAGAGCGGATCACGAACAGTTAGGTCAGCTGCAGAAAGGAGACTGACCAAAGGACATGGAGAAAAACACCCTTGAGAATTCCCTGGAGGTCCAGTGGTTATGACTCCGTGCTTTCACTGCCCTGGGCCCGGGTTCTATCCCTAGTTGGGGAACTAAGATCCTGCAAGCTGAGTGGTACAGCCAAAAAAAAAAGAGAGAGGGAAACCACTCTCTTCTTATCTCTGGATGAGTGGAGGAATGTGGAAACAGTTTTCCCCAGAAACAAGAAGGAAGGGCTGAGAAGATATTTCAAAGGGCTGAAATGAATTTTAACAAAGGGTAGAGTTCGTGAAGAATGTTCTAGACAGCAGAAACAGCATGAAAAATGCCCAGTGGTGGAAAAGTGATTACACGTTTGAAAAACAGACAGTATGCTACTCAGCTGCTAGAGGGTGGATTTATTCTCTCGAGATTTTCTGTAGATAAACATTGTCTTAAAGCATGTGTTTATTTCCAGATCTTAATGTCGGCTCATTTGAGATAAAAATACCTGATGCAATAAAGACATTGATTTGAAGTATATTTCACACTAGCAGCTATCTCAACTGCCAGGAAGGAATTAGAATCTTCTCCGGAGTCGTCCAGCTCTAGATGGAGCGTTCACTGCAGTGTGGCTGGAGAGGTGCTAACATTCCATAAATAAATCTCCTTCCTTCACCTGTAGCCCACAAAACACTTTTCCTTGCTTGCTCTTCTCCATGAAGACAAGAAATGCAGATTAGGGGAGAATCAGCTCAAAACCCAAACCAAATAGTTAAGCTCTTGGACAAAGTTCTTGGGTGATAGAGTTTAGTTAGGGTGGTCTAACCTCTTAGGGTGATCCAAGCATCACTTCTCAGGTACCCCTGTGAGCCACGGACTCCAGAACACAGGTGAACACGAGGAGAAACAGGAGTTTGAGGAAGTGGGCTGGGTACATGAATGCCATTATTTTAACTTCATTCTCCTCTGGGTGACGGCCCACTCCCAAACTGGAGACCGGGCGTCCTATGTCTCCTGCTCTGGCTTCGTGGATCATAATCTGTATCAGGTGAAAGAAGGAGGGATTGAGAATTCACCGCAACTAGAATCCGCATGTCCTGGGAGCCTGTCTCAGAGCCCCTTCTTCATTTACCCCAATCCCTATTTTCTAAGGACAGTGAACCCCAGGGAAATTCCTGTGTGTGCTGGGCTGGGTGATGCCTGGGAAGATGCAAACCAGAGCTAAGGGGATACGAACTGCTTTACTTAGAAGGGGTTATGGTGAGAGCAGGGGAAGAAGAGGGGATTGGAGGAGGGGAGGGGAGGAGGGCTTGGTGTTAAGGAAGAGGTAGGATGGCTGGTTTGGGAGAGAATTTGGGGAGAAAGAATAGAAAGACTTAAAGGGGTGTTTGTGTGAAGTTTGTCACGTTATTTTTTTTTAAGTTTCACTACTTCAGAGATCAGCTTTTTTTTTTTTTTTTTTTTAGCATTTATTTATTTATTTGTGGCTGCGTCGGGTCTCAGTAGCAGCACGCATGCAGGCTTCTCTCTAGTTGTGGCGCGTGGGCTTAGTTGCCCCGCAGCATGTGGGGTCTTAGTTCCCTGACCAGGGATCAGTCCCTCGTCACCTGCATTGGAAGGCGGATTCTTAACCACTGGACCACCAGGGAAGTCCCTGTCATGTTACTTAGATTGTAAACCCCTTTCCTTCTTACCACCAAAATGTCGGTAAAGTTCTTACTGAAGCAGCATGGAGTTGAGGGGCCCCTTGTGAGGCACTGAAACGCTGAGTTTTGCTTTAAAGAAACAGTAAGGCCAAAGGAGGCTTCCCATAAGGACAAGGAATTATTTTTTACCCTCCCAGCATGGGCTAAATTACCAGCTGATCTCAGCTGGGATGAAGAATCATCCTGGATCCTAAACACAAGAGGTCTCAAGCCTGGGTAAGGTGTGTTGGCCGGGCTGCCTGTGGTTCTGGAGAGACATGAATTGACATGAAATCACCTCTCACTCATGACCAGTGCCTGGAGTGAACAACAGTGAAGACCTTTTCTCCATCCCCTTCCTTCCTACCACCGGTCAGGACATCTGGGTGACTGCAGGCAACACCCACCCACCTGGTTCCTCTCCTGCAGGCCCACACGTCTTTCTGACCCCACCAGGACCACCCTCAGAACCAGACAAGAGGGCGCCTTCACTAGGACCTGGATTTCAGGGAGCCTCAAATATCACAAACACAAAATGTGCATGAATTTATTCACAGAACAAGCGGGAACCTCAGTCACTTGGAACCCAAGCTGGCAAAGTGTAACCCGTAACTTTCAATGTCCATTCTCATGACCAACACCATTCAGGCCCCAGGGAAGATGCCTCATCTCCTGCTTATGTTCTAAGAACAGAAGATGGTTGGTCTGAATGCCAGGTCTGTGGGTTATTGCTTCGGAGACTACTTGAGATGATGTGGACGATTTGAGCTGTGGATGCACTTGGATAGCTTATCTAATTCTTCTGCTCAGAAAGCAGGAATGTAGTAAATTCTTTCATAACAACCAACCAGTTCCTAGGATTGTAGAACATCCATTTTATTGCTTCTCATTATGCATGTGATCCCAGAGGTATTCACAAATTACCACGGCACTTAGAGTTAAACATGGTGTCTGAAAAACATTTCCCAACATTAAACAATTCATTTTGCTCCTATATTTTAGTATATATGGATCTAAACGTGACGTGTGTGAAGCATGGTACACATGCTATGCTTTGGTGACTAAATGGATGTTGAATATTAGATTTGTAGTTAGTTTTATTTTCATTAAAAAAAAGATTCAATTATATTTTTAAATTAAATATTTTCCTGCATTTAAATAACTTAAAATTTTATCTTCATATTTTTATTTTTCATTTACTTTTATAATTAATATTTTTAAAAAGTTTTATTGAAGTACAGCTGATTGACAATGTGTTAATTTCTACTGTACAACAAAGTGCTCAGTTATACATATATACATTCTTTTTCATATTTGTTTCCATTATGGTTTATCACAAGATATTGAATATAGTTCCCTGTGCTGTACAGTAGGACTTTGTTGTTTATCCATCCTATATATACTAGTTAGCATCTGCTCATCCCAAACTCCCAATCCTTCGCTTCCCATCACTCCATGCCCCCGGGCAACCACAAGTCTGTTCTCTGTGTCTGTGAGTCTGTTTCTGTTTCGTAGATAAGTTCATTTGTGTCGTATTTTAGAGTCCACACGTAAGTGATATCATATGATATTTGTCTTTCTCTTTCTGACTTACTTTGCTTAGTATGATAATCTCTAGGTCCATCCATGTTGCTGCAAATGACATTATTTCATTTTTTACGGCTGAGTAATATTCCACGGTGTGTATATACCATATCTTCTTTATCCATTCATCTGTCGATGGACATTTAGGTTGCTTCCATGTCCTGGCTGTTGTAAACAGTGCTGCAGTGAACATTTGGGTGCATGTATCTCTTCAAATTATAGTTTTCTCCAGATATATGCTCAGGGGTGGGATTACTAGATCATATGGTAGCTCTAGTTTTAGTTTTTTATGAAGCCTGTATACTGTTTTCCATAGTGATGTACCAATTTACATTCCCACCAACAGTATAAGAGGGTTCCCTTTTCTCCACACCCTCTCTGACATTTATTATTTGTAGACTTTTAAATGATGTCCATTCTGACCAGTGTGAGGTGGTACCTTATTGTAGTTTTGATTTGCATTTCTCTAATAATTAGTCATAATGAGCATATTTTCATGTGCCTATTGGCCATCTGTGTGTCTTTTTTGGAGAAATGTCTATTTAGGTCTTCTGCCCTTTGTTTGATTGAGTTGTTTGTTTTTTGTTATTGAGTAGAGTTTTGGAAATTAAGCCCTTGTCGGTCGCATCATTTGCAAATATTTTCTCCTGTTCCGTAGGTTGTCTTTTTGTTTTGTTTATGGTTTCCCTTGCTGTACAAAAGTTGTAAGTTTGATTAGGTCCCATTTGTTTATTTTTGCTGTCATTTCTATTGCCAATGATTAATATTTTTAAACTTTATTTGAAAATATGTGAAAATTCTTTTTTTTTACATTGATTTTAATATGGTTAGGTCATTTCAGTCAACAGAATACAAAGTATGAGAAAATCATGATTATGAAAGCATAACTAGCAATTTAACTTGAGTTGAAAGGGTGACAGATAGTATGGAATGCTACTTAATCATCTATAAGTCATGTTTATGTTTATTACACATCTGAACACTGGCAGATCATCAGCAGAAATGTAGATGTATGTGCAGAATTAAATTTGGTTACCTTTGATATTTTGCTGCCGGTCATATAAAGCCATAACTTTTCACATATTTTTTAATTTTCTTGTTATGAAGGTATACTTGTCAAAATAGGAGGATAGAACACACCAATCGAGCTAACAAATTATTAAGTAAATAACTTTTAAACACTTGCACATGTGTATCTGAACCCCTCTTTTTCTTTTGTATGGGGACTGGCTAAAACTGGGGCAGACCAGTTTCCCCCAATCTGACCTGGAGCCTCCTTGGGCTGTAGTGGAGAGATCAACCTACAGCTGGTTCACTCAGTGGTCAAGTTCTTTGCCTAATGATTCTTTTGCTTGAACTGTAATCCTTCTTTGAGTGCTTTTGCATCTATTTGACTTACTGCTCTTTCATAGGTGGCAAAACGAAATAAAAATAATCAGGCATTTAAAAAATTAAAGATAAAATTCCTATCAGGTGCTTCATATGATGACTACATGTGAGTGTGTATTTGTGCATGCATTAGTTTCCTGGGGCTGCCATAACAGTGCCACAAACTGAGTGGCTTAGAACAGAAATATACATTCTTTCACAGTGCTGGAAGCTAAAAATCCAAAATCAGGATGCTGGAAGGACCATTCTCTCTCTAAAGGCCCCAGAGAAGAATCCTTCCTGTCTATTCCAGCTTCTGGTGGCTGCCAGCAATCTCTGGGGTTCCTTGGCTTGTAGATTCATGACTACAATCTATGCTTCAGTCTTCACATGGCCTTAGTGTCTTTGTCTCTGTGTCCAAATTTCCTTCTTCTCTTAAGGACACCAGTCATGACGGATTTCGGGCCCACCCTAATCTAGCATAGGGGGAACACAATTCAATCCACAATGCATATATGCAAAATGTGTGTAGTTCCTCTGGTGTCCTTGAAACTTTCAGTCTACAATCTGGCTTTTAAAATAAACAGACAGTATGCATTCCCTTGCCTCAGTTTGGGAATGTTCCCCACCTCGCCTTCTGGCCAGGTTGTCTTATTTAGCTTTGTGTAAACGACATTAAGAGATGCATTTTAAGTTTAGTGTTGCTCAGCAGCATTTGAAAATTAATCATTTCAATTTTATGAAAACCCTCCTTTTCCCTAGCTTTTCCAAATCAGTTTTTTTTCCTGATTTTCCTTTTCTCTTCCAAGTTGTCCTTCAAGTCTCCATGTCAGGTTCTCCAAGACCACAGGTTCAGTGATATACAGTTGTATCTCTCTCTCTCTCTCTCTCTCTCTCTCTATATATATATATATATATATATATATGATTATATATCTCTATATCTATATATGTAGATGTATATATATGCAGTTTGACAAACAGTTGTAACATGGCCAAGATGTAATGCAGTGAAGAGATACAAAACAAAACCAGCAAAAGGAGCAGGCGCGTGGGGCAAATTCCAGACAACGCCAGGCGGAAGCTCCCAAGAGTCTGCTGCTCACACAGGACACGTGTAATGCCTCCAGCAATGAGTTGTGACCACACACAGGGAAGCTCACTATTGACTCAAACACCATCCCTGATCAAAACCATGGGCAGGGCTTCCCTGGTGGCCCGCCTGCCAATGCAGGGAACATGGGTTCGAGCCCTGGTCCGGGAAGATCCCACATGCCGCGGAGCAACTAAGTCCGTGCGTCACAACTACGGAGCCTGTGCTCTAGAGCCCGTGAGGCACAACTACTGAGCCCGCGTGCCTAGAGCCCGTGCTCTGCAACAAGAGAAGCCACCGCAATGAGAAGCCCGTGTACCACAGTGAAGAGTATCCCCCGCTCACCGCAACTAGGGAAAGTCCACGTGCAGCAACGAAGACCCAACGCAGCCAAAAATAAATTTTAAAAAAATGTGTATTGTAGTGAGTTGAATTACAAAAAAAAACAAAACAAAACCCTGGGCAATGAGTTGATCAGATAAAAACAGCTGCTCACTTGTGAGCAATGGAGAAATAAGCTCTCTGTCCCACCAGCTGCTATTGTATTAAAATCTAAGGTCTTACACCCTGGTTAAGCCCAAAGCCTTGACCTCGCTCCTTACTCAACTACATTGCCAGCCACCAGAATTTTCATCTCAAAGTCCCTGGCTTTAAGGGGACTTTGAATCAAGATACTAGTGTTATTAATTGGCCTTCCTAAACCCCTTTTATCCACTCCCAAACTTGGAACCAACTGAGAGACAACACAGAAGTCAGACAGAGGGTGTGAAACACGTCAGCTTCACCACTGACACCACTAGATGGGAGACTGTGCTTCAAATGTGTGGTCACAATGGGCCTCCTGATTTTTGACATGATATAGAGACCAGACCCCGAGTCCCCGACTGTCCTGGATGAATACGGTCTTCTCGTCCAGGATGAGTCTGACCCTGTAAGGGCCCGGCAAGAAGCAGCAGAAGGTATGCGTCTGTGGGCAAAGGTGAATCAGAAAACAATGTGCATCAGGATGGTGACCAAACACGCTCAGTTCTCACCCTAAACATGACAGGACTGGCTCTCTTCCTCCTCTGGGCAAGGATGAAGGTCAAGGGGAAGAGCTGGAGGTGTTCCTCATACATTTCTGGGGAACAGAGCAGAAAATCCCTTCTATGTGTGGAAATGTGAGAAATGCGGGTAAGAGTGGCAAGACATCCATTTTAGGGGAAACACATAAAATCTGAAAAGGGACATTGTAGGACCAATCTTTCCAGTTCCTAGGTGTTCAAAAAGGTGTTAGGCGCTCCTGGGAGCCAGCACTCTGTTAGATGTTGTATATATCTTATATACTTTTCTCCTCCCAACAGCCTTTACAGGAAATAAATATTAACCCTTACTAGGCGGGTGACCCTGGGAAGGTTATTTAACCTGCCTGAGTCCTGGTTTATTCATTTATAAACAAGACAGACAGGCATTCAAACTCATTTCCAAATTCACTGCTTTTCTCTTTACAAAAGCCAAGCAGCTTTCAGAGGTTTGATGCATGAAACAAACTGAGCTCGTAAGACTTCTTCCCTGGGCATTCTAGTTCCAACTCAGTAATCCTTTATGTTGTTCTCACCTAGGAACTGTGCATCGACCCTCCATTCACTGAGGGTTAGAGAGGGATTGAAAGGCAGAGAAGTTGGCAGGAGCCAGTTGTGAACATTCCCCTAAATGCACATTTTTGCAGAAAGCTTTAGACTCTTTGGTTGGGCCTAGTAAATGCGCTGTAATAAAAGATGTTGATTCCCTGTTCACAATCCATTATTCCAAGGTCAATGAACAATGAGAAAAGAGCTGCTTTTATTGGAAAGAAAGGGGCTGTCTATCAAGTTAATTCCATTCCTCCATATTCACATGCCCTATCTCTTTCCATATGTCACCTGTCGAGCCTAATAGGGTAGAAGCAGACAGGTATAATAGCTCTAAATTATGTGTATTGGGAAAACAAGTGAAAAACAGCAAGCAAAAGGATCCAAGGAAATTAATATGGTTGTTGTTCAATTCTAATGCTCCCTGTCAGAGGCTGAGGAGGAAAATAACTAACATTTCTATTCAACTCAATTCAAAAATTGTTAGGGACTGGAGATGCAAAGATAAAGACACCATCTCAGCCCTCAAGGAGCTCAGATGAGAAGGTGAGTCTGATGATATAACGTATGCTCCGAAGTAACTCAGAAGCAGCCCCACCTCCAAGCCCAGGGGTGTTGGAAGGACTTCTGAAAGAGAAAGAAGAATTTAAATCTGAACTATTTGTCTTGTCTGTGGCCAAACACAAATGTGACAAGTTGTGGAGTTCGGATTGGAACTTTCAGTTATGAGGCTCCAAAACCCATTCTACCCAAAAGAGTACAGAGATTCCCTACAGAGGTCCAGAGGTCCAAGGATGTACACTGTTCCCAGATGTTTTCTCCTTGAAAAGTGGATTTCACTTTTAAATGCACACTTTCTTCTTTGCAGTAAGTAATGTCTTTACTCCATTAAAAAAAAAAAAATCATTAGAAATCCTCTTGTATGGGATCCAGCGATGGATTTTAGTGGGATCTAGAAACCCACGGAATTTAATACAAAATTACATTTGTGCATGATGGACTTCTCTTCTGAGAAGAGGTTTCATAACTTTCTTTGGATTCTCAAAGGAGTACATGAGCCCCAAAACCCTAACTTGGCAGATATATTTATTTATTTTTGGCTGCATTGGGTCATTGCCGCACGTGGGCTTTCTCTAGTTGTGGCGAGCGGGGGCTACTCTTCGCTGCGGTGCACAGGCTTCTCATTGCGGTGGATTCTCTTGTTGCGGAGCACAGGCTCTAGGTGCACAGTCTCCGTAGTCATGGCTCAGTGAGGACACAAAAAGAAGTCTGCAACCAAGAAGAGAGACATCACCTGACCATGCTGGCACCCTGATCTCAGAATTCCCGCCTCCAGAACTGTGAAAAATAAATGTCTGTTGTTTATAAGTCACCCAGTCTATGGTATGTTCTTATAGCTACCCCACTAAGACATTTTAAGTTCCCCAGAATCAGACCCTGCCACAAGGATTTGTGTGTCAGTCATTCAGTAAAGATGTGCTCCCAAAAGAAACTGAAAAAGGGGTTGGAGAAGCAGGACATGGAAAGGAAGACTCAGGCAAGGTGTGATGTCAGGCAATGTCCTCTGGAGGGAGGCTGGTATGATCCACAGGGGAACTCTGGAGTATCATGAAATATATTACTAGTAATTCTATTGCTGATCTGATAATTATTTTTTAAATTTATTTTTTGGCTACGTTGGGTCTTCTGTTGCAGTGCACGGGCTTCTCATTGTGGCGGCTTCTCTTCTGGAGCACGGGTTCTAGGCACGTGGGCTTCAGCAGTTGCAGCACGTGGGCTCGGTAGTTGCGGCACATGGGCCCTAGAGTGTGTGAGCTTCAGTAGTTGCGACGCACTGGCTCTAGGGTGCACAGACTTCAGTAGCTGTGGCTCACGGGCTCTAGAGCACAGGCTCAGTAGTTGTGGCACACGGGCTTAGTTGCTCCACGGCACGTGGGATCTTCCCGGACCAGGGCTCGAACCCATGTCCCCTGCATTGGCAGGTGGATTCCTAACCACTGCGCCACCAGGGAAGTCCCTGATCTGATCATTTAATAGCAAACACTGTCTGTGCATTTACCATGTTCCAGGAGCAGGTCTAATGTGAATTTGCCTACTGACTCTGTGGATGAAAATGGTGCCTGCCATATCAGCAAACAAGAATGCTGCAGCCATCAGCCACTACCATCGGCCTGATGGTGAGCCAGAGGGAACTCAGGATGGAAACAAATGGGCTCCCTCACCCTCCCCACCCCCGCCCCTGCCTCTGAGAGTACACCCTGAAGGGACTCAGGATGGGAAAGCACAGGATACTGGCCCCAGATAGCTAAAGCACGTAGCAAGGGAATGATTTCAACGAGCCCACTGCAAAAGGCGCTAACCTGGTTAACTTGAGATGTCTGGCTTTCTTTAATATCTGGCTTTGATGCTCCGACTACCCGTTTTTTATAGCAAAAGCGTCTATATATCCCTTACCTGGCTCCTCCCTTACCTCTTCAGAGCAGTCCCTCAGAGACATCTGAGAGGCTGCCTCCTTGGCTTAAGTCCTTAGAAAGTCCACTGAATAATATAATTCTCAATTTTTAGGTTGTGCATTTTTTTTTCAGTCGACAACTCTTTCCATCAAACCTCTGAAGTAGGCACCAATAGTATACCCACTTTACAGAGGAGGAAACTAAACAGAGGGAGGATAAATATCTTGTACAAGTTCATGTACCTAGCAAGAGATTGTTCTAGCCCTCAAATTCAGACAGCCTATCTCTGGAGCCCACGCATGCTCTTCACCTCTGCGCTGTGTATTTGAATATTACAGACTGGGAGTGAAAGACCTTGATTTGTGCTCCAAGACCAACAGTTCATTTATCGTATGACTTCGAGTAGGTAACTTTTGAACAGATTGAAAATACAAGTAAGTTACCATCACTCTCTTTTGAGGACTCGAGTGTTCAAGAATCCAGGTGCAGACAGACCTGTCTTTCCTGTGTGAAGATGAGGCTACCAGCACATCATCACAATGGATTATTTTTTCCTAATTTTCACTATTCCTGGAAAAAGAATGCATAATGCATTCCAGTCACATATCAGTGTGTTTTGAGGACAACAACATCCAAACCACTTTCTGTACATCTCTTGGGGAACATGGTCTCCTTTTTTGTGTTTAACATCATTTGTTGCCTCAGATTCTTTTGTTGGCAAAGGAAGGCAGCTTTGCAAGTGGGGCACTCATCTCTTTCAGCAAAATGTACTAGGTTGTAAAACATAACTTTATTAACATAGTGAAGTTGATAGTTTCCATATAGACCTAAGTGAAGTAAATTTGGTTTAGGTTCTGGAAAGCTCTGGATAAATATTGAACGGGTTTTGGAATAATGGCTTTGTTTACGGGACTTTTATGCATTCATCTGACTTGTATTCATTTAAAGTCATTGCCATGAACCTTATGTCTTAGAGAAAAGTTTGCTCACCACCTGGCTCTGAATAAACCACATCATTAGTCTCTTGATGGAGGTAAATAGTTGATTATGGATTAGTCAAAGAGCACTGGTGTGCATTTCCTCACCCCGCCTTTCACAGTAGACGGACACTATGAGGATTCACGAGGAGGAATGCTGATGCTTGATTGGGTCAGATTTCATCACTTGGTCCCTGGGATGTCTCCGCAGTCTATTGTTGATGCCGTTCTTGTTTGTAAACTGGTTCCCTGGCTCTAGTCTTTCACCTCCTCCTCTGCATTATGGCAAAGTCATCTCTCACAAGTTCCCCTTCCCTTCACCCACTACTGGCTCCCATTGGGCCAAGTCCTGGCTCCTGAGGGTAACCCACCAGACCCCTGTGTCATGGCCTCGCATCCTTGCAAAGTCTCATCTTTCTTTTTGCAATGTTTTAAACTTATTTTGATATAATTTCAAAATTGCAAAATGTTGCAAAAATAAGGACTCCAAAGAGCTTTTACCCAGAGTCACCTATTGCTTACATTTCCCCCATTTGTTTATTTTCTCTGTATGTGTAAGTATGTGTATTTAGATACACATATATGTAAACATATGTGGATACACACATATGTTAACATATATGTGGATACACACATACTCTGAAATAGTTTAGAAAAAGATGTGTAAGTTGAAGACATCAAAATCCTTTACCCCTAAGTATGCCCATATGTATTTCCTAAGAACAGAAACATTTTCTTACATAACCACAGTACAGTGATCAAACTCAGGAAATTTAATATGGATTTATCTAATTTGTAGCCCATACTTAAATTTTCATCAGTTGCCTTAATGTCTATCAGGATCCAATACAGGATCACAGGTTATATGTGCTCTTCTTGTCTTATTCTTTCATAGTTTTGAAGAGTGATGGTCATTTTTGGGGAGGTAGAGAATCTGTCAAAGTCAAAAAACACAACTTAGGTCTGAGGTTTATTCATGATTCAAGTTATGCACAGCAGGAATACGGTAAGAGTGATGTGGTGTCTTTCTCAGTGCCTCTCGTCAGAAGGCACATGACATTGCTTTGTCCCAATATTGGTAATGTTAGTTCTGATCAATTGGTTAGGAGGTGCCTGTTCGATTTCTCAACATTAAAATTACCATTTTCCCCTTTGTAATTAATAGGTAATTTGAAGGGAGACACTTTGGGACTATGTAAATATCGCATCAAACTTTCATTCATTAGTTCTAGTCTCCAATGCTGATTTTTGAATTCCGCTTCTTCTCCCACTCCCTGGTGCAAAGGTACCTTATCAGGGCTTCCAGAGTTCTGGCTGTTTCCTCCTTCCTAAGTTATCATGATGCCATTAATATGGTGGGTCGGCATGCTTTAATTTTTATTATTTCCTTCCTTATGCTCACTCTGGGCTTAGTTTGTTGTTCTTTTTCTAGTTCCTTGAGATGTAAAGTTGGGCTGTTTGAGATATTTCATTTTCCTTAATGTAGACATTTATCACTAAAACTTCTTAGAGCTGCTTTTGCTCTATCCCAAAAGTTTTGGTATATTGTGTTTCCATTTTCATGTGTCTCAAAGGATTTATTCTTTGACCCATTGGTTTTCTGGAAGTGTGTCATTTAATTTCCACATATTTGACATTTTCAATTTTCCTTCTGTTATCGATTTCTAATTTCCTATCATTGTGGTCAGAAAAGATACTTGATATGGTTTCAACTTTATTAAATTTGATAAAACAGGTCTGTGACCCAACATATGATCTATCCTGGGGAATGTTCCATGTGCACTTGAGAAGAACATGTATTCTGCTGCTGTTGAATGGAATGTACTATAAACAGAAGGTTAGGTGCATTTGGTCTGGAGTATTATTCAGGTCTGCTCTTTCCTTATTGACTTGCTGTCTGGATGATCTATCCATTGTTGAAAGTGGACTCTTGAAACCCCCTACTACTATTGTATTGCTGTCTAAATACCTGTTAATATTTGCTTAATACATTTAGGTGCTCCACTCTTGGTGCATAAATATTCACAATCATTTCATCCCGTTTATCATTATATAATGACCTTCTTTATCTCTTATCTGATATAACAACAGCCACCCCTGCTCTCTTTTGGTTACCATTTGTATGAAAATATCTTTTTCTATCCCCTCATTTTCAGCCAGTGTGTGTCCTTAAAGTGAGTCTCTTGTAGACAGCATTGAATCTTGTTTTTTTGTTCATTCAGCCACTCTGTGTCTTTTGATTTACATTTCCAGAAACTATTGATAAATTAGGACTTACTATTGCTATTTTGTTAATTTCTAGTTCCTTTGTTTTGTAGTTCCTTTGTTCCTTTCTTCCTCTTTGTCTTCCTTTGTGATTTGTTGATTACCAGCCCCCTGCCCCCCTGCCCCGCCCCCCCATGCTTCCATTCCTTTCTCTTTATCTTTTGCGTATTCACTAGAGATTTTCATTTGATCTTTATAGAAATTCCATGAGGTGGGAACTACTAACATTCCCATTTTATATATGAGAAAATTAGCACAGAGGCTACGTATTTTCAAAGTTATGTGGCTAAAGAATGACAAGACTAGGATATAAATCCATGGGATCTTGTCCCAGATTTCAAGTGCCATATGAACTACTGGAAACTAAACAACCTCCTGCGGAGGCGGAGCCAATACTATGATTACTGGAGCCCTCTCCCTGTTAAACTCTATGCAAATACAGAGGAAATCTATCAACACACAGTGACATGATGTCTTTGGCTTCTTTGTATCAAAACTGTGCTCATGGAATGAACTCCTTAGGATTTCTAGATTTAGTAAGTAAAAATACAGATGCCCAGTTAATTTTTTTAGTATAAATATGTTCTATACATTCTCTGGAACATGCTATGAAAAATAGCATTTTATCAGAAATTCAAATTTAATTGGATATCCTGTAATTTATCTGGGAACCCTACCTTAGCTACATCTAGTAGGTACATCACTAAAAGTTACTCCATGCTTTTTCCTACTGAACACGGCCATATACCTGATAAGGCTAATATCCAAAATATATAAGAAATTCATATGGGTCACCAACAAAAAAATTAAATCCAATTAAAAATGGCAGAGGAACTGAATAGACTTTTTTCAAAGAAAATATACAGATGGCTGATAAATGGAATGTTGCCTGCCATATCAGTAAACAGGATGTCACAGTCATCAGCAATTGTAGCCACAGTGAATGGTGAGCCGGTGAGTCCTGAGGGAACTCAGGAAGGAAACAAAGAATACCTGCCCTCTAGCAGCCATCAGACTGCAGCCACTCCCCACGGTGAGCCCTGAGGAAACTCAGGACATAAAAGCGCAGGGTACTGGTCCCAGAGAGCTGAGGTGCATACCAAAGGAATGATTTCAGTGAGCCCAGACCCTTGCATCTTCCCGTACACAGAAAAGTGCTAAATTCCTGAAGTTGGGATATCTGGTTTTCTTTAATTAACAACCATCTTTTGATGTTCAGACTACCTGCCCTTTGTGACAAAACTTCTGTATAACCTGGCTCCCCACCCCTTCCTCCTCAGAGCAATTCTCTCAGGGTTACTTGAGATGCTGCCTCCCGGGCTTGAAGTCCTAAAAATTCCTGCCGAGTTAAAACATAACTCTCAACTTTTAGGTTGTGAATAATTTTTTAGTCAACAGCCAAGATATGGAAACAACCCGAGTGTCCTTCGACACATGAATGGATAAAAAAATGTAGTGCGTGAGGTTCTGTGTGTATATAGTAGTGTATAAGGGTATACATACATATATATATATATATATATACACACACACACAAACGTACACGTAATAGAATACTATTCAGCCATAAAAAAGGATATCTTGCTATTTACAACAACATGGATAAAGCTGGAGAATATTATTTTAAGTGAAATAAGACAGAATACTGTATGAAAATACTGTATGCTTAAGATTTGCTAAGAAAGCAAATCTTAAGCATTCTCACCACACAGAAAAAAGGTAACTATGTGAGGTGATGGATGTGTTCATTAGCTTGATTGTGGTAATCATCTCACAACGTATATATATTAAATCATGTCGTACACCTTAAAAATATTACATTATACAACCTAAGTATATGTCATTTTTATTTGTTAATCATACCCCAATAAACCTGGGAAAAAATTTAAAAGATTAAATGAATTAATACATGTAACACACATAGATCAATGCCTGGTGCATAGTAAATTCTCAGTAAGTGGTAGCTATTACTATGTTCTCTGTGTTTATACTCTGCCATGACTGGAGGAATCCTGTCACTTTCTTCACTTCCTTGCCTCAAATCTCTTTAGAAGAATGGGGTGGACATGGAATTGATTCCAAAGGTGCTGGTGAATTTAATTAACTTCCTTTATTTCTCCCTAGTCTAAAGGGCAAAATCATAATAACAGCTAATATTCATTATATACTTACTGTGACAGATGTTGCACTACAAACGATACATGGGTTGTTGGGAGGATTAGAGGCTGGTACCATTATTATCCCAGTTTTACACAGGAAGGGACCCCACCTCAACACCCAGCTGGGAAGTGGCCAAGCTCAGGAGTGCCCCAGCCCATCCACTGAGACTGAGCTTCTAACTACCATCCTGCCTTCCAGGACTCCATTGGTTTCCCCGCAACCCTCATCAGGTTATCCCTCCCTTTCACCAAAAGGCCTATTCAAATGCTACTTGACCTCTAAAGTTTAGTTCTACCCTTTCAAGTTAGTCTTAGTGGCCTACGCAAGGCTATTCTGACCTCCTCTTTGATAATCTGAGTCTCATCCTTTGGAAAATGAGGTTAAGGAGACAAGAATGAAAAGACAATGGTTTTGTTATTTTTAAGGACCTTCCTTTTAGGAATTTAATCCCTGCTATTTCCTACAATTACACACAAGATGGCAGTGTTCAATTAGTCAAAAGGAAAAACCTAGGCTCTGGATAGGCAGTATAGAAAAAGGCATTTAACCAATTCTACACTGCTCTCAGACCCCTCAGAACTGCTTGGAGGTACTTGGTCAACAATTGTGGGACTTCCCTGGTGGTCCAGTGGTCAAGACTCCGCGCTCCCAATGCAGGGGCCCTGGGTTTGATCCCTGGTCAGGGAACTAGATCCCACACGCGGCAACTAAGAGCCCAGCCCGCGTGCTGCAGCAAAGATCCAAATAAATAAACTTAGAAAATCAACAATTTCAAGTGGTGCCACTATATTCTGACAGCATTCCTGAGAGCTAGCGGGAACGTGGATTAGCTTCACAGGAGCGACAAGGAAATTCATGCAGGGCAAGTGGAACGGGAAAGTCATGATCTGTAAGTGGCTGGCCTAGGACCAGAGCCCAGGTCTTCATGGTCACTTACATAAACTTGTAACCTGAAAACTGGGTTAGCCTCTTGGTGGGGTTGAGCCAAAAGACACAACCAAGTCAAAGATGGGGAGAAGGAAGGATTTATTACTTGCAGCAAGTAAGGAGAACACTGGGGATCTTTCCCAGAGCAGTGTCTCCCCAACAGCAAAATTGGGGAAGTTTTAAGCCAAGGGCACATGTATATGCACGAAGGGGCTTGAGCCGAGGAAAATTCAGCATAAAATTGGGGCAAACTTTAGTTGAAGTCTCGAAGGTCAGAAAAGGTCAATATCATCATCTCTGAGGCTCCAGTTGGTCTGGTGGTTGGGAGGTGAGGGGTAGGGGTGGTGGTTAAATTCTGGAAAACAGCTCAAGAAAGTGCTTCAGGCTAATTTCAACCAGCAAAGCAGAACTGGGGGTCTTTACAAATGATTCATTATCTTTGCTATTGTTACTTCTCTTGCCTGTTAACAATCGTTTGTTCTTTTGTTCCCTCAAGATCTTTATTACTGAGACCTGTTCAAGGACAAGCATTGTGGCCCAACTTAGATCACAAAATGGCTTAGGCCAGAAATGGCTTCTCTTGTGTCAAAAAGCGATAACTGGTTCTTTTCCTCTGGGAGGTCCCCTACCCTATCTGCTCACAAACTGAAGGAATATTAAAGATAGTAAATGTAGGGAGAAAAAATAAACAAAAACAAAAAACCATGTGTTCTGTGTGGTCAAAGTATCTCAAAATACCTGTTCTGAAGGCAGTCTGATGACAGTAGGTGGACATAAATAGAACAAACCCTGCAAAACCAGGGAGAAGTCAAGTCCTGTGATTCATCCACCACCATCCTTTTTTTCTATACTAATCATATGTATTACATAAACATACATTATGAACCTCATAAGAAAGTGAAATAGCTTAAAATACGTAGAACTGTTTAAACCAAAAATTGAGAGGAAAAATAGCCTTAAGTATTTATCTAAATGTAGGGTGAGGCCACTCAAGGTGGCTGTTCTCTTGCTCTCTGTACATCCCCTGCCCCACCAGTGCCTGTTTCACCTACACCTAAGCACATGACTGACCTTCCTACAAACTTGCCCCAGGCCCCAGCCAGTGACTGTTCTCATCAAAGGGGTGGTGAGGGGCGTGCCCCTCTACTGGTTTCCCTGGTAACTAATGAGCCCACCTGACATCAATTCCCCTATAACCTGTAATCTCCCCTTCCCCCTGGAGTGAAGACTGCCACCATGTCCTGCCTGCTTCCTGCAGCACACAGTGGAGTGTTGCTCCAGGACCTTGCTTCAGACATGTAAGCTCCCCCATCCATTACACCACTGATGTCTCTGTTGCTGAGTCCAGGCTCTTTCTTCGATCTTGTAGGTGGGCAAGCACAGAGCTAGTAGGCCTGCAGGGTGCAGCCCAACACTAAGTATTTACCATTTGCAATTATTCCTTCCTGAAGAGTCAGGTTCACCTTAGTGTTTTTTCTCTTCAACCTGAAGAATTCACTTTAGCATTTCCTGTAGCGTGGGAGTGTGGAAATGCTGACAACAAATTCTCTTAATTTTCTTTCATTTGCAAATGTCTTTTATTTCATTTCATCCTTGAGGGACACTTTTGCTTGATATGGAATTCTAAGCTGATAGCTGTTTCTTTCAGTACTTTCAGATGTTGTTCCCTTGTCTTCTGGTTTCTGTAGTTTCTGATAAGTCACTGATCACTTAAACCATCGTTCCCTATATGTATTATACATTCTTCTCTGTATGCTTACAAAATTATTTTTATCTTTGGGGATCAGTAGTCTAAGATGTGCCTAGCCCAGGTTTTCATGTGTTCATTCTATTTAGGATTTGCTGAGCTTCTTAGATCTGTACATTTATTTATATCTTTACCCAAATTTGAAAAAAGTTTGACCATCATTTCTTCAAATATTTGTCCACTTCTCTCTACTTTGCTTCTAGGATTACAATTACCTGTATATAATTGCCCTTTTGATATTGTCCCACAGGTTCCTAAGAATCTTCAATATTTGTCAAGTTGTATAACTTCTATTGCTCTTTCTTAGAATCTAAGTTATTCACTCTAGTGGCTTTTACTGAGTTTTCTTTTCTCTGGAGGCTTTTCAATGGATTTGGTTGAAAGTAAAAAACCTTGACCCCTTGACCCCAGCTCATTATTCTGAATTGAGCCATTTCCACAGACCTCAGTGACTAATCTCAGAAGAAAACCAAACTAAACCAACCAAAACAAAATCAATACATGCCAACAGCTATTCACAAACTCACAGATCAACTTCAGATTCATTCTCAAGGAGACCACAATCATGATTGCAGCGGTTTCCAAATTACTGATCCCCTCAAATATTCCCCTCTCCACTGGGTAGTTAAGTGAGAAATTTGGATTAAAAAAAAAAAATCTAGCATACTCACCTTCTCTTACTTTCAATTGTCTCTTTAACTAAACCAGTTTCTGCTTTGATAACCCAGGTGAAATTTTAAAGTTTGTCCTCTTCCTGCAACCCTTCAAAAGAGAATCAGAAGGTGTGGACAAAGAATGTCACCGCCATATCAGTAAACAAAGGATGTTGCAGCCATCAAGCCCTCAGCCACTGCACCCGCCCAGACTGTACACCCTGAAGGGATTCAGGATGAAGAAAGGCAGGATACTGGCCCTAGATAGTTAAGGTGCGTATCAAAGGCATGATTTCATTGGGCCCAGACTCTTGCATCTTCCCAAACATAGAAAAGTGCCAAATAAATTAACTTGATATCTGTTTTTCTTTAACAGTAATCTTTTGATGTTCCGACTACCTGTTTTTTATAGCAAAAACTTCTATATATCCTAGCTCCCCATTTTCCTCATTGGAGCAGTCCCTCAGAGACATCTGAGAGGCTGCCTTCAGGGCTAAGGTCCTCAGCAAGTCCACCAAATAAAATGTAATTCTCAACTTTTAGGTTGTACTTTTTTTTTTTTTTTTTCAGTCGACAAAGGGTAGAATATAACTTCCACAAAGTCCTGGTGATGGAGGTAGGAGATACACGTTCTCCGTACTCTTCATGGTATCCTCTGGATTCTCTCTTAACATCAGAGTGATGGATCTGGGCTGCTCTCTGGACTGATGACCTCAGAGAAATGAATGGTCATATTGATGAGTGTTCCCCAGAGAAAGAACCAATAGAATATATATGGATATATACAGGAGATTTATTATAGGAGTTGACTCATGATTATGGAGGCCAAGGAGTTCCACAGTCTGCCACCAACAAGCTGCAGAATGAAGAAAGCCAGTGGTGTAATTCAGTCCAAGTCTGAAGGCCTGAGAAGAGGGGAGCTGATGGTGTAAGTCCCAGTCTGAGTCCAGAGGCCCGAGAGCCAGGTATACTGGTGTCCAAGGGCAGAAATAGATGGATGCCAATTCAAGCAAAAAGCAAAACTGCCCTTCCTTTACCTTTTTGTTCTATTCAGGCCCTCAGTGGATTGGATGATATCCACCTGCGTTGGTGAGGGTGACTTTTTAAACTCAGTTTACTGATTCAAATGTTAATCTCATCCAGAAACACCCTCAACAGACATACCAAGAAACAACATTTCACCAAATATGTGGGCATTGCTTTGCCCAGTTGACACAAATATTAACGATCACACTGGTCCTGTCTGGATTTTTGGTGGACTTGATGCTAGAATGTGTGGTTCCAGGAATTCTCCTTTTGTTGAAGGCCCCTCTTACTAGGAACAACCACTTTATATCAAGCCTCGATCACTCTGCTTTCCCTGCCAGCTCTTCGGTGCCCCATCATAGAAGATGCTCTTTCCACGACTATGAGCTGCTAAGGTCATCAATTTGCTGCCTCTGTCCAACCACTATTCACGATTATACTGGAACTGGCTGCATGAGGTGCTTCCTCTAGGGTTTACAGCCTTCATAGAACTCACAGAAGTGAGTCACTTCCAACATTTGCCTTGCAGGTCCCTGATCAACCCAGGCCAGTCATTCCCCACTGCTCACGAGTCCATGTATAGCCTTACTTCAGGCCACTTCTCTCTACATCAAGTCATTGACCAGCTGCACAGGCTAATCTGTCCACTTTCAAAGGCCACCTCTGAGTGAGGCTGTGGCGCCCAGCAGTTTATTTTCCACTTGCACCAACATTCCATGCCGATTTAATCAAGCCTGAGCTTTTCTTCCTGCATTAGCAAGTCTGGGAGAACTCCCTCAAATCAGGTCAGAGATGTAAGCTGAGAGAGCTTATTCATGTCCTCTGGACCTGCTCGATCCCAATCCCATGTATCATTTTATTTGTTGTTCGTTTCTACTAGGCCTGCCCAACCTTATGACTTAGCGTCTGACAGTGCCCATCGTGGGCATTTCTGACCACGTGACTGGGATTCACAAGACTCTTGCTCTTCATGGGATTTTGGTTAAATTTCTAGCTCTGATAACCTGATAAGGTGGTATATCAATGATATTACTCAGCAACATGGTTTATGGTAAACATGACTTTGATTGGTGAACCAAATCTGGACTTTGAGGAACTATCAATTCTTGACGGGGATACCATAGTTTGGGTTTCCCTGCACGCAGGGACTCTTGTAACCAGCACATGGGAACCTGGAAACTATACCAGTGGTTTTATTGCAAAAGAGCTGGGATCCTGTGTAGAATGAAGCTTTTGAGCCTGAGCAGTTCCTGTTCTTGCTCAATGTGGATCCGAGTGTGCGAACCTGAGTTATTCCAGGTGGCTACATGGACTGCTCTGTGGAATATTAGAAGGAACTGCACTGGAAAAGGAATGCCTGATGCGGCTACCCCAGCAAGGTGTGGTTTCTGTCCTGTGTCCTTCTGAGTCAACAAAAGTGTGTGAGTCTGAACATTTAGTACAGCTCATCAAGGCCCTCTGGTGGACATGGCAGGTTACGTAGTCACCTCGTATCCCACGGCGCCATGTATCGCGCTCAGTTGCTATCAGGGCATGAGCCCAG
The DNA here is from genome assembly GCF_937001465.1 of Orcinus orca. NCBI lineage: Eukaryota > Metazoa > Chordata > Mammalia > Artiodactyla > Delphinidae > Orcinus > Orcinus orca. Next base: position 116,725,204 of record NC_064562.1, read on the forward strand.
AGCCTCTCATGCTTTGCCATAACAGGAAAACACTGAGGATGGGGGCCAGGTACTTTGAGTTTGCACCATGTGTGAATTCTAAGGAAACTCCCCACAGCAACAGCTGGAACAAAATACAGGTGAGGTACAGGGGATCTGAAGTGGCTAAAAAGTTTCTAGTTCACAGAATTATAGAAGTTGGACATCAGGAATTGTGTTAAATAGCAGATTAGATAAGGCTGAGAGAAACAGTGAGCTAGAAAATGAAGCTGAAGAGATTACAGTGTAAAGACACAGAGAAGTGGAAATATGACAGAGCCATCAGGAGACGTGGATGATTAAGTAAGAAAGTTTTAAAATGTCTCTTTGGAGCTACACAAAGTTATAACTTAAAACACAGGGCAAAGGAAATACTACTTGATACTGAAGGGTTAATGGCCAAGAGTTTTCACAGCTAATGAAAAACACCAATCCATAGATTTGTGAAGCTCAACCAATCCCAAACAGATAAAGGAAATAGAAATTTATCACCTAGACACATCCTAATGAAACTGAAGACAAAGGAATAATCTTAAAAAAAACAGCCAAAAAGTAAACCATTATTATTTACTGAAGAAATATAAATTGCTATTTTTAAGCAGCAATATTGAAAGCTAGAAAACAGTGAGTTACACCTTTAAAGTGACAAGGGAAAATAACTGTCAATTTAAAATATATGTTTACTAAAATCATCTGAAAAGACATGTTCAGATAAAAAATTTACCACAAACCTAACCTCACTAACACAAATTCTGGAGAATTCCTTCAAATTCTCAGAAGGAAGGTGACAGAAGAATGGTTTACAATACAAACAAGGAAAACGGCAATTGTACTGGTAAATTTAAGCAAACATTGACTATGTAAAATAGTAATAATGTTTAATCTGTGGTGTTTAAAAAAGTGAGATAACTAAAATAGGACATAGTGTCACATAAATCAGGAGGGAGTGATTGGAGTTAAAAATGCTCTCCATACCCTCTATGCTCCAGAGGAAGATAAAGATAACGGCTGATTTTAAGCATGTTCAGTTAAAGCATTTCTAGGCTACCCGCCCCCAAATTGAAATAGAATATCATGCTTCTGGTAGAAAGAAAACAATAGACTGAAGGGAAAAAAATTCAAAAAGGTGGCAAGAGGAGGGAAAACTAAAAAGAATTGAGACAAGTATGGAGCATAAAATAAGTATAAATGTATCATTAATCACAACAAATATGAATGGAGTAAAATCTCCAGTTAAGCTGGAGATTACTAGACTTGGGGGGAGGGAACCCAGTCCATGGTACTTTCCAGGCCTATGTTGTCTGGCGGTGACCAGGGCAAAGAGGGGCATGAGGCACAGGGGAAGAGCCAGGCACTTGGTTGCCAGAATAGTCAGGTCCCAGGGTCCTCTGTGTGGTACAAGCAACAGGCCTGGCAATTCAGGCCTCAAGGAAAGGACACTGCTATGGCTTCTGGAGAGTTCCTAGTCAAAGACTAGGTGAAAGGGAAGAAATAGCCCTGGCATTCCAGGAACTGCAGCAGCCCAGGTGGAAGTGATATGTCAGTAGCCACTGATTAGCTATCAGAAAGTATGGTTTTATTCACCCACATGGCACTGGAGATGGTTCTTCTCCAACATGGGCACTTGCTCTGCCCTAGAGTCCAAGACTTTTAGGGAGGAATTACATCTGCCTCCAGTTGCAAAAGGCTTTACTACATTAGTACAGAGGGCCAGGAGGGGGCCACATTTGCAATTATGTTAAATTAAAAAAAAAAAAAAAGAGGAAGGTGTTCGGGGAACAGAGGTACTCTGGGTACCTGAGGGGCTATTATAACCATTTCTATTTTCAGCTACTAAACAGGCCTTCCAGAGGCTTAGGGGTCCATACACCTGTGGGAAAACCATGGTGATTACAAACTTAAAATGTTTTTTATTATTGTTTCAAAACACAAGAAAGTAGAAGAAATTAATATAATGTATTACTGTGTTCGTATTTAAATTATTTTGCTATCTTTATTTAAATATTTAAGATATAAAATAATTTCTATTTGTAAGATGTTCCCTTCCCTCACCTGTCTGCCCCACTGGAACCACCATTAAACACTATCTCAAGTTTATTTTAAGTATAAAATTTACATGATTTGTGTTCCACTAGGTAATAATATTATTTCATATATCTCTTTTATCCCCTCTTAGTGCAAGTTAATCGTATTGCTTTGGAACTCCCTAACTCTCTTTCTTGAGTTTCTGCAAGAGAAAAGGGAGAGACTTAGCTTAAACCCCTTAGCACCTGGGTCAGCTACTGGATAAAGAACACAGATATGCAAATGACCATCAGACCCAGTATTCATGATCCTGAAAGGCTGTATGGAACTCTTCTACCCAAGATTTAGCAGGCTTTAAGATTTTTAGGTGAAGGGAATCAAAATAATTACATTTTAATTCAACTTCACATAATAACATGGAATCCAATTAAAGCATTTGATAATTTAAATTGCTCTGTGAATTTGGGTTTAAAACATAGTTAAATGTGTTCTCCTTGATTCTATCACAGTGTGAAGTGAAAATGGAAACAGTTTTAGTTTATTTCATGCAAGACTTTTTTTTAAACAAAAAAAATGTTACATTAATTCTTAACACTTGCCTCATAAGTCAGATAACTATTATTACTTACATTAACCTTTAAGATTATATATGTAAACAGGTGTTTAAATTGAGTGTAATTAAAACTATTATCTTCATGAAATAAAAACTCATACTATCCTGCAAATTATGTAGCTCTAAGAATTATTCCATTTACATTAAAACTTAACTAGGATACTGTCTTATACTTCTGACAAATTCTTAACATCAGAGATTGTATTGTTCTTTAAATTACATTTATTTTCTAAAGTTCCTAGTTGACTTTGGTAACTCAGACTACTACAATACTGGAATTATCAGTTAAATTTGTTTTCTGGAGATTTCTAAAGAAATAATTCAGAGTAAGAGGAAATAACGTTCATAGCCATCACCCTATTTCCATGTGTGTTTTCATGCATTCTTATCCACATATAAATGTATCCTTTCTTCATAGCACTCAAGAGGATGAAAATCAGTGTGCTATAAACCCTGACTTAAGACTATGTGTGTGTGTGTGTGTGTATTTACATCTATATCAAGGTACACTTAATAAAGTTAAGAAAACAATAATTATGTTCAATGGAGAAGAGATTATGGGTAAATCAGAGAAAAGAAATTAAGTTGGATAAATATACTTTCCCTGGAATTTCAATTTGTTTAAACAGTGGATGCCTTGGGCATTGTGTTTTTCTCTCACATACTCCTGATTTTTTTCTTCTGGGGCCCAATATAATGAACAAAGAAATCAAAGAGGTACCAAAAGGAACAAAGGCACTTGGATACAGCAGGCAGTGCTAGGCTCCCACACACTGAAGGAGGAAAGGAATTTAGTTAAACTGGTAACACACTCAAATGAGCCATTCCTGAAAGGAGTACAGGAGCGGTTGAGAACGAGCCTTTAGGCATGTATATCACCACTGCTGGGAAGGTTTGGTGGAAATAGATGCTCCCCAAGGCCTGGAATGGTCAGAGGCAGAATTAATACACACAGCTGTGTGACAAAAATATCAAAGGACCTGGTAGAGTTAGTTGGAGGGGGAGGTATAGACCATAGAATCTTAGAAATAAAAATGGTGATAGGATACTACTTGCCTGATCTGCTGAAGGAGCATGTGGCAAACACCCAAAATATGATTATAAGAACCCAAGGAAAATATACTCTGGGATGCTAGTGTGGGGAAAAACGTTTTAAATAACATTATTCTAACAAAGACTGGGATGCAGCTGGCTGTGGTTGCTCATGGCCAATTGTGTCTATCTCTCTCTAACTCAACATTCAGTGCTATCACACTGGGAGCTTTCAATCAACCAGGGTAGGAGCATTTACACCATGCAAACTGGCAAACACTACAAATTAGAACTGTTTTTCCCTAGAGAGCTGCATCAAACTTAAAAGCTTTTGCACAGCAAAGGAAAGCATCAACAAAATGAAAAGACAAACTATGGAATGGGAGAAAATATTTGCAAATAATGCGACCAACAAGGTGTTAATATCCAAAATATACAAACATCTCATACAACTCAATATCAAAAAAACAACCAAATCAAAAAAATGGGCAGAAGACCTAAATAGATATTTCTCCAAAGGAGACATACAGATGTCTAACAGGCATATGAAAAGATGATTAAATTGCTAATTATTAGAGAAATGCAAATCAAAACTACAATGATGTACCACCTCACACCCGTCAGAATGGCTAAGTCTGCAAATAACAAATGTTGGAGAGGATGTGGAGAAAAGGGAACCCTTGTACAGTGTTGGTAGGAATGTAAATTGGTGCAGCCACTGTGGAAAACAGTATGGAGGTTCCTCAAAAAACTAAAAATAGAGCTACCATATGATCCAGAAATTCCATTCCTGGGTATCCATCCAGAAAAAACAAAAACACTAATTTGAAAAGATACATGAACCCAATGTTCATAGCAGCATTGTTTACAATAGCCAAGACACAGAAGCAACCCAAGTGCCCATCAACAGATAATTGGCTTAAGATGTGGTGTGTGTATATATATATATATATATATATATATATACACACACACACACACACCAGAATATTATTAAGCCATAAAAAAGAGTGAAATGTGCCACTTGAAGCATTATGGATGGACCTAGAGAATATTATACTTAGTGAAGTAAGTCAGACAGAGAAAGACAAATACCGTATGATATCACTTATATGTGGAATCTAAAAATAATACAAATAAATCTGTATACAAAACAGAAACAGATTCACAGACATAGAAAACAAACTTAGGGTTACCAAAGGGGAGAGGGAGGGAGGGACAAATTAGGAGTATGGGACTAATAGATACAAACTACTATATATAAAATAGATACGCAACAAGGATTTGCTTATATAGCAAATTAGGAAATTTGCTATAGCATAGGAAATTATATTCAACATTTTATATTAACCTATAATGGACTATAATAAAAAATAACTGAATCACTTTGCTGTACATCTGAAACTAACACACTATTGTAAATCAATTATACTTCAATTAAAAAAAAAAATCACTGGCTACTGGTTCTCTGAGTGGTTGGGCGTGGTAACTTCTTAAGGCAAGGACTTGCTTTTGCCCAAAGGCAGTTCTCTGGAGGAGGGGGCTTCAGTGAACCTTTAGCAGCCAAGGCTCCCAGCAGCAAGCAGGTTTATAGGATCTGGGAAGGACACCAATAGCATTTGCACCAATGTGTCTCCAACTTCCTGTAAACGGTACTTAAACCTAGGTGCTTGATCCAGATCAGGTTCTATCTTTGGTAAGACTACGTATAAGAGAGTGCTACGTGCTTCCTCCTGCACCACATCACAGGCCACCTTGTATCTGCTTATCTTACAAAAACTTAATGCACAACTCCGGTACTATTAAATATTTCTGCCAGAAGCCTATTTAATTATATTGTGAGATAAGTTGGTTTAACAAAGAGTATGAGTGTGTGGTTTCACTTAATTTAATAGTGAAACCCAGCAGGACCCTGTGGGGCTCCTGGGAACAGAAGCCTTCCATTTCTTATTTGTAGGTCAAGGGATGTACATAACAATATCTTGAGCTCTTCTGCAGAACTAAAACCCCCAACAAGTGGAAGACACTAACTACTTAATGAAGCATTCCTCAGAGAAGATCAGGAGACCACCCGAAGCCAGATTAAAGGAATCATGGAGCTCATCAGGAGATCACCTGAAGCCAGATTAAAAGAATGAAGGCCCTGTACACACTCTGTTCCTTATCAGCAACCCCACCCTTGAGCCATTGCTATAAAACTCATCAAATTCCCCCAGGTTGGGGGACACAGTTTTTCAGGGCATAAGCCTGCTGTGGCCCCCTTTGCCTGGCAAAGCAATAAAGCCATTCTTTTCTATTTCACCCAAAACTCTGTCTCTGAGATTCAATTTGACATCAGCACATCAGTAGGGTATATGTTTTTATGTATATTTTATACCTCATTATAATCCATATGAACGTATAGTACTTGTGTGAGAAAATCTGTTTTCTAACAACAAAGCTGGAAAAGTGTGTGCATTCTTTCAGTTTCTTCCAGATGACTGGGAAGGAAAAATCTAACTGGCTTAAATAAAAAAAAATCATTAAGTCCCTCACTTAACTGGAGAGTCCAAGACGAAGTCTCCAGTGCAGTTGTATCCAAGATCTCAAACATGCCAGAAGTCATTTGTACTGGCCCCATATTATGTTTCCTCTTTCTGAGGCTGCATTGTCAACCAGAATCATGGCATTCGGGAGACTTTCAACATTATCAGGTTTACATCTTATTCTCCCTTCGATCCCAGCCGATTGGGTGTCATTCTTCCCAGAAGTCTAGTAGGAACTGAGTTTTGTTGCTTGTGGTAATTTGCATCTCATAGGATGGGATTATCAAAACAGCCTCACAAGAAGCTCTTATCCAAGATCTAAAGCTGCATTAACAATTTCAAGGATAAGGAAAACCATGAGTCACGAGCAAAGCAGGGAGAGATTCAGGAGCACCAACGTCTCACCCATGTCCCTTCTTGCCACCTTAGGACCTTCTCTGACCAACATTTAGCAGGCGAGGTCTCTAAATGATGCCTACACTCATACAACTTACGCGGACAGGGGGTTTCATCATGAAATGTCTATTTTATATTCCAATATTTATGCAGCCTCCATGACACGTTTATATGCCCCATAGACTCACAGATTACCAGCTTTAGAATAAGCAATTCTAGATAGATTGAGAGTCCAGATAAAAATATTCCGTGGATAAGGAATCTCCTAGAAAAAAAAAATTAGTGGTTTTTCCAGGACGTTTACAAATATTTGACCAGCTCACTACCTTTTTTTTCCAGAGGTGTTTCCCCATGAAATAAAGAGAATGCTTTGCAGACCTGCTTATAACCACTTCCTTCCCACTAACATGTAACTGAGCCCATTGGTATGACCAGGAGCTAAGATGACCTGGTTGATCAGGACTAGATTCTTGACTTGAACTGAATCAGCTCAACCTAAACACATGGAATGAGAGAAAGCGGGGTGCTGGTATCAGAAAGAGGGCAATGCATGCTAAGGAGGCAAGAAGAAAAGGTGTCCCCCACCATGTCCTGACAAGGGTCCAGGGAGGCCTCAGTACATAGACAGATTTTCTAAGAAATCTTCTCTTTTGTCATGAGGATTTGCAGAAGAGCAGGCTCTCAAAGCTCAAGGATCTAAACTCACAGTTTAGAAAAGCGGTGTGAAACCCACGCTATTGATTTAATCAGTGGATGCCATGATCACAATCTCTCTCCGGCATCTCATTTACTGTAGGTTGGTCTCATGCTATGATGAGGCTGTATGGAGTCTGGTCCCAGTGGATCCAGCATACTGTAAGCCCTCAGACCAGCGTACCATAAGCTAGAGATGCTCCCTGGGGTTCTCACAGTAAAATAAAAAAAAATAAAAAAAGCAAAGCCACACCTAGAAGAGGTGTCATTTGTGAGTATATACCACCAGACCTTCTAGGGTTGGGAGGGTCCAATGTAACAAGCTTACCACCACCTAGCTAGCTGGTTTCCTTGAGTAATGGTGTCATACTGCGGGGGCGGGGTGGGGGGGTGGCAGTGGTCAGTGTCAGTCTCCATTGTTGGCAGGTTGGACAGTCAGTGGCAGCGATTGCTAGACCAGCCTTGGGAAGTGGAAGCCTGTGCTGTTGAATCCATTCATACATTCTACCTCTGTCACTGCAGCCACTTCGTTCATGTGCTCATCTTGCCTGCACTGAGCGGCCAACACCATGGGGGACCTGAATCATTTTTTCTACTTCATTGTTAAGTGATGGATATTTTCTGGAGATTTAACATGCAGTTAAAACTCCTTTATGTCCACCAACATACCGCAACCCCAGACCTGCTTGTCCTCGATTTTCCAATCTTTCTCTTTTTAGGCCTCTGCCCAGATGACCAGGCCATATACCACGGCTCAGGAGTCCATATATATGCTAACTTCAGACCACTTCTTCACAAAGTGAATGACTAAGTGAACCAATGTATATAGCCCAAGAGATAGAGCTGCTTGGACCCTAGCCTGGATCTTCTACAGAACTCATTCCTGCTCTGGGCTCCACTCAAAACGGGCAACTTCTCATGTCACCCAATGTCTGTACTTGGACAGTATTCCCATGGGTGTAATAAGCTCTCTCCAGAGCCCGAAGAGATCGATGAATCATTATACTTCCTTCTTTGCGATGGGATGTGAAAGATGGAACATTTTCATATTTTAGATGGTGTGGTGCCCATGGAAAAGGACCCACTGCAGGAAACATGACTGAAAGCCCCAGATACTGCCTATTTGGGCCCCCAAGTACCACGTTCAGACTGAGGCCATGCTTTCCACCAGCTGCTCCCAGCCAGCAACAGAGCTCAGTGAGATACTAGTGCTCCCCCGCCCCTATTCCTGCCCAATAGGAGAGTCCCCAGTTGGGACACACCTGCTTGGAGATTCCCCCATGGGCCTAGCCTGCAGTCTTAGGCTCTTCCCACCCCATCCTCCCTCCTCCCCTCTCTCCTTTCATACGTATCGTACCTGCATTGAGGACTGAAGATGCTCCTTGCTTCCTCCTGCTTCCTCTTCCTCCATCTTTCACAGGCATTTCTCCCAATAAGTCTCTTGTACATATAACCCATTTTGGCATCTGCTTCTCAGAGATCACAAATTGTCACAACTGAAATAGTCTGGCATGTCCCTGACTACTAGCCCCCTTTTATAGGGGTCTGTGATTGATGTGGAGAATCTTTGCAGTGATTATGTTCTATCCTCTGAGTGCACGTGTATCATCAAGGCCACCAAAGCACTGACCACTTCTAGCTCGTCGTAGGTCAGTGTGATGCTCTGCAGGACATCTGGACAGCCCAGATCCCTTCTGATTATGACAGAGAAATAAAATGAGATGCCCTTGAGATGAACCTGTAAACATATACTGCTGTCCAAGTGTTGGTAAACTTCAGCCCACAGGCCAATTCTGGCTTGGCATGTGGTTTTGTGGGGGTTTTTTTGAATTTTATTTTATTTATTTTTATACAGCAGGTTCTTATTAGTTATTTTATACATATTAGTGTATATATGTCAATCCCAATCTCCCAATTCATCCCACCACCACCACCATCCCCCACCACTTTCCCCCCTTGGTGTCCATATGTTTGTTCTCTACATCTGTGTCTCTATTTCTGCCTTGCAAACCGGTTCATCTGTACCATTTTTCTAGGTTCCACATATATGCGTTAATATACGATATTTGTTTTTCTCTTTCTGACTTACTTCAGACTGTATGACAGTCTCTAGATACATCCACGTCTCTACAAATGACCCAGTTTTGTTCCTTTTTATGGCTCAGTAATATTTCATTGTATATATGTACCACATCTTATTTATCCATTCATCTGTTGATGGGCATTTAGGTTGCTTCCATGACCTGGCTATTGTAAATAGCACTGCAATGAACATTGGCGTGCATGTGTCTTTTTGAATTATGGTTTTCTCTGGGTATATGCCCAGTAATGGGATTGCTGGGTCATATGGCAGTTCTATTTTTTTAGTTTTTTAAGGAACCTCCATACTGTTCTCCATAGTGTCTGTGTCAATTTACATTCCCACCAACAGTGCAAGAGGGTTCCCTTTTCTCCACACCCTCTCCAGCATTTGTTCTTTGTAGATTTTCTGATGATGCCCGTTCTAACTGGTGTGAGGTGATACCTCATTGTAGTTTTGATTTGCATTTCTCTAATAATTAGTGATTTGAGCAGCTTTTCATGTGCTTCTTGACCATCTGTATTGCTTCTTTGGAGAAATGTCTATTTAGGTCTTCTGCCCATTTTTTGATTGGGTTGTTGTTTTTTTAATATTGAGCTGCATAAGCTGCTTGTATATTTTGGAGATTAATCCTTTGACCGTTGGTTCGTTTGCAAATATTTTCTCTCATTCTGAGGGTTGTCTCTCGTCTTGTTTGTAGTTTCCTTTGCTTTGCAAAAGCTTTTAAGTTTCATTAGGTCCCAATTGTTTATTTTTGTTTTTATTTCCATTACTCTAGGAAGTGGATCAAAAAAGATGTTGCTGTGATTTATGTCAAAGAGTGTTCTTCCTATGTTTTCCTCTAGGAGTTTTATAGTGTCTGGCCTTACATTTAGGTGTTTAATCCATTTTGAGTTTATTTTTGCATATGGTGTTAGGCAGTGTTCTAATTTCATTATTTACATGTAGCTGTCCAGTTTTCCCAGCACCACTTATTGAAGATGCTGTCTTTTCTCCACTGTATACTCTTGCCTCCTTTGTCATAAATTAGGTGACCATATGTGCGTGGGTTTATCTCTGGGCTTTCTATCCTGTTGCATTGAGCTATATTTCTGGTTTTGTGCCAGTACCATACTGTCTTGATTACTGTAGCTTTGTAGTATAGTCTGAAGTCCGGGAGTCTGATTCCTCCAGCTCCATTTTTCTTTCTCAAGATTGCTTTGGCTATTCGGGATCTTTTGTGTTTCCATACAAATTGTGAACTTTTTTGTTCTAATTCTGTGAAAAATGCCATTGGTAATTTGATAGGGATTGCATTGAATCAGTAGATTGCTTTGGGTAGTAGAGTCATTTTCAAAATATTGATTCTTCCAATCTAAGAACATGGTATATCTCTCCATCTGTCTGTGTCATCTTTGATTTCTTTCATCAGTGTCTTATAGTTTGCTAAGTAGAGGTCTTTTATCTCCTTAGGTAGGTTTATTCCTAGGTATTTTATTCTTTTTGTTGCAATGGTGAATGGGATTGTTTCCTTAATTTCTCTTTCTGATATTTCATTGTTAGTGCAAAGGAATGCAAGAGATTTCTGTGCATTAATTTTGTATCCTGCAACTTTACCAAATTCATTGATTAAGTTTTCTGGTGGCATCTTTAGGATTCTCTATGTATAGTATCATGTTATCTGCAAACAGTGACAGTTTTACTTCTTCTTTTCCAATTTGGATTCTTCTTATTTTTTTCTTCTCTGACTGCCATGGCTAGGACTTCCAAAACTATGTTGAATAATAGTGGTGAGATTGGACATCCTTGTCTTGTTCCTGATCTTAGAGGAAATGGTTTCAGTGTTTCACCATTGAGAACAATGTTGGCTGTGGGTTTGTCGTATATGGCTTTTATTATGTTGAGGTAGGTTCCCTCTATGCCCACGTTCTGGAGAGTTTTTAATCATAAATGGGTGTTGAATTTTGTCAAAAGATTTTTCTGCATCTATTGAGATGATCATATGGTTTTTATTCTTCAATTTGTTCATATGGTGTATCACATTGATTGATTTGCATATATTGAAGAATCCTTGCATCCCTGGTATAAATCTCACTTGGTCATGGTGTATGATCCTTTTAATGTGTTGTTGGATTCTGTTTGCTAGTATTTTGTTGAGGATTTTTGCATCTATATTCATCAGTGATATTGGTCTGTAATTTTTTTTTGTAGTATCTTTGTCTGGTTTTGGTATCAGGGTGATGGTGGCCACATAGAATGAGTTTGGGAGTGTTCCTTCCTCTGCAATTTTTTGGAAGAGTTTGAGAAGGATGGGTGTTAGCTCTTCTCTAAATGTTTGATAGAATTCACCTGTGAAGCCATCTGGTCCTGGACTTTTTTGTTTGTTGGAAGATTTTTGATCACAGTTTCAATTTCATTACTTGTGTTGGTCAGTTCATATTTTCTATTTCTTCCTGGTTCCATCTTGGAATTTTTTACCTTTCTAAGAATTTGTCCATTTCTTCCAGGTTGTCCATTTTATTGGCATAGAGTTTCTTGTAGTAGTCTCTTATGATGCTTTGTATTTCTAAGGCGTCCATTGTAACTTCTTTTTCATTTCTAATTTTATTGATTTGAGTCCTCTCCCTCTTTTTCTTGACGAGTCCGGCTAAAGGTTTATCAATTTTGTTTACCTTCTCAAATAACCAGCTTTTAGTTTTATTGATCTTTGCTATTGTTTTCTTTGTTTCTATTTCATTTATTTCTGCACTGATCTTTATGATTTCTTTCCGTCTACTAACTTTGGATTTTGTTAGTTCTTCTTTCTCTAGTTCCTTTAGGTGTGGGGTTAGATTGTTTGAGATTTTTCTTGTTTCTTGAGGTAGGATTGTATTGCTATAACCTTTCCTCTTAGAACTGATTTTGCTGCATCCCATAGGTTTTGGATCATTGTGTTTTCATTGTCATTTGTCTCTAGCCTAATGGCAGCCATTGCATGGATAGTTATGATCCCAGATCCAATCTCTAGCTAAAGAGGGTCAGTCCTTTAGAAAACAGGGCTCTGCAAAGCCACAGAAAATATATCCAATAAAGTCTCCAAATGCTTCCCCAAACAGACCTAACAAAATATTTCCTATCTTCCTAGGAGAGGATTTATTATTTATTGGTCATAGCAACAGTAACTACCAGAACAATTTTTAAATCTAGCCCAATAGATCCATGACAGTTTTGCATCAGAAACTACACACCTACAAGCCAGCCAACTGAAAAACAGTCCCCTGAAAGTCAGTCCATGAACCTCCTTCTGAAAGTCTGTCAATCACTAAACTTTTTCAACCTTACCTGTGTAAGGTTCTCTCTCTGCTTATTTATGGAGACACTCCGAAGTATAGCTCTCCCTTGTTTAGCAAGCAATAAATTCAGCATTTTGGTTCAAATATTGAGTGGCAGCATCTTCCTTTGATAGGCTTTTTTCCAGAATAAATCAACACTAAAGAAAGGGAGTATGCAGACCTTCGAGGACTGTTGGGTAAAGGCTCTGAATTGGCAATGATACCCAGGGATCCTAAGTACCATTAAGGTTCTCAGATTAGAATAGGTTTCTGGAGCCCAGCACAAAAAATGAGTCATGGTAGTATTCGTTCTCATGGTGATTTCAATTGGAATGCAAAGCAAAGCCACCATGTAGTTATTTATACAGTCCCAAATGGATAATTAAGATGGCTATTCTTAATTAAGTTGTATAACCCTTTGTTTACCTAACTAGTAGAATAAGAGCCATCCTTGCAATAAAGGCCAAGTGGAAGCCTTTGACACTTCCTCCATCCCCCAGGCCAAGATGATAATTCAGAAGCAATATTGCATCCCAAGAGTATGTGCGAAGATTAATGCCCCATCAACTGCTTAAATGCTTCAGAGGTTACAGTCCCCATCATATATCCTTTTCAATTCACCTACATGTCCCTTGAAAAACAATAGTATAGATTATGGTGCATGGTGGTGGATTACCATAAATCTAATCTAGTTGTAGGCTTAATGGCAGCTTAATCTGAGTATTAATATGGTAAATGTGATTTTATTCCAATCCTCACCAGTAGAAAAGCTAAAAAGCAAACATACCATCTTGCCGAGATTTCCGTTAACACTCCTGATCTCAATCACAATGTAATCCTGCAGAAACCTTGATTGCCTGACATTCCATGAGATATCATGCAGGACCTTGAGTGCTGGATGTTAGTTGTCAGCTCTGCCTTGCAGAGTAGAACCCATGTGTACAGCAAAGACATTCTCAGAATGACCTTTTCCCAAACCTCCTTATATGGCAGACAGACTCCAAGATAACCCCCAAGCATCTCTTCCTTCTGATATTCACACCTTTGTGAACTGCAATCCCTGTGAATGTGAGTGGGGCCTGTGACTTGCTTCTAACAGAACACAGCAAAGGTGAGAAGTTGTACTTAAGATGGTAACAACCTTCTTGCTAGAACAACCTCTCCCATCAAAAAGGCTTTCATGGGCTTCCCTGGTGGCGCAGTGGTTGAGAGTCCGCCTGCCGATGCAGGGGACACAGGTTCGTGCCCTGGTCTGGGAGGATCCCGCGTGCTGTGGAGCGGCTGGGCCCGTGAGCCATGGCCACTGAGCCTGCGCGTCTGGAGCCTGTGCTCCTCAACGGGAGAGGCCACAACAGTGAGAGGCCCGCGTGCCGCAAAAAAAAAAAAAAAAAAAAAAAAAAAAAAAAAAGGCTTTCATGAAGCAAGTAGCTAGGTTGTGAACTACTCTACAGAGAAGCCCAAAGGACAATCAACTAGGGAATTTCTGGCCAACAGTGAGCAAGAAACTGAGGCCCTCAGTCCAACAGGCCACAAGGAACTGAACTTCACCCACACGCACATGAACTTAGAAATGGATCCTTCTCCAGCCGTAACTTGAGATGAGATTGCAGCCCCTGCCAACCCCTCGACTGCAACTTTGTGCAATTCCAAAGCAGAGGACTCATATTCCTAATTCACAGAAATTTTGAGATACTGTGTTGTTTTAAGCTGCTTATACTATGGTAATTTGCTACACAGCAAGAGACAATGAATACACATGCCAGTATGGTTTGGAGTTGAAGTTTGCCAATGAAAAGATACGGAATACAAGAGGTGTGGTACTAGATCCCGTGGTTTTGCAAACTTCTCCATGAGCTCCAGCTTCTAAGATCTCTTTGTAAACTTCTATCTGTCATTATGGCAGCCAGATGTGGCAGCACCTCAAAAATTCTGAGTTCCAACTTCTTCACCCTTACCACCACTTCTGGCTAAAGCCATTAGTGAATTTTCCCCCGATCCTCCAGCCACAGCCTTCCAGACATTCATTCTTCTAGTTCCTCCTATACTCATGTAAATTTTAGTTCCTATAGTATTCCTATTATACGGACAGTGGCTCTATTTTTTATCATAAATGCTAACATATACAAATAATTACATCAACTCAACCTATTTCTAACAAACTTTCCTTAATTATGTTTGCATGAATTAATGTTATATAAAATATAATGGTTTAGATATTAGCTATCAGAGGACAAGATGGCTTGACTTAAAGCAGGAATGGTATCCAAGGCTATTCACTAATTAGTGGGTAATCCCACAGCTTCCCTCCTTATGGCTCTAACCAGAAACCACTCAATGTTGGACGCAGTATAGACTTTGGATTACATCTTCGCCCTCTTGTGGCAATTGGTAGCATTGCATGAGGAGAACCTTCATTTTTCCTTTTTCTGTTTTGGGAACCAGACATTAAAGACTAGCATATTCAGAAGCAATTACATATTTGAGGAAAATTAGAAAGTGACCATGCATGCCTAGGGAAAGTCACAGGCTCAGAAAAGACCTTAATTTAAACCTTAAGCGGATCCTTGGCACAGAGACAGTCTATAATTATAAAAAAAAAATGAATACACAAGAATAACAAAAACAGCTAACCCTGTGGAAGGGGGAGAATCAGAATACAGAGAATACAAACTTACATTATTAGATTGAAATGCTCAGTTTAACAACAACAACAACAAATCATAAAGCATGCCAAGAAAAAAACGCAATATGGCCCAAAGGGGGGAAAATTAAGCCAACAGAAACTACCCTGGAAAAAAGATATGAGGGCAGATCTATCAAAGGTTTTAAAACAACTGTCTTAATATCATATGATATCGTTTATGTATGGAATCTAACAAATGATACAAATGAACTTATTTATGAAACAGAAATAGACTCACAGACATAGAAGAAAAATTATGGTTACCAAAGGGGAAAGGTGGGGGGGGATGAATTGGGAATTTGGGATTAACATATACACACGACTATATGCAAAATAGATAACCAACAAGGACCTACTGTATAGCACAGGGAACCATGCTCAATATCTTGTAATAATCTATAAGGGAAAAGAATCTGGAAAAGGATACATATATATAACTGAATCACTTTTCTGTGCACCTGAAACTAACACAACATTGTAAATCAACTATGCTCCAATATCAAAGAAAAATTTAAACATCTTCTTTGACTTCTAGGACCATCTTTCCTCCTCAAAAAGAGCTGGAGCACATGGAAGTACAAGCAGCCCTTTGCTGGAATGTCCCAGCCCACCATAAACCTCTTAGAGAATGCATCAACAAATTCCAGCCCACTGGACACCTCTTAGAAAATGCATCGACGAGAGGAGGCACACTCCTCTTCTTTCTCTCCCATTCCTAGAGGTGGTTCCTTTTGGCCTCAACTGAAGGAGAACATTGAAAGAGGGAGGGGAGACCACTCCCTTTATAGGGCCGTGTCCTGAAGGTCAAAAACAGCTCATACTCCACGGCCAGAATTAACTACCTAACCTCAGCCAATGAAAGAGTAGGGAAATCAGCTTTATTCTCCTTGACCCATGAGGCACTAACCTCATTGGGCAAGACAAGTTATAGGGATATATGCTCCTCTCTGAGATCCCCTCCTCTGGCCTCTACAATCTTCCCCTGGACCAGATAGTACAGGGCAGATTAATTACCTAAGGGCAGCCAAAGCAGAAATCCAACTGGGAAAGGACACCATACACGAGTCATCAGATTAAGCGGGAGGGACATACCCTCATTTCCACTTCAGTGTGGGACTGCCATGCTTTTAAAAAAGAAGACTCAAGTCACCTCATCAAAACTGCTTTTAGCAAAAAGACAGTTTACCCTCTGCTCATCTTTATTACATACGTGCTGGGGGAGAGGTAGTGGCCCTCATAAACCATCTCCGACCAAGAAAGGATTCTAAGAATACTTTGCAACAGTGCTTGAGATCCCAAAGAGAGCTTCCTTCATCTAAGATGGCAGTAGGAAATAAAGAGAAACTTTTTAAGTCACATGAGAAGTTACTGCTTTGTAAAGAGCTGAGTGGGAAATAATCATACCTTCGGTGACTCACCTAACCACTTGGTGACCACAGCCAATGACTCGTGCCAGGAAATGGAGAGTTTACGTCCTAGGTCCCACCTATGGCCCCGTGGGTTTAACCAGGAACGCAGCTATCACCTCACTGCTCCAGACAGACCCACAGCTACAGAGCACATGAATTCCCAGATGCTCAGTGGCTGGAGAAACACAGGAAGGACCAGCCCACTTCTCTCAGGAATTAACAGGGAGCAGCTCCCACACTAAGCACTTTTTCTGCTGGGAAGAAGAGGACTGTGTGTTTTGGGGAGACAGCCCACACAGGCTCCTGTGTGTCTGATATTTGTCATGTTTAAGTATTACAATCTGTTAAGTTTTTCAACCTGGATTTTGCTACTTTAAGAGTTGGTTTTGCATCTTGAAGGGACTCTTGGTACCGTCGCACTTCTTGGCCACCTCCTGGAAGAAGTGGCCCAATGCCTCTAGTGCCTCATCATCGCAGTCGAAATAGAAGCCCAGAGAGGAGCAGGTCCAGCAGGTTCGCAGATGTAGGACCAGGAGGTGGACCCCAGCCTCCACTTCTGGAATAATTCTGATGAATCTGGGAGTCATAGGTGATTGGCAATAAGGAAGTAAGCTCAAAAATTGGTGTTGGCTGGTCCTAAAGGCAGGGGATAGCAGAGAGGATGGTTTTCAAGTTTGTGGCTGGAAAAGAGGTTGGAGGGAGGGGTCATAGGCTGGAACAAGGGGTGTCCCTGGTACTGTCCCATCCAAACACTACTGAAGGGTCCGACTGGACGCATGGCTATGCGTGATTCTTTGCTGACCAAACAAGCCTGTGTGAAGCAGGAACCTCACTGGCCTTCTGAAGTATAGAGCTGCCAGGAGAGGCAAACCCATCACCCTAGCTCCTGATGGACAGCATGTTCTTTTTAAACAATAGTTCTCGCACTGTTCATTTTCCTCTTGTAACAGCCATTCCCTCGGGACCTCTGGGCCATTCTCCCCAGAAAATCATCACCAAGAATAAACCAGAAAGGGGCTAAGACCCAGAAGGTATGGCCAACAGCTGTTTCTCCCACCCAGAAAGTGTCTCTGGCTCATGGTTTGCAGACCAATATAAGTATTTTCAGCCACATGAGACCGTGGGACTGTGATGGTTTCAGCATCCTGCCCATATCTCCTGGATGAGTCTTAGCTGCCCACAACAGAAGGTACAATGTTGTCCACGATAAGCATGTGATGTCTCATCAGTCTGGGACATTCTCGTTACTATTGGTGCCAAAGACTTTCATAAGAAAAAAAAAAGAGCACCCAGCTCCTACCTTCTAGCATTCAGGTCTTCTCTTCCTGAGCATATATACTCACCAACATGCTAGATTTAAACTATTTCGATTTTCTAACTGATTGAGACGATGTCCACCTGGGTTGAAGAACTTTTGTACTGAACCTGGATGTCCTCCAAAGCCGGGAGCCCTCACGTTCTGCTCCTTGAAATTTCCCCAGAGGAAGCAGAGTCACCACAAGAACACAAAGTTCCAAGAAACTACATAAAGGGCACCAGATTCTAAAGAAAACAACCTATACTCTATAAAGAGATTAATAGATCAAGAAGTTAAGATATTCAATATTCTCAAAGACACAGGGGTGGATATTAGCCCAAAGAATTCAGACATAAAATATAAAAGGAAATATTCAGCATGAATACCGTATTGTGTAAAGCTATGTGGGATCAGTAATAGAATGAACATGGCTGAAGATCAGAGGAAGAACTCTCAAAAAGCGTCAGGAAAAGACAAAGGCTAAAGCATAGAAGACGAAGGGACAGAATGTTTTCATCTCTCTCACTCAAACATTCCCTTCCTCAGGGTCCCCACAGTGCAAGGGAGAGGGTAATAGAAGACATTCATGCATTTGGGTTCAGGGTCCCATCCATGGCCATGGATCGTGGTTAATTCACTGTGGCCCATGTTGGGCTCAGACAGCTGATCTGACTCTGAATTACACCAGACCTCATTAGGAGTAGAAAGAGGTAACAGATTATTTTCTAAATATATAATATACAGAAGAACTATTTCCATCAGCATAAGATGCCTTTCTTATTAATGAGAATGCAGATTTAGATCCAGATTCTACTGAGAAGTCAGGACTGAGTGTGGAACCAAACCACACTTAAACATAGGCATTTCTGAGAACTAAAAAGATGACCTGGAATATTCAGGGTTCGATTCCTGATGTAGCATGGAGAATTGCAGAGAAGATCATAAAACCTTGAGAAATAGCTCCCTGTCTCTCCTAAAACCATCAATGCTGAAGAACCACAGGAATGGGTTTACAGATGGAAACCATTTTTTGAGAAGGCGGTACAAGGGGAAAACACCCTGTCACTGAAGGTGAGGAGGGTCCCCTGACAAGGGCAGGCACCCGCCACAGGATTTGCCTAGAGAGCAGAAAGATATAGACCTTGTCTCTGCATCACAAGAAAGCATCAGGCAGGAGTTTTTCTAGTGGTTTAAGTCCTTCAATTCACCTTCAACCAACTCATGCCAACAAAGAAAGTCAGGGCTGGTTCCATGAAGGGGACACACCTGTGTCAAGACAGCCAGGCAACCAGGGTCAGAGCTCAACATGAGGTGATCAGGGCAGAGGGGGAAGTATAATATGCTCTATAATATTTTAGACCAGTTCATGATATGTAAGGGAGATCTGACATATAGGAGGATGTAATTTTTCATCCTTAAACAGTACATTCTCATCTGTTTTCTGTGGTTGACAGAGAATAAATTTTAAAAAGACATCATCCTTTCGATATCTGTAAGTCTCTTTTGTGAATAAATTCATTTGTATCATTTTTAAGAATTAGATTCCACATATGAGTGATATCATATATTTGTCTTTCTCTGACTTACTTCACTTTGTATGATAATCTTTAGATATCGAAAACAAACTTAAGGTTACTAAAGGGGGAACGTGGTGGGAAGGGATAAATCGGGAGCTTGGGATTAACATATACAGACGACTATATATAAGACAGATAACCAACAAGGACCTACTGTATAGCACAGGGAACTCTACTCAATATTCTGTGATAACCTATATGAGAAAAGAATCCAAAAGAGAATGCATATATGTATGTATAATTGAATCACTTTGCTGTACACCTGAAACTAACACAACATTGCAAATCAACTATACTCCAATAAAATTTAAAAAATCAACAAAACAAGACACCGTCCTGTGAACATAATAAAAGTTAATTATTAAATTTGGCACTTTCAGCTATGTAATTCAGGAATGCCCTGCAGGGGGCGCAGGCGGGGTAAGACTGGATGGGATCTAGAGGAAAGATCTCTTGCCATGAGAGGGAAAAAGGCTTCTCCACAGAAAGACGGATGGGGGGCTTCTTGTTTCAGTACGCACTGAATCTGCTCTTCTGCTAAAAGGGACATCCAGGAGGTTGGGCATTCTTCTGGAAAGATTGGGCTAGTGTGTGCCACACCCTCAACCTCTGTCCACTTGTTTTCACACGGAGCCACATCTCAGTTGCACAGGAAAATTGACATCTCAGGCTGCTAAGGTGACCACAAAGAACTTGGCGGGTAGAGCTGATGCATAGGGGGGACAATTCTCAGATTCGCGCTGCGTGGATCCTCGGAGGGCCCCCTGTGGCATTCGGCCCCAGTCACCGCTACAGGCGACCAGCTGAATACGATACACACCAGTGACTGTTCCATCCTATTTCTGATTCACTACTCCCTTCCCTGGGTTTCCTGGGATCACTTCCAAATAAAGTTCCAGATGCAAGAGTTTAAAGAACTCCCAAAGATTTTCATATTCCAGTCCTCAGAAACTGTGACATTGTTTTGTTATGTGGCAAGAGATAATGAAGATAAAGAAAATCCTGACTCTGAAGATCTAATAGAGGGGCCCAAGACAAGGAATACCGAAGGCCTCTAGAAAGAGGTTAAGGCAAGGAAACAGCTCATCTTCTAGAAAACAAGAAAGGAGCACAAGCCTGCAAACACCTGATTTTATCCAGTTATGCCCATTTGTGACTTATCCTCCACAAAACTGAAAGATAATATTGGTTTTGATGTAAGTGGAAACTTGGTGGGGTTTTTTTAATAGCAACAACTGGAAATTAATATAGTATCTATCCAAAATTCTTACTTCACATTCTTTATTGAGGGTAACGCATACTAACTCACTGGGATTTGCTTCATACTTCAAATTTTAAGATTAACTATTCTTTCCCAGGCAGAACTGAGCATACCAATATTTCCTTAGTATCTCAACCTATAGTATTGAGAGTATATTATAAACAGTGTTCATTTGAACTTCAAATGCCATGGAAGACTTAAATTATTAAAACCTACCCAAGAAAAAGTAGATTTTGAATATCCAGGGTTTTTATGATAGACAGTACACATTTGAAACCTTCCCACAAATTTTTCTCTGGGCATGTCTACAGAGGCTGGGATGCTCTGTGATATATCTTATGGGACCCTTGTTTTTAACACAGCACAGCAGTGAGATATTTTAGTCAAAAGGAGACCTTGTGAATAAAAGTTGAGAATCACAGGAGAGAATGCAAACTCCATACCTGCCTTTGCAAAGCCTAGAGCCCTCTCCTGAATGCGGCTCTTCTCAGGCTAACTCTGGCCACACAGTGGAATGGAAGGTGACTCAGTGACCAAAGACAATACAGCCTGGGTCACATGAGAATGGGTGCTCTGTAGGGACAGACAGACAGACACACCCAATGACAGGTCCATAATCTGGGTGTTTAGAAGATAATCTACCACCTCTGGGACCATCTTCTCCCTTCAAATGTAGCTCATGGTCACGAGCGGCAGAGTAGACCATTCTGGGATCTTAGTTCAGTCACATCACCTGGAAAATCCATCAGCAAGACCCTCAGTGGGCACTACTCTGTTTGCACTGACATTCACAGAGGGTGTCACACCCAACCTAGTCAATAAGGAGGACATTGGAAGAGGGAGGAGAGACTATCTCCTTTTAGAGGGAACAGTCATGAAGATGGGACGTCATCCCTTCACTCACGTGACAGGACCAGATCTTATCTACCAGACCCAAGCTGACTAAAGACAACAGGGACACCAACTTCATGCAAGTTCATTCACAAGGAACATCAGGACCCTGGAAGTTATAGGAATAGTCCCCCTCTTTAGTTCAGCTCTAAGTACAGCTGTTTTCTTCTAAATCATGCCACATAGGGAAGCTTAGAAAAAATGAAACCAAAAAGAAATCCACTGGAGAATGATCACCACACCCCTGTTATCCCTCCTGGCTGACATCTCTATTTTTTATAGATTTCACTCTAATCTAGTCAGCTAGAAATTCAGGTAAGGAATATACTTCTTATTTATAGTTTGGTGGGGAAGTGTTTTGCATAATTAAAAGAAAATGGATCTCTTCACTAATAATGTCTTCTGCAAAGACATAATTTATTCCCTGTATCTACATTATTTTCATTCAAATTTGGAGGTGGAGGTGGGCAGTGATCCTCATAAGCTCTCTCTTGCAGGGAAGACTCCTAGGAACATGCAGCTCATGGTCACAACCTAGGCTACACACAAAATCCTATGTTTCTTATTTACAGGTACCCTCATGGAACAGAGGGAGCAATGCAAGGATCATGTCAACAGAAAGCACGTAGTAGTATGTAACCAGACTTGAGAGCAGCTACATCGAATTGGAAAGGTAAATGTATAATATCATTTGTGCTAACGTCTTATACGAGTGTTTGAGGTCATAAAGTTGGCCCCCTTAATAAGGTGATACAGAAAGAAACTCTGAAGTTTCATAGGGAAGTAATGCTCTAAGAATAGTTGTAGTGGAAATCAGAAGCTCATTCAACCAAGGTGGACCATCCTTCAACAGGACTGAGATCTGATACATGTTCAAGTTGATCTCTTCCCCCCAAATATATTTTCAGACACAATAACGAAAAATAATGGAAAATGGAAACCAGAGATCAAGGAAGGCTGTCATGTGTAGGTACCACTACATTAAGACATGGAACCCACACCAGTGAAGACAGTGCACTGCCATGGGATCAACGGTCAATGATTGAAGAGCCAACGATGAGAGCTCAAGGATATGAGTCTTGGGGAAAGACCTGAGTGGCCCAGGCCCAACATAAATACTGCCATGTAATCAGCATCCAGTGGACGTGTCCAGGAATAAATTAAAGCTGAACTTCCTTTCAGGACATGCAAAAGGTCAATGGCTTCACCCAGAGCTTCACTAATACTCATGGATGAAGAAGATCACTCTGACACATAAGAAACAAGAGGTTCAGGCAGACAAGTGTTAAAGGATGGCCTAGACTGTGTCCAGCAGGGCTGGCAGGATGACAACGACACCCCAAAATAAAACCTGGATGGGTGGAGCGAAAGCAAAATAGTTATGGAAGCCTTTACCGTGGTCAGTCAGCACAGTCACTAGTCCAAGCCTGCCCTCAGGTGAGACCTGCAGGCAGTGCAGCGGCAGAAGGGTTTCAAACCCATCTCACACGTCCTTCTGATTCAATCCTAGGAGGTTAAATGGAAAGCAGCACCTCCTAGTACAGGCTTCACTAGAATGCTTGGGGCTGCAGGAGGAGGTGCAATGTCACAGTGTGGAGTAAACTCTTCCCTCCACAGATGAGCAATATTTGCTCATATTCAAGAGACTGACATTTCTTAGAAGCTCGAGGAGGGTGTCCAAGATTCACTTACAAAAACTTAAAGGTAGTGTCCTTTTTAGTCATAAACTAATATTAAATAAATAGGAATATAATGAATTGTACCTTTGGAAGGGGAAGAGGATGTCCATACACCATTAGAAATGTGAATATTTTAATACATCTGTCACTCATAGGAATGGAACCTGACACCTCACTATCCATTCCACTGCAATACAGGAATGAGATTTTGTAGATTTCTTCCACAATATTTTTCTTAGCAAAATTATATGAAATTTTAGCTAATATGCCAACATGGCCTTAGCTTATTGCATGGGAAGTGATGTTAAAAAGACAAAGCAGGGCTTCCCTGGTGGCGCAGTGGTTGACAGTCCGCCTGCCGATGCAGGGGACACGGGTTCGTGCCCCGGTCTGGGAAGATCCCACACGCCGCGGAGCGGCTAGGCTCGTGAGCCATGGCTGCTGAGCCTGCACGTCCGGAGCCTGTGCTCCGCAGCAGGAGAGGCCACAACAGTGAGAGGCCCGCGTACCGCAAAAAAAAAAAAAAAAAAAGGCAAAGCAATATTTCTCATAGAGATCAGGGTAAGAAAATCTAATTTATTAGCATTCCAGGGTACTTGATTCTGGATGACATTACTGAGAGACAGAGATGACAAGAGAATGGGATTAGGGATTGTATGTCAGAGACCTCAGCTGTGGCATAAGAATAGCCTTGCTTGAGTAGACTTATGTGTCCCTTTTCTACTAAAGAAAACCTCAGGAGGTTGGCATTTCTTGAAATTGGGTGGGGTCTGTGTCAGAGAACAGGGTGCTCCATGACACATCCTCTAGATCCTGTTTTCAGCACATCCGTGGAGGACAGCACCACGCCCGTTGCCCACATTTCACCAGGAGACCTTGTTGTGATGGGTCAGGTTCTGTCCTAAAGCTTTCCCCAAAGTCTTCCAAGAGAGCTCAGCACAGGCACAAGGTCCTTGTTAGATGTGCAGGAGGGAAATTACCTCAACCAATGGGGTGGATGGAGTTGGTGGATGAATCCTTGGATTCCTGTCCTTCCAGGGAGGACATCCTGTGATATATTCTACATGGTTCTTCACAGTTCTTCACAGGGTTCCCTTGGGAATGCGACACCCACCGGGGGAGGTGACAGCTCAGTGCTGTGCCTGTTACTGGCCATTATCCCCATCCGGTCTCACATTCACACCTTCAAACCCCATGTGTTACCTGGGATCACTTCCAAATAAAGTAACTGGCTCAAGTCCAGATCTCAGATTCAGGACTCCAAGATTCATACTAAGACATTCAGGTTTCTATTTAAAAAATGAGAGCTCTTAACTATTCTTTCATCATCATGAATGAAGCAGCTAGAAGGGCCTAAAAAGGGGGCCCAAGAAATATTAGGAAAGTTTAAGGAAAATGATGAAAACAGACATGACAAAAACTTGGGAATCAGAGTAAGGAGAATAAGACTGATTTTAATCTCCCTTACTTGTCTGGGAAAATCTGGAACTTTCTTTCCCAGACCTGGTTATTATCACTAAGTCTAAACCACTTTCCATTCCATCTGCATGACTGGTGTCTAAAGCCTATAAAACTGGGCACATAGGAATGGGTGCTCTGGAGGGATCAACAGACACCCTCTGACAGGTTCCTGACCTGAAGGTTTCAGACTTCCTGACTTCCACGACCCTCTCCCCTCCAACCCTCCAATGCAGATCAGTACCATAAGTGAAAAAGTAGCTCTTTGATGGATTTCTCAGCACACTGGCTACTTCTTAGAAAATACAATGGCAATGATGCTTCAGGAACAGCCCTCTCATTTTTCTCAGCCATTCCTAAGGTGGTCACGCATAACCTCAGCTTTGAGGACACTGAAAGGGGCAGGCGAGACAGGATCTTGAAGGTCAGATATAATGCATACCACATGACCAGAACTTAAATACGTGACCCCAGCTAATGAGAAACAGCAGGGAAATCAACATCAGCCCCAAACACCAACCAATTCCTCACGGCAATTATCAGACATAAATTCTTCTTATCCCATATTCATAATTCTTCTTATCCTATTAGTGGAGTACCCTAGTGAGACAGGAGCAAAGTCAGATACTTTAAAAAATGGCATAATCAGCTACATCAAAATGACAAATTCAAATGTACATTATCACTAGTGCTACTTCTCTCTGAAGGAGTGGTTGGGAAGCCAAAGTGAGCCTCCTTCAACAATCTAGGATGGCAGTGAGAGTTGGAGAAATCTTTTAAGATACATTGAGGTTACAGCTTTGAAAAGAGCTGAGTGGAAAATAACCACATCTTGGGTGATTCACCTAACCACTTGGTGACCACAGTCAATGACTCACACCAGGAAATGGAGAGTTTGCGTCTTAGGTCCCACCTATGGCCCCGCGGAATTATCCAGGAACGCAGCTATCATCTCACTGCTCCAGACAGACTCACAGCTATGGAGCACGTGAATCCCCAGATGCTCAGTGGCTGGAGAACACAGGAAGGACAAGCACAATTCTCTCAAGAGTTAACATGGAATAAGTTCCACATAAAATGCTTCTCATACTGTGAAGATGGGAGCTGTGTGTTCTGGGAAGAACTTCCCACACAGGCTCCTGTCTGATGTTTGCCATCTTTAATTGTCATACAATCGGTTAAGTTTTTCTAAACCTGGGTATTTGCCACTATAATTGACAGACCACCTTTGTTCAGAAAAGAGAACCAGATACCCACGAATGAGTTTTCAGGAGACCCTCCCAGGGATGTGGGTTAGTGAAGAAAGATAGGAACTGGGGATGTGTTTCCTGCTCCCTCATCTTCCTGCTGAAGGACCCACAGTCTTTCATGGTCATCTCAGCTTTGGACAAAGACGTAGGAGCTCTTATCTTCCACTGATCACGGTTTTTGAGAGCAAGTGTGAGAGGTTACAATCTTCTAGTTCATTTTGGCTAAGGCTTTCTTCACCCGACATAAGGAAAACTAACTTTCCATCCTGAAAGTGACACAAAGTGATCAGTCACCAGCAGTAGGATCAAGGAACAAGAGGCAAGTTATGACAAAGGTGAATAGCTGGAGTGGAAGTAGTATGAACATGCCCCATCTGTATCAAATAATGATAAGCTGCCAGCAATGGTCAGTATAAAAAAGAAAACTGAAGCACTTTACTGGGAGCCAATGGGGAGTCCATTGAATGAAGCCATAACATGCTAAGACAGCCCACTATTGAAGACTCAAATAGGCTGATAACTCTGCTCTCTCAGGCATGAGCAAGAATTCCAAATACATACCAGGAAGTAATAACAAGCTCAGAAACCTATTCCCATGAAATCATTAGCAACTGGAATTCCACCTCGGCACAACTGTCTAGGCTGAATTGGTCTGGTACCTTCGGTAGTGGGTGTCAGAACACAGGGTGCTCCAGACTCAGTGGGTTTGTCCCTGAGAACCAAGTATACTGAGTCCACTGGCTGAATTCTCACCAGATTTACTGCTAGAGGAACAAAGATTCATGATTCTTTGTACTTCAGACTAATGATGTCCTTGCTTCCCACAGGCTTGTTGTTGAGCAGAGCGGCCAGGAGAGGCAAATCCTTCTCCCTCTCTGCTGACAGACAGCATGTTCTTCGTGAAAAAGAGGCCTAGCATTGTTCACTTTATTATAGCCATTTCTCAGGACCTCTGAGTCATTTTCCCCAGAAAATCATCATCAAAAATAAACCAGAATGTGACTAATGCCCAGATCGTATAGCCAACAGCTGCTTCTCCCACCCAGAAAATGCCTGTCTCTGGCTCACAGTTTTGGGTTAAAGGTCAGTTATTCCCAGCTGTGTGACACTTGGGATTGTGATGGTTTCTGCCCATGTCTCCCAGATGAACCTTAGCTGCACACAAAAGAAGGTACAGTGTTGTCCTTGATAAACACTGTTCCCCTCCTGTCTGGGACATTTTTATTACTATTGGTGCCAAAGGCTTTCAGTAAAAAAGCTTGGGTGTCCAAGTTTCTAGCATTTATGTCTTTGCTTCTTCTGGGAAACTTTCAAGGAGCAGCACTTGAGACATTCCAGGGTCGGAGGACAACCAGGTACAGTACAAAATGTATTCAACATAGGTGAACATAACCTCAATCAAAAAAACTAGCATTTTAAATTGAGCCTCTCCTCTTATGTATTTGCTCAGGCAGAAGAGTCACTACAAGAATTTACAGGTCCAAGAAAGTCACCTTAAGGGCATCATTTCTTAGAAAGTTGAACCTATACTCCATAAAGAGATTAATAGATCAAGAAATTCAGGTATAAAGTCAGTGTCCTCAAAGACACTGAGATGGATATTAGCCCAACAAAGCAAGAATATAAACAAAAGGTAGATGGAAATATTCAGCATAAATACAGTACTGTGTAAAGACACATGGAATTATAATTGAATGAACATGGCGGAGGACCAGTTGAAGGAACTCTTAGCAACGCATCAGGAAAGGCAAAGGCTATAGTGTGAAAGACAAAGGGACAGAACTTTTCATGTCACTTGAACATCTCTCTTCAGGGGCCCCAGAGTGTAAGATTTTTATCATGTTTCTATTGAGAAGCTGGGAGTGAGTATCAAAGTAAACCACATGAACACTGGCTTTTCTAAAAATAAGGAGACCTGGAATATGCAGGGTTCAATACCTGATGTAGTCAATCTTGGAGCATGGAGGATCTCACAGAGGATCAAGAAACCCTAAAAAATAGCTCAACGTCACTTCTAAATCCACTGCAGAAGAACTGGGCTTACGGATAGAACAATTTCCGATGGAACCACCCAGTTTTACAGAAGGCAGTATGAGGGGAAAATACCCCATCATGAAAAATGAGGAGTGTCTATGGCCCCTGACAAAGGAAGGCACCTACTCTATGACTTGTCTGGAGACCAGGAACCTACAGACCTTGTTCCTGCATCACAGGAAATCATCAGGTAAGGGGTTTCCTAATGGGTCAAGTCTTTCACTGTCAACTCACCCCAACAGAGAAAGTCAGAGCTGGTTCCATTAAGAAGACACCTGTAACAAGACATTCAGGTAGCCAGGTTTGGAGCTCAACATGAGATGATCACGGCAGATGGGAAGTGCTTTCCTTAAAATATTTATCTGGGAGCAATTTATGACATTTAAGGGAGATCTGACATATAGGTAGATCTAATTTTTCATCCTTAAACAATACATTTTCATCTGTTTTGTAGTCAAAAGAATGAGTTTTAAAAAGACAAATCAGGGCTTCCCTGGTGGCGCAGTGGTTGAGAGTCCGCCTGCCGATGCAGAGGACGCGGGTTCGTGCCCCGGTCCGGGAAGATCCCACATGCCGCGGAGCGGGTGGGCCCGTGAGCCATGGCCGCTGAGCCTGTGCGTCCGGAGACTGTGCTCCGCAACGGGAGAGGCCACAACAGTGAGAGGCCCGCGTACCACAAAAAAAAAAAAAAAAAAAAAAAGACAAATCATTCTTTGAACACAATGAGAGCTCATTGTTTATTTCTGGCAATCTAAAGTATGTCATACAAGAAGCAAACCCTGCAGATGGAAGAGGTGGAGATAAGCCTGAATGGGGTATAGGGTGTGTGTGTGAAGGGTTTCTTCCCAGGACAGGTGAAGTCTTCATTACAGAAAGACAGATAGGGAGCTGCTTGTTTCAGTGGGCACTGTACCAGTCCCTCTTCTGCTAAAAGGGAAATCCAGGAAGTCAGACATTCTTTGGAAAGATTGGTTGGCCTCCTGCCACATCTTCACTTTCTCCATCCACTTTGATTCATACAGAGCCACACCTCAGGTGCACAGGAGACAACACAGGCTAGTAAGCTGAACACAAAGAGCTTGGCAGTGTTGGTGATTAAATGACTAGACTCTTGTCCCCAGGAGCGACAATTCTCAGATGTATTCTACAGGGATCTTCAGAGTGTTCCCTAGGGGATTAAGCCCCAGTCCACAGTAGGTGTCCAGCTGATGCCTCCTTTGGTGTCCATTTCCTGCACCCCATTTCTGATTCATCCACCCTGTCACTGGGCTTCGTGGGCTCACTTTGAAGATTAACATTCTATCTATAATAACACAGTATTATATTCCTGGATCAAAAATAGTATTTGGAAAGACAAAGCAAAACCACCGATAGAATCCAACAAAAGCAAATTAATCTCCAGTAATTGGAATACTAAGATATTTGATTCTGTCAGGAATTACTGAGAAGCATAGATGGGAACAAGGAATGAGAGATATAAGGAATCTTTCTTAGGATAATAAGACATCATCAGTAGACGTATGTCAGAGACTTCAGCTATGGAATCGGTTAAGTCTCACTGCAGTACGACTGATCTATACTTTTCGTACTGAGAGGAAAACCCAGGCATATTGGCTTTTTTTTTTTTTTTTTTCTGAAATGGGTAGGCATTTCTCCAGCGTGTGCGATGACCCATGACAATTTCTAAACCTTGTTTCAACAAAGCAGAGCAGTGAGGCACACTCCTCTGCTTTTGCACTGACATGCCTAGAGAGGTCACACCTGGCTGAGTCAAAAAGATGCTGGAAGTGTGAGGAGAGACCATCTCTTTTCAAAGGGAAGGATCTTGAAGCTAAGACAGCATCGTCACAGACAGAATTGTCTGTGCATAAGTTGGATCACTCATCTCTTCCAGGGAAGCTGTAGAGTATGACAATTCACCTGGACATCCCAGGTGTGCAGGGAAGGAAGTTCCCCCTTCAGATGTACAAATAAGAATATTGGGTAGACAAAGGTAAAACACCAAGGTCTTACCCAGCAAGGGCTCAGGTGGTGGGCATTACTGCCTACCTTCTTAGCCACCCACAGACTTCTGGACAGAAGTCAAAACAACATATCTTTGTAAGGATTCCCCTCTGAACATCAGTGCAGGATCTAATGAGGCCATGTTCTGGGATAGGCTCTGCCAAGATTTGCAAATAAGGAAAGTGGTGGAAAAAACATCTCAGTCTCCCTTTGGAGGCAACCATGGGAGTTTCAAATGGGAAGACAGAATGGCTTCATTTGAAATAACAACAGCTGGAGAAGGTGGAATGTCAGAGGACAGATTATGCTATTTTGAAAGGAAAACTTGGAAATGGTTCAAACACAATTTTTCGCAGCAAACAAGCAAGACAACACAACCTCCATTCCCTGTGTAAGCAAGATGAAATCTCTCCTTTGGATGTGACTGTTTCTCTTCCTAACACTGTGATGCCTTCAACTCAGCTGGCAACTGAGTATCTGAGAAACTGGTATCTGAGAAACATACATTTTGGGGTACATGATAAAGGGTGGGTGTTTTGAAGGAAACAAAATATACATAATATGGTATGTTTCTTTGCTTTGCAGATTACAAGCACCCTACCTACTGCCAGGACCATCTTCTCCCATCAAATGTAGCTCAGGTTCATGTATAGGAAGTAGCTCTTTGCTGGGATGGACTAGCCCAGTGGACACCTCTTAGAAAATGTACCAGCAAGAATGCTCAAGGGACACACTTCAGCTTTAGCTCTTCCATCCCTAGAGGGGTTCAATCTTAGCCTTGTCCAATAACAAGGATAATGGAGGATGAGGGGAGGTCACTTCCTCCACAAGGGCATGATCCTGAAGGTCAGTCATCTCTTTTGCTTACATTCAATGGCCAGTACATAATTATAAGATAACAGCTAATAGAAATAAAACAGGTATATCACCTTTATTCAAGTTGACTCATGAGGAATACGTGTGCCTGTGTAAGTTACAGGCATACAAGTTCCTTCTCTCTGGCCCCTTCCTCAGGGCAGCTACCTCTGAGAGCTTCTCCTGGATCAGGCAGCACAGAGATTCGGAAAAAAGTCATCCAAAGCACAAGTGAAACTGGCAACAAATGACACACCAATCATCCCATCTTCCAGACATGCCCAGTTTTAAAATAATTCATTGATAGTCTAAGATTTTGGGGAAGGGGTATAACCCCCCAAGCCCTCATCAGTAGAAGAGAGTAGTGCTTATTGGACGAAGAAAGCAGGTCTCTTCACCAACACTTCCTCTCCATAAAAGCCAATTTTCTCTTCCTAAACTATGATATTTTCATGAAAGTTAGGTGGTGCAGTGGGAGAGGGGATATCGAAAATATCTATGGCCAAGGGAGAATTCTAGAAACACACAACTTTCAGCATACCACCAAGATTTAAAGGCATAAAATTCCCCAGATCCTATTCAGTAGGGGTCCCTACTGAGACAGGAGGAACATCCCTAAGGTGCCTTCCATAATAAAGAACAAGAAGGATCTAAAAATAAAGAGCAGGCAGAGGTGAGGAAGGACAGCTAAATCAAGATACGGATAATATGGTTGAGCACTGGTGCAAACTGCTCCCTGTATGAGTACTTGAGGTGGAGATGGGTCTTTCTACAACTACCTGATGAGTGGAAGAGAGGAAACTCTTACCTCCTGAAAGATACTGCTTTGAGTTGGTGGTTTGGGAAACATCCAGAGACATGATGTGTCATATTCAACACTAGAGGAGACCTCCATTTGATAGTACATCCCTGGAAATGTTAAAAACCCTGACGTAAATATTAAAATCCTGACGTAAAACAGATGGTCCAGGATACCATATTACTGTTCCAACAGAAGCATGCCTCCTGGGAACATGGTCCCCAGACACTCAGCCTTTGGAGAAAACAGTAATGACAGTGCTGGCATCATCGAACAGGAAGAGGCCCCCCACACTGAACTCCTCCCCGATGGTGATGATCAGAATTGTGTGTTGTGATTCAAAACTCAGTGTAGTTCATCATAGTACTAAAGAAAAACTACACGATCATTTCAGTAGATGCAGAAAAAGCATTCAACAAAATTCAACATCCAGTCTTGATTTTTAAAACTGTCAGCAAACTTGGAAGGGAAGGGAACTTCTCCAACCTAATAAAGGGCATCGGTGAAAAATACACAGCTAACATATACTTAGCAGTATAAATACTTTCCTCTTAAGATCAGGAAAAAAAGCAAGGAAGTCCATTCTGGGGTCTCTAGCCAGTGCAATAAGGCAAAAAAAAAGAAGAAAAAGGCCTCCAGATTGGAAAGAAAGAAGTAAAACTATCTCTCTTCAGATATCTCATTATTTAAAATATTGATTATATGCTGAAATAATAATGTATATATTTTGGGTTAAAATATATTTTATAAAAGGATTGTATGATTTAGAGAGATGCCTCAGAACTGCTCTTATGAGTAATTTTTCATCAATAAGAGATACAGTCATTTAAAAAAATGTTCTGGGTGTCTCTCATGGTAATTGACAGACTCGTTTGTATCAGGAAAGAGAGAATAAACATTTCAGGAGACCACTCCTAGGCATGTGGGTTCATGATGACTGGAGGGACTGGAAATGAGCCCCTGCTCTCTTATTTTCTTGCTAAAGACAGCTGCTGATTGCATGCTATTGCCAGCTTTGCACAGAGGAACAGGGCTCCTGTCCTCTACTGCCAGAGATCTCAGGAAGCAATATAGGGGGCAATTTTATTTGAAGACATCTTTCAGCCTATGCTAAGGAAGAATTCAGTTTTCATTCTGATGGTGCACTGGTTTAAATATCATGGTGACCAGTTACTAACAATATAATGCAGGGACCAGTAATAATGAAAATGAAATAGCCTGAGTAAACCTAGACTTCACAGCCTCCATCCTTGAACATTTAATTTTGAGATGTAAGAAGTTAAGGTCAGCAAAATAAATGACAAAAATATCACTCGGAACCAGCTGACAGCACGGATAGGAGTATAGCCAGATGAGACACTATTCTATTAAGTCTAAACTCCCAGGAAGGAAGAGAAAGTCAGATTAGACACGAGGACACAATTTCACATCCAGACATTTATTTTCCTGACGCAAATCACACTCTCCCAGAAGAGACTCCAGGCTGGGAAAAAAAAAAAAAACCTGTCTGGTCTGGACACAGAGTACCCTGGGCTCATCACTGAAGAGCAAGTAGACTGTCAGCTCCCCTGGGGGCTCCTCAAACTACTGTCAGAGAAGCCAAGGAGGGGCGGAACTGCTTCTGCTCAGAGTTGGCCTGTGGGCTCTCTGCTTCCCAGTAGCTTATGGGTCAGCAGGGCAGGCCCAGAGAAATGGAACCCTTCTCACCATGCACCAGCAACCCAAGTCTATCTGACATACATTCTGAAAGTTATTTTCTCCCATGGCATCCATCCTCCAGGATCTCAGAAACATATTCCCCAGAAACATATCACCAGGCATAACCAGACAAGCGTTAAGTCTGGGAAGACAAGCATAGCACACATCTCAAGCTAGAAAATACACTAGACTCACGTTTTTACCTCAAAAGATACGTTGAAGCTCAAGCAAGGTGTCATTGTGGTGGCTGGAACAGGTACAGAATTCTGCTCCACGTTTCCAGACTGGGTCCCAGCTAGGCAGAGCAGAAAGTGCAGCTACTGACCACCAGGAGCACTCTCCCCTCAGCTTGTCTGGGTCGATCATGTTGCTGGTGGTGTCAAAAGCAAAAAGGTTAAGGGACGTCTAGCTGCAACCTTCCTGTATTCAATCTGCATGTCCACGTGCACTTTCCAGCAGGAATACCCTATACCTTGTGGTCTAAAAGCAACCATCAGCTTAGCGAATAGGTTTACATCCAACTTGGGTGGACCACCCTTCAATAGGATGGAGATCTGATTCATGTTCTGGGACGATCTGTTCCCCCCAAATATATTTTTGGACAGAGTAATCAAAACCTGTGGAAAAAGGATCCCACAGATTAAGGAAGGCTGTCACCTGAAGGTGTGACCACATTAAGGTATGAACCCATTGGAAGATGATCTCATGGCAGCGTGAAGTGTCAGAGACCTGAGATCAAGGTGTGCACCTTGGGAGAGAACCTGAGGGACCCAGGTCATAGTACAGAAAATGTGTCACATGAGGTACATCTAATTTTACATCCTGAAACAATCCATTCTCATCTATTATTTTGAGGGGTTAGAAGAGAATGAGTTTTTAAAATGGAAGTCATCCTTTGAATACAACGAGGTAACTTATTGCTAATTTTCGGCAACCAAAGGTATATAGGCAGGCTTTGCAGAAGAGAGAGGTAGGGGTAAGTCTGGATGGGATCTGGGGACTCTGTAAAACTCTTCCTGTGGTGGAGGCTTTTCCCCTCTCCTAGGAGGATGGTGAAGGAAAGCCTGGCTTCTGTAGCCACCGCACCTGTCCTTTCTGCTCAAAGGGAAACCCAGGTGCTCCTGGAGAGATGGGCTGCCTCTCCCAACACCTTGCCTTCTCAGGCCCTCGTTTTCATACAGTCAGATCTCGGCTGCACAGGGGATAAATAGGAGGTAACCACAAACAAGGCGGCAGACAGAGGGTGTGTAAATGACTGGATGCTTGTCCCTCAGGTGAGTATTACAATGGTATTATAATGAGAGGTATATAATGGTATTGAGAGGTATTATAATGGTTCCTCAGAAAGTCCCCTGGATTGAGCCCAGTCACTTCTATGGTGACCAGCTCAAGAGTACCCAATCCAGTGGCTGCTCCTACCATCCCCCATCTCCGGCTCACTCCTCCCTTCCCTGGGCTTCCTGGGATCACTTCAAGTACCAAACAAAACAGACAGTGAAGTAGACTGCTGAAGAAGTTCACCCCCAAATCCTCAGACTCTTGAACATGTTATATGACAAGGGAGAATTAAGGCACAGATGGAATTAAGGCTGCTGACCTCAAATTAAGGAGATTATCCTGGGCACCATGTAATCACAAGGGTGATGAAGAGGATAAAGTAGAAGCAGGATTTGGGAGTAGAACTGAGATCTGTTTCAAGATGCAAGGTGAACTTTGATCTTCAGAGTCAGGACTTCTTTTTCTTCAAAGATGGGGTCCAAGGTATGAAAAGCAGGAAAGCCTTAGAAGGTGGAAAAGGAAACAAAACATCTTCTAGAAAGCCAGCAAGGAGCACAACCCCAGCAAACCTGATTTTATCTGAGTCACACCCATTTCAGACTCTGATCTCCAAGACTGAAAGATAAAATAGATTTTGATTTCAGTAGAAACTTGGTTATTTGTTACAGAAGCAATAGAAAATACAGTACCTATCCACGTATCTTATTTCAGATTCTACATTCAGTGGAATCCATACTAACTCCCTGAGGTTTATTTTACATTTCAAAAAATAGGATTCATAAATATTGTTTCCCTGGCAGCACTGATCAAGAAGAATACAGTCATAGAAAGTGCAACATACCTTCTTAGCAGCCCAACCTACAGTATGGAAAGGGTATTAACATTGTTCATTGAAGGCCTTTATGCTTCTACAGCACTTGAAGTTTACATTCAAAGACTTAAATTACTAAAGTTTACCCATGAAAAAATAGATATTATCCAGGTTTTCTAGGAAAGGCACTAAATATTAGAAACCTTCACACAAAGTGTTCTCTGGGTCTACTTAACTGCCTTCTTGGATTCTGCCATAGGTTGAAGAAATATACTAATCATATGCAAATTATTCTTTTGAAGAGGAAAAGCCTGAAGAGTTTTCAAGAGGGCGCTTTTCCCTGATGACCAAGGGGACTAAGACGCTGGTCATCCTCAAGTTTTCCTGCAAGTTCTTTCTGACACATGGCTCTGCACCATCTCTATCCTCCCCTAGGACAGCCACCCTAAAGGCCCTCTGGATCACCTGGCCAAAGAAACATCACCAAACACACACCTGAAGGTGCTGAGCTCTTGGAAAGCAAGACCACCTGCTGTTTGCTCATCACACAAGGCAGAGCTGGCTCACAATCTGGTCCACTGGCCTGGCAGGCTCAGGATCTCAACACCGAGGTGACGGGATTGACTCAGAATCCTGCCCACTGGCTTAGAGAACATGAGCCTCCCTGCCCCCAGGAGAAGGTGCTGGTGTTGAGTGATCAGCACTGTCCCCAGACTTTCTGGGACGTGTTTCAGTTGGTACCGAAGGCATTGAGAAAGAAAGGCAAGGCTTCCACTGTGAGCTCCTTGCATTCAAGCCTTTGTTTCCTTTGGGCATATTTCCGAGATGCAGCACTTACCAGTGATTGTTCCGAGAAACAACGAGAACAGATTTAAATCTGGCACATCAAGGAACACCTGCTGCTCACGAGGGGGTGCTGTGACTCAGGGGAGTCTATTCTGCTCAACAGTCTGGAGGGAATTAGACAGCAGAGACAGAGCCCCAGTGCCTTTGTAAGTGGTCTAACTGACACTGATGACACATCAGCTCCCAGGCATCAGGGAACAGTGTCTCCTCCTGTCTGGAGTCTACAGGCTAGAAATAGGAAACACACTTCTTAGTGCTCCCTTAGTCTTGGATGCCCAGTGAGCAGGGGTCACATGGGGATTGGGGCTTGTGCACCAGACCTGCTACCACTGGCAAGGCAGCTGTTCCTTGTCTAATGATAAAAAAAAAAAATGGTTGGGTTTCAGGTCTCCATATGCAGCCACTTCCAAGTCCTAACGGAAGGGAAGGCCAGAGGGTGGGATGTGGGACAGGATGACCCTGACTGTAGTAAGTGGACTTCAGTTTACAGGGGCTCAGTCTCTGCCACTGGACTGAGAACTCTCCTGGCTCTAGGCTGTGGAATGACCCTGCATGTTGGAACAACCTGAAGCAAAGAAGGTGAAACTTGAAGACACCTCTCAGGACAGAGATGCTCTGTGGAAGCCAGGCAGTGATTGTATCAGGACCACACAGGATGCTCCATCCACCTCTCAGTGGCAAGCACTCACCTGGCCCCATGAAATTGAGCCTGTGTTACCAGCAGTTGCCAAAACAGTGTATTTTGGCCCCTATTACTGAAGCACCTTTTATATCTACAAAGATGTATCTGATTCTGTTAGGAAACTCTTAGTATATTGGATCCAATTTTACAGTTTTCATGGCCTGGACAATAAAGCCCTCAGCCCAACTAGTTATGAACTACAGACATTACCAGAGGGCTATTGTCCGTTCAGTCTCAGTGCTCACCTTAAGCAGATGAATCACCATAGGAACCAGAATTGCAGCTGGAAGTGCCCCTCTCTGGGACCTCACCTTATGCCCTGAATATAGCATGTGTGGGAGAAATGTAGATCTGGCTACACGAATCCTCTGGGGTGGGGGAGGCCCCAGTGTGCCATGCTCCAGGAGGGACTTGACTGTGAGTCAATCTGGGAGGAACTCTGAGTCTGAAATGAGGACATTACCCCTTGAGCATCGGAAGAGAAGAATGCCTATACTCCAGATTATTAAGAACACTGTTTTCATACCTTCTTATGTGCCCACTCTGTAATTACTGGTGGAAAAATTAGAGAGTGGTAAGGCAAAGGAACAGAAGGTTTTCATTTCAATCACTCAAACACCCCACCTCAGGGGCACCCACAGTATAGGGTGGAGGAGGTACAGACTTTCAGACTTTTAGACTCAGGGTTTCCTCCACGGTCTTGACTAGTATTCAAACACTCAATGAACCCACATTCTCAAATTCATCACTGCTAATGGAAAAAGGAATCCATATACCAAAGAGGCTGCCAGAAAGGAGAAGAGTCTTGGTAGATACTGGAGTCTCCACCCTCAGGAAGACCTAAGATCTCTTTAAAGGACTTCTAACTGTGGGATGAATTGGGAAATTGGGATTGACATATATACACTACTATGTATAAAATAGACAACTAATGAGAACCTACTGTATAGCACAGAGAACGCTACTCAGTGCTCTGTGGTGACCTAAACGGGAAGGAAATCTAAAAACAGAGGGGGTACATGCATAACTGATTCACTTTGCTGTACAGCAGAAACTAACATAACATTGTAAAGCAACTATACCCCAATACAAATTAATTTTTTAAAAAGGACTTGTAACTGAATCAGGACCACCCAGAATAATTGCCCTTTTGACAGCTTAAAGTCAACTGATTTGGGACCCCAATTACATGTGAAAACTCCATCATGCTTGCCATGCAAGGTAATCTAATTATGGTCCTAACACCAGGGGGCAGAGAGCCTGGGGCCATCTGAGAATTCTGCCCACAACAGCAAGTTCCCTGCTAGTACCATTTTACTTAAGCCACTGACAGCAGTGAAAACCACACTTTCTGCTCTCCAAGGGACACCAATTGAGGCAAGATGTGAAGTGTAGGAAGGTAGTGACTTCAGAGCCCACATGACAAAGGAAACTGAGGCAGACAGAGAAACTTAGAAGTGAACCCGCTGATTGAACTACTGTATACCCCAAGAAGTCTTCCCAGCTGTAAAGACCATGCAGCCCCAATGGGCTCACTGTGGCTTTACTGAGAGACAATTGAAGGATGTCTTCACCCAGATTGGCTACCAACTCTCAACCCTGATAGGCTGCTAATTCAAGCATGGCTGCATCAAATGGAGAAAAGAGTAGCACAAAATTGAGCAATGATCATCGAACGCACCAACCAGACAGTTTCAGAGCAGAAAGAAGAGGTTTCCTTACACAACTGCAAATATTTGCCCTGTGAGTCCTA
This sequence comes from Orcinus orca, assembly GCF_937001465.1. Classification (NCBI taxonomy): domain Eukaryota; kingdom Metazoa; phylum Chordata; class Mammalia; order Artiodactyla; family Delphinidae; genus Orcinus; species Orcinus orca. Next base: position 116,764,141 of record NC_064562.1, read on the forward strand.
GAATTTCTGATGCTTATGACCCTGATATGTCCACACTTCCGGCACCTGGACGGGCTGACGCCTCTATTTGGAATTCATCATGGGATTCTCTACCCACGTCTGGGGATCACAGGACCCTGATGGATCTCCATTTTATGAGACAGATCAACTTGCACAACCCTACCCTCTCAGGGAAGATGATCCCAGCATCCTAGATAATATCTCTTTGCATTGTCCCACCTGATAGGAGGTGCCACCCATCTTCAGTATGGCTTGTGATCCAGCTATGCAAATCCTGACAAAGGACTGATCAATAGAACGACATTTCCAAAATCTTTAATGTGTACTTCTGAGTCTAAACAAAACAGAGCTCAAGAAATTATTTCAGTTTAAGAAAAAAAAATTCCCACCTCATCCCTTCTTCCATACACAGACCTCTGGACAGAAGTCAAAGCAACAGTGCTTTGGGAAGACTCCCTTTAGAGCATCAGCACAGGGTCAAGTCAGGCCATGCCCCTGGGCTAGGCTCTGCCAAGATTCCCATACAAGAAAAGTCTCAGTCTCCCTTCTGACTCAACCACTGAGTGTCCAATGGGAGGACAGGATGGCCTCATTAAAAATAATGGGAGCCGGGCTTCCCTGGTGGCACAGTGGTTGGGGGTCCTCCTGCCGATGCAGGGGACATGGGTTCGTGCCCCGGTCCAGGAAGATCCCACATGCCGCGGAGCGGCTGGGCCCGTGAGCCATGGCCGCTGAGCCTGCACGTCCAGAGCCTGTGCTCCGCAACGGGAGAGGCCACAACAGTGAGAGACCCGCGTAACGCAAAAAAAAAAAAAAAAAAAAAAAAAAGACAGGCGTAACATTATCAAGGTCCCTTCCATAATCAATGGCAGGAAGGATGTACAAATAAAGAGTAGGCAGGTATGAGGAAGGGCTGCTAGATGAAGACAAGGATAATATGGCTGAGCACTGGTGCAAGCTGCTCCTTGTATGAGTAATTCAGGTGGAGATGGTCTTCCTGCAACCATCCAATGAGTGGGAGAGAGAAAACTTACCTCCTGAAAGACATGGCTTAGAGTTGGTAGTTTGGGAAATAGTGACATGATGTCATATTCAATACTAGAGGGAGACCTCTATCTGATGGCCCATCCCGGTAAATGTAAAGGGTTAAAACCCGGAGCGCTAATGGTTGGACCCAGGGGTTTGTCCAGCACACATGATATCATCTTACTGCTCCAACAGACCTACTCCTTCTGGCCACGTGGTCCCCAGATTCTCAGTGTTGGAAAAACAGTAAGAACAGTGCTATCATCCCAACAGCTAACAGGAAAAGGCTCCCCCATGCTGAATTCCTCCTTCATTGTGATGATCAGGATTGTGTATTTTGGAGAGATGTCTCAAAACTAATCAATTAGAGATTTTTCATTATTATTATTTTAGAATTTTGGTTTTTTATTTTTTGGCTGTGCAGCTTGCCAGATCTTGGTTCCCTGACCAGGGATCAAACCTGGGCCCCGGCAGTGAAAGTGCTGAGTCCTAACCACCGGACCGCCAGGGAATTCCCTGAGATTTTTCATCTTTAAATGATAAAGTAACTTTTCCATTTTTTTCTGGTGTTTCCTATGATAAGGAACAGACTTCTCTGTGTCAGCCAAGAGATCCTCAGCACAAGCATTTCAGGAGACCACTCCTAGGGATGTGGGTTCATGATGACTTGAGGGGCTGGAAATGAGCCCCCTGCTCTCTTACCTTCCTTTGAACACACCTGCAGCCCCCATACCACTGCCAGCTCTGCAGAGAGGAACAGGGCTTCTGTCTTCTACTGCCAGAGATTTCAGAAAGATTGGTGTGGTCATACCTCACAGTGAATTTTGACTCACAGACGTCGTTCAGGCTATGCTAAGGAAAAATTCAATTTCCATTCTGACAGTGCACTGGTCTAAATATCATAATGACCAGTCACCAGCCATAGAAATCAAAACCAGAGACCAGTAATGACGATGATGAAATAACCTGAGCAAATCGAGACTTTTAACGTCCATCCTTGGACATTTAATTTTGAGCTGGTAAAGGAAAGGCCAGGAAAATAAAGGGGAAAAAACACACAGATTCAGCTGACAGCACTGATACAAGTTGTAACTCGATGGGACGTTATTATAGCAGCCCACAATGAAAAAGACTGAAACACTATTAAGATTTTTTTGTCATTGGTGTAATGTTTTAAATTCTTGGGGCTGGTAGGAGGATCCAGTAAAGCAAAGGATGTAAAAAAAAGAAAAAAGTTCTCAGGAAGAACACTCAGAAGAGACATGAGGACCCAATTTCAAACATTTTTGAAACATTTGAGGACATTTTCATGGTGGGAATCACTATTTCCCAGAGGAACTCAGCCCGGGCTAAAAGGATTACACTCCATTTCCAGGTGTAGTCTGAACACAGAGTGCACTGGGTTCACACTGGCTTCACTACTGGAGACTAAGTGGACCCTCAGCTCCACTCAGGGCTCCTAGGATTTTACTGCCAGAGAATCTAAGATGTGGTGGGAGTAGTTCTCAGAGCTGGCCTGTGAGGTCTTCCCTTCACATCTGCCGATGGTCAGCAAGTAGCCCAGAGAAGTGGAACCCCTGCCACCATGCATCCACAAACAGCAAATCTGACACACATTCTGAAAGATATTTTCTCTCATAGCATCCATCCTTCAGGACTTCGGAAACATATTCCCCAGAAAAAAATGTCACCACGCACAACCAGTAAAGGGATATGTCTGGGAAGGCACAAACATAACATATATCCCCGCCCAGAAAATATGGTGGACTCATTTCTATCTCAGAGGATACACTGAAGTCCAAAGAGGGTAACACTATGGTGACTGAAAGAGTTTCAGAATTCTGTTCCATGTCTTCAGACAGAGCCCAGCTACCCAGAGCAGAAAGTGTTGCTGCTGACCATCATAATCAATATCCTCACTTTGGCTGGGACAATGTTCTGGTGGTGCCCAGGGCATGGAAAGAAAACTTCAGGGGCATCTGGGTGCAACCTTCCTGCATTCAAGCCTTTACTTCCTATGTGCACTTTCCAGAAAGCATGTCTGACACCTCAAGGTCTAACAGCATTCCATCAGCTTACAAATAGATTTCCATTAACCCAGGTGGACAATCCTTCAACAAGATGGGGATCTGATACATGTTCATGATTGAGCTCTTCCCCTCAAATACATTTTCAGACACAGAAACCAAAACCAATGCAAAATGGAAACACAGATCAAGGAAGATGGCAGATGAAGTCCCCACCACATTAACATATGGAACCTATACTGATTAAGACAGTGCACTGCCATGGGGTCAAGTTCACAAGATTGAAGAGCCAGCTGAGGGGTATGAGCTATGGGGAAAGACCTAAGTGGCCCAGGCCTGTCACAAATGCTGCCATGTAATCAACAACCAGTGAACATGCCTGGGAGTAAATTGGAGCTGAACTCCCTTACAGGACATCCAAAAGGTTAATGACTTCACCCAGAGCTCCACAAATACTCATGAATGCACAGACTCCTTCTGATACATAAAGAACAAGAACGTCAGTCACACAAATGTTAGCGTACGACCCAGGATGCGTCCAGCAGGGCTGACAGGATGAGAATCACACTCCAAAATGAGATTCCTCAGGCAGCTGTGGAAGTCTTTAACCTGAGGAAAGGGTTGGACTAGTGACAGCGCTGATTAACAAAAGTAGACCCTGCAGGCAGTGCAGCTGCAAAAGGGTTTCAAACCCATCTCACACGTCCTCCTGATTCAGTCCTAGGAGGTTCAATGGGAAGGCAGCACCTCCCAGTCCAGGCTTCACCAGAATCCATGGGGCTGCAGAAGAAGATGCAAGTGTCATAGTGTGGTATAAACAAACTCCTCTCCACAGACGAGCATCATTTGCTCATATTCAAGTGAGGCACAGTTTTGAGAAGCTCAAGGATTGTGGATGAAACTCCCTTACAAAGACTGAAGGTAATACGATTTTTTATAATAAACTAATCCTAAACGAATAGGAATATGGCAAAGTGTATTCCTAGAAGAGGATGTCTATGTAGTAAAGTGTATACCATTAGAAATGAGTCACTGATAGATTCCATCCCTGTGAGAATATTTCAGTATAACACCTCAATATCCATTCTGCTGCAATACAGGAATGAGATATTGTAGATTTCTTTCACAATATTTTTTCTTTGCAAACTCATATCAAATTTTAGATAATATACCAACATGATTTTATATTCCTGGATGGAAAATAATGTCTGAAAAGAAAGCAAAAGCACCCTTAGGAATCAGGGTAAGAAAACAAATCTCATTTATCAGTGCTCTAAGGTACTTGATCCTGGCTGACATTGTTGAGAGACAGAGATAACAAGGGAATGGGATTCGAGGTCTAGAAAGAATCTCATCTCAGGAGAGGAAAATAGATGCCCTCACAAGAAGATGGATGATGGAGACTTCAGCTGTGGTGTATTAATAGCCTTGCTAGAGTAGACTAACATGTCCCTTTTCTACTGAAAGGAGAACCCAGGAGGTTTGTCATTCTTCTGGAAAGGGTGGTTGGGGTTTGTGTCAGAGGACAGGGTGCTCCATGATACATCTTCCAGACCTTGTTTTCAGCACATCTGTGGAGGACAGCACCACGCCCGTCGCCCACATTTCACCAGATGACCTTGCTGTGATGGGTCAGGTTCTGTCCTAAAGCTTTCCCCAAAGTTTTCCAAGAGAGCTCAGTGCAGGCACAAGGTCCTTTTTAGATGTGCAGGAAGGAAATTACCTCATACAGTGGGGTGGATGGAATTGGTGGTGAATCCTTGGATTCCAGTCCTTCCAGCGAGGACATCCTGTGAGACATTCTACATGGTTCTTCACGGGGTCCCATTAGGAGTGAGACACAGGGAGAAGTGACAGCTCAATGCTATGTTTGTTACTGGTACTTCTCCCCATCCAGTCCCACATTCACCTCACTAACTTGTGTGCAACCTGGGATCACTTCCAAATAAGATATCTGGCCCAAGTGCAGGTGTCAGCTTCTGAACTCAAGGAATTGAATTAAGACATTAAGATTCCACTTCTTATTTCTAAAACGAACACTCTTTTTTCTTTTGTTTTGTTGAAATGAATGATGAGGATAGAGTGATGTGAAGAGGGGGCAAAATGATGGAGAGTTTGAGGAAAATAAGGAAGACATGACAAGAACTTGGAATCGCAGGAAAGAAGATGACTAATTTTAATCTCCCCTACTGTCTGGGCCATGCTACCATCCTCTCTCAGGCCTGGCTGTTATTAATTGAACTCTGATCTTCCCATTCCATCTGTGTTGACCTATAAAACTTGGGGCACATCGGAATGTGCACTCTGCAGGAACCAACAGATATACCTACTGATGATAGGTACCTGATTTGGACATCTCAGACTTCCTTTTCAACTCTCCAGGACCCACTTATCCCCTCAAATGCAGATCAGGACCATAATGCCAAAATATCTCTTAGCGAGAATGTCTAGCCCACTGGATACCTCTTAGAAAATACAACAGCAAAAATGCTCCGAGCACGCCTCTCCCATTTTTCTCTGTCATTCTTAAAGCAGCCACTCATGGCCTCAGTCTTGAGGACATTGAAAAAGGCAAAGGAAACCACTGGCTTTTACAGGCAGGATCTTGAAGGTCAGATATAACTCATACCACATGACCAGAACTTGATTTCCCTGCTGTGATTCTTTAGCTGGGATCAGGGAACTATCTTTATCCTAGATGACCCCAGAGGAGCTAATGTGATCCAGCAAGACAATTTATGGGGATAAAGGCTCCTCTGAGGTCCCCTCCTCAGGTCAGCTACCTCCACAGTCTTCCCCTAGTTTGGGCAACACAGGGTAGATTAATTACTAAAGGTGGTCAAAGCAGAAATCCAATTTATAAAAGACACCATAAACCTGTCCCCAGATTTAGAAGGAAGGGACACACCTTCATTTCTACTTCACAGGAGAATTGCTGTGCTTCATGAAAGAGGAATTTTGTCTCTTCATAAAACTGTTTTTTCACAAGGAGACAATTCACTCTCTGCTCATCTACATTTTATTGGCACTAGTTAGAGAGCAGTGCTGTTGAAAAGCCATCTCTGACCAGAAGAATGCTAAGAAACACATCTTCATGGCCACCATCAGATCTAAACCCAAAATAAACATCTTATGGACATTATCAGACCTAAATTCACACCTATGAGTGAGGGACCCCCATAGGACAGGAGTAAAGTCACCAAGATACCTCCTATTTATTATGTAAGATAAGGAAAAGTAGCTACATCAAAACGACAAAATGTGCATTATCACTGGTGCTAACTGTTTTGAAGGAGTTGTAGAGATCTCAATGAGGTCCTCTTTATCTCACTGGCATCTTACATTGTCAAAGTTTTAAGTCACATGAGAGATTTAAAAAGCTCTGAAAAGGGCTGTAGTGGGAAATAACCACACTTCGGGTGATTCACCTAACCACTTGGTGACCACAGCCAATGACTTGTGCCAATGACTAGGCAGCAGAAGTTTACATCCTAGGTCCCACCTATGGTCCCATAGGACTATGCAGCCAAGCAGCTATTATCTCACTGCTCCAAACAGACCCATGGCTACTGAGACCATGAATCATCAGATGCTCAGTGGCTGGAGAACCCAGGAAGGACCAGACCAGTTCTCTCAGCAGTTCATAGGGAAAAATCTCCACATAAAATGTTTCTTCAACTATAAAGGTGAGGACTGTGTGTTTTGTGGAAGATGCTCACAGGCTCCTATCTGATATTTGCCATCTTTAAGTTTTGCCACTATAGTTAAGACTATCTTTGTTCAGCCAAAGAGAATCAGACACACAAGCAAGATAGTTTCAGGAGATGCTCGTATAGATGTGGGTTAGAGATGAAAGATAGAAATTGAAAATGAACTTCCTGCTCCCTCATCTTCCTGCTGAAGGACCAACAGCCTGTCATGGTCATCTCAACTTTGGACAGACATGGGAGCTCTTATCTTCTACTGACCAAGATTTTTGAGAGCAAGTGTGAGTGGTTACAACCTTCCAGTTCATTTTGTTTCTAAGGCTTTCTTCATCCTACATAATGGAGGACTCACTTTCCATCCTGAAAGTGGCACACATGAAAGTGACCAGTCACCAGCAGTAGGATCAAGGAACAAGAGACAAATGATGACAAAGATGAGTAGCTGAAGTGAAGGTAGTCTGAACAGCCCCATCTGAATCAATTAATGATGAGCTGCCAGCAAAGGTCAGTAGACAACAGAAAACGGATGCATAGTACTAGGAGTCAAGGTGAAATGCATTGATTGGACCAGACCATGCCCAGACCATGTCACAAAGCCCAACATTGTAGAAGACTCAAAACAGGCTTATAACTCTGCTCTCTATGTCATGAGTAAAATTTTGGAATACACACCAAGAGGCCATTACAAGTTCAGAAATCTGTTCCCAAGGACTCATTAACAACTGGAACTGAGGACCTCAGATATTTTCCCAAGGAAAGCATCAGCAAGAATAAACCAAATAGGCTAATGTTCAGAAGGTATGACCAACAGCTGCTTCTCCCACCCAAAAATGTCTGTCTTATTTTTGTGACAAAGGACAGTTATTTCCAACAGTGTGGGACTGATGGTTTCAGAATTCTGCCCATGTCTCCCAGACAAGCCTTAGCTGCACACAAAAGAAGGTACAGTCTTGTCCATGATAAGCACTGTCTCCCATCTCTCTGGAACTTTCTTACTACTCTTGGTGCCAAAGGCTTTCAAGAAAAAAGGTTAGTGGGCATCGGGTGTCAACCTTCTAGCACTTATGTCTTTATTTCCTCTGGGAAAATTTCAAGGAACAGCTTTGAGAGCTGAGACACCACAGCTTTGGAGGACTTCCAGGTAGAGAACAAAATGTATTCAATCCAGGTGGACGTCACCATAGTCAGTCAGAAAACTGAAATATTTTAAATCTAGCATCCTGGTGAATATATATGTTCAGGAAGAAGAGTCACCATAGGAACTCAAAGATCCAAGAAAGTACTTAAATGGCACCATATTCTAAAGAACACTATACTCTATCAAGAGATTAATAGATCAAGAAATTAACACAGAATGAACATCATCAAAGACACAAGGGTGGATATTTCCCAAAGAATTCATGCACATAATACAGATAGAAATATTCAGCATAAATATAGTACTGTGTAAAAATACATGGAATCAAGAGTAGAATGAATGTGGTTGACGATCAAATGAAGGAACTCTGAAAAGGCATCAGGAAAAGACGAAGGCTAAAGTATGGAAGACAAGGGCACAAAATGTTTTCATGTCACTCACTCAAACGTCCTCACTCCAGGGGCCGCCAGAGTATCGGGTAAAGAATGGGACAGGACATTCATGCATTTGTGTTCAGGATCCCATCCATGGCCATAAATTGTTTTTAGTGCACCTAGAGCTCCTGTTGTGCTCAGACAGCTCATCTAACTGAGTTACAGCAAACTTCCTTAGGAACAGCAGGAAGTAATGGACAGTTGTTCTTTATATGTTTACAAAATATATTTCTATCATTATAAAATGTCATCCTTCTTAATGGGGGCATACATTTAGATCTAGATTCTATGGAGAAGTCAGGACTGAGTGTGGTACTAAATTAGACAAATTGGCTTTTCTAAAAACTAAAGAAACCTGGAACATCCAGGGTTGAATTCCTCATGTAGTCAATCCTGGAACATTGTGGGTCATACAAAGGATCAAAAACCCTGGAATTAGCCCTTTTGTTCCTCTTCTAAATGCATTAATCCAGAAGAACCATGGGACTGGGTTTACAGAGGGAACAATTTCAGATGAAAAATCACCTATTTAGAGAAATTGGACCAAGGAGAAAATAACCAGTCATGGAAGAGAAGTAAGGTTCTGTGGCCCCTGATGAAGGCAAGCACCTGCAACATGACTTGTCTGGAGGCCAGCAAGCTACAGTCTCTGTCTCTGCATCAGAAGAAAGCATCAGGCAAACTGTTCAAGTCCTTCAATTCACCTTCAATCAACTCACCCCTAGAGGGAAATTCAGGGCTGCTTCCATTAAAAGGACACACTTGTGTCAAGAGAGTCTGAGAACCAGGTGTGAAAAATGACAGGCATGAGTATTCAACACCAAGGGAAAAAAATACTTCAAATTTGAACTGCTGTAAAATTTCAGAATACCAGGAAGAGAACAGTTAATCCTAAGATGCGAAAAAGAGGCCACATGAAACATTCTTCCTATCTTCACTCAGAATGGTATATGGAGAAAGAGGGCTAGGGCCCCACAAGGAAGACTAAAGCCATAGCCTCCTAAAATTGTAACCACTTGAGATTTTGAACATCTAAATAATGTTGAGCATTTAAAAAATATATCCATGGAGTAGCCAGCAATGGTGAATAATAGTTTACTCAAAGCAAGAAGATGGAAAATGGACATTTGAAATGCCTTTCCCCGCCAAAGATTCCTGAGTCAGATCTAAAGTTCTGCAGGTGTCTGAGCAAGAGGAGAGGGAAGCCTTGAACAGAATTTGTAGGGAGCAACACTTTTGTAACCACAGAATTTTCCTGCTTTATACTCTTATTCCTCCTTTACCCTCACACCCCAACAAGATAATCAGGGTTGGTTCCATTAAGAATACACACCTGTATCAATACCTCCAGGAAATTATTTTAGGAGCTCAACCTAAGACCATCAGGGCGGAGAGAAAGTGCTTTCTCAGAGGTAAGGTCTATCAGTAGACCAGTCCTGCACACAGCATGGGCATTCTGGGACTGAACCTCAGTCCTTCACCCCCTCCCCCGCCCAAGGAACCCCATGCCACAGATAGCTGAACTCCTGCCACTTAAGAGCCATGGGTGTGGGTGTCTAGGGGAGAAGATCTAGTTGACCCGGGCCCATGATAAACACTGCCCATGTAATCGACATTCAATGAGAACTGAATACATATAAATTGGAGCTGTCATCTCCTCTAGGGCAGATGTATAATAAGACAACTAACCAGGACCACTCCAAATATGCAAAAAGATAGGACCCTTTTTAGAAATGTAGGAACAAGAATATCAGGCAGATAAAGTTAAAGACCAAGTTTGTGTCTATCAAGGGCTCAGATGGTGGGCATTACCCCACCCACCCCAAAAGACCTGTATACAGAAGTCAAAACAACATAGTTTGCAAAAGACTCTTTAGAGCATCAGAGCACACACCCTGGGTTAGATTCTGTCAATATGAGGTGGTAAAGAGGGAAGAGATATGGGAACATATGTATATGTATAACTAATTCACTTTGTTATAAAGCAGAAACTAACACACCATTGTAAAGCAATTATACCCCAATAAAGATGTTAAAAAAAAAATGAGGTGGTAAAAAAAAAATCCCAGTCCTTTTGTCTTAACCATGGGAGTTTCAGGTGAAAGAGAGAATGGCCTCATTAAAAATAATGGGAGGTGAAGGAGAAGGTGGAAGTTTAGAGGACAGATTCCAATCTTTCCTTTCCAAATAGCACACATGGTTGCAATGCCATTTAATTCCAGCAAGAAAACAAGGCAATGAACCTCCACTCACTGCCTGGACAGCAGGAAGCCCCTCCTAGATGGGGCTGTTTCTCTTCCTAACACTGTGATGCATTCAATTCCAGCTTGCAAATGATGTCTGAAAACCATCATCTTGGGGTACAGGGTAATGAGTGGGTGCTGTGGAGGCACGAGCACAGACTATAGTATGTTCCCCTGATTTGGAGGTGATAACACCCTAACTCCACCTCTAGGACCATCTTCTCCCGTCAAACGTGGCTCAGGGTCATGTATAGGAAGCAGTTCTTTGCTGGGATGGACTAGCCCAATGGACATCTTTTAGAAAATGCTCCAGCAAGAATGCGCAAGGGACACTCTTCTGCTTTAGCTCTGCCAACCCTAGAAGGGTTCAATCTTAGCCTCAGTCAATAACAAGGATAATGGAGGACAAGGTGATTCCACATCCATTAAAGAGCATGACCTGAAGGTCAGTCATCACTTCCATTTACATCCAAGGTCCAGTACATAGCTAAGTGACAACAGCTAACTGAAATGAGACATGGAAATCATCTTTGTTCAGACTGAGTCACGAGGAACTCAGGTGGGCCTGTCAGATAAGCTATAGGAAGAATACAAGCTCCTTCTCTATGGCCCCTCCTCAGGACAGTGACCTGTAAGGTCTGCTCTTGGATCAGGCAGCACAGGTCAGGTTACCTCCCAAGTACAAACCCAACTGGCAACAAAGCACACAATGGCCGTCCCATCTTCCAGTCATGCCCAATTTTTAAAGGTTTCATTCAAAAGATACTCTAAGATTTAGGGGGAGGGGTGTAAGCCCCACACACTCCTCAATGGGGGAGAGGAGTGCTTGAGGGAAGAAGAGAACAGGTATCCTCACCAGTCCTACTTCTCCCCAAAAGCCAGTTTCCTTCTTCTAAACTATGGCATTTTCATGCAAGTTAGTTTGGGGGCGGGCAAGATAGCTATGGACAAGGGAGAATTGCAGGAACAACTTTCAGCAAGTATCTGAACAGCACACCATTCCTCAAATTCTATACCGTGGAAGCTCCTAAGAAGACAGAAGAAATATCACCACGGTCCCTGCACACAACCAAAAAAGGCAACCCTACAAACACCCGATTTTATCCAGGTAACATCCATTTCAGACTTCTGATCTTCAAAACTGTTAAATAGAACTGGTTTTGATTTAAGCCAAAACTTGGTCATTTGTTACAGGAGCAATTAGGAATTAATATAGTACTGTTTGAAATTCTTACTTCAGTTTTTGTATTCAGGGAAATGCAGTGCTAACTCACTGGGATTTACTTTATATTTCAAATAATAGGACTTATAACTATTCTTTCCTTGGCAGCACTGATCAAACGACAATAGCTATAAAAATAGCAATTTATCCTTCCTTTGGTACTGAAAAGATTATGAACAATGTTCATTTAATTTAAACTCCTAATGTAGAAGCAGAAATGCCTTTGAAGACTTCGATTATTAAAGCTTATCCAAGAAAAAGTAAATATGGAATATCCAGATCTCCTATGAAAAAATTAAGTATACATTTAAAACCTTCCCACGAAGTATTCTCTGGGCCCAGATAACTCACTTCCTGTATTCTCCATGAGATCAGACAGAAATATATCAATCACGTGAAAATTACACCAGGTAAAAGAAAAAAGTCAATTTCTCCAAATAGCACTCTTCCCTGACAAGCAAGTGGGTTGATGAATATGCTGGTCCCATTCTCAACTTCTCTAGCAAGTTGTTTCTGAAAACCAGCTTTGCACCTTCTCTACCTTCCCTTTGGAGAGTCATCCTAAGACCCTCTGGTTATCTCAAAGAAACACCACCAAACAAAACCTATGTGGACTGAAATGAAGAAAAAAAAAAACCTCTCCCTTCACAGGGGGCTCCACATGCAGGGTGGAAGTACATATTTTCAGGCTTTTGGGTTCAGGATTTCCTCCATGGTCTTGGCATGCGATTTGAAAACCTATGAACCTACATTCTCTGTCAGAGTCACTACAACCAATGGGAAAGAAATGCACAGATGAAAGAGTCTATCATCTGATGGTTCCACCACTTTAAGATGCTGAACTTAGAGCATTAGTCTTCATCACACTGCCGTGGGGTCCTCCTTCCAATGTTTATCATCTTGTTACTAACAGTCCAGGTACGTCAGCCTTGGGGGCAAGACTGGATAAGCCCAGGCTCCCAGTACACACTGCCAATGTAATTAGCATGGACTTGTCCAGGAAGAAATTAAAACTAAACTCTCTTTTTCAGCATCCAGAAAGTAAGACCCTTGCCTGGTCAATCTCAAGTACTCTGGAAGGGAAGAACCCTATTTCTGAGACATACAGAAGAAGAGAATCAGGCAGAAAAGTTGAAGATGTCCTAGGCTGTGACATGGGAGGATTGGCAGGATGAGGGTCAAACAAAACCTTCATAGACCCCTGTGGGAATGTCAAAGCCTTAGCAGCCTTCACCTTGGTCCATCAGCACAGTGTCTAAACCACTGTGACACTGGGTTAGACACTGTAGAGAAGGCGGCAGGACAAGAGTTTCAAACACACCTCACCCCTGTTTCTGATTCAATCCTGGAGTTTCAAAAGAAAAGGCAGCGCTTCTCAGGCCAGGCTTGATTAGAATTCATGGTACTAAATATAATTCCCAGAGTTGGAGTTTAAGTACTTCCCTCCACCAAAAAAAAGTAAAAAAAAGAAATTCTACCAATAAAATTTATACAATTAAAAAAAAAAACCCAGATGGATCATATTTAAGAGAGAAGTAGACATTTCTTAGAAACTCAAGTTCTGAAAAGGGTCATTTGCCAAACTTAAGGGTAATAGAACAGTTAGATAGTACTGTGCCCTAAGTGATAGGAATATAACAAATTGTGTACCATTAGAAATGCAGTAATTGATATATTAAAATATTCATACAGGAATGGAAACCTAAGATCTCAGTATCCACTTCATTGTGATACGGGAAAGAGATATTGTAGATGTTTGTCATGGAATGTTTCTTAGAAAATTCATTATATCCAAGCCAGATTGAATTTTAGATAAAACAAGAACACAGTGTTATGTCATGGATGGAAAAGAATATTTATAAAGACAAACAAAACCACTTACAGGATCCAATGAAAGTAAATGAATCTCCAGTAATCAGAATTCTGAGGTATTTGATTCTGGCAGACATCACTGAGAGGCAATGATGGGACAAGGCATAAATGAGATTAGAGGTCTATAAAGAATCTCTTCTCAGGAGAGGGAAAAAGACACCATAATAAGAGTATGAATGTCAGAGACATGAGCTATGGAATCAGAATAGCCTTGCTTCATGTCGTCTGAGGTTTGGCATTCTTCTTGAGTGGTAAGCGTGGCAGAGACTGGTGACATCCTCTAGACCCCTTCTTTGAGCACAACACAGCAGTGAGACGATATTTTAGATGCAAGGAGACATTATATTTTGGAGATACACAAACAAAAATCTCTCCCACCTTTCCTGGCAAGCTGGGAGCTCTTTCTCCTGAATGTGGCTCTTCTTAGACCACCTTTGAGACACCATTTATTCCACGTGTGTGACCAGTGGCTGAAAGACAATATATCCTGGGTCACATGAGAAAAAGTGCTCTGTGGGGAACATACACACAATGATAGGTCCCTGATCTGGGTGTTAAGGACATCATCTTCAACCTCTGGCATCCTCTTCTCCCTTCAAATGTAGCTCAGGGTTATGAATGGGAGAACAGATCTTTGCTGGGATGTCTTAGTCAAATGGACATCTCTTAGAAAACCCATCAGCGAGAATGGTCACAGCACATTCCTATGCTTCTGCCATTCTTAGACAGAGTCACATCTAGCCTAGTCAGTAAGGAGGACACCAGAAGGAGGAGAAAATACAACATTCTTTTAAAAGAATCTTGAAGATCAGAGAAGTTTGCTCAATCCCATGCCCAGACACTCTTTACATGACCCCAGCTAACTGAAGACAACAGGAACTTAAACTTCATACAAGGTGACTCATGAGGAATGTACATGATGACCCTCTAAGTTATAGAAGTAGTCCTGCTTTACTGTGACCCTCTATCTAGGACAGCTTGATGTACAGCTGTCTTCTCAATTAGGTAGCATAGGGAAGTTTAGAAAAAAGAGGCTCAACACAAACGCGCTGAGGATAAACCACCACTCCACTGTCATCTTTCCACTGAAACATACCTTTTTAAAAAGTTTCATTCTGGGACTTCCTTGGTGGTGCAGTGGTTAAGAATCCGCCTGCCAATGCAGGGGACACGGGTTCAATCCCTGGTCCGGGAAGATCCCACATGCTGTGGAACAACTAAGCCCATGCACCACAACTACTGAGCCTGCGCTCTAGACCCCACGAGCCACAACTACTGAGCCTGCATGTCACAACTACTGAGGCCCGCACACCTAAAGCCCGTGCTCCACAGCAGGAGAAGCCACCGCAGTGAGGAGCCTGCTCACTGCAATGAAGAGTAGCCCCAGCTCGCTGCAACTAGAGAAAGCCTGAGCCCAGCAGCAAAGACCCAATGCAGCCAAAAATAAAATAAATAAATTTATAAAAAAAATATGTACTATGTGAATACAATTTTAAAAAATAAATAAAAAGTTTCACTCTAAGCTAGTCTGCTAGGATTTGGGGGTAAGGAATATATCTCTATCTTCCAGTTTGGTGGAAGATTGCTCTGGATACATAAAATAGGAAGTACTTCTCTTCGATACTGTCTTCTAAAGATACAATTTACTCTCCAACTCAACATTACTTTCCCTCAAATTTGGACGTGGTGGGGGTGGGTGGTGATCATCATAAGATATCTTATTCAGGAAAGAATCCTAGAAAGAATTCAGCTCTTCATGGTAAACAACCTAGACTACACACATAAAATTCTCCATATTTTATTTATGGGGATACTTGTGGGACAGAGGGAACAATGTCAAGGTCATACCTATAATAGAACAGCCACATCAAAATGGAAGGGAAAATGTATGGTTTAGCATTGGTGCTAAACTCTTGCTTTATGAATGGTTGAAGTCAGCATGACGTCCTCCTTATTCTAGATGATGGGAAGAAATGGAAAAAACTCAAGTCCCATTGGAGATTAATGTTCTGAAATAGTTGTAATGGAAATTAACCACATCATGAGTAATTTTTCAAAATAGTGGATCTCCTCTAACTGATGACATATCCCAAAAAAAGAACAGTGTCTAAGTTCTGGAATTCCACATGTGAGCCCGTGAGATTACCCAGCATGAGTTGACGTCTTCTTGTTTATCTAAGCCAAGGGGAAATTAACCCTCTATAGTGTTTCAAAATATAAAGTTGATCAGTCTTCTGTCTCAACCAGTAGAAATAAGGACCAAGGTCTTAAAGGCCAGAAGTCATTATATTACATCAGAGTAAACAGAATGTAGTTATGGACTCAGCTGCCTGAGAGACAGCAGGAAAATCAGATTTTTTCAGGTTGACTCTGGGAACTCATGGGCCCCTTCAAGACAAGTCATGGGAACACAGGATCCTCTCTGCAAACCCCTCTTCACATCAACTACCTACATATCCTTCATCTGGATCAGGCAGTACAGGGCAGGTTAGTTTAAAAGGACGCCTGAGCAGAAGTCCACCCAGGGAACAAAAAACCCACATAGTGGCCATCAGATGTACGGGGAAGGATACAGCCCCATTTTTCACTGTGTGGTTATTACACTCATCTAGAGCAGGAATTGCAGAAGATGGTATTTGTAAGGAGACCAGAGAGAGATTTACCTTTCTCTTCATCTACCTATATTCATGCAAGATAGGAGGTGGGATGAAGTGAGAGAGTGGCATGGACATACATACACTACCAAATGTGAAATAGATAGCTAGTGGGAAGCAGCCGCATAGCACAGGGAGATCAGCTTGGTGCTTTGTGACCACCTAGAGGGGTGGGGTAGGGAGGGTGGGAGGGAGATGCAAGAGGGGGGGGATATGGGGATATATGTTTATGTATAGCTGATTGACTTTTTTATAAAGCAGAAACTAACACACCATTGTAAAGCAATTATACTCCAATAAAGATGTTAAAAAAAAAAAAAGATAGGAGGTAGAGTGGTCATCATAAGCTCTTTGACAAAGGAATTCTAAGACGAACCAACCAACCAACCAGGAACTAAAAGCAACAAAATTCTCCATATAATTCATGGAGGACCCTAATGAAACAATGTTGATGTCGCCAAAATACATTCAACATTAAAGAGTGAAGGCAGATGAGGAGGAGAAGCTATATCCACATGAGAAGGAAAAATCACTAGCACTTAACTTGTCATTATATGAGGGGTTGAGTCCCAGTGAAGGGCTCCCTGTGCAGTTATAATCACAAACACGAGGGCAGCGCCACCCAGCTCACTCCGCACATCAACAGCTCTGGGCTCCTGGGGTAGGTTAGACAGAGCAAGGTTTTAGGGAAGGGTGCTAGGTTCTGTTGCTCTATAGCAAAGTACCACCTACTTAGTGGCTAAAAGCAACACTCATTCATTATATCACTGTTTCTGGAGCTCAGACATCTGGGCACAGCTTAACTGGGATTGCCTCAGGGTCTCACAAGAGTCAAGCAAAGGTCATAGCTGGACTGCATTCCCATATGGAAGCTTGATTAGGCAAGAGTCCACTTCCAGATCCCTCAGTTATTGGTAGAATCATTTCCTCGTGACTGTCACATTGATCAAAGCCACAACGGGGAGAGTCTGCTCATACTGGAACCTCTTCCCTCAGGGAAGACTTAGGATCTCTTTAAAGAACTTAATTCGGTCAGGCCCACTAAGTATAATCTCCCTTTTGACAGCAAATACAATACTACTGATTTTAGACCCCAGTTAACATTCACAAAATTCCATCAACCATGCCATATAAGATAATCTAATTATGGTCATTTTCCCTGCTAAGAAGATCTTTAGTTAGCCAGTGACAGTGGTGAAAATCACATTTTCTGCTACCCAAGGGAAAAAAAAAAAGGCACAGGATATGTGATGTAAGAATGTTGTGACTCAGTCCACAGGACAGAAAATTGAGGCAGACAGAAACTTAGAAGTGACCCAGCTGAATTAACTAATGCACTCCCAAAAGAATCACATCAGCAAAGTCAAAGTGTGCCCTGATGTAGGAAGGTACCTGCCAAATGATGTGTCTTAAGGCCAGCAAGCCACAGACACTTTCCCTGCATCAGATGAAAGCATCAGGGAAGGAGTTTTCCTAACTGGTCAAGTCCATGGTGCTGGGAAAACTGGACAGCTACATGTAAAAGAATGAAATTAGAACACTCTCTAACACCATGCACAAAAATAAACTCAAAATGGATTAAAGACCTAAATGTAAGGCCAGACACTATAAAACCCTTAGAGGAAAATATAGGCAGAACAGTCTATGACATAAATCACAGCAAGATCCTTTTTGACCCACCTCCTAGAGAAATGGAAATGAAAACAAAAATAAACAAATGGGACCTAATGAAACTTAAAAGCTTTTGCACAGCAAAGAAAACCATAAACAAGACAAAAAGGCAACCTTCAGAATGGGAGAAAATATTTGCAAATGAAGCAACTGACATAGGATAAATCTCCAAAATTTACAAGCAGTTCATGCAGCTCAATATCAAAAAAAACAAACAACCTGATCCAAAAATGGGCAGAAGACCTAAATAGATGTTTCTCCAAAGAAGATATACAGATTGCCAACAAACACATGAAAGAATGCTCAACATCACTAATCATTAGAGAAATGCAAATCAAAACTACAATAAGATATCATCTCACACCAGTCAGAATGGCCATCATGAAAAACTCTACGAACAAAAATGCTGGAGAGGGTGTGGAGAAAAGGGAACCCTCTTGCACTTTTGGCGGGAATGTAAATTGATACAGCCACTATGGAGAACAGTATGGAGGTTCCTTAAAAAACTAAAAATAGAACTACCATACGACCTAGCAAACCACTACTGGGCATATACCCTGAGAAAACCATAATTCAAAAAGAGTCATGTACCACAATGTTCATTGCAGCTCTATTTACAATAGCCAGGACATAGAAGCAACCTAAGTGTTCGTCGACAGATGAATGGATAAAGAAGATGTGGCACATGGATACAGTGGAATATTACTCAGCCATAAAAGGAAACAAAATTGAGATATTTGTAGTGAGGTGGATGGACATAGAGTCTGTCATACAGAGTGAAGTAAGTCAGAAAGGGAAAAACAAATACTGTATGCTAACATATCTATAGAATCTAAAAAAAAAAAATTGTTCTGAAGAACCTAGGGGCAGGACAGGAATAAAGACGCAGACGTAGAGAATGCACTTGAGGACACAGGGAGGGGGAAGGGTAAGCTGGGATGAAGTGAGAGAGTGGTATGGACATATATACATTACCAAATGTAAAACAGATAGCGAATGGGAAGGAGCCGCGTAGCACAGGGAGATCAGCTCCCTGCTTTGTTACCACCTAGAGAGCTGGGATAAGGAGGGTGGGAGGGAGACGCAAGAGGGAGGAGATATGGGGATATATGTATACGTAGAGCTGATTCACTTTCTTATAAAGCAGAAACTAACACACAATATTAAAGCAATTATACTCCAATAAAGATGTTTAAAAAAAAGAATGTATATACATATGTATAACTGAATCACTTTGCTGTACAGCAGAAATTAACACAACATTGTAAATCAACTATACTTCATAAAAAACTTTAAAAAATAAAAATTCTTTTGTTTCCTAAAAAACAAAAAAGAATGAAATGAATTTTATACAATTAGAAAAGTAGTAACTGACATTAAAATATTCACACATGAATGGAAACCTTAAATTTCAGCAATCAATCCACTGCAATGTAGAAAGGAAATCTATGGAAGAAATCTACAGTATCAATTTTTGGAAAACATTACATTCAAGTCAGACTAAATTTTAGATAACAGTGTTACATTCTTGGAGGGAAAAGAAATATATTTGGAAAGAAAACAAAATTACCCAAAGAAGTAGAATGAAAGCAAATGAATCACCAGTAATCAGAATTCTAAGGTATTTGATTCTGGCAGACAACTGAGAGGCAAGATGGGGACAATTCTGAATAAGAAGAGGAATCTATAAGGAGTCTCTTCTCAGGAGAGGAAAAAGACACCATCACAAGAAGATGAATGTCAGATATAAGCAATGGAATTGGAATAGACTTACTGTATTAGGACTAGTCTGTACTTTTCCTGCTTAGTGGAAAACCTAGGAACATTGTCATTCTTCTGGAATAGGTGGAGATGTCTGCAGAGGCTGGGGTACTGTGACATCCTATAGAATTTTTGTTTAACACAATACAGCAGTGAGATATTTTACTTTAAAGGAGACATTACGTCTAAAATTTAAGATTTACAGGAAACAAGCAAGGCAAATCTCCCTACCTTTCTCGGCACACCTAGAGCCTTCTCTCCTGATGTGGCTATTCTCAGGCTAACTCAGAGCCACTATCCACTCCACCCTGTGGCCAGTGGCTGATGATGATCCATCCTGGGTCCTATGAGAATGAATTTTCTGTAGGAACAGATAGATACATTCAATGACAGGTCCCTGATCTGCTATTAAGGACAATCTTCTACCTCTACAACCGTCTTCTCCCTTCTAATGTAGTTTATGGGACAGTAGATCTTTGCTGGGATGTCTTAGTCAAATGGGCATCTCTTAGAAAACCCATCAGCAGGAATGTTCAAGACACACTCCTCTACTTTTGCTCCACCATTGCTATAGGGGATCACACATATTGCCTGGTCCACAATGAGGACATTGGACGAGAGAGGTGCGACCATTAAAGGAATAAAATCTTCATAATGGAGGTCAACAATTAGATGAAGAAAGTTCAGATGTTAAGAAAGAAACAGAGAAAATTAAAAGAAATATTTCAAGAATACTCTGAAAAATAAAGGGCATGAGTATTCAACACCAAGGGAAAAAAATACTTCAAATTTGTGTTGCTGTGAAATTTTAGAATACCAAGAATAAGAGAAAAGTTAATGCCAAAATAAGGGAAAAGACTACATGAAACATACTTTCAATCTTCAGACAATGGTATAGAAAGATGGCTAGGACCATGCCAAAAAGACTCTAAGGCTATATCCTCCTATAACATAGGAGGATAAAATAACCTCCTATAAAATAACCCCCTGAGATTTTTACCCTCTAAAGAACATTGTTGAGCATGTAAAAAACATATCCACTGAGATGCTGGCAATGGTAAATGATTCTTTACTCAAAGTAGTAACAAGGAAAATGGACTTTTGAAAAATACCTTTCTCCACCAAGGTTTCCTGAGACAGGTCTGAAGTTCTGCAGGTAACTAAGCATCAAGAGAGGGAAGCCTTGAACGGAATGTGTGGAGAGCAGCACTTCTGTAACATTTTAGGTTGTCACTGCCCTGAATGACTGAAGAAACAGAGGTAATTCTCTCTAGAGACAGAATATTTTCACTCATCCCCCTGTTCTCCAAAGAGGCCCTTAGAGGGTGGTTCAGGACCCTCTGGCATTTCTGCCCAGTGTCCCCTCCAGGGCACTAGGCAGGTGACAAGCACCTATGGACCTTGCTATTCTTGGCAGCTCATCTGTACATTCTGAGGTTATGACAGAAGACTTCATGAGGAGGAGCAAGGTGCAAGTGAGGAGACCCATGTAAATTATGCTGTAGGAAATATGTACGTGGATAAGCATCTCCAAGCTAATTGAGAATGTTATTATCTTATATATTCAAGACAATATAAAGGAGAAATCAGGGCCAATTTATCAAATATAGAAGGAAAGGTATACTTCAGGATCAATGGCTAGACTATTTTAAGAACTAAAAAATAAAATATGCAGTGTTGAGTTCCTGACCTAATCACTCCCGAGACATGGCTCACCCTGAGAGGATCAGGAAACCTGAACATCTCAGTCTCTCACCTAAGGAAAGCCATTACTCAAAGAGAAGCCCAGGATAAGGCTTTTGGGTAGAGTAACTTCATGATGCAGCCCATTTACTTCTAGAAAAAAATCAGCTCAGTGGGACACTGCCCAATCAGGAAAGATGAGAAGTGGTGAGTAGTATCTACCCTGAGTTCTTCCTGGAGGCTAGGAGCCTACAGAACTCTCTAAGTATCACAAGAAGAACATCTGTAGAGAATATTCCTGCTTTACACTCTCATTTCTCATTTATGCCTTCATACCAACAAGGAAAAACCAAGGCTCATTCCATTAAGAGGACACACATATGATAATACCTCCAGGCAATCAACAGCAGCTCAACTTAAGACCATCAGGGTAAAAGGGAAGATGCTTTGTCAGAGGTGGGATCTACCAGGGGGCCAGCCCTACACACAGCATGGGCATCCTGGGCCCTGAAGCCCAGCCCTTCACCACCACCCTTCAAAAGGGAGCCCATGGCACAGACGGCTGAACACCTGTGACCTAAGAACCATGAGTGTGGGTTTCTGGGGGAGAAGATCTAGATGACTCAGGCCCATAATAAATATTTCCTGTGTAATAGACATTGAGAATTTAATGGAATTTAGGTTCTTGTCGCTAAAAAACATAAGTGGATCATGTTTGAGAGAAGTAGATAGTTCTTAGAAGCTCAAGGAAGAGGAACCATTTCCAAAACTTAAAAGGTAAGTTTAGATCATATTCTCCTCTAAACGACAAGAATATAGTAAAGTGTGAACTATTAGAAATTCAGTAATTGACATGTTAAGGCATTCACACAGGAATGGAAACCCAAAACCTCAGCATCCATTTCACTCTGATGTAAGAAACAAATGTAATGAATTTCTCAATAAAACTATTGTGGGAGAAATCTACAATAGCTAAGTCAGATTGAATTTTAGGTAATACATCAGTGTTCTATTCCTGAATGGGAAAAAATATTTGGAAAGAAAGCAGATTAATCCCCAGTTATTGGAATCCTAACTTGACTCTGGCAGATTACAGAGGTAGAAATAGGATTGAGGCTAAAGGGATTAGAGGTCTATAAGGACTATCTTTTCAGGAGAGGGAAAAAGACACCATCACAAGAAAATGGATGTCAAACCTCAGCTATGGAATCAGAATAGCCTTGCAGCAGTAGGGCTGATCTGTACCCTTCCTCTCTAAAGGAAAACCCAGGAGCATGGCATTCTTTTGGAATTGGTGGGCATTTCTAGCAGAGATTCGATTCCCACATGACACATCCTCTAGACTCCTTTTTTTTTTTTTTTTTTTTTTTTAGCACAGCACAGCAGTGAGATGCTATTTTAGTGAAAAGGAGGCACTGTGACTAAAAGTCGAGAATCACAGGAAATAGAACAGGACAAACCAAGGTATAGTAATACTCCTCTCTGACCATGACCCTCTCTTTAGATCTGAATCTGGATCAGGCATCACAGGGAAGCTTAGAGAAAAGGTGGCCCACACAGAAAGCCACTGGGGAATAAGCCAACACAGCCCACTCATTCTTTCTTGCAGACATGTCATTTTTTTTTTTTAAAGGTGTCACTCTAGGCTAGTGTGCTGCGATTTCAGTTAAGGAGTATGTCTCTTTCTCACAACAATCACCCACTGAAGTAGAAACGAAAGTAGAAGAGGGAAATAGGTCTCCCCCCAAACTCTGCTCTCTGCAAAGAGATAACTTCCTCTCTCCTACTCTACATTAGCTTCATTCAAATTGGGTGGTGGAAGTGGTGGTCCACAATCATAAATGGTCTCTCCAAAGAATAATCTCAGGAACATACAGCAATTCATGGGCATCAATTTAGACTACACACATAAAAATTCCCATATCCTATTTGTGGGGGAGATCCTCATGAGATGGCAGTAACAATGCCAAGGTCGTACCAATAACAGCACAGGTAAGGTGTAACCAGGTGTGAGGGAACAGCAATGTCAAAGTGGACAGTAAAACATATGATGTATCCCTAGTTCTAATGTCTTGCTGTACAAGTGCTCAGGTCAACGTGCAGTCTTCAACCATCTATGATGAGAAGGAGAGAGGAAGAAAACTTTGAAATCACATTGGAGTGTAATTCTCTGAAAATATTTGCAATGGAAACTAACCACATGTGTAATTTCTCAAAATAGAGGGTCACCTCTACCTGATGACCCATATCAGGTAATGCACAATTAAGTACTGGGAACCCACCTGTGGACCCATGAGATTATCCAGGACCAGCTGCTATCATCTTGCTTTCCTAAGCCAAGGGAGAATCAACTTTCCATCCTGAGTGTTTCAAAATAAAGGTGACTAGTCTCAGTAGAATCAAGGAACAAGATTCTGAAGGCCAGATGTCACTATTGTTTACATACGAGAACCCCAGAGTAGGCAGAACTTACTTATGTAACCAAGTTGAATAAACCAGCTTTATATCAAGTGACCCCAGGGATACATAGGCCCCTGTAAGAGAAGTTTGGGAATACAGGCTCCTCTCTGTGGACCTTTCATCAGTCCAGATGCCTCCACAGTCTTCTCCTGGATCAGGCATCACAGGGCATATTAACTAAAGGGGGCCAAAGCAGAAATCCAACTGGGAAACAAGACACCACAGATCTGTCATTAGATTTAAGGTGGAGGCACACATCCCTCATTTCTACTTCAGTGGAGGATTGTTGCTCTTATGGAGAGGACGAAATCGGTCTCTTCACAAACACGCTCTTCTACAAAAAGAATTTATCCTCTCCTCATCTACATTATATTTTTGCAAAATGGTGAGAGAAGGAATGTCATCATAAACTATCTCTGGCCAAGGAAGAATTACAAGAACAAACTACCAACCAGAATCTAAAAGTGTAAATATCTTCATATGCTGTTTCATGGAGGACCCAAATGAGACAGTGGTGATGTCTCCAAGGAACCTTCAACAACAAAGAGCAGGTAGGGAGAAAACAGTTAAGAGCAGCTACATTAAAATGACAAAGAAAAAGATGATTTATCAGTCGTGCTAACTTGCCATTGTATAGGTGGTTGAGGTCCCGATGACCTGTCCAACAATCTAAGTTGGCAGAGAAAAAGAAAGCTCTTAAGTCTCAGGAGAGGTTATACATTAAGAAAGGCTAGAGCAGAATATAACACCCTTCTGGGTTGTCTACTTAATTAACTGGTGCCCAACAGCCAGTGGCACATGCCAGCAAGTGCACAGAGCTTAAATTATCACCCTACCTATGGGCCATGGTGTTAAACAAAACCGAATGGCATCATCTTACTGCTCAGAACAGACCCATGTCTACCAAGCAGTCTCCAGATGCTTGGTGACTAGAGGATGCAATGAAGAAAAGCTCAGTTCTCTCAGAAGCCAGCAGGGATTTTCCCACAATGAACTCCTCCCTGATTGAGATGAGACCATTTGAGAAGAACAATCCTGAAAATTCCTATCTAACATTTTCCATCTTTGGGTGACACACAATCTGTTGGATGTCCTCTAAGCCTAGGTTTTCCCCAAAATAACTTACAGACCCCCTTTTAGTCAGGCACTTAACAGTCACAGGAATATGAGCATTTCAGAAACCCTCCTGGGGCTGTGGGTTAGTGATAATATTTGGGGTAGGTGACTGGGAATGAACTCTCTGCTCCCACATCTTCCTGAAAGACCCATGGTCTTTCATACCCATCTCCGCTTTGGACAGAGACACAGGAACTCTTCCTTCTGATAAATTTCAGAGAACAAGATGGGTGTGGTTACAACCTTCCAGTTAGTTATGACTTTAAGATTTTCTTCTACCTATACGAGACTAACTTTCTATTCTCAATGTGATACAATATCAAGGTGACCAGTCACAAGCAGGAGGACCAAGGAACAATAGACAAGTGATGATGAAGATAAAAGAGCCAGAATAAAAGTAGTCTGAATGTGCTCCTATCCTTGGATGGGCAATGGTGAGCTGCCAGCAAAGTCAATATGACAAACAAAACTGGAGCATCTTATTTTGAGCCAATGTGGACTCCATTCATCACAACAACCCAACCACTGAAGACAGACACAGAACTCTGCTAAGGAAGGAGGAAAAGTTTGGAATACACACAGAATGCAATTACACACTCAGAAGTCTGTTCCAACAATAATGAGCAACTTCAATTCCCCCTTACAAAATTGTCAAGGCTGAATTGATCTTTCAGGGTAGTCATGACACAGAGCATCCCAGACTCACAATGGGTTCATCCCTGAGGACCAAGTAGACTCACTAAGTCCAGTGGTTGAATTCTCACCTGCTTTACTACTAGAATAAGATACGGAACTCCTCAGCCTTCACAAGCTGCCCAGTGAGGTCCCGGCTTCACAGGCACTTGTCGGTCAGCAGAGCTGCCAGGACAAACAAAACCCTTCACCCTGTACATTGACAGCAGCAAAACTGGGGAAAAGCTTTAGCATTATTTTCCTCTTATTAGGTATAGTATCCCCCACGAGCTCTGATTCAATCACCACAGAAAACATCACCAGGAATAAGCCAGAAATGAGCTAACGCTCAGAAAGCATGACCAACAGCTGTGTCTCCCAAGCAGAAAATATCTGATCAGTTTGGGGCAGAGTCAGATATTCCCAGCAGTTTGACACCATGAAACTATGACAGCTTCAGAACTGTTCCCTGTCTCAGAGACAGGACCTGGCTTCCCAGAGGAGAAGGCATAATGTTGCCTATGATGAGCACTGTCCCCCACCTGCCTGGGACATTCATGTTACTACTGGAAATGCCAGAGGCACTCAGAAAAACTACAGAGGGCATCCGGGGCCAAGCTTCTGGCATTTAGGTCTCTGTATCCTGTGGGGAAAATTGAAGGAGCAGCTCCTAAGACATCACATCTTCTGAGGACATCCAGATACCATATAGTTTGACATTCAACCCAGGTGGACCTCTGACAAGTATATCTCAAGCCTCTTAGCCAATATATATGTTCAGGCAGGAGAGTCACCACAAGAATTCACAGGACAAAAAAAGTCACCTAAAAGATGCCGTCTTTAAGAAATCTGAACCTATTATTGTCAATGAAGAGAATTAAACAAATATCAAGAGACTTAACAACAAGTTCATTTCTTCAAAGATATAGAAGCTGATTAGTCAAATAAAGTGTGAATAGGAAGTCATAAAACATGGAAATATTTAGCATGAAATATAGTACTGGTGCAAAAGTATATGGGATAAAGACAATCAACATGGCTGTAGATCAGATGAAACTTTTCCAGAGGCATCAAGAAACTACAAAGTCTAGAATGTAGAAGACAAAGGGCCAGAATTTATTCATTTCAATCACTCAGACATCCTACATCTCAGGGGCCCCTCCCAGTGCACTATAGAGGGAAGTATAAGACTTTCAGGCATTTGGGTTCAGGGTCCCCTCCATGGCCCTGAACGTGTGGTTCGAATACCTATGGACCCTGCTGTGCTTGGACAGCTCATCCAACTGTCTGGGTGAATGAAAACATGTGAAGAAATGGTAGTAGGTAAGACAACACTTCTTTTCTACACTATATATTTAGAAAATTTATTTCCTTCAATATAAGATCCATGTTAACTGGAAGGCAGGTTTTGATCCAGATTTAATGGAGAACTCAGGACATCAAAATAATTGGCATTTGTGAGGACTGAAAAGAGACCTGGAAGATCCACTGTTGAATTCCTGATCTATTCACTCCTAAAGCATGCTGGACCACTCACATGATGGGCAGTCACTAAAATCTAGCTTATTCTCTCTTCCTGGAAAACCCTTAATCTGGAAGGATTGTGGGATTAAGCCTTTCAGATGGAACCATTTTTAACATGGAACCCATCAACTTTGACAGGAGGCACAACAAGGGAAAACCACCCAGTCAGGAAAGATAATGAAGAGTGACATCTGTCATGAGCACCTACCAGTTGATTGGTCTGGATGCCATGAGGCTAGAAACCTTGATTTGGGTTCACAGGAGAGCATCAAGCCAGGAGTTCTCCTAGTTGGACAAACCCCTCAATTCACCTTCAACCAACTCACCCCAATGAGGAAACTCAGGGCTGGTTCCATAAAGGCACACCTCTGTCAAGACCTCCAGGCAACCACATTTGGAGATCTTAGGATCTCAACATAAGATCGGGGCAGAGGGGAAAGTGCTTTCCTTGTCTGTCACAGAAGGGAACTATAACAGGCTCAGCCCTGCACATAGCCCAGACATCCTGGGTCCTGAACTTCAGTCTTCCTCACACCTACCAGGAGCTCAAGGCACAGAAGGCTGAACACATGTCTTTGAGAACTACAGATGTTGGAGTGTAGAGGAGAAGACCAGAGTGATCTGGGCACACAATAAGTACACCAACATTCAGTGGAACTTCGATGAGGGTATAAGGAATTGAAGTTAGGTGGTGTGAAACCTCACCAGGACCATTCCAGATACTCTGGCTTGGGAATGACCCCCATATGGATGCCTAAGGTACAGGAATGGTCAGCATACAGTGATCAGAGGATGATAGAACCATGTGGAACATGGGTAGGATGATGGGGGGGTGGGGATCAGCTTCTGGCACAGCTGAAGACAACGTCAAAGCCAAACACGCCTTGGCAGCAGCTTCCATTTGAGGTCAATACAGGGTCTGCTCGATCCTGGGTTAGCCTGTCAGCAACTGCAAGCAGAAGGGTTTCAAACAAATCCTTCTTCCTCATTCATTCTAATAAGAGTTTTAAATGGCTGGACAGGTGAATTGCTTGGCTCCTTAAAACTCGTGGAAGCTAAAGGAAGGGAAACTTTGGAGGAGAGAATAAGTTCTCACACACGCACACAAAAAGCACATCAATCACTGAAATTTGTGTGACATGTAGGCAGTTCTAGGAGCTCAAAGAATGGAGAAAAGGATACTTTAACAAGCACTAAATGTTAAGATTTTAGATCATACTTGCCCCTAAACAATATATACAGGTATGTAGCAATTAAATGCAATAATTGACATAATAAACTAGTGTGGAAATCTAAACCCCCCTAACCTCCACCACATTCCAATGAGGAAAGAGTTGTCAATTTCTTTGAAAATATTTATCTACAGCAACTTGTAACAGGTAAGAGATCTGACATATGAGGTAGATCTAATTTTAGATCCTTAAACACCACAGTCTCATCTATTTTTTGCAGTAGAAAGAGCATGAGATTTAAAGAGACACATTATACTCCTCCCTGAAGAAGAGATTAAGGTAAGATCAAGAAATTGAGATATAGAGTTATTATCATCAAAATACTCTGTAAAAATATGGGATAAATGATACAATAAATGTGGCCGAAGATTCAGTTTAAGAAACCTCCCAGAAGCAGGAGGAAAAGGAAAGGCAAAAGTGTGGAAGACAGGATAGTTTCATTGCAATCACTCAAACTCCCCTCTCTTAGGGGCCGCCAGGGTGCACAGTAGAGGATAGTACATACGTTCACGGTCCCATCCGTGCTGGACATGTAATTCACCCATGGTGCCTGCTATGCTCAGGCAGCTCATCTGGCTGAGTTATAGAAGATGTATCAGGAGTAGCAGGAGGTAACAGACAAGTTCTCTGTGTCATGTTTACAAAGTCATCACCTCTATCAGTATAAAATATAATCTGAATAATGGGAATGCAGATTTCGATCCTGACTCCATTTAGAAGAACTATAGCACATTAATAATTAGCTGTTGTGAGAGCTGAAAAGGAAAATATCCAGTGTTGGATTCCTCATCTAGTCAATCTTGATTCACACTGGACCACTCAGAATCACAAAAACCTGAAAACTATTTTCTCTTCTAAAACATTAATCAAGAAGAACCACAGGACTGGGCTTAATGATGGAACAATTTCTGATGGAAAACACCCATTCTTGAGAAGGCAGTACAAGGGGAAATTGCCCCATCAAGAAAAATGAGCAGTGTTCGGTGGGCCCTGGGGAAGGCAGGCACCTGCCACATGACTTGTGTGGGGGCCATGAGGCTGCATTGTTCCTGCCTCACAGGAAAGGGTCAGGCAAGCATTTTCCATAATTGGATAAATCCTTCAATTCATCTTCAGTCAATTCACCCTGATAAGAAATGTCAGGGCTGGTTCCATTAAGAGGACACAGGTGTGTCACAACTGCCTGGTAACCTAAGATGACCAGGGCAGAGGGGGAAATGCTATCTTTCCAGAGATATGATCTACCAGGGGCTCAGCCTTGCACACAGTGTGGACATTGCCGACCCCTGAGCCTCAGCCCTTCACCACCCTGCAGAGAGCCCATGGCACAGAGTAAGACCGAGATCTGGACTCACACATGTGGTAGAGGGAGGTCACCTGAGTGACCCAGGCTCACAGTAAATCCTGCCCTGGTCATCAGCATCCCTGGGGGCAAAATGGAGTGCTCGCTCCCCCAGAACAGACAGGTAGTAAGAAACCCCACCTGGACCATCTGAACCACCTAAATACTCTGGCTTGGAGATGACTCTCGTATAGGCACCAAAGACTAGGAGTTTCTGGAAGACATGGGTCAATGAAGGACCTAGGCTTTGACCCCCATCATCCCAGCCCCTGCTGGGCAAACACCACACAGCTGAGGGAGAAGCCAGAGCCCAGCGCACTTGGCCGAAGCTTCCTCTAGAAGAAACACAGGGTCTGGTCCATCCAGGCCTAGGCCTGCCAGGGACTGCCAGCAGGAGAAGGAGTTCAACACATCCCCTTTTTCCTTCTCATGCAATCTTAGGAGTTTTAAGTGGGGGAGTGGGGGAAGGCAACGTGACCAGACTAGGTTCACAAGAATTAATGGGAGCTGAGGAAGGTAGACTCTCAGGAGAGAAGAAATTCTTCTCATTAAAAAAGCATCAATTGTTCCAATTCGAATGAGATGTAGACATTTCTTAGAATCTCAAAACTGAAAATACTTAAGAAAACTAAATATTAACGAAATAAAGATTTTAGATCACATTCCCCCCAAATGGTAGAGGTATATAGCAATGAAATGCAAGAGTTGACGTATGATAGTATTTACGTGAATGTGAAAACCTAAACCTGCTGATCTCCATCACATGCCAACAAGGAAATCAGTTCTCGAATTTTTACAATACGTATCTTAGAATGATTTATGACTTGTAAGGGAGATCTGCAATGAGGTAGATTTAGTTGCACATCCTTAGTATACTCTCATCTGTTTGTGGAAGAGAATGCGCCACCCTTGAATACAATGAAATTTTGTTAATTTGGGGCATCCTAAGATATTAAATACAGGCAGACATTGTGGGAGGCTGAGATGGGAACAAGGCTAACTGGGATCTAAGGAGGTATAAAAAAGATTTCCCAGAAGAGGGAAAAGTCTCCATCGCAGGAAGATAGAACAGGGAGCATCTTGCTGTAAGCAGCCCTGAACTAGTCCCTCTCTTCTAAAAGGGAAATCCAGGAGGTTGGCATCCACTGAAAGGACTGGGCTGCCCAGTGCCACACCCTGACCCTCTCTGTCCCCTTGTTTTCATACAGAATCACATCTCAGAAGTGCAGGGGAACAGACGGCTCGGGGGAGGGAGTAACTGCAAAGAACACAGCAGATAGTGGGTAAATGGCCAGACTCTTGACCCCAGGAGGCACAATTATGAGATGCATTCCACATGGCACCTCACAGGTCCCTCCCAAGTGGGGTTGAGTACCAGTCACCTGTATAGGTGACCAACCTAATAACAACCCCTTCAGAGCCTACTCCCTTCAGCTGGTCTCAGGTTTCCCCTTCCTCTGGGATTCCTGGGGATCACTTCCAAATAAACTACCATAAAGTTGATAACAGCACGCCCCAACATTGTTAACATCCTAATCCTGGGAACCTGGAAACACATTACGTTACATGGCAAGGGGGAGTTAATCAGAAGAGGAAATTAAGTTTGCTAATCAGCCGACCTTAAACCAAGGAAATTATCCTGGATTATGCAACATGGGCCCAATGTATTCACAAGAGTGAAATAAGGTGAGTGAGAGGCAGATTTCAATATTCACTGCCAACTCTGAAGTTGAAAGAGGGTCAAGAATCTGAAGATGAAAGAAGAGGCCACAAGCCAGCAACTTCTGGGGGCCTCTAGAAGGTGGATAAGGCAGGGAAACAAACTGTCCCCTGCCACCACCAAAAATGATGCAAACCTGCCAACACCTTGATTTTACCCAAGAGAGGCCCATGTCAAACTCTTGATCTCCAGAATTCTAAGATAAAATTTGTCTTCACTTAGGCCCCTAACCCAGTGGTCATTTAGTTACACAAGCAATAGGAAGTTAATACAGTGCCTGCCCAAAATTGCTATTTCAGGTTCTACGTTCAAAGGAATCCATACTAGCTCACTAAAGTTTATTTCAAATATTTGAAAGCCTCATAGCAACATACCTTCCTAGCATCCCAACCTACAAATGAAGGTATGAAGAGTGTTCGAGTCTTTCAAGGCATTTATACCTATGCATTTGAAATTTAAATTATTAAAACTTATATACAATAAATATTGAATATTCAGTGCTTCTATGAAAGGGACTAAATACACAATTGAAACCCTCCCCAAAAGTATTATGTGGGCCCAGATAACTTCCTTGTAGGATTCTACTACCAGTTCATCTAGAAACACACCACTCATGTAACAAATTATTCACAAGAATAGAAAAAGACAAATTTCTCTAAAGGGCTCTCTTTCCTAAAACTAAGTGGATTGTCTAATACTTCTGGTCTATTTCTCTACTTCCCCGCCAAAGAGAACGAGATGCTATGAGAGGCCTTGCCTTTCAGGGTGAACCGCAAGGTACCTGCTTCACAGGAACTATGAGTCATCAGAGCTTCCAGAAGTGGTGATAAGTTTCTTACTGTGCCCTGACAAACAGCCCTGAGTCTTCACTGTCCTCTCCTAGGGCAGCCGTGGTCCAGGCTCCCTGACTACCTCCCCAAAGACACCTTGAAATCACAACCAAAAAGTGGAAGCCCCAGGGCTTCCCTGGTGGCACAGTGGTTGAGAGTCCACCTGCCCATGCAGAGGACACGGGTTCATGCCCTGGTCCGGGAAGATCCCACAGGCCGCGGAGCGGCTGGGCCTGTGAGCCATGGCCGCTGAGCCTGCGCGTCCGGAGCCTGTGCTCCACAACGGGAGAGGCCACAACAATGACAGGCCCGCATACCGCGAAAAAACAACAACAAAAAACAACAACAACAAAAAGTGGAAGCCCCGGAAAGCAAGACCGGCAGCTGTTTGCCCATCATGGAAGGTACCACCAGCTAACACTTAGAATCCTGGGCTGTCAGGCTGTGGGGCAAACACTGGGGTGAGAGGATCGACTCTGAAACCTGCTCCTTGGAACACTGAAGCCTTCCTGCCCAGAGAAGGTGCTAGTGTTAACCAAGACCAGTACTGTTCCAGACTTTTTGGGACACATTTCAGTTGGTACCAAAGGCATCAAAGAAAGGCAGAAGTTTCCACTCTGTGCTTCCTGTATTCAGACCTTCAAGTCCTCTGGGTGAATTCCCCAAATGCAGCACCCCCTAGTGACCACTCTCAGAAAATGCCAGAGCTGATTTAAGTCTGTCACCTCCAAGAATGACCTCTGCTCCTCACAAGGTGAGCTGTGCCTAGGAGAGTCCATGATCTGTTCCGCAATCCAGGGGTCACATAAGGATGGGGGTCAGGGACCACCCTGCTAAAACTGACAAGACAGCTGTTCCTTGTCCAAACACAGAAGAGTTTGGCTCCAGGAACGTCCACATGCAGTTGCTTCCCCAGACCAGAAAGAACAAAGGTCAGAGGTGGGTTGGGGGCAGGATGACAGTGCAGGCAGCCTGTGACAAGTGGACGTCACATTTCAGTCTCTGGAACTAGGCTGCCGAGTAGTTTGCAAGGTCCAGGTTAAGCAATGATCCTGCACAAGTGTAGCACCTTGATGAAAATACTAAAGTGAAACTTGAAGTGCCTCTCACTGCAGAGCTGCTCACTGGGCTGGGCAGTGACTTTCAGGATTCCGAAGGATGCTCCCGTCACGTGGCTCCAAGCATCCACCCACCCTTCGGGAGGTTCTAGCATGTGTTGCCGTGGCTTAGTGAATGAGGGCGTTCTTCAGATCCACAGGACTGTCGTGACTTATATGTAGCATGGTATTGGAGCTGTAATATCTCAACTCTTCTGAAGGGAGATGCTTGCTTTTAAGCATTTTAAGAGACTGCTGACCACTGGGGCCTCCAAAGGACTGTCTGGAAATGATTAATGTCCAAGCTAGAAAAACCCTCAGAGGAGAATGTTCTTAGATGATGATGGGACAGATTTACACCTCTCACCTGGCGTTGCTGCCTCTTTCACCAGATAAAGCAGGACTCAGGAATCTTCTTTGATAGCATCTGCTTACCATGCAATTCTTCCCTGGGTAGCAGCTTATGCTCTGGAGCTGGGTTCTCTGAGGGCTACTGTTGAGGGAGCTGGGGTGCTCTTGGTGGTGCTGACCACCTGCTGCTGACCCATCATTTCCCTGCATAGAGCCCACACCGCAGGACCGTCTGCAAATAGAACCCCGAATATACAACTCAGCATCCTCCATGCAAGTCAGGCGGAAACTCAATATTTCTCTTCACTATATGCAAGAGAAGGGCATTTGACTGGACTTAAGATGAAGTGCACAGTGAAAGATGTTCAAGGCCCCATACTTTGGCAAAGCCTAGTTCTGTATAAACTTCTTATACATTGGATGAGATTGGCAAGTCTTGTGGCCATAAAAGCAGCATTTGAGCCCCATCAGGAAAGATACCAAGACTGGACACTGAGTTGGGAATATCAGGTCAGATTTAGCACTCAGCCCAGGAATCAGAGCCCCATGTGCCATGCCCATAAGAAGGTCATCCTCAGTGCACCAAGGTATGCAATTCCGAGAGCCACACACAGGGGTTGCACTCGTGCTCTGGGTCAGGAGAGTCCAGAGAACCAAGCTCAATGAGCTCAACTACATTGTACAGATAAGGGCTGGGAGGCAATTACCCCAGAGGACCCATCAGTCAGGCCCGAAAGTCTCACACATTTCTGAGCATCAAGAGAGGAAAGACTTGAGTCTGGATTTGAGGGAAACAGCATTTTAATAATCCCTTGGGTTGTCGCTGTCCCGAATGATTATATAAGGAAAGCAGAAACAAGTTAATATGACAGTGCTTTCATTTCGAACCCTCAAATGTCCCTGCCAAGATTTAAGATAAATGCTCAGGAGCTTCTAACATTTGAGTTGTAGGGTCCCCTCCATGGCACTGGGCAGGGGGCCTGCTATGCATTGGGCAGCTCATCTGATCCTCTGGGTTAGAGAGAACTTTGTGAGAGTTGCAGGTGGTCAGTTGCTTGGAAAGTCATTTATAACTATCAGCATAAAGTATCATCCTTATTAGTTTGCAGATTTTGATCCAAATTCACTTGTAAATCACGGTTGCTTTATCCTCACTGGACCTAGGAATACATGTCAGGTTCTTGGCTACTGTGAGAACAAAACAAGGGAAAGAAATGAAATATCTTTCATTTCTGTGTTTCTGATCTAGTCACTCCTGAAGCATACCGGATGCCTCCAGGATCAGAAAACCGTTTTTAAAAAATCTCTTCTGAAATAATGCAAGCTGCTACTACTCAAGAGAGGCACAATTGATTTTCAGATGGAAGCACCTTAATAAGGGACCCACCTGCTCATCCAGAAAACAGCACAAGACAAAGACGCCTGCTCATTAAGTTGCGTGGGCACCTAGCACCAGCACATGGCACATAACTTCTGGTGGCCAACAGGCTACAGAATCTGTTTCTGCACAAGAACATCAAGCAATGAGCATTCCGAGCTTGACATTCACTCAGTGGTCCCTCAACCCACTCACTGCATTAAGGAATGTCAGAGTCGGGGTTCCATAGGGGGCACATACCTGTGTCAAGTCCTCCAGGCGATTGGGTTGCAGCTTCACCTGAGATTAGCTGAGGGGCTGGAGAACAGCCTGATCCACTGGGAGAAAACTCAGACTCAAATCCATGGGTTCCTGACTTCAGCCCTTCACCACAAAGGGAAGAAAACCAAACACCCTGAGTCTGAGAGCCAGAGGTGTGGGAGTTAACACTGATGACCCAACTACACACCCAGGTTAGGTTCTGCCAAGGATTGCAAGCAAGAGAAGGGGCTTAAGAACATGTTTTTCTCTTCCCTGATTCAGCCATGAGTGTTTTCAGAGGCTAATCACAAACTTGAAAGACTGGAAGGAGATATTCATAGGGTACTTTGGAAAGCTCCAGCATATTTCTGGGACTTCAGAAGGCCACACACAGGTACATGGCTGTGCACATACCCAGGAAAGACCTAAGAAAGCCTTAATCTCTTACTTCTTGCCAACCTTGAGACTCTCCCGGTGGAGAGTAAAGGTTAAGGTAGAGTTACAACTGCCAGATAATTAAAGGTGTGGTTCACATACACAGCACTTCATCCAAAACTGGAAGACTTATTGGTCCAAAACGTTTAAGGAAATAGCTGTTTTAATTGTTAGGTGATTAAGGTAACTGAGCAGAGAGTTCAGTGGCTTACCAATTAAGCCACTGAATTATGACCTTGCAGAATTACTCAGAAAAGTCACTAAACAATCAGCAACAACAAAGCTTGGATTAGAGGAATCTAATCTCCAGGGTTGCCAGTAATGTCCATAGTTGCCCATTTTAAATATCCAATTTAACAACAAATTGAGGTATGCCAAAAAACAAAACAAACAGGCCCATACACCCGGGAAAAATTCCAATCAGTAGACACTGTCCCTGAGGAAACCTAGATGTTCTACTTACTGTAAAAGAAACTTAAATCCGCTATTTTAAATACATTCAAAAGGTAAAGGAAATCATGTGTAAAACTGAAGTATGAGAACAATGTCTCATCAAGTAGAAAATATCAATAGAAGTTTTTAAAGAAACATATGGAAATTCTGGAGTTGAAAGATGCAAAAACAAGTTCACTTGAAAAGCTCAATTGCAGATGCATTCTTCCACCAGCCCATATCTACTAACTTGGAGATGAGTTGATTGAGATTAGTCTGAACAGAAAGAAGTGAACAGAGCCTCAGATATCCGTGAATATCAGCATTAAGCATACCAACATGTACATAATGGCAGTCCAAGAAGGAGAGGATAGAGAGAAAAGAGCAGAAAAAATATTGGAAGAAATGGCTGTAAACCTCCCAAACTGATCAAACCTTGACACATCCAGGAAGCTCAATGAACTCCAAAGTAGGATAAACTCAAAACTAGACACATCACAGTCCAACTGCTGAAAGAGCATTGAAAGCATCAAGAGGAAAGCAGCTCATCACATACAAAGGAGCCTCAATAAGATTAATGGCTGATTTCTCAGACACCATGGAGACCAGAAGGCATTAGAAGCTCATTGAAAATGTTGAAGGAAAGTGACTTTCATGAATTCCTTACCCAATGACACTATCCTTCAAACATAAATTAATACACTTTTAGATGAACAAAAGCTGAGGTGACAATCCCCTCTCTTGTCCCCCTTTCCCATCCTTGACTAGACCAGTTGTGTTACAAAACAGGGTAATTCTAGAGCCCACGTTTTCCCAATAATGGCTTCTTTTCAGACTCACAGCATGGGATAACTCGGCTCTCAAATTGATGATCCCCTCAGTCAATCTCTAGTTTATTCTTTCACAGAAAGGAATGCCAGAGAAACTGAGAGGAATGAACATGAACTCAAGTAGGCTGGACTGTCTCTGCTGACCATTCCTGCAGGAGAGGAGGCACAGTTATTCTCCTCTCAAGAGAGGTGCTAGTTGTGGTAGACGACGTGGTGTGGAAAACTGTTTCATTTGCACGCCCCTCCCTTATGATCCTTTCAAGTAAGAGGGAGACACTTAAGCACTTTGGCACTTGCTCTAAGTAGTCAGACATCTGAGTCAATACACAAGAAGAGATTGGATTTTAGTTGACTCTATTTAGAGTGCCTGCATTTGGTCCTGATGAAAAAAAAAAGGGATGTGTTTCTGACCAGGGAAATTGCAAAAACAGGATTACAGTGAGCAAGACTGAGGGTCATTTGTAGAAAAGATTTATAATTGAAAAGTTCTTTTGGATGTGGCTCCTCTCTTGTATGGGACCATCAAGTTCCTCCTTGCTCAAAGTCTGACTGCTTCGTGTAGTGGGACTGCTCACTCCCACAGAGCAGGCTGAAGAAATAACAGGGCAAACCCAACAAAGCACCTCCCTGTTTGGAAGCCCTCAGTGGAATTTGGTCATTAAACATATTTGGGTCTCAGAGGAGCGCACACGCACAGAGCTACTTCCACCGACCCCCAGACCTGTGAGGACGAGAACAAACAGTTCCCATTGTAGACCCCTGAGGTTTGGGTGCTGGCTGACAAGATTCTCTCACAGACAGCTTTTGAGTCATTCAGCACTGCTGCATGGAGTTGTGGTTCATCCTCAAGTACTAGTTTCTCCCTGGAAGGATGGGTTTAAAGGAAGTCAGGTGGGCACCCAGTACAAACAACTCCTGGACAAGATAGCCTGGCACAAAAGCCCTCTGGACTTTACTGCCAAACTTCATATTCTCTAGAAACCAGGTGGGAGCATACAGCATTCTTTCACCTATGTATCCAGGATGGAATTGGCAGCTAAACAGACAAGTTTTATACAGAAATAGATTCTTCTAAAAAACATGACCATTTTAGTTCTTCATTTTATACATCCATTTAAAGTATTGATTCTGGGAATAAACGAGGATTATTGGTCATATAACACTGACTATCAAGCTTTGTTTTTCATGTAAATAGTTCCCTGTTGTTTTAGTTACTTAGAGGACTGGTGGATTTCCCAAGATGATATCCAGGCTGGTAAGGTTTTTCCTCAATAAAGTAGGAGCCTTTCACTTGAAAATGCTACTCTGAGAATCTACTATTGGATAAGTGATAGGCTCTACTAGGCATTTTCGCTGGTTTTCTTTCTATGAGAGAAAGAAAGAAAGAAACTTGCTGAAAAATGCATCACTTTGTAGAAACAAAGGATTACACTTGAATACAAGTGAGCTGTCTAACTTGATCCTCCTCAGGGACTCTACAGCCAGGGTTGAAGTCATGAGCACGGTCCTGGAATACAAAGGCAGATGAGATAACTCTTCCCTCCCCACCAACATACACAACCTGGAGCAGTGGTAGGCTAAGAAGTGTCTGTAGATGTACCCTCAAGTTTTGAGATTCTACCAGAAGATTATGACCAGCTGCAACTTCCCATGAGAGGCAGGAGGAGAGAGCAAAACTCTCAGCATAAGGTAATAAAATTTCCATAGTAAATAGTGCAGTGCAACTGATTCTGTTAATTTTGTTAATATCACACAACATTTGGTTGTGAACTTAGTTTTTACCTTTGGTCAAGACAAGAGAGTAAGACACATTCCAGAGTAGAACAAAGAACACCCTGGGACACAGTAACTAGGCCACCCTCCAGTGTCAGCCAAATGATTGAGAAAGGTGGAGTTGACCATATCTGACTTCAAGAGAAAACCTTCCTTCTGCTAAATGTCTTTCCCTATTGTTACTAGAAGATTCCTGTGTGTATTACGGGTCACCCTACCCTTGAAGGGCCCCACCCCGTTATCAAGATTCTCCCTCCTTTCCTCCCAAGTATTTGGTATAATTAACATGCAATATTAGTTTCAGATATACAGCATAATGATTCAATATTCGTATGTATTGTGAAATGATCACAGTAAGTCTAGTTAACACCAGTCACTATATATAGTTACAGAATTTTTTTCTTGTGATAACTTTACAGTTTACTCTTCGCAACTTTCAAATATGTAATAAAGTATGAAGTATAGTTGCCATGCTGTACATTACATCCTCACATCTTATTTTATAACTGGAAGTTTGTACCTTTTGTCTTTCTTCAGCCATTTTGCCTATACCATACCTCGCCTTTAGCAAAACACCCATCTGTTTTTTCAAGATTTCAGATATAAGTGAGAACATATGGTATTTTTGTTGCCCAAATTATAGTTCCCAGGGCTCCAAATAAAGCTCTTTGTTTTTTGCAGACTTGAATCTGATTGTTAGAAGCAGGAACCAAAGTGACTCACTTCTACCTCCAGCGCAGCCCCAAATGGGAATAATTCCCCTATAAGAGCCCCTTGGACTCTGTCATTTCCTTGTGATTTGGGTCATGACTTACTCATGGTCCCAGACTCCCATTTTGGCAGAGGTACTAAATGCCTTTCTTTACTTGGGTATCCTCTGTTGCAGGCTTTATCTGGAAAGGGAATCCCTCATTGTGGTAAGTACTCCCTTATGGGGAGTTTGGTTTCTAAGGGCACTGCCAAAGGGCAGCTGCTGTGCAGAACTCACTCATCTTAGGTTTAAAACCTACAGGCCCTCCTCTTGTAAATTTGTTGCTTTGGATTTAAATCACCTATGACAACTTGAAACTGTTTGCCCACTTTCGGCTCATTTGCAACTTTTAAATGAGTTTATTTGCATGCTCAATTGGAGAAAAGGTTTAGAACAGGACAAAAAGAATGCAAATCATATTTCAACTGGTATTTTCAGGCCTCCAAACATAATAGTGAATCCACTATTGCTTCCCTCAGAGAAACCAACTCGCAATGATCTCAAAGGATTTCCAAATTGGAAAAATCCTCTGAGGCTTCTGAGAGCTCTCTCTCCTTGGCTTCCTCTGCTCCTTCCTTTTCCTCTCAGTGTCCATCACAAGGCTCTCCTCCTTGCTGTCCATCTGTCTCTGAACTTTTTATAACACTGAGATTGACCCCCCTACAGAAGGCTAGTCATATTGTCCTCCTGTAACGACAGCCCCTTTTAAAGCCAGGTCCAGTGAGGATGGCCCCAAAACAATCACACACACCCCCTGGACTAAGGCAGAATTACATGCTAAGGACTTCCCAATGTTGAAGAGGGTTCCATTGAGTTTGCCAGACAATTTGGCCTCCTCCCTGAAACATATCAGCCTGGCTATTCAGATTTAGACAGAACCTCACACACAAGCAGATATATTAAAGAATGGATGGAAGATGTTGATTGGAAAGATCCTACTGGTGATATTTCTAGAGTAGGCACAAGGGGACAAGCAGATGTTCAAACGTTGGCTAATAATCTCCACAAATTCCCATTCTATTTCTTAGTCACAAAGAGTAGCATGTTATTCAAAAATGCATCTACAGCCTGATGAAGTGTCTATGATCATTATGGCGATTTTGAAAAAATTTTCAAATTTCTGCCATTAAGGACCTGACAGATAACGCTGCCAGTTTATTTAACACTGTCAGTTTATTTAACTCTAACATTACAGCAGGATTATAAGGTGAATTCCTATCTTGATTTCCACTCAGTTTTCCCTCCAGCCACTGACCACTAAGGAATGTCAGAGCCCGGGTTCCATAAAGAGGACAAGACGTGACAAGTTCTCCACGCAACCTGGGTTGCAGCTCCACCTGAGATCAGCTGAGAGTCTGGAGAACAGCCTGACCCATTGGGAGAAAACTCAGACTCACATCAATGTGTTCCTGACTTCAGCCCTTCACCACACCAAAGGGAAGAAAACCAAACACCCTGAGTCTGAGAGCCAGAGGTGTGGGAGGTGACCCTGATGACCCAGGCCAAAATAAATATTGTGCATGTAATCAACTTCCATTGGGTCTTGCCTGGGGTAAGAGATACAAAAACACTCTTCCATAGAAGCAAGAAGGTCAAAAACCTCACCTGGATGATCTCAAGTACTCTGGGATGAGAAGGAACTTCGAGATCAAAGGATCAGGATTGTCAAGAAGATAAGAATGAAAGGAGGACCTAGGCTTACCCAGTAGGGGCTTGGATGAGGAGGGTCCCAACCTGCCCCTCCCTCACCCATATGCATACATCCCTGTAGGCAAAAGTCCAATTAAAATCGCTTTTGAAACATTACCATTAGAGAGTCAGGAGAGAATCAGGTTCAACCACACTCCCGGATTAGATTCTGCCAAGGACTGCAAGCAGAAGAGGGTTTTAAGAACACGGTGTTCTTTTCTCACTGATTCAACCCTGTTTTCAGTGGGAAGAAAGCACACAGGAAACCAGGTCTCACTACAGAGGATGAGAGCTGAAAGAGTTGGAAGAATGTTAGAAGAATTACACTCTTCCCACCAAAAAAAGCACAAAATGCTCAAATCAAATAAATCCTGTTCTAGAACCCAGAGAGAAGGATATTGTTCAAATAATGAATGGAAAAATGTTAAATTCTCAGATTATATTTCTCCCCATGAACTAAGAAAGTGAGGTGTGTACCACCAGTTGACATTAAACTAATCATGCAGGTCTAGAAACCTAATACATGAGCAGCCATTTTATCCCAATGAAAAAAAAAATGAGTTGTAGATTTCTTCCAACACATGACTTACAAAATCTCATCATCTAAGGCAGATCTAATTAGAGATCATTAAACAATGCACATGCATCTCATAGCAGATTTAAAACACATGAGACTTAAGTAAAACAATCCTTAGAATCCAGTGAAAGTAAAATATTATCCCATTATCAGAGTTCTGAGACATTTTTTGTCAGGTACTACTGGGAAGTAGAAATGGAGGCAGTACTTAATCTGAAGAATCTATTTGTAGGAGAGGAAAAGCCACCATCATAAGAAGATGGATGTTGGGACTTCAGCTATGGAATCATCATAGCCTTACTCCATAGGTACTGAGCCCATCCCTCTTTCTCTGAAAGGAGAGCCTAGGAGGTTTGACATTCTTCTGGGATGAATGAGGGGCAGGGGCTAGGCATGATCCATGCCACATTCTTTGTGCCCACTTCTTTTGGGCACAGCCTGGAGGACAGCAACATGCCTGCTGCCTGCATCCCGCTGCGAGCTCCTGATTCAATCTGGTTTTCAGCCCTTGGGATTTCAAAGTCTCAGAGGGATGCTCAGCGTCAGGCATACTGCACATTCCCCATTTCAAGCAGCCCTGATGGGAGCTGCATTGATAGGACTGCAAAAAGTCATCATTGAGACAGCTCCCAACTGAGTAAGACTCGTTTTGCAGCTCTGATTTCTGAGGAAGAACAGAATTCAGAATCAAAATGAGGAGCCACTTTCAACCTCAGACATCTCATCTCATGGTGCTGAAGAGCAACCTCAACCCCTTGTGATGCCAACAGTCCAAGCTCTGATCTGCCTCCCTCTGTGGGTTAGCCAGGGCACAGGGCACCTCAGAAGCACAGCGATCTTATCACTGAGGACCAAGAGCAAGTACTATGTCCACTGGTTACATTTTCAATGGAAGCATTTCTGGCTCATAATTATGCCTCATTTAAGCCCAGCACGTGGTACTATGGTGGCAGGAATAGTTTCAGAGCCGTCTGCTCCGTAAATCTTGGATTGGTCCCCCGCCTTCTCAGAGAAGGTGTTGATGTCGACTATCTGAGGCACTGTCCCCAGCCTGTCTGGAACAACCCTATTTCTGCCAAAAGCATCCATTTAAAGAATTGCAGAGGATACCTAGTTACAAACTTTCTGGATTCAGTCCTTTGCTTCCTCCATGTGAATGTACAATGCTACCCCTTGAGACATCACAGTCTCCCCAGAGCAGAGAGCCAAGTGTTTCAGAACCCTGAGGAGAAGATAGTGCCCCGAGGCAACAGTCAATATTCCCCATGTAATCTAGTTCCAGTGATAATTGTCTGGGGTAAGTTGAAGAGCTAACCTCTTCCAGGTGGCAACTGTATAATGAGAAACATCACCTTGACCATCCCAAGTACTCTAGGATGGAAAAGAACCCCTTATTGAGACAAAGGAATAGGGATGTCAAGTAGACAAGAGCAAAACATCCACAAGGCTCTATCCAGTATGGTCTCAAAATGTGCATCACACACCCCCTACACACAGAGACCTGCGATCAGAAGTCAAAGCAAAATAGTTTTGTAAGAATTTTCCCCAATAATGTGAGCACAGTGGAATAAGCACTTCCAGAATGGTAGAGGAAGGATCTCTAAAGATCTTCCTACATAAAAGCAGTGAGCAAAATGACAAAACTGTCAGTTAATTTTTCCAGTACTCTGGAAGTTAACCAGATGCTTGCAACAATCCAAAGTGTTTATTTCAGAAAAAAATGTACCTAATAATTACTAAGAACAGTGAGCTTTTTGGCATTCTAACTTGTCTTTTTCCAGTCTTCTCCCCAACTCCACAGTAGACTTGAAAACCAACAGCCTCACAACCATTGTAGCTGCAAAACATGTCAGCCTATCAGCCTTTGTAGGGGCAAATTGAGTCTGGATCTTCATAAGAATCCCTTGCCCCTGAAATTAGGACAATTTGACCTGTCTAGCACTACCCAGTAAAAGCCCTATTCTGGGACTGGCTTTAGTTGACCTTACTTAGAGGTGGATCACTGAAAACAGTACTATTCCCAATGTTCTTATAAAAAAAAAATTTTTTTTGACCCATCTGGTAATGCTACATCTATGTTAAGAGACAAGAGGATGATGGGGGAAAAAAAGGAAAAAAAAAAAAACTTGGAAAGAAAGGAAGGAGATGTTCATATGAGCTTTGAAAAAAGCTCCAGCATTATTTCTGGGACTTCAGAAAGCCACATATAGGTGCATAGCTGTGCACACACCAAAAAAAGATCCAAGAAAGCCCTA
Source organism: Orcinus orca (assembly GCF_937001465.1). Taxonomy (NCBI): domain Eukaryota; kingdom Metazoa; phylum Chordata; class Mammalia; order Artiodactyla; family Delphinidae; genus Orcinus; species Orcinus orca. The sequence goes on from NC_064562.1 coordinate 116,808,283, forward strand.
ATCTCTTACTTCTTGCTGACCTTGAGGCTCTCACAGTGGAGAGTAAAGGCTAAGGCAGAGTTACAAGTGCCAGATAATTAAAGTTGTGCCCCACATACACAGCACTCCATCCACGACTGGAAGACTTGTTGGTCCAAAGCATTTAAGGAAACAGCTGTCTAATCGTTAGGTGATTAAGATAACAGTTAAATGGCTGAACATGCAGAATTAAGATAATTAGTCAGAAAAGCCAGGAAAACAAACCCTGGGGGTAAAGGAATCTGATCTCCAGACCTGTCCATCATTCAAAATATCCAATTTAACAAAATTGAGGCATACAAATAAATATTCTCATACACAGGGGAAAATTTAGTCAGTAGACACTGTCCTGAGGAAATCCAGGTTTGTACTTACCATAAAAAAAACTTAAGTGAGTTATTTTAAATACCTTCAAAGAGGTAAAAGAAATCATGTGTAAAGGAACATGAGAACAAATGTCATATCAATTAGAGAAAGTCAACAGAAATGATTTTTAACGAACTACATAAATTCTGGTGTTGAAAAGTATAACAAATTCACTTGAGGGACTCAATAGCAGGCATGAGCTGGTAGAAGAATGAATCAGCAAACTTGAAGATAGGTTGATCCAGGTTATAGTCTGGGAAAATAAGAAATTAACAGAGCCTCAGACACCTATGAATATAAGCATCGAGTATTCCAGCATATACATAATGGTAGTCCAAGAAGGAGAGATGAATATTTGAAGAAATGGCTGTAAACTTCCCAAGGTGACCAAACATTTGACACAGCCAAGAGGTTCAATCGCCTCCAAAACTGGATAAACTCGATCTACAGGTAGACTCATCATAGTCCAAATGTTTAAAGACAGAACCTTGAAAAGAGCAAGAGAAGAGCAGTGCTTCTCCTACAAGGGAGCCTCTATAAGATTAACAACCTATTTCTCAGAGATCATAGATACAAGAGGGCACTAGAACCACATTTCCAAAATGCTGAAAAAGACTTTCAAACAAAAATTCTTTACACAATGAAACTATCCTTCAGAAATGGATTACCACTTCCAGATAAACAAAAACAGATAACTGAGGTGACAATCCCTTCTCTTATCCCACTTTCCCATCCTTGACTAGACCAGTTGTGGTACAAAACCGGACAGAACCCACATTTTCCCTATAATGGCTTCTTTTCAGACTCACAGCCTGGGATAACTTGGCCCTTGAATTGATGGTCCCTTCAATCAATCTCTAGTTTATTCCTTCACAGAAAGGAATGTCAGAGAAACTGAAAGGAATAAACATGAACTCGAGCAGGCTGGAACGGCTCAGCTGACCATTCCTGCAGGAGGGGAGGCATAGTTACTCTCCCAAAGTAGGAGCAACTTGTGGTAGATGACGGGGTGTGGAAACTGTGTCACTGGCAAGGCCCTTCCTTAATGATCCCTTCAGTTAGAGGGAACCACTTAAACACATTGGCACTTGCTTTAAGTTGCCAGGCATCTGTCCCTGGGATAATACACAAGAAGAGATTGGATTTCAGTTCACTCTAAATAGAGTACCTGACCTGGTCCTGATGCAACCGGAAGTGGAAAAGAGGGAGTGTTTTCCTGTCCAGGCAAATTGCAAAAACAGCATCGCAGTGAGCAAGATCGAGGGTTATTTCTAGAAAAGGTTCATAACTACATAGTTCTTTTGGATGTGGCTCCTCTCTTGTATGGGACCATCAAGTTCCTCCTTGCTCAAAGTCTGACTGCTTCGTGTAGTGGGACTGCTCACTCTCATAGAGCAGATGAAGAAATAACAGGGCAAACCCAACAAAGCACCTCCCTGTTTGGAAATCCTCAGTGGAACTTGACCATTAAACATACTTGGGTCTCAGAGGAGCGCACACGCACAGAGCTGCTCCCACCGACCCCCAGACCTGTGAGGATGAGAAGGAACAGTCTATTGTAGAGCCCTGAGGTTTGGGTATCGTTTGCTAAGTGGCTCAGAAGCTGTCCAAGAGAGTATCTTGTCATCCAGCACTGTCTCATGGAGTTGTGGTTCCTCCTCAAGTACTAGTTTGTGCATTTGTGTCTCCTGTAGTTCCTAAGGCTCCAAAAAGTCTTTGTTCTTTGAAGACTTGATCCTGCTTTATCAAAGCACATTTGATGAGTGCCTCGATTCTGACTGTTTGGCTCCCGCTTCTGACACCACCAAGTCTAAGTGACTCACCTCTACCTCCAAGGGCTTCCCCAGACACAAGTGAGGTGCCTACAACAGTCCCTTGTGCCCCATCATTTCCCTGGTGGCTTTGGGTCATGGGGGTAGGTCATCTTGGTCCAAGCCTCCCATTTTGGTTAAGGTTCTAAGCCTTTATTTGGGTGACCTCTGTGGCTGAGTTTATCTGGAAAGGGAATCCTTCATCTTGGAGAGTACTCAGTTACAGGGAGTTTGGTTTCTAAGGGCACAGCTTATGGGCAGCTGTCGTCCAGGACTCTGGCTCATCTTATGTTTACAACTTACAGGCCCTCCTCTTCTCGATTTGTTGCTTTGGACTAAGATCACCCATGACAACTCGAAACTGTTGGCCCACTTGCTGCTCATTTGGGATTCCTAAGAGAGTTTATTTGCACACTCATTTGGAAAAAATGCTACAGGACACCACAAGAAGAATGCAAGGTATATTTCAGTAGGAATTTTGAGGCCTCCAAACAAAATAGTGAATTGCTTCCCTCAGAGAAACTAACTCAATTATCTCAAAGGATTTGTAAATTAGAAAAATCCTCTAAGGCTTCTGGGAGCCCTCCCTCCCTGCCTCCCTCTGCTCCTGCCTGTTCCTCTGAGTCTCCACCACAAGGCTCTCCTTGTCATCCCTCTTCCTGAACTTCCTTTGATAACACCGAAATTGATCCCACACAGAAGGCTAGCCACATTGCCCTCCAGTAATGACTGCCCCATTTAAAGCCAGGTCCAGTGAGGACGGCACCAAAACAATCATATACCCCTTGGACTAAGGCAGAACTACTTGCATAGCTAAGGACTTCCCAATATTAAGAGGATTCCATTGACTGTCCAAGACAATCTGATCTCCTCACTGAAACATATCAGCCTGCCTACTCGGATTTATATCAACTAATACATCTGCTTGTGGGAGAGCTTATGTCTAAAGTAGGGATGGAAGCTATTGACTGGAAAGATCCTACTGATGATTTTTTTAGAGTGGGCACAAGGGCACAAGCAGATGTTTAAAAGTTGGCTAAAGATCTCCACAAATTCTCAACTATTTCCTAAGTCTGTTGACTGGTGTGTTATTCAACAATGCATGAGCCTGATGAAAGTGTCTGGTTACGGCCATTTTGAAAAATTCAAAACTCTGGCGGTTTCATCTGTCAGGTCCTTAATGTCAGTCTATTTAACTCTACCTTTACAGCAGGGTTAAAAGATACTTTAAGTACCTTAAACAACATTCCTTAACATGGATTATTCTGACACCTTGTGAATGTGCTACTCTAGTTGCACAGCTTTCTCAGGCTCTTGCCCAAAAATCTAAAGAGAAAGCTACCAGAGCCATAGATTCTCAGATCCAAGGGGCTCAACTCAAACTTTCAGCTGAAATAACTGTCCACCAAACCAAAATTTGAAGGCTTTCTTGGTACTCCTAAGGATGTATGCCATTATTGCAAGAAACCAGGACACTTTAAGACAGCCTTCATCTGATAGAAGAATTAGCATGGGGGGGGGGGACTTCAAGACAGGGGAGGAATAAGACATGGAGATCACCTTCCTCCCCACAAATACATCAAAATTACACCTACATGTTGAACAACTCCTACAGAACACCTACTGAACGCTGGCAGAAGACCTCAGACGTCCCAAAAGGCAAGAAAATCCCCACGTACCTGGGTAAGGCAAAAGAAAAAAGAAAAAACAGAGACAAAAGAATAGGGAACGGACTTACACCTCTGGGAGGGAGCTGTGAAGGAGGAAAAGCTTCCACACACTAGAAAGCCCCTTCACTGGCAGAGATGGGGGTTGGTGGGGAGGAAGCTTCAGAGCCACGGAGGAGAGCACAGCAACAGGGGTGCAGAGGGCAAAGCGGAGAGATTCCCGCACAGGGGATCAGTGCCGACCAGCACTCACAAGCCCGAGAGGCTTGTCTGCTCACCCGCTGGGATGGGTGGGGGCTGGGAGCTGAGGCTCGGGGCTTCGGAGGTCAGATCCCAGGGAGAGGACTGGGGTTGGCTGCATGAACACAGCCTGAAGGGGGCTAGTACACAACAGCTAGCTGGGAGGGAGTCCAGAAAAAGCTTTGGACCTACCTAATGGGCAAGAGACCATTGTTTCAGGGTGCAAAAGGAGAGGGGATTCCTTCCCTGTCTACCCACAGAGGGCAGAACACCGCCTAAATGAGCTCCAGAGATGGGCATGAGCCATGGCTATCAGCTCAGACACCAGAGATGGACATGAAACCCTAATGCTGCTGCTGCAGCCCCCAAGAATCCTGTGTGCAAACACAGGTCACTACCCATACCCACCCTGGGAGCCTGTGCAGCCTGCCACTGCCAGGGTCCCGTGATCCAGGGACAACTTTCCCAGGAAAACACACGGCACACCTCAGGCTCTTGCAACGTTACGCCAGCCTCTGCTGCCACAGGCTTGCCCTGCATTCCAATTATAACTACCATAACCCTCCCTCCCCACAGCATAAGTGAGCCTGAGCTCCCAAATCAACTACTGCTTTAAACCCATTCTGTCTGGGTGGGAACAGAAGCCTGAGGGCAACCTACATGCAGAGGTCGGGCCGAAACCAAAGCTGAACCCCAGGAGCTGTGTGAACAAAGAAGAGAAAGGGAAGTTTCTCTGTGCAGCCCCAGGAGCAGCAGATTAAATCCACGCAATGAACTTAATGTACCCTGAATCTGTGGAATACCTGAATAGACAGCGAATGAACCAAAAATTGAGGCGGTGGACTTTGGCACCAACTGTAGACTTGGGCTTGCTGTCTGTGGCTGATTTGTTTCTAATTTTTGTTTATATTAGTATAGTTTTTGGCATTTGTTATCATTGGTGGATTTGTTAATTGGTTTGGGAGCTCTTTTATTTTTTTACTACTTTTTAATTTTTTTATTGTAATTATTTTTTTATTTTTTATTTTAATTCTTTTTTTCTTTTCTTTATATTTATCTGTTTTTTTTATTTTTATTTTTATTTCTTTCTTTTTTTCTCCCTTTTCTTCTGAGCCATGTGGCTGACAGGGTCTTGGCACTCCGGCCTGGTGTCAGGCCTGAGCCTCTGAGGTGGGAGAGCTGAGTTCAGGACACTGGACCACCAGAGACCTCCCAGGCCCATGCAATACCAATCAGTGAGAGCTCTCCAAGAGATCTCCGTCTCAACACTAAGACCCAGCTCCACCCAACAGCCAGCAAGCTCCAGTGCTAGAAGCCCCATGCCAAACAACTAGCAAGACACGAACACAACCCCACCCACTAGAAGAGAGGCTGCCTAAAATCATACTCAGTTCACAGACACCCCAAAACACACCACTGGACGTGGCCCTGCCCACCAGAAAGACAAGATCCAGCCCCACCCACCAGAACACAGACACCAGTACCCTCCAGAACCCACTGAACCAACCTTACCCAATGGGGGCAGACACCAAAAACAACGGGGACTACAAACCTGAAGCCTGTGAAAATGAGATCCCAAACACAGTAAGTTAAGCAAAATGAGAAGAGAGAAATATGCAGCAGATGAAGGAGCAAGGTAAAAACCCACAAGATCAAACAAAAGAAGAGGAAATAGGCAGTCTACCTGAAAAAAAATTCAGAGTAATGATAGTAAAGATGATCCAAAATCTTGGAAATAGAATGGAGAAAATACAAGAAACATTTAACAAGGACCTAGAAAAACTAAAGAGCAAACAACAATGAACAACACAATAAATGAAATTAAAAATTCTCTACAAGGAATCAAGAGCAGAATAACTGAGGCAGAAGAACAGATAAGTGACCTGGAAGAGAAAATAGTGGAAATAACTACCTTAGAGCAGAATAAAGAAAAAAGAATGAAAAGAATGAAGGACAGTCTCAGAGACCTCTGGGACAACATTAAATGCACCAACATTTGAATTATAGGGGTCCCAGAAGAAGAAGAGAAAAAAAAAAGGGTCTGAGAAAATATTTGAAGAAATTTTAGTTGAAAACTTCCCTAACATGAAAAAAGAAATAGCCAATCAAGTCCAGGAAGCACAGAGAGTTCCATAAAGGATAAATCCAAGGAGAAGCATGCCAAGACATATATTAATCAAACTATCAAAAATTAAATACAAAGAAAAAATATTAAAAGCAGCAAGGGAAAAGCAACAAAAAATATACAGGGGAATCCCCATAAGGTTAACAGCTGATCTTTCAGCAGAAACTTTGCAAGCCAGAAGGGAGGGGCAGGACATATTTAAAGGGATGAAAGGGGGAAACCTAAAACCAAGATTACTCTACCAGCAAGGATCTCATTCAGACTCGATGGAGAAATTAAAACCTTTACAGACAAGCAAAAGTTAAGAGAATTCAGCACCACCAAACCAGCTTTACAACAAATGCTAAAGGGACCTCTCTAGGCAGGAAACACAAGAGAAGGAAAAGACCTACAAAGGCAAACCCAAAACAATTAAAATGGTAATAGGAAATACATATCAATAATTACCTTAAATGTAAATGGATTAAATGCTCCAACCAAAAGACATAAACTGGCTGAATGGATACAAAAACAAGACCTATATATATGCTGTCTATAAGAGACCCACTTCAGACCTAGGGACATATACTGACTGAAAGTGAGAGGATGGAAAAAGATATTCCATGCAAATGGAAATCAAAAGAAAGCTGGAGTAGCAATTCTCATAACAGACAAAATAGACTTTAAAATAAAGACTATTACAAGAGACACAGAAGGACACTACATAATGATCAAGGGATAAATCCAAGAAGATATAACAATTGTAAATATTTATGCACTCAACATAGGAGCACCTCAATACATAAGGCAAATGGTAACAGCCATAAAAGGGGAAATCTACAGTAACACAATCATAGTAGGGGACTTTAACACCCCACTTTCACCAATGGACAGATCATCCAAAATGAAAATAAGGAAACACAAGCATTAAATGACACATTAAATAAGATGGACTTAATTGATATGTATAGGACATTCCATCCAAAAACAACAGAATACACTTTCTTCTCAAGTGCTCATGGAACATTCTCCAGGATAGATCATATCTTGGTTCACAAATCAAGCTTTGGTAAATTTAAGAAAATTGAAATCATATCAAGTGTCTTTTCCAAACACAACACCATGACACTAGATATCAATTACAGGAAAAAAAACTGTAAAAACTACAAACATATGGAGGCTAAACAATATGCTACTAAATAACCAAGAAAACACTGAAGAAATCAAAATCAAAAAATACCTAGAAACAAATGACAATGAAAACACAATGACCCAAAACCTATGGGATGCAGCAAAAGCAGTTCTAACAGCAATGCAATCCTACCTCAAGAAACAAGAAACATCTAAAATAAACAACCTAACCTTATACCTAAAGCAATTAAAGACAGAAAAACAAAAAAAAACCCAGGTTAGCAGAAGGAAAGAAATCATAAAGATCAGATCAGAAATAAATGAAAAAGAAATGAAGGAAATGATCACAAAGATCAGTAAAACTAAAAGCGGCTTCTTTGAGAAGATAAACAAAATTGATAAACCATTAGCCAGACTCATCAAGAAAAAATGGGAGAACACTCAGGTCAACAGAATTAGAGATGAAAAAGGAGAAGTAACAACTGACAGTGCAGAAATACAAAGACTCATGAGAAATTACTACAAACAACTATATGCCAATAAAATGGACAACCTGGGAGATATGGACAAATTCTTAGAAAAGTACAACCTTCCAAGGCTGTTTTCTATTTCTTCCTGATTCAAACAGACAAATCACAAGCACTGAAATTGAAACTGTGATTAAAAATCTTCCAACAAAAGCCCAGGACCAGATGTCTTCACAGGTGAATTCTATCAAACATTTAGAGAAGAGCTAACACCTATCCTTCTCAAACTCTTCCAAAATATAGCAGAGGGAGGAACACTCCCAAACTCATTCTATGAGGCCACCATCACCCTAATACCAAAACCAGACAAAGGTGTCACAGAAAAAGAAAACTACAGACCAATATCACTGATGAACATAGATGCAAAAATCCTCAACAAAATACTAGCAAACGGAATCCAACAGCACATTAAATGGATCATACTCCATGATCAAGTGGGGTTCATCCGAGGAATGCAAGGATTCTTCAATATATGCAAATCAATGTGATACACCTTATTAACAAACTGAAGGATAAAAATCATATGATCATCTCAATAGATGCAAAAAAAGCTTTCGACAAAATTGAACACCGATTTATGATAAAAACTCTCCAGAAAGTAGGCATAGAGGGAAATTACCTCAACATAATAAAGGCCACAAATGACAAACCCACAGCCAACATCATTCTCAATGGTGAAAAACTGAAACCATTTTCCCTAAAATCAGGAACAAGTCAAGGATGCCCACTCTCACCACTATTATTCAACATAGTTTTGGAAGTTTTAGCCACAGCAATCAGAATAAAAAAAACAAAAGGAATCCAAATTGGAAAAGAAGTAAAGCTGTCACTGTTCGCAGATGACATGATACTATACATAGAGAATTCTAAAGATGCTACCAGAAAACTACTAGAGCTAATCAATGAATTTGGTAAAGTAGCAGGATACAAAATTAATGCACAGAAATCTCTTGCATTCCTATACATTAATGATGAAAAATCTGAAAGTAAAATTAAGGAAACACTCCCATTTACCACTGCAACAGAAAGAATAAAATACATAGGAATAAACCTTCCTAAGAAGACAAAAGACCTGTATGCAGAAAACTATAAGAAACTGATGAAAGAAATTAAAAATGATACAGATGGAGAGATATACCATGTTCTTGGATGGAAGAATCAACATTGTGAAAATGACTACACTACCCAAAGCAATCTACAGATTCAATGCAATCCCTATCAAACTACCAATGGCATTTTTCACAGAGGTAGAACAAAAAATTTCACAATTTGTATGGAAACACAAAAGATCCCGAATAGCCAAATCTATCTTGTGAAAGAAAAACACAGCTGGAGGAATCAGGCTCCCAGACTTCAGACTATACTGCAAAGCTACAGTAATCAAGACAGTATGGTACTGGCACAAAAACAGAAATATAGATCAACGGAACAGGATAGAAAGCCCAGAGATAAACCCACACACATATGATCACCTTATCTTTGATAAAGGAGGCAAGAATATACAATGGAGAAAAGACAGCCTCTTCCATAAGTGGTGCTGGGAAAACTGGACAGCTACATGTAAAAGAATGAAATTAGAACACTTCCTAACACCATACACAAAAATAAAGTCAAAATGGATTAAGGACCTTAATGTAAGGGCAAACACTATAAAAACTCTTAGAGGAAAACATAGAAAAAAGAGCCTTTGGCATAAATCACAGCAAGATCCTTTTTGACCCACCTCCTAGAGAAATGGAAATAAAAACAAAAATATACAAATGGGACCTAAGGAAACTTCAAAGCTTTTGCACAGCAAAGGAAACCATAATCAAGACAAAAAGACAACCCTCAGAATGGGAGAAAATATTTGCAAATGAAGCAACTCACAAAGGATTAATCTCCAAAATATACAAGCATTTCATGCAGCTCAATATCAAAAAAACAAAAAACCCAATACAAAAATGGGCAGAAGACCTAAATAGACGTTTCTCCAAAGAAGATATAAAGATTGCCAACAAACACATGAAAGGATGTTCAACATCACTAATAATTAGAGAAATGCAAGTCAAAACTACAATGAGGTACCACCTCACACCAGTCAGAATGGCCATCATTGAAAAATCTATAAACAATAAATGCTGGAGAGGGTGTGGAGAACAGGGAACCTTCTTGCACTGTTGGTGGGAATGTAAACTGATGCAGTCACTATGGAGAACAATATTGAGCTTCCTTAAAAAACTAAAAATGGAACTACCATACGACCCAGCAATTCCACTACTGGGCATATACCCTGAAAAAAACATACTTCAAAAAGAGTCAGGTACCACAAATTTCATTACAGTTCTATTTACAATAGCCAGGACATGGAAGCAACCTAAGTGTCCTGTGACAGGTGAATGGATAAAGAAGATGTGGCACATATATTCAATGGAATATTACTCAGACATAAAAAGAAATGAAATTGAGTTATTTGTAGTGAGGTGGATGGACCTAGAGTCTGTCATACAGAGTGAAGTGAGTCAGAAAGAAAAACAAATACCGTATGCTAACACATGTATATGGACTCTAAAAATAAAAAAAAAAAGTTTCTGAAGAACCTAGCAGCAGGACAGGAATAAAGACACAGATGTAGGGAATGGACTGAGGACACGGGCAAGGGGAAGGGTAAGCTGGGACGAAGTGAGAGAGTAGCATTGACCTATATACACTACCAAATGTAAAAAAGATAGCTAGTGGGAAGCAGCTGCATCCCACAGGGAGATCAGCTCGGTGTTCTGTGACCACCAGAGGGGTGGGATGGAGACGCAGGAGGAAGGGAGGGGATATATGTGTATATAGCTGATTCACTTTGTTATACAGCAGAAACTAACACAACATTGTAAAGCAATTATATTCCAATAAAGATGTTAAAAAAAAAAGAATTAGCACATAAAGGACAGAAAATATCAAAAGCTTCAGTTTTTTAAAATGCAGGTGAAGTATTTAGACATGTGATATTCAAACAGGGTGCTACTATTAGACCCTAACTGCATTGGAGGTATCCTGTCTTTCTCTCCCTGAAACCAAGATATAATTAAAAGGACTTTTAGGATTAGCAGGATACTGTAGAATTTAGATTCCAAATTTCTTTATTATGACTCAGACTTTATACAGCGTCTTTAAGGCTGAACAAGCAGAGCCTTTAGACTGGACCGAGGAATCTGACACTGCATTTGAAAGGATCAAGGATAGCCTCCATGACCCCCCTGCTTTAGGGCATCCCAATTATAAATCGCCTTTCTTCTTTGTACGTGAAAGAAGGAAACACTGGGAGTCTTAGCCCAATGACATGGACAGAGACCTGCTGGATATTACAGTCAACAGACAGATCCAGCGGCCAAAGAGCTGCCTCCCTGTATGCAAGCAACTGCTGCCACAGCAAACATATCACAGGCTGTTGAGAAAATTGTCATGGGCTCCCCACTGACAGTATGCATTCTCCATTCAGCCAATGGCCTACTTAATCTCACACTCAGAGTCTACCAGCAGACCAACTTCTTACAAAATCCTTTTGCTGTCCTCTCCAAATGTAACTACTGCTCACTGCAATACCTTGAGTCCTGCTACTTTTCTCCCTCTTCCATACAAGGGAACTCTTTATAACTGCTTGACATTGACCAGTCAGTTGCTAACTCCTCATAGATTTACAGAAGACACCCCTGGATAATACAGAAACAATCTGGTTTACTGATGGGTCATATCTAAAGAAAAGAGCTGGACATACAGCTGGATATCCTACAGTATCTTTAACTGAAACTATAGAAGCTAAACCCTTATTGGAGGCCACTTCTGTCCAGGAAGCAGAGCTTTTTGCTCTAGCTTGAGTTTGCTTTTTAGCCAAAGACAAAAAAACTAACATACATACGGATAGTATATATGCCTTTGGTGTAGTTCATGATTTTGGTGTGCTCTGGAAACAAAGGTTTCTTGACCTCTTCTGGGCAGAAGATTTAAAACATGTTTTAAAGAGATATGGGAACATATGTATATGTATAACTGATTCACTTTGTTATAAAGCAGAAACTAACACACCATTGTAAAGCAATTATATTCCAATAAAGATGTTAAAAAAAAATAAAAAATAAGTCATCAGAAACCTTAAAAAAACAACAAAAAAAAAACCTTATGGATTCCATCCTGAGGCCTAAATCTTTGCCTATTTCAAAAACTTCTGGGCATTCTCTGGCAAACATAGAGGAAAGCAAAGGAGATCCCTTGGCTACTGCTGCTAAGTCTGCCGCCCTCCAGATTCCTGGTAGAATTAGCCCTAACTCCATTGCCTCTGAAGCCTTTTGGAGTCATAAAAGATAAATATATGGTGGCTCAACAGTTGGCTACCCAACATGACAAAGAAAAATGGGTAGAAGAAAGTTGCAGGTTTGATTCTAACAGGAGGCTATGGATTCAGTCCTAATGGCCAATCTGTTCTCACTGATTGCCTAGAAGAACAAATCTTGAATCACACACAGAAACTAACTCATTGGAACACTGATAACAGGTATCTTGAGGAAAAACAATACGACTGGAAGCTATCCCCAAAGATGGCTTCCTGAGTATCAGAGATGTCAAATTTATTCTAAATATAACCTAGAAGAGTCTATTCATACATCTATGGGACATTTTTCTCTCCCCTGGGGACCCTTGGAGATATGGCAAGTGGACTTCAGTTGTCTCCCTCTCAAGGGTTTAAATATATTCGGTAGTGATTTTAGTATGTTCTCTCGCTGTGTGGAAGCATTTCCATGTTGCAGAGTTACAGCCATGGCAGTTAGTAAAGTGCCATTAGAAAAAATGATCCCAACTTGGGGAATTCCCTCTGAACTATGTAGAGACAGAGGCTCCCACTTTACAGGACAAATTTTAGTCTGTAACATTTGGCCAATTATGCGACGCTTTCACTGAGCTTACCTTCCCCAGTACTCTGGATTGGTAGAACACATCGATGAAATAATTAAACCTCAGCTGGCAAAATTAGTTGACTCATTTAGGCTGCCTTTGCCCAAAGTACTACCTTTGGTTTTGCTTAATCTAAGATCTACTCCCTCAGAAGAAAATAGACTGTTTTGCTTTGAAATTGTTACTAGCAGGATCCATGTGAATAGATGAAGGAAGGAATATATGAAGCTACTATGATTAAAGGAGATCTCACCTACTGCCAAGGATTAACTAAAGCCCTGAAATTAATACAAAGCTTGTAGAGCAACTTTCCATAGTACACTTCTGGGAGATGAAGACCTATAACATCATGACCTCTAACCTGGCCTTGGAAATGACACCTTTGCAAAGATGCCCTCCAACCTCCTTGGTGGTAAACTTACCAGGTATTGTGAACTAACCCTTGTGCCACTAAACTTAAGGTCATTGACTCACAGATTCATGTTTCTCATTTAAATAAGGCACCACCTCCTGCCTGGATTTCACAACCACCTAGAAGGCTGAAACTAAAGTTAACCAGACAAAGGCCAGGATAATGGAAGCAGGCACTGTCTGTCAACAGCTTTTCCAAGATTTGGGACCAGACTTGTGTAATTTTTTGCATTTTTCCACCTATCAATGCTTTTGATTCAAACGTTTTTCTCCTATGGGCACAATAGTACGCTAGTTTTAAAAGTGAAATTGGATTTGTGGGTAACTACCATTAGCCAGCACTTCTGGGTAACCCGGGTAGATATCACTACAACAAGTATTCAACTAGCTGGCTTTAGGAAATTTCATTTTAGAAGAAAGGCCAGTAGTACCTAGCAACCACAGATTCACTAACTGGAGCTCATACAAATGGTCAATTAACCAAACTTTAAATGACTCTGTACTCCAGTATTTGCTTTCTCTTAATGCTACCAAGTCCCAATCTAAGAACTAGACTAAAACTGAAGAATGTCACCTCTTGTCTTCTGGAGGGCACCATTCCCCAATTATGGGATGGATTTATATGGTTGACACTGGGCTATGGACAGCCAAGTACCAAAGCCCCACTATGTTGGGAACAGCTCAACCATATAAAGATGAACTTACCTAAGACCACCCAACATCTTCGATGATTACATGATTCTTATACCACATCACTTTAAAAGCTAGTGATTGATTTGGAACTGATTGGGATAGACGACTCAGTATTTATTGGGTAGGCCCCAAATGGAATCCAATGGATGTGTAGAACTAACCTCTGGCCTTGGCTCCCTCCCAGGTGGATAGAAGGTTGTACCTTACAATTTCCTTGAGATCAAGAGCATATCTGCATAACCTTCAACATGGCCTCTATTGAACATAACTTAAAAGATGGGTTAGGTCAGTCTTTCACTAGTGGGATCCTCACTGGGACTTGAGGATGTCATTAGTCATCTAGAAGCTTTAACCAGATTTACCCAAGAAGCCCTAAATGATAGCCAACAAGTTCTAAATCTTTTAAATTCTGAAGTATCTTTAATAAGGCAGTCTTACAAAATGAGGTGGCTCTTGACATTACAGCCTTACAGCCTTTCAAGATAGTACTTGTGCTATAATACAAACTGAATGTTGTGTTTTTATACCAGATGAATCATCTAGCATTACCCACTTAAGTCATATGAAAAAGCAAATAAATGCAATGAATGATCAAATACCTAGACTTGGAGAAATACTAAAAAGTTCGTTTGGCTCAGGTGAAAATAGGCCAAAATCTTTGCTTATGACATTACTATTGATTCTTGCAATATTAATTACTGTGTGTATTCTTTAAGTTGTTGCAGCTTTGTGTCTCTTGCTGCTGTACTATGATCCCTTCCACAGGAATTATGATAGCTTGATGTCTGGAGATTAACCACTCCTAGGAGTTCATGGATCTTCATTAGGAGGAATCTCATATTTTGAAGGCCATCTAAGACTCACATCCCAGATGGCTCCTCGTTACATACCACTCACACAACCACCTCTTTCCCCAGTCATGGGACATGACTCTGGAAATGAGCCTTCCCGGTGCCAAGGAAGTTGATGCCTATGCCAAATAACCAAATGGTTGATCAGTGCTTTCCACAGAAATATCTTGATCAAAAGGAGGAACTGTGAAAAGGAAAACCAAAATGGAGTTGGTATCACTAAGAGAGCTCTCCAAAATGGAGCAGGGAGGCCATTAAGGAAGTGTGACTTATGCACATCTCAGCTTGTATAGAATGTGACCTCTTGACCACTTATTGTCCTAATGAAGTCATACAGAGTATCAGCCAGAAAAGCAAGATGCTTTTCAGACCTTTACCATAAAATAACTCATGATTCCTTAAGGACAAATATTTCCTGACTTGCAAAGTCAACCCCAGCTCTCTGCAGGCAACTTTAACAACTCACCACTTTTGTCTTTATAAGTCTCTGACTCTTTCCCCTGGAACATTCTTTTGGTTTTATCCAAATCTGTACCCCCAAACTGTAATCTTAAGGCCCCAAATGAACTCTTATTCACAGCATTCTGCTTTTTATGTTGTTGTCAGATGTATGTACAAAAACTGTACAACTGTACAACTGTAGTAAGATCAACCCACTCTAATGACCCTGGACATGTATTTAGTTCTCGTTCTTCTGCCTGCTTCTATGGA
Organism: Orcinus orca; assembly: GCF_937001465.1. Taxonomy (NCBI): domain Eukaryota; kingdom Metazoa; phylum Chordata; class Mammalia; order Artiodactyla; family Delphinidae; genus Orcinus; species Orcinus orca. The sequence continues at coordinate 116,823,730 of NC_064562.1, forward strand.
ATATCAGTTACCATTCTAGGCTCTCACTTGTCCTCCAATTAGTGGTTGTGGGGAGGAAGAAATCTTCTACACTTGTAAGTTTTTCTGATGGGTCTAAAGATTAAGTGACATAAAGTTAATAAGAAAAAATCAAGTTTAATAACATGTATACGTGGACAAGACCCAGGAAAACTGAGAAACTCACCAAAATGCTGAAGCCTTCACTTTAAATAACATCTTCAGCTAAAGACAAGAGGATGGAGGTAGTAGCTTGGGACTTGAAATGGGAGGAAGGCAATTCACATGAAGATAGAAAAGCAAGTGTCTGATAAAAACAAATGTTTGCTGGGCCCTGAAGAAACAATGGGGCACAGGGTTGACTTTGATCTCTAGACCCTGCCAGGTTCTCCCACCACACCTAGCCCATATTCTTTGTAGGTAACTCTGGTGATGGTGTTCTTCCAGGAACAGGCCCTTTATCTAATTCTTTAAGGAAGCTAAGGGGGAGGTAACCAGAAAAACTTCCTGAACCTTCTGTTTCTTAAAAGTAATCAGCCTAAATTAATCCTCATGCCAAAGAGATGTTTTATGGTGGCAAATTTTGCTCCCCTACATGGGGATATTGTTTCTCCAGTCTCAGTGCTGACCTTACTGCCTTCAGAACAAAATCTCCTCCCCAGGCACATGGTCCCCTGCAAATCCTCAGATGTCCATGATCTGTAACTGTGCAGGTGGTAACCCACCTCTCGGCTCACTTGACCTTGACGGAGACAGAGTTGCTCAAACCTCAAGTCCAGCCTTGGGGTCTAGCATATGAATCCTGAGAGAAAACTCTATCTAGAGAGTGACTATTGGTCAGTCAATGGCACTGACCTGGTCAATGAACAGGACCTGAAATAGGCTTGGCCAGGAGAATCCAGGCATTTGTCAAAACAAAGCACAGCAAGAACTAGCACTGGGTGTTAATTTCACCTGACATGTCCTCATACTTTTAGATGGGGCAAATAAAACCAGTGAAAGGTTAGTGGGAGGTAGAATGACCTAGTCCAACTGCAGATTCAATTCAGGAGAGTTAGAAAAAGTAAGTGTTACTGCTTAATGTCTTGAGACTAATATCTCATGCAATCTCAGTAGAAGTGCAAAAATCTTGAATGAGAAAAGAGGTCATTAAGGGCTTAGAACTCATGTCTGTAATTAGTGAGTTAATTCACAGGTTGTGAATGCCCTCAATAACTCTTGCCCTACACCCCTAACTTGGGGGGCTGTCTATGTAATAAAAAGTTGAAAAACTCCTCGACAACCCAATTACTTAACTTCTGGATTTTGGGAACTGAGATTGGTTTGCCAAAGAAAAGTCAAAAGATGACACTGGGGGCTTCCCTGGTGGCACAGTGGTTGAGAGTCCGCCTGCCGATGCAGGGGACACAGGTTCGTGCCCCGGTCCGGGAAGATCCCACATGCCGCGGAGCGGCTGGGCCCGTGAGCCATGGCCACTGAGCCTGCGCGTCCGGAGCCTGTGCTCTGCAACGGGAGAGGCCACAACAGTGAGAGGCCTGTGTACCGCAAAAAAAAAAAAAAAAAAAACAAGATGACACTGATCCTTAATTCTGGTTGTGCATCACTACACCAATGAGGACTTGTCAATATAACAAGTATGGTAAGGCAATTTGCACCAATTGCCAACCGCACAAAGATGGACTAAAGCTTTGAAGAAGTCTACGTCTAGAAATTAAACTCTGAAAAATGACAGTAACTCAGCCAAAGAACCCTGAGGATCAGGCTTTGATGAATTCTTGTTAAAGACTACAGCCCTCACAATGGAGCTTTTCTGAATGTCATTGTTTATACGTCATTGTTTCTACATGAAGTCCTGACAATGGCTTCATTCTGCAACCATCTCCAACTCTGAAGCAATATTTGGGGTCAGGGCCCTTGTCACCATTGGCAAAGCCACTTCAGAGGGAAGACCCACTGTAGGTTCAAGAGTCCAAGTTCTTTCAGAATCCATTTTGAAACCCCTGCAGAGTAGCATTTATTTTTCATCCTTGAAGTCAACACTCCCTGAATCACACTGAGAAGTCACCAAACCTGTATGACAGAACTGGCAACTGATGATCTAAGTCCAGATACTCCCAGCTTGCTGCACCCTGAGCTCTGAGGCCTGGGAGGGCCCGTGTTTGAGAGTCTTCCAAACCTCTAGACAGACCTTCCTGTCCCCTCCCCCCTTGCTCTGAAATCCCCAACTGGCACTCAACATGCCTCCACACCTTGTTCTCAGGTCGTGACCCTTCCTTCCCCTCAGATGCACAGTGGGATTTCAGGGACACACCCCCACACTCATTTACCATTCTTCATTCACAGCAGTTGACCTTAACTACTGCCTAGACCTCTGTGACATGCTTTTCCCAAAAGAATTGAACTCCTGGGGTAGGTAGCCACTGGAATGCGGTTGGATCAACTTGCCAGTTGAAGGAGAAACAGCCTCAGTTTCCTGGTATTCAGCTCCTGCTGGATGAAATGCTTTACTCAAAGACCCTTCTTGCCTACCAAGAAATGAGAGTCAAGGAAGTTTCTACAAAGCTCTCAGTAGTAAAGGAAGCATTCAAGGCAAGGCCCAGATGAGTTTTATGGCTGCTCTATTGTTTACTCAAGCAAGAAAATACTAGAGAACACAGACTTCATTCAGAAAACACATTTAATATTGGGAAGTGCCGACAAAGGATGGGTCCCAATTATTTTGTTGGGGGTGATGGGGCCAGCCATGCTCACCTGCTTGGAGTTTCTAAATTCTGGTTCCAGGTCAGCCATTGAGCAAATTTCAAATATAAGGTCTTTACACTACAACACTCCACCATAATGCAAGTCCTTGATATGAAGAGAATGATGCTCAAATCACTTGTGCCAAAGACCAGTAAAGGAATAAGAAAAAGAAACAGAAGGGTGTTATTCCCTGCAAGTGCTATACATTCAGGGAAGATCCCCACATGCTTAGAAATGCTTGTGATTATTTTGTAAAAGATCAGAGCTTAACAGTCCTCATTCTCCATCATCCTCCACAAGAAGGTGTGGTCCTGCCCAGGTGCCCTTTGCAAAGCTTTGTCTTCACTTTCTGCATTCTTTCCACAAAACAGCAGACCAACACAGACAAGAGCCCCACAAGTGTGAACTCAGAATAAGCTTCAATAGACCAAGGCATCCATGAAATACAGATATCTTAACTTCAATGGCAATTGACAACTAAGATAGTTCTATTTCTTTGTACAGGATAATGTTAAGAAAACACTGGGTCCTGACACTTTGGTGGGAGAAGCCCCTGGGGCCTACACAATTGATGTCGTCTTAATGCTGCAGAGAGCTGCATTCAACAGCTGGAGGTGACCCTAATGGAACTTCATTGATCAACATAGAGGTCACCAGACCCTTGGCACAGATGAGCCACATACATAGAATCAAGCTAAAATATCCCTTCCATGTCTAATAAGGTTCAGATACTTCTAACTCTTCTGAAGCTTAAAGAACATGATCTCAAAGCTGAAAACAGCCAAGTCCCTTACCATAAAGTTAAGAAAAGTACGTACTTCAAGTAAAGATGATTGGAGGTCAAAGTTCAACCTGACTAGGTGACGTTCCCTCTAGAACAAGAGGCCCAGGGTGAAGTGAGCCATCGTTCTTTGTCTGCCCATGTGACTTTATTTTTGGGTTCAACATGAAAGGGGAAGATAAATAGATGTATTATGAAATATCAGGGTAACAGAGATCCTCAGAAGATGGAGGGTAGAAACAGCAACCTTACAGTAATTCATGGGAGGGACTGTGAAACACTCAATCTTTCAAGGATAAAGGCATGTTCCCCTTTTTTCCATAAAGAGCCACCCAGCTCTATGTTCCATGGCTCTGGACACTGGGACCCCATCACCATGAATGCTATCATGTCTGTCTATGAAGGATCTGCTCAACTTTTCACACTCAGGCCATCTGGAGCCAGGCTGGGCCCCAGTATATGGTGAACCATATATCAGTCTTTGCTTAGACCCCTCAGCCCAGGGCAATCTACCCTTGATGCTAGTTCTAGATGTGTCTCTAGAGATGTGTTCTAGATCCCCTGATGGTCACCCAGTTCTTTTATCCTGTATCATACGCCTGGATTTCATCTGCTGAATACTGAATCAGCCCACCACCCAGTCTTCTGAGGTTCCCTAGAATAGTCTTGGCCATGAAGCTTCAGGGAACAGACTTACAAGAGCGTCAGACAATGTTCAGTTTGGAGCCAATGGAGAGCAGGAGAAGACGTGCACGATGCAGCACAGGCTAGCGTGGAAGAAGAAAGTCCATCCTGAGGGGACACAACCTCTGAGCTCTGCAGGAGGGTGTTCTAAGGAAAAACATGAATAGACCCTATGGTCTGATTTCAAGAACCCCCTCATGGAAAACAAGAAAAAACTTTCTTCTACCTTGAGTACCACAAACACCTAGAACAGAGCCATACGCAGAGATGAATTTCAGTCAAATATTTGAGCAAGAAATGTAAAAGGAACCATAACATTATCTAAAGGCACCCTTCACCCTGGCAAAGTCCTCCTAGCAATCCCAAGACATCTCCAAGTTTTATCACTGAGAAGATGCATCCTAGTAAAATAGCCTGGATGCCAGCAGATCCATCACCTGCTTTTCCAGTAACATCTACCGATAAAGCCCAGTCACCACTCTACCCTCTCCCATCAGCCACTCTGGCCTACTGCTTCTACCCAGAGTACAGAATGGATGTATACCTCTGGGCCATCTCCAGGAGGCTTGTTAAGATACTTCTTGACACCAAGCACAGAAACCCGTGACATTAACAAGGACGATGAGAACCAAGTTGTAGTCATCTGTCTATACAGAGAGACCACTTAATCAGAAGCAGGTACATTCTCATATCTAGATTCACAACTGAAGGTCACTAAGCTCTGTTAAGGGCATGGACAGGTCTTCAGCACTGATGGTTTTGGGGTGAGGGCATGATCCGACTTTCCAGCTATGTTAGCAGTCTCCCAAATTACCCAGACTTTCCTCATTAAGTGAAGGTAGTTAAGTATCCAAGAAACAAACTATGCTTCTTTTCAAACTACTTATGGTAAAGACAGGAGTTCTGGGTGATTCTTCTGGAAGAGATGTTGTAGGCAGAGTAAACTTTTCACCAAAAGTTGACCACTAGCTAGTATCAGATAGTCCCCAGGGAGGAAGTGACATTCCCGGTGAGCGGTGGTGTGTTCCTGGGATTTGGTTGATCTACCCTGTTCACCTGATATAATCAATTTGTGTGTGGCAATGGGTGAGGTGTCGCACAGAGCTACAGAGAGTCCCCAAATAAAGACTTGGAGCCTAGCAAGAAGATTGGGGGGTGTCTCTAGAAATGGGATAAAGGACCTCAAACCATGCAAAGGCCCTTGATATCACTGTTTCAGTACAACCACCTCTATTGATTTTGGCTGCTTCTTATGCCAATCAGAAGGGATTCATCCAGATTTGCTTCCAACCCTGCAGTTCATCCCCTGAACTTTCCTTGAAGGACCTGTGGCCCTGGAGTCAGACTCACAGACCTAACAGGATGTAAAAGGAAATTTCACTAGATGAGGATAACCCCAGGACAAAAAGATCTGCCAAGATCTGCTTATTTCCAGATGGGCACACGATACACATCCTTCCTGAGATGTCTGCAGTGCTGCACCACTGATAATTCCTGCACTGGAAGTGCCAAGATGCTCATCCCCCTCTGGGAATGGCCCTTACTCCAATGAGAACTGCCTCAACCAAGACTCTGCCCCTTCCCTGGGGGAAGTCACATTCCCTGGCTGCTCTGAGGTATCCAGAGGTCCAGCCATGTTGCTCAGTTCAGGGCAACTCTGGAGGGCCATTCTTGCTCCAGTACTCCTCATGGGGCTGGTTGAAACTTCTGTTGAGGATACACAGTTGAACTTCTCCTTCTGCCCTATCTTGCTGTCTTTACTTCCTTTCCAGTGCTGTTCTCAAGTGCATTCCCTATAAACCTAATGCATGTGAGTCATCATCAAGGAGTCTTTTCTAGGGAAGCCAAACCCAGACACTTGACTTTTCACATGTCCATTTTTTAACCTTTAAATTTTTAGGTCACATAGGAAATGAAACTTTTGCTGCTTAACGAGTAAACCATCATCAGCCCCCTGGGTTTACTATTGCACAGTGATGATACCGTTATTTGGAACTAAAGGTTCTGCTTGGCTTATATTATACAAACCAAACTGAAAAAAGCCTCCCTAGCAGACACGCAATCTCACTGTGTGCCTCTTTTCATATTGCAGGATTGGTGCTCTTTTAATCTGTCCACTAAGTCTAAAGCATGTTCCAAAACTTGACAGTTCTTTGATCTTCATTGTTAGCCTAAGATGATAAGTAGTTTTTCCTGAGAACCCAGGAAGGCTTGGGGAATTGGGGAGAAAGTTCTCTGTAGACATGACGTTCTCCTTCTCCAACTCTGGTAGGTAGAGGAGAAATGAAGGAGGGAGGCAGAGAGCCATCATTTACTGGATCATACTGGTGATGGAGAGGATGGTCCAGAACTTTCTTTGGTCCTTTGAGGAAGACAATAAGGCAGCTGGCAACCACCACTAAAGCCTATAGGACTGAAGTATCCTTCTCTTGTTCTCTAGTAAGCTCTTTAGAATGATAAAAGCTCCAGTGTATGTGCATTACCAACTGGGAGTGGATAAAGCCATGAATTTGCTATGGTCCTTCACCAAGTTACTTCCTAGAGCACTTAAAGGAGAGAGGAGCCATGGAGTTCTGAAGCACCTCCTTGCTCAGAAATCCCAGGGGAAAAGTTCAAAATCCTGTGATCCAAGACCTCACAAGTGTCTCCTTGTACAAACTCCAGTCATTATGGCATGTGCCACTCCATTATATTTTGTGTATGAATGGCAATAAGTATAGACCTATCAATAATCACTTTAAATGTCGATGGACTAAACGCTCCAATCAAAAGGCAGAGGGTGGACGCTTGGATAAAAAACAAGACCCGTCTACATGCTGCTTACAGGAGACTCACTTCAGAGCTAAAGACAGATTGAAAGTGAGGGGATGGAAAAAATTTCCTGCAAATGGAAATGCCAAGAAAGCAGAGGTAGCGATACTCAGACAAAATAGACTTTTAAAGTATATAACAAAAGACAAAGAAGGGCATTACATAATGATAAACACATCAATACTAGAGGATAACTCATTAACATAGGCACCTAACAGATGCACAAATAGGCCTTCTTCCTATAACCCAGAGAGATCCTCTCAGGCTCTTCAACGTGGGCAGGAAACAAGGTTTTCAGCAATAGGACTGGGGTGAGGAATGTTTCACTTCCATAGGGCAGTCCAGATACCTGCCCAAGGGATGTACTTCATCTCAGTCATGGACAGGGATGCCTTCCTCCACCTTAAGTCTGCACTGAACACAAGTCAATTAGGAACCAAATAGCAACCCAGAAGTTTTCTGGCAGTGTGAATCCACCCAAGTGAAGGAAATGATGTCATTTCATCAGACAAAGGGTCAGCCGTCAAAGGTCTGCTTGATGTGAGCGCAGAGGCTGAGTCCAGCCATCTCCCTCACATTTGCCAAGGCGTATGTCAGCTTTCACAATGCAAATCCCATCCTGAAAACACAGTCTGACACGTGACTCTGTTGCAGTGCTTTATGTAAAGGATGTATGTTTGAATTCAGTTTGGAATGAGATGTACCTCTGGCTACAAAATGGTCCCAGCTATCCAAGTTGCAAGCATTCAAAGGCTCCACTCTAGGCTGTTTACATTTAAGCATGTCATTATCCCTTAAAAACTTATTGGAGGCTACATGATTGTCTTTAAGCCTCATGATAGCAGGCAACCTCACAGATGATTTGAAAAGCTTCTTGAACCAAAGGGAAGGAGTAGAATTTTTAGTTGACAAATAACAGACTGTATTATTCAAGGTGATGGTCTAGGAAGGTAAGACGTTGACATGGAATGAAGTCATCTTTAGGCCACTTAGGCACAGAGGAAGATGGGGAAACTCAGGTACTATCTTCACAGCTGCTTCAATGCTTGCCCCAGCAAGAAAATTCCAGAAGCCCATAGGCTTCATTTAGAGACACTTCAAACAGATTTCAGTACCCAGCTGCCTGGTAATGGGGTGTCATCTCCAGGGGCACTGCTACCATATTAATTGCTCTGCAGCTCAGAGGGGCTGGATTCTAGATGCAGCTCAGTCACTGAGCAGGAACCAAATTGAGAATTTTAGTCTCTGAAGGACGTCAAATGTGGCAAGATGTTATGGTGCCAGTTTTTAATGGAGAAATTTGTACAACATTTTCCTGTATCAAGGGACAGATCATGAAAGTATAAGGAAAACCAAAGACACCTGAAGTGTCCTAGTTCCCTGCAAGTGTCACACAGGCTCAGAAGTAGCCCCTGGTTGTCAGTAACAGGCTAACTGCCTATAGAAGTGACAGGCCTTGTCCTTGTGCTTCAAGACCACAATCACTCAGGCAAGGTTTACAGAGCCACGTGTTTCCCAGTGTAGACTCCTTATCTAGATTCTCATTCCTTGGAGATGAGCTACCTGGATGCCATCCCATAAACAGGAGGCCTAGCCTTTTCAAGGAAAAAGACACTGAACACGAGGATTCTCTAAGGTTGAAGCCATAGCCAAAGACACCCAAGAGGTGACAACCTCTAATCTTCAATTCTCTACAACTATAATTTAGAGAACAGAACAAAAATGGTTGTCACTCCCTTTAAGCCATTCTAAGACCCCCCAAAAAGCCCACTGGGCTGTACTTAATACTCAAACTTCATTAGAACAATTATTATCACGTATTTGCCAACATTCATTTTGGTCATGGGCCATTTTATCCAATGATACATCTGTTTACGCATAGCCTGGCCTGTTGTCAAAATAGAGGCCAGCCAAGGTATCTCCTCCCCTCCACCCCCAGATCTGCAGAGAGTCTGAAGTTTCAACTCCATTGAGCAGACTTTTCAAGCCCAGCTCCCAGCACCCCAGATCTGCCAGCACTCAGGGTTACAATCCTTTGCCCAGACACACCCACCTCACGCTGGCCCCTGGGCTTGGTTTAGGAAATTTCAGGACATTTGTTCAACTCAAAGGTAATACCATGTCTCCAAGTATAGGAATTGCTGATGACCAGCTGTCCCCAACACAAGCCCTTTTCCTCATCCAGCCCAGCCAGGACCTGTACTTCATGGTTAAAAATGAAGCAGGCAGAGAAATTCTCTCTCTTCCTGAAGAGATAAGTCCACAAACCTTCCATGAAAGAATCCTTCCTTCCCTCCTTTCCTCTAAAGGAGTCTTTCTACTGGCGTCATAGCCCTCTTCACCCAAAGGTCAGGCAACACTAATGCTCAGGTAAACTGAAGAGATACCCAGCAGCTTATGAAGATGGCGCCACCACATCTGACTTGTGGACCATATACTGATACCATCCAGGCTTCCATGTTTCCACATGGATTAGAAATAGTCAGTGAGCATTACATCAACACAAGAATCTAACCAGAGGCAGATCCAGAAGAGCACAGCCTGGAGCCATTCAAGACACCCAGGGATCGAGTCAACTCCAGGTACCTCCTCATGGCAAACTGATTGTCACTCTTCAAATAACCTCGCCACCACATCAGGTCTCTAAAAAGTGTGAAGGCTGATGTTCTTTTGATGTAAAGAAAATGTGTCTTGTATTCTAAACCTCCCCAGACAGAGGACAGATCTTTGTGAATGTGACCTTTATTCTATCTGCTACGGTCTGAGGACAAATGTGTGAATAGAGCTATAGTCAATGGTTTCATTGGCAACTACTTCATTTATGGTTAAAGAAAAAGAAAGAAAAATTCAAGCAAGGAGTAAAGACCTCGAGTCAGGCACAGCTTCTTGGCTTGGAAAAGTAGGTGATTACACCTTGATACATAGTGAGCAGCTCACTGAACCTAGGCCTTGGGGCCTTTTCCTGCCCAGGCCCTACTCCACCCACCCCCACACTGGCTTGACGGTAAGGCAGTTTGCACCTAGAGTACCCACTGGCAGAAGGATCTGCTTCTCTGAAGTCAATTTTCTCACAACTTGAGAGGGGGTTGGATGTAGGGCTGATTACCACCTAAAGACGCCACAGGAGTCAGGCAGCTCTTGCTGACAACCCCACCCTATGGTGGTCCCTAGGGCATCCCTTTTACTATGATCTCCCATACCTGGGGCAATTGTTAAGGCCCAGTGAGCAGGTCACTGTTTTGCATTTCTATCCATCCCGCGTCTTGGGCTGGAACCCCAGTTTTCCTAAAGAAACCTGGATTTCTAGATTAAGAACATGTCCGTGACAATTAGTGTCCTGCCTCAAAAGAACTGGAACTGGTCCTCCAGGACTCATGTTTGGAAGACAATCAGAAAGGTTCTGGAATATGGAACAGAGCGGTGCTTTGGAGAACTTCAGTAATGAGACAAGAAAGGCTTCCCAACACAGAAGAACTTTGACCACTGGTTCAAGATGACCAACCAGAGGACTTCTTTTGTGTGCCTACTCCCTTGGCCGGTAAGAATAGAAGTCACCCTGCATTTGATCAGAAGTCTTTGTGATTCCTTGTTTCAATGAGACATTCGGAGTCCCAAGACAGATGACAGTGAATTATCACAGCTCTCATGGAGGTATGATCTTTACTAGTAAAAAGCACTACTTCTGGCATTTAGCATGCATCTCCTGATCTAGTGAATACATTATTCAATCCTCAATGAAGAGAGTATCAATTTGCTTTCTCATGGGAAAGTCAGCAGTATACATTCATAGCCTCATCCTAGAGTTATGACAACTTTCCTACTCTCTACAATAAAATCTACAGAAATCTTGATTATATTGGCATTCCAGATTATGTTGGCGAGAGTGGCCAAGATGGGCGAGTAGGAAGACGCTGAGCTCACCTCTTCTCACGAGCACACCAAAATGACATCTGCAAGAAGACCATCAATGAAAAAGACTGGAACCTATATTAGCGTTCCACAGAAGATTCTGCTGGTCTAGTTTATTACTGACATTGTTTTGTTAGAATTGAAGACCTATGTGCCAGAATGTGGTAGGTAAACCTACAAAGATTCAGGGCCTGCCACATCACTGATGCTTTTAAGTGTCTAGGGCATGCAGGACATCACTTCCTACTTCCAAATTAAAGGACAATTTACTGCACCTTTTATCTCCTACCATGAAGGAAGTGTAACTTCAAAATTGGTAGGCCTCTTTGGATTGTAAATACAGCATATGTCACACTTGGGAATACTGCCCCTAACCATTTTTCAGTGGGCTCCAAAGCCTGCCAGTTTTGAGTACCTGTGGTCTGGCCATTCAAAATACAACCTGACAGATCTCAGTGTTAGCCACACCCATGGTAGGAATAGATGCAAGTTCCTGCAGAACTCAGCAGGAATCTTGATTATATTGACTTTCCACAAAAGGTCTTTCTGGTCCACCTTATCATTGGTGTTATATTGTTAGACCTGGAAATCAGAAGTATCAAGTACTCTGGAACACACCTATGGCCAGAATGTGAGAGGTAACAGCAGACTCCTAAGATTGCAGAATAAGTTCAGACATTTGCCCATGGAAAACTTAACTTGGAAATCGGCTCCAAGTATAATACTGAGACTTAATAGAGACTGAATTCCTAGCCATGAAACATCCAGTATGGGTTTAGAACTTCCCATGATGAGCTGGACACTGTAAGACTTAAAAGCATAAGGTCCAATGGGCACCAGTGTTACACAGGTAATAGTGCATTTGTGGAAAGTCCCAAGCAAATCTAAGGTCACATTTAAGTTACAAGAACAAATGACTCCACACCCCCATCATCCCCTATCTCTGTTGCACTTATACCTCTCAGCTCACACCTGTGGCCCCATGAAGAAATCCCTGTGACAAGGAGAGAAAAGTAAAGCCCTGGTTCATAGACAGATTCATTCAATATGTAACAATGAATTGTTAATGGATGGCTGCAATCTCCTGACTCCTTAGAGGATACCCTAAGGAACATTGAGGGAGAATTCTCCCAGTGGGCATGAGTTCAATCAGTACACTTGATCATTTCTTATGAAATGAGGGGGTCTAAGATGGGTATTCAGAATCCCATGCATTAGCAAATGGGTTGGCTGGCTGCTCAGTGTCCTGGAAGCAGCAAGAAGATTAGAGACAAGGAGGTCTGGGGAAGAGGCATGTAGAAGGACCTACGGGAATAGGCACGAGGCTTAAGTTGTTTGTTTGTTTTTTAAATCAAAAGGCAATGCCTACCAGATCATTCATCACAGAAGATGTGCTCAGTAAGTGGACAGGATGACTTGTCCAGAAGTCAGCCGGTTTCTGTGCTCAGCCCCCTAGTTGCTTGCAAAAAAGTCTACCCATTTCATGGGTCCAATATCATGGCTCCCTCTCAAAGCCATTCTAGCTACTGCCATTGTTTTAAAGCTGGCCTGTCAGCAACAGAAACAGATGTTAAACATCCATATGGTGCCACCCAGCCTCTTGCTGGCAAGGTGATTACATCTGACCTCTCCCCTCCTGAGAGAAGCATCCATCCTTCTGTGATAATTATTCTGGATTTGAATTTACCTTCCATGCCCTGGCACCTCCGTGCACAGTGCCTGTGTTAGCACCATTAGGGGCTTCCAGAATACCTAACTTACTGCAGAAAAGCCCATATTAAGTCACCTGGAACAAGCGATCCATCTTACAGAGACACATGATTACAGAAACCTAGATTTTATCATATATTAACAAGAAGCTGCCAGACCAGCATGTCATTGAAATGCCCTCTTACATGTCCAGGTAAAGAATCAGTCTGACGATGAACTGCAGAGATGGGGTGTTCTGTAAGAAACCCACCGCACAGATCTCCATTTAGGGAAGGACGTGCTGCTTGGTAGGGAGCACAGCCAGCAAGAGCCTCCAGCTAGCTGTCAGTCCCCCAAGGGCAGCCCACATCCAGGGTCCAAGTGAGCCAGGAGTAGAAGTCCCAGCCATACCAGTCTGGTGTGGGATGACTAACAGAAGATGCCTGCCATGGCACTCTCCACCTCGTTCTTGGTCCATCTTCCATCCCAGTCTGACTTCTGCCTAGACCTTCCTTTGCCCCTCTGATCAACACTATATACTCCAAACCCTTGCATTCCTAAGTCAGCATCTCAGAGTATCCTTTCCAGGAAACTCAACTGCACAACCACCATGAAATACCAGTAGCAGTAGATTCAACGTGGTCCAATGGGTGTAAGGAATCATACTGGTGATTCCTGCTTTCATAGTCCACCTGAGTTTGCTAACAGTTCAAGACAGGAACTGCAACTTGAAAGCATCATGCTCATCACAATGGTGTTGGTGTACTTTGCTAGCAAACTAGTGGCCATTAAATGATGCTGTGTCTCCAAGAGCTAGAATATAGGTCTGGGAACCAAGGAGTGGAATTAAATTTCTCCCTTGTCTTAATACCCAGTGACCCAATTGGGAAATTTGTGCTTTCCATTCCTACAAGTTAAGTTCAGCAGGTCTAGAGGTCCTAGATCTAGATGCTTATACCGAGGGACACAAACAGTGCTCTTTTGCCAGTACACTATCAAGATTTTCTGCTACATGAGAGGAAAGGGAAAAATGATTCATTGGAATGTTGCTTGGTTCTTCCACACCCAATGTTAAGCATAAATAAGCAACTGCAGCAAATATGGAGTGATAAGGTCACCAGGGGTTCAGACCTCTTAGAAGTGAAGGTCTTGGGCACTCACCAAAATAAGCAACTTAAACCAATGGAAGTGTTGGCATCTAGGATTGAGAGTAGAAGGAGATAAATATTACATCTTATAATGATGGTCCTTATAGACAACCTGCAGCAGTGACTGAAGATCTGGGTGCTCATAGCTGCCCATCACAGGTAGACATAGAGGTATACCACACAGCTCTCTTCTCGAAAGAGCTTGCTGTCCGTCTGTGAGGAGCATGGCTACCCAATAGCCTCCAGCTGTTAGCCCACATTCTTGGAGTGGCTCCAAGCCAACGATGGAGGGAGCCTAGCCATTTCCATCCAGTGTGGGATTCCTCAAACTGGTCCTCTGCTCCAGAGCTCCCTGTGGGACTGGCAGAAAATGTCAGGGACACATTATGGTCTGACAGCTCCCTCTGCATAATCCTGCCTCTTCCCGTTTTTCACAGGTGTTATCCCCCAGTAAATCTCTGGCAGTCCTAATTCTCTTGGCATATGCTTCCCGGAGGATAACGGTACAACCACTGTAAAGCATCAGCAGCAGTCTACTCAACATGGTCCAAAAGGTAGGAAGAATCAGGAATGTGATGCTTTCCCCCAGTCCACCCAAGTTCACCAGCAGCTTCAGGAGACCTCTCCAGCACATCCATGGCTTCCCCACCTTAATGCCCGCATGTGTTTGCCTGACTACTTTCTTTGGTACTACGGGAGCTCACTCTGCCACAAAGTGGAAACTACAAGGGAGTTAATGTTCTTGAGGGTGCTCACTCCCCAGCTAATGAAGGAGAGATAGTCACTGAGTGACTGTCAACCACCCCATCACATAGGGGTGTTACCAGATGAGCATTACACTGTACCATATATCAGAGGCTCCCCAGTGGGACTGAACCCCAGATGCCCATAGTAGTAAACCCACTTTAACACAACCTTTGACGTTCTCTTTCCCCAGTCCCGCTTTCCTCACTTTCACTTATGCTTCCTGGGATCACCTACCACCCGTATCCTTGTCTCAGCATCTGCTCTCTGAGAAAGGCAAACTAAAAAGTCTGAATTTTGTGAGATTACAGTCAGATTGAGCCCCAAATTCAGTGACACTCTGTTAGGAATGCAGGTTTGTGCCCCCCCTCCCACCCCAATTCACATACTGAAGCACTAATTCCAGTGTGAAGGCATTAGGAGGTGGGGCCTTGGGAGGTAATTAGGTTTAGATGAGGTCATATAGGTGGGGCCCCCATGATGGGATTAGTGTCCTTCTAAGAGGGAGGAGACTAGAGTTCCTTTGCGTTCTACCTTATGAAACTCGAGAGTCATCTGCAAGCCAGGGGGAGAGCTCTCACCAGGAAGCCAATCTCCCGGCACTTTAATCTTGGGCTTCCCAGCATTTTCATCCCTTTAGACCCAGCAGGTCTCTAGCTTTTCAAACTTCCCTTGCCTCCACCTGATCCCAAAATGCTGCAGTGCTTCAGCTACACTCTCCACAGTAGTGTTTCCAGATTCACATCTCTGCTTCTCTGGAAGAAGTCTGGCTCTCAGTGAAGGCTGCCACTGAACAAGGGCGGAGATTGCACTGATGGAGAATGCAGCCTCACCCTCCCTGGCACTGAGCAGAGGTGTGTGTGTGCCTGTCCCCAAGCCCTTCCTGTTCCTCCCTGACTCTGATCTGGGAGGCTCCCCTCTCAAAGTTGATATCTCAGACAATCTCCCAATCAGTGCACGAAAAAAAGACAATTAATGTTCAAAAGAAAAAATTCTGTTTGCAGATCAGAGCAGCAGCTAAACCAAGTGTGAAAGCTTACATTTTCAGAGCTAAGGAGCATTAACCACAGGAATAGTTTCACATTTTGTAAAGATCCTGTTTGAAGTCTTTTTTCTGCTTGCCCTTGTATGTCCCTTTAGGAGGTCAAGACAACTTATTCTGTCCTTACCTCTGCTGGTAATATACTTGGAGTGCCCTTAGGCTGTTAATGAAACACAGACATTGAAGTTGTTTGCCAGATTCCTGGAATAGTCCTGAAGGATCTTTGTCCTTCTGCTATTTAGCCAGGCCTGGCCTATGGAATCTCGACCTGGGAGCCTGGGGCTGGGCTCTCACTCCTGGTTCTAGTGTCAACAGAAATCCTCTTTCTAGAGGAAGCAGTTTACTGGCAAGTTAAACCATAAGCTTAAGAAATTTCTCTCAACAGTAGAGGAAGTCTGGATAGATTTAGATTTTCCTGAAAGCCTAGAGGTTGAAATGTAGTTATGGACCACTGGGTATGTTACCAATGTGCGATATATGTAAAGTATGTTTCAATAAATGCTTTAGACTTTGCTAGAATCACTACAAATAGTTGCTGGATATCTATCTTTGAGTCATGAAGTTAGAATTTTATGGTTTACCCCTGTACCCTGAATACTCAAAAATCAAAGATTTAGACTCAAAGTAAAACACGGTAACTGCTACCTCAGATTACTGTGATTTGCCATGTTAGGCTTTTTGAATTTGTAGAAAAAGCCTAACTGCTTCTTATATCCTTTAACAATTTCTGGTGCCTTCGTCAAGTTCAATTTTAAAATCATGGTTCAAAGGGAAGTTTCAGGCTTTATATTAGTATTTTAGATAAGAATTTCTCATTACAGATGAAAATTTATACCTGAGGCCACATGAGTAACATCACAAGGTGTTCACAATCTACAGGATTCTGAAGAAATGAGCTTACCTGCTCAGTGCAGGACCCTGGGCGAGCCAGATCCCAGGCTGTCTGGCAGGAGTGGAATCAATTACGCTTCAAAAGGTAGGTGAGCTTGGTATAGGGGGAGGCAAGTCACACAGGATCAAGATTCCTCGAAGGAAAATGGGGCAAGAGCAAAGATGGTTAGGCAGAGGAAAGATTCCCCATTGATGTCCTCAAAACCCATTCTTTTTTTTTAAATTAATTTATTAATTTATTTATTTTTGGCTGCGCTGGGTCTTTGTTTCTGTGCGAGGGCTTTCTCTAGTTGCGGAGAGCTGGGGCCACTCTTTTTTTTTTTTTTTTTTTTACATCTTTATTGGAGTATAATTGCTTTACAATGGTGTGTTAGTTTCTGCTTTCTAACAAAGTGAATCAGTTATACATATACACATGTTCCCATATCTCTTCCCTCTTGCGTCTCCCTCCCTCTCACCCTCCCTATCCCACCCCTCCAGGCGATCACAAAGCACCGAGCTGATCTCCCTGTGCTATGCGGCTGCTTCCCACTAGCTATCTACCTTATGTTTGGTAGTGTATATATGTCCATGCCTCTCTCTCGCTTTGTCACAGCTTACCCTTCCCCCTCCCCATATCCTCAAGTCCATTCTCTAGTAGGTCTGTGTCTTTATTCCTGTCTTACTCCAGGTTCTTCATGACATTTTTTTTTCTTAAATTCCATATATATGTGTTAGCATACGGTATTTGTCTTTCTCTTTCTGACTTACTTCACTCTGTATGACAGAATCTAGGTCTATACACCTCATTACAAATAGCTCAATTTCGTTTCTGTATATATGTGCCACATCTTCTTTATCCATTCATATGATGATGGACACTTAGGCTGTTTCCATCTCCGGGCTATTGTAAATAGAGCTGCAATGAACATTTTGGTACATGACTCTTTTTGAATTATGGTTTTCTCAGGGTATATGTCTAGTAGTGGGATTGCTGGGTCATATGGTAGTTCTATTTGTAGTTTCTTAAGGAACCTCCATACTGTTCTCCACAGTGGCTGTATCAATTTACATTTCCACCAACAGTGCAAGAGGGTTCACTTTTCTCCACACCCTCTCCGGCACTTATTGTTTCTAGATTTTTTGATGATGGCCATTCTGACTGGTGTGAGATGATATCTCATTGTAGTTTTGATTTGCATTTCTCTAATGATTAATGATGTTGAGCATTCTTTCATGTGTTTCTTGGCAGTCTGTATATCTTCTTTGGACAAATATCTATTTAGGTCTTCTGCCCATTTCTGGATTGGGTTGTTTGTTTTTTTGTTATTGAGCTGCATGAGCTGCTTATAAATTTTGGAGATTAATCCTTTGACGGTTGCTTCATTTGCAAATATTTTCTCCCATTCTGAGGGTTGTCTTTTGGTCTTGTTTATGGTTTCCTTTGCTGTGCAAAAGCTTTGAAGTTTCATTAGGTCCCATTTGTTTATTTTTGTTTTTATTTCCATTTCTCTAGGAGGTGGGTCAAAAAGGATTTTGCTGTGATTTATGTCATAGAATGTTCTGCCTATGTTTTCCTCTAAGAGTTTTATAGTGTCTGGCCTTACATTTAGGTCTTTAATCCATTTTGACTTTATTTTTGTGTATGGTGTTAGGGAGTGATCTAATCTCATACTTTTACATGTACCTATCCAGTTTTCCCAGCAACACTTATGGAAGAGGCTGTCTTTTCTCCATTGTATATTCTTGCCTCCTTTATCAAAGATAAGGTGACCATATGTGCGTGGGTTTATCTCTGGGCTTTCTGTTCCACGGATCTATCTTTGTGTTTTTGTGCCAGTACCATACTGTCTTGATTACTGTAGCTTTGTAGTATAGTCTGAAGTCAGGGAGCCTGATGCCTCCAGCTCCATTTTTCGTTCTCAAGACTGTTTTGGCTATTCGGGGTCTTTCATGTTTCCATACAAATTGTGAAACTTTTTGTTCTAGTTCTGTGAAAAATACCAGTGGTAGTTTGATAGGGATTGCATTGAATCTGTAGATTGCTTTGGGTAGTAGAGTCATTTTCACAATGTTGATTCTTCCAATCCAAGAATATGCTATATCTCTCCATCTCTTTGTATCATCTTTAATTTCTTTCATCAGTGTCTTATTTTCTGCATACAGGTCTTTTATCTCCTTAGGTAGGTTTATTCCTAGATATTTTATTCTTTTTGTTGTAATGGTGAATGGGAGTGTTTTCTTAATTTCACTTTCAGGTTTTTCATCATTCGTGTATAGGAATGTCAGAGATTTCTGTGCATTAATTTTGTATCCTGCTGCTTTACCAAATTCATTGATTAGCTCTAGTAGTTTTCTGGTAGTATCTTTAGGATTCTCTATGTATAGTATCATGTCATCTGCAAACAGTGACAGCTTTACTTCTTCTTTTCCAATTTGGATTCCTTTTATTTTCTTTTCTTCTCTGATTGCTGTGGCTAAAACTTCCAAAACTATGTTGAATAACAGTGGTGAGAGTGGGCAACCTTGTCTTGTTCCTGATCTTAGTGGAAATGCTTTCAGGTTTTCACCATTGAGGATGATGTTGGCTGTGGGTTTGTCATTTGTGGCCTTTATTATGTTGAGGAAAGTTCCCTCTAGGCCTACTTTCTGCAGGGTTTTTATCATAAATCGGTGTTGAATTTTGTCAAAGGCTTTCTCTGCATCTATTGAGATGATCATATGGTCTTTCTCCTTCAATTTGTTAATATGGTGTATCACACTGATTGATTTGCATATATTAAAGAATCCTTGCATTCCTGGAATAAACCCCACTTGACCATGGTGTATGATCCTCTTAATGTGCTGTTGGATTCTGTTTGCTAGTATTTTGTTGAGGATTTTTGCATCTATGTTCATCAGTGATATTGGCCTGTAGTTTTCCTTCTTTGTGACATCCTTGTCTGGTTTTGGTATCAAGGTGATGGTGGCCTCGTAGAAGGAGTTTGGGAGTGTTCCTCCCTCTGCTATATTTTGGAAGAGTTTGAGAAGGATAGGTGTTAGCTCTTCTCTAAATGTGTGATAGAATTCGCCTGTGAAGCCATCTGGTCCTGGGCTTTTGTTTGTTGGAAGATTTTTAATCACAGTCTCAATTTCAGTGCTTGTGATCGGTCTGTTCATATTTTCTATTTCTTCCTGATTCAGTCTTGGCAGGTTGTACATTTCTAAGAATTTGTCCATATCTTCCAGGTTGTCCATTTTATTGACATAGAGTTGCTTGTAGTAATCTCTCATGATCTTTTGTATTTCTGCAGTGTCAGTTGTTACTTCTCCTTTTTCATTTCTAATTCGATTGATTTGAGTCTTCTCCCTTTTTTTCTTGATGAGTCTGGCTAATGGTTTAACAATTTTGTTTATCTTCTCAAAGAACCTGCTTTTAGTTTTATTGATCTTTGCTATCGCTTCCTTCATTTCTTTTTCATTTATTTCTGATCTGATTTTTATGATTTCTTCCTTCTGCTAACTTTGGGGTTGTTTTGTTCTTCTTTCTCTAATTGCTTGAGGTGCAAGGTTAGGTTGTTTATTTGAGATGTTTCCTGTTTCTTAAGGTAGGATTGTATTGCTATAAACTTCCCTCTTAGAACTGCTTTTGCTGCATCCCATAGATTTTGGGTCGTCGTGTCTCCACTGTCATTTGTTTCTAGGTATTTTTTTATTTCCTCTTTGATTTCTTCAGTGATCACTTTGTTATTAAGTAGTGTATTGTTTAGCCTCCATGTGTTTGTATTTTTTTACAGATCTTTTCCTGTAATCAATATCTAGTCTCATAGCGTTGTGGTCAGAAAAGATACTTGATACAATTTCAATTTTCTTAAATTTACCAAGGCTTGATTTGTGACCCAAGATATGATCTATCCTGGAGAATGTTCCATGAGCACTTGAGAAAAATGTGTATTCTGTTGTTTTTGGATGGAATGTCCTAGAAATATCAATTAAGCCCATCTTGTTTAATGTATCATTTAAAGCTTGTGTTTCCTTATTTATTTCATTTTGGATGATCTATCCATTGGTGAAGGTGGGGTGTTAAAGTCCCCTACTATGATTGTGTTACTGTCGATTTCTCCTTTTATGGCTGTTAGTATTTGCCTTATGTATTGAGGTGATCCTATGTTGGGTGCATAAATATTTACAATTGTTATATCTTCTTCTTGGATCGATCCCTTGATCATTTTGTAGTGTCCTTCTTTGTCTCTTCTAATATTCTTTATTTTAAAGTCTATTTTGTCTGATATGAGAATTGCTACTCCAGCTTTCTTTTGGTTTCCATTTGCATGAAATATCTTTTTCCATTCCCTTACTTTCAGCCTGTATGTGTCTCTAGGTGAAGTGGGTCTCTTGTAGACAGCAAATATATGGGTCTTGTTTTTGTATCCGTTCAGCTAATCTGTGTCTTTTGGTGGGAGCATTTAGTCCATGTGCATTTAAGGTACTCATCGATATGTATGTTCCTATTCCCATTTTCTTTATTGCTTTGGGTTCATTATTATAGGTCTTTTCCTTCTCTTGTGTTTCTTGCCTAGAGAAGTTCCTTTAGCAGTTGTTGTAAAGCTGGTTTGGTGGTGCTGAACTCTCTCAGCTTTTGCTTGTCTGTAAAGGTTTTAATTTCTCCATCAAATCTGAATGAGATCCTTGCTGGGTAGAGTAATCTTGGTTGCAGGTTTTTCTCCTTCATCACTTTAAACATGCCCTGTCACTCCCTTCTGGCTTCTAGCATTTCTGCTGAAAGATCAGCTGTTAACCTTATGGGGATTCCCCTGTGTGTTATTTGTTGTTTTTCCCTTGCTGCTTTTAATATGTTTTCTTTGTATTTAATTTTTGACAGTTTGATTAATATGTGTCTTGGCATATTTCTCCTTGGATTTATCCTGTATGGGACTCTCTGTGCTTCCTGGACTTGATTGACTATTTCCTTTCCCATATTAGGGAAGTTTTCAACTATAATCTCTTCAAATATTTTCTCAGTCCCTTTCTTTTTCTTTTCTTCTTCTGGAACCCCTATAATTCAAATGTTGGTTCATTTAATGTTGTCCCAGAGGTCTCTGAGACTGTCCTCAGTTCTTTCATTCTTTTTTCTTTATTCTGCTCTGCAGTAGTTATTTCCACTATTTTATCTTCCAGGTCACTTATCCGTTTTTCTGCCTCAGTTATTCTGCTATTGATCCCATCTAGAGTATTTTTAATTTCCTTTACTGTGTTGTTCATCATTGTTTGTTTCAACTTTAGTTCTTCTAGGTCCTTGTTAAATATTTCTTGCATTTTGTCCATTCTATTTCTAAGATTTTGGATCATGTTTACTATCAATATTCTGAATTCTTTTTCAGGTAGCCTGCCTATTTCCTCTTCATTTGTTAGGTCTGGTGGGTTTTTATCTTGCTCTTCATCTGCTGTGTGTTTTTCTGTCTTCTCATTTTGCTTACCTTACTGCGTTTGGGGTCTCCTTTTTGCAGGCTGCAGGTTCATAGTTCCCGTTGTTTTTGGTGTCCGTCCCCAGTGGCTAAGGTGGGTTCAGTGGGTTGTGTAGGCTTCCTGGTGGAGGGGATTAGTGCCTGTGTTCTGGTGGATGAGGCTGGCTCTTGTCTTTCTGGTAGGCAGGTCCACGTCTGGTGGTGTGTTTTGGGGCGTGTGGGGCTGTATTATGATTTTAGGCAGCCTCTCTGCTAATGGGTGGGGTTGTGTTCCTGTGTTGCTAGTTGTTTGGCATAGGATGTCCAGCACTGTAGCTTGCTGGTCGTTGAGTGAAGCTGGGTGCTGGTGTTGAGATGGAGATCTCTGGGAGATTTTCGCCATTTGAAATTATGTGGAGCTGCGAGGTCTCTTGTGGACCAGTGTCCTGAAGTTGGCTCTCCCACCTCAGAGGCACAGCACTGACTCCTGGCTGCAGCACCAAGAGCCTTTCATCCACACGGCTCAGAATAAAAGGGAGAAAAAGTAGAAAGAAAGAATTAGTAGAAAGAAAGAAAGAAGAAAGAAAGAAAGAAAGAAAGAAAGAAAGAAAGAAAGGAAGGAAGGAAGGAAGGAAGGAAGGAGGGAAGGAGGGAAGGAAGGAAAAAAGAAAGAAAGAAGATAAAGTAAAATAAAGATAAAATATAATAAAGTTATTAAAATAAAAAAATAATTATTAAGAAAAAAATTTTTAAAAAAGGACGTATAGAACCCTAGGACAAATGGTGGAAGCAAAGCTATACAGATAAAATCTCACACAGACGCATACACACTCACAAAAAGAGGAAAAGGGGGAAAAGTCATAAATCTTGCTCTCAAAGACCACCTCCTCAATTTGGGATGATTCGTTGTCTATTCAGGTATTCCACAGATGCAGGGTACATCAAGTTGATTGTGGAGATTTAATCCGCTGCTTCTGAGGCTGCTGGGAGAGATTTCCCTTTCTCTTCTTTGTTCGCACAGCTCCCGGGGCTCACCTTTGGATTTGGGCCCACCTCTGCGTGTAGGTCGCCAGAGAGCGTCTGTTCTTCGCTCAGACAGGACGGGGTTAAAGGAGCCGCTGATTCGGGGGCTCTGGCTCACTCAGGCCGGGGGGAGGGAGGGGCACGGAGTGCAGGGCGAGCCTGCGGCTGCAGAGGCCAGCATGACGTTGCACCAGCCTGAGGCGCGCTGTGTGTTCTCCCGGGGAAGTTGTCCCTGGATCCTGGGACCCTGGCAGTGGCGGGCTGCACAGGCTCTCCGGAAGCGGGGTGTGGATAGTGACCTGTGCTCGCACACAGGCTTCTTGGTGGCGGCAGCAGCAGCCTTAGTGTCTCATGCCCGTCTCTGGGGTCCGCGCTGTTAGCCGCGGTTCGCGCCCGTCTCTGGAGCTCCTTTAAGCAGGGCTCTTAATCCCCTCTCCTCGCGCACCAGGAAACAAAGAGGGAAGAAAAAGTCTCTTGCCTCTTCGGCAGGTCCAGACTTTTCCCCGGACTCCCTCCCGGCTAGCCGTGGCGTACTAACCCCCTGCAGGCTGTGTTCACGTTGCCAACCCCAGTCCTCTCCCTGCGCTCCGACCGAAGCCCGAGCCTCAGCTCCCAGCCCCGCCCGCCCCGGTGGGTGAGCAGACGAGCCTCTCGGGCTGGTGAGTGCCGGTCGGCCCTGACCCTCTGTGCGGGAATCTCCCCGCTTTGCCCTCCGCACCCCTGTTGCTGTGCTCTCTTCCGGAGTTTCCGCTCCAAAGCTTCCCCCTCCGCCACCCGCAGTCTCCGCCCGCGAAGGGGCTTCCCAGTGTGTGGAAACCTTTCCTCCTTCACAGCTCCCTCCCACTGGTGCTGGTCCCGTCCCTATCCTTTTGTCTCTGTTTATTCTTGCCCTACCCAGGTACGTGGGGGGTTTCTTGCCTTTTGGGAGGTCTGAGGTCCTCTGCCAGTGTTCAGTAGGTGTTCTGTAGGAGTTGTTCCACGTGTAGATATATTTCTGGTGTATCTGTGGGGAGGAAGGTGATCTCCGCGTCTTACTCTTCCGCCATCTTCCCGGAAGCTCCGAGCTGGGGCCACTCTTCATCGCAGTGCGCGGGCCTCTCACTGTCGCGGCCTCTCTTGTTGCGGAGCACAGGCTCCAGGCGCGCAGGCTCAGTAGTTGTGGCTCACGGGCCCAGTTGCTCCGCGGCATGTGGGATCCTCCCAGACCAGCACTCAAACCCGTGTGCCCTGCATTGGCAGGCAGATTCTCAACCACTGTGTCACCAGGGAAGCCCCAAAACCCATTCTTGAGTCCCCAGAGTTTCCCGCCTGGCTGCTGGCTGAGGGGAGCCCTTTGGCACCACCTGGTGGCCCGAGGGCATCACAACAGCAGACATGGAGAGCAGAAGCCTGTGGAAGCTTGACATTCTGGTCTCCCAAGCCCACCCTGAGAGATGCTATGCTCCCTATGAATATCAGACCTTGACCTAGACAACCGAAATCCTGGAACACCCCTAAAACCTACTCAGCACTAGGGTAGGCCTGGGCACGTCTTTTCTCTAGCTGCATCTTCTCTGCTGGCCCTGCATCAGCCTCAGGGCTGGGCTAGCCCTGGCTAGGCTCACCACATGACGTCCTGGCCAGAGAGCACCAGAGCACAGACCCCTAAGGAGCTCCCAACCACGTCCAACTTGAAGCAGCTGGATGAGCCAGAGATGCTGTTCACAGGCAGCAAGACGTGCTAAGATGAGACAAGCCCATCTCTGGAGAAGCTGGAAATGCATTCTCTTTAACATGAAGGCACCCAGTCACGCCAAGCTAAGCAGGGCTTGGGAGAAGTCCTCTCCCAGATCCAACCTGCAGGTGGAGTGGTCCTGGTGACCAGGGCCTGACATTATCGTCCCTGCTTAGATAGTTTCTATGCTCACTGTTTATCAGACCTATGAGTGCATGCATCACCTGCTTGTCACAGTCAGCATCCCGTGACCACCTCTAATACACCCGACTATCTTAACTGCCTCAGGTGAGGCTTGGAGAGCATTTAATCAAGAACAAATTGCACGGAGTCAAGGAGATGGTTCTGCGTACGTATTACGCTATGCTCACTATGTATGTTTATGTCTAAGTATGTTCCTAATAAGAGATCTTAAAATTCACTTTGTCGGGCTTCCCTGGTGGTGCAGTGGTTAAGAACCCGCCTGCCAATGCAGGGGACACGGGTTCGAGCCCTGGTCCGGGAAGATCCCACGTGCCGCGGAGCAACTAAGCCCATGCACCACAACTACTGAGCCTGCGCTCTAGAGCCCACGAGTCACAACTACTGAAGCCCCATGCCACAACTACTGAAGCCCGCACGCCTAGAGCCTGTGCTCCTCAACAAGAGAAGCCACTGCAATGAGAAGCCCGCTCATCGCAACGAAGAATAGCCCCCGCTCGCAACTAGGGAAAGCCCACGTGCAGCAACGAAGACCCAATGCAGCCAAAAATAAACCAAATAAATAAATTTATTTAAAAATTCACTTTGTCATGCAATAACCAGAGGGAATTAAGTAATTTCTATAGTTCATTCCTTTCCTTAGCAGTAATGTGTGAAGAATAAAGGGTCAGAAATATGGGGGCAGAGCAGCATTTATACTTTCCATTCCAAGTCATGGACAAGGACAGTCTAGTTTGAAAGCCCATAACCCTGCCCAAGTTGACAAAGCTGACAGGTATTTTCCAAGGATGGCTTCAGTGTACATTTTGAAACTACAATATACCCACAGTACAAGAACAGCAAAAGTGAATTGCCTAACGAGCCAGTTAAGGTGGTGATTTTGTCAAATCCACTCACTGCCGTCTGGCAGAAGTGATACATTTCAAAGTTTCACAGACAAAAACCATGATCCTTAATATAAAGCCCTTGTTATATACAAATAAGTCAAAGGGCTTCATGTAAATGTTTACTCTTCAATCACAATTTACACTATTGGGGTCGCTCTCGCCTTCTGAAATGGCCCACACTCTGTCTATGGAGTGTGTCTCTCTATATAAACATTTTCACTTAAAAAAACCAATTTACACTATTGGAAGCTCAGAAAGTCAGGCCACATATCACAGATGACCCTGAAGAACTTGGTTAACCTGCAGATTGCTTTATAGCCCTACCCACCTACACCTCCCCAAAGCTGCATCATGGCCCAGCCCCCAGCAGTGCCGGCACCTGACTACCAAATGGAGACCAGTAGAGGACACATGTGACAAGTTCTGGCCACTCTGACAGCCTCCTCCCCTCTGTGAGAGCAAGAGGCTCAATCCCCTCCTCAGTCTCTCGGCCAACAGCTCCCTCTGGCCAGAGCCCCTCAGCACAAGGACCGGCACCCCCTCCTCTGCAGGCCCACAGACTATGTTTCAGAAGCAGGAATTATTCTAGGAGAGTGAACTCAGACTCAACAGGGATGGTAACTCCTTGGAGATTCTCTGGGCTCTGAGGGGCACAAGTCCAGGGGTTATAAGGATGCCCCATGTTTAGTGCTGGGGTAGAGAGGGCAAGCCGTTGGGCAGTGCACATCCTCTCCGTTCTGCACGGCCACTCGGGTGGGCACACTGGCCCCCATCAGGTGAACACACAGCTTGTACTTGAGGCTGACCTTCAAAGAAAGGGCTTGGGAATCCAACCTTTACCAGCAGGTGCCCCAGACAGTTGTACCAAGTTATCAAAAATGCCTCCATGGCCCCCACAGCCCTTTCTGGGTACTTCTCTCACCAGGAAAGACGGGTCCAGCCACAGAAGACCATCCAGGACCCCCAGACTCAGTCACTCCAGGGCAGGTAGGTGGTGGAAGGCAGGAGACCACACACCAGGATAGCTTCACAGCTACACCTCATCTATGGGCTCCACTTCATTGCATTTCCCTTTTTTGTTTTTAAACAAATTGCAGGTTTGTGGCAACCCTGCATCGAGCAAGTATCAGCACCATTTTTCCAAAAACATGTATTCACTGCATGTCTGTCACAGTGTGATTCTCACAATATTTCGAACTTCATTATTATATTTGGTACGGTGATCTCTGATCAGTGATCTTTGATGTTGTTATTATAATTGTTTGGGGACACCATGAACTGCACCCATATAACTGTGTTCTGACGGCTCTACCAACTGGCCACTCCACCGTATCTCCCCCTCTCCTTGTGCCTCTGAATTTCCTGAGATACAACAGCATTGAAATTAGGCCAATGAATGAACTCTTAGAGGCCATTGTAGGGTTAAATGAAAGGAAGAGCCGCATGTCTCACCTGAAATCGAAAGCTAGAATGATTAAGCTGAGTGAGGAAGGCATGTCAAAAGCTGAGAGAGGCCGAAAGCTACTAGGTCTCTCGTGCCAAACAGTTAGCCAAGTTGTGAATGCAAAGGAAAAGTTTTTGAAGGAAACTGAAAGTGCTTCTCCAGTGAACGCGAACGCACAAAGAAAGTTCAACAGCCTTATTGCTGACATGGAGAAAGTTTTACTGCTCTGGATAGAAGAGCAAACCAGCCACAACATTCCCTGAAGCCAGAGCCTAATCCAGAGCAAGGCCCTAACTCTCTTCACTATGAAGTCAGGGAGGTGAGGAAGCTGCATAAGTTTGAACCAACAGGCAGAGGTTGGTTCAGGAGGTTTAAGGAAAGAAGCCATCTTCCCTAACTTAGAAGGGCAAGAGGAAGTAACAACTGATGATGGAGAAGCTGCAGCAAGTTATCCAAAAGATCTAGCTAAGATCACTAACGAAGGTGGCTACACTAAACAGATTTTTTTAATGCAGAAAACACAGCCTCATATTACAGAATCTCATAGCTGAAGAGAAGTCAACGCCTGCCTTCAAAGCTTTAAGACAGGCTGACTCTTGTTCGGCACTCATGCAGCTGGAGAATAAGTTGAAGCCAATGTTCATTTATGATTTCAAAAATCTTAGGCCCTGGGGCTTCCCTGGTGGCGCAGTGGTTGAGAGTCTGCCTGCCAATGCAGGGAACACGGGTTCGTGCCCCGGTCCGGGAAGATCCCACATGCCGCGGAGCGGCTAGGCCCGTGAGCCATGGCCACTGAGCCTGCGCGTCTGGAGCCTGTGCTCCACAATGGGAGAGGCCACAACAGTGAGAGGCCCGTACCGCAAAAAAAAAATAAAAAAATCCTAGGCCTTTAATTATGCTAAATGGACTCTGCCTGTGCTCTGTAAATGGCACAAAGCCTGAATGACAGCATATTTTGTTAACATGTTTTCCTGAATATTTTAACTGTTGATACCTACTGCTCAGAAAAAGATTCCTTTCAAAATATTATTGCCCATTGACAATACACCTGGTCACCCAAGAGCTCTGATGGAGATGTAAGAGATTTATGTCGTTTTCATGCCTGCTAACCACATGCACTCTGCAGCCATGGATCAAGAAGTCATTTTGACTTTCAAGTCTCATTATTTTAAAAACATTTCATAAGGCTATAGCTGCCATGAGGAGTGATTCCTCTGAATCTGGACAAAGTACATGAACTTTCTGGAAAGGATTCGCCATTCTAGATGCCATGAAGAACATTTGTCATTCGTGGGAAGAGGTCAAATAAACATTCAAAGGAATTTGGAAGAAGTCGATTCCAACACTCATGGATGACTGAGGGGTTCAAGACTTCAGCAGAGGAAGTAACTATGGAGGTGATAGAACTAGCAGGAGAACTAGAGTGAGGTGGAGCCTGAAGATATGACCAAATTGCTGCGCTCTATAACACTTTAACGAATGAAGAGTTGCTTCTTAGAGAAGAGAAAGGATCTACCTGGTGAAGATGCCATGAAGACTATTGAAATGACAAACAACTTAGAATGATACAGCAACTTAGTCAATGAAAGCAGCAGCAGCAGCAGAGTTTCAGAGGATTGACTCAAGTTTTGAAAGTTCTATGGGTAAAATGCCAAACAGCATTTCATGCTACAGAGAAATCGTGAAAGAGAGTCAACATGGCAGGCTTCATTGTCGTCTTATTAAGATATCGCCACAGCTACCCCCCAACTTTCAGCAATCACCACCCTGATAAGTCAACAGCCATCAACATCAAGGTGAGACTCCCCACCAGCAATAAGGTTATTACTCACTGAAGGTTTAGGTGGTGGTTAGCAATTTTTAGCAATAAGTAATTTAATGTACATGCTATTGCACACTTAATAGACTACAGGGTAGTCTAAACAACTTTTATCCACATTGGGAAACCAAAAAACGTGTGACACTGATCTTCGCTTTTTTGTGGTGGTCTGGAACTGAACCTGCAGTATCTCCAGGTATGCCTATAATGCATAGAACTGGCCCCCTTCCAGGATCCCTGTAAGGATGTAAACTTTTAATGGCCAGTCAGTCCAAAGAACTTCTAAAAGCATGATAAAAACTCTCCAGTCTTGATTCTGAAAGATGGGATTAAAACTAATATTTCTATTTTTACTCATCACTAGATAGACCCTCTACCCCCAGGTATCGAGGACAAGGCCTGAAAAGATCCCCCCAAAATCAAAGGATAAGCATCATGGTGAACCACTCAAGGCTCAAGACTGGCTGCCTCAGGGAAGTCAGGCATGTTCCTAAGCATTGCAGAGTACAGCAGGAAATCTCGTGAGGCAGAAACAAGATGCTACGGAAGAGCTGCAACGTGGTTTCTATTTTCTGCCATTGGATGAGGAGTCACTGGCTTCAAAATCTGAAACTACTTAACAGGGAAGATCTTCATACAAGAATTCATTGAGAAAAGGACTGAGCTTTCAGTTCTGTTGACTCTTAACAACCAATGATCCACAAGGGTCCTTGAAGAAAGAATCTTGACCCCCTGAATGGATGGCTGGGCTTCCTCTTCCAGAGGTTAACGTAGCAGATATGACCTTCCTAGATGTTCAGCTTCAAGTATGAAACTACAAGGAGTTGATTTTGTCACCTGTGGGGGGTCTTATTCCAAAAGGACCTTAGGACCTTATGTCTTCTACATAGAAGCGCCTCAAGAACCAGTTCATTGTTTGACAGTTCTTCAAAGTGCTAAGCACAGAATTACCATTTGACCTAGTCATTCCTGTTAAACACTCAAAAGAACTGAAAACATGGATTTCAGCAGTTACCTGTACACCAGTATTGACTGCAACATTCACAAGAGCCAAGATGTGGAAACTCCATTATCCATCAACAAGTGAAGAGAAATAAAACTTGGTATATCCAGGCAATGGATTGTTATTCAGACCCAGGGAAGGATTGGATTTCTGACACATTGCACAACGTGGATGAAATTTGAAGTTATTTAGAATAAATAAGCCAGACAAAAGGACAAATGCTTTGTGATCAAATGACATGAAATAGAGAATAAGCAAGTTAATTAATAGATTAGAGGTTGCCAAGGGCTGAAGACGGGGGGGGTGAATGTGAGTCATTGCTTCATAGTTGCAGAGTTTTTGTACAGTGCTGAACAAGTTTTCAAATTACCCTAACAATATTGTACAACCATCAGTAATGATTGCCACTGATTGCATACTGATTGTAATGCTTGTATACTGTACGCTTAAGATAGTTCAAGTGGCAAATTTTATGTTGTAGGTATTTTATCACAAAAGATGTTTTGGGGAAAATAAACAGTTCACCTACTTCAGGATGA
Source organism: Orcinus orca (assembly GCF_937001465.1). NCBI lineage: Eukaryota > Metazoa > Chordata > Mammalia > Artiodactyla > Delphinidae > Orcinus > Orcinus orca. The sequence goes on from NC_064562.1 coordinate 116,854,200, forward strand.
GACAGCTAAAAGCTCAGCTGTTGTAGACAATGTTTCTATGCCCCCTAAAGTTCATATGTTGAACTCCTAACCCTCAGTGTGATGGTATTTGGAGGTGTGGGGCTCTGAAAGTATTAGGCTTAGATGGGGTCACAAAGGTAGAGCCCCATGATGGGGCCAGTGCCCTTTGACTGCTAGGAAGAGACCAGAGCGAAGAATCAAAGAATCAAAAGGAAACCCCAAGTGTCCTTAACAGATGAATAGAAACGAAGGATGATACATGTATGCCAGGTCGCTTTCAGACATTAGAAAGGAGTAACGCGGACGCATGTAACAAATGTGGATAAACCTCAAAGATTCTAAGTGATGCAGACACAAGGACACGATGTGGCCTTATTCCACTTGTACCAGAGCGCCCTGAGGAGTTTCCCCAGCTGTATGGCTCTTTCACGTGCCTTGAAGCCACACATCTCACCATGAGGACATAAACCCAGGAGCCCAAGAGGAGGCAGCCAGGACCCAGACACCGAGAAAGTGCCATCTGGTGACAATTCAGAAGGCATCTCCCTGTAAAACCAAGGGTAGCCATCAGCTAGAGCCATTAAACTGTAACTTGCTTCATCATCTGTAAGATGCCCTCACGGGTCAACTCGCTTTGTTTACCAAAACGTGCATATCCTCCCAGCATCACGTAGTCTAAAGTTAGAAGACCCTTTCACCACCCCTACAGATAGTATCTGACATAGGATTCAGGATGTTAGTGTACAAGTTGTTTTCCAAGAACTGGGAGTCAGCTGTTGTCTAGTTCCATCCCCAGCAGTTCAGACTGGTTAAGAACATCGACCCTCCAAATGGGCATGTGCGAGTGTCTGAAGGATGGCCTTTTGACATCAAAGGGCCAAAAACTCCCCCAGATCCTACTGCCATTTTCCAAATATGCATCCCATGAAGAAGCCTGTAGCTTAGCTGCACCTGCGCAGGACAGTGACTACCTCACCTTTTCCTTATTTCCAGTCACCATTCCCCACGCTCCCCAGGCCACCCTGCTTCTTTGTCCCATAAATACCCTGAGCCCCTCCCCATTGGGGAGGTGGATTAGAGATTCATCCTGTCTCCTTGCTTGGCTTCCTCAGGGACAAACCCTTCCTCTGCTATACGTCTCTGCATCTCAGCGTTTGGCTTGCGGGGCTTCGGGCTAAGGATCCCAGTTCGGTAACACCCGTGCATCAGGCCCGAGTCCACATTTGAAGACTCTTCCCCTTATTCTCAGTAACCCAGACATCCTTCCCTCCACCTCCACTTAAAGGGGCAACATTTGCCACAAAAAGCACCTGGACATGCGAAAGCTGAGGGAACAGGACCCTTGAGAAACATGCCCCTTACAGACAGGAGGCAGGCGTTTCTGGCACCCAGGGGTCACAAGACAGCCCCCGTGGGGCCAGTGAGTCCTGTCCAACCAGGGACTTAGTGAAACCACACCCCACCTCCTCATGCAGCAGCACGGGCTCAGTCCTGCCTCAACACCTCGGGTTAGGCTACACCAAACTTTTGGTGGGGAAGGAAGGAGCTAAGGAAAGCCTGCTTCCCTGTCCTTAGTGAGCTCACAAGAGAGACAGCAGATAAGGCCCAGTGTGATCCTGAAGCAACAGAACCTACGGAACAACTGAGCCGGATCACATAAGAGGCAACATCCAAGCACTCAACACCCCTGGGAGGCTCCAAGGAAACTTCATGCTGAGCACCAGAAACACCGCTGTTATCAGCACATCGTCCCTGCCTTCAGGGAGCTTGCAGTCTGGCAGAGACTATAGCTGAGAAGGTACAACTTTGACATCAGGTGACAGGTAGCAGCAAGTCCTGCAAGTTCACCATCATGGCATCCGAGCACTGTGGGGCACCGACTCCAGGGAGGGAGGGTCCCACTTCCACTGGGACCCCTACAGAAGCACTCCCCTGGATCCTGGCTGCAGTCCACACTGTCTGCCAGCCTCTCTCCCCATCACGGCTCCAGGACACCACCCTCAGTGCTTCTCCAGATTTGCTTAGTACACAAACCTGGCAAAAGAAAGTAGAAATCATTCTGAAAGATTAAAACTAAGGTATATCATTAAGTACCATGCAAAGGGCAACTAAGAGGCAGAGGCATTCAGTGATGTTATCAGACTTCCAGATGATGGCCTTGACTCCTGTCACCAAGTTCCCTCTCCCAAGGCAGGCGTTCTCTGCCTCCTGGTGTTTGTAGCCTTTTACGGTGGGTAGGAAAAGCCAAACCTCCCGTACGCATCTGCCCCAGAAGCTCTCCCAGCACAGCGAAATGCTTCTCGCACATCTCGCGGGAAGAGGCTGACCCATCCTGGACCACGAGGAATGTCCATTTTGAGGCCCCCAACATCTGCCCAGGGCAAAATTCCTAGGTTTAAAAAGAGATTCTTCAGTTTAGGAAGTCCTTTGTCTTGCTCTGACCTCAAGCTCCAAGGTGCCTCTCACTCGTAAAGACACGTGTGGGAAGAACTCCACGTCCACTGGAGCGACTGCCCCCCAAACCACCTGCCATAACCATGCCCAGCACCACCGCCCTAAGCAGATAGCCAAAGTCCCCCGTAAGTCTGGACTGCCATGCGCCAGGGCGTCAGACTTTACCAAAAACTCTTGAATTTCTTGTCCCCGATCTTTTTTTCTAGGTGGTCCAGGAAGCCCATTCGGACTGTAGCCTGTCCTGGGCCCCAGGGTGCAGCCATCAGAACTTTGCAGGCGGCAGGTGTGGCCACCCTGCTTGGCGTGTTCAGAGGCTGAGCTGTGTGCCATTGGGGGTGCTGAGGGCCCAGCAGAGGACACAGCTCGTCCTATTTCCAGGAGTCTGAACCTTGGACATTTTGTCCTGGGATAAGGTTCCCAAACGTAAGCACATGAGAAAATGAAGGGCTGGAGAGGCCATTCCTAGGTCTTCTCCCCCATTTCAGCCAGTTACCATGAAGTCAGCAGCATCCTACAATGTTCACCTACATCCCCTTCCTTCTGTTTAAGGGGAAACACGGCAATCCCATTACAGCCAAGGAAACTCAGTATCCGTTTATCGAACCTTCAACTACACCCACCCACCACGCAAACCCCAGCACGGGCTCACAGCTCCCTCCCTGTGGTGTCCTTTCCCAGCTGTTAGCACCACCTCCAGGGCCCCTGTGCCCACCTGCCTCAAAAGTCAGGACATTCTCTGCTTCTGCAAGGTGGTCAAGGTTTTAAAATCAGAGTTTGTTGCTTGGCAGTTCCAGACGTGTTTTCTGGGTGGGGCCTGTGAAGCCGTAGCTTGGTTTTAGCTCAGGGTTGTCATTCCCATAGGGAGGACGTGGCCCAGGGCCCACCTGGAGCCTGGAATCTCTGGTAATCTCTCGGGAGGGAGCCACTTGCAAAGGGATTTACTGGGAGGGGCAGCTGGCACCCTTCTGCCCATCTCAGCCAGTTGACCCAACTCTCCCAGGATTGGGTCTCTGATCCCCCCATCACACCACTGTCCACATTCAGGCACTGCCAGTGGGAGGGACTGGGGGGCCCACCTCATCTGGGGGAGGTCCCACGATGTGGGACCACAAGAGGTAAAGCCAACCTCTGCAGCTTTACCCTCACAACGGAGGAGTTTTAAAAGGAGGCGTTTGTTCTTGTAGTTCTTTTGGATTTAACTTCATCTGAGCCCATCACAACCTGGTAGCATCCAGCTCCCCACAGCCAGCCTCATTTCTCACTATCTCACCTACCCGTAATTTATTGCGCATGCAATTCAGTAGCCAACACCAAGTCATATTTGGAAAGAGGACACGAACAGACCAGCTAACAAGACATCTCATGATTCAACAGGAAAGTTGGCCAGCCTTGTGTCTGTCTCTATAGCCCTCCCAGGCCATCTCCACCCAGAAGGGAGGTTTCTTCATCAGCAACACGAGAGCATTAGCATGACAGATGGCCAGCAGAGAACTGACCAAGGCACAGAAGAGCAACTTCAGCAAAGACCAGGGTGAGGCAGTCCCATCGAGGTGCTAGCAGCACAAGGTGCTGTCCCCACAAAAGTCAGATTCCTGGCCACGAAGACTTCAGAACAATTCACATAGGACCCACCTTTATTTTCTATCTTAAACTCAATGTCTTCAGTATAACCCACTGAAGAATAGATGCTGTGACCTGAACGTTAGGATTCGTGGCCCACCTAAATGGGCCATGCCTGGGGTTGTAGAGGATCGGCATTTCGAACCATTAAAATTTAATAGGATTTTCATCACTGTCTCGCAAAAAAATCTCCATGCCGAATCAGACCAACTTATCTACAGCAAACGAGAGCGAAACGTTAAACCCCAGTGAGGTTTGTGCAGCAGGATTCACACTAACTGAAAGGCTGACGGTACCTCCACGTGGATCCCCTTTGCCCTCCAGTGAGGCTTTGGACACACATGAAAGGAGAGGACTCATTATGTTCAGTGAGCGGATGAGGTTTTTCTCCAGTGTGAGCCAATTTTTCCCCAAAGGATGTAGCGAGATGGGAACCGACAGGATTATTCTCCAAGGTGGATAATCACATGTATCCTAAAGGATAAGCATCCAAGGTGCCCCCACATTTACTGCGTTTGGAGAGTCACTCCCATGGGACCACTAGCCCCACATTCCCTATAGTCCTGGTGTTTTCTCGGGTGTGTTTTGGGACGAGTGCTCACTTAAGGCTGTTCACATGGATGACTTTCAGGGAATTTCTCCAATGACAGTTACTCCATCTCCTATGGGATAAGGAACCACTGAATCCGAGTTACTGCATGAATTCGTAGGGTCTTCGTCCAAATAGGATTGAAACTGGAGCCGGAATCATATACCCAGACCAAGACTCCATCCCCCAGCTCAGGCATCTGTATGCTAACGAAAGATCCAGCAGGGCTCTGTTTTCTTTGAATTCCACAGCCAGGCCCCCATAGCCTATTGGTTCTTATCACCAAGCCTAGCAACCCCTGCATGACAGGCAGGGTCTGAAGAAGCTTAGCACATGTAGGGTATAAACATCTGCTACTCTGAGATTGATAGTTTGCTTCAGTGGGGTCCTGAGACAACTGAATCAGCTCCCCAGCTACTCAGGACAGGGGACAGTCAAATCCTGGGCCGGGGAGGCCAAGACTTAAGGGTGGAGCCTCTACGCTCCTGATCTGCTCATCTGTTCTGGCTCGCAGAGAGCAGGCTCTGAAAGTCAGCCAGCGATGTATCCCTGAGCAGGTTTTTCTGGATGAATTCTAAGCTCAGGGGTCTATTTCACTAGGATCACCATCTGGAGGGCTCTGTAGAGCTCACTACGCCACACTCCTTCCATCCCACACCATCTTAATAAGTCTGAGTTTTCCTACTGAGCACGGCCCCAGCAAGAGGGGGCCAACCAAGGCATCACAGAGACTCATTCAGTACACGACAGCCAGCTGGGCTCCTTTCTGGGTCACAAGCTCTGGTGCTGTGTCCTCCTGTCACTACCTGCTTTCAAGCCTCTTTAGACCCCGACAAGGAAAATCTGCTCCAATCCTGAGCTCTGCTTAGACTGAGGTTGCAGACAAGTGTGCCTCAAGTGAGTCAGATTAAACTCCTTTTCTGTTTTAAACCCAGATGGAGCCTAGCACCTCAGGACACTAGTCAAGGCCACGTTTGATACTCCAGCTGTTCTGAGTCCACACACCCATGCAGGTTAAAGCCAGTCACAGCCATAAGAGCTGCTAAACTTCAGCCAGCACGGACACAGAGCCGTACTCCAGCATACGCAGCCCCCGTCTACGCCAAGGAGCATCCAGAGCAGCGAACGCCAGCAGCCCCTCACAGCCACACCAGGAAGCTCGTTCTTTTTTTTTTTTTTTTTGCGGTACGCGGGCCTCTCACTGTTGTGGCCTCTCTCGTTGGCGGAGCACAGGCTCCAGACGCGCAGGCTCAGCGGCCATGGCTCACGGACCCAGCCGCTCCGCGGCAGGTGGGATCTTCCCAGACCGGGGCACGAACCCGTGTCCCCTGCATCGGCAGGCGGACCCCCCAACCACTGCGCCACCAGGGAAGCCCCGGAAGCTCGTTCTTACAGGCTGGCCTCCAGCTTCACCTGGATCATGAAAACAAGGCCCCTGGTGAGAAGTTAATGCCATACCAGCCCAGAGTCTGAGACAAGTTCTCCCCACAGAGCTTCGCCATTACAAAAGGGGCTCATCTATGTGTCATTAGTTCCTGCAGGGCACTGCCTTCTAGAAACCTCAAGGGCAAGGAATTGAAGGTTGGATTTGGGCACCAAAGGTCCACCCCACATACAGGAGGCCTGGATTGGGTGAGTTTACAGGAGGAGAAGTATACTGCAGGACTCAGTGCAGTCACGGATCCAGCACCGAGAAAGCCAGAAGCCAGGGCCTGGAAGACCGTGACAGGCACTCAGGCAGGAGTCTGGTGAGGTTTCCCTGCCAAAAAGCCTCAAAAGGTTTGCCTCAATTTGCATACTGTAACCCCTAAAGTGATGCTGTGCTCCAAAGCCATTTCCCCTAAGAGATCCTCACAGGTCATAAGAGGTAGGGAGCTGCCCTGCTCATCTGAATTCAGACTCTTCCATTGGTTACAGACTACCTTCCTGTTATCTCCCCACGAGTAATCCAATCTCATTTGCAGGATAAAACCCTCGCCAGTGCAGTTTGTCTCCAACACCAGACCGACCTTAGCAGTCCTTACACAGCCTAGCAGAATCAGCCATTTAGCTGATTTATCTGGGGCACACAGCACAGCATCTGGAACATAGTAAAAACTTAATAGATGTGTAGTCAGTGTTGATTTTGCCACACGCTCGGAGAGTAATTTTACAGTTTACAATGCACCGTTATCTACTATCTGCTCGAAGTCTCAAAATACTATTCTACCATTTATAGAAGTTGGATAGACAGTTGGCAAAGCAAGACAGGCAAGAAGCTAGAAATATCCTGTGTCACAGTACATCCGTGAGGCCGAGACTCGTTTGTACGTTCCATCCAATAAAGGATCATCTGAAACAGTCTAGATTCCTGTCCACAGGGCCAGATTCAAGCTTGGGTACCTTGATTCTTTTGAGCTAACCTGGAATTGAACATAAACAAAACCAAACCTACCTAAACTGAGTTGTGTGCACAGCTGCTGATGATCAAGAATTGCTGTTTCATTTAAATGTCTTACTTGTTGTCATGTTAGTGATCTAATTTGCCATGGGAATGAAAGTATTTTTATGGCCAAGATACCCACCCCCTTAGTCTGGAGCTCACTTATTGACACTGAAAGTCTTATGTGCTATCCCAGCACTATTTTTTTTTTTTTTTTTTTTTTTTTTTTGCAGTATGCAGGCCTCTCACTGTTGTGGCCTCTCCCGTTGCGGAGCACAGGCTCCGGACTCGCAGGCTCAGCGGCCATGGCTCACGGGCCCAGCCGCCCCGCAGCATGTGGGATCTTCCCGGACCAGGGCATGAACCCGTGTCCCCTGCATCGGCAGGCGGACTCTCAACTACTGCGCCACCAGGGAAGCCCCCAGCACTATTAACTCAGCCAATTCCCTTTACACTGAGCATAACTTAGCTCATCATTAATGAGTCAGCCGTAGAAGGAACTGGTTGATTTGCTACCTAATCAGATGGTTTTGCTGGTTTTGCTGGTTGATTTGCTACCTAATCAGATGTAGCTTTATGGGAAATAATTTTGGGACTCTACATCCTCGAAAGTTAAAGACAGTTCTTTCTGTCCAGGTTGAGATGTTAGACAGCTGTGCCTTCTAAATTTAGATGTTTGTATCAAGTGGGGACAATGCAAGACAGAAGGTACTCATTTTTTCTCAGGACCATGTCCCAGGGCCCACCTCAGGGCACTCAAGGAGAACTGGTTCTTCTAGCTGCCGGTAGTTATCATGACACAGCCAAAGACCACTGCCCAGCACAGTGCGCCCAACAATGCTCTTACCCTGAAAACTCTTCATCTATTAGTGTTAATGACCATGGACCCACATGTACATCTCCCCCACATCCATAGCTGGGACTCTTCCATGGACCTGAGGAACTAAATTTTTCAACAGTCATGGGAGATTTAGCTGCATGATGTCATCTACTCCATGAAAATTATGGTCCATCCGCAACTCTAAGAATGTCACTATATGTTTAACACGCAGTGTGTTTTAGAAGTTAGTTTTAAGCACTACCAAAAGATACCAGACTACCCGCAAGCTGTTCTACTCCTCACATGGCAGGGCCCCTGGAAGCCCAAGCTTACAACTGCAAAGCATGTTGTCAGATCATCTGCTTGGTGGCCTAGCTTTTAAGTGACTAGATCACCTACCACCCAATTGCCCAAGCCAGAAATCGGCCATCACTGGGCTCCTTTCCTCACCCTGAAATTCCATTGCCTACACGTCTTTATCTACTTCCTGTCCCCATCATACACCCCACACACTGTAAGTTTCAATTAAGGTCACTTCTCTCAGAAGATATTCCAACACCTTAGGAAAGTGAGGAACCTCATGCCCCATGTCTCTGTAGCACCTCCAGCTACAGAGATGACACCCAAGATGCTATTCTTCCAAGTTATGTACTTCCAACAACTGTATCTGAGCAAGGTTACGCTTCTTCCCCATGAGGAGCTCAAGTTTTACAAAGGGATAGAAAGTATTCCAGGGCCTAGTGCACACTAGGTTTTCTATTTGTGTCTAACTTTTCAACGCCCATGATTAATGCAATGGATATTTCAACTAACAAACATGATCCCATGAGTTGACACAGGCCAAAATTTTTTGGAAACATCCTTTAAGTATGTTTTCTTAATTCCACCCACGATCAAGGGTGATACTCAATATTTTGACACTAGATAGTGGAGTGGTTGGGGGGTGGGGAACCCAAGGGAGGGTTGAAATAAACTTCCTCTGAACCAATCCTGAACTACCATGACAAAGTAAACTGACATCCATTCAATGGCTGACTCCACACTTACTCTGCCTGGGATTAAGCACTTACAATTTCCAAGTTTGAGACGTTCACAGTGGTGTTCCTGGGAACATTTCTCTTGATTCTACCACTCCTGGAATTAAACGACCTCTTCCCGTTGGTTTCTAGTGGTGCAGTAACTGAGAATCACTTCAACACCCATAGCACACCAGGCAGACACCGGGTGCATGGCTGACTTGCAGAAGTCATGCTGCCTGACCTACATAGTCTCGATCCTGCAGGAGCAAGCCTCCCAAGGACCCACAGTCATCCTCCCCAGCATGTCTAAAGCCTCCAACTGTGGCCAACACCATAGCATCCTCCAGTCTTGGGAAGTTCAAGGGGACACAGATGCGCCAACCTCCTGAGAAACGACAACTACAGCCCAAAGATTCATAGGGCTTAAATGGTATGGATACGCCAGAGGAGACTGCAAGCCTCTTGAAATTAAAACCAGATGCCAACCACTCCCAGACGTACACTAGTGGCGCTGCCTAATGCACTAACTTTGGAGATAAATAAGCTGAGGCTCTGACACCAGCCTCACCCTCTGCAATCTCCCTTTGGAACTACCAACTTAAACTTCAAAGTTCATGTTGTCTGCATACAGAGGCCCTTACTATCCAGTCCCAACAATGCCATCAGTAGAGACTGGAGCCCACACAACCAGGGACAAGGAACGTGGGCCTTCTCCAAGCCCAGACTCAAGCTGGGGGCATCGAGGTAGAGCTGTCTTGGGCCGCAGACACCACCCTCCCTCTGCCCTTGGAAGCGGAAGTACTTCATGGCCACGCCAGCCAGGCTGAGGAGTTCGGCCTCCTCACATCTTAGAGGCAGACTAGAGAAACAACCAATATATGTGAAGCAGGTTTGGAGATGGCCAGCAGTGATGCCCCAAGGAGTCAGAGGCACTGGCCTGGAGTAGGTGTTGGCAGAAGCCAGGATGAATTTCTAGAATGTTTGGGCAGTCCGAGATCCTCAGTTATCTGGGGGCAGGGGTTGGAGCCACTCCTGCAGAATTGGGACTTGAAGACACCCTGCACTCAGTTATGGAGACTCAGAATTTTTCCATGCCTGCAGTGGCCAGGGAGAATGACCCAAGTGCTGACCAGACTAGAATGCAAGGACACACCTGGGAAGCTTTCTGCAGAAAGCGAAGCCCCCTTGACCCAAGGCTCCATGTCATCACCAAGGGCACCAGCATGACTCTCAGACCAGACACTCCACAGTAACACAGGATGCCAAGAGATCCTGCAGCCAAGTGCCTGCTTCCTGGGTGCCACCCGGACAGAACAGTGCCCAGAGCCCAGCATCACAACCGACCACACATCCAGCCAGACTGTTGGGTCATCTGGCATCAGGATTGAGAGGCAGAAGCACTTTCATTCTGAATATTTGCCCCCAAAGGGCAAACCTTTTCAAATGAAGTATAATTGACGTCATCCTTGAACTTGCCTGAAAGAGCTACTGGTTTCTACCATTTCCTGGAACACGATCGAGTAAGTTGCCTATTCAAGAACACAACTAAGGCTGACAAGCGTTGGTCTGTCCAGTTTAGCCCTTTCTCATGTGCTTAGAACAGCTTGGACTCTGGAGAAGGCAGACCCAAGTTTGAATCCTGGTTGTGACCCTTGCTTTTGAACTTGGGCCAAGTCATCACCCTACCCAAGAGCATGCAAAAAAACCAGTACCTGACTCACAGAAAGTGAGTGCAGGGGCAGAAGTCTGTTGTTCCAGAAAGGGGACCAGGGAGGCTGGGGTGAGGACAGGACTCTGTCACCTGTCCTCAGGGCACTTCAGCCACCATGCTGAGTCTCAGGCAGCAGCGGAAAGGCAAGTGGGGCTGTGTTAGTTGTATGACTCATGGGAGTTCCTTGTGCAAAAAGCATAAGGGGAGCAGGGGAATGGGGTGGCTGCTGCCCTGCGGGGAGGAGTGAGTGAAGTACTAGGCCCACGTCTCTGAAACCAGGTGTGCGGGGCTCCTCTCCTGGATCTTAGAAGGATCAGGTAATGGAGGTTGCTGTCTATGAGGTGATGGCTTAAAGAAATGAGGATAGGCCAGTAACTTGAGTAAGGAGGATATATCCCCTGAGCTATGTTTATTAAATCTAGGCCGAAGCTATGCAGTGCTACTAAGTTCTCAGAAGTACATCCACTGGACATAACCTCAAAGGGGAAAGTTTTGTATGCAAGGTTTCATAGCTTGCAAGGAATTGCAAACTCTTACAGAACTACTTAGAGGTGTTAGACACTCACCTGTTTGCAAAGCCCAGAGCCCTGCCAGCCTGTGAAATACTGTTTCTTGTCTTCAATTGAGCAGCCCAAGGAGGGACCCAGTAACAAGCTCACACACAGGGTTGGAGGTAAGAATTCACTTCTTGCTCTTGCCTTGGAAGAACTTACAGAGGTTAACACTCATAGGTTTATATAGGCGGGTCAGGGTTTTGCATTATTTATCCTCTGACAAAGGTGTGGAGGACAAAAGCAGAGCTTTTGCTGTCATGGCCCTCAATAGTTCTCCCTTCTAGGAGGGCAGCCCCATGCCCCACCCAAGGTTTCCAGGACACAAGGTGGGTACCATGTAGCTAAGTTTGCCCCATGCGCCTTCACCACCCCAGTTCATAGCTAATTGGACTATGGTTGTGAAACTGAGGACTAGATCCATTAAACTGTACTGTAACTTGCCTGAATAGGTTGTAACTTGCCTTTACTCATCAAGCTTGCTGTAATTGTTCTTGCAAATTGCATCCCCTCCAAGTTTCACGGAGCCTAGACTTATCAAGAGATTCCTTTAACTGCCCCATATAGATAACAGCTGACACATGGGTCAGTAATAGTGAAGAGTTGCCTAAGTGTTTTTCAGGAACTTGGAGCTAGTTCTGGCCCAGCTCAAACCAGTCGAGACCACTGACCATTCAACTGGGCCTGCGTGAGTGTCTGATGGATGACCTTTTGCCATCACAGGGCCAAAAACACCCTCAGATCATGTTAATGTTGCCATTTTCTGAACACGAGTCCCGTGAACCATGCAACTCAGATACACGTGCAGAGCAGCGATTACCTCTTTTCCTGCCTCCAATCACCTTCCCCTGCATCTCCAACCACCCTCTACTCTTCACCCATAAGTATGCCAAGCCCCTCACCTTCAGGGAGCCAGATTTGAGGTTCGTTCTCCAGTCTTCTCTCACTTGGGGGCCTCCTGAATAAGCCATTTCTCAGCTACAAACCTCAGCGTCTCAGCATTTGGCTTGCTGTACTCATCAGGCGAATGAAACTGGTTCAGCAACAGAGGGACCCTTGATCCAACCTGGGCTCAATTATCGGGGAATCTGGAAGTGAGGGTCTGCTTGTGAAGCAGATTGAAGGTGATGGCAGTAAGACTGGCTTAAGGTAGGAGAGACAGAGGTGATCGCTTCCAGGGACACTTTATAGAGATGCTTCTTGAGTGTGGCTTACCTGAGCTTGTTTACACGTTACAGAGAAGGACCCAGGAAAGAGTAAGATTCCTAGAGGAGCAGGGCTAGTAATAGGGAGGTTACCCTAGTGCACAGCACATCCCCACATCCCCTTCCAAGAGGTGGGCCAGTCCAACCCTGAGCTCCTGGAGGGAGCAGTGCCCACCCTGCTCCCTGTTCCTCATTGCAGCACTTGCCATGGAGCCCTTTTTCAGGGGCCCAGCACACTCGAACAGGAAGGAGATCCCTTTCCTCAGAGCCTGACGTGAGAACACGAGTGTTGAAAGTGAGCAAGCAGAAGTTCAGAACGGCTGTCCAGCTGCTCCTTTGTTTCTCCCCAAAGCTCTGTATAGACTCCCTGTATAGACTCCCAATTTATGGAGGAGGCAACATGGGCTGAGGCAGATTCCCGTAGGGCCACACATCCTGAGCCCTCGTTTTCACTACAAAGCAGTTGGCAGAACCAAAGGGGGCAAAGGTAAAGCCTCTTCATACACACATCTAGAGCCAGACTAAGGGTTTCCTCCGAGTTACCCAATTCAGGTAACTGCAACCAGTTTCCCCAAAGGCAGCCTAGGAGTTTTCCTGGAGAAAGACTTAAGGAGTTGCCCCAAAGTGCAAGTTTTTAAGAGACACTATTCTACGTGCTTTGGAATTCAGTGCAAAGTCATGTGATGCTCTTGGGGCTCATTCTCTCCAGGATGAGAATCAGCAGCTTCCTTTAGCTTGTCTGGCAGGCCCTTCACTAAGTATTGGAAAAACATGGTCCCCATTCTCATGATGTTTACAGCGGGGGCAGGGGTAAGCAAGCTGGATTAATCCAGCAGGCACAGCAACAAATGTTAAATGCTGCTTACATACAGTTTAAGAATTCAGTTGAATGGACTCTGGCCTTAAACTGGGGTGTCAGGGAAGGCCCGGAAACAGGTGCAGTAGCCCCAAGGCAGGCGCTGTGCCAGTGGCAGAGCTGAAAGACTCGGTGAAAGAGCAGCTTGAGAGCCAGGCTAGATCAGATTTGGTGAAGGATTGAACGTGCGGGTGAGAATGGGTGGATAAGGTTTCTGACCAGTGCAGCTAGAGAGATGGGGTCACTGGTCACTGCAGGAAGGGACCCCCCCAAAGGAGTCCGGTCTCATTCGCTTTGGTTTGGTCCTAGGCGGCTTCTCTGGGACATTCCCGACGTGCCAGAAGGCAGTTTCAGAAGTGAGGGTCTCAAAAGTGGCTGGACTGACACAGCAGTGAGTCACCAGAGTACAGTCGTTTCAGGGTCCCCACTGGAGGCCAAGGTCACATTGTTAGGTGGTTGTATTAAAGGCGTGGGTGAGTAGGAGAAACCGAGGAGAGCTGGAAACACAGCTAGCCACAGCTCAAGTATCAGAGCCCTTACAGCTGAAACAACCAGACCAGGATCACCCCAGAGAAGAGCACCCTGCATCCCTCTTCCTTCCAACTGCCGCAACTCCCTGCCAAGTCACAAGTCACACTGTCTGCGACTTATGTTTTATAAAGGCCAGCATCCCCACCACACCCAAACTTTTCTCAAGCCCCCAGACCAACCTAATTTACTTGTAAGCTAAAAGAGCCATAGAGCCTAGTATCCTGCCAGGGGGTTGGAACTTAATTCTAAGTAAGTTTGCTTTATAGTCTCATTTTCACCAAGTCCAATGAGGCTTTACCTACATGCATAAGGGCTTGAGGGTGAGGCCTGAGTTTTACTTTCAAGTCAGTCCTCGCATTACATAGATGCCCTAGTAATGAACTTAAGTTATCACACCTGCTCTTAACCCAGTCCCAATAAGGGTAATAATTAAATCCTGGTTTCTCAGAATAATTAATTACAGCTCCCACCTGTAGAACACTTGTTTTTCATTTCTGCTTTAGAAATCTCACCCTTATGTACAAAGACACAACATTTCTAGGGTCCTTCAATTCACAAAACTACCTTCCCATCTACCCTGTGCCAGGGACACACTCCCGACAAGAATAGGGAACAGAGAATCAGGAATGCACTTGCAAGGGCTGGAAGGTTGCAGTTCAAAATAAGGTGGTCAGGGTAGGGGACTTTCACTGAAAAAAATGACGCGAGCAGAGCATTTAAGTACTTTTCAGAGTAATTCCAGGTAGCGAACAGAGGTGGGGGGGACCCCACAGGTGCAAGAGCAAGCCTGGGGCATTCCTGGGGTACCAAGGAAGCTGGGGTGCTGCAGAAAGCAAGAAAGGGGGAGCAGAGCTGAAGGCAAAGGAGAGTACGATGGAGTCTCATGGAACGCATCACACAGGGCCCAGTAGGCCATGTTAATCCCTTAGGCTTGAATTTTGAGATTCCAAGCACCTACAAGTTTTAAGCTGAGGAACAGATTTCATCCTCAATTTTGAAACCAACAGGCTGCAGTCGGGAGAGCAGACTAAGGTGAAGGTCGGGGAGCAAAAGCCAAGAGACCAGATAGGAAATACCTGAGTTAACCCAGGTAAGACTTCAGGGCTCTGCAGGCCTATTAAGTGCAGGACGCAAAAAATGAACCTGGATGCAGTTTGAAAATAGAGCGAACAGGATTTCCCAGTGGATTAGATAAAGTCAAGGATCACCCCGAGGTTTTCTAGTTTGGGCTTCAGGCCCTTTAGCATATTCTCACATTTACCCTCCTCCCCCCCAATTCCGATGGAAAGACAGCCCCCAGCCCCTGCTGAAAGGTGAGGTTCAAAGTATTAATAACACCTCAGAACCCTTGCTTCTCCCCTCGCAACGAGCCGCTGCCTCGATCTTACAAGTGGAAGCTCCCTTTCCCTTCTGCTTTCTTCATTAGAAAATGAGCTCTAGTTTTTTCTTCGAACGTACATCCCCTTTGCTCTATGGCTTCCTAGCTTTCTAAAAGGAAGTATTGAGAGAGCCCGACCCTGCAAGGTACATCCCTAAAGTTCCTCCTGCCAGCTGCTTTTTTCGAGGAAGGGCGACTCCCAGTTAGTCTCGCTTCAAAAAGAAAGCAAGAAAAAGCACTCTCCTATGTTTACAAATCCCAAGCCGGCGCCTCACAGCTTCTGCAAACAGCAGGCGCCCACCCGGCCGGAAGGCTGGCGGCTCGGGAACGCCCGCTACGCAAACACAGGCAGGAAAAAGGCTTCCCCGGAGCGCTCCGCTGCTCTCAACGCCCGCAAAACTTCAGCAAGAAGCAACCTCGAGTACCCCAACCTTCCGCCCATCCTTCCCCAGCGACCCCCCACCCTCACAAACCTCGCCCACCAGTTCCCAAGAGCATTCTGACACCCAGCACGGCTGGCCCCGCCCTTTCACAGGACCTCGAGTGACGTCACTTCCGGGGGCGGGGTGCCCTGGGCGGGGCCCGCGCGGGGGGAGGGGCGCGGCCAGGTCCGCGCAGGCTCGCCGGGGCCGCAGCCTCCGAGCTGAGCGCTTGACTATATATGGTCAAAGCTGGGGGCGAGCCGCGCGCGGGGCCGCGCTTCCGGGTTCGGCGCGTCCTCAGCGGCAGCGCGCAGGGCAGGGCGCGAGCCGGCCTCGGAGACCCGGCCTCGGACCGCCCCCTCCGCGCACCGCACGCCCGGCGCCGCCTTTCGGCCCCTGTCCCCGGCTCGGCTTCGGCCCCGTCTGATTCTCGGCGCGCGCGGCCCCGGAGGCTCTCGGCGAGCGCTGCGCGGTAACAAGTGGGCAAGGATGCCGTACGAGATCAGTAAGTGCCGCGGCCCGGTGCCCCCGGGATGGGCTCCGGCCCTGCCTGGACCCCTCGGCCATCGGCGGGGCGCGAGGAGCGGGCGGCCTGGAGGGGTCCCCGGGGCGCGGGGGAGGGGTGCGGGCGCAAGCCGGTGAGCGCCCCGCCGCCCTCAGGGGCACCGCGCGGCGATCCCTGGCCAGGGGGACGCCCCAAAGTTGGCGATGCGGTCGGAGCCCCGCGGAGCCCCCGCATCCCTGAAGGGCCTGGTGGAGAGCGCGGACCAGGAAGTCGCGCCGTCCCCTGCGCTCCTTCAAAGTGGCGACCGCCCCTCCGGGTAGAGGCAACAGGTGACCGGCTGAGACCGGCCCAGGGCCCCTCTCCTTTTCCCCCTCCTCTCCCCTCCCCTGCTGTCTGTCCTCAGCCCGGCAGGGGGCCGAGGCAGGGGCTGCCCCTCATGTGCCCTGCTGCGTTTGTGTCTCTGCAGAGAAGGTGTTCGCCAGCCTCCCCCAGGTGGAGAGGGGTGTCTCCAAAATCATCGGCGGCGACCCCAGGGGCAACAATTTTCTTTACACCAATGGAAAGTGCGTCATCCTAAGGAACATCGACGTGAGTACCTATCCGCTTCCCCCACCAGGCGCTAGTTCCTTCCCTGAGCGCAGCTCCTGGGTGAATTCTTCCCCTTCCACCACCTCACCGGCTGCTCAGCGGCCTGGGGAGAGGACACCACGCCCCCTCAGCCTTGGGAAGACACCTCGGAAGCCCAGGAAGACACCTTCAAATTTATTCAGGCCCAATTCTCTTTCTTCGTGGGGAAGCTGAGGCTCAGATTAGTTCAGTTCAAGAGAAGAAGGGCTCTGGGTTCGAGGGGTGGGACCTTGACCTTGGGGTGGTTGGTGACTTGGCCTCGCTGAGTCCCAGTTTTCTCATCTGTAAAATGGAGGTGATGAGATGAGGCTCCCCTCCACTTCCCCCGTCTGCCTGGGCCCCCTGAGTGAGATGCTACGTCCCTCCAGCCCAGCATGCCTGGCAGACACCCAGCACTGGTTAAATGGCGCTCGTGTGTAATCATTTCACATCCAGGGTCCCCCCATTGTGGCAGAGCCCGGACTCACAGCCAGGCCTCTGCATTTCAGCCTGATCTTCCACCTACAAATCTGAGCCCCAGTGCAAAATCAGGAACCCGTGTTTTCCCATGAATCATCTGCATGGGCATCCTGTACCCAGGCTGAGAATTTTTCTAGAGCCCACTCCTTGGGAAACCCTGGAAATTTTCCATTACTGCTCTGTAATCATTGAAATGACCCAGTCTGCCGGTCAGTCTCCCGGCTGCTAGGACGGCACGCAGAAATCTTTCTTCTGCCTGCCTCAGCTGAGTGGTGGGGTGGGGTATGGAAGCCAGAGGTACCAACATGACCATTTGGGGGTGTATGGGGGGGTTTCTCTTGAGCTTGGGGTGGGGCCTTGTGCACAGTTTGTAGGTGGGTGATTTTGATTGACGATGCCCCCAAGGGATGTCAACTTAAATTCGCATGTGTTGTGCATGATTACCCTTGGGGGGTTGGAACTGTCGCTTTTGAGATGCCCGTGTTCTCAGGTACCTCAGGGCTGGCTGAGGGAATGAAGGGGCTCTGTGGGCCTTGGTTTCCTTGTCTGTGAGAGGAGAGGCCCCTGTGTGGAATGAGGTACTTCTGGCTCTGCCCCCATCTCTCTGGTCAAGCCAAGCAGTCTGCTGGGAGACAGAGCTCCATTTGGCAGTTCTCCCTTGCCCAGGATGGCTGAGCACCTCGCAGAAGAGGGGTGGGTGGGTGTGAATGTGCCTTGAAGGTGCTAACAGCTCCTCTTCTAGATACGGATTCCTAGAAAGTGTATCCCGCCTTGCTCTGAACTGGGGGAAACATCACCAGGGACTTAGATCATAAAGATCTGGAGGTCTCCAGAGAGGTCCTGAGATATTGAGAAAATAAAAGTTGAGATGGCCCTTAGTAGATAGATACTCACCTGTAGTTTGTCAAATAAAATGGGCGAAAGCATTCTCAGGGATACAGCGCAGTGGAATGAATGCTTGGGTTTGTCCCTAACAAGTCACACACACATCGTGGCAGGCTACACTCACTTCCAGATGGGAGACCTCACATGAAGACCTACTGTGTGTCTGGTACCATGAAAGGTTCTTAACCTTCAGCATCTCCTTTATACCCTGCCCTGCCTGCAGTAGACCCATTGCTCAGAACTGGGGTCAGGCTCCGCGAGGTGAAGGTAGCCAGTAACGGGAGCTTCTTCCAGCGGAGAAGCTGTTTACAGCCACAGACAAGCACCCTCTTTGCAGGAGGCATTCCCTGACTTGTGGAACCCATTCTGCTTGTTCTTCTGAGCTTTCTATTCTTATCAGTACTCCAGAGTTTACCATTCTCTTTTGAGGGTGCATCTGCTTTCCTTTCCCATCTATTTGTAAGTTTCTACAGGGCCACCACTGGGATGCCGATGTGTTCCTTCCTCTCTGTTCTGGACATACATCAGGCATTTAGGCTTTTGTTCAATGGGGGTGGGCCACTGGTACTTGAGTAAAGGTGGGTACATTTTTAATTAGGGCAGAGTACCCCTGGGAAAAAGACATGAATCTAATGAACATTCCGGAAATAGGAAGGAAGGTGATCTGGTTGGAATACAGGCTCAGAGTAGAGAAGAGACATGAAAGGGAGGAGGGGACCAGATCGTGGAATGTCCAACAGATGTCTGATTGACAGCTCATACTTAATGTGCCCAAGCCATATTTGGGCTTCCCATGTGTCTGTCCCCAGAACAGCGATGCCACTGCCCAGCTGGTCAGGCCCCAACCTTGGACTTCTCTTTAGTTCCCCCTTCAATGCCGTATTTAGTTCTTCAGTGAATCCTATTGACTCTACATTCAAAGACTTAAGAATCTGACAGAACTACTCATCTAAGCTACCATGCTCTCTCGCCTGGATTGCAAAAACAAAAGGCCAAACTGGTCTTCCACCCTGGCCCTCCTCTAGTCTGCTCTCAGCACCACGGCTGGGCCAGTTGTATTAAAATATGAGATCAAGTTGCTCCTTTGCTCTCCCCGACCCACCGAGGCTGATAGGGCCTTGCTGTCCAGCCTTGCACCTTTGATCTCACCTCACTGCTCACCTTCTTCCGCACGCTCCAGGCACCCCGGCTTCTGTGCTCTCCCTGGAGCACGCTCCAGATGGGTCTCAGGACACGGGCATTGCTGTGCCCTTTGTCTGGATGTTCTTTCTTCAAATAGCTGCATGGCTCGCTCCCTGTCTTGCTTTATGTTTCTGTTTAGATGTTGCCATGTGGCAGGGGCCCCTCCTAAATAGCGCTCCCGTCCTGGCCTTCTCTGCCCTTTGGTGCTAATGGTGCATTGGGAGCCAGCCAGCGAGCAGCCACCCTAACCTGCTGTGTCCTGGCCTAGCACAGTACCTGGCATGTAGTGGGTGCTCAGTAAGTCATTTATTGATTGAAAGGCCTTGAAAGCCAGGCTGTGTCGTGGAGATAATAGGCAGCCACTAAAGGTTTTACTGCATGGAAGTAAGAAAGGCTTAGCCTGGTTCAGGCTGCTGGACCTAAATTGTGTGGCATCTACCTTTATTAACACCAAGCAGGTATCAGACCCTTGCTGACCTTCCACTTGGAGCCACGGCTGTCATTCACTTTATTTCCTTAAAAGTTGTTTTGTGAACCCAGCATAATGGCACTTCTTAAGCTGGTAGAAAAGAGTGTTTCTTATCTATTTTCTTTCAACACATCCGATTGCCACACCTTGGAGAGGAAATTCTCCACAGTTAAAAGCATGCAGTGATGTGGCCGTTCAGAAGGGAGTATTCCAGAAGGAGGGAACCTGATACATTCTTAACTCTAGGCCTGCATCACCTAGATGTAGTCTGGGAAGTTTCCTCCCAGTGGCTATGAAGGAGCCTGTTCATATTCTGAACCGCCCAGGATCACTTCCCTGTAAAACAGCTTTGGCAAGTGAGCCTCCCGGCAGAGGCCCCTCCACTGCCAGAAGCAGCCAGCAGATTTGCTACAAGGGCAGGTTTGGGGCTTGCTTTTTAAAATACCCAGTCCCTAAATTCCAGAACTAATATATATATTTTATATACACAAACACACACATATGTGTATACATACACATATGTGTGTGTGTGTGTATATATATATATTTGGAAAAAATGATTTATATAAAGTTAAACTCCAGGGAGCGCAGTGTTTGTAGCAGTTTGACGTTGCTCTGCTTCCAGTCACAGGATCAGTGGACTCATCTTGAACAGAGTATAGACCAGGTTGGGAGGTGTTGAGAGTGCTGAGTTTCACGCAGAATGATCTGCTGCCAGTCATGTGCAGAAGGGCCCCTTGTGCGTCCCCTTCAGGTGGGGGAGAAGGACTGACCTCGTCCCTTCTGTCCCACTGCACGTGCCTCCGAGTCCCTGCCACGTGCCCGGGATGGCCGCCGCCCCGCGGGGAGCGCAGACACAGAAGACCCGCCTGCGCGGAGCTCGCTGCCTCGGGTGGGAGTGAAACGGGCCCCCAGGTGACGGGAGGAAGTGGCGTGTTTGATTACCGCCTGGACAGAAAGCCAGCAGCAGGCAGCACACGTGTGGATCCAGGGCAAGGAGAGCACTGAGGAAACGGGCTCCAAGAAGGCCCCGGAGCCGAGTGGAGCCCGAGTGGTGGGGACGTGCCTCACTGGCTCCCAGGCCAGTGGCCCTCAGGTGCTTTGGATGTGACATCAGTGTCACCCCCTCCCCCGCCCATTGCCAGTCGTGGTGCGGCCCCCCACGTGTCAGCTGGCTCCGGGTGGGCACTTCCATTTCTCTCTCCTCCACCCTTCCCCCTCCACCTCCTTTACTTGAGCCCGAGTTAATCCTGTTACAAGTATTTATAAGCACCTGCTTTGTAGTGAAGCCCATGCCTAGTTCTGGAGACACCCCAGCAAAAGCCTGTCCTCACGGAGCTTGCAGTCTCCCAGGGAAACCGACACTCAGACGGGACTGATGCTGAGAGGAGGAGACGTGCCGTGAGGACTTCTGAGCAGCTGGGGGCCCGGGAAGGGACCAGTCAGTGGAGAAGGGGTGGCGAGAGGGCCCCACACAGGTTGTGGAGTTTTGTGGCTGGAGTACTGGGGTTGGGGGGAGCGACAGGCAGGCAGGAGAGGGTGCGGGGCTCTGGTGCTGTGGGCCGGGCGGCTCTGAGACAGCCCGGCCCTGACCAGAGGCCACCAGAACCTTGAAAAGTTTCAGCAGATAAGCAGTGCGGTAGAGAACTGGTTCTGTATCTAACGGAGGCGGAAGGGAGGCCGGTTAGGAAGCTGCTCTAAGATTAAGGCATCATCAGCTGGTTCATCCGATCCTCGGTCTTGGTGTTGCCCACACACATTCCATCTTGCCGAGCCCTGCCCGCAGCCACAGTGCCCAAGATTAAGTCAGTGGTTCTCAGTGAAGTGGTTTCGCCCCCGCTTCCACCCTGCTAAGGGATGCTTGGCAATGTCTGAAGACATTTTTGTGCTACTGGTATCTAGTGGGTAGAGGCCAGGGTGTTGCCAAACATCCCACAATGCACAGGGCTGTCCTGCAGCCCGAAGTGTCAGCAGGGGTGATTGAAGAACCCCAGTAGGTAACATTCTAACGCACCAGGTTAGCGCTTTAAAAGAAGTGTGTCCTGAGTGCTTTGGGAGCAAGAGGGAAGGACCAGCTGTGCCACAGAGCCGCAGGGAAGGCTTCTGGAGGAAGGGCACTTTTGAGTTGGGTTTTGGAGGGTGAGTAAGAGTTCTCCAGGAAGGGCATTGAGACAGCAGAGATGGGGGAGTCTAGACAGGGAGTACAAGTGCATGGAGGTTGGAAGAAGTGGTGAATCAGACCTGGGCCCTGCCCTCTGTGGGAAGCTTTGTGGATATAAGAATGACATGTAGTCCAAGGAAGAAAGTACTAAGGGCAGTGGGGAGGGAGGTTAGGGAAGGTAGTGTGAGCTTTCTGGGCTGGGAGAGATATTTCCAGCTTGGAGCATCAGAGAAGGCTTCTTGGAGGAGGTAACCTTTGCTTGAGGTTAAAAGATAATTAGGAGAAGGTTATCTGGGACCGGGAAGTAGGGAAGATATTCCAGACTGAGGCAGATAAAGGGAAGAGTCACAGCTAGCGATCTGATAGAGGAGGGACGAGGGCAGAATGGGAAACGGACTTTGGACCGTAGGTCCAGACGTATGGCTGCGTTCCTCTGGGTGAGAGGGAGCCTTGAAGGTTGAGCAGGGCCGGCTGATCACACTGTGTATGAAGTCACTGGTTCACTCCTGGACCCTGGGCCAGCCCAGAGGAGGTGCAGGTGCAGGGAGTTCTTTGGAGGAGTGAATGTACAATGCTTGGTGTGTTCTCACCACCCTCTGAGGCACTGTGATCAGGCTGAGCCTCTGGATTCGGACCTGCAGGTCTGGAAGCGCAGAGGTTTGTGGAGCTGCCTGGCAGCCGGGTCGCTCTGTAGTCATTCGAGTTGAGCCCTCGTCGCCAGTGAGCAGAGGGCCCTGCAAGTTGTGTTTGCTGCACAGGTCCCACCACCAGCGCCTGCTTTTAGGAACTGGCTGTGTTTAGAAAGCCAGTGCTCTGGAAACTTAATCCTCCTGAAGGTCGTGCTCACTTTGCCTGGTTTGGAGGAGGCCCAGGTCCTTCTCTGGAGGCCTCCGCAGTGCCGTGTCCCGCAGCTTCAGTGGTTGGGCGGCCTTCCCGATCTGTGATATGTCCATTGGGTTCACAGGGGGCCAGGTGTGCCGTGGCAAGCCGCCATGCGCTGTGGCCAGAGCCACCCCTTAACCTTACCTGTAAAGTGCTGTGGTGACTTCTGACCTCAGCACCTGAGCCTCAGGAGAAAGGAACGTGAGAGCCTTGAGGGGCTCTTTTACTGACTTCCCCCCTGTGTTGTGGAAAGGTGTGGGGGGAGATTGCTTAGCTTGCTGCTGGGCAGGGGGCTCTGCGCACAGGTGGGAGGTGGGCGTTGCCTCCTCCTCCAAGGCACCTGCACTGCTGGGCCCTGAACCAGCCCTCTGCAATGATGCGATCAGAGTTGGGACTTAGAGCCTGGCGGATCAATGGAAGGCAGAGGGGTCAGTTCAAACGACATTGTCAGGATATTGTCCCGGTCCCAGGAGGGGCAGGAAGAACTGGATGGAGTCTGGCTGGGGCAGAAAGACAAGGTGGGGTTGAGAGCTGTTGCAGAAGATGGGACAGGGCTGGGGCAGGCCTGTGGGGTTGGGGGGTCACAGATGGGGGGCAGGGCAGGGACAGTCCCAGGGTAGAAGGTGAGGGGCAAGGCTGAGGTGAGCCTGGGGTCTCGGTGAGATGACAGGAGGTTTTCACGGGCTCTGCCTGCCTCTGCCCATATCTGCTAGGGCCTCAAATGCCAGGGCTTCCTCCTGGTTTCTGCCTGAAGTCCCTTGTCCCCTGATGGGGGCAGGGCAGGAAGGAAGTCCCAGGGGAGGGGCATGCCAGCCTCGCACCCTCTGGCAGGGCAGAAAACCCAGCCCCGCTCTGAAGGTCTCCCCGCGGCTCCTGGAGTTGGCTTCCTTCCCTTCCTGTCTCATTCCCCGTTCCCGAGTGCTTCCCCAGATAAACTGCACACCCCAAATCCTGTTCTGCCTGGAGACCGGGGAGGGGGGAGGGGAAGAACTGCTGCCCACCCTGAGTGTCTGAGTCCTGACCCTGCTGGTCTGTGATGAGCCTGGCCTGCAGTGGACACGCTGGGCACAGGGAGGCATCATCTTTGGCTCAAGCAGCCGGCCTCCCTGTGTGCGGAGCAGCAGGGAGGGGTTGCTGCTGGTCGGATGTATTATGTTCTTTATGTTCAGCCTGGAGAACTTGCCCCCAGTTGTATTGGGAATATGGACGAGGTGCTGTCTCATCCAGCCCAGAGCCTGCTAGAAGGCCAAGCCTGCTGGGGATGACCCTGGGGTTTCACTCACCCTGACCTTTTAGGGGCAGAACTTCCTCCCAGAGCAGCTGCTTACTCATCTTCCACCAGCCACCCACTCACCCTCTAAGGGCAATGCCAGGCTGTACATCCAGCATGGGCATTGTCCTCGGGGGGATGGCTTTCCCATCCGTAGTGCCCACATGTGGGTGTGAGAGTCCTCGGTCAGCCTCGAAATGGACAACTGAACAAGAGCCCTTGTGGTGGCCTGGCCACAGACCGCTTTTGCCAGCTTCTCTGTGAGGGAAGTTGTCTCCGTTAGAATGTTCGGGTACAAAGGACTAACCTGGGCAGGGACAGGTTGGGTTAGACGGACGTTTAATGGATCCTGGGGGTCATCATTTTATTGAGGCGTAATTTAGGTACAATAAAATCCATCCATTTTAAGTGCACAACTTGAGTTTTGACAAACTGATACTGTCCCATCACCGCTGCCATGATCATGGTACAGAACGTTCCAGTTACTCCCAAAGCGCCCTCTTGCCCCTTGCACTCTGTCGGCCTCTCCACCCTCCCCCCAGACCCTGGCAGCCCCGACCTGCTTTCTGTCACTGTGGGCTTACCTTTCCTAGACTTTGATCAGAAAGGAACCACGCAGTGTGTTCTCTTTTGCGTCCGGCTTTGTCACTTAGCGTAGGCTTTCGAGGCTCCTTCCTGTGGTTGAGGGTGTTTAGCAGTTTGTTGCTCTCTGTTGGCCGAGTCGTGTTCCGCTGGATGAACATTGCGGTTTGCTTCTCCAGGCACCTGTGGGTGGATGTTTGGGTTGTTTCCACTTGGGGGCTGTCACGAACCTTCAACCACATGTGTCTTCTTGTGGACATGCGCTTTTCTCTTGGACAAATACCTAGGAGTGCGGTTGCTGCGTTTTTGTATAAGTGAATCTTCATAGATAACACGCTGGACTATTTTCTGGCTGTATCATTTTGCATTCCCACCAGCAATATATAAGCATTCCAGACTGTACCCCACCCATCCTTGCCAGTGTTGGTGACATCAGTCTTAATTTATTGACTCTAGTGAGTATGTCATGGTTTCTCATTGTAGTTCTGATTTGCATTTCCCAGAAGGCTAACGACATTGAGCGCTTTTTCATGTGCCTATTTGCCATTCAGAATATCTTTGGATGCCTGATATATTTCTATTTTCATTAAACAAATGTTTATTCTGCAATGGATTAATTTATGAACCACATACATACTGTATAATATGATGCTGAGTGTTAAGTCCTAGGGGGAAAAGGACTATGTAAACTTTTTTCCCCCAAAAAAACACTTATTGAGCATCTGTTATTTGCCAACAGCTGTGATGGCTAAAGAGATAAATGTACATGAAGCAGGTCAAAGAAAAGTTGGAGGAGAGGGGCAAGAAGGCCAGGGACTGGTATGTCATAACTGCCTTAGGGACGTGTGAACTGCTTTGCAAGCACAGGAGAGAGAAGCACAGGAGGCTTCGCGCAGATTTCCCCTCAGTTAGGCCTGATAAGTGGGTGTTAGCAGTCAGGGAGAGGCGTTGCTGGCGAGGGCACGGCATTTACGGAGACGGGGGCTTACAGGAAAGGCAGGAGTGTGGTTGCTGGGGCTAGATCTTAGGGGGCGCTTCTCCGGGCTTACTCTGGTGGGATGGGGGGCGGGATCCAGTGCCCGGGAGGCTGAGAAGAGTCCAGGCCTCTGACCTTGCCGAGGGGCATAAGGAGGGGGTGAGGGGGGAGACAGCGGGGTGGTCGTAGAGGTGGGGTCAGTTGGGGGTCAGGTTAGGTGTGCCTGCAGCAGCCTCCCTGGGACCCGATGTGTCCACAGCCTGTGGGAAGCTGCCTCTTTTCCACGGGCACTTGGCTCACGGAAAGCTGTCAGTGGGTATCAGGGATTAGATGGCTCCGTCTTTCTTCCCTCCTGGGAGAAGGCTCGGCTGTGGAGACAGATGGAGAGCATCTCACAGCACATGCTCCAGGTTTGCTGAGAATCGTTGGTTGTGTGTGCAGGGGTGGAGGGAGTGCCGTGATCTACTTAGAGTAAATTCTACGTTGAAACCTTACTGCTGAGTAGCAGAGATGCTCCTGGTCCCAGATGCTGGCCCTGTTCTTGCTGCAGAGTCCAGCCAGCCTTGGATTTGTGCCACAAAAGGCAGTTTCCCAAACAAGGGATTTGGACGAGGAGAGGCTCCTGGCTGCCTGCCCCCCTCTGTTGCCGCATCTCCAGGCCAGAGGCTCTGGTTCGGGTCAGACACTGCCTGGCAGCCTGTGATAGAGTTGGATCTGAACAGGGGAGACCTGCTTTGGGGGAACTGGACTCAGAGAAGGCAGCAGCAGCCGGCAGCTCCCCAAAGTGGGAGAAAATGAGAGTCATAGGTTTTTTTCTAATTTTTTCTAAGTTTCTAATGAAACTTGTATTTCCTGTATATATTTCACAAGTACATATTTGCTTGTACTCTGGCAAGGAAGGAAAAGCAGACAAAGGCAAGAAAATCACCTCGAATTTTATAAAAGAGTTAAAAACTACCGAGAATTCTATCACCCAGGCAGGTAAGTATACTTCTGGGATTTTTTTATGGAGGTTTTGACTTCAGTATTTGTGTGTGTGTGTGTGTGTGTGTGTTATTTTCCCGCCCAAATCCATTAATCCAGAGAGCGGAAAGCGGTTTGCCTGCTTCTTGGTTCCCTGTGTTCATTCTGGTCTCCTCCCTGCAGAACCCGGCCATTGCTGACATCTACACGGAGCACGCCCACCAGGTGGTGGTGGCCAAGTACGCGCCCAGCGGATTCTACATCGCCTCTGGAGGTACCTGTCTGTCCTCGCGCATTGCTCCTTGGTCCTTGTGGTGTGCCGCCCCCCTCCCCCCAGTCCTGGGGCCAAGCTGGGCGCCTGGCTTGGCAGGGTGGGGGGTGGAGGAGGCAGGGAGGAAGAGGGAAGACCCTCCAGGATGGGGATGGCAGGTGGGGTGAACGTGATGAGTTTCAGTTGGGGCTGACAAGGAAAGGGTAAGCCAGCAAAAAGCCCCTTTCCAGAACTCTAGCTGTTCGTGTTCCAGCTGGTTCCAACTCGGAGGTCAGTGGAGATGCTCACGTGAGGTTGGCTGGAGGCCTCTGCGGGCAGCTGTACCGTGATGTATCGGAGCCCATTTTGTGTGTGTGTGTGTGTGTGTGTGTGTGTGTGTTTCTGACTTGTAGCTTTGTCTCATGTCACCTTTTGCTGTTCCGTTCCCTGTACCGAGCACACCGCCAGCCTCAGGCAAGCACTTGTTACATTGGTGGTCAGGGCCTTGGCTCCATCCAGCCGGGCTGGGCAAGAGGAGGGACATGAGCTCATCACATTGTAGGATGCTCTATTCACCCGATTCCTCGAGGCTGGTCTTTTACTATTTACAGATGAGAAAGGGAGGCACACAAGTTAGCGTGGCTTACCACGAGTCTCCCATTCGTTCATTCGTTCATTCATACACTCAGCAGATGTTGGCTGTCTTGCCTGTGTCCAGCCTGGTCTCAGGCCCCATGAAGAGCCAGGTGGATGAGCTGATGTGGGCCTCGTCAGCCTCCCTGGAGAGTGACAGAAATGAGCAAATTGCTGAAAGAACTAACAGCCGGTGGGGGAGGGCCGGGATCATACACCCCGCTGGCCTGTTGTCTACAGTGCCCTCACTCCCTGCATGGCAGGCAATGCAGACCTGTCCCGAAAGGGGCCGCCCCTTCCTAGCTGTGCAGCCTTCCTTAAATAACTTACCTTCGTGGGCCTTAATTTTCTCTTCTGTAAACTGGGACTGTTAGTTCCTACCAGATCGGTTTGGGGAGGACCCGGTGCAGCAATGCATGTACAATGCCTGGGGCAGCCCTGGCACTGGTGGGCACCACAGGGGGCCGTGGTGTCTGTCACTGAATGCCCGGACGCACCAGGGTGACAGGCGTGCTGGCTGACGGCTAATGCTGACCGCCCGGGGTTGTGTGTGAAGGGTTCGGCCAGGAGCTGGCACAAAGCGGTCACTTAATGATTTTTATGTTTAGACCTACTCTGACTCCATCTGTAAAACTTGTTCTAATTTATACCCTACGATTTACTCTAGCCCTGTGATTTCCCCGCCCCCCACGCCTGCCTGCCAGCAGAACTCCCCTTCGTTTAAAGCGCCGTGATTTGGGCCTGGTGCCTCCTAAAACCGTGTCTTCTCAGGAGAGAAGTGTGCTTGGCACAGCTTCCCTGGCTGCTCTCTGAGCCGTGGCCTGGCTGCTGAGTCACTCACGAGCCCAGGCCTGCCCTCCGGTCCCCAGGCAGGTAGTTTAACCAGACAGGAATCACGGTCTTCAAATGCTGGTGCAGAGACCGTTGCAAAGGACAGTCCACAGAAGTAAAGGCTCCATCTGACGTTTTCCTCTCGTACAAGCGCCCTGACTTGGTGGGGGAAGTGAGGGAGGTTGGGCTGCAGGCAGGCGTGGGCGGTGTATTTTATGTTTCTAGCGAGCTGGCCCTTTGAATGGAACAAAGGCTACAAAACATTTACTGCAGAGATTAGGGCTCTGGGCTAAACATAAAAATAGTGTGGTGTGTAGGGTTTGGAGATGAGGTGCTGTGCCCTCTGGCTAAGTGGGTTACCAAGCACCCGGTGTGCCTGGGGTGGGGCTGGGGTCCCTGAGGGCAGGGGTCCCCGTACCTCGGGAACCCTGCAGTCACTCCCAGACCGGTTTCCAACCTCAGATCTGCGAGTCTTTAGATCCCTGTAAGTCTGGCTGGTCCACGTTCTGCAAAATGATCGAACCTTCTGGAAGGCCTGTGGGAGGAGCCCATGCCAGGGGCTGGACCCCCAGCTCTGAATGAGACGGCAGTCTGTGCCCTGGGGAACCCTGGGTCCTGTGTGATGTTCTCAGGGCGGAACCATTCCGGGGCCCGATTTCCCTTTCTAGGGGATCTTCCCAGGCTGCGGGGTAGAGGCTCTCGTGGATAGGGTTCTCCGTGCCCTGAGAAGGATGTGAGGGTTGCTCAGGTGAGGCATGTGGGAGGAGAGACCAGGCTGCAGAGCCAGAGCAGGTGTGAGCAGAGGCCGTCCCCACCGCTGCTGCCCCAGCAATGCTGGTGTGTGTTCCACACCAAGGCGGGGTGGGGGGCAGGCTCACCACGAACGGCCATTACCGGATGCAGCTTATTGTCCGGGAGGAGACCTGTTCCCAGTGGTGCAAGGAGGCCTTGTTGGAGGGAAGGAGCCCCTTCCCCGCTGTCACCGTCTGTCCCCTTGCACTGCGGTGCTTTTCTCCGTAGTCCTGTAAGTGCGTGGACGTGTGTGTGTGTGTGTGTGTGTGTGTGTGTGTGTGTGTCTGCCAGCAGATGCCTGGTCTGTGCTGCGCCCCCAGCACCTGGCACAGGGCCTGGTACCCAGGTGCACCTTGTCAGGGCCGCCCTCATCGGATGGGGCCTGAGTGCCTGATCTCCAAGCCCCACTGTCTGTTTCCAGCCCCAGCTGCTTCTGAAAAGAATCAAATGCATGAGTTGGGCCCATCAGAAGAGGCTGATGGTCCGGGCAGGGAGACAGTGGGAGAATGACTAGGATGCCTGGCCTGGAGGCGGGCTGAGCTGAGGGAGGTACAAGCGGGTTGCCCGTTGAGTTCAAGGGGTGGAGAGCGGCTCCCTGCTGTCTAGGGGTGGGGAGGGGAACGGGCTTGGCCTTGTGCCTGCAGACACTGTGTTCTCCATGACTCCATGTAGCGCCCTGGGCTGACCTGAGCACGGGGACCACACAGCCCGGCGTGTGCGTGAATGTGAGCACACGCGTGAGTGTGTGTTTCCTTCCTGCACACACAGTGCTCCTTTTCTGGCTCCGGCCTCTGCCCCTTCCTTTTCTTTCCCCGTTGGCCCATTTGTTCAGCCAAGGGACTTACCTGGCTCGGGTCAGCCTTGGAGCTCGCCTCGGGCCGCGTGCCAGGCAGTCTGGCTGGACCTCATCCAGAGACCAGGGCCCCCGGGACCCCCTCATGAGTGCTGTTCACAGGGAGGCTAGCGTCTCATCTGTGCCACGGCGGACGTGAGCCCCGCGTGTTTGCCCACGGGGAGGGGTCTCCAGTGGCTTCTGCAGAGCCTTAGTTAATTCACTGACAGTTAGAACTAACTCTAACTTGTTACAAGTGTCTGCGGTGTCCTGGGGGCTAGTCTAAGGCTTTATACGTGTTGACTCATTTTATCATCACAGCAGCCCTCTGGTGGCATATTATCCCCCCTCTTGTGGATGCAGTTGTAGGTGGTGTTCTAGGCCTACAGAGCCGTGTGGGGCAAGGGCCATGTCTGCAGCCGACGCCCACCCTCGACTGGACCCAAACAGAAGTTGAAAGCTGTTCCCACTGGAACAGTCTGTAGACCTTGCGTTCAGTACTAAAGTGGCCAGGGGTCCTGGATACAACTCGAGCTTACATGCTGGGGGGAATTGGCCCAGACCTACGCGGGGCTGAGGTCTTAGCCTCGAGTTAGTTTAAAATGCTCCACTTTTCCTCCTTATTTGGGAAGTCAGTGCTCAGTTGGGAAGGGGATGTGTCGGGGTTGGTGCTGGGAACTTGGTGATGGGATGGTGATGGGGAGAGAAGGGGGTGTTACTTTATCACCGATCTGCTGCAAATGCTGCAGTGAGAACAGGCCTGGCGTCAAGTTCTGCCTGTAGCGAGACTCCTTCCAGCAGCCACCTGCGTGTCTCACAAGAGGGTCTCACTCATGGCTCAGCCATGAGTGGTGGGATGGTGCCTTGCTCTACCGAGTAGGGGCTGCCGATTGCCCGAGGCGGGGAAGGAGCTGGGAGGGGAATGGGGCCTGCAGACCCAGGTGGGGCCCCCGTGCGGGACCCAGCATGCCCCAGGCTGCCCAGCTGCACACACAGCAGTGCCCTCGTTTGTACTGGTGACTGCAGCCCCTGCACGGGAGATGGCAGTGTCACTAGTACTGTCATGTTTTACAAATGAAGATCTTTAGTTCCTGAGTGTCCCGGGGCCCGTATGCCAGTTAGGTAACCCTCCAAGGAAAGGAATACAGTCATATCCCGAGCTGCTTCCTGGGCGGCGGGGAGGAGGGGGGGTTGCCACCGTGCGTCCCTGGGCTTCCTGACACCCATGCGGGGCTTGAGATCCCTGTGATGCCTGGAGAAATGCAGAGACCCCCTGTTGGTCCTCATGGAGGCAGCAGGCTCTGATTGACGGTGGCTGGGTGTTGTTTATCTGATGAACACACACGCCTTCTCCCAGCTATGCCCGGCCAACTCCAAAACCCTGGGTGGTGCTGGGTGGCCATGCCTTGTGCCCACGTGGCCCCGGCACAGTGGTGAACGTGGCTCTCGCCGCCCTGTTGTGTCCGCAGATGTATCTGGGAAGCTGAGGGTCTGGGATACCACGCAGAAGGAGCACCTCTTGAAGTATGAGTATCAGCCTTTCGCTGGGAAGATCAAGGACATTGCTTGGACGGAAGACAGTAAGAGGATCGCAGTGGTCGGGGAAGGAAGGGAGAAGTGAGTCTGGCCTCGACCCCTCCTGCCTGTGTCCCTTGCTTTGCTTTCTTTCCCGCACGCCCCCGGTGGGAGGGGTGCGTTGACGTCGGTGCAGCTTGGGCTGGTGTGTGCTGAGTCCTTTGGGTGCTGGGCTTCCTTCAGGGTGGACTTCGGCAACACACAAGGGAAAACCACACGTAACCACGGGAACCCCCAGGGTTTGTCTCCGGGCCCAGGCACCTTCTCTGATCTGATGTCCTTGGCCCTTTACCTCCCAGAACCCCAGCTGTCCTGCCCACGATCCAGGCAGCAGGAAGCAGGAAAGGGAGCAGGTGAAAGCGATGCAGCTCCTAAGAGTGTTATCGGGTCCCTCCCAGCAGCAACGCCACGACCACACCTGCCGAGAGTGAGGCCAGATGTGTTCCCTAGTTGGGCACACCCCATGGCCACCTTACTGAGGAGGGAGGAGGGGCGACAGGACGCTGGGTGGGCGGCCCCGGGGGGCTGCCGCACTCACGGAGCCAGTGACCAGCAGGGTCAGTACCGCAACCCAGGTGTCTTATTCCGAGTGCGGTCAGGGTTCCCTCCCCGGCACCTCTGCCGCCCTCAATCACTTGTACTTGTCAGACACATATCTTTGTTTCCCTTTCCTAGAGGCTCCTCGTAATGTGTGTTCTGATAGGTGTTCATTCTTCCATAGCTTTTCTTCAGGTCATTCCTGTTGGCCACAAATGGTAACCCAAACAATACATTTTCGTTGACTGTAGACTGCTGGCTGACAGCAAGGCAGCATCTCCGTTCTAGCAGGGGATGGTAACCAATGTGTTTCCTGGTCCCCAGCCCAACCCCAACCCCCCCCATCCACTCCCCCGCCCCCCACCCCTTATTAAAACTGCTGTGAAACTCATGAAGGCTCGAGCTGTTCCCTGGCAGGTGCTTTTAAGGCACCTTCATGTGGGAGGCTCCTTGGGTCTGGGCCATAAGACACAGACGTGCAGTCCCTTCCCAGAGGCACTTGGGACTGCTTCTGCTTGTTCTCCTATCCTTCAGACAAATCCTGGGTGCCATCACTGTTGGCTCTTTTGGGGAGCGTGTATGAAGCACAGTTGTGAGCAGGGCTGCCCTGCCAGCACCACTGCCCTCTGACTGCTGGGGACACAAGTGCCCGTGGTGACCTTCCCAGGACTGACTTTTCTCTCCTGTGACTCCCCTCCTGGGTAAAGGTTCGGAGCCGTCTTCCTGTGGGACAGCGGCTCTTCTGTGGGCGAGATCACGGGACACAACAAAGTCATCAACAGCGTGGACATCAAGCAGAGCCGGCCATACCGCCTGGTGACCGGCAGCGATGACAACTGCGCTGCATTCTTTGAGGGGCCACCATTCAAGTTCAAGTTCACAATTGGCGTGAGTGGGCTTCTCCGGAGGGTGGTTTTCCGGTGAACTTTATGGTTTGTATGTGAAGCCAGTGGAGTCTAGACCTGTTAGAAGCTGATGGCAGAAGGTCACGGGCACCCAGCATTAATGCCAGGGTGGGGCGGGGGTCGCCCTGGGATGATGGGTGTATTTCTGGGTGGGGGTAAGCACAACTGATGCTGTGAGACCAGGCGAGCATCCTGTCCCGGAGGTGCCTTGTTAGAAAGGGGAGCCCAGGCCCAGCGGCAGCCTGCTCTCTAGTTGCACCAGCTTGAGATCCACTGAGCCACCAGAGTGGCAGAGGAGGTGGGCTTCCAGGGATGTCTGGTTTTGTTCCCTCTTGCACCTCCCCGGGAGAGATGATATGGGCAGGGTCACACCTGTAAAGTGACACAGGGTGAGCAGAGTTGGGTGCTTTGCCTGTGGGTATGTGCTCTAAACGCCGCAGTGGAGTGACATAGGTTTTGGGTATAAATGGCTCGGGGCCTCAGTCCCAGCTCTGTATGTGCTCCCTGACTGAGGCAAGTGCCTGAACCCTCGAAGCCTCACCGTTCCCATCTGCAGGATGGGCGTGGAGACATGGACATGAGAGCATTTTAACCATGGATTTGATCTGTGCATGGGGCCCGCAGGCCCAGAGCGGCCCACGATGCTTGTTTCCTGACCTGGGGTCTGAGGCTGGAGCACAGAGGAAGGGCGCCTGGCAGGGCATGGCCCTCAGGCCGGTGTCATGGCAGCCATGGTTCTGAACCTGCCCTCCCAGTTTGTCTTGTGAAAACACTTGAAAGGCAGCCAGCACCAGGGGTGGAGGTGGAAGTGACCGCGCTGAGCCGCAGCGCGGAGGATGCGCGGTGCTTTACGGCCAGCTCTTTCCTCTGGAGGCGGCTGGGCTGGGGTTGGCCGAGGTCTGGGGACGTGTCTCGAATGTTACTGGCTGGCTGAGGAGTCCTGTTAACTTTGATGACAATGCAGTAAAGCCCAAAGAGCAGGCAGGGCGTGGCCGGGAAGGCAGTGATGGTCCTCGGTGGGTCCCCAGGGGTGGTCCCTGGGGACAAGACTTGGGCCGTGGGCAGCATGTCCAGACACAGGTAGGTCTCGGCTCAGTTGCAGAGGGGCTCTCCAGGTTACCTGTTTGTAGTAAAATGGGGTTGGATTCATCCCGGGGCTACCGAGTGGGACCTGGCTGGCTTCTGCGCCCTGCAGGGTGGGCAGCCTGGAGTCCCTCCCAACACCCCGCATCTCCCAGAGGCTGACTCCGGGGCTGCTGCTCATGGGGAGGTGGTGGCACTATGTTGGAGGCCATGGTTCAAGGTCGATGTGTTTTTAGTGGGATAAAGTACCCTGGGACACCGGTGAGTCAGGCTGAGTCAAGTACTTGGGCTTCCTGCTCGGCACCCAGGGGAGGAGGGAGGGGAGGTTTCCTTGGCAGCGAGAGGCCGTCCCAGCGCGTACCCGTGAAGTAGCCCTGCTCCCCACGCCCGCCACACGTGTTCTGTTTGGCTTCACGTGGCCATAATCTGGGCTGTGGATGGGCGGGGCTCCTTTCCCTGTCCCCCCCCCCAGAAGGATTCATTTCCTCCTTGCAGATGTGGGTTAAACCCTGCACGGAGCGGTTCGGTGGCGGGTGACTGGAGCCAGGATTCGAGTCCAGAGTTGTCCCGAATCTGTGCCCCTCACCACCCTGCCAGGCTTTCCCGTGTGCTCACTTGGGGACTTGTCCGCAAAGGTTTTTCCTCTTTCCGTTTTCCTTTCTTTCATAGATTTTTTTTTTTTTTTTTTTTCGGTACTCGGGCCTCTCACTGTTGTGGCCTCTCCCGTTGCGGAGCACAGGCTCCAGACGCGCAGGCTTAGCAGCCATGGCTCACGGGCCCAGCCGCTCCGCGGCACGTGGGATCCTCCCGGACCGGGGCACGAACCTGTGTCCCCTGCATCGGCAGGCGGACTCTCAACCACTGTGCCACCGGGGAAGCCCTTCCTTTCTAACTTGAGAGCGCTGCCCTCACCCTGTGGCCCTGGCAGGCACCTGTCTCCAGGGTGGGCACACAGCTTGTCCTCAGGTCTTCCTGCGTAAGGACCTAGTGAGAGATCAGAAGGAGCTGTGGACCAAGAATGGGGGACACGGGGTGGCAGCCAGTGCTGCAGGTTGTGGCTCTGCGGCCCTCCAGCTGGCCGTGCCTCTGGGCCCCCGAGAAACGGGGTGAAGATGACCCTCCTCCAGCTGTGGGGACGACAGGAGAGATGCTGGTGGACGTCTCAGTGTCCGTCAGGAATTGTTGGGTTTCTTTCTACTGGAAAGGACTAACAGGCTCATTTGGCCTCAAGCAGGAAGGACAGGAGGACACTCGGGTCCCCCACACCCACCTGAAAAGCCTTGTAAGACGCTGACAACTTGAGATCAGCCTGTGACTTTTCCATGTAACCGCCCTAGGCCCCTCACGGCCGCAGAGTAAAGCTGTAGCATGCAGGGCTGCCCTTCCGTCCCGTTCCAGCTCCTGCCACCTTCCTCTTGACCTTGTTCAGGACCATGGGGTAAGGGGTGATTATGTTAGGAGCACAGAGGGGTCGAGTTCAAATTGCTGCCTCAAAAAGGAATAAGTGGTGTTCCGAATTTCAGTACAGGCCAGAACAACTCCAAGGAGGCTCAGCCCCGCATGGAAGGAAAGCAGTGTTGCAGACACGTGGGGCGGCCGTGTGGAGCAAGTCAGGCCACCCGTCCTCCCTGCTGGCCTGAGTGCAAGGGTCCAGTTGCTTTTCCTTCTTGTTCATGAGTTCGTTAGCTTAAACCAGCTTCTCATGGTGGCAGAGTGAGAGTGAAGATGAAGCTGATTCATGGCCCAACTTTAGCCGGACTGCCCTGGTTCCCGCCTGGTCCTCTGTCCTTGTTTACCTGAACCTGAAACGGGCTGAGAGGCTGTAGGAACACCAGGTGGAAGACACTTTCCCCTGGAATTAGCCCCAGTCCACCTGGGGCAGTGACTCCAGGGTCACAGGGGACCGGCTGTGGGACAGAGGCCATGGACAGCACGGTGTCCACCTCTGGTGTCCTGTGCGCAGGGGTTTAGGTTCCCCTTTGAGGCCCTAAGGGTGGCCTGAAAAGAAATGGGCAGGTGGACCTTGCCTCTCCCGTGGAGCCTTCTTCCTGCTGAGTGCATTCCTGTGATAGACACGTCTGGATGTGTAGTAACAGGCCCCACTAAGCGTCTCTAGCTCACCCGTGTGTCTGTGCACCTGGCCTGCTGTGGCCTTGGGCGAGTTTCTATGCCTCTCCAGCCTCTGCGTCTTCCTCTGTCAGGTGAGCAGGTTGGCTGCCCAGGTGACCGCAGACACTCCTAGAGGGGGCGCCTCTGAGGGCTGTGTCCACAGTACGTGGGATAGCGTGTGTCTGATGAAATGATTGCTCAGAGCAACAAGGGTCAGGACTCTTATTTGCCCTGGGCCTGCTTGTCAGTCTGTGACCGTGTGATCTGGACTGGAAACTACCTGCCGCATCTGCCCAAGCCTCTGAGAACAGGTCACCCAACCGCACCTGGCGGCGAAGGGGACGCCTGGCCTTCCCTCCTCCGCGCGGGTGGGCTGCACAACCTGTCACCTGTGTGTCTCACACGTTACCTGACGGGGAGTTACACTTCCTTCTAGGAATCTCTGTCTGCTGTTATTACAAGTATCACCTTCCTAGACAAGTAAAATTTGAGCTTTAAAATGCAAGGTTTTCTGGTTGTTTTTTTCCTGTTCCCTGTGTCCTTACAACAGGGCAGAAAACGGAAGTTTGAGTTGAAGTGTGTATCAGGTGCCCGCCTTGCACTGGCCCCAACACACCCGCACGCGTGTGCGCGCGCGCACGCACGCACGCACGCACACACACACACACACACACGGCCCCTGTGCCGGCTTTTCAGAAAGCTGTGTGTGTGTCTGGTTGTTGTGCCGGGAGGTCAGCAGGGTCGGGGTCGGTCTCCTTCCCGGTGAACTCCTGAGCCGATGGCAGGGAGTGACCCGGCAAAGCTCCGTGGGTGGTCAGTGGCCCAAAGAGGATTAGAAGGAGCCTTTCATCCCTTCATCAGGTCCTCTTTCTCCAGGGGAAAGTGGTAACTGGGCAGGCAGATCTGTGCTGGGTGACGGGAAAGGCAGGGCGAGGGATGCGGTGCTGCCCTTCCAGGCACTTTAAGGGAGGACCTCGCAGAGAGAACAGGGAGCCCGGTTTAGGAGGGTGCGGTGGCCTGAAGGGGAGGGCGAGGCAGCGTTCCAGGTCGGGGTGGACGCCCACTTTTGGAGTGCGGACCGTGGAGGCACATGCTGCTCTCGGTAAGGCAGCGGGGTGCTGGGCACGGGCGTCTGAACTGCTTGTCCCTCCACAAGCCTGCGACGAGGGAGTGCGGCAGGTGGGCACAGGGCATTTCAGTGTGAGGGTAGGAGCCCTGCTGCAGGGCACAGCTGAGGCTGGTGGAGCCGGGAGGGCTCCCAGGGACACCTGAGCTGACGGGCTGGTCACGCCGTGGTGCCCAGTGGTGCTGCGTCCCTGTCAGTGACGTGGACTTGGGTGCATTACCTAATGATTGCTAATTGCTCCCATCTCGGGTTTCTCAGTGCTGAGGGGGAGGGGTAATGACAGGGTGAGGGAGGTAATGATGGGGGGACAGGTGATAACAGGGTTGGGGGGTGATTACGGTGGGGAGGTTCCAGCCAGAGCTCCGCTTGGTTGTGACTGAGGCCGGGCGGGACAACCCCACCCCCGGAGGTGGCCGCCTGGAGTGGTGCTGCCCCTCCAGGACAGTTAGCAGGGACGGGGGCCAGGAGCCCAGCCCACTCGTCTGAACCGCCCCCCCCATGATATTTCCCCAAGCCCGTTCCTTCCTGGTCCTCCGGCCTCCCCTCCCTGTGGACCAGGCTATTTTTAGCCCTCATTTTTTTGGTTAATGGACTGTTCACTGTTCCTCCCTTTAAATGGGCTATTTCAGGAGCAGACATCAGTCTCCTGCTCATTTGGCCTCTTGGCTCAAGTTGCAAGAAAACCTGACAGGGAGAACTTTCTAAAGCCACAGCGCCTGGTCCCCAGGGTGGGCGTCTTCCCTGTCCAGTCTGAACCCCGGGAGCCCGTGTTGTTCTGGGCCTGGGGAAGGGCACCCTGCCCCTGGCGGGGAGACAGACGACAGACACGTCCACATGCGTGACGTCCCCTGTAGCACCAGGGGCGCAGAGGGGGGCAGGTGGTCAGGGGAGCGGGGGCAGTGGCGTAAGCAGGGTGGCTCTGGCCTGGTGTCTGTGCTGCCCCGCTGTGGCACCCTGACCCCTGAGCTGGGTGGGTGGGGGGGCCGGTCCTGTTCTCTCAGGGAACCACTGTGCCTAGAGTTTGACGAGTTGGAACTGCAGTGTAGCCGAGGGTCCCTCTGGTTCACGGCGTGTTCCTGACGCCGCCCACCGCAGCCCCCCTTCAGCCCCATGGTCTGCTCCACCCAGGGGAGCTCTCGGCACCCCCAGTTCTCGGGGGGTCTGGCCGGGGCTCCGTCTGTCCCAGGGAGCCGGCCCCAGCCTCCTCCCCCGGAGCAGCAGGGCCGGGTCAGCCAGTAGAGGTCAGGACAAGAGGACCAGACGTTTGGGCAGTTGTGTGGGAGGTTTTGTCACTTAAGAGTTTTGCCTTTGACCTCCTCCAGGAGGAGCTGTGTCTGCCTGTCCATCCTCCCCTTCCCACAGAGTGGTCCTGGGGGGATTGGGAGAGGCCTGGGGGCTTTGTCTCAGCAGCCCTCCCACCACGGGCTCTGAACCACCCGAGGGACAGAGGGCCCCGGGCCCTGGCTGTGCAGCTGGCTCCCCGCCCGGCTTGCCTGCCTCCTGGCCAGGGCCCAGGGCCAGCTTGCTCGCATAGAGAGCTCTGGACGAGAAACCGTAGACTGGGCTCTCAGAACCCAGCCTCTCCAGGCTCCTGTCTCCTGTAGAAGGAAGAGTGCCCGAGGCTCCCCAGGGCCGCCCGAGGCTCCCCGGGGCTCCTCGAGGTGGTAGGATGATGGGTGAGTGACAGTCATGGGGGAAGAACAGTCAGAGGGCCTGAGAGATCCCAGTTTGGAAAGATCATTGCTTTTGTTGCGTTGTGCGCCTCCTGGGAAATGGCCGTCCTCCAGCTCAGAACACAAACCCTAGAGCAGGAAAGCTCGGCCGTGGAAGCAGGATAGATGTACCCGAGAGACCAAGAAGGCGAAACAGGCCTTGGCTGTGGGGGGATAACCCAGGCTCTGCCTCCATCTTCACGTGGTCTCCCTGTGCCTGCACCGAGTCCGAATCTCCCTCTTCCCATAGGGACACCAGTGGTGCCGGATCAGGGCTCACGCTAAGGCCCTCATCTCACCTTGAGTACACCTGTAAAGACCCTGTTTCCAATAAGGTCACATTGACGGGTACTGGGATGTCAACCTACCTTTTCAGGACACAAGTCAACCCATAACGTTACACAGTCAAACACATGCAGTTCCTACCA
Organism: Orcinus orca; assembly: GCF_937001465.1. Lineage (NCBI taxonomy): Eukaryota > Metazoa > Chordata > Mammalia > Artiodactyla > Delphinidae > Orcinus > Orcinus orca. The sequence continues at coordinate 116,893,552 of NC_064562.1, forward strand.
CCCCAGCAGCTCCTGTTCTAAAATTGTTGGTGGTTTACCTTGATGGGTGCAGGTGATGCACTTTGAGGTGAATTGCTTTTCCTGCAGGTTGGGCGTCCATGGCTGCAGGGGCAGTTTACCCCACGTACCTTCAGGAGAGTTGATAGCTAACGCTTCCTGCGTGCTTGCAGGTGGGGTGGGAGAGCAGCCAGGCTTTGCATGGGTGGCTGGTGGGGTTTTCAGAGGATCATTCTCTGATGCAGACCCTTCTTGACTGAGGAAAGAATGAGTTCATTTACTTACTCAGGTAACAGAATCGCCCCTGGAGATCACATCTCCTCAGTCACTCAGACTCTTGTTCCCACAAAGGTCATCACCACTGTTTAATTTCTTGAAAACCTCAGTTTGTTCAGCAAATGCCTGCTGAGCACCTGCCGTGTGCCGGGCCCGGGCCAGGCCCTGGGGACTCGGGGATGAGGCCTCACGGTCCTGGCCTCATAAGCCTAAGGGTTCCGGCCTTGAGCCCCCTTCCAGGGCTGGAGGGCGGGTGGGGGGTGTTACTGTCTACGGAGCTCAGGGAGCACGTCACAGCGGAGGGAGGCCTTCCAGGCAGAGATGCACCCGGCCACGGCGGGCGGGCTGGGACTCACGCTGAGCTCTAAAATCTTCTGTGGACCGGCATCCACACGCGTGGTGGTTGTGGACCGCGTGGTGCATAGAGAGCTTTCCTGAACTGCCTGTCACCGGATAACTGTCCCACTTCCTGCAGGACCACAGCCGCTTCGTCAACTGTGTGCGGTTCTCTCCTGATGGGAACAGATTTGCCACAGCCGGGGCCGACGGTCAGGTAAGGGCTGCGGGTCCTGGAGGGAGGGGTTCGTCTCTTGGTCCTCTGCGATGGTTCAGAACAGGCAGACTTAGTAAAGCTGGTGTCGATGTACAGTTCCCTCCTTCCCCCTCCTGGGATGCAGCTCAGTTAAGGGGCTTTGTCCTCAAAGCATGGTAGACCCGTCTCTCCATCTCTCTCTCCTTTTAAAGGAGCTCGAAACTCATCTGTCTCTAGATTCTTTGTTGTAAGAGCCACAGTCTTGATGCCTCCCTCTTGATGGTGGAGCAGGAATGAGGAGCTCATTTAGCGTGCCAGCATGCTGGGCCTCCACACGCGCACGCCTGATCTGCATCTGTTTGTGTTTCCTGAAAGATCTACATCTATGACGGGAAGACGGGGGAGAAATTGTGTGCCCTGGGAGGAAGCAAGGCTCACGACGGCGGCATTTATGCTGTAAGTATGGGTCCGTGTTCACAACGTGGTCTGTGGTCGTGATCGGGCCGTGTCTGCGTTTATTGTCATCTGTACACACGTGTTAAAGTTGGAAGCTTGAGATGGGGGGTTAGAAGTAGGGGCAGTGGCAGAGACCTTCAGGGTCACGTGGGACACGGTGACGTGGCCTGGAGAGGCCCGTGGCCAGGATGCTCATCCTGTCCTTGCCCTGGTGTGTCCCACCACCTTCTGGGCCATCCTCCCTGCTCAGAAATGGGGGCTGTGGACAAGCTGCTGTCTGAGTCTCTTCCCCCTCTGGAGTGCTTGACCCATGACCACCATTTGTTTGAGTAGGTCAGCTGGAGTCCCGATAGCACCCACTTGCTTTCTGCTTCCGGAGACAAAACGTCTAAAATTTGGGACATCAATGTGAACTCTGTTGTCAACACGTTTACCATGGGCTCCAACGTTCTGGACCAGCAGCTGGGCTGCTTGTGGCAGAAGGACCACCTCCTCAGCATCTCCCTGTCCGGCTACATCAATTACCTGGACAAAAACAACCCCAGCAAACCTCTGCGGGTCATCAAGGTATGGCCGGGCTGTGGAGCTGCTGTGTGTGCAGGGGCTGGCTGGAGGGGAGGTGGGCGCCCGGCCAGACGCAGGGCAACTGAGGTGAGGTGAGGTGAGGCCCAGCGGAATGGCAGGATGCTGGTTGCTTTGGGGATGTGAGTTTAGCAGAGGCGGGAGGCCAGATGCCACGTTCCCCTTTGAGCTACCGTGAAGCTGGATGCTCGGGGCCTGGGGTTCAGGGCAGAAGCCCATGCCCCTGCTGTCAGGGGGGATCAGCCTCCCCCAGTTAGGAGGCCACTGGCTGTGTCCGCTCGTGAGGCAGGACCAGGAAGATGCTGAAGCCCAAGACAGGGCACGTCATGGGGCATCACCGCAGACGTGGGTGGCCAGCAGGCCTTGGAGCTGGGCCTTGACAGTGTGCGGGGTTTGAACGTGGGAACGGGTGTGGGCAGGCACTTGTCCTCTGTGGTTAGAGCAGGGCAGGCATGAGGGGGTGTTGGGGAGTGGGAGGAAATGGACAAGTCGGTCCGAGGTGCCGAGGCGTGAGGTTTGGGCAGCGGGGAGTGATTGGACGGCCTGCCTCCCGTCCTCGTCTCCCAGAACGGCTCACTCAAGGTTGGCTGATCACCAGGGTCTGCCCTGAGTGTCCGCTCCAGTGGGGACTGTTCTTGCCCCTCCGTCAGCCCTGGAATTTTTGGCCTCTCAGGAAATCGCAGCCAGACTAGAAGCTCCTGTGTCCTGGGGCCCTGCTGGGGCACTGCCCATGGCAGACCTGCTTCTGCTGGAGGGTGGGCTGCGGTGGGAACTCGGGGTCGGCCTCGCCTGCTCTGTCACCCTGGACGAGCTGTGCCCTCAAGGGAGGGGTTTCCAAGCCCAGCTCCACGCTGCACCCCGTCCTGGTAGCTGAAGCTCCTGGGGCCAAGCCCCAGTGCTTCCTCACAGCCTGCTCGCTCAGCTGCCTCAGGGCTCTGCAGACAGGCTCTGGGAGACGGCTGGGCCCTGCGGGCTTGGGGTTGGCCAGCCTGGGACTGTTCCCCTCAGGCCCAGTGAGGGCCAGCTGCCCGGCCCTGCAGCGCTTTGTACATCCCATCCCACAGTCTCTGAGGTCGTGGCCCTTGTGGACTCGGTGTGCAGATGACCTTGCCCAAAGGAAGGGGCCGAGCCTGGCTGTCTGCCCCCTTAACCCTGTGTGACTAGCTCGTGAGGCCCAGGTGGGCTCGGTGCCTGCTGCATCCCATTCAGGTGGGGCGTTGCTGACGGGAAGGGCTGATCCAGAGCGACAGCTGCTTCGGCCCTCAGTGCTGGCCCTGCACCCTCTGCTTCCACAGAGGTTTATCTGACTTGGCCCTGAGGATGGAGCCATTGGGGCCACTTGCTCCACAGGCTTCCAGCCCAGTGTGATGAGTGTAAAGTGAAGGTGTATACATCCTGGCACAGAGCCCAGGGGAGCTGGGAGGGGTCCCCAGCGCAGTCACTTCTCTGGGCCTCCATGCAATGGGGAGAAATTGCTGGAGAGAGTCAGGCGTTACTGTCCACTTGCTTCCTCTGCCCAGAAGAGCAGCTTCCCGTGAGCCGCCCTGATGCTGGGCTCGGGTGGCTGTCCCAGGCATCGCCCCATGTCTGCTGGCGCCCTGGGAGTGATGGAGGCCTGGGCCTGACTGCTCCCGCTGATGTCACTGTCGCCGACAGCATAGGCGCTACTAGCCAGGCTCCTGTCCCCCACCCCCAGGTCAGCTCAGGAACCTCATGGGCGTTTACAGTTGTCAGAGAAAACATCCCAGCCCTCCTGCGCACACGTGTGAGTCCCGAGCAGTGTTTGGTGCTAATGTCGGGCTGTGAGTGAGCCCAGGAACAAGCTGGAGTTAGAAGAACATAGTTAGAATAGCGGTTCTCAGCCCCGGTGCACCTTGAGATCACCTGGGAGCTTCCGCAAAGGGCTTGATGCCTCTGTACGGGCCCAGTGGGATGCGGTCAGAGGCCAAGACCGTAGGGATGGCTCTTAGGTGCTGGTACTTTTAAGATGCACCCAGGTGACCCTGCGGCTCAAGCTTGAAGGGGCATCAGTCACCTGAGCCAGGCTGCTTGTTAGAACACGGTAGGTGGGCGACACCCCGGCGCTCAGAGGGTTCATCTGTGGGACACGGGAGAGCTCCATTCTTCACAAGTTCCCGGCGAGGCTGCTGCCCTAGGCGGGGGGCGTGCACAAGTCGCCAGGCATCTTGTTGAGCGCAGGTTCTCAGTCTCCAGGCTGCATGGGGCGACACTCCGGGTGAGGCCAGCACTGGTCTGAGGACCACGCTTTTAAGTAGCAGGGCCGGTGGGTTGCTGCCCTGTGGAAAGGACTCGGGGTCTGTTCACTGGTTCTCCCGTCTCTGAGAACGGTGTATACCTTTCTCTGAAGATACACACCACACTGTGGCAACAGTCAGCAAAGCTCAGAGGGACCCGCCTGCCTCTGGTGAGGGGAAAGAACTGTGATTAGACCAAACCTCCGGGTTGTTTCCATCCAAGGAGCAGTTATGGGGGAGGCTAAGTGCCTTTCTTGAAGCAGACAACTGGTTGTAAATGAGTGATCTGGGCCCACCATGTTGCCGGTCGGGGAAATTGTGGGGCCCCAGCCCTGGGACAGCCTCCGGGGGAAGGGGAGAGCTGGGAAAGAAGAAACCTCACGAGCCAGGGGCTGGAGCCGGAGCCGCGAGCTGTGCTCCTGGGTAGAGGATGAACCGTTAGCAGCACCTGGGACCTCCTGGGCCTCCGAGTGGCCTGGGGGTCCCCCTGCTTCTGCAAGGGTTGGTCCCTCCCAAGACTACTCCCCACTACTGCTGCCTCCCCTCGGGTAGGGGCTCACCCTCTGTGGCCGTTTCCTCCTTGTGTGGGGAGGGAGGGTAGCTGGGTCCGTCTGCACAGACCGGGTGCGCTGTTGGGGCTTCCACTAGACCCCCATCCTCCACCCAGGTCGGGTTGAGTGCCTCGGTGGGGAGGCCCGAATGTCGAGGGTTTGAAGGGTTTGTCAGGTGGTCGCTCAGCTTGGGGCTGTTTTGGGCCCACCGGGGCTGTGGCGTTGAGGGCTCTGCCTCCCCTCCCAGGGGCTTAGCCGGTGGAGAGCATTTGACAAGCACAGGCAGGATGGCATGTCCTGAGTCACCCCCCCCGCCTGTCTCCTCCGCAGGGCCACAGCAAATCCATCCAGTGCCTGACGGTGCATAAAAACGGCGGCAAGTCTTACATCTACTCTGGGAGCCACGACGGACACATTAATATCCTTTGACTCACAGCGCTGGCTCTGGGGCCCCTGGCAGGAGAGTCGGGAGTTTCCTGTTCCCACGGTGCCGGAGGCGAGACCAGCCGGCTGGCAGCCACAGGGCTCCTCTGACCGGTCTTGGCTGCCGGGAGGTGCCGTGTCCGTACTCGGGGCCTCCAGCTCCAGGCCGCGGCCTTGACCTGGTGGGTCACGTAGTGCGGCCTTGAATGGTTGCTGGACCTCCCTGAACTTGAGCTGCTTCTCCCCGTCTGTGACCTGGTGTCGGCCTCTTCCCTCTCACGAGCAGCAGCAGAATCGACATGTGTTAGAATCCCAAAGGACTTAGAGCCTTTTGGGAGAGTCCCTTTATTTTAAAAATGGGGAAAGTGTAGCTCAGATGCCTCAAGTGCCTTCCCCAACGTTGCACCGCTTGGCGACGGCTGAGCTGGGCGGGAACCGAACCCCCGCTCCCCGCTGAGGGGCTTTGCAGTCCCTCTGAGACGTTCCCGGCAGCCCATCCAACCTCCTCCTCCCAGGATGGCGACCGTGGGAGGGGTCGTCTGAGGGGCCCGCCTCAGTGCGTGTGTCGTGGCTGCGAGAGAGGCCTGCCCTCGTGCAGCCTGGCTCCTGGTCCGCGGCTGCCCTGCCTCCTGGAGGGGCTGTTCCAGACCCCCTGCTTCTCCCACCTCCGCAGACCCGCCTGGTCTGTAGGGTTTCCTCCCTGGGAAGGTCTCCCTCAGCCCCGAGGGAGGAGGGCAGAGAAGTCACCCTCCACCCCATCATACGTAAGGAGATGGTACAGCGGAGGGTCTTGCCCAGCGTCCCCCCTCCTGGAGCCGCTCCTTCCTCCCCACTCATACGTTAACCTCCTGCGGTATCGATGGCTGGCGGTCCCTTCACAAGACCATGTCAGGAGTGGAATATACATGCAGCTTCCTAAGGGAACAGTCTTCGGTGCAAATGACACTCTCATTTGTTGATGTAAAAAGAGAACCTTGTAACTTAAAACACCTCACACCTGAGCCCCTCGAGCTGAGAGTCCACACGCTGGCCCTGCCCAGGTGGGTCAGCCCCAGGCCCATTTACCTGGTGGCACCTAGGTGGCCATTGGCTGAGCCACGGGGCGCAGCCAGCCTCCTGCTGAGGACCATGGGCTGGACAGCAGGCTAGAAAGAGCCGGGGGAGGGGGGCTGTGTTTTGGCCCAGTTACGCAGGGTCCCAGGGAAAGGTATCTTCCTTCTGAGCCCGCTCTCAGAGGGAGGCGCTGTGCTGTTGCATTGTTACAGGGCCGCGCAGTCCTGTGAACTGCCCGGTTCCTGTTCTGAAGACGGGCGGACTGTGTCTAACTGGGTGTGTGGGGTTGTAAATGGCCTACTGGCCCTCTCCCCAGAACGTCTGCTGCCTGAAATTCGGAGTTGGACATGCACAAGGAGTCCCCCAGGCCCGGGACAAGGGCCTGGCTGCAGCCTCCCTGGGGGGCTCGCGCCACGCCCTGGACGTCAGGCTCTTCCTTAACCCCTGCTCCACATTACTGGGATTCAGAGACGGGGGAGAACGACTCCTTCGCCGGGAAGGGCCACACGAACCAGGTGTCCAGGATGACCGTGGACGAGTGCGGGCAGCTGGTGAGCTGCAGCATGGACGACACGGTGCGGTACACCAACCTCACGCTGCGGGACTACAGGTGAGAGCTGCCTGGGGCCAGTCCGTGCCCCTCCCTGAGCACGTCCCTGGTGAAGCCCTCTGCGGGGCCGGGCTGCTGCCCTGAGCCTCGGCTCATGAGAGGACCCGGGGCAGAGCCACGGCCTGGTCACCCGGTCGCAGGGGCCCATTCACTGGGCCTTGGGGACGCCACACTTGCCAGTTACGTGGAATTTTTCTCCATTTACCATTTTCAAGAAGTTCTTTGCGTGTGCAACTTTTTCTAGTTCGTGTTTTCATAGTTTTAACCAAAAGTAAAGGTAACACAGTTTTCACCAATTAGAAGTACCAGGTTTTTTTATTTTAATTGCCCTGCAGAGGAGACTGGTTATGACTGCGGGCGGGTGGGGTCAGAGCTCAGTTTTGTCTGTGCCCGGGGAGTTCCGGGGTCTCCAACTGGTGGACGTGGGCAGAAGCCAGGACAGGGCAGCTGTGGGGGCGGCACTTGGCACAGATGCGTAGGAACAGGGAGTGATCCCTTCACTTCCTCTCGCCACCCGCTTCCCCTCGTCCCAGCCCCCATCGTGACTCCGCATCTCTCTCCCAGAGGCTGAGTCTTCCCTTACCCCCTCCTGTGTTTTAGCAAAGGCTCATGCAGTAGAGATCAAGGTGGAATTTCCTTGAGTCACCCGAGTGCTGTGGTCCTGCAGTGAGTGTGTATTTACCCACCCTGTGCCCCTGGAGACTGAAATAACGACTTCCTCCTCTCCACAGCGGACAGGGAGTCGTGAAACTGGACATCCAGCCGAAGTGCGTGGCTGTCGGCCCCGGGGGCTACACTGTGGTCGTGTGCATCGGTCAGGTATGGCTCCCACCCGGGTTCAGTTCAGGCTGACGCTGCGCAGTGTCTGGTCCCCGCGTCCCCTCTCAGGCGCATTCAACCCCGTTTCTACTGAGCCCCGTTTGCGTGTGCTGAGGGCTTCCCACGTGTTCACTGAATCCTCTGGAGTCCTATCAGTCAGGCATGGCGTCATCCCCACCTTACAGGTGAGGAAACCAAGGCACAGAGAGTAAGTTGCCCAAAGTCTGCGTCTAGCAAAGGGCCGAGCTGGGATTTGAACCCGGGCAGCCTGGTGAGAGCCTGCGCTCAAGGGTCACGCACCCTGCACATCCCTCGCCCACGAGGCCCACGAGAGGCACGGCCCAGGCAGCTGCGTCCATTCACATTCGAATCCCAGCCCTGTAGCATTGGGGTGGTGTGGCTTCGGGCATTTTCCTCACCCTGTCTGAGCTTTAGTTTTCTCATCCCTCGCAGCTCACGGGGAGGATTATGAGGAAGTGTGTGTCGGGCTCCTTGTGCCATCTCCATGAGCGAGGAGGCTGATAGTGACCGTGACTCCCTGAGGCCACGTGATGGGCGGGTGGCGTAGAGGGCCGCCCCTCAGCACAGGGGGGTCTGGCGTTCAGCCCCGCAGCCTGGGTTCTATTCAAGGCGGTAAGGTCTCTACACGCCGTCTCCTGGAATTTCTGGAACAAAGCACCCTTGACTGAGACCCAAGCCTGACCCACTTTATCCACGATCCTGCTCTGCAGCAGACGCCATCTGTCAGCGGGCTGGGCATCCCAGCGTGCAGATCAGAGGAGGCAGGTGTGACGGAGCCCCTGCCCACTGGCACAAGTGGCAGACCCACCGCCGAAAGCTGTCATTCAGATCTGGCACCCCTCCTCCATTCTGGGAGCTTCAGTGCTTTGGGGAGAGTGGATTCCTGTGTGTCCTAGATAACACGAACCTCCTGTCAAGCAGTTATTGCAGACAGCCTGGGCAGTCAGCAGGGGCGCAAGAGGAATCAAGGGCCGTGAGCGCCTTAGCAAGTGGGGGAAAGACTGGACGAGGACCTTCTAGAAGGACGGGCGGGAAGGCTGCCGCTCCATGGAGGGGGCTCCCCCAGCCTCGTGTCTGAGCACCTGGCCTGTAGGTGAGAGGTGAGACCTTGGGCTCTGCGGCCTTGCTCGGCCTCCCACACTGGCCTCAGATTCCTGTCTGGAGCTGCGGTCGGGACAGGCTGTGGCCTCTGAGGCTCACGCTGGGCTCACGTGGGGAAGTTCAGGGAAGAGCCGCCTGGGGCTCTGCTCGGGAGGGGCTGGCGAGTGCAGGGTCCAACCCCCAGGTTCCAAGGAGTCCAGGGCCCACGGGGTCAGGTGTGACCATTGTCCTGTGATGCACTGTCTCTGCCCTGGTTCCCTAGGGCGTCCTGACCCGAACTCCCCATGGCTGGTCACAGGGTCCGCACAGTGTCCTGGAGGGGCCCGCGATTTTAGGTCAGGGGACAGCCACGTTCAAGTGTTGCCTCTGAGGCAGATTTGGGCCAGTGCCCTCAGGCTTCCCCTGTCAGGTGTAGGTGGGTAAGTGCGCTTCCGGAGTCGGGCAGGTGATGCAGGTGAATGTTTCTCAAGGTGCGTTTTCTGTAGCAAATTTGCGGGAGGGTGCTGCCGCCCATCCGCCTGGTGCTTCTTTGCCTCCCCTACCTGACAGCACAGCCCGCAACGCACCCCGAGGGCGGGGAGGGGCCTGCTTGCCCTTGGGACAGCTGGTGGTTTGAGCAGGGATGTGATGGCGTGAAGCCAGAGCTGTCACAGAGGCTACCCTGTTGGGGACGGTCCAGTGAATTAGAACCAGGAGGGTGTAGCGAGGGGCGAGAGGGGGTGAGGACGTGGAAGGTCACCGTGCCAGGCGGCCTTGGGCTGTGCGCCAGAGGGCAAAGGCACACTGTGGCTGCCAGGGCGGGGCTTTGGGACCCCATGGCCCTGAGAGCTGCGGGGCTTGCATCTCATTTGCTCCTATTCACCGGGAGGTGACCCTGCCATGCCAGGGACAGACACACCGCGCTTAGTTAGGCGCGTGGCTCCCACACGGTGGGCTGTAGCTGCTGTTTTTGTTTGCCTTTGCTAGGCCCGGTGTTTATTCTGAGCCCTGCATTCCGTCTCCGTGACGTCTAGGCACTGCTGGGTTCTTACCCCTAGGAGGCCAAGGCTCAGTTCAGTTCATGAACCGGTGTGTGTGACCCATCCCATCCCCTCCACCCCGCCAACCCCAGCAGCAGGGGGCTGAGCCGGGCCATCAGGGCGCCTCAGTGGGGCCTGCACACCCGGGCGCTCAGCCCCGTCCGTGGACCGTGTGCTGCCCTGTCAAGTAGGAGGGAGCCAAGGCAGGTGCTGCCTGGGACAGCGCAAGGGGGTGGTGCACTGGGTGCCTCGGGCCACTTCACCGTGAGCCGTCTGTCCTGTCCTCCCTTCCCTTCCGGGGCTGAGGGCTAGCGGAGAGCCTCGCGGCGCTGTTGCCTACCTGCTGTAGTCAGCACCTGGGTTCCCTCCCAGCAGGTGGGGTGCCAGCCCTGTGTCCCTGGGCTGCGGGGACTCACGCACGGACATCATCAGTTTTTTCACACACCACGGGTCAAGGTCGCAAAGGGTGTTTTTTGGACCCGAGAAGCCAGAACTTGGAAGTCTAGCCTGTCCTGTTCATTTCCCGTGTCAGCTTATAGCTTCACCACTTCCGAGGGCTGCGTCCTCTTGAACCCGTGAGAACTCGGCTCTGTAAAGATCATTTATCACATTCCACGTAGAGTTGGAGGAACCAAAGTTCAGGCGTCAGATGGCTTTTGACGAAGCCCGTGCGGGTGGCGATAACAGCACCATTCATATTGACAGATGAGGGAGAAACACCACAGGGCCGGGGCCAGTCCCACTTAGTGTGGCTGGAGCCCCAACCTGGCCCCCAAAAGGTTGAAGATGGAGCCCAGCCCGGGCCTGGGCCGTCGGTCCTGGGGCCTCTCTCTAACGGCTGCCTGTGTGTTTCCCAGATCGTCCTGCTGAAGGATCAGAGGAAGTGCTTCAGCATCGACAGCCCCGGCTATGAGCCCGAGGTGGTGGCTGTGCACCCGGGTGGCGAGACGGTGGCCATCGGGGGTGCGGTAAGGCCCTGTCCCCACACCCTCCGCCCTGGGGTATGTGGCCGGGCTGGGGGCACTGTGAGCTGTGTGAGTGCCGGGCTGCCTCAGGGCAGGAGGGATGGCTGCGGGAACCAGCTGGGGTGCCTCCTGCCACCCAAGTGAGAGCCTCCCTGGGCTGCCCTGCGAGGCCACCCTCCCGGACCCAGGCTGCCAGCCCCAGGTGACACGGCAGCCTCCCGGGAGACCAAGGGTCCCGGGCAGTGAGGCGGGCTCTGCTGGGGTGCGGGTACAGGGCAGGGATGCCTTGGCCTGGGGAGCTCGTGGATGGAGCACGTGTAAAAGGAGTTGCGTCCCGAGCCGGGCTCGCTGTGCTCAGGGAGGCGACAGGAGATTCTTCACACCCGTGAAGTGGAGTGCCAGCCTGAGGGTTTTAGTTCCCCTTGAGTCTGACTTCCTGTTGCCCGCATCCTGGCTGCTCCTCTGTCCCCTGCTCTTTCCCCTCATTTCCTGGCCCCCGAGGAGAGATGCCTGGACCCTACGAGGATGGGGCGTTTGCTAGGAGCCGGGCTCGACAGAGCAGGGAGAGGAGCCTGGTGCCTGAGGGCACCTGCCGGGTGTGGGGTACAGGGCACGGGCAGATGGCTCCGGCCGAGGACAGTCAGGGCAGATGAGGGGCCCTTGTTGGAGAGGTAACTCGTGTACAGGTGCTTCTCAGAGCTTCGCCTGTGGACGCCTGCGCTGGAACTTACTGGAGTTTTTGTGGGAAGAGCAGACTCGTGAACCCCCAAACACGCAGAATCACAATTGGGGGGTTCTGCGTTTTAATGTAATTTTAATGTAATAATTAAACTTATCTTAATGTAACTCTGCCCACTGTGCCTGTGCAACCACGAGAGCTGCCGCAGGGCTGTAGGAGTTGCCCTCTGGTGCCAGGGGGACAAAGGAGCAGCTCTCCTGGCACAGGAGCCAGCACGTGGGCAGGTGGCCGAGCCAGGGCAGTGGTTAGGAAGAAAGGCGCTGCTGCTTATTGATACCCTGGTGCCTCCCTCCAAAAAGAAGGACGTCAGGGGAGCGTGTGTTTGTGTGTGTGTGTGTGTGCGCGCATGCGTGCGTGTGCGCACGCACTCACGTGTCAGGAGTGACTCACTGCCCCTCTGTCCTCCCACAGGATGGGAACGTCCGCCTATACTCCATCCTGGGCAGCACGCTGAAGGAGGAGGGCAAGCTCCTGGAGGCCAAGGGCCCTGTGACGGACCTGGCGTATTCCCATGACGGCGCCTTCCTCGCCGTGTGCGACGCCAACAAAGTTGTCACGGTCTTCAGCACTGCTGACGGCTACTCGGTGAGTGGGCAGGCCCCCTTCCCTGTCTCCACACTGGGCAGCGCAGACGGCTGGAGGGGGCCCTGGCATCTCTCCCCTGTCGTCACCGACCGGGCGGGTGCCCAGGACACGCAGCTTCGTTGCTCCTAGAGCGTGAATGACATGGGAAAAGGAGACTTACCCTGCAGTCCAGCAGTTTGTGGGCCCGGGACAGAACAGCTGTCAAAAGGTTAGGGGCCTGGGCAGCAGCAAGGCTGCTGTGGAATCGGGCTGGTTGGCTCACTTGGGCGGCAGCAAGGCTGCTGTGGAATCGGGCTGGTTGGCTCACCTGGCGGCCTGGTTCAGTGACTTCTGGAGCCTTATTTTTCTCTTCTGTCAAAAGGCTTAGGCTAGATTTTTTTTTTTTTTTCCCTTGAATCTCACTGCTGCTTCAAGTCCTATAAAGTGTGAGCGCTGGTCGTCCGGATGTGGCCTTGCACTCAGGGGCGGGTGGGTTCCCTAGCGGTGTATGGGTGAGAGAGAGGACCCGGTTGCCAAGGCCCTGGAAGCTCATCCCGCTCTGAGCAGGACAGCCAAGGACACTGTCGTGTGAGGTGTGAGAGTGCCCATGTGTCACCAGCCAACCCTGTTGGGCAGTGTTAGTCGCATTTCACAAACAAGACTGCGCTCTGGAGGGATTCGGTCACCCGCTGGGTGTGACTGGACCACAGGGTGTGGGGCAGATGGAGCGTCCTCCAGTCCTTCCCATGGAGTCAGCCTGGCCCCCTCCCCCCAATCTCCAACACTTAGGACAGTTTTGAAATCTACAGCGGAGTCAAAAGAATTTACCACCTAGATTCTACCATTACCATTTTACTATGTCACGTTATCCATCTAGTAATCTAATATTTTAGTGCATTTAAAGTAAATTACAGGCATCTGTATAATATATCAGCCTACATATTATTAACTAGAGTTTAGTAGTTTTATCTTTGGCTGTAAAATTTACATATAATGAAGGATGAGTGGGAACATAAGTATACACCAGCGCTGTGCATATGCCTGCACCTGCACGTACGCCCACACCTCCATTAACATAAAGAACACGTCATGTCCCAGGAGGTTCCTTCCACCTCAGTATCACATTTATCAGATTCTGCATTTATCACACTTTAAGCAATTTCATTTGCCCCCTCCCTAGGCTGAGAGCTCTGTGCAGGCGAATGGGCACATCTGGCCCATGTGATAGATGCTATAAGGGCAGCCCTGGAGTCCCGGGTCCTGGGGGGCACGGTGGCTACTGTTTGATCTTGGGCTGCCCCTTTCTGTGCCTTCAAGCAGTGGGCACCCTGGGGTTGTTACAAGGAGTCAGTGAGTTGGTGAGAGTTTCAGAAGCCAGGCACAGAGAAAGCGTTTCATGAGCACTGGCCCTCGTGAAGGTTAGGTGACGTGCTGCCCACTCACTCTGGCCTGAACCCTGACCCGCTACCTGTTTTTAATCTGCACCCAGGAGAACAACGTTTTCTATGGACACCACGCGAAGATCGTCTGCCTGGCCTGGTCTCCAGACAACGAGCACTTCGCCTCGGGCGGCATGGACATGATGGTGTACGTGTGGACCCTGAGTGACCCCGAGACCAGGGTCAAGATCCAAGGTGATTCACGCGCCCTCCTCGGCTCCCCAGGCAGCTCCGGAGAGGTGTCCCCAGGGCTCGAGGGTCCCTTCTGTGCTTCAGGGAGGTGGCCTCAAGGAAGCCTGGCGCTCCAGCAAACATCAGCTCTGCTGGTCTGGGCAGAGGACGCCCGTGTGCCCAGCGTGAAAGCAGGTGGTCTCGGTTTCTGGGACACACACTGAGTAAAAGGGTTTTCCTGGCATCTCCTTTGTCTTAGTCTGTTTGGGCCTCTGTCACAAAATACCCCAGACTAGGCAGCCCCTAAAGCACAGAAGTCTACTGCTCACGGTTGCGGAGGCTGAAGTCGAGGATTGGGTGTCAGCTTGGCCGGGAAAGGGTCCTCTTCCAGGTCACAGACTTCTCGTCAAGTGTCCTCACGTGGTGGAAGGGGCCTCTTGTATAAGAGCGCTCATCCCACTTGTGACCTAGGTAGGCTCCTCCCAAACGCACCACCTCCTACACCGTCACCTTGGACATTAGATTTCTAATTTAGGAATTCTGGGGGGACACAAACATTCAGACTGTAATACCTGCTTTCTCCCACCCACCCCACCCCCCTTCAATATAAACTCATAACTGGGTTCTCACTCTAGGACAGTAGTGTCCAATAGAAGTATAACAAGAACCACACGTGGACTTGACATTTTCCCAGCAGCCACATTTAAAACAGAAACAGGTGCAATTATTAACAGTAAGTTTTATTTAACCCAACATATTTCCACATGTGGCAGTAGCTCACTTCAGGGGCACTGTAGTCACATTTGGCTCATGGCCCTGGTGGGGACCCTACCCACCCAGGGTGGATCTCAGATCTCCTGTTCCCGTGTCACCATCTCACATGGGCTCTGGTCCCTTTCCATCCATTCTTTACCTGACAGGCAGCCTTTTGTCTTGAACGTAAGTGGGATCCTTTCCTATTCAAAAATTGTTCTGTTTCAACCCCACAGAGCTTTTTACCATGCCCAGCAGGGGGAGGGAGGGGACCAGCAAGCTGACCCCAAGTGGGTGGGTAGGCGGTTGGTCCAGGATGGAGGAGGGGACAGAGCAGACTCAGATGGGCCATCCTGGTCTCCACAGAAAGCAGCAGTTTTGTAGTAAGACTCAGACTCGAGCAAGTTCAAGAGGCAGCAAGAGCTCGCAGGGTAGCGGGTGGAAAGTCCGGTCCTTGTCTGGGCCGTGGGGTCACAGGTCACTGACGTGCATTGGCCTGAGGTCGGGCTGTTGTGTGCACAGGTACCCCAGCCTTGTGTTTCTCAACGTTTTATTCCTCATCTCCCCATTTTAACACCACAGATATACTGTGCACTGTTTGTGTATTGTCTGTACATTGTTGCTTTATGCATAGAAAGACTTGTTCACCCCCTGTGGGGAGGGGCAGTTTTGCCTCCAAGGGGCATTTGTGGTTGTCAGGACTGTGCTGGCGCTGGGAGCTGCAGCCAGGATCGCTGCTGGTCAGGGAGTGTCAGTGGTGGGGGGCTGAGAACACCTGCTTCCCCTCCCATTACCCAGACGCTCCCCACTGAGAAGAGGAAAGGGGTCTGGTTGACCAGGATCCTGCTGGGTTTCTCGGTGGCCCTGTGGGTGATCTCGGCCCGGGTTTCCCATCTTCTGGTCTGAGGTACCTGTGGGAGCAGAGCTCCTGGGTTTGGCTCAGAACGCATGTTCTTTCTCCCCAGATGCGCACCGGCTCCACCACGTGAGCAGCCTGGCCTGGCTGGACGAGCACACGCTGGTCACGACCTCCCACGACGCCTCTGTCAAAGAGTGGACAATCGCCTACTGAGGAGTCCTCCTCGGGACCAACGGAATCAGGGACTTGGGTTGAACGCAGCTCCACAGTCACTTCTGTGTCCCGCCCTTGCCCCGCCCCCACCCTGCCCCTGGGGGAGGGGCCTCACCTCGTGCCCGCCCTCGGCCCCGCCCCCTGGGAGGACCCTGCCTCCTCCCCGCCTGCCCCGCTCGCAGGGTGATGCTGTCTGTACAAGTCCTTCTGAAAGCTTTAGACGGTGACAGTTTGCACATGGAAAATAAAGTGAGCACTTCAACCACGTGTGGCGCGTGACTCAAACCCACCGCCTGCCCGCGCAGAACATTCCAGAGGCAGAGCCTCCAAAGCACACAGACCCGCCTGTGGCTCCGGGGGGGTTGCATCCCCTCCCACTCCCCACCTGCGGGTCCTTCCTGGCCGGCAGGGCGGATGCTGTAGAGCAAGTGGTGCTCGTTCAGGGCCAATGGGCGCACATGGAACCCGTGTTTCACTGTCAGTTTCTGTGCTTGATTTTGAGAATGGAATCGTGGGGATTTTTTTTTTTTAATGTATCTTAACTGATGTCTCTCAGTGTTTATGGCGCTGCCTCTAGGCTTTTAGATCCCTAGTTAGCAGGACGGGGAGGCATCCTGGTCACCGGTTCACTCTCGTGCTTTGATGTTTTCCTGTCTTTCTATCCCCCTCTGTTCCCGAGAGCAAAGATTAATTTAAAGGCAAAGATGGAGTCACTGTAAACTAACCTGTCCTCATTTACACCTTCCTTTTCTTTTCCAGTGCAGAAATTAAAATAAGTATAAAGCACGGTGATTTGGAGTTTCTTTGCGAATGTCGGAATCACTGGTAAAATGCTGGCACTTGTGAAAACACTTTGAGCGCTTTAAGAGTTTAGATGGAGAAATAATTAAATACCTTTTCTCTTCATTGTGGGTCGCTGACTTTGTGTGACAGGGACACGTGGGGGCGGGGGACTGGGAAGCTGCTTGGAACCCCATGGCTTGGGTATCTCACCAGCCTGCAGCCTCAGGGGATGGTTTGGGAAGGCATGGGACCTAGGGATCCCCTCCCATCCTGACTCCCCAATCACTGTGTGACCTGGGCCATCACACTTCTCTGCACCTAGATTTGTGAACTGAAAGCACTGGACCAGGTGAGATTGATCCATCCTGCCTGATTCTCAAGTCCTGTGGCAGTTAGGGACTTTTCTGGTACTGCCTTCGAAAATAAGGAATAGTATGCATTCCGATGTTGAAAAAAACGAAATTCCCAAGCATTCAAATTAATAATGGTAAGACTGGGCTTCCCTGGTGGCGCAGTGGTTGAGAGTCCGCCTGCCGATGCAGGGAAAATGGGTTCATGCCCCAGTCCGGGAAGATCCCACATGCCACGGAGCGGCTGGGCCCGTGAGCCATTGCCGCTGAGCCTGTGTGTCCGGAGCCTGTGCTCCGCAACGGGAGAGGCCACAACAGTGAGAGGCCCGCGTACCGCCAAAAAAAAAAAAAAGTAAGACCATCTTATTCTTGGCTAGAAAGATAACATCATAAAGATGTCTATAAATTTTCAGTCCCGATAAAAATTTTCCCCCTTCTGTTCTCTTATTGCCGCTACAGTTCATATATAAAAAGAAGCTAAAAATGGAAAAGAAGTTGGGGCCACCACAGGACACAAAGTACAGGACTGTGCTTTGTGTCCTGTGTGTGTTTGGACTGGGGTCAGGTACCTTTCACATCAGTGGGGAAATAGCTATTCAGTAAACTGTGGAAATAGCTATTCAGTAAACTGGAGAAAACTGGTTAACAATCTGAAAAAGTAGGATCACTTGTTTTGTCCTTACACCAGATGCAAGATCTAAAAGTAGATCCAAGTTTTGAAATTTAAATCATGGAGCTGAAGAGTGCTGGAAGAAAACATGCAACCTGTATAGTCACACAAACCTGAGTGTTTCTAAAAATGACAAAACGGTCAAGGAGAAAATATTGGTACATTTGACTTTTTTTTTTTTAATTTATTTATTTTTGGCTGCATTGGGTCTTCATTGCTGCGTGCAGGCTTTCTCTAGTTGCAGCAAGTGGGGCTACTCTTCATTGCTGTACACAGGCTTCTCATTGCAGTGGCTTCTCTTGTTGTGGAGCACGGGCTCTAGAGCGCAGGCTCAGTAGTTGTGGCGCATGGGCTTAGTTGCTCCGCGGCATGTGGGATCTTCCCGGACCAGGGATCGAACCCGTGTCCCCTGCGTTGGCAGGTGGATTCTTAACCACTGCACCACCAGGGAAGTCCCTGACTTTAAATCTACATTGAAGGAGGAAAAAAAAAACACCATAAAACGTTAAAATATGGCAAATGACACCCAATACCTTCAACACGTGCCAGACAAGAAGATACGTAAGTATGTTTGATGCTTGGTATAATTTTTTAAATGGGAATTATATGTTTACCATGGGAAAATTTTCCAAATATATGACCAGAAACTCAGGATAATGCATATAGACTGACCACAGTTATGAAAAAGACACTAGGATCAGAATTTAAAAGTGTTGGGGGCTTCCCTGGTGGCACAGTGGTTGGGAGTCCACCTGCCGATGCAGGGGACACGGGTTCGTGCCCCGGTCCAGGAAGATCCCACGTGCCGCGGAGCGGCTGGGCCCGTGAGCCATGGCCACTGTGCCTGCGCGTCTGGAGCCTGTGCTCCGCACCGGAGAGGCCACGGCAGTGAGAGGCCCGCATACTGCAAAAAACAAACAAACAAAAACAGTGTTGGGTGTGAAAGGCCCATGGGAGGGGTGAGGAGGGTGCTAGGGCTGCCTCCCTCCCTCAGTCCCTTCACTCATAGACTAGAGGTTTTTACAGAAGAGCTTGAGTGCACCCAACACGCCATTCATTTCAAGGAGGGAGGCATTTATACTCAAAAACCTTAACAAGAAAACAATGTGGAAACAAAGAAGCCACTTCTCTCTATCTTTGGAGAGAGAACGTAGCCTTTGTGAGCTAACAGTTTGCCGGTGATCTGTGCTCACAGCCCAAGCCCCAGCTCACATTCCTTGTTTGGGGAGTGGGGGGCAGGAAAGCTGCACCCACAGGGGTGACCCAGCCGGGACCTGCCCTCCACACAAGGCAGGGGTGATAGCTTTGTGCACCAGTGTCATTTCCTCACTGGTGCAGGCCAGCTCTGGTAGTCTGGGAGAGTTACAAGGATCCCAGGACCTTGCCAGGCTGCCTGGAACCGTGCTTGATCTGAAATCGATCAGCAATGCCTGGCAAGGACCCACACCTGGAGGGGGCGGCACACATCTATCCTGCTCGGTTTGCCAGCTCAGGGCTGAGCACAGACTTGTACTTGCCCTAGATAGGCAATGTGGGGAGAAAGCTGAACTAAGTCAGCGATCTAGGATTCTGTCCCAGCTCTGCCACTTTATGGTGTGACCTCGGGGCAAGTCACCATCCTCTCCAAGCCTTCCTCTTTGTTGGTGAGATGAAGTTCAACTAGAAGAATGTTGACTCCTATGGGCCTCTTTGGGAGCACTGCCTTTCTTAAACAACCATGTAGATAACATGCATCTGAACAGTTTGGTCAATTTTTGAACAGTGCGTCTGTGTGCATCCCTGTGCTGAAGATGAGGATGTGCAAGAATGGAGTTCCCTGCTACCAAAGATTGTTTCCATGTTTACTGCTGGCCACTGGTCACTGCATTAACATCGTTGTATCGATCACCAAACCAACCAACAGTTGGGTATGAAAATACTTCTCCAAGTGACTCCTGTACTGGAAAAAGCATGCCTTGGGTCCTGCTGTATATGATTGTGCCCAGTGTGTGTGTGAGACCCTAAGCCTGTTACAGCTTCACGTCACCTACCTGGACCTCTGAGGCCTGGGTACCCCCCCTTGTGATATAAACCAGTGCAGTGACCTATGGTCTCTTGACAGTCTTGAAAATTATTAGAGACGCCAAAGAGCTTTTGATTAAGTGGATTATATGTCTCGATATATACTGGACTAGAAATTGAACACCAAGGAAAAAAAATAGTTATGAATGTATGTATCTAAAATTAACAATTATAAACCCATGCCATGTTAGCACAACTTTAAGAAAAATAATTATATTTTCCAAAACCTAAAAATAAAAACAGTAGAAGAATGACATTGTTTTTTATTTTGGAAAATGTCTTTAAGGTCTGGCTTCTCCAATCTACAAAATACATCTTTTAGTTGAAGTCTATGAAGAAAACGTGGCCTTGCACTGATACACAGTTGGAAAAGGGACAAGTATTTGAATAGTGTTTTCAGAAAATTGCAGATATTCCTCTTTGACACCATACCAAAACTCGACAAGTGGAAATTTCTTAAAGGTTATCTTCAGGGTGGAATCCGAAACCATTGTCAATGAACTTTTTGTACTTTGTTATGTTAAAATCCACTCTGAATGCATCTTTGATTCATGCATAATTTTGTAACATTCTTTAACTATTTGAAAAATACTGGTCCATGACTTATGCAGAGCTTTCCAATGTTAACACATTTTGTACAATATCAAAAAATCACATTTGTTCAGCTCATCACCAGCCTCATCAGAAACATCGTTAACTATTGGGAAGGAAGCTGTCCGGCTCACGGAACTTAAGAATTCCAAATGAATAACCTAGGTCCTTGGGTATGTCTGTTCCCTGGGGTCCTCGCATAATCTCCTGTCTTGTTGTCTTGGTTGAGGTCGAGTGGCTTCTGCGTTTTGGTCTCACCTTCCAATAGGAAGAGGCACACAGGTGGTCTTTAGGGCCTGCACACCCATAATTTCTACTCCCATTTTAGGGGGACACAGTCATCTGACTACACCTACCTGCAGGGACCGGGATGGCTGGAGTAGGGGGTAGGGGCTGGGAAATGTAGCACCCCGTGCCCAGCCACTCAGTGCCATCCCTGGATCTCCTCCCTGCTGGGCAGTTTCCTTCACTGTGTCCCACTACGTGATTTGGAGGAAGGAATGCTGGACCAGAAGTAAGGATGCCCAAATTCCACGCCTTTCTCTCACGTATCAGCTGGGCAACTTTCACCTCAAACAAATCACCTCCCTGGCTCTCAGTTTCTCCATTTGCTCATTCATGTCTTTATTCAAATAAAGTTGACGTTTTTTGAGCATTGTGTCTGGTACTGTGTTAGGGACTAGGGGAAGGAAAGGATTAAGAAGAAGAATATCAACTACTACTATTTATTGGGGATCATGAAAAGGGCAGGCAATGTGCTAATCACCAGATAAAATACAGACGACCCAGTTACAACTGAATCTCAGATAAGCAACAAATCATTTTTTAATACAAGTATATCCCAAATATTGTGTGGACATACTTACACTAAAAAAGTATTCATTGTCGATCTGAAATTTAAATGTAACTGGACATCCTGTACTTTTTTGCTACGTATGTTGTTATTTTGCTTAATTCTCACAATAGACCTATGTGGTGTGTGGGTGTTATCCCCACATAACAGATGCTGCAACTGAGAATTGTCAGCTGGGTAATTTGGGGCAAACGATTGAACTCCTGCAGAGAGGAGAATACAGACTTGAAATTGGATCTGCCTGGAAGTTCTTTAATATGTGAGAGTGCAGAGTCAAGACCAAAGAGTAGAAGACACAGGGAGACTAACTGCCGGTCTACAGTGGGATGGGCTGCCTTCGAAGCAGTGAGCTGCATGTTCCTGTTTGTGTGCTGGAAATGGACGGCAGCTCAAAGGGTTAATTGAAGATACTTGAATGAAGGGCTATTTGGAGAGGTGTGAGTGGGGTTAAGGAGATCGTGAAGGGGTGGTGAAGCACCCAGGAACTCACTCAGCAGGACGCTGGGCCTGAGGGCACATGGGGAGGCACTAGTACCAGTTCACAAAGAGAGCGGCAGTCAAGAATGGGAGTGGGGTATTCTTGGTGCCTCCCATTGGCTAAACCCAACAGGAGCCAGAGGGCATGGTTCCTCCCCTCCCCGGCTCTGTGACTGTCCCCCTTAGCAACAGCTTTCAGATGCTTAGATAGGACAGAGCAATCAGGGAGTAACAGGGGGCAGTCCTGTGTATGCCTCCAGGAAACCATCACTGTCCCAGCTCCCACCCATTGGCTCTGCCATCTTTAAATTGTGTCTTTCATTCTCATGCTGTTGCCTCATATTCTTTTAGGCAGCTCTCCCTCCAATGTCATATCTGCATTCCAGGAAGGATGCTAAAGAAGAAAGATGGAGGAGGAAGAGGTTGTCCTTGTATCAGGGAAGCAAGACTTCCTAGAATGATGGCTGCCTTCCAGTTGGGTCTCATGAACCAGAATTGGGCCACTGCTCCGTGTAAGGAAAACTGGGGAACGTGTGTCTTAGTGGGACACTTGGTCACCCTGAACAAAACTGACAGAGCCATTTTGTGCTTCACCAAATATGGGTTGGTCCCTACGTTTCCAGTCTCCTTGCAGTTCATTTGGGGCCCTGTGGCCAGGAGGGGGAGTGTGGGCACTTCAGAGACCATTCAGTGTTCATCCTCCATCTCTATTTCCCCGCACTGACCTTGGCAGCCACATAATCCAGAAAGGCTTGTCTTAGATGGTGGAAGACCACCAGACTTGCAGCAGACTGTGGTGTGAACAAGAAGTAAACTTTTATTCCACCCACTAAGATGTCATTTTTTGTTACCACAACACAGTTTATCCTAAGCTGACTTCTCAGAAAGAAAAAAGAATGGGATGCATATTGGGGCTATTAGCAGTGTCTATGACACTGTGAGTCAGTTTCCACATCAGTAAAATGGGGATACTAATGGTACACATCTCATAGGGCTACTCATGAGCTACTCCAGGGAAAGCCCTAAGTCAGTGCTTAGCCCACAGTAAACGCAATAAATATGAGACATTGTTGTAGATACAGAAGGCAGTTAACAAACTATAAATGGTACTTATTGTTGTGAATGCAGGACACAAAATTAATATCCAATTAATGATAATATACAACACATAGTGACCTGTGCCCCAGGAGGAGCCCACGTGAAGTCCAGGGGGAATTCGAGGAGGAAAATCAGGGTGGGCTTCCTGGAGCAGGTGGTCCCTTGAGGCTGTGGAGGATGCTTTCAGAAAGCCCAACAGGACTCAGGATGTGACATTCCTGGAAAATATCCAAGGCAGGGCTTAATATCATCCAATGTTCTTCCTTGGATTCATTCCTTCCTTCTGTCTATGGAGGTAAGCTATTATAAACTTCACAGTCTTTTTTTTTTTTTAATTTTTATTGAAACATAGTTGATTTACAATGTTGTGTTAGTTTCAGGTGTACAACAAAGTGATTCAGTTATACATAAATATATATATATAATTCTTTTCAATTATAGTTTATTACAAAATATTGAATATATTGGGTGGGCCAAAAGTTTCGTTCGTTTTTTTCCATAAGATGGTTCTAGGAGTGCTTGGTTGTCTTTAACTTCATCTGAAACAATTTTGTTAGATTGTATGTGACAGCTGTCATATCAGCATGCATTTTAAAAAAAAAACATCAAAATTGGTGAATTTTTGTGTAGCCATTTTAATATTGAACATGGAAGAAAAAAAGCAACATTTTCGGCATATTATGCTTTATTGTTTCAAGAAAGGTAGAAACGCAACTGAAACGCACAATAAGATTTGCGCAGTGTGTGGAGAAGGTGCTGTGGCTGATTGAACGTGTCAGAAGTGGTTTGCGAAGTTTCGTGCCAGAGATTTCTCGCTGGATGATGCTCCAACAAGTTGAAGATGATAGTGATCAAATCGAGACATTAACTGAGAACAATCAACGTTATACCACATGGGAGAGAGCCGACATACTCAAAATATCGAAATCAAGTGTTGAAAATCACTTGCACCAGCTTGGTTATGTGAATCGCTTTGATGTTTGGGTTCCACGTTAGTTAAGAGGCAAAAACTTTCTTGACCGTATTTCCGCATGCGAGTCTCTACTGAGACGTAATGAAAATGTTCTGTTTTTAAAACAAATTGTGATGGGCAATGAAAAGTGGATACTGTACAACAATGAGGAATGGAAGAGATCATGGGGCAAGCAAAATGAACCACCAGCAACCACACCAAAGGCCGGTCTTCATCCAGAGAAGGTGATGTTTTGTATATGGTGGGATTGGAAGGGAATCCTCCATTATGAGCTCCTTCCAGAAAACCAAATGATTAATTCCAACAAGTACTGCTCTCAATTAGACCAAATGATAGCAGCACTCGATGGAAAGCGTCCAGAATTAGTCAACAGAAAACGCATAAAAGCGTCCAGAATTAGTCAACAGAAAACGCATAATCTTCCATCAGGATAACGTAAGACCACATGTTTCTTTGATGACCAAGCAAAAACTGTTATAGTTTGGCTGGGAAGTTCTGATTCATCCACCATCTTCCCCAGACATTGCACCTTTGGATTTCCATTTATTTCGGTCTTTACAAAATTCTCTTAATGGAAAAAATTTCAATTCCCTGCAAGACTGTAAAAGGCATCTGGAACAGTTCTTTGCTCAAAAAGATAAGAAGTTTTGGGAAGATGGAATTGTGAAGTTGCCTGAAAAATGACAGAAGGTAGTGGAACAAAAGGGTGAATACATTGTTCAATAAAGTTCTTCATGAAAAATGAAAAATGTGTCCTTTATCTTTACTAAAAAACAGAAGGCACTTTTTGGCCCACCCAATAATTCCCTATGCTATACAGTAGGTCTTTGTTGGTTATCTATTTTATATATAGTAGTGTGCATATTTTAATCCCAAACTCCTAATTTATCCCTCTCCCTACCCCTTTCCTCTTTGGTAACCATAAATTTCTTTTCTATGTGAGTCTACTTCTGTTTTGTAAATAAGTTCATTTGTATCATTTTTTTTAATTCCACATCTAAGTGATATCATATGATGTTTGTCTTTCTCTGTCTGACTCACTTCACTTAGTTTGACAAGCTCTAGGTCCATCCATGCTGCTGTAAATGACATTTCATTCTTTTTTATGGCTGAGTAGTATTCCATTGTGTATATATACCACATAGTCTTTTTTTAAAATTTAATTTAATTTAGTTTTATACAGCAGGTTCTTATTAGTTATTTGTTTTATACATATTAGTGTATTTACGTCAATCCCAGTCTCCCAATTCATCCCACCACATCTTCTTTATCCATTCAACAGCCGATGGACATTTAGGTTGTTTCCATGTCTTGGCTATTGTAAATAGTGCTGTAATGAATACTGGGGTGCATGTATCTTTTTGAATTATAGTTTTTTCCAGATATATGCCCAGGAGTGAGACTGCTGGATCATATGGTAGCTCTATTTTTAGTTTTTTAAGGAACCCCCATACTGTTCTCCATAGTGGTTGTACCAATTTACATTCCCACCAACAGTGTAGGAGGGTTCCCTTTTCTCCACACCCTCTCTAGCATTTATTATTTGTAGACTTTTTGATGATGGCCATTCTGACTGGTGTGAGGTGATACCTCATTGTGGTTTTGATTTACATTTCTCTAATAATTAGCTATGTTGAGCATCTTTTCATGTGTCTGTTGACCATTTGTGTGTCTTCTCTGGAGAAATGTCTACTTAGATTTTCTGGCCAACTTTTGATTGGGTTGTTCGTTTTTTTGATATCGAGTAGGATGAGCTGTTTGTATATTTTGGAAATTAATCCCTTGTTGGTCGCATCGTCTGCATAAGCTTCATATTCTTTACTATTAAAATCCCTGGGTTTTTTTTTCTATTGTTGCCTTAAGTCCTAGGTTTCCGTGAGTCTGCTGTTTTCTGAGATACCCCTAGCTATCATAATCCTGTCTAAAATCAGGGGCCATTGGCATCCAATTAGCAGCCACCAGGAAGCAGAATCTGAGGGAAGATAAGGAGTTGTTTTCATAGGTTTATTGAAAGACAAGATGCTTAGGGGTGCGGAGCTTAGAAAATCTTTTTAGGTAATGATGCAAGTTAAAGAGTTGGCAACAATATAGTACGTGCCTTTCACTTGTTGAGGGTCCCTTTTTATTTTGAAAGAGCTAGGGTTTTGTTGTTACGTAGAAGTGCTTACAACTCCACGATCCTAATAGCTTAATTCCCTTAAAAAGAACATGAATCAGGTATTTGGCTTTTTCATTCATTCAAAGTCCACTCAACCTTTTATTCGCTCATTTATTTGACTGACTATTCATCAATCATCTGTTAGGTACCAGGCAACACACTCAGCCTTGAGATCAGACCGACGTGGTTTGTCTTGTTTCTCTCCATTTACAGAGTGTGCGGGGGAGAGTTTAGACAAATGAATCCAGGGCAGGAGGGTTGTGGTAGGGGATGCTCAGAGTGCCATGGGTGTCTAAATAAGGGATGTGAGATCCAGCCTGGGGTGGGTGGAGATTCTAGCCCACCCCTCCAGTTTTATGAGATCCTGGATGTACAGAGCCTGGTTCCTTTCCCACCACATCCTAGCCTTCTCCCATCTCGGGAGCCCTGCTGTCTCAGGTCTCTGAGACCCTGGTTGTAGTGTTTGGCTAAGAACAGCAGAGAGCAGCTTGAGATCACATCTCGGAGGCGGGGCTGACCTGCTGGAGGCACTGAAACAGGGAAGGAAAACTGGCTCCTGGCGGAGGGACCAAGGAAGCCACGCATAGTCAACACTCCAGGACAGTCCTTCTTCGGCTCTGCCAGCAGGAAGCCCTGGTTTTTGGTCTCCTGACCTCAGAGGAGCTGGCTGGGTCTGTGTCATCCGAAAAGGACGGTTGGCCTTTGTTGTCAGATCCAACAC
This sequence comes from Orcinus orca, assembly GCF_937001465.1. Lineage (NCBI taxonomy): Eukaryota > Metazoa > Chordata > Mammalia > Artiodactyla > Delphinidae > Orcinus > Orcinus orca. The sequence goes on from NC_064562.1 coordinate 116,919,685, forward strand.
GCTGGGCGCAGCAGGAGGAATACCATCTCTTTCATCTCCTGCAAGCTATTCTTTGGTTAAGAGCCATGGGCTGGCTATCAGAACGGAGGAAACCCCTTTGCAGTTGTTTAAAATGAGCAAAAGAGACAGTCGCTCCCCACAGGGATAACCCAAGGTCCCAAGCAGATACCTTTTCACCAGCAAATGAACGGACCTGATTCTAGCTCATGGCTGGGGTGGGAGGGGGCTCAGTTGATGAGGCAAAGTGACCTGACTTCTCACCTTCCCAACCCCATCAAACATCCCTGTTCTCAGCTTCTTTCTCTTGGGCAAAAGAGTAAATTGCAAATATTTGTCCCCAGGCAGTGCTAAGGGCTGGTATTAATTTCTCATTCTCTCCCCTTCTCCAAATCACCTAGCTGGTGTCTCAATGTAAGCACGTTTGTCCGCACTTACACCCCAAGGAAAGGTGAGATAAAGGGAATATGTTTGCTCACAAAATAGGGCTTTCAATGAAGTAATGTTTTTCAGTGTGGTCCAAGACCAGCTGCACCAGAAATTCCTTATACAAATGTGGATTACACTGTGTGGCAGTGTCTACCAAAATTAAACACATACCCACCCTGTAGCCCATCAATCCCACTCCTAAGTACATACAAGAGAATGGAGCGTGTATGTCTAACAAAAGAATGGATAGGAACATTTGAGCGGTGCTGTTCAAAAGAGCCCCAGACTGAGATCAACCCAGATGCCCACCAACAGGACAACAGAGAATAAATTGTGGCGTATCCATATTCAGCAATAAACTTCAACGAACTACCGATACAGACTCATAAACATGATGTTGAACAGGATAACCTAGACACAAAAGAGGGAGTCCTACGTGGTTCCCTTTATAGGAAGTTCAAACACAAGCGAATCTGAGTTGACAGAAGTTAGAATAATGGTTACCTTCTGCGGAGGTGGGTAAGGGCATCTGGGGTGTTGAAACTGTCCTGTATCTTGATCTGAATAGTGATTATACAGGTATATACCTATGTATAGGTAGATAGATCGCTCGATCAATCAATCAATCGATCGGTAGATAGATACCTATATGGACTTTACCTATGGTATACTACGGTTATGTACATACCATACATTCATAGGTATATACATATGAATCGAGCCCTATGCTTAAGATTTACAAACTTTACTATATGTTTCACACACACACACACACACACACACACACACACACACACTTCCAGCCTCATTCCAGACTTACCAAATCAGAATCTCTCAGTATGGGTACGTGGGAATCTGCATTTTGTATCCCTGGTGGTATGAATGCCTATTGAAGGTTGACTGCCAGTGATGTGGGCTGTATAGATGGTCCACAGATGGTGCTTTGTCCCCCAGAGCACACCACACTCCATTTCCCATCTGTCTTGGAATATTACAAGACTTCTGCTCTCACTAGGGAATAAGGTTGGTGTGAGATTTCTCCCTTCTTAAGGTCGGGTACTAGGATCCTGTGAACAAGAGTGTCACGGTCTGTACCCCAGGCAGAAGCCACACTCTCAGGAAAATACAGACTAGGAACTCTTCTCTGCTTTTTTTTTAACATTAAAAATTAAAATCAGCTGTTTTGGGGCTTAACTGGTGGTGCAGTGGTTGAGAATCTGCCTGCCAATGCAGGGGACACGGGTTCGAGCCCTGGTCTGGGAAGATCCCACATGCTGCGTACCAACTAGGCCCGTGAGCCACAATTACTGAGCCTGCGCATCTGGAGCCTGTGCTCCACAACAAGGGAGGCCGCGATAGTGAGAGGCCCGCACACCGCGACGAAGAGTGGCCCCCGCTCGCCGCAACTAGAGAAAGCCCTCGCACAGAAACAAAGACCCAACACAACCATAAATAAATTAATTAAAAAAAAAACCCAGCTGTTTCCATCCTTCTACTTCTGAGTGGGCACATATGTATTTTAAACGCATGATCAGTCTGTGTATGATTTTTGATTCTGTCCTCTTCTCTCCATGTGTCATAATCCCCATGTTCAGTGTTATTAACAAAAACAGGCGGGTGACATTCGCCAAGTGTCTAGAATACGTAAGGCTATTTTGCTTATGTGATGTCACTGGATCCCTAAAACAAACCTAGGAGCACACCCAAGGCTTGAAAGGATCCAGCAACGCCCTAGAAGTACACGGCAAATAGGTGATACAGCTGGGATTTGACCCTGATCTGTCCAACTCCACAGAAAAATTGCTGTTGCTTTGGTGGGAAGAGTCTACTAAGGATTCCTGTCTTGTTTTAGTTTGTTTTAACTTTCAGCCATAAGAATTTATCCTTGTCATTAAAAGTTATAAGCAAACGTCATCTTAATATCTGCATATTATCCAACAAGTGGATGGTTAGAGCACAATATATGTAATCATTCCACTAATATTTGTTGGATAAGGTCATCAAGAAGACATGACCACCAGCTGACCCGTGAGCTGGACCCAGGCACTTGGAGGCTGTCCCCCACCACTGCCCCCTTCTCCTGTCCTTGGAATGTGTGTTTCACTTGCCTTCCCTGCTCCCAAAAGTGCTCTAAGGCTACAGCCTTGAAATAGAAATGTGGAGTTGAGGCTACCCTAACTGGGTATGTGACTGACTCCAGTTAAGGCATCTTTGTAAACTTGTAAGATTCTGGCTGGCGGGTGCAGAAATCTACTGGTCTTGCAGCTGCCCGAGACAAGCCTGGTAAGTTTTCTCGGTCATCAAGCCTGACACCTACCAATCTGAGTTGTCTGCTTTGTTCTTGGGTCTTTCTCTGCCCTCCACATTTGGGGCTGGTTTCAGATTTCCATTTTTTGCCAGAGCAAACGTCTTGATCAACGTGTTTTCACATCAGTCATTGCACGGAGGATTGTTGCCTTTGGATAGATTATTAAAAACAAATAACTAGGGCTTCCCTGGTGGCGCAGTGGTTGAGAGTCTGCCTGCCGATGCAGGGGACATGGGTTCGTGCCCCGGTCCGGGAGGATCCCACATGCCACGGAGCAGCTGGGTCCGTGAGCCACGGCCGCTGAGCCTGCGTGACCAGAGCCTGTGCTCCGCAACGGGAGAGGCCATAACAGTGAGAGGCTTGCGTACCACAAAAAAAAATTTTTTAAAAGATGTTAAAAATGAATAACTAAAACAAAGACTATGCACACTTTTAAGACACGGGAACTATTTTGCCAAACTACTCTCCGACAACATTCTACTCATTTGTGTTCCTCTCCACAGTGAGCAAGGGCCTGTGTTATTCTGTGCTCGCCAACTTTGGGTATCATAACTCAGCCTAACTCCAAAACCAACTTGGCCAATACGGCACCGCAATTCAACTGGCCTCCGTGAAGCTGATCATTTTTAATCTATTTATTATTTTTGTTTTTCCAGATATGAATTTCTTAGTCTGTTTTATATTTTGCCGTATTCCATATGTTTAGAAGCAGGTCACAGGTTCTATCCACGCTCAAGGGAAGGAGTCCCATAAGCACACGAAAGCCAGATCATGGGGATTCCTTAAGAGTGTGTCTGCCCAGGTGGTCATATGGGTGTTCATTCAATTATTTTTAAAATTGTATGTATATAGATACCATTGTGTATATATATATGTGTGCGCGTGTGTGTATGTATATATTATACATAAGATATATATAAATATGTATATGAGATTTTTTCACAATTAAACCTTTGTTTCACAATTAAAATTTTTTTTTTAACTCTGAAGCAGCTTTTTTTAAATAAATTAGTTTGGATCCGAGTGTGCCCAGGCACAGTCAGGCAAAAAGCATCTCACTGCTTAGGTGGCTGTGTCTGAATGAGCTCTTTATTTTCACATATGATTTCCACCGAATGTTGACAATCACCAGGAACGTATCTGGGTTTTGGATATGCACCAAGTTTTTGCTAAACTCCCATATGAATTCTAAGAATTTTTATTTCTATTTTCTTAGATTTTCTAGGTACACAATGGTGACATGTAGGAACGATGCCATTTTTTGTTTCCTTCTTCCCTGAGGCCGTAACCCTGATTTACATCTCCTGAAGCGAGTTCCTTAAAACTTTAACCTTCTGAGTCAGATAACTCTCAGATGGTTTGCTCCTGCGCTGGAGAAGCTGCCTAACCTCTCTGTACCTCACTTTTTCTCATTTATAAGAATCTTCTTCATAGGACTATTGTGAAGATTCATAATGCTTACTTGTAGCACAGCATCTGTCTCAAAGCTTGATACATGTTAGACAAAGTGTGATTATTATTATATTGTAACAGGAACGTTAAAATGACAGGGAGGGGACACCCCAGTTGTTAATCCCAAGCTTGGTGGTGGAGCAGACATATATTGACATATGGCAGATGTTATGTCTCCAGGGACTGAGCGAGGTGCTTTCCAAGCATCTTCTTAACCAACAGCCTCAGGTAAAACGACCATCCCAGCGGCTCGTAACTCCCTTGAAAGGAAGCGGAACTCAAACTCAACACACTTTGCTGCAAAGCCCGTGCTCATCTCCACCGGGCGATCCAGCAGGGGGTGAGGTGGGGGATCAAATGTTCATTCAGCCCAGAGGCTCCCAGCCCTGGCTGCACACTAGGAATATCTAAGCATCTCTAACAACACATGAACGCCTGAGCCCCGTCTCAGACCAAGTGGATTGGACTTTCCAAGGGTAGCTCTGACATCGGCATTTTTCAAGGCTCGGCAGGTGACTGTAATGGCCAGGTCTGAAAACCACTGATGGCCCCCGTATGGTATCTATAACATTGACCTTTCAGGAGGTAATCATGGAAGCCTGGCCCCAAATTCCAGGTGCACTTTAGTGCATCCTCCCCCGCTTCGCCGTGAATTAATTCGTCCACTGATGCCTGTTATGATTAATTTTAGGTGTCAACTTGGCTGGACAACAGTGCCCAGGTATTTGGTCAAACATCATTCTGGATGTTTCTGTGAAGGTGCTTTTTTGGGTGAGACTAACATTTAAATCACTGGACTTCAAGTAAAGCTTTACTCCCTATAATGTGAGTGGACCTTAAGAAAAAAAAGACTGACCTCCTCTGAGCCAGAGGGAATTCTGAAGCAGACTGCCTTTGGACTTAGACTGCAAATCTGCCCAGGTCTCCAGCCTGCCCTTTGGATTTGGACTTACACCTCCATGAATTACATGGGTCAGGTCCTGCTATAGACACACACATCCTAATGGTTCTGTTTTACCGGAGAGCACTGATACACTGCCATAATGAAAACTGGCCTCCTGTTCAACACAATCATAAATAAAGTACCCCATTCCCACTCTTCTTTGTAAAACCATGACTAGAGAATGAGTGTTATGGAAGCACAGGATTTTCAGTCTAAGGGAGAATAATACAGATTGCTTGGTCCAACCGAAATAGAGGCACAGAGATGGAAATAGCCCTGGGGTGGTTTTGTTCCTCAAGAGACATTTAGGATTGTCTGAAGACATTTTTGGTGGTCACAGTGGGGTGGGAGTGAGGGACTGGAGATGGGGGTGCAAGGTTGCTATTGGCATCGAGTGAGCAGAGGGGCAGGGATACTGTTAAACATCCTACAATGCACAGAATTATCCAGCCTAAAAGACAATAGCACCAAGGTTGAGAAACCCTGGGTTAGAATGGCGAAACACTTAGTCATTAAGGAGATTCACTTTTCACCCTGTGGAAGGAGGAGGGTTGCACTCAAATCAGGAAGGAGCCCTAATCTGATTGACAGACTGGAAAAACAGGCTGGGGGAATTATTACTGAGAAGCCTACAGCACATCAGGGAAATTCTGAAAAGGTCAGCTCTACCTGGCAGGTAGGATGGAGAGGCCAGCCAGTGGGAACTTCCTGGGCATGATGTGTGGCTTGAATTATGTTCCTAAGTGGCCGTGAACTCAGGTCTCATTTTGGGGAGTTCTGGCACCGGGTCTAAGCGCGAGACTAGAGGTGGTGAGTAGCTGTCTTGTGTTCTGGGACTGTAGCTGCTGTTGCTGTTCTAAGTATCAGAAGCAACCTGACAAACTTTCTGGGGGAGCTCAGTAGGGAGAGCTAGGATGCCAGACTTCTGGTCTTCTCTCTGCCAAGAATGACCTTTTGTATTGACTCTAAGATGCGCATGACCTCATATTTTAACTTCTCAGAACTTGGAATACATCCAGGTGGCAGCAGCTGTGTGTGACGCTCAACACAATGCCAAACGCAGTCAGCCCTCCGTAAGGGCTTATTAAAGAGTTCATGAATAAGTGGAAAAAGCGAATGAGGTGGTAACGAATAAATGGCATTTTGGTTCCCTCATCTATAAAACGGGGATGTCAAAACATTGAAGGTAGCTGTGTGAGTCCAGTAACATGGAAGACACGGTAACGTCATTGCAAAAGGTTAAGTGTCCTTTAAAAACTCCAGATGTTCTACTGTCTTGAGTGTGTTACATCCCAGAGGATGTTTCCAGGATGACGTTAAAAAACAAAGAAAAACAGAAAGGTAGGGCTGCACTGAGATGAATGTATATTAACCTCAGGGAAAGAAACACGCATGTGACTGACGGCATAGAAGCATGGTTAAGGGCATGTGAATATCCAGTTAAGCATTTGAATTTACGGCCAGTTCCCCACAAGGCAAGTGCCACGCGGCTACCTTTAATCAAACACATAACTCCCCTGAGTATATGAATAGAGGAGGACACAGAAGAGAGGGTGAGAGCTGCTCTGTTCCATCAGACAGCGTTGGTGGATCTGGGTCAGCCCTGGGCACCCAAACCTAAAACAGACCCAGAGAAATTTACAGGGACCCATCAGTAGAGGGACTTCTGATCCTGTTCACTTATTCATTTCTTCATTAACTCGTTCAGCAAATAGCTGTGAGTTCTCTATTTCCTGTGGCTGCTGTAACAAATTACCATGAACTCAGTGGCTTAAACACCAACTGATTCTTTTTTAACTGATTTATTTTTATTTATTTATTTTTGGCCGTGTTGCGTCTTTGTTGCTGCATGCGGGTTTTTCTCTAGTTGCGGTGAGCAGGGGCTTCTCTTTGTTGCGATGCGCGGGCTTCTCATTGTGGTGGCTTCTCTTGTTGTGGAGCACGGGCTCTAGAGCGCAGGCTCAGTAGTTGCGGTGCACAGGCTTAGTTTCTCTGCAGCATGTGGGATCTTCCTGGACCAGGGCTCGAACCAGTGTCCCCTGCATCGGCAGGCAGACTCTCAACAACTGCGCCACCAGGGAAGCCCTCTTCTTATTTTAAGGTCAGTTTATCAGCAACCTTAATTCCATCTGCAACCTTAAATCCCGTGCGCCACGTGACCTAACATAGTCACAGATTCCCGGGATTCACAAGTGGATATCACTGGTGGGGAGAGAATTATGGTGCGTCCCACAAGTTGGTATGCTGGGCTTGGTACTCTGCTAAGTAAAACTGGGATAAATCAGAGATGTTTTCTTTCTTCATAAGCAGTGTACATCCTAGACAGGAAGACAGATATAAAAAAAGTAGTAATACATACCAGTAGCAGTAAGTGGTAAAGAAAACATAGTGTGGCCCAGGGATGGAGAATTAATGAGCATAGTGCCACAGTTTCCACTGGCATGTCACGGAAAGCTTCTCTGAAAAGGAAACATCTGAAGACCTGAGTGTTGAGGAGGAAGCTCCAATCTGGGGCCAAGTTTCAGGCAGAGGGAGAAGCAGATGCCAAAGCCCTGAGGCACGTTCAAGGAATTGGGAGAAGCCAGCGGTGCTGCTGGAGCAAGACAGAAATGGGAAGAGCAGAGGAAGATCAGGGTGATGACAGTGGCAGGGGTCGCATCATTGGAACATTGTAGATGTCTGGGTTTAATTCTAAAGAAAATGGGAAACCACCGGAGGCTTTTAGGAAGAGTAACAGCACGCTCTGATTGACATTTACAATGATCAATCTTATTGTTAAGTGCAACTGGATTGCAGAGGAGGAAGGGTGAGGCACAGAGAGCTGCTGGGGAGATATTGCAGAGATGCGGGCCAGAGGTGGCGATGGCCGGCCGGGGGTGGAGTGATGAAAACAGGCAGCTGTGGGGTCTGTTTTCATAGTAGAGTGTGTAGGATAGATCAGGTGTCAGGTGAGAGCGTTAACAAGGGATCAAGGAGGGTTAGACTTTTGGCCTGAGCCACTGGGTGTCTGTATGCACCACTGACTGTGATTGATGGTGAGGCTGGAAGGAGAATGGGTCTGGGGTGAGAAAAACTTCTTTTTTGGCCACAAGGCCACCTTAAAGGAAGGGTCTAGTTAGCTGGGTGAAGAGGTCCTTTGGGTCAGGGGTTCATAGCGCTCTCTTCAAACGCTTGAATGCCTGTCGTGGGGATTAGAGGTTGCCTTGATTCTCTATGCCCTTAGATGCCAAAGACCAAGCCCAGTGAAGGACAGCTAGAGAAGCAGATTTCAGCTCACCTGGACATCTCATCACGGACGTGGTACAAGCTGTAGGATCCAAGGGACGAGCACACAGCCCTGACTCTGCTGTCACTAGCAGTGCAATTGGGACAAGTTATTTAAACTGCTTGAGACTCCATTTTAATATCTCTTAAAAGATAGAGGTAATGCTGCTTTAACACTAACAATCATAGCAAACGCTTACACCAAGTTTTACCACGGAAGGCCCTATTCTAACAGCTTCCCAGGTATCAACTCATTTGCCCCTCACAGCAGCCTGATGACCGAGATGCTGCTGTTGTTGCAGAGGAGCCTCCAGAAGCTGAATTACTAGCTCAGGGTCACAGAGCAAGTAAGGGATACGTCATGGTACACTGTACAATTTCTACAAGATACAGAATGGAATATGCCTATCATTACCAAGACCTATCAAAAATGTTCACCAAAACACAGCATGTATGATTTTTAATTGTTTTGGGGATGGCGCAATGCCATGCAGTTTTAGGATCCAATTTCAACACGATCCCAACCGTCTGAAATTGTGGATGGAAACTAACAAGTCAGTGTATAACGAGAATCAGTGGCAAAGCGGTTCTGCATTTAGATTTTATATTTATTTATTTATCTATTATTTTTGGTTGTGTCAGGTCTTAGCTGCGGCACGCGGGATCTTTCATTGAGGCACATAGGCTTCTCTCTAGTTGTGGCACCCAGGCTTAGTTGCTCCCAGGCATGTGGGATCTTAGTTCCCCGACCAGGGAACCTGCGTCCTCTGTATTGGAAGGTGGATTATTTCTTTCTTTCTTTCTTTCTTTCTTTCTTTCTTTCTTTCTTTCTTTCTTTCTTTCTTTCTTTACTTTTGGCTGCATTGGGTCTTCGTTGCTGCGTGCGGGCTTTATCTAGTTGCAGCGCGCAGGGGCTAATCTTCTTTGGTGTGCGAGCTTCTCATTTCAGTGGCTTCTCTTGTTGTGGAGCACAGGCTCTAGGCGCAAGGCCGTTAGTAGTTGTAGCATGTGGGCTCAGTAGTTGTGGCTCGAGGGCTCTAGAGTGCAGGCTCAGTAGTTGTGGTGCATGGGCTTAGTTGCTCCGCAGCATGTGGGATCTTCCCGGACCAGGGATCAAACCCGTGTCCCCTGCATTGGCAGGCGGATTCTTAACCATTGGGCCACCAGGGAGGTCTGGAAGGTGGATTCTTAACTGCTGAATCACCAGGGAAGTCCATGCATTTAGATTTTAGAATCAGTCCACAGATTCTCTCAGACCACATGTGGAATGTTTTGTTCCATTCCGAGGGCTTCTCTGATGAGAGGCAACCTGAAAAGCTGAAACTCACTCAGAGGAGCTGTAATCCATTCAGTGATCTGATAAATTTGATCACGTCAAAATGGAGGATGTCTTTTGAATGAAAGGACATGCAGGGCAAATTCATGGATGACAGATCAGAAGAAAGTGCTCGTAATGTCTAAAACTGACATGGGGGCTTCCCTGGTGGCGCAGTGGTTGAGAGTCCGCCTGCCGATGCACGGGACACGGGTTCGTGCCCCGGTCCGGGAAGATCCCACATGCCGCGAAGTGGCTGGGCCCGTGAGCCATGGCCGCTGAGCCTGCACGTCGGGAGCCTGTGCTCTGCAACAGGAGAGGCCACAACAGTGAGAGGCCTGCGTACCACACACACACACACAAAACCTGACATGGGATTAAATCTAGGATGCAAAGGGACTTCTGAAAATCACCAAGAAGTCAATGGACCTATGGCAAAGGATATTAACCAGCAAATCGCAAATGCAGAAATGGGAAGCCTGAGCAAGTCTTTGGAGAGATTCCAGTGACACTGATTCCCAGAGGCTCGCCCGTGAAACCAACATGCCTGTTAGACGGGCTGCATCCAGAGAGCTGGTGATTCACTCACCAAGTGGAGGCTCTCGTGCGTGAAGCACGGCTCTAGGTGTTTGGGGTAGAGTTGTCCCAGCTCTTGTGGCAATGGCATTTCAGCAGGTGATGCCCCATGTTGGTGCGGATGCAGGCCTGGGGACCAACCCCACTGGAGGTGGGGATGTGGCTGGGGGAAACTTCTGGTGCAAACGTTCTCAAATTAAGTATACTCATTATCTAGGACAAACTCATGCAGGTCCATGAGAGGACACGTATGAGAACCCTGGCTGCTGTGCTGGAAGAGCTGAAGGCCATCTGGGTCTCCATCCCTTGGCTAATGCTTTATATATGTCATTAATTTCCCATCAGTTCCGGGAAACTGGTACTATTTTCCCCGTTTTACAGATGAATGGACTGAAGGTTGTGAGATTAAGTAACCTGGTCAAGGTCATACTGAGGTTCCAATTCCAATTCTGTCAGACCCCTAAATCAGTATATTTGTCCACTAGACCACCCCCTTCCTGACAAGAAATAAGAGGTGGAACTGAAAATCCTTCTTTCCCGTCACCATTGCTGTTCCTTCCATCTTGTATCCTTTCCTTCTTCCTTTCTAGATAAAAGCAAGAGAAAACATAGGCATTGTAGAAAAAGAGGTCTGCTGGAAGTTAGGGTGAAGGAGTCACTTTGACCTCCCAGAATTCTGACTTCAGTTAAGATTCTTACCCAACCTCCTATGATGCTTCAAGTAACAGAAATTCTTAAAAGAAAAATAACGACTAACATATATTAAGCCCACGTGCCAGGCTCTGTTCTAAGGACTTTACTTGGCTGTGTCAGTGCATCCTCATGGTGACCCCGTGAAGCAGGTAGGATGTTTATCGTCTCCACTTTACAAAACCAGAGAGGTTCAGTAACTTGCCCAAGGTCACACAGCTGGGCTATAAACCCAGGCTGCCTGAATCTGGGCGCCACGCTTCTAGCCACCTGAACTTTGTCTGGGATGTTGTGCAGTGACCCGGGGCTGCTAGCCTGGTTTGGCTCCCTGATAACTGCATTTTGGATGGATCATTCAACCATTCTTGGCCTCGGTTTTCTCATTATAAAATGTGAGTAAAAATAGCATTCCCCTCCTAAGGTTGTTGTGAGGCATAATATCTGCAAAATAATCAATAAGTTAGTCATTAAAGTTTCATAATCATTGAAATGTACATCTATTCCCTCTAGGGATCAGTGCTAAATGCACCAGAACACGAGGGACCGCTCATGTGAGGGACCTCTTGCCCTCAAGCAGGAGTGGGTGAACCTGGGATGCTATGATTGGTGCATGGGCCCTTTGGGGTGGCCAGAGGAGCCCGAGGGAGTGGATGCTGGCGGGTGACTGCATTTTAAGAGAAAAGAACAGGAGGGTGGACTGAGATCCAGGCCCTCGGCAAGAGGACAAAGTGAGCTCAGTCGACTGATGTGTGCCTGGGAATCCATCCAGGAGCCTCGCAGTCAAAGCAAACACGAGGATCTGGATGCTTGGATTGCAGGAAGGAAAGGCACAGGGGAGACCCCTAGGCTGTGTTACTGGACAGATCTGAGTTCCAGCCTCACCTCATCTCTGTCCTCGCCATGTGACCCTGGTGGATTGCTCAAGCTCCCCTTGCTCAGATGGGGATCTCAGTGGTGCTCTGCAAGCTGGCTGGGGACTCGGTGAGATGAGCTCAGGTGAGTAGCTGGATCTCCCCTCCCTCTGTGGACCCAGGGACGTAGGGGTCTGAGTCCAGTTGGGCTTGGACCAGATCTTCCCCTATGACCACACACAATGAAACCGACTTCCTTGCCTCAGTTTCCTTATTTCTTCTTTCCAAAAACAGGAAGGAAAACTGATGATGTCACTTGGCAAAGTCTCCCACATGGGTCTCAGTCTATGCTGTTATTTTTTATAATAAAGCCACACTCTTTTTTAACTTGATTCCTAGAAGATCAAAATGAATTTTTAAATGAAATGTCAAAATTTGAAATCGAAAGAAAATAAGGCCAGATAAAAGAGGGGAAGGCTCTAAAATTTTATTTCTTTGTTTCTCTGTGTTCTGCCTTGCCCCACCACCGAAAGAAAAAAAAAAAACAAAGCAAGAAAAGGAGTGATTGTGAAACATCGTGGGAGGACAGTTGGACTGGTGGACTGGGACGGGGAGACATCTTTAATGAATGATTGTCAGACATGAACCAGATGGGCTGATGAGGCGATCTCCCCTGCCCATCCTCCCTGGGGCTCCCGTTTCCCATCAATAGCTGCACTCAGCATACCCAAGGCTGCATTAACCTGGTGTGATGCCACGTCGGGCAAAACTGCAATTGGAGCTACTGTTTTTTTACGTTTCTAAGGTTCCAAGTTCTGCTGTGACCCATACAGTCTGTGTAGGGGACATGACAGGGACCACCTCTCCTGGATGTTTCAAGACACAGAGGGAGGCACTCCCCTCTGTCATTCTCCCTGGAGGCAATATTGTTTCTCATTTGCTGTCTTGTCAGGGGGTGAAAGTTCTAGGCCTGCCAGTTGGCCTTTCTTATGCAATAACTGTCACTTTACAGGTCAAGAAACCAACGTGAGATTTTGTCCAGTGGTTCAGTGTATCTCTCCTAAAAATATTCAGGGCCAAGGAAATTATCACGGGTGGGTCTGTTGATTCACTGCACCCACCGTGCAGCATACCTGGGCCAGAACTATATTGACTATACGATTCTATTTTTGTTGTTGTTGTTGTTTGGTTTTTTTTTGCAGTACGCAGGCCTCTCACTGTTGTGGCCTCTCCCGTTGCGGAGCACAGGCTCCGGACGCGCAGGCTCAGCGGCCATGGCTCACAGGCCCAGCCGCTCCGTGGCATGCGGGATCCTCCCGGACTGGGGCACGAACCCGCGTCCCCTGCATCGACAGGCAGACCCCCAACCACTGCTCCACCAGGGAAGCCCGATTCTTTTTTTTGAATTTTTTTTTGAATTTTTGAATTTTATTTTATGTATTTTTTTTCTACAGGACATTCTTAGTAGTTATCCATTTTATACATATTAGTGTATACATGTCAATCCCACTCTCCCAATTCATCCCACCACCACCCCCCCTGGCCACTTTCCCCCCTTGGTGTCCATACGTTTGTTCTCTACATCTGTGTCTCAATTTCTGCCCTGAAAACCAGTTCACCTGTACCATTTTTCTAGGTTCCACATATATGTGTTAGCATACGATATTTGTTTTTCTCTTTCTGACTCACTTCACTCTGTATGACAGTCTCTAGATCCATCCACGTCTCTACAAATGACTCAATTTCGTTCCTTTTTATGGCTGAGTAATATTCCATTGAATCTATGTGCCACATCTTCTTTATCCATTGGTCTGTCGATGGGCATTTAGGTTGCTTCCATGTCCTGGCTATTGTAAATAGTGACTACATGACTCTTGTATGGCCTTTGCCAATGGCGGGGAGGTGGGTGGCATGGTGATGCTTTGGGTCCTTGGATATCGGCGTCAATCTTGACCCTGTATCAAACAGCCCTTGAAATGTCTATTGTTATTTCCGCTCAGGGTATGGTTACTTGACTAAATGGCCACAAAATCTTTGGGAGATTAAATGAGTATATCTACCTGCTGTTCTGCCTTAAGGCAAGGGGACCTGCTGTTTGTACCCCTGTATCAGACAGTCATCGGCGGGTCTGCGGTTGGTGGCCAACAAACAGGGTGCTCCTGCTGGCTGAGGAAAGTTCTTTAGAGAAGGGAGCAGTGGTGGGATTTTATCAGCAACATTGACAGCAGCTGGAGGATGAGTGCACAGGCTAATGAAGGTGCTACAGGTGGGACATCAATGCATCCAGCGCAGCCAGCTCCTGGGAGTGAGGGGTAGATGGGGTGGTGAGAGGACTCAGGAAGACAAAGGATGCTTGAAAAACACTGTGTGGACTGTGAGATGCCGGCAGCATGGCCCCCCGTTTGCACATGACGCCATGTGTTGGTGGTGGGATCCACTGGCCATGCTGGCCCAAAACTGTGAAGAAGGAAGGAAGAGTTTAGAATATCATTGTGCTATTAAGTTAAAATCTGGAATCTGACTTAGATGAGGAGACTGTGAAGAAGAGAAGGTCTGGTGGACTAGAGAAGAGATGAAATGACCAGTGGACCGTGATTGTCATAAATAGAACAAGCTGAAAGGGGATTGGATGGTATCCCAGGGCTGCTGCAACAAAGCGCCACAAACAACAGAAATTTATTCTCTCACAGCTCTGGAGGCTAGAGTCTGAGATCAAGTTGTTGGCAGGGACACATTCCCTATGGATAGAGACTCTGGGTCGAATCCTTCCTTGCCTCTTCAGCTGCTGGTGGTGGCTATAGACCCTTGACACCCATTGACTTGCAGCTGCATCTCTTTCATCTCCATCTCTTTTGTCACATGCCTTCTCCCTGTGTGTGTCTGTCTCTTCTCATAAGGACACCTGCCATCTTGGTTTAGGGCCACTTAATGACCTTATCTTAACCTGATTACGTATGCAAAGAATTTATTTTCAATTAAGGTCACATTTATAGGTAACCAGGGCTCAGGACTTCAATATATCTTTCTGGGTGGACACAATTCAACTCATAAAAGCATAAATCCTGAACTTAATAGCTCACCATGTTGCTCCGAAAATTAAATAATAGGATGCACGAAAACATATGGTTAAAAGAAAAAAATCATGGAAGCTACTGCTCCCTACCCTGGATGGGTCCCTTGCTTGTGCTGGGCTGACAGGAAAATCAGATGGGGGTCACGAGGCAGGTTCGGGGTGGAACCACTTTGAACCGGAAGATTCTGAGATATCAACCTTTCCCTATTTGAAGTAGGTCAAAAGGCAAATGAAATGGAAGCCACGAGCTCAAGTCTTCTGAGCCATAGAGTAAATACCATTCTGGGAGCCAGCGACACGGGGTGTGTTAATAATTACTGAAACGTGAAAGCATGTCACAGTGCTGACACTGAACTTTCTCCATTCAAACCTCCCCACCAGGACTCTGTGATACTCCTGCCCAAAGGCTGAGCTGAGTTTGTCTTTTTGGATAACTCTCTTATAAAAGGGTGTATCTATTTTTAAAATAAGTTTATTTGATTACTTAGTATGGAAAAGTATTTAAAGTATTTAATTAAATAAAAGTATTTCAAATTACATATTAGCAGAGCGGATCGGAACGCGTGACATCAAATGAGACTACGGTATGGTCTCCAGAGGATTGCCTGGCAAATCGTATAGGCTGCTTCGCATCACATTGGGAGGCAACTCAAAAGCTGCAAGTCATTGTAAGCACTTATTTTAAAATAAAGTTTAATTTTCACTTTAACATATTTTCATGATTACAAAAATTAAAAAAAAAAAAGAACAGGAGAAGGAAACAAAACTAGCACATTCCTGGAAACTACTGTGAATGTTTTCCTGTATTTCCTTCCTGACTTTTGAAGGGATGGTTTATAATCGTCGGTTTATTTATCGAGCGCCTTGGCACCCACTGAGTAAAGTGGATCCACCTTTACAAACCCCAGCAACTATCCATCACAGTCGCTCCCCTGAGGAGATTTATAAAGGGAGGACTCCGTTCTTGGCACAGAAGAAATGGCATGTTGCTAACGATTTTTATTCAAATTATTCATACATCTGAAAACTCTACAGTCTTCTGGGATGCCCCCCTTTCCCATCAGCCTGCATCGGCTGGGTCTCTCTTTCTCTTTTATGGCTTCCTTGGGAGCCAAGAAAAGAGAAGGCCTGTATTTGGAACAGTTAGTCTGATTTTCAATTCTAATAAAAGCCCTGGTGGGCATTTCACTTAATACCAGGGCTGGAAGATTTTTGCCTTGGTGCTTTTTTTTTTTTACATGTGCATACCACCCAAACTTTATTTTATTCTCTTGACAAATCCAACATAATATAGATAACAAAGGTGCTAATTTCAGGGGCAAGTTTGAAACAAGGAGAATGCAAATATATTACTTCATGTCAGGCAATAGTAACTGAATTATAACTAAAAGTGCATTAAATTACTTCCCTAGGGGTTTCCTAAGGACCAAAGCTAGATAGAAATGGCCTGTTTTACATGAGTTCACGGACACCTTCAGGCAGTCACTATTTCAAGCGACAGTTGTGCACCCTAGGGTTTAGTTCTCAGAGCTGTAGTTGCCTTTGCTTCTCCTCCCAGGCAGAGGGAAGCTCGCTTTGTTCTGGGGCTGGGAGAGTTTGCGGGCTAGCAGTGTTAAGGGCTCGATCAGGGTCTTGCGGTCTGTGACCGTCACCTCCCACAGATGCACCTTCTCGCTCCTGGCCCACTGCTGTGCTACTTCGGCGTCCGCTTGTTTCTGCTCAGAAAGGTCAGTTTTGTTTCCTAACACAACAATTGCCACCTCTTTTTTGTCTTTGAACCGATCAATTTCTTTCTTCAGAAGCTCCACTCTTTGAAAGGATTCAAAGTTATTCACACTGTACACAAAAACGAAGCCACCGACAAATGAAAAATAATGCTTTGGCAGCTCCACACCTTCCTGTAGGCCCCTGGTGTCATAAAGATGTCACTGTTCCTTGACTCCCCGATCTGTTTCCACTGAAGCCATATACACATCTTCCATTGTTTCACAGTCCTCCATTCTAATAGGATGATTCCCATAAAGGAGCTACTCCAAAATCGCCATTTTCCCCACATTTAACAAGCCACAAACCACAACCTTACAGACCTTTCCCATCTTCTTTTAGGATGTTGGAAAGCCAACAACTAATAGTCACGGTGAGAAGCAGAGGATCTGAGGGGCTGACACCCCCAACCCCCAAAGGGAGAGATCATCATCGTAGGTGGTGCTTCAATGCTATAGGACACAAGGGGTCTGTGTCGAAAACCTGGGTCCATGATGCCATGAAGTCAGGGTTTCACTCCTAAGCTGTCACTCCTGTCTTCGAGGAGGGACTTCAGTTCCCTCCCACTCAAGCCACAAAGGTAGGACGACCTGAAATCTATTTAGCCACTGCAAAAGCCATGCTGAACTGAGATTTGTCTGTGGCTAGATCAGCAGCCACCGGCTACTGTACATCAAGAAGCCTCTTGCTTACAATGCTTTCAGGAGACTCCAAACCAATCCATCTCAGGGTTTCTGATGCTGGAGATCATGTTCTTCCTCTCCAGATTCTTCCAGACCCTCTAAAAGGCCAGAAAGCCAACAGGCAGCGGCTGGTTTAGGAGACCTCCCCTGTCCCCTGCTCCTATAAAATTCAGAGGGCAGTGTGGCTCTGTAGTGGTACCACATTGATGGAGAGAGAGCACCACAATGGCAGTTTAGTTTCTCTTGGATCTGGGAGCAGCCTGGTGTGGGGAAAGATTGAGGGCAATCAGTCCAATTCCTGGCTGTGTGACCTAAGACAAGTTACTTGACTTCTCTGAGTCAGGTCGCTCAGCCATAACATGGGAATGACAGTGCTGCTGTGTCCTAGGGGTAAACGAGACAACACTGAAAGCACTTGCACAGAGAGGTATTCAAAGGTCGCTCTTCTCTCTTGGGAAGTGAGCAGGAAACCTGGAAGTCAGGTTACTAAATGGCATGGTGAGGTGCTGTTTCACTTTCAGTCTCTTCACTCGGCATTAGGTAAGGATGGGCTTACTCAAGGGTTAATTTTGAAGGGTCAAGCAAACAAACAAATAATTACCATTAAATCCTGATCAGTATCAGTTCTCCAAAGTAGAAGCTGATTGCATTGATCTATTACACTCTGTTGGCTAGGTGTCCACTCTGGGCCTGGCCCCAGGCATGGGAATGGAGCATTCTTGACTCCAGGGGGAAATGGAACTTGCCTGAAGCTGTCCCTGAAGGCTACATTGGAAAATTTGGATTGGAGGCAAATCCTAAAACAATGAGTAGGAAGCTATCAGGTGAAGAGAGCACAGGGACACGGGGAGGGGGAAGGGTAAACTGGGACGAAGTGAGAGAGTGGCATGGACATATATACACTCCCAAATGCAAAATAGATAGCTAGTGGGAAGCAGCCGCATGGCACAGGGAGATCCGCTTGGTGCTTTGTGACCACCTAGAGGGGTGGGATAGGGAGGGTGGGAGGGAGGGAGATGCAAGAGGGAGGAGATATGGGGATATAGGTATAAGTATAGCTGATTCACTTTGTTATACAGCAGAAACTAACACAACATTGTAAAGCAATTGTACTCCAATAAAGATGTTAAAAAAAAAAAAAGGAGGGCAGGTGAAGGGCACGCCTGGCTGGGAGAGGCGGGTGCAGCGTCAGGGCAGGACTGTGAGGGCTTTGTGTGTCATGGGGGCAGGCGTGAGGGGTGAGGGGAGAGTGAGACAATTCAGGGATGCTGCTGGCACAGTACTGCCCCAGGACGGGCTCTCCTGAACGCTTGTCCTCCCTCCCTCCCTTCCTTCCTCCTCTCCCTCCTTCTTGCCTTATTTTCTTCCTTCTTCCTCTAAGTGGAGACTTAATCTAGAAACAGCTGAGAGCCATTGAAGGCTTTTGAGCAGAGAACTGACGATGCTGTTTGCCTTCAGGAAAGATTACCCCAGAGGATGCTATAGAGAATCGGAAAAGAGGCTGGAGACCGGAAGCCAGGCTGATGTCCAGATGGGACAGGATAAGAGCCTGGCTTGGGAGAATGGCGGTGAGGATGGAGAGAACCCAGGTAGAGACATCCCCTGAGATGGGATCACCCGGATGTGGGGCTCCAGGAGGAGGAGGGTGACAGGTTAGCTAGCTCTTATCCTGCTGGAGCAGCAGGGGGTTTGATGGTGTTACTCCTCGAGACAGAGGTAGAGGGAGAGGAAGTGATGTCCTGGTGGAACAGCCTTTGCAAGCCCCCCAGGTCCCCCTGCCCTGTGTCCTCAGATGTTCTTCACTGAAGGATAGTCATCCATTCACTCAGGTACTCATTCGCCACCCGCCACCCATCCTTCCTCAAAGCTCTCATTGCACATGGGTGAGGGTGCTCTGTGAGTGGCACTTACATTGTCTGGGGAAAGTTCTTAGTAAAGCACTCCTGCTAAGAACTGTTCCGAGAGACATTCCAGGCTGCTTCTGAACTAAGCATTAAGTCAGAGACTTCATGAGCTTACATGAACACTCTAGAACAGGGGCAGCAAACTATGACCCATGAGCCAAATCTGGCCCACTGCCTGTCTTTGTAAATAAAGTTTTATTTATTTATTGTAACACAGGCACACACACCTATGTACACGTCTCAGGCTGCTCTCACGCTCCAGTGGTAGAGTTGAATGGTAGCAACAGATTGTATGGCTAGCAAAGCTGAAAACCATCTGGCCCTTTAGAGAAAACATTCGTCAGCCCTGCTGTAGTGCATCCTCTCCTCTCTCTGGTGCCGTGAGCGGATGTTTGATACTGATTTGAGGACCACAGTGCTCCTTCGTCTAAAAGCCCTCCATGCCTTTGAATAAAGGTCAGGATTCTTAGTATGTCATCCAACGCGTTCTTTGGAGAGAAGGAGACGTTCTCTGCGTCCTTGGGTGAAACATTGATGTGAAACACTGACAGACGTCAAGAGACTTAGAGGAGCTTCCCTGGTGGCGCAGTGGTTAAGAATCTGCCACCAATGCAGGGGACACGGGTTTGAGCCCTGGTCCAGGAAGATCCCACATGCCGCAGAGTAACTAAGCCCGCGAGCCATAACTACTGAGCCCACGCACCACAGCTACTGAAGCCTGCGAGCCTAGAACCCTCAACAAGAGAAGCCACCGCAATGAGAAGCCTGCGCATCGCAACAAAGAGTAGACCCCCACTTGCCGCAACTAGAGAAAGCCCGTGTGCAGCCACAAAGACCCAACACAGCAAAAATAAATAAATAAATAATAATAATAAAAAAAAGAGAGACATAGAACTGTGCGTTGGGTTTATTTTGACACAATAGCTCCTTTATTGAAATCTATTCTAAGGGAAGAATCCAAATGACAGAGGAACTATTTGCTCCTTGACGTGGCTGCCCCTGCTCATCTGGCCTCATTCTTTGAAATGCATCAGCCCTCACACACACTCCACAAATAAATAAACACTTAAGGGACAGACAAGGGGTAACAAGGGTTTAGGAAGAAGAATTAAAGCAGGGAAAGTGGCCACGGGATGCCAAAGGCTGTTTCTTCAGAGAATGTGGGTGGAAAACCTTGTCTCAGGATCCGATTCTACGCTCGTAAAACGCACCTCACTGGCCTCCCCCTCATCCCCCACTAGATCCTGCCTTTATTTAAAATGTTGATATTTTGTTCATCGTGGAGTTTTTTTGTTCATTTTGACTTTTTGGAAATACTGTGTTAAATATTATTTATCTCGATGACTGAATTTTTCAATACCTCCTTCGATTTTGCTCCCAAGGTGAATGTCTCACTTACTGCCCCAAGTCCCAGCTCCAGGAGAAGGAATAACTAGGGTAGTAGGGAAACAAAAAACTCAGTGTCTTGCAAGCCAAGTGAAGAAGGTTTATCAAGAAGACGCTGGCCGACAGGATGAACGTCAAAAATGTCATGCTTAAGTGAAAGAAACCAGACACAAAAGGTCATGTACTGTGTAATCCTGTTTATAAGAAAAGTCCAGAAAAGGCATATCTGTGATCTACAGAGACAGAACTTAGATTAGAAGTTGCCAAAGCTGGGGAGGCATGTGGAGAGGTAGTGTCTGTAAGGGGGCATGAGTTTCTTTTCAGGCATGATGGTAATATTCCAAAATTAGATTGTGGTTGCCTAACTCTATAACTATTTAATTATACACTTCTAAAGGTGCCTTTTGTGGTATAAAAAATTACACTGTAACAAAGCTGTTTTTTAAAAAAGAAAAAAAGGCCAAATAACATGAAAATTGAGAATTAAGCATTGAATGAATAAATGAATGAGTGAATGAGTGAATGACTCAGCAAATGGGCACTGTCCCTAAACAAGAGAATGCCATGACGCGGGAGCAGAAAGAACTGAGTCGAGAGGCTCAGACTGCTCCTTAGTAAGTCAGAGGAGGGAGTGATGTGTCATGCAGCCTCGTATACACCCTCAAGAATGCAAATTTGTATAAATTTTCTGGAACCCAAAATATCAATGTACATCAAGAAACCTAAAAATGTGCGTTGCATTTTGTGCATGTGCATTGCATTTTGACGCAGTAATCCCATTTCGTGAAATCGATTTCAAGGAAAGAATCGCAATGTTGGAGGACCTATTTGCCCATATGTGTCTATTCCGGAGCTGTTTGTAATATTGAAAAAAGGAAATCAACCATGACCAACTGGTTAAAGGACATGAGCACCTAAAAGACTATTTATACAGTCAGTACAATAATGTTAATGATGATGGGAATATTCTGGAACATAAATTGGAAAAAGCAGGATGACAAAGTGTAAATAGAGTATGGAAACAACCATATGGGATTACCTGTACACAATGGTAACGTAGTAACAGTGATGACCTTGTTTATGGATTTCTTTTCACTCTCTGTCAACAGTGGGAGAGGACATTTTCGTACGGTATCTCTTTTAATCTTGACACAAAGCTCCTGAGTTAGGTATCATTTTTCAGTTTTACAGATGAAGAAATGAACACTGAGGTTTAAGGAAACTCGTGCAGGGTCACGCAAATGGCAAGAGGTAGAACCCACACTTTGCTAGCTCTCACCTCTGTGCTCATAACTGTTATGCTATGTGTATTTTTCTTCTTTGTTACAAAAAGTGTGAAAATGGAAACATGTGGACTAACTGTGAACTCTGGTCTAATAGCAACAGCTACCCTTTCTCGTTGGTGTTGTCCCAATAGATTGTCCGAGGCAGTCACAGAGAGAGCTTTCCCGAGGATCCAAGAATCCTTCCCAGCTGGTGAGGTGGGGTTTTCTGTTGTTATTCCCATTTCACAGACGCAGACACTGAAGTTTGGAAGAAACAATCGTGGCTCAGGGTCAAGCAGCCGGGACTGAGGGGAGGGGCCTAGGACCCCTGCGGGCTGATCCCAGGCGAACTTCTTGCTGGCGCTGAGAGAAGGCCGAGGGTCAAGGACCAAGGGTACCATGGGCAACCAGGCAGCACTGGGGGAGCCGGGCATCAGGTGCGGGAAGGAGGACTTGGGTTGGCCTCATGCTGAGTCACTGGGGAGAGCTGATGCATGGGACCGAGGGCAAACACCAGGGATCTTGGCGGCACGGCAGACAAAGCCCAGCCCAGGTGCTGAGGACGCTCTTCTGCAAGTCACCTCTCGGAGGGGCCAGGCCTAGGACCTCAGAAATCTGCAGGCCAGCAGTGTTCTTCAGGGAGTGGGGCCCAGATCATCAAAAGCAAATGGTAAAAAGTGAGGCCAGCATGTTAAAAGAAGGCAATAGGGCCCGTGCTGGACCAGGGTTCAGGAATCCAGGGATGGATTGATGGGCTTTAGTGCTGAGATTGACGGTGGAGTCAGTCCAAAGCCAAGTGATCCCAGGTCCCTATGGGTTAAAGGTCAGCAGCCACACTGGCGCTTTCCTACGTGTCCTGACCCCATGCCCAGGTACAGAGGAAACCCCTCGCCTGAGAGCCAGTGGCCTCTGACACGCCTCAGGAGCTAGCGCGTGGCGGAGGGAGCTGGCTCAGGGGCACTCTGCCCCTGTCTTCCTGTGTGACCTCGGGCTGACAGCCTCCCCTCTGAGCCTCGATTTCCCCGCCCGTTATGAAGCGTATCTAAGCAGCAGATGATATCGTAAGCACTGCGCACGTATTGGCTCGATCTGCACAACACTCCTGTGAGGCTGGTCTCATGGTCTTCACCCCTATTTACAGATCAGGGGACAGAAGCCCCAGGAGGTGAAGGGACTTGTCTGGAATCACAGGCAGCAGGGAGAGGAGGTGAGATTTGAGTGCAACCCATCGGGTCCCAGGTTCTGGGCTCCAGCTGCCCCTGGGCCGAGGCTATGGGCTTGTGAAAATGAAGCCGCATAAGACACCAGGTGACTGGCTCTGACTGTGGTCTCACTGCCACCACCAAAGGCAAACGCTGGGTGGTTTCTCCAGGTCTGGGATGCACCCGGGAGATCCTGTCCCTCCAGAGGTGTCAGAATGTCCCAGCTGACAGGAGAGAATTGAACCAGCTCCTCCTGTGTGCATTTCACTTAAAGTTGTTAATAAATTAAATGGCTTAAACTTGAAAAAAAAAAAACATACACCGAATATATATTTCAATGGACTCCCTGCTGTCTCTGTCTTGTGTGAGTCCATGATTCTCCCAGTTTGTCATCCTCCTTCTTCCGTTTGTGTCCTGTGGGGACCGGGAGAAAGACTCTGGGGAAAGCTACATGGTGCCTATCAGGACTGACAGGGGTGGGGTAGACTGGGGAGAGGGAGTGGGCACTGGTGGAAGGCTTCATGGGGAAAGAATCACAGAAGACAGCAAGGTCCCCGGGGATGCAGGTGGAGAGAGCCGTGAGAAGGGGGGGCAACCCCTGAGAAGGATGGAAGGATCTGTAGGGAGCCAGGGCTTGGGGTGACATGAGCCCTCGGGTTTAAGAACAGGAGGTCCGGACTTCCCTGGTAGAACAGTGGTTGAGAGTCCGCCTGCCAACGCAGGGGACACAGGTTCGTGCCCCAGTCCGGGAAGATCCCACATGCTGCGGAGCGGCTGGGCCCGTGAGCCATGGCCGCTGAGCCTGCGCGTCCGGAGGCTGTGCTCTGCAACGGGAGAGGCCACAAGAGTGAGAGGTCCGTGTACTGTCCCCCCCCCCCCAAAAAAAGAACAGGAGGTCCTATGGCTCTTCAAGGGAATTGCTTGGATGGGCCTCATCCCAGATTTCAGACGGTAGCACCAGGAAGTCAGCCCCGCAAGGGCATGGCTTGTCCACCTCTGTGCCCCCGGGACCAGCCCAGGTCAGTCAGGTACTCTGGAGGTGTCAGTACTGATGACCGATCGATTGAGTAATTGAGTAGATGAGTGTAGGACACAGGCCTTGACAATGAAATCAGAGAACAACCATATTTGGATAAGCAACAAGGAAGACTCAGCCCCTTAGGGATGGAGAAAGGATTTGACCCTCAAGGGGCTTCGCCACATACATATTTTAAGAATGAAAAACTTTCAGAGGAACCCGGCCTCTGCTGAAGCAGGCCATGGGAATTCTGGGTGCAGAAGCTTGTCCAGAATAAAGCCTAACCCATGTTTATCATTTCCCTTTTCAGCTCTCATCCCCTGTGATTAAAAAACAAATCAGTGAAGGGTGTGCTCGCCGTTCTGAGTTCCTCCCAGAGTCACTGGGCTCAGGAGGAACTTAGTGCTGGCAGCCCCGGGGCAGAATCCTCGAGCAGATGAAGGAGTCATTCATGCCTCTTGGCCGCGCTGGGCCATCTTAGGAAGGAGGCAACTTGGTGTTGGGCAGCGGTGAGTAGGTAGGGGAGGCAGGGCAAGGAGTAAGTGCACGCAGGCTCCGAGTTTGTGGCACTCACACTGCAGCACTGAGGCAGCTGCCAGGACAGGCGGGCGGCACGCCCTTTCCCACCCAGGTGTCTGGGTGCCCCTGATGCTTGTAGTGCTGTGTTGAGAAGGATTCTGAAGCTGAATCTGGGCTTAGTGGGAAGAGTAGTCCGAGTCATTAATAATGTCTGCCATGGGACTGGGGAGGCGAGAGGCGAGAGGGATGCTTCATTTGTTACTTCTTGGCTAGAAATAGATAGTGAGACCAAGCAGTGAAGGCTAGTGCCTATGTGGCTGAGGAATTTGGACTTGATCATGGATACCAAGTGTTTTAAGCTTAGTTTCTCTATTTTAAAAAGAGTACTACAGGGGCTTCCCTGGTGGCAGAGTGGTTGAGAGTCCGCCTGCCGATGCAGGGGACATGGGTTCGTGCCCCGGTCCGGGAGGATCCCACATGCCACGGAGCGGCTGGGCCCGTGAGCCATGGCTGCTGAGCCTGCGCGTCCGGAGCCTGTGCTCCGCAACAGGAGAGGCCAGAACAGTGAGAGGCCCGCGTACCGCAAAAAAAAAAAAAAAAAAAAAAGAGTACTACAACCAGGGGCTTCCCTGGTGGCACAGTGGCTAAGAATCCGCCTGCCAATGCAGGGGACACAGGTTCGAGCCCTGATCTGGGAAGATCCCACATGCTGTGGAGCAAGTAGGCCCATGTGCCACAACTACTGAGCCAGTGCTCTAGAGCCCACGAGCCACAACTGCTGAGCCTGTGCGCCACAATTACTGAAGCTCACATGCCCTAGAGCCCGTGCTCTGCAACAAGAGAAGCCACTGCAATGAGAAGCCCACGCACCACAACGAAGAGTAGCCCCCACTCGCTGCAACTAGAGAAAGCTTGTGTGCAGCAATGAAGACCCAACACAGCCAAAAGTAAAAAGTAAAAAATAAAGAGTATTACCTCCAGAAAATTTCTGGGTAGATATTGAGGATTTCTTGGAAAAGGCAAGACTTGGGTTGAGCTTTAAGAGATGAGTATGATGCAAAGAAGCAGAACAGAGAGATGTGGGCGTTTCGGATACACCCAGCATCTGCCTGGAAGCCCTCTGAGACAGAAGGAAGCAGTCCAGGGATGGGTAGATAGGTGTCTGACAGAGCCAGGCTGGTGAGGAGACCTGGGCTGGTGGACAGAGCGGCCTGGCACCATGAAGCATCTCACTTGTTTATCCCATCTATTGCAAGACAAACCATCTTAGTTCTTTCCAGTAATATCTTCCAACGTCACAGACTCAAGGCAGTTATAATAAGCCACTAAGAGCGGAAATTTGATTTTCACAGAGCACAGGACAAGAAGAGGAAGTTGAGTTAGGTATTCAGAGACTCTTTAGCCCTGCAAGAGGATGGAGAGAGAAATATGTGCTACAAAAGATGGAGGGAGGGGGCTAAGGTTTAGCGAGCTGCCCCTCAGGGCCTGGCTCACCGCATCTTCATTTGCTGCAGCCCTCGACCTGCAGAGGGAGGTTCCCATTTCCTTTCTGGAAGTGGAAATCATGGCCCAGCATGTTTACACAACTTGCCCAGGGTCACACAGCTAAGTCAGCAGAATCAGAACTGCTCAGTGTGTCTCCGAAGCCAAAGTCCCTCCGCTGCCCACAGTGCTGCGCTGTCTTCCCTTGAGGCTTCCTGGAGAGCTTGAAGGAGGTTAACGGTCGCCTGTCCGGCACAGGCTGAGGGCAGGACGGGCTAAGCCAGGTCTCCTGTTCCCGTGGGCCAGGCTGTGTGTGCGGGCCTCAGCACGGGTGGTCTCCTATGGTCCCTGGAGCCACGTCACGAGCCGTCCACAGCTCCTAGCCCCACTCTGGTCCAAGCCTCCATCACCCCTTGTATGGACCAAATTGGGTCTTCCTGCTTCCACCTGGTCACCATCCTCAAATCTCCCCCCAACGCTAATGGCCCAGCAACATAGGCTGTCTGAGAGGCCTCTGTAAGAGCCTGCCTCATTGTCTCCCTCAGCCCCCCACCTAAATGTAGAAACCTTCAATACTTTTTTCTCAGGATGCAACCCCGCCTCCCTAACCTCGTCTCCAAAGCAGGACTTGCCCAACCCCACGGCTGCGGCTCCAGCCACGCTGGTCTCTCACACCCTCACACACAAGCCCCTTCCAGCCCCGGCCCCCCCTGCCCGCTGCTCCTTTCACCAGGCCCCACTGCCAACCCCACCTACGTCCACGTAGGGTTCATTCTCACTCTTCAGTTTAGGTCAGAATCCCGATGTTCTCTCTCATACCACCTTACGCCACTTTCTAGAGTCTTCCATAATTGTACCTAAACATCCATTCAAGCACATGCTTGTTTCCTGTCTGATTAGCCACTGTGTGAAGGGCCAGGAGGACAGGGACTTTCTCTGCCTTGTTCAGCTCTGGGTCCATGATGCCTTGAACAGCGTGGTCCCGACATGGGATAGATGCTTGGTACATACTGTGAATGAATGAATGAGTGAGTGAATAAATGAATACAAGAATGGGTAAACATCAAACAACACAGCCACATGCCTCCTCTCTGGCGTCCCACCTCTGCCTCTGTTAGAATATGCTGGAAACCTCCGTCGTGTCTGTGACCCACTTCCCCATCCGTAGCTCATTCCTAGGAGACAGGAGTTAAGCCTTATTCATCTCAGCATCCACAGTGCTCAGAATCTAGAATGAAGAGTCAGCCTCAGGACACGCAGCGCCATCCCCTTCCACTTCTCACCAGCATGTCCCTCTGAGCCCTTTCTGACCTCATTTCTAAAAGGAAGATCGTAACGTGATTCTTCTGATCCCATCACGGCTAGGACTGATATGCTAGGATTTAGTAATCAGAGGCACTCGTTCTCTTTAGGAAAAAAATGAATTTGGGAAATCCCTTCCGGCTTCCTACTGTGCCCATCAAGACGGGGATTTTGTGTGCCCTTGAAGAATCAGACTATAAATACAGCTGCCCGGGAACAGGGGGGCCTCCTTACTCGCTTTGGTGAACACAGGATGCAGCTCGTTGCTCTTGAGCTGGTCAGGGAATCTGAAGCTCATTGGATTGGATCAGTAAACAGGCAGCCAGTTTTCAAACCGAGCACAGCTTTCCTGTAATTAGGCTTTGCCAGGAACTAAAGGTCACGGGCCAGCCTATGAGCCACACAAACGATGGAATCATGACGAACCTGATCCTTCTAATGTGGATTAGAGCCTGGCTTCTCTGATAGTAGTAAAACTTTATTCCTTTTTGCTAATCTCAGAAGAAACCAGAGGGAATTAACCACGAGGTGAGCGTGGTAAAGCCAGACTCTTTGCAGAGTTCTGCGTCCATCTGCACCCACTTGATTCCCAAGGTGGGTCTTTTGGAGAGCCTCATCTTAGCCTGTGTTCCAAACTGGTACACAGAGTGAGTCCCATCACCCCTCAATCCCACCCCACTGGAAGGCAGGACCACTCACTTCTCTGCCCCTGACCGGGCAGAAAAAGCAAGATGTTTAGAGTTGGGTGGCTGAAATTGAATTCTCTGCAAGTAACGTCCGAATTCTAGAAGAGTCAGCATTTGGGAGCTTCTAAGCCTCAGTTTCCAAACAGCCGTGATAGCAACCTCTGCCGGGGTTTCTCAAAGCACGGAACCCAGGATGCTTTCTGGTTGGCTGTGGATAAGCACGCTCTTATGTTAGCACTTATGCATATGTTTCAAATATCTAGTAGATTCCATTCATATCATACTTAAGGCTGTGGTCCTCAACCCTGGCCATACCTTACAACTGCCCAGGGAGGTTTTAAAATGCTCCAGCTCAGAGGGGCCTTGCTTTGGGTTTTAAATAACACTCCCCAAGGGGCATTAATGAACAGCCAGGGTGAGAACCACTGTCTTAGGGCAAAGCTGGGTACAAGATATAAATAACTCTGCTTAAAGTAACACATCATCAAGGCTAAGGCTGAAGTTTGGGAAACATTCAAAAGCTGATGATTTGCTTGAAGGCTGCACACCAGGATCATTCAGGATGGGGTGGGGTGAAGTGGGGTGGGTGCTTGTTAAATTTCAGATGCCCTGCCCCATCCCTGATCCATTAAATCAGAATCCCAAGGGGCAGGCTTAGAAAAATCCCTCTTCTCAGCAGCCAACCTGACCCTGGTCTTGGTCCTTCAAAGGGCACTTAGAAACCATTCATTTTATAAAGGTCAAGGCCATGCTCAGGAAGAAGGGAGATACTCCACGGTCTGCCAAATAGCAGAGCAGGGAGGATGCTGGCCAGCCGATCACGCTTTGACTTCTGGGAGGTGTTGAGCCAATGTCCACCCCAGGGCAGTGAGGGGCACAGAGGCTGCAGTTCTGGGTGCACTGAGGGGCTTTCTGGGGAAACTCTGTGCTAAATGCAGGAGGTAAGGTTTCTCTGAACAAGTCCAACCCGAGTCCCTAGGACAGGAGGGAGACAGAGAAGCAGCGCGAATGCCCAATGCAGGAGCATGGTTCAAGGGTGCACTTGGCAGGATTGTTTCCTGAGCGGAAACCTGCAGGATGGTGAGTAACTTTCCACATCTAGTACCTCAATATTTGCTGCCCAGAAGACACAGGTGTGAACATCTGGAGAATTCCATACCTACGTACTCCCTGCTGTGCTCGCAGCCTG
This sequence comes from Orcinus orca, assembly GCF_937001465.1. Taxonomy (NCBI): domain Eukaryota; kingdom Metazoa; phylum Chordata; class Mammalia; order Artiodactyla; family Delphinidae; genus Orcinus; species Orcinus orca. The sequence continues at coordinate 116,948,983 of NC_064562.1, forward strand.
GTCCCAGGAAGTGCTTGGAGAGGTTGACTGAGGAGGGACACCTCTGCACCAGGGTGACACCCTTGGCAAAAGGCTACACACAAAGGCAGCAGAACACACAATTCTGCTCTTTGACAGCAGGCAAGCCACTTCATCTCTCTGTGTCTCTGCGTGTTCATCAAAAAATGGATTCTTGCAGGACGATTGGGGGGATGAAATGCAAATTTCTTTGAGGGTCTAGCACAGGATAGGCTCCTAATAATAACAATCCATTGCTTGTCAAAGGACAAATGTAGTACGTATTGATTTCCATCTTTGCTTGGGTTCCCAACTCCAGCTTAGCTACAGAGCCCAGCCTATTCATTTCGGCAGCTCTCTTCAATACCTTTCAAAGGAACCTTTCAAGTCGATTCAGCCCCATGTACTCTGGCTTGAGAACTCTCCAGCAAGTGGTGGTCTTTCTTAGCTGGAAGGAAGCTATGTTGGAGGGGAGGTTGGAGCCCGTAATGGGGGCCGGGAGTGGCCTCTGTTCCTTCTAGCATCTTCTCTGAGTACCATCCAGTACAAGAACCCCACAGGGCTGGGAAGGTGGTGGGCTGTGACTTTATTCCAGCCTTGGAGCTGATGTCTGCATAGGCTATTTCATAGCTTGCTGAAAACAGATGAGATAATGTCAATCAGGTAGTAACCAGAATGTACAATATTTTAATTGAATATAGCCATTTACTTACACACTTATTGATTGATTGACTATGATGACTTTGCAGACTGACCATGCAAAGAGTGGTGCAGAGCATTAAAGCCTTGTGGACATGTAGGAAATAGTGGGGAGAAGCCTGGGCTGAGAGCCAGGAAGCCTGGTTTAGTTGTAACCCATTTACAACTCACTTTGTGGCCTTGATTACCTCTCTGTCCTTCAGTCTTTCATGGTGAGTGTAAGCTGTGAGTCCATCCACCCCACAAAATTCTGGGGAAGATTATCTCTGCTAATAAACATGAAAAAGTTTTGTAAGTTGCAATGATTTATAAAAATGTTATTTATCCCAGTCATTTAATTTGCATTATCTCATCCGTTTTCTACAACAACGTGTGAAACAGGCTCGGGGGTAACATCTTTAAGTTCAGAAGGTCCAGGAGACACACTCTCACATCATCAACTTTCCCTTTGCTTGAAGGGGTCCTTTCCAGACGCCTGGACACATTCCTGTAAAGATAACTCCCGTGGGGAGTCAGGAGTCTAGACACTCAGAGTGAACCTGAGTCATCAGTGGCTTCAAACCATCTCTAGCCCAAATGTCTGTTACAGTTATGTCCCCTCTTCCATTGTATTACTTATTCATTATTTCTTATTACTTTAGTCTTGTTTTATCCGTTTTATTTTAGTGTCGGTACCCTGAGATCTTCCCGGAATTAGGAGGCTCATAACCATTAAATATGTCAGCGGGAGGAATGCACAAGCCTTGGAGGTGTGGCAGGTTGAACCGTGTCTCCCAAAAGAGATGTTGAAGTCCTAACCCTGAGTATCTCAGAATGTGAACTTAATTTGGAAATAGGGTCATTGCAGATGGAATTAGTTAAGATAAAGTCACACTGGAGTAGGGTAGGCCCTAATCCAAGATGGCCGACGTCTTTACAAGAAGGGGACATACATGGAGAAGGCCAGGTGAGGATGGAGACAGAGTCAAGTTGTTTGGCTATAAGCCAAGGATGGCGAGCGACACCAGCAGGTGAGAGAAAGGCACAGGACAGGTGCTCCCTGGATCCTTCAGCCTTGCCCTGCTGACACCTTGGTCTCAGACTTCTAGCCTCTAGAAGTGTGAGAGGACACATGTCTGTGGTTTTAAGCCACCCAGTTTGTGGTGCTTTGTCACGCAGCCCTAGGAAATGAATGCAGATGGGGCTGCGAGGACTCTGATTTCCATCCTTGCCTCGGCTATACATCCTCAGGCAAGTCTCTGGACGCCACGCTTCCTGTCTGCAAAAAGAGGGGGTTGTGTTGGATCAGCATTTGCCAATTTTGCTGATAATTAGAATTACCTGGGGCACACTGAATGATAGTTTATTAGACCTTCCCATTGGGTTTTCAGAATCAGTGGGTCTGGGTGGGGGGCCAGAAATCTGTTTTTAAGGAACTCTCCAGGTGGTGGCAGTGACCGACGTTATGCTGTCACTGCCCTCTCTGGTGTTCTAGGTTTCTTCAGAGTCAGGCTTTGCCCCTTGACTCCACACACTATGCAAGCCTACCCTGGATGGTGCATGCTGGAATCCATGCCCCTACACCCAGATTGCAAACCCAAGAGGGCAGATCCACGTCTGTATCTCCAGCATGTTGCCTGGAAGATGGCTAGTGCTCAGGAATCAGGCATCGAACAAAGAGATAAATCATCTTTACCTACAAACGTCCTGCTCTAGGACATGTGATCAAAGACCTTGCAAGCCCTCAAATGCGCCTCTCTTCCTCCAGGCTGGCTCGGCCCCTCCGTGCTCTTTCGGAGGAATAAATGATGCACAGTTCTAAGACACTTGGTCCTGTGAAGTGGGTTCTGTGACTCTTGTCTTTTACAGATGGGGAAGAAACTGAGGCTCAGAGTTCTAAGACACTTGGTCCTGTGAAGTGGGTTCTGTGACTCTTGTCTTTTACAGATGGGGAAGAAACTGAGGCTCAGAGAGGTTAAGTGACTTGCCAATGTCACAGAGCCAGTGGTGGAGCTGGGGTTTGAAGCTGGTTAGTGGTCTAGTATCAGCATCTTAATCTCTCCATCGCTCACCATCCCACTACTCAAAGCAAATCCTTTGCCAACAGGACCCAGTCCAAGCACCTGGACTCATCCCATCTTCCTGTCTCGCCGACCTCTCTGGAAAGATCTCCCGTCACTCTCCCCACCCCCTCAGTCTATACTCCGGTAGCTACTCGCCCTTTTGGCCCTTCTCCCTCGGCTGTCCTTCTGCTGGAAATTTCTTTTCCTTCCCACCCAGAGAGCTTTTCTCTCTGGGCTGCGGGGATAGTTAGCCCCTTGTGTCTTTGACGATTGTAACACACAGCCCAGCGCTCCAGGTGGCTCAACCTCTCCCTTCCTTCAAGTCTTTGCTTAGATGTCACCTTTGCAGGGATGCCTTCCAGAACCATCTTTTAAAAATTTGCTCTGTCCGTATCCCCACCACCCCATACTCCCATCTCCCTCCTTTAATGATTTTTTTCCCCATGGCATCTCTCACACTCTAATATACTGCATCATCTACTTATGTGTTTTATTTACCATCTCTCTCCCTCCCTGAATGTCAGCTCCATGAGGACAGGAATTTTTGCTGTGTTTTTTCATTGCTCCATCCCAGCACCTGGAACAGTGCCTGGACCACAGTGCACATACGGTGCATGTCTGTTGGATGGATGGACAGACGGACAGTTTCCGCACTGTTACACTTCTCTGCTGTGCATCTGTCTCCCTCCTATGAGTGCCAGCTCCTTCCAGGAGGGACTTTATCTGATTCATTTCTGTATCCCAGCAACTCACCAAGGGCCTGCCTCTTAGTAAGTCCCAGGGAAACCTTTGTTGAATAAATGACCAAGTAAGTGAATGAATGAATGAATGAATGGACCGAGGGGTTTCTTTCCCAGAGGGGAGCTTGCTTGGCAACACGCAGCAAATAGGTGTCCATGTGTAGCTTCACCTGTGGCTGCTCCTCAGGGAATGCGCCCCCTGCACTGCTGCTGGGACCTTTATAGCCCCGGGAGCAGGGTCAGGGCTGTAAAAGTTGGACAGAGTCCGCAGGCCTGGGCCCAACTGTGACATCAGCTGGTGTCGGCCTTGATTCTGCCCCTCCCTTGCTCTGCCCCTTTGCCCCTCCCCAGAGGGAACACTTGGCTTCTCCTGACCTCCTCCAGACCTCACCAGGCTGGAAAGGTGGGGCTGGCAGCTGGGGCTCCAACGTCCAGGGGATTTCAGACTCTGTATGCATCTGCCTGGGAGGACGTTCCTGTAATCTTAACCTTCAGGGTGAGAGCCAGTGGAGGAGACAGGCTCAGTGGTCCAGTGAGTGCACAATTCAGAGAAACCCAGGGATTCTGTTCACTTTTTTTTTTGTTTTTTCCCCGTTTATGCTTCCATGAAAGATAAATCATCTGCTTAACTCATTTTTTCTTTCAAGGAAACAAAATGCTTTGCTCCATCCATTTATCTATTCTTTCTCTTAAATAGCATATTGATTTCCTTCCATTCATTCTTCTGATAATTAATTCATTAGCTAATTCATTGTGAAGAATGTTTATTGAGCGCCCACTACTTTCGGAACACCGTCCTAGGTGCCGGACACAGCAGAAGTTGTGACGGGCTGGCAGGGCTAGGGTTTCAGGAGGAAACAGAATCCACCCCAGATGGTGAAGGGAGGACTGACAGAGGCCCCCCGCAGAGGGAAAGAAACAAACAAGGGACAGCAGGGAGCCATCAGCCCAAGTGCAAGGGCCAGGAAGGAGCAGTGTTTGCAGAGCTGGTTGAGAGCCTTGGAGGGTGGGCCGCCTGGGGCAGCTGGAGTTGAGGAAGATGTAGCTGTTACCAGAGCCACTGAACAGAGCAGGGAGGGAGCAGGGAAGAAGCAGCCCCAGCTCCTTCTCTTCACACCCCTCATCTACTGCTGGGCCGGCAGCCAGTTGCAAGAGAGCAGGCCAGCCAGGGCAGGCGCAGGGCAGAGGAGGTGGAGGACCAGAGCGGCCAGCACAGAAAACCGAATCCCAGCTCTCCGGGCTACAGGTTCCTGTTGGAGGACACGGATCAACAAACAGGTAACTATTCGCCAGGTGGTGATGGGCGCTATTCCAAAAGTAAAGGTGTAGGGTAGACGGAAAGGAGGGGCTGATTATGCGGGCTACATTTAGTATCAGGAGGTCAGGGGTCCTCTCCAGTGGGTCCCATTTGAGTGGAGACCAGAGGGAAGTGAGCAGGGAGCCCTTTGGGAATCTGAGGCAGGGTGTTCTTGGCAGAAGAACAGCAGGTACCAAAGGTTCTGAGACAAGCGTGTACTAGACCTGCTTGAGGACACCAAGGGGTCCAGCTGGCCAGAGTGGAGGGGAAGGGGGAAGAGAGGGTGGGGACATGGGTTGGGTATGAGTCGGTGAGGGTCAGAGCCTGTGGACCTTGCTAAGAGCTGAGGACATAACCCTGAGAGGGTCGGGAGATGAGGAAGAAAAGTGGTCAGATCCTGGGTAGATCTCAGGGGCGAGGTGGGGCGTGGACCGCAGGTAGAACAGTGATGCCATTTACCTGGAAGGGAAGACTGTAGGGGAGCAGGTTCCGACATAGTGAGTTTGAGACTGGGATTATTCATCCAAGTAGAGGGAGTAACTGAGTGCAGCCCAGGGGGACCGCTCTGGCCTCAGCCACATGACTGTCTTCAAGTCCTTGCTCTGCCAGGAACTGACCCAGCCACATTCATTCCATTTGGTATCCGAGTGACGGTGTGCTCTGGATGAGACACAGGTCTGGGCTGGTGACATAAAACGTGGGAATGTAAAATGAGTCCAAGCTCGCGCTGCCTGCGGCACGACAGGCCAATAAACGGGAGACGAGGTGTGTCAGGGAGCAGATGTGTTCATTTCTTCTTTCTTGTAGCCATCCACAGGTGAACAAAGGCGCTTTGGTTTACTGTTCAGGCAGAGGGGCAGGGTTCCCGGAGGCAGGTCATTGTGTATAGAAGGTATCCTTGTAGTGAACAAAAGCAGTGGAAAACAAAGGTTAAAGTAAAAGAAACAGGTCCAACGTGTAGTCAGATTTGGCGCTTCCCTGTTACAGGACTCCCCAGTGTAGAGATAGGATCAGAGCCACCCAGGGGACCAGGGGGCAAGTGCAGAAAGAAGAGGGCGAGGAGAAGGGGAGGCCCCAGAAGAACATGGAGGGCGGCCAGTGAGGCGGGAACAACCCAGCAAGCTCAGGGAAGGGGCTCGGGTGAGCCTCCAGGTCTCAGCAGGATCTGAGCTGAGCATGTCTGGTCCACAGCCTTTCTTTGACATCTAATCCGGACCCTCTGAATTTTATGAAAGTTTGTTAGAGATGTTAAAAACTAGGTACAATTTATGAGTCTCTGCTAGGTGCTGAGTATCATGTCCACACATGGCTACTGATCCCCGCACGTGTTGTTATGGGACATGCTGTTTACGATACAGGTAAGGAAGCTGAGCTCAGAGAGGGTAGCTGAGTTGCTTAAGGTCACACAGCTGGTGGGCGGCAGAGTCAGGGTTTGAAGCTGGGTCACTATGGATGCCAAAGCCTTGATCTGCCAACTCAAACCAAACTGATGAGTAGGGAGGAGGGTCTGAATTTAGAACATTCCATTCCACCATTTATTTAAAAAAAAAAAACCAGGTTGAAAATTTTTAATTATTTCAAAATGGTAACGAAGTCGAGGCATGTTGGCTGGAAGATGGGACAAGGAAGTTTGTAGAAGGACCCAGAAGGAAGAGGAGTGATCAACTTCACCAAAGCTGCTGGGAGGTTACAGGGAATTGACTACTGACGTTGGATGATTGACAGGTGCGGTGGGTCAAAAACCACATGGGCACCAGCTGAGGAGAGAAATGAAAATGACACAGTGAGTTCCTGTAACAAGACCAAGGAAACAGGTGGGAGTGGGAGGTCATGGGGTCAAGGGGAGGTTTTTTTTTTTTAATTGAGGTGAAATTCACAACGTAAAATGAACCATTTTAAAGTGAACAATTCAGGGACTTCCCTGGCCGTCCAGTGGTTAGGACTCTGCGCTTCCACTGCAGGGGGCTCGGTTTTGATCCCTGGTCCACGAACTAAGATCCCGCATGCCGCGCGGTACCAAAAAAAAAAAAAAAAAAGTGAACAGTTCAGTGGCATTTAGTACATTCACAATATTGTACAACCACCACCTCTATCTAGATCCAAAACATTTTCACCGCCCAAAAAGCAGCCCCTTGACCCATTAATAGCTGCTCCCCAATCGCCTCCTCCCCTGGCCCCAGGCAACTACTAATCCGCTTTCAGCCTCTGTAGATTTGCCTCTTCTGGACATTTCATTTAAATGGAAACATACAACAGTTGACCTTCCAAATCTAGCTTTTTTTTCACTTAGCATGAGGGTTTCAATTTTCTACATTGTAAAACATGTCAGAACTTCATTTCTGTCTTTGGCTGAATAACATCCCATTGTACGGAGAGACCACAATTGCTTATCTTTTCATTTGGGCTGTTTCCACCTTTTAGCCATTGTGAATAGCACTGCTATGAGCTTTCATGTACAAGTTTTGGTATGAACACCTGTTTTCAGTTCTCTTGAGTATAGACCTAGGTGTGGAATGGCTGGGTCATATGGTAATTCTACGTTTATTTTTTGAGAAACCATCAAACTGTTTTCCACCATGGCTGAACCGGTTTACATCCCCACTAGCAATGTACAAGGGCTCCAATCTCTCCACATCCTTACCCACAGTTTTGTTTTTGTTTTTTAATTGGTGACATTAAGACGTTTTTGTACAGAGCCTGGGATGACCTAAGAGAGAGGGAGAAATGGATGCTATTGAAATGAGATAATTGCTGGAAGGAAGGAAATTTTTGAGAAAGGTGAGAGGGATGCGCCCATAAGACCCACAAATGGGAGGTGCTCCCGAGCGAGAAGTCTGTCTGGATGCTGGGCTGCCAAAAAAGAAAGAAGAGGAAGGTGTCTTACGTCAAGGTCTCACCCTGACGGACTTGGTCTCTCTGGTGAGGGCCTTGCCCACACAGCAGCAGTGAACGGGTGTCAGGACAGACAGAGCGGGTGGTCTCCCTTTAAAAGCGTCAGTTCTCATCCACAAGGCGTGGTGCTTTGGGCAAGTGAGGTGACCTCTGAAACCCCAGCAGGCTCAGCTGTAGAATGGAGATAACAAGAGCTCAGGGGCTGTTCTTCGAATTAGATGAGGCTATGCCTAACCAGTGCCCAGAACACAGTAGGTGCTCACTAAAAGTAGGTCCCTTCCAGTGGCTCATCCTTCTGATTAGACTGTGAATTTCCTGACAGGTTTTCCCTTCTTTGCAGCCTTCTCAGCATCTAGCACTGTATTGGCCTCACAGTAGGAGCTCTGTAGACATTTGTAAAAGAATAAATAAAGGAACAGAATAAAAATAATGAGCGATAAAGAGATTTCTCAACAGTAACTGCAATAGTAAGTATTTACCTGGAGCTAGCTACATTGCAGTCCATTTCAAAGGTATACACCCGGGAGTGATTAGTGGGAATGTAAACTGGTTTAGCCACTGTGGAAAATAGTTTGGTGTTTCTCAAGACATAAACACAGAATTACCATTTGATACAGCGACTCCATTCCTAGGTATATACCCTTGCATCTCATTTGATCTGTACGTGACCTTGAGATGATTATTCCCTTATCCCCACTTTGCAGAGAGGTGACTTGTCCCACGAGACATGCTGGGGAGCAGCAGTTGGGATTTGAGGTCTGACATCAAATCTCAGGCTCTGTCATCATCTTATACTTTTTATCTAGATGCTGCTAAACCAATGGTTGAATTGTCCTGGCACCTGAGAATGATTTATTACAGCAAAAAAAGATGTCAAGAGAGAGTTTGGGTGACTGCTTGGGGAAAGGAGGGGTGGGTGCCAGCTGGGTAATTGTGGAAGGTTTGAAAAGCCTGGGAAAGCAATCCGCTCGCTCCACAGCCTTTCCTTGGTGTGTCTGCATGTCCTAAAGTACAGCTGAAGCCACCCAGGCACAGAAATGTCATCTGTCTAGTGTGCGGGCTGTGCAGGCATCAGAGGTCAGTTGATAAAGACACCTTGAGTAGGTGTCTTCCAGGGATCGGGTGATTTCCTCCTGCTCTCCAGCTCTCCTTTGTCAACAACAAGGCACTGGGGAAATGGGATTAGCCATGAGGAGGTTGCCCGGGTGCTTCCAATCGATGCCAAGGGAATTGGATGGGCTTTTCCAGGCTCCCAAGACAGCACTGTCTCCCGGGGCCTGAATTCATGCCTGAGCCAGGCGCAGGGCTCCTCTCCTGAGGTGGGTGAGACTCCTGGGCACCCATCTCTCTGTGCTTCACCCCCAAACCACACATCACTTCCCACGGCCTCACCTCTCCCTGTGAGCTGCTCAGAAGGGGGCTGTCGATGCCCCTGGCTGAGCTTGGATCTTGTCCCAGCCGCCCAGCAACGCTCTTAGCCCCTCACCTCTCTCCCTCACATATCTCTGCCGCTCCAGCCCTCCATCTATCTCCCGGTGCTGAAAAAGAGTAGGATTAGCACACCTGCATCACCTTTGAGCTAGAGAGAGGTCAGGAGGACAGCGTGCATTCATAAAATAACAGCAGTGGCCGTGACCATGGGAGCAGCGCTTCCCAAGTGACGGCTCTTGTGTATTTCAGCACGGGCTGATTTTACTCCTCCATCGACAAAGCAGCAAGGGTTGACCCCTCATCCTCCTCCTCTGGGCTTCAGACTCCATCAGCCTGCACGCCTTTGTGTTTTGCTTTACAACTCTTGCGTGTCATTTTACTGACCTTCGTCACAGCTGCCCGGGCAGGTTGGTCCTACACTGTTACCCAGAAGGGAGTTGACACCCTAGGGCAGTCAGCAGTGACTTGACCAGGGTACCTCTGCCTTGGACTCCCAGGCCGGAACTTGCTGACCCACAGCCGGGCACGTTTTTAATAAGCTGAGCTAGCCATCAGTAGCTCGATGTTAATCATTGATCGCTTGTCACGATTGCCATCACAGAATGTTTACGGTAGCTGCTGGATGCCTTTTAGTTATTCATGCCGCTTTCTTTCACAATTTCCCAGGCTTATATCCGATTCTACTGGGAGCCGTTCTATTCATGAAGCATCTTCTGTTTGCTCTCTAGATGGGGAGCGGGCTGAGGAAGCTCCAGGAAACAGGTAAGTCAGGCTCGCAGGTTTGGATTGGCTTTGGGGACCATTTCAGGAATTACCAAGACTTACAGAGCAGCTTGGGCAAGAGATTTAAAAATTGAGGGATATGAAAATCAACTAGGTGAAGATGAAGTGAGAAATGCACTTGAAGTGCTTAGCGTGGTGTCTGACACATGTTTATATAAAAACGAAATTGAGGGCTTCCCTGGTGGCGCAGTGGTTGAGGGTCCGCCTGCCGATGCAGGGGACGCGGGTTCGTGCCCTGGTCCAGGAGAATCCAACATGCCGCGGAGCGGCTGGGCCTGTGAGCCGTGGCCGCTGAGCCTGCGCGTCCGGAGCCTGTGCTCCGCGGCAGGAGAGGCCACAACGGTGAGAGGCCCGCGTACCGCAAAAAAAAAAAAAAAAAAAAGAAAATAGAAAAAACGAACTTGATTATGGTGTGGTCATTATTCCAAAGGCAGCTAATACTCCCTCCTCCCTTCCCCTTCTTCTTTCCCGCCTCTCCCTTCTTCCTAGCTGCCCTATTTTCCACATTCCTTTAGGTTAGCTTTAGCTCCATGCCAAAGTCAGCAGAGAATTAACCCTGAACATTAAGAATAAAGTCACTGCGAAGTGTTGGGCAGAGAACTGGGGCCAGGGCATGTGTGGCATTTTCTGCTCAGAGCTGTCAGCCAGTGACTTGCTGGGCCCACAGGGCTTTGTCAGCAGGGCCACATCTTGGGGTGGACAGGACAGAAGGCCACGACTCCAGACAGTTCAGGGAGGTGGCTGCCGTCCGCAGGAGCCACTTTGGGAGAAGACATCCGCCTTCGCCGTCTTCTGACATTTTGTGCCGCACTGATGCAGGTGGGTGCCTGTTCTTCACTTGCACCCTTACTCTCAACGCAGGCTCATGAGCACGGGACTGACTTCAAGGGGTCTGGGTTCAGATCCCACCTCTGTGGTGGGTTGGGTGGGAGAAGATTCTTCTCCAAGCCCAGCTTGCTTTGCCTCTAACGTGGCCAGTTAAAGCATCCCACACACGGTGCCCCTGAAGGTTTTATCATAAGGAGCAGCAGTAGTACAGGAGAGGTGATTTTCTAAACATTTAACCCTAGGTACAGCCTAAGTGGGCCCAATCAAATTGTCAGGATCAGAGTCCTGTTGCCTGTAGCTGCTGGATTGTGGCAGGTGGGTCCCCGGGGCCTCAGCACATGGCTCTTCACCAGTGGGAACAGCAGCAGTCCGACCTTTTAGGCCACAGTGATGGTCACCGGCAGGGTGTTAGACTTGAGCAGCAGCAATATTAGTATTGTTACCGCAGATTCAAAAGACAGGAGCTAGCATTTTTTGGAGCCCCATGCACTGGGCTTATATTTATGTTATACTATGTTATCAATATTATTCTATTTAAGCCTAGAGGATTATTTTGAGGCGGTTTAAGGTTCTCTAGTCAAACACCAAGTGGGTCCCCCCCCCTTCTCCTCTGAACCCGTTCTAAGACACCGTTCGTTCCATGAGGTCTCCCAGGAGCCTGTGGGGAAGCCGACGGCTTGTGACCCTTTAGCATTTACTACGTGGTTCACACACTGACTCATTTAATCCTCACGAGGGCCCTATGAAGCAGGTCCTATTATTATTCCCTACTTGACATAAAGAAACAGAGGTACAGAGGGGTTAAGTAACTTTCCCCAAGGCACACAGCTAGCGAGCTCTAGAGCTGGGATTTGAACCCATGACTCCATGCTGCCTCGGGTACGAGCTATCTGCACTTGGCCTTGCACTGCACAGGCGGCAGCTTCCCCCTGTGACGTGATGTCCTGGGGACGTGGCGTCATTCTCAGCTCCGCGGTGGCCTCCGCATGGGAGGCACACAGTCTCAGGCTTCTGCTGCGGACAGAAACCCTGGGCAGTGGGTCCTTATGGGCTTAACAGCCCTCTCTGACCAGGGAGTAGAAGGTCAGAGCTGGCTTTGACCCCAAAGGAAGCACAACACACACCCCACACCCCACACACACATCCTCCCGGTACCAGCAACATTTCTCCTTTGCAACATGTTTTCTGGGAAGAATGAACAAATACCTCTGCATCCTTGGCCTCAGGCACAACTCACCTCTCTCAGTGTAGAAGATTTATTCAACCTCTCGTGTTGGATGTTCGGAGCGCACCCCTTCCCCCATCCTGCGCCCGTGCCCCCTCGCCCTAGTTGTACCCACGGGAGGATTTAACACAGGCTGTGATAAGTTAGTGCCCACTTGCTGCCTTCTCTTCTCCCACCCACGTCCGTTTTCACTCCTTGCTCCTCACCTGGGACCGTTCATCAGCTCTGACCATCAGTTCTAGGTGGTTCCGGCTTTGGACACATCCTCACAAAAGCCACCCTCTGATCACAGCTTGGGTCCCATCTTCTCTCAGTTGTTCTACAATCTAAGCCCCCAGGGGAAGCTTCCCTCCTCCCTTAACTGCCTCATCATGCCTACCACTCACCCTCTGTCCCTCCCTCATGAACCCCCAGTGCTCTGAGACCCACATCCTCCTTCCCCAGGACCAAGCCGGGAATGGACCGTCCACACCCTCCTACAGCCCGACCAGGCTGGGTTTTTAAGGCTGCTCCCCAGAGGTCCCCGGTGGCAATTTCTCAGTTTCACAAACCTTCCTGCTCCTTCAGTTGGTTGCTTGGCCTTGTGCTTCCCTGAGAATATGGACACCATTGGACAGAAGTCTCCCATCTCCCCACTTCCAAACCTGCATCCTTCCCGTGCTTCACCCATGTTCCGTCCTCTGATTCCACACCCACTGCCCACCCCCTTCTCTGCTCCTCCTCGAGGCCAAGGTTCTAGGAAGATCCATCTCCTCCTCCAGATGGTCCAGGCTCTCCCCAACCCCCCGACTTACACTTCCCTATGGCCTCCATGTGGCCACATGCCCTGAACACTCTTAGCTCTTCTTTCTTGACCCCTGAGCCATATTCACGCAGCTGACCACTCACATCCTCTTAAAGTTCTCCTGCCAGAGTTCACTCTCCCTGCTTCCTCCGACTCAGTCCCCTTTGCTGTCTTCTGTCCTCCATCTGCTTTTTCCTGGTCGGAGTTCCTTAGGAATCTTTTTCTACAATCTGTCCCTAGGTGATTTATCTAATTCCATGGTTAACTGTCATTAGTTTATCTCCAGCCCAGACCACTTCTTGAGCACCGCTCTTATTTCCAACTGTCAGAGTGGTATTTGTACTTGGATGTCCCACAAACGTCTCAGCCACACGCTTCCTAAAGAGCATTCTTTATTTCCTCCCCTCCCCAGATCTGTTGCTTTCTGAGTCTTCTCCAGCTCCATGAATGGTGGTTGCCATTACTTAGCCACCACACATTTGCCAGGCATCTCCCCAGGCCTTTTATGTACATTCCCTCATCTAACAATCGTGACATGAGAGAATGATAACAGTCCCCATCGACTGATGAAGAAACAGACCCAGAGGTTAAGTAACTTGTCCTGGGTCACGATGGCAAAACCAAGCTTGGCAGGTTTCTGACCCCAATATGGCTTTGCTCTTTCCACTCGGCTCGTGCCTTTTCAAATCGGACTCTTGCTCGATTGTTGGGAGACCATCTTCATCCTTGGGTACCTGCAGGACCACCGTGTCGCATAACTCCAGGCAGGACTCTGACAATGTCACCTGTGTAATTGGTGCTCCCTGACAGCCATTCACATAAACTAGAATGGGAATGCAGTCTCTGGAACTCCACAGGTGGTGGCCATGGATACCGTCATTCTGGCTCCCTTGGTCCCATCCCATATCATCTGATCCCATTCTGGCTCCTCTCTTCCACCCCAGCCACCCATTCTGTTCACTGTGCTCGTCTCAAGCCAGGCACTGTCAGACTCTCTGGGCACAGAGATGGATCAGCTGTGATCCTGTAGTGTGAGGAGTGTATCAGGCAGGGTTCTCCAGAGAAACAGAACTGACAGGATGTATGTCTAGATAGATAGATAGAGATATTGATAGAAGAATAAAGAGAGAAAGCTTTTAAGGAATTGACTTGCATGATCGTGGGGTTGGCAAGTCCACAGGCTAGAAATTCTGGCAAGAGTTGATGTTGCAGCCTTGGTCTCAAGTCTGGAAACTCAGGCAGGATTTCTGTGTTGTCATCTTGATACTGAGTTCCTTCCTCTTCAGGCACCTTAGTCTTTGCTCTTAAGGCCTTCAGTTAATTGGATGAGGCTCACCCACATTATGGAGGGTCATCAACTTAGAGTCAACTGATTGTGTGAGTCATACCTAAAAACTACCAGCAACATCTCACCCGTTCTCTAAGTGTCCGACCACACAACTGGGCACCGTGGCTTTGATGAGCTGCTACATAAAATGAACGCTCAGGAGGAGGTCACGGTCACTGGCGAGGACACAGACAAGAGAACAGTCAGCCGGTACAGTCTGGCTCCCGCGAGACTAACGTGATGGGCTAGAGGATGCACACGACAAAATGATTCAGATTTTCTAGAAGGAATAGATGGACAAGCAGAGTAGGTGAGCCTTGAAGGTGAGACACGAACAGGAGGAGAGGCACTCCAGGCCAGGGGCCAGCCTGGGAAACAGCCAGAGTGGTCTGAGCACAGAGGTCCAGTGCGTGGGGCGTGTCCCTGGGCGTATGCTGGAGGGAGAGAGGCGGGTCCCTCAGTGGAGGGCCTCGAATGTCACGCTCACGTGTGACCAACTGACATTCTGTCAGGCCAGCTCACATGACTTCGGACCTCACAGCCCGTCATCCTATAAGAACTGTGTATTCTTCCACAAGTGTAGTTTTTAAGTCTACTTGGCTCCTTGAGATCTTAAGGGCTTAATTCTTCAAAAAAAACCTTTCTTTTTAATTTGAAGAAATTCCAAAAGCTTGTTTTTCCAGTTGTAGAAGTGGTTGATTTTTGTTGGATCGTTTCAGCGTAGAAACTTGCAAAACTGTAGGAAAACAAATCAGATTAAAACATTGGCTAAGATAACCACGGCCAAGTGGTAACTCTTATTATGCTGTGCTGCTTCTAGGAAGTGTGTTTTCTATGCACAGAAATATGTGATCTGTCCCCTGCTTATCTCTGCAGCCCATCTCCCACTACTTCCCCATCCCGTGCTGGGCCAGGCCACTTACCTTCCATATGCCCCACGAGCAGCCCATATGCTCTTCCTAAACTGTCTCCCCTCCCAGAATGTGTGCTCCATAAGGGGAGGGCAAGGTCTGTTGCTCAAGATCGCATCCCCATAACCTAGATACCAGGGGCTTAATAAATAATTTAATGCGTGAACATTTTAGTTCACTTTTAATTTTAAATTAAAAAACACATGGACATAGTTTAAGTACATATATTGTTTAATAGTATGACTATTAATAAGTACACCTATTTTATTTATTTATTTATTTATTTTGCTGCACTGGGTCTTCGTTGGTGCGCACGGGCTTTCTATAGTTGTGGCGAGTGGGGGCTGCTCTTCGTTGTGGTGTGTGGGCTTCTCATTGCGGTGCCTTCTCTTGTTGCAGAGCACGGGCTCTAGGCACGTGGGCTTCAGTAGCTGTGGCTCGTGGGCTCTAGAGCGCAGGCTCAGTAGTTGTGGCGCACGGGCTTAGTTGCTCCGTGGCATGTGGGATCTTCCCGGACCAGGGCTTGAACCCGTGTCCCCTGCATTGGCAGGAGGATTCTTAACCACTGCGCCACCAGGGAAGCCCAGTATACCTATTTTAAATGTTGACTAATGTATGTTCTTTTATATATCTTCCTCTTATCAAGTAAGAATGTATTATGAGCAGTTTCCAATGACATTAAATATCCTTCTTTAACATTAGTTTTAAAGTGCTGCATGAGTTTCATCACTTTAAACCTTTCTCTTAGATGTTTTGTCCTATTGTGAAGACCATTTTTCTACCATGAAAAATGCTGCAATGACCATCTCAGGCTTAAATCTTCACACATTGTTATTACGGCTTTAGGCTAATTATTTATAAATGTAGTCATTGGGCCAAAGGACCTAAATATTTTTATGGCTCTAGAAATATATTTCCAAACTCCAGAGAAGCTGTACAGTTTTCCACTTCTGTTGTGCCAGTGATTTGGGTTATAATTTTGGCAACTGTCTCCAATTTGACAGGGGAGATTGGCACTTTGTTTGAATTTGCACTGCTTTTATTTTCACATCTTTGGGACAGAAAGTCTAAGGTTTCCAAAGCATGTCCCACTGTAAGAGGGATATCCTTCTGAATGAGGATGTTCCGGGGAAGGGCCTGTACTTGATAAGTGATGTGGCGTATGTAGGAACACAGAGAAGTGGTCCAACCTGACCATCTCGCAAGTGGAGAAACCAAGGCCAGAGAGGAGCAGAGGGGGTACCCAGGTCTCTGGGGGAGCTGGGCCCCCCATCCTGGTGTCCTTGCCAGGGACTCTCCCCTGGGTTCCTTAACTGTGACAGCAAGCATCTGTCTAATGGCTTCTTTCTTTTTTTTTCTTTTTCAGGAACAAAAAAGCCCAGCCCAAAAGCTGAAAACTAACCATGAAGCTCAGGGAAAAGGACCCAGCAGATAACAAAGAAAGCAACTTGGAGAAAAAGACATTGGTCAGTCCTGGTCTCCCTATGTCTCCCTTGCAGGAGTGTTCAGGTGACCCTGGGGCGGTCCCTCCTGGCACCCTCCCTTCTCCCAGGGGAAGGGATGTTGAGGTGAGGTCAGGCAGAGAAGGAGCAGAGGCTGGAAGCAAAGTTATGCAGGAAGGACCCATGTGAACTGTAAATTGTATACGGTGAGGCACAGGCTGTTGATGGTGATGATGTACTATCTGTGGTGACCTTCCAGACTGTGTGTGTGGGGGTCTCCGTTCCAAACGTCATTCCTCAGCAAGAGGACATCGATGTTGAAGGTGATAATGTCATCATCCTTAAGGAAACACTGAAACCCAACCCTCTGCAAGGCCCAGTCCATATGCCCCCTCCTCCAGGAAGTCCTCGGCACTTAGAAAGTCCCTCTCCTTCCTCAGGACTCCTTGGATCCTCTCTTTAAACCAGATTCAAAACCAGCAGCCAAACAGTGCCTGCTCTGTGTCAGACCTCACATAGGTCTCTCGTTCCGTTCTCCTGGCTACACTGCAGTGGAGGCATCACTAGCCCCATTTTACAGGCGAGAAACTGAGGCTCAAAAAAGGCTGAAGCTACGTGTCCAAGGCTACGTAGCTAGTTTAAGGTGCAGGTGATCTCAAACACTGGCCCATCTGTGCCTCGTGTCCCGTGATGGGTGTGGAGGCAACCAGGACTCAGAAGAAGTTGTGTCCATATTTGTAATAAACCTGTATTTAGCAGGACAAAGATCAATACAAGTGTATGGACCAAATTCCCTGGGGAGTGTGAAATGGCAGCTAAACATCCCCTATCACATAGATGTGAACTGGAGGTCCAGGGGGGCCAGACCACCTGTCTCAGGGGCCCCTGAAGACCCAGGCTAAGCAGACAGAGATTCCCTCCAAGTGGACACAGTATCTTTTTCTTGGTGCTCATATTAGGTTGAGCCAAGGCTCCACTGTCTAGGCATTGGGTGTGAGGAAGGAAGGGGTGAAGTCATTGCCAACATTCTGCTCGAATGATATTCAGTAGAAAATTCCCCTTTTTTCCTACTCTCTCTTTGGTAGAAAGTTTTCATGTTATCCAAGCCGACTTAATAGTCTCAGGACTTCACCCAGGGGAGAGTTTGAGTTCAGTTCCAGAAGTATCTACTGGGCCCCTTCCCTGAGCCGGGCGGGAAGAAGGCCCTGGGAATTCGAAGAAGGCTTAGGACACCATGTGAATTTTTTTTTTTTTTTTACAAGGACAAAATTTTTATTTGTACTAAAAATCTCAGCCTATATTCTCTTTATTCTTGATTCCAAATAAATTCATAATTTAATTGCTAATCATGCAAAGAGTAGTAGCTAGACTGGTTTCTTTTATTTGCGAGGTAAATTTCACAAACCTAACAAAACGATTTATTTTATTCTTCAGTGAAAATTGGCATTTTTATACGACTTAAATCCAGATTTTTTCTTGAATTTTATTTTATTTTATTTTTTTATACAGCAGGTTCTTATTAGTTATCCATTATATACATATTAGTGTATACATGTCAATCCCACTCTCCCAATTCATCCCACCACCACCACCACCCGCCTCCACTTTCCCCCCTTGGTGTCCATACGTTTGTTCTCTACATCTGTGTCTCTATTTCTGCCCTGAAAACCAGTTCATCTGTACCATTTTTCTAGGTTCCACATATATGCGTTAATATAAGATATTTCTTTTGCTCTTTCTGACTTACTTCATTCTGTATGACAGTCTCTGCATCCATCCACGTCTCTACAAATGACCCAATTTTGTTCCTTTTTATGGCTGAGTAATACTCCATTGTATATATGTACCACATCTTCTTTATCCATTTGTCTGTCGATGGGCATTTTGATTGCTTCCATGACTTGGCTATTGTAAATAGAGCTACAATGAACATTGTGGTACATGACTCTTTTGGAATTCTGGTTTTCTCAGGGTATATGTCCAGTAGTGGGATTACTGGGTCATATGGTAGTTCTATTTTTAGTTTTTTAAGGAACCTCCATACTGCTCTCCATAGTCCTGTATCAATTTACATTCCCAACAACAGTGCAAGAGGGTTCCCTTTTTTCCACACCCTCTCCAGCATTTGTTGTTTGTAGATTTTCTGATGATGCCCATTCTAACTGGTGTGAGGTGATATCTCTTTATAGTTTTGATTTGCATTTCTCTAATAATTAGTGATGTTGGGCAGCTTTTCATGTGCTTCTTGGCCATCTGTATGTCTTCTTTGGAAAATATCTTTAGGTCTTCTGCCCATTTTTTGATTGGGTTGTTTGTTTCTTTAATATTGAGCTGCAAGAGCTGTTTATACATTTTGGAGATTAATCCTTTGTCCGTTGCTTCATCTGCAAATATTTTCTCCCATTCTGAGGGTTGTCTTTTCGCCTTGTTTGTAGTTTCCTTTGCTTTGCAAAAGCTTTTAAGTTTCGTTAGATCCCATTTGTTTATTTTTGTTTTTATTTCCATTACTCTAGGAGGCAGATCAAAAAAGATCTTGCTGTGATTTATGTCAGAGTGTTCTTCCTATGTTTTTATCTAAGAGTTTTATACTGTCCGGTCTTACATTTAGGTCTCTAATCCATTTTGAGTTTATTTTTGTGTATGGTGTTAGGGAGTGTTCTAATTTCATTCTTTTACATGTAGCTGTCCAGTTTTCCCAGCACCATTTTTTGAAGACGCTGTCTTTTCTCCATTGTATATCCTTGCCTCCTTTGTCATAGATTAGTTGACCATAGGTGCGTGGGTTTATCTCTGGGCTTTCTGTCCTGTTCCATTGATCTATATTTCTGGTTTTGTGCCAGTACCATATTGTCTTGATAGTTGTAGCTTTGTAGTTGGGGAGCCTGAAGTTGGGGAGCCTGATTCCTCCAGCTCCATTTTCTTTGTTCAAGACTGCTTTGGCTACTTGGGGTATTTTATATTTCCATTACAAATTGTGAAATTTTTTGTTCTAGTTCTGTGAAAAGTGCCATTTGCAGTATGATAGGGATTGCATTGAATCTGTAGATTGCTTTGGGTAGTATAGTCATTTTCACAATGTTGATTCTTCCAATCCAATAATATGGTATATCTCTCCATCTGTTTGTATCATCTTTAATTTCTTTCATCAGTGTCTTATAGTTTTCTGCATACAGGTCTTTTTTCTCCTTAGGTAGATTTATTCCTAGCTATTTTATTATTTTGGTTGCAATGGTAAATGGGAGTGTTTCCTTAATTTCTCTTTCAGATTTTTCATCATTAGTGTATAGGAATGCAAGAGATTTCTGTGCATTAATTTTGTATCCTGCAGCTTTACCATATTCATTGATTACCTTTAGCAGTTTTCTGGTAGCATCTTTAGGATTCTCTATGTATAGTATATCATGTCATCTGCAAACACTGACAATTTTATATGACAATTTCTTTTCCAATTTGTATTCCTTTTATTTCTTTTCCTTCTCTGATTGCCATGGCTAGGACTTCCAAAACTATAATAGTGGCGAGAGTGGACATCCTTGTCTTGTTCCTGATCTTAGAGGAAATGCTTTCAGTTTTTCACCATTGAGAATGATGTTTGCTGTGGGTTTGTCGTATATGGCCTTTATTATGTTGAGGTAGTTTCCCTCTATGCCCACTTTCTGGAGAGTTTTTATCATAAATCAGTGTTGAATTTTGTCAGAAGCTTTCTCTGCATCTATTGAGATGATCATATGGTTTTTATTCTTCAATTTGTTAATATGGTATATCACATTGATTGATTTGAGTATATTGAAGAATTCAATACGCATCCCTGGGATAAATCCCACTTGGTCATGGTGTATGATCCTTTTAATGTGTTGTTGGATTCTGTTTGCTAGTATTTTGTTGAGGATTTTTGCATCTATATTTATCAGTGATATTAGTCTGTAATTTTCTTTTCTTGTAGTATCTCTGCCTGGTTTTGGTATCAGGGTGATGGTGGCCTCATAGAATGAGTTTGGGAGTGTTCCTTCCTCTGCAATTTTTTGGAAGAGTTTGAGAAGGATGGGTGTTAGCTCTTCTCTAAATGTTTGATAGAATTCACCTGTGAAGCCATCTGGTCCTGGACTTTTGTTTGTTGGAAGATTTTTAATCACAGTTTCAATTGCTTTACTTGTGATTGGTTTGTTCATATTTTGTATTTCTTCCTGGTTCAGTCTTGGAAGGTTATACGTTTCTAAGAATTTGTCTTTTTCGTCCAGGTTGTCCATTTTATTGGCATAGAGTTGCTTGTAATAGTCTCTTAGGATGCTTTGTATTTCTGTGCTGTCTGTTGTAACTTCTCCCTTTTCATTTCTAATTTTATTGATTTGAGTCCTCTCCCTCTTTTTCTTAAGGAGGCTGGCTAATGGTTTATCAATTTGTTTATCTTCTCAAAGAACAAGCTTTTTGTTTTATTGATCTTTGCTATTGTTTTCTTTGTTTCTATTTCATTTATTTCTGCTCTGGTCTTTATAATTTCTTTCCTTTTACTAACTTTGGATTTTGTTTGTTCTTCTTCCTCTAGTTCCTTTACGTGTAAGGTTAGATTGTTTATTTGAGACTTTTCTTGTTTCTTGAGGTAGGCTTGTATTGCTATAAACTTCCCTCTTAGAACTGCTTTTGCTGCATCCCATAGGTTTTGGATCATCGTGTTTTCGTTGTCATTTGTCTCTAGGTATTTTTTGATTTCCTCTGATTTCTTCAGTGATCTCTTGGTTATTTAGTAACATATTGTTTAGCCTCCATGTGTTGTGTTTTATACTTTTTTCCCCCTGTAATTGATTTCTAATCTCATAGCACTGTGGTCAGATAAGACGCTTGATATGATTTCAATTTTCTTAAATTTACTGAGGCTTGATTTGTTGACCCAAGATGTGATCTATCGTGGAGAATGTTCCGTGTGCACTTGAGAAGAAAGGGTAATCTGCTGTTTTTGGATGGACTGTCCTATAAATATCAATTAAATCTACCTGGTCTATTATGTCATTTAAAGCTTGTGATTCCTTATTATTTTTCTGTCTGGATGATCTGTCCATTGGTGTAAGTGAGGTGTTAAAGTCCCCCACGATTATTGTGTTACTGTCGATTTCCTCTTTAAAGCTGTTAGCAGTTGCCTTATGTATTGAGGTGCTCCTATGTTGGGTGCACATATATTTATAATTGTTATATCTTCTTTTTGGATTGATCCCTTGATCATTATGTAGTATCCTTGCTTGTCTCTTGCAACATTCTTCATTTTAAAGTCTACTTTATCTGATATGAGTATTGCTACTCCAGCTTTCTTTTGATTTCCATTTGCATGGAATATCTTTTTCCATCCCATCACTTTCAGTCTGTATGTGTCCCTAGGTCTGAAGTGGGTCTCTTGTAGACAGCATATATATGGGTCTTGTTTTTGTATCCATTCAGTGAGCCTGTGTCTTTTGGTTGGAGCATTTAATCCGTTCACATTTAAGGTAATTATCGATATGTGTGTTCCTATTACCATTTTCTTAACTGTTATGGGTTCGTTTTTGTAGGTCCTTTTCTTCTCTTGTGTTTCCCACTTAGAGAAATTCCTTTAGCATTTGTTGTAGAGCTGGTTTGGTGGTGCTGAAGTCTTAGCTTTTGCTTGTCTGTAAAGCTTTTGATTTCTCTGTTGAATCTGAATGAGATCCTTACTGGGTAGAGTAATCTTGGTTGTAGGTTCTTCCCTTTCATCACTTTAAATACAACATGCCACTCCCTTCTGGCTTGTAGAGTTTCTGCTGAAAAGTCAGCTCTTAACCTTATGGGAGTTCCCTTGTATGTTATTTGTCGTTTTTCCCTTGTTGCTTTCAATAATTTTTCTTTGTCTTTAATTTTTGTCAGTTTGATTACTATGTGTCTTGGCATGTTTCTCCTTGGGTTTATCCTACCTGGGACTCTCTGCCCTTCCTGGACTTGGGTGTCTATTTCCTTTCCCATGTTAGGGAAGTTTTTGACTATAATCTCTTCAAATATTTTCTTGTGTCCTTTCTCTCTCTCTTCTCCTTCTGGGACCCCTATAATGTGAATGTTGCTGCGTTTAATGTTGTCCCAGAGGTCTCTTAGGCTGTCTTCATTTCTTTTCATTCTTTTTTCTTTATTCTGTTCTGCAGCAGTGAATTCCACCATTCTGTCTTCCAGGTCACTTATCCATTCTTCTGCCTCAGTTACTCTGCTATTGATTCCTTCTAGTGTATTTTTCATTTCAGTTATTGTATTGTTCATCTCTGTTTGTTTGTTCTTTAATTCTTCTAGGTGTTTGTTTCATTCTTCTAGGTCTTTGTTGAACACTTCTTGCATCTTCTTAATCTTTGCCTCCATTTTTTTCTGAGGTCCTGGATCATCTTCACTATCATTATTCTGAATTCTTTTTCTGGAAGGTTGCATATCTCCAACTCATTTAGTTGTTTTTCTGGGGTTTTATCTTGTTCCTTCATCTGGTACATAGTCCTCTGCCTTTTCATCTTGTCTATCTTTCTGTGAGTGTGGTTTTCGTTCCACAGGCTGCAGGATTGTAGTTCTTCTTGCTTCTGCTGTCTGCCCTCTGGTGGATGAGGCTATCTACCATGTGAGTTTTTTAGGGTTGCCATGACAGAGCTCAACAGACTGGGTGGCTTAAACAACAGAAATATATTTCCTCACAGTCTGGAGTCTGGAAGTCCAAGATCAAGGTGTGGGCAGCTTGGTTTCTTCTGAGGCCTCTCTCCTTAGCTTGTAGGTGGCCATCTTCTCCCTTTGTCCTTACATGGTTGTCCTGCTGTGCTTGTCTGTGTCCTAATCTCTTCTCGGACACCAGTCAGGTTGGATTAGGGCCCACCCATATGACCTCATTTTACCTCAATGTCCTCTTTAAAAGCCCTGTCTCCAAATCATCACATTCTGAGGTAGTGAAGTTAGGACTTCAATATATGAATGTCGGGGGGCACAGTTTACCCCTTAACATACACAGTCCCTGTCCTTGCTGAGCTCCTATCCAGAGGGGAAGACACACATGAGGATAACACTTGGGAGAAAGGTCACAGCCAGCACAGCTGTTAGCAGCCCATGGAACACAGGGGCGGCATAGAGACACCCAGGGAGGCTTCTGGGGGGAGGTGGCAAAGGCACTGAGCACTGAAGGATGAGCAAAGTTACGGGCACCAGTAAATGGGTGTGTGCAGGGAGGAGTGAGTGAGTGTCAGGACAGGCCCAGCACACCCAGGAATGCTGGTTTATGACCACATCCTTTTTTTTAAATTAACTTTTTAAAAATTGAAATATAGTTGATTTACAATGTTGTGTTAATCTCTGCTGTACAGCATTCAGTTATATATATATATATATATATATATATATATATATATATATATATATATATATATACGTTCTTTTTTTCATATTCTTTTCCATGATGGTTTATCATAGGATACAGAACATAGTTCCCTGTGCTATGCAGTAGGACCTTGTTGTCTATCCATTCTCTATATAATAGCTTCCATCTGCTGACCCCAACCTCCCACTGCATCCCTCCCCCAACCCCCTCCCCCTTGGCAACCACCAGTCTGTTCTCTATGTCCATGAGTCTATTTCTGTCTGTTCTGTTTCATAGATAGGTTCATTTGTATATGACCACATCCTTGATAGAGTTTATTTTCTTAGGATCTGCTGAGAGCATGGGCCACAGACTGTGTGTATGGGGGGCCGGCACTGGATTTGGAGACGGATGAATCCAGGCTCTCCCTGAACTTCCTTTTTTTTTTTTTTTTTTGCGGTGCACAGTCCTCTCACTGTTGTGGCCTCTCCCGTTGCGGAGCACAGGCTCCGGACGCGCAGGTTCAGCGGCCATGGCTCATGGGCCCAGCCGCTCCGCAGCATGTGGGATCTTCCCGGACCAGGGCACAAACCCGCGTCCCCTGCATCGGCAGGCGGACTCTCAACCACTACACCACCAGGGAAGCCCTGAACTTCCATTCTTTTCTGTAACGTCAGGCTAGTGGCTCCTCCTGAGCCTGCTGGGAGGGTTGGTGATATCACGGGTGTGAACACACTTGGCCAAAGGCAGAGCAGTGTAGACGTGTGCTGTGAGATGGGTAACCGGGAAGCCGGTTAGCTGCCATCTGGTTCACAAAGCTGTACCCAGTCATGCTCGTTACATGATTGGAGGCAGGAACCCAAGCCCAGAAAACAGCCTTAGCAGTGGTCCAGCAACATCAAGTTGGCCCCAGACCTCTTCTTTACAGCTGTGGACACTTATATCCCGGGGGTGGGGGGCGAATCTTCCTACGTGGCGTACTTACCATGGCGTTTGTTTAGCAAAGGATGAGAGCATTTGGGTCAAGAAATGGCTCATTTTCTGGGGACAGGGGGTTTGAAGAAGAATAATGAGTATTCACTGTGCAATTGATATATGCCGGCCGCTGTTTTAGGTTCCGTGGTTTAGTGCGTTCCGTGTACAAGTTCATCAAATCTTACGTGTAAGACGTGGTGGCACCATTATCACACCCATTTTACAGATGAGGACACTGTGTCACAGGGAAGCCTAGTCACTTGCCCAAGAGCTCACAGGTTGTAAGAGGCTTAGCCGAGACCCAAACCCAGGCTGTCTGTCCGGCGCTACTGTCTGGGTTTTAACCCTCTGAGCTGTGGCAAAGTGAGGGGACAGCTCCCATCACCCTCACCAAGGCTTTCCAAAGAGTGGAGCTGTTTGTTTTCTCACCCTGGGATGCTCTGGGGATGCCCGCTGGGAATCTGAGATCCCCCATCTGCCTGAAGGAGGAAAGCGTGGTTCACCCGAAGGCCAGGCTTCTTAAATAGCCAAGGCCACCCTGGAACTTGAGCCAGGACACCTGGGCTCTGATCTCAGCGAAGTGGAACTTCGCTGCTCACCTCTGGGCCAGCTTGTGGGCAGGTTGGGGGGAGGACTCACAGACAGCCAGCTCCACCAATAAGAGGAGGTCTTCATGCCAAGCACTGCCTCCCGGCTGCAGGGCAAAAAGGGAAAGTGATGTCCTGCAAGTTTCTCTCCCTCCTCTGACTGGGAGAGCCCCTGGTGCAGGGCAGGGCCAGGGCAGCTGCGGGCAGTTTGTCCCCACCCTCCACCCCTGGCCAGTCTGCACCCCCTCTGGGTGGCAGAGCCTTTAGTGCTTTTGGACTAGGATGCCTTTGCAGCTCAGGTACTCCCCAGACACCAAGGATCCTCCCAGTTGTAGCTGTACATTTGTGTGGACCACCTGGGTCCTGGGGCCTTTTGAGTTTTCGGCCCCCATGGGGAACATGGAACCATTTTAAATGAAGGGGGTAGATCACCTGATCCACTGTGAGTTTTAGCAAGATCAGGGAGACCCTTGCTACAGATGAGGAGACCAGGGTGGATACATGGAAGGGCCTGAGTCAAGGAGGGGGTGGAGGAGGAAATGAGATGATGAATATGACACCTCACAGGATGGCACAGGGGATTCCTCACTGCACAGCAATGCAGCCATGCTGCCCCTCCCACACTTTAGGCCCCAGTTAGCTCAATTATTTTGCTTCTCCCCACATCCCAGGGCATCCATGTCTGCAGGCCTGGCTCAGTGCCCTCCCACCCCGCTCCCTTCTCTGTCTGCATATTCCCCCGGCTTACTCATCCTGTAAGAGTCTGCTCTCCAATCACCTCTTCCAGGAAGTCTTCCAAGATCAGCCCCCCTGGTTGGCTCGGTGCCTCCTCTGTGTTTCCCCAGGAATCCTCAGCCATTGCACGTGATGTCATGATCGAGAACTTCCATGTTAGAGTCCTGCTCTGGACCCAGCTCTGTGAAGGGAGCTGGCCAGCTGGCCAAAAACTGTTTCCAGAAACAGCCAATTCTCCAAGCCGCAACCCGGCATGATTGATATGCAGAAGGAGTATTGCGCTGACTGATTCATGCACTCAGTAAATAGCCTAATTATTCAGGGTTGGCTTTTTCTTTTGCAAGTTTCAGTTCCCCGTTGAGCAGATCCCTTCCCACTGTTGTGCATTCCGGGCTGGATGTTTTCCTGAGCATTTGACAATCCACACTCCCAGTGCTTCCGCCATGATCCACAGCTTTTATTTCAACATGCGCTTTCCATTAAACCCAGGTTGCCGGCTTCTGGTCTTTTTTTGTGTGTGGACTTGAGGCCGCCCTGGCCTTCTAGGGGTTCTGCGTACCCCAGGCACGCCATCATTCTGCCGGCCTCTGCACCTGTTCTCTGCCTCTGGGAGCAAACAGTCAAGGCAACCTGTCCTACACATGATTTAAGGCGCTTCTCTGACATCTGGGCAATTCGGCCACGCAGTGAGTTAATTCCCATGACGTCTTGGTGTGCATGAGGGTCTTGCCTCCTTAATGCTTTCACTGAGCCAGCCTGGCTGAATGAGCAGGGCAGAATAATGACCAGTGGCAAATTCTTTTTCTTCCAAACCCACAGCCTCGCCTTGTTCTAGAGCTGCAGGGCAGCCCAGGTCCATCTCCAACACGCTGCTCGGGGTTGTGTGTTTTCTATTCCAGCCTCAGAATAACTCTGCAGGATAATCAGGGCGGGATCAATCGCCCATTTCGCACTTGTAAACGTGGTAGCTCAGAGAGGCAAAGCGACTTGCCTAAGGACACACAGCTAAAAAGCAGTGGAGTCAGGGTTGGAACCGCACCAGCCTTCTCCTGTGGTCAGTGACCTTTCCATTTGTCCCAGTCCTTAGGGAAACTTGCCCTGGGCTCATGCCTTGCTCCCCTCCCAGCACACTGGCCTTAAGAGGGACTATAAAAACATGCCAAAGAAAGAATCCAAACTCAGGGTGGTGATTCCTGGGAAGACAAGTTTCCCTTTTAGGGCTCTCCAGACGCTGTGATGATTTGGAAAGGGGAAAAACATTCACTGCCCATTTCCTGTTCAGCAAAATACAATTGCCACATTTCCTTTTCAATGCTCCCGCCCACCCTCCCTCCGTGGACTCTGCCTCCTCATTTAGGGAGATGCCGCAGCAGAGCCGGGCTGGAAGGCACTGGGGGCCGAGCCAGCTTCAGGGAGGGCTGGCAGGTGGGTTGTCGGGAAACATGGACTCTGAGGAAGCGCGCTCAGCTCCCGTTGCCCGTGACCCGGGCCGCCCGGCGCCTCCCGAGTGTGCCCATCTGACGAGCGGGACGCCGCGTGGGAGGAGAAGAAAGGTAAACACAGAAACTGGCCGCTGTCTGGGCCACAGAGGCACTCTGACTGCTTGAAAGGCCTCTGGCCTTGAGTCCTGGCCTCTTAGTCCCTGTGACCTTGGCCGTGGTGCTCCAACTCGTAAGTCACAGCTTCCTGGGACCCACAGTACCTTCTGGCAGTGCGGCCATGCTTATGCAATGAGGCCAAGGCAGCGAGCTGCTCTCACGTGCTGGGTGGTGTCCCCAGCTTGGGGCAGGTGGTGAGAGGTGGTGGGCACAGGTGGGCCACACAGGGGTGGGGGGCTCGGGGCAGATGGCCCCCACCTGCTCTTCTCTGCCCTCTGATGGGTGCAGACAGGGGAATAATGACCAGGGCTGGGAGTGAGGGAAGCCCAGGGAACCAGTACAGCCCGGGAGTCAGCAGGAATAACATCTGAGCTGAGACCCAGAAGATGAGTTGAAAGATGAAAGGCAATGGAGAATGGGCCTTTTGTCCAACATGTGATTCTGTTCCGTCAATGAATCCCGTTCAGTTCAAGCTCCTCTTACTGCAGAAAAATATTCTGGCTCCGCACTTGCCAGCGTCCCTCTCTGTGGCCTATGAACCCTCCCTCTGGACTCAATCCAATCACCAGCATTTACCAAGCACCTCCTCTGTAGCAGGCTTGGTGCCTGGAAGCAAGACCCCTGCCCTCAAAAAGTAAGACCCACGCCCACTGTCCAGCCTCTGCTGCTGACCCCCAGGGGCACCTACCCCTGGACAGGTGAGGACCTTACCTGCTCTAACTCCTTTCTTCGGCAGAATATCCTATGAAGTGGCTGTATTATCATCGCCATTTCACAGATGAGAACACCGCATCAGAGAGCAGCTATGTAACTGGTCTGAGGTTACGCAGTCATAAGAGGCAGACCTGGGGGTCAGACAACATTGAATCAAAGATAGAAAAGTAAAAATGAGGTGGAACTTTCAGGGTAGCTTTCAGTGGGTCTTAGATATGAAAGTCTCCAGAAAGGAAGGTTTCAGCGGGGCACGGCTATATGGGCCAGGGCAAGAGAGACCTTGGCACGTAGCTTGGGCAACGGCCATTCTGCACGGCTGGGTCAGAGGGAGTAGAGGGAGAGAACCAAGTGAGTGAACAGCCTTTCTGAACACTGGCTATGTGCACAAGCCCCTCAGCGTCCTCAGCCAGCAACACATCCACAACAGCCTATGCAGCCGGTGCTACAATTTAGATCCCATTTTACAGGTGGGTAAGCTGAGGCTCAGAAAGGTCAAGACCCTGGAGAGACCCCACAGCTGAGTGGTGGAGCCTTCAAGCATGGAGCCTGTGCTATAGGAGGCTGTCTAGGCGGGCAGAGCAGGAAGTCGGCTATCGAGGTCTGGCTTTCCCTTTCAAACGGTGTTTGATCCCTTCAGATCCCTAAACCTTGGACCTCATCTGTCCCGTTTACCTGCTGTATCCCAGGAGCTTGTCAGGGCTTGGCACCAAAACTCACGGCTCTCCCCCCGCACCCCCAATCACCACACACACACACACGACACATGATAAATCATGGAGAGAAAGTGCCTTCCAAGAGCACCTGGGTCCCCCTGACAAGTGGCCCACACTTTTCTGGCCAGCTTAGAATGGCAGCCCCTCCTGCCTCCAGCCCCTGCCTTCTGTCCAGCCTTTGCCAAGGGGCCCAGATGTTTCTACTCCTGGTGCTGTCATGCCTGTGGCTGTCCATGGATGGGTCCATAGGGCAGGATTACCTGGAGGCAGATGCTTGGTTCTCCGGGTCAAGCCCTGTATCTGTCTGCAGGTCCTTGTCCCAAGGTGCTCACACTGGCCTGTAGGTGGACAGCTCCAGCCTGGAACAGAGTGTGCGTGGGTGTGTGCACGTCTGTTTGGCCGCCAGCAGTGTCAGGGGGGAAGAGGCGGCGGGGAGGGGGGTAGAGGCAGTGTGGTACGGTGGGTGGCTGCATGGGGTCTGGAGCCGGACCATGTGGGCTCTGGTCCCCAACCCAGACAGCACCAGGGACTGCCCCATGCCTCTGTTTTCTCACCTGTAAAATCAAGATAAAACAGTACTGATCCAAGGATTCTATGGGAGAATACCCGGAAAGTGCTTAGAACAGACGCCTGGGCCATAGCGCTTAATAAGAACCAGCTGCTGCTGCTGCTGGCAGCTGAGTCTGCCTTTGCTTTTTGCTCCTATGTGAGTCAGAGACTGGCCAAATTCAGCTAAAATAATGGTGTCGTAGCTGCTAACAGCACCTGTGAAAGACAGTAGATCTGAGTTTCACAGATCCTCTTGCAGCCGGACAAGGAGGGCAATGGTGTGCACAGAGGCAAACTGAGCTCCCTGGTCTGGCCACACACCCCTGGACCGGACCTGGATGGGAGCCCCTCCTGCTGGCTGGCTCTGAGGAACCTGCATCCTTGATCTGGAAATCCTCCCTAGCAGAGGACGGTCCAGCTGCGTCCTGCGGGCCCCTGGCTGTGCGCCCGAGTGCCAGGTCTGACGTGCTTTGCTCTCCTTTCCCAGGACTGGTCCTGCTCGCTGGTCGTGGCCTCTCTCGTGGGCGCCTTCGGCTCCTCCTTCCTCTATGGGTACAACCTCTCAGCGGTGAACGCCCCCACTCCGGTGAGTGCCCGCGGCAGCGGGATGTGCCCAGCAGAGGGCGCTGCGGCAACGCGGAAAGCCGGGTGTTACCGCCCAGCCCGGGGTGGTACCCCATTCTGCAAACATTTGCAGACCGGTTCTGTGCCAGACCCTTGCTGGACACTGGGGTGAAGGGAGGGCCAAAGAGAGTGAGACCAGCCCCTGCCCTCGAGGGGGAGGTGGGAGATACAGAAATAGAGGATGATGACAATTCGTGAGGTCAGTTCCCTGCTCATGCAGGGTCCTGGGAGAGTGTAGAGAGGAGAGGGATCTTCGGAGGTCCCAGGGGCCAGATCCTAAGGGTCTTATTCCAGGGCAAGGAACACGAAATCTGAGGCTTACGGAGGGATCTTAGGCACAGAAACATTTCCCTGATCTGCCTTTTCTTTGTTTATGGCTTTTAATTGCAGCTGGAGGTCACTTGAATATCTGTTGGTTTAAGATCCATTGCTGGCTTTTGTTTTCTTCTGAAATCAGGTCATTAGGTGCAGTTCCCCAGGCCCTCCTAACACCACTCTGCTGGTTTGCAGATGAAGCTTTGGTTCTCATCCACCTAGGCTGTTAGGTTTAGGTGCTACCCATTCCTGGGGGTGCTGGCTTCTGCTTGACCTACCTCCATCCCTGGGGTAAAGTGGATGGGTCGATGGTGGTATACAGGAAGTCTTCCTGGAGGAGGTGATGCCAGAGCTGCATCTTGAAGGTGGAGCAAAAGCACTGAAGCCTGAGATATGAAACATTTGCAGAAATGCAGGTCTGATGCTGTTGGAGCCCAGGATGTATTTTGGACAGCATAAGGGCATGAGCTACAGAGGCAGACAGAAGCCAGGCTGTGGACCTTTGTGGGTGCTTTTAAGGCTTTTCCTTGTTTGGGGGCCCAGCATGCTGTGTGCAAAACATAGGGGGAAGCTGGACCAGTGGGTCACAAAGGGGCCCCAGGAGCCCTGGACTTTGCAGAAGTGCCTCAGGGATCCAGACTCCATCTGTACTAGAACAGCACTTTTTTTATTCTGTTAACTCTTTTACATTTTAGGGGCTGTGTAAGTTCATTTGAAAAATTGATTCTGATACTAAAAACAGTTTGAAAACCAGCAGGTCTAGATGGCTTCTCCGAACGCTTGCATTAATCAACGGCTTTGATTTTGTCATTGTGATGTCATCCTGAGATGGGATCCAATTTGTCCATATTTGTCTTTAAGAGGATTGGGAATATGCACTCTTGCTTCATCTTGGTAATCCAGCAGAGCCTCCAGCAGAGGGTGGAGAACCTTTACACTCATGGTTTATAATGCGAGGAGACGTGTAAAACTTGAACCTGGAATAGAATGATATGAGTAGAAAAGCAGTAGTTCAAGCAATGACCGTGGGAACACGAGGAAGGAGCAATCCTGTCATTCACTCATTCAAAAAATGTTTTTAATTAATAAACTTTATACTTCAGAGCAGTTTTAGGTTCTCAGCAAAATTGAGTGGAAAGCACAGAATTCCCATATACCCCCTGCCTCCACTCCCCCACTGTTAACATCCTGCACCAGAGCAGTACCTTTGTTATAACTGATGAACCCACCTTGACACATCATTATCACCCAATGCCCACAGTTTATATTAAGGTTCACTCCTTGTGTTGTACTTTCTATACATTTTGACACACGTGTGATGACTTGTACCCACCACTATAGTATCTTACAAAATATCTTCACTGCCCTAAACATTCTCTGTGCTCTGCCTGTTCATTCCTCCCATCCTCACCCTGGCAACCACTGATCTTTATACTGTCTCTGTACAGGCACATCTTGCTTTATTCCCTTTGCTGTATTGCAGATATTTTATATTTTACAGATTGAAGGTTTCCCTTTCCAGAGTGTCATATCGTTGGACTCATACAGTGTATAATTTTTCAGGTTGGCTTCTTTCACGTAGTAATATGTATTTAAAATTCCTCCGTGTCTTTTCGGCTTGAAAGCTCATTTGTTTTTTTGTTTGTTTGTTTGTTTGTTTGTTTTGCGGTACGCGGGCCTCTCACTGTTGTGGCCGCTCCCGTTGCGGAGCACAGGCTCCGGACGCGCAGGCTCAGCGGCCATGGCTCACGGGCCCAGCCGCTCCGCGGCATATGGGATCATCCCAGACCGGGGCACGAACCCGTATCCCCTGCATCGGCAGGCGGACTCTCAACCACTGCGCCACCAGGGAAGCCCGCTCGTTTGTTTTTGATTCTGAATAATATTCCATGGGCCGGCTGTACCTCAGTTTATTTATCCATTCACCTACTGAAGGGCATCTTAATTGTATCCAAGTTTTGGCAATTATGAATAAAGCTGCTATAAACATCCATGTACAGTTTTTTGTATGGACATAAGTGTTGAATTCATTTGGGTAAATACCAAGAAGCATGATTTCTGGATTGTATGGGGAAAGTATGTTTAGTTTCGTAAGAAATTGACAAAATGTCTTCCTAAAGTGGCTGTTCCATCTTGCATTCCCACCAGCAGTGAATGAGAGTTCCTGTTGCTCCACATTCTCGCCAATATTTACTGTTGTTAGTGTTTTGGATTGGATATTCTAATAGGTTTGTAGTGGTATCTCATTGTTTAATTTGCATTTCCTCAATGATATATGATGTAGAATGTCTTCTCATATCCTTCTTTGCCATTTGTATATCTTCTTTGGTGAGGTGTCTGTTTGGGTCCTTGGCCCATTTTTAAATCAGATTTGTTTGTGTTATTATTGAGTTTTAAGAGTTCTTTATATATTTTGGGTAATAGATCTTTATCAGGTGTGTCTTTTGCAAATATTTTCTCCCAGTCTGTGGCTTTTTTTCTCATTCTCTTGACATCTTTTGCAGAGCATTAACTTGTAATGAAGTCCAGATTATAAATTATTACTTTCATGAATCACACATTTAGTGTTTTATCTAAAAAGTCATCACCATACCCAAGGTCATCTAGATTTTTCTCCTGTGTTATCCTATGTTAAAAATTTTAGGAGTTTTATAGTTTTGCATTTTACATTTAGGCCTTTGATCCATTTTGAGTTAACTTTTATGAAGGGTGTAGAATCTATGTCTAGCTTCTTTCTTTCCCCCTTTTTTGCATGTGGATGTCTATTGTTCCAGTGCCATTTGATGAAGACTATCTTTGCTCCATTATATTGCCTTTGCTCCTTTGTTAAGGATCAGTTGACTACATGTGGGTCCATTTCTGAACTCTCTTCTGTTCCACGGATCTGCTACTCTTCTTTTACCAATACCGCACTGTCTCGATTACCGTACTTTATAGTAAAGTCTTGAAGTAGCGTAACATCAGACCCTACTTTGTTCTCCTTCAATGTTGAGTTGGCCATTCTGGGTCTTTTGTGTCTCCATATAAACTTTAAAATCAGTTTGTCAGTATCCGCAAAATAACTTGCTGGGCTTTTGACTTGTATCGTGTTGAATAGATCAAGTTGGGAAACTGATATCTTGACAATATTGAGTCTTCCTGTCTAAGAACATGGAATATCTCTCCATGTACTCAGTGAAATATTTTCCCCCAAGGACAGTGAAGGACTCGTGAAGAAGAACAGAATGCTCTGATACAGTTCAGAATGGTTCCTTTTCCCCTCCCCTGCTGGAAGCATAAGGGGACTTTTCTGACAGTCCCTGTGAGAATCTGGTAGAGCCCCTGGAGGTAAAACTCACAAGAGGGGGACGGATATGACTGGGTGCCGAGAGATATTAACTCTCAGACTTGTCCACACTGAGCCTTCAGCAATTCATTAATTACTGTTCAGCTTTTCCTGCCCTGGCACTGGTTTGCTGCTGTGCATTTTTGCTCTGGTTAAGTTGTGATTCTGTGTATCTACCTGTCTCTCCAGTTTGGGGAGATGCCCAGCAGTGAGAGATGCGCGGGGTAGAGATGGGAACACAGGCTGGTGGAAGGGCTTTATGTTATCCCGGGCTTGAGAGAGAGCGGCAGGCTTCCTGGGAATGGTGCAGAGAGGGAGCGGCCCGATTGTGGGGTCCAAAGGGCTGGAGGAGGAGGAGGCTGGGAAGGAGGCCAGGGCCAGCTCAAGGAGGATCACAGGCGCCGGAACAGGAGCCCGAGTCAGCGCCACCCAGCCTGCGAGCACTGGAGGCGGGCTGGGGGCCATGGCTCAGCCTGGGAGCCCCTCCCAGGGCGGAAGCTGCCTAGAGCTGGAGGAGCTGGAAGAGCTGGAGCCGGGCAGGCCTGCATGGGGACCCCAGCTCCCCTGGGAGCCCCAGATCCTGACAGGTGGTGACAATCCCCTGGCAAGGTGGCCAGGAGGATGGAAGGGGGCCTGAGGCTGGAGGGGCTCAGCCTGTGGCCAGCGATCACTCAGAAACCTCTTCCCTTTGCTGTGGGCCTAGGGGTGGGCAAGCGAGGCAGCCCCAGGGTCCAGGAGACCAGTATGGGAGCAGAGAGCCCAGGGAGCCGGGTCTAACGCAGGTGGGAAGGGCCCACACCTGGTGGTGGGTTTCTGTGTCGGCGTCAGACTTCACTGGGGCTCTGACCTCTCGGAAGGAGAAAGAAACTCTCGGACCCAGGAGATGCAGATGCTGGGGTCTGGGGGTGACGGTCCACAGACATGGTGAGCAGAGGCTGCCGCCAGAGGTGCTGATGAAAATAAGTCACAGCGAGGACACCTACCCAGCAGAAGGGATGCTGGTTTAGCGATGACAGCGGGTCCGGAGGCCCCTGCCCACCAGCTTCGCCTCTTGAGTAGTGGGATAACCGGGTCCAAGGTGGGGGTCGGAGGAGCAGAGGGACTGCAGGCCAAGGCCATCCACCCTCAGGCGAGGCGGAATTTCACCACGTGAACAATCCAGGCAGTAGCTGGCGCTGGTCCTGGCCGCCACCTGGCTGCATCTCACAAGCATTCCGTGTTTCTCTCGCCTCAGATATTTAGAAACTTTCTGGAAAGCTGATGATGAAAATAATGCCCACTGTGGCACCGACCATGCTGCCCCATTAGGGATGGTATCAGATTTCATCCTCATTACAGTCCCCAAGGGAGCCAGAACTAACCCCCATTATAGATGAGGAAACTGAGGCCCAGGGAGGTTAATGTGTCTGCATTCCTGGTGTGTGTGTGGGGAGCCCTTAGCCCTCACTCTTAATATACCCACTTGTTTCTCTTCAACACAGTTATCCTAAATGACTGCAGGTCCTGTCCACCCTGCTTTCAGAGAGCCCCCCCCCCCCCGAGTCTGACTACCTATCATGCCCCATTTGGAAGAGGACACCCAGGTACCTCGGGCATCCACACATGGCCCTTGCCCAACTTTGGCCAATGGGATGTGAGCAGAAGTGAGTATAAGACACTGGAGGCCTGGCCCGTGAGGACATTCCAGGTCTCCAGCCTGGCCTGCCATTGAGTCCTCTACCTGGTTTTCCTGTTTCCACTCTGGCTCCTCTAGTTTATTCTCCACCCAGGGCCAGAGGGACCCTTTACAAATTAAGGCAGATCAAATTGTGCTTCTGTTCAAAACCTCCATGGCGGCCCATCACACCTGGAAAACAGCCCAGAAGACTGCTGTGGCCCCAAGCCCAGGGGGCCTGGCGCCTGGTGACCACTCTGCTCTCATCACCAGCACTTTCCCCCTTGCTCCTTGTTTTGCCCCCACAAGAACCCCCTCCCCCACTGATGCTCCTCAAAAACACCCACACTTGGGCACCCCAGGGCCTTTGCACTTGCTTTTCCCTCTGCCTGGAGCGCTCTTTCCCAGATGTGCCCAGATAGTCCTATGCTCTCTCCTTCAATTACCTCTGGTTCCTCCTCAAATGTCCCTTCCTCAGAGATGTCTCCCCCGACCAGCCTATCCCAGCAGCACCTCTCTATCACTCTCTAGCCCCTCCCCCTAATTTACTTCTCTTTACAGAATATAACACCACCTGAGATACTATATATTTATTTGATTCTTGTCCATTCTTCCCCCATTTTCGAAAGTAAGCCCCATGAAGACATGGACTTCATGGTTTTCTTGCTTCTCTAGTGCCAGCACCTAGAACGGGGTCTGGCACACAGTAAGCATTTATAATAAATATTTGCTGAATGAGTAAATGGATAAATTTAAGATTTTTTTAAAGTTCTTTGCGTGAAAATTCAGTTCCAAGGCAAGTCCCCTAGGCTTCCTCACCCCCCAGCCAAACTGCCAGATGTGAGTCTGCCCTTCGTGAAAATTCTAGTGATGCCTCTGCCGCATTCACACGGACAGGGACCTGACCCAGGTCTGCCGAACTCGAAGGTGTACCCTTTTTCTGCTCTACTAAGTTGATCTGCTAGAGCTTTTGCAGGTTTTTGGCTTTGCAGGCCATAAGACCTTTGTCCCAACTACTCAAGTCTATCTCTGTAGTGAGAAAGCTGCCGTAGGCAATATGTAAATGAATGGGCAAGGCTGTATTCCAATAAAACTTTATTTACAAAGACAGGCAGTGGGCCAGATTTAGCCCAGTGATCCATGTTTGCTAATCTCTGTGCTGAAGGTTCCAGAAAAGTGGTGAGGCCCCTGTGGACGCCTGCTGTCATTAGGACCTCCTGGCAGAGAGCTGGCTGGCTTTCTGAACAATCAATCCATGAGTGGTGAATTTTCCTACAGATGTTATATTCCTAATATTTTTCTCTCTTTTGTCCATTTATTGCTGCATGTCTAAACCTTTATCTTTTCTGTTTCCAATGACTAATTCTAATTGGCATAGTTCTATCTATCTATCTATCGATCTATCATCTATCTATCTAATCTGTCCATCTACCTACTTCTCTATTTATCAATTTATCCAGCTCTTTTTTTATATCTTTATTGGAGTATAATTGCTTTACAATGTTGTGTTAGTTTCTGTTGTACAATAAAGTGAATCAGCTGTATGCATACATATATCCCCATATCCCCTCCCTCTTGAGCCTCCCTCCCACCCTCCCTATCCCACCCCTCTAGGTGGTCACAAAGCACTGAGCTGATCTCCCTGTGCTATGCAGCAGCTTCCCACTAGCCATCCATTTTACGTTTGGTAGTGTATATATGTCAGTGTCACTCTCTCACTTCGTCCCAGCTTACCCTTCCCCTCCTGTGTCCTCAAGTCCGTTCTCTACGTCTGCGTCTTTATTCCTGCCCTGCCCCTAGGTTCATCGGTACCGTTTTTTTTAGATTCTATCAATCTATCCATCCATCTACTTATCTATCATCTTCCATCTACTTACCTATCTTATTTATCTATTTACCTATCTATTTAAAGCATTCTGAGCCCTTGTAAAGGCTTTGCAAAATCTAGAGGTAATCTACATACCCATCAAATGAAACATGATAATTGCTGAATTTTCAAGCAGTCACGTATGCAGGCTAAAGGGGCTCCTCTGAAACCTGTCAAATGGCCTCACATTTAAGCCATTTTAAGCCTTTACTTTTAGGAGGAGAATGCTTCTTGCCTGGGATCTGTTCCATCAGCGCTGCTACGATAATCCAGAGCTGTCGTGGGAGATGTCCCCCTGGTGCCTGAGGGCCCCCTGGGTCTGGGTCTCACCTGAGAGGCCGATGAGGGCTGGAAGGAGACATCAGAGTCTTTTTCCCAGGGCTGTTGTCTGGGAGCCAAGGTGGCAGGCAGGGCTGATGTGGCTTGGGCGAGGTGATGTGTCAGCCTAGAGCACGAATCAAAATTCCTCTTGCTCATGAGTGATGTCTGGAGAGCCTACAGGAAGATTCTGGAAGCAGTATTCTAAAGAAATGAAAGGTCCAAGCCTGAGTGGAAGCTATGGAGCCCAGACTCCCATCCAAAGGGGTCCCACAAAGACAAGGATGGGCCCAAACGGGACGGGGCTCGGGTGGAATCAATCACGAGGAGCGTGGGTGGGGAGTGGTGGGCCTGGATGCGTTCCTGCTGAGACCTGTGCAGTGCTTGGGGCTGCAGGATGAGCCACGGCCACATAGCCAGGGCCTGAGGCAGCAGCCAGCCTCAAGCAGGGTGACCCCGGGGCAGACATTAAGAAGAGTCACCCATGGGGCTTCCCTGGTGGCGCAGTGGTTGAGAGTCCACCTGCTGATGCAGGAGACGCGGGTTCGTGCCCCGGTCCGGGAGGATCCCACATGCCGCGGAGCAGCTGGGCCCATGAGCCATGGCCGCTGAGCCTGCGCTTCCGGAGCCTGTGCTCCGCAACGGGAGAGGCCACAACAGTGAGAGGCCCGCGTACCACAAAAAAAAAAAAAAAGAAGAGTCACCCAGAAGGACCAAAGTTGAGCTAAATGAGTGTGTTGAATAGGAGGCCTAAGTGAAAACAGAAATTAGCTAGTAAACAGGCAATGCTATGGCTGGGAGGACAGACAGGAAGGTGGCTGGGAGGGAGAGTTTACAGCTGATTCCAAAAATAGAGAGGGAACACCTAGAGCCCGTTTGCCCAGTCCTGGCCCACAGTTCAGGCAAGTGCTTTGAGGTTTAGCAAAAGGACAGTGGATGGGATTCTATAGGTCAAAGTGTCCTTGCAGACAATGCTGGTCATTGCTTCCCTGGCACCCAGCAGACTGCCTGGAACAAAGGTTTGTGATGCCTTCAGATGCTGACTGCCCAGAGGTAGGCCAAGTTCACGGGCTAAGGGCACAGTCTTCTAAGGACTGCTCTCACTTCAGACAGCAGCTGCAAGCTCGGGGATCCCAGGGCTGCCCACAACTCTGACCAGCTGGTTACAGATTTGGGGAGCACCCACTAGCCCCTCAGGCTCGATAATTCGCTAGAACAACTCAAAAATCTCAGGAAAGCACTACGCTAACAATTACAGTTTTATTATTGCCAAAAGGATACAAATCAGAAGCAGACAAAAGAAGAGACACTTAGAGTGAGGGCATTCCAAACATGAAACTTCTGGAGTTCTCTCCCCTTGACATCCAGACACATCACCCTCCCAGCACCTCGATGTATAACAACCCACAGAGTACTGTCCACCAGGGAAGCTCGCCATGCTTCCATGTCTGGAGTTTTTGTTGACGCTTCATTACCCAGGCATGACTGATCAAATCGATCTCCAGCCCCCTCCCCTCCTTGGAGGTAGGGCTGGTACCACCTGGCTTGAAGATCGCCCCCGCACTGCCAACCACATGGTTGCTATCTCCAGCATGGCCAGCCCCCAAACTGGGTTATCTCACTTGCATAAACCATCAGGTCCGAGAGCCCCCCTGTGGATAACAAAGACACTCGTATCATCAACATTTCCTATCCAGGAAATCCCAAGGGTTTAGAGGCTACTATTCAAGAACCAGGAAGAAATGTTACAGAACCAGACTCGGGTCTGCTCACCTGCACACAGTAAAGCCAATCTACTGACACTGGGTTGTGAGGAAGGAAACTGTAGCATTTATTGCAGGGCGCCCAGCAAAGAGTCCCGGGAAACTAGTGCTCAAAACACTGGAACTCCCCGATGGATTTCAGGAAAGCATTTTTTTTTTTTTTTTTTTTTTTTTTGCGGTACGCGGGTCTCTTAGCGCTGTGGCCTCTCCCGTTGCGGAGCACAGGCTCCGGACGCGCAGGCTCAGCGGCCATGGCCCACGGGCCCAGCCGCTCCGCGGCACATGGGATCCTCCCGGACCGGGGCACGAACCCGCGTCCCCTGCATCGGCAGGCGGACTCTCAACCACTGCGCCACCAGGGAAGCCCAGGAAAGCATTTTTAAAGGCCATGTGAGGGGATGTGATCAGGGGATGTGATCAGCTCGTGCACGGTTCTCTGATTGGTTGATGGTGAGGTAACAGGGCGGAGTCACAGGGGTTAACATTATCAATTCTTAGGCACCTGTAGGTTTGGGGCTATGTGCTCATGGTCATCAAGTCGTTAATATCTTCCATTTGGTAGGGGTTTTAGCATCTGTAAAACAGCTCAAGAAATGTGCATCCGACACTGTTATCTAGGTCCTTCAGAGAGGAGCTACAGCAGAAGCTCTGGGGGAGGGGTCTGTCCCGGGAAGGTCCCATAGGGTCCTGCTGGGTTCCAGAAAGGCGAGCCAGATTCTTAATTACACAACTGTACATTGTATATATACGAGGTATATCTTACAAAAGTATGTTCTAAACATAAAAATACTGAAAAAAGTTTGTTAAATGAATTAGTGAATAAGAGAAGGAAGAAGTGAGAAAGAAAAAATAAATGAGAACTTTGCTTTGGGGGGGTCTAATTTATTGCCCCCGCTCCCAAGGCGTATAAACTAGGACTTACTTGAAACAATGCCAGCCTCCACAAAAATAACAGTGAGTGGTTTGGCTTTTCTTGAATATAATGAATGACTCACCTTTCCAATGATTTCTGAGTTGGTGACATTTGTTCTTTTCTTGGGATGGAGACAGAAGCTCACCTCCCTGGCCCCCTTCCCGCGCCCCCCCCCCCCCGTGTTAGTATGTAAGCCCAGGGCTTCAGCAGAACAATTAATTTGACTCTGACTTGTCATACATTTCCCAGCAGAAATGGTATATTTTATCATTTTCTTCTCCCTAATCCTTCCCTAAGGGCAGGTAAACAAGTGGTGATAGGGAGTAAAATCATCTTCTCTCTCGGCAAGAGTAGAGCCATCCCAATTAGCAGCAGATGTTCGATGCTGGCCAAAGAAAAGATGCCAGTGAACCAGCAGACAGAGAACCAGAAGCGAGGTCTGGTCCTTCCAATTAATCCCACTCCGTGCTGCCGTTTTAGCCACTGTTCTGGGAGACCCTGTGCTCTCAGAAAAGCAGGGCACATGGCGGGGCACGTCTTTGTGCTCCAAGGCCTTTAACAGGGAAAAGGAGGAGGGATGATGAGTGTGGAGCTTGTTGCAGACACCGGCACAGAGGGGGGTGGGGAATAGTGTGTGGGGCTCCGCATCTCGGCGGGAGGGGACTGAGATTACAGGAGAAACCAGCGCATCTTATTATTACAGAAACAACTAGCCGTTATTTGATGAGACGGGCATCTCTGGTTAATTTCAGTGTGGAACAGAACTGCCTCTGATTTGGGAATCTCAGTTCTTGCTTTTTCCTTTCTTCTCTCTTCCTTTTGCCTCACCCTGTCTCACTAGTTATAAAAGCAAAACAGGCTGCTATTAGCAAAAGCAAACAGTACAACTTTAATAATGCAATGATAAAACTACTGCTATGATTCCCCTTCTACGAAACACGGACTGTATCTCTCATTGGGATACCGGCCCGCAAGGCAGCTATTGTGACAATAATCCCATTTTACCGAGAGGAGAGAGATGGGGTAACTGACTCAAGGCCACTCAGCCAATGGATAGTCACAACCTCGGCCTCACTCAGAGGCCACTTTTAAGGCTTTATCTAAATCTACTTTTTTTTCTGCAGAGCTCGTCTTATATGCCATTTTATATTCTTGTTTTTGGGCTCAATATTTACATTGTAAGCATTTTTCCATGTTACTGAATATTCCCCATCACCAGGATTTCTAACAGCTGTGTATTGCCACGTCACACAGATGTCCCGTCTTCCTAATGTGGACCTCTAAGATTGTTCGCAGTTTTTCTCTAGTATAAGTTGCTGCGGCATTGTTTACATTGGGATCTGTGAGTCATTGTTTGGTTTGGTTTTAATCAGAGCTGGCAGAGCTGCTGGCTGACAGGAGGAGGGGGGCCTTTCCAGGCCTGGGGTGCTGGTGTCTGGGTGTTCCAGACTGTGGGTGCCACCCCTGCCTACTTCTGGGGTCCCCAGATTATTGGAGCTGAGATGCCTGCCTCTTTGATTCAGAATTTTCCCATTTCATAAAGTTCCTCTGGGGAAAATGCCTTCGTTGAACATAAAGGGGAAAGGACCACATTTCCATCCATGCTCAGGGCAGCTCTGCTTAGAGGTGTGGGGGAGGTGTAGCCAGACAGAGGAACAGGGGAACGGCCAACCCAGCAAGGCAAGCAGTTGGGAAAACCTGGATGGAGGAGGTTGGATGGCACTGCTGGTATGAACAAACCCAGACAAATAAAACTGGAAACATTCTCTTTCTGACCCATGGGAGAAAAACACTGAGATTTATTGAGCACCTACTATATGCTGGACATAATGCTAGAGACCCCTCACCCCCATCTGATTCTTCCTGCAGCCCCATCCGCAAGCTAGGGTTGTTATTCCTGTTCTGCAAATAAGTTATTCCATAATTGGTGCTCAAAACCATCACCCTGAACTTGGATTTGAACAGACTCCAAGCCCTTCGAGAGTCCCTACTGCCTCAAGACTGATTCGTAGCAGCCATAAGCAATTTGAACAGTAATGAAAAAACCCACCTTTTCACTCCAGACCACCAGAGGACGTGCAGAAAGGAGTGGGAAATGTTATCTCAGAGTAAGAACAGGTCTGTGTGGATGCACTGTCCTGCAAACACAGCTATGTGATCTCTCAAAAGCACATTCCAGCAGGAGAGAGGCTCCAGGTCAATTTTTTTTTTTTTATAAGAAGGATATTTGGGAGCACACACACTTCTCTCTGCTCCTGCCTGGGGCCACATAGAAAATGAAACTTCCTTTCTTCGTGCTCTATTTAATTAAACCCAAGTGTCGGGCCAGCCTTCCTCATTGCAAAGGTGGTTGAGGGGGGAACCCAGAAAACTCTGGAAATCTTACTCTCCAATGATCATTTGCAGCTGATGTATCCCCTTTCACTGTGTTCCTTTTTCATTCTGAAAGCCAGCTGCAGGAGTGAAATATTCTCAGGTGTCTGGAAGTACAGAAGCCTCTTTCTCCTCAGTTACCCAAACTCCTCCAGGGGAATCACACAGTAGGAAGGAAATAAGCCACCACAAACCTGCAAACTGAATACTAAGTCGAGATGTAGCTGGATATTTTCCTAAGGACCTGGGAGGTGGGTCAGCGTTCCCAAGACCACCCCAGGTTTGATCATTTGCTAGGAGGACCCATAAGACTCAGCATGGAGGCTTACTCGTGACTGTGATTTATTACAGGGAAAGGATACAAAGCAAAATCAGTCAAGGGAAAAGGTGCCTGGGGCAAAGTGCAGAGGAGACCAGGGTCCTCTCCCCATGGCAGTGCGCAGGACGCACTTAATTTCCCCAGCAGAAAGCTGTGATGGCAACGTGAGCGGTCCTCCTCCAGGGAAACTCATCAGAGGCGCAAGGTTCAGGGTTTTATTTTATTTATTTATTTATTTATTTGCGGTACGCGGGCCTCTCACTGTTGTGGCCTCTCCCGTTGCGGAGCACAGGCTCCAGACGCGCAGGCTCAGCGGCCATGGTTCACGGGCCCAGCTGCTCCGCGGAATGTGGGATCTTCCCGGACCGGGGCACGAACTCGTGTCCCCTGCATCGGCAGGCGGACTCTCAACCACTGCGCCACCAGGGAAGCCCTAGGTTCAGGGTTTTTATAGGAGGTCGGTCACAGAGGCACCTCCTCTTGGCATGTGTACAATTCCTGACTCCGGAAAAGAGGCACAAACCACACTGTTGGCACAGCTTAGGCCCTACAAACCCCTCTTCTCAGTTCTGGGAATGGTGGGGTCCCTCCCCAAATCCAAGGTCCCTGCTGCCAGCCCGGGGCCCATCTTGCAAGCAGACCTTTCAGAGGCTAGAAGTCTCTGACACGTTCACTTTTTCTGCATAGGAGACCTCAGCTCTGCTACTCGGGTGACATTAGGTGCCACTGCTGGGCTTATGGAATTTTGTCTTGTGTGGTCCTTACTTCAAAGAGCCTGGTTTGGTGGTGGTGGGCACTTTTGTAAGGACTTCTGTACTGTTTTCCTCCCTGCGCCAGTGTGTTCAGTGGTGCGGACTGTCTCTCCAAATCCCTAAGGAGTTACGGGCATGACGTGTTCTCTTATGCAATGCTGTGTATGCTCTGGCCCATCCACAGAAGGGTTCTATTTATGAGTATTATTATAGCACT
The DNA here is from genome assembly GCF_937001465.1 of Orcinus orca. Taxonomy (NCBI): domain Eukaryota; kingdom Metazoa; phylum Chordata; class Mammalia; order Artiodactyla; family Delphinidae; genus Orcinus; species Orcinus orca. The sequence goes on from NC_064562.1 coordinate 116,993,007, forward strand.
CCTGAGAAAAATTTGATATGGGTTCGTGACAGGCTCTGCGAATCAGTAAGGAACATTAACATTGTAAAACAGCCTACAAGGTAATGTGCCTCCCATTGTCTGGCCATTTCCTGTCATCCTTTGGAGGTGTTCTATGCCAGTCCTCCTGACTGGGAATTGCATGGTTCATTTTGGTGCCAGAAGCTTGGCCCCCGTGTTGTTGGCTGGGGAGATAGTGGTCAATTACTCATGGCTTCATAGACCTGAGAAATAAACAAGTCTAACAAGTCTAGGACTCTTATTTCACGAGACAGAAATAATGATATGAACATCGCCACCAGCCACCCCAGCTTCTGATTTGTACTGTGTGCTTCTTGTGGACCCAGCGCTGTCCTGTGTTCACCCTCACATTAAATCCTCACGGTAACTCTTTAGGGAGGAAAATGATTTCACTGCGGAGAGGCCTGAAGCACAGAGAGGTTGAGTAACTTACTCAAGGTCACCCAGCAGAAAAGAAGCTGAGCTGAGAGTTGAATAAAATGGATTCCAGGGTCCTTAACCACTGGAAACCCGGCCCTCAGAGGCAGAGCCACTTGCTAGAGGTCACAGGACTCAGCAGTGCAAGCAAGTCTTGACCCCAAGATTCTCAGCTCTTTGTTGGGTCTCCTTTCCTTTAATCATGTGGCCTCTATGACTTTCTTTGCAGTTTGGACTCTAATCACTACTAGTCATAATATAAATTCTCCTTGATGAGTTCATCAAACATTTCTATTAGACTCATCACGTCTTATCAATCCAGGAGCCTCCTGCCTGGCCCAGCCGCCTCCAGGAGAAACTTTCTGAAATAGCCTCACACTGCACCTACAGTGAATGTTCTAACACACAAAGCAGAATCTCGATTCCACGAACAAATCCTCCAATCGCTCCTCAACGGCCACAGCATGAAGTGCGGACTCCTTAGCCTGGCAGTCAAGTTCCGACCAGCCCCTGCCTTGTTCTCCAAACTTTCTCCAGCTGCTGGGCCACCCTCCAACCCCACTGACTCATTTATCGCTTCTCTATGTCATCATCTATGCCATCAGCTTCTCCACCTTTGAGAATTTTTGTCTACCATCATCTGACCCAAGCCTACCCACCACCCCCCTGACCCCGCCTTTCTTGCGTACCTGATCTGCGTGGCCTGGCTGAGTGGCTGCAGCCCTTCTCAGCTTCCCAACGCCCCAGCTCTTTCCACTCCATGTTGTAAGTGCATGCTTATTCGGCTCTTGTCATTGAGCTCCTTGAAGGCAGGGACTGCAGAACTCGTCTCTAGAAGACAGGGTGGGAACCCAGGCCCCTGGTGGTAAGGAAGTAGGTATGTAAATCCAGATAGAAAGACACAAGAATGGGTGTCTCGGAAGTAGGCCCAATGGAAGTGTAAAATGTGGACTCCATGAACGAGATGGCCCAAAGTGGGCCTAGAGATTAGCTAGCACACTGATCTTCAAACTATATTTTATTGCAGAACATTTGTTTCAAATGGAGACTTACAATTTCCCCCAAATATAAAAGGAAACTTCTAGTCGAAGGCCCCTAGCTCCAAACCTACCCACCCTTCATGACTTTGCCCTAAATCTTCCCTCTTTCCTAAAGCCTCATGTCATGGTCATTGTCATGGGCTTGGGGGTCATTGTGTTTGAGTAAACCAGCTGCTATAACAAGCAGCCCCTAAATCTCAGTGGCCGAACACAATGAGGGTTTATTTCTCATCCACGTCACCGCCCAAAGCATGTGAGCAGGGCCGCTCTGCTCCATGCAGCCACACAGGGGCCCAGGCTTCTTCTGCTGAGTGCCTTCCCCCATTCCTCAGGGCTTCAGAGGTTTCTGCTGGGCTCTCTGTGAACGACTAGCCTGCAGGGAAAGGGAGTGGGTGAGGAGAAGGCACACGAACCCTTAATCCTCGATGGAGGTGACACACCTACTCACACACTTTTGGTGAGCAGTAGTCCTATGACCCTCCCTTCCCCCCAGATGCAAGGGACTGAGGAGTGTGACATGGCAGTGCGGCCAGGAAGAGGAGGCTCCGAAGCCAGGGCACAGACGCTGTGAGCGTGAGTGGGGTGTGCAGTCCCACTGGATTTCTGTGTAGCTTTCAGATGCATGGCTCAACTCCAGAGTTCTTGGCTCTCATGAAACGTCACAGGATGTCTGCAAGGCTGAGCCGAGGGAAGTATGCAGATGTCCAGTACATACTTAGCAGTCAACCAATGTTGATTCCACGTCCCCGCTTCTCCCCTAATTCAGTCTCTCCACATGCGGCTGGGGTATTGATGTGATCATCTTTATGTTTTCCATACTAAGAATGGGAATAGAATCGTGGTTAAGAGATGGGTTCTGGAGTCCAGCTGCCTGAGTTTGAGTCCTGACCCTGCCTTGTGCCCATGGTGGGACCTTGGGAAAGCCCTGTGGCTTCCGATTCCTCAGCTGCCCGAGAGAGAACTCGGAACACACTGCCTGGCTCCTAGGGTTGCAGAGGGGATGAGTTCACATGTGTCCAGTTCTTAAAATAGTGTGTGACACATGGTGAATATGATGTATGGGTTACCTATTTTTATTACTATATGGTGACCGGCCCATAGCAGAAATTCAATTTAAGACACAAACATTTCTTTCAGCCTCCACTCTGTACAAGTCACTACAAGTCAGTGCTGACATATACCAGCTCCATGAATCTCCAACCCAGTGAATGAATCCTGCAGTGAATTAGCTTACCAACCCCCAACACCCGGCTTCTGCTCTCAGATATACTTTTGGGCTGCCTTTCATCTAGGCCTTTGCTAAATTCACACCCAAAGACAAACATTTAATCACTAAAGCCATCGCTCTGAAACCAGCTTTTGGGGACTGTTGGAGACGTGTTTCCTCAGGGGGCTACTCTTCCAGGCTTCTCCAGCCCTCTGCAGATGCTTCTGTTGTCCAGTTTCCCCAAATTGAAATGAGAAGTCTCTGCAGAGACTCCCAAAGCAGCGCCTAGCAGCATGTGATATGAAAGCTGCCTCCTTCCCCACCAGGCTCCTGAACGACTGGAAAGGAAGAGAGAACATTTCCTCCCAAACAGCGTCCTTTTAGTTTCTGTACATTAACTCAGGAAACTGGTCATTGTTGCAGGCGTGGGAATAAAAGGCTCTCTAGAGCAGGTATCAGCAAGACTGCTCCCAATGAAGCTGCAGTTGCTTGAATCCGTGCGGGATTGCAGTAGGGACCAAGTGACATCCAAGAATGAACTTCAATGCGTGGGGGTCTGCTGATTATTGGGCAGGAGGCCTGGGAGGTCCAGGATACTCACTCCAGATTCTCTGGAGGGTCTGGACCCTGTAAGTAGCCCTCGGGGCATCCTGTACCCGCCTGCCTACCTGTGGCTTCTCTACCCATCTGGCTTAGCGCTAACCATGCTGTTTCTCGCCCTATTGTATGCTCCTTGAGGGGTGTCCTCCTTACACTCTCCGGGACCTGACAGGGAGTCTAGCCCATAACAAGGGCCTAACCAATACGGATCTTTAAGTCAATAAATGTCCTGTTGGATTTAGCTGCCCTGTTTTCACACCTTTGTCATGAAATGGGTTGTCACTGGTAGGTTGCTGTGTTCAGGCTGTGAAGCCAGGCAGATTTTGCATAAATCCTCCTCTACCACTTACTGGCCCCGTGGCCGTGGGTAAGTTACCTTACTCTTGGCTCCCTCCTCTGTAAACGGGGTGTCTACCGCTAGGGTTGTGAGGATGAAATGGGATTATTTATGTGTTTTGGTAGAGTTTCAGGAGTTGGACGCAACAACAACGTTTGTCTGATTGAAGCTAAAAAAGACGTTGTTGAAAAAATAGTGAGCGGCTCCCAAGATTGGTGGGAGGACTGGCGAGCCAGGCCTGAAAGCTCTGCAGCCGGATCCCAGAGCTGGTCCTGGGGGGGTGTGCTGTGGCCATCACTGCCGCTCCTGCACAGCCAGCAAAGGACACTGCCGCCGCTGCTGCCCCAAACCCAATCCTCCTGGTAGGCCCTTGCTGCCAAAGAGTTCTCAGTCCCGCTTCTTGGCCTCCCGCGCTTCATGCGAAGCCAGGCCTCTGATTGGCCAAACCTTAGTCACATGACCACTCCCTAGCTGCAGGGGATGCCGGGAAGAGCATGTGTCTGACAATTTCAACCTCTAGCGATGAGCAGGCTCTGTTTCCCGCAGGGCTCAGAAAAGGAAGCAAGTTCTCCCAAATTAGAAGGGGGCTTCTGATGCTGGGCAGCCAGAAGGATGACGGATGGCCACTGGAGTACTTGAAAACTAAGGTTCAATGTTCATGTCCAGGCACTGACAGGGAGCACAGTAGCCACTCAGAGAAGCTGGGCGTGGCAACTTGATGAGGGTCCCCGATGGTGGGCTGTTATGAGAGCCCCAGGGAGAGGGATGATGGCTTGGGCTGGGTTCAGTGATGAAAGACGTGAGAAGTATTTTGAAGGTAAGGCAGTGTATTAATTTGCAAGGGAGGCCAAAACAAAGTACCACAGACTTGGGGGCTTAAACACCAGGAATTTATTCTCTCACGGTCCTGGAGTCTAGAAGTCCAAGATTGAGGTTTCAGCAGGGTCAGTTCCTTCTAAGACCTGTGAAAGAAGGACCGTTCCAGGCCTCTCTCCTTGGCTTGTAGATGGCCATCTTCTCCTTGTGTCTCTTCACAAGGAGAGTCTTCTTCCCTCTATGCACGTCTCTGTGTCCAAACGTATCATTTTTGTAAGTACATTTTAACTTGATTACCTCTGTAAGACCCTATCTCCAAACAGGTCACCTTCTGAGGTGCTGGAGGCTAGGACTTCAACATATGAATTGTTGGGGGTGATACAATTCAACCCATAACAGACAGAGATGAGTCCAGATGGCTTAGCTGAGGGGTGTGGATCAAGGGCCAGAGTTAAGGATGAAGTTATGACTTTTAGCTGAGCAATTGGAGAACGGTGTGCTATTTAATAAGGTGAGGAGGAGAAGATAAAGAAATGGAATTCGGGACCAGAGATCCAGTTCATGGTTCCCATCCCACTCTCCAACGATTGGCTTAGTAGTTAGCCTGTGCCCCAACCAGGGTGGACAAGATTTAAAGAGAGGTTTACTAGAGGCTTCTGGGAAAGTTCTTCTTAGCATCAAGAGGTCTCTGAGAGGTCAGGAGTACTCTCTCTAGTCAAACATGAATGGGAAAGCTTGTGGTCAAAACTGCTACTAGGAGTCATCCTATCATTATGAGTGGGTGCAGCCTTAGGATAAGGTCAAAACTATGGTTAGCAGACGGAAGCAAAAGGAAGCACCTGGATTCTTTACCACATCACGGAGCCACCAGACAAATAGTCCTAATGAATGTCCATGTGGCTTAGCTGTTTCAAGTTGGGGTATCCTGTTTCTTGCAGCCAAGAGCATCCTTAAATTATGCGATGCATTATCAGCTCCAGTGGACTAGAGCTCTTTGAGATCCGGGGTTTGGTTTACGTCTGTGTGCAGCGCAGTTCCCAGTACTCAGCACAGGTTTGTTGAATGAATCAATGGGCGACGGCAGATCAGAGTGTCTTGTGTATTAACACATGGAAACTTCATCATCATTGGGAAAAGCTCTAGTTGTTGATAATATATCCTGTCCTCACTCCATACTATAAGCAAGGTAGTTATGGGATCAGAAGGAGAGAGAAAATGGGAGGAGAATAGATATCTCACAAGGAGAGGGTGCTACCCCTCACTTCATCTCCTGTCATCCGCCCATTTGCTTAAGCCAAACACCTGGTAGTCTGCTGCGTTCCTCCTTTGCCATCACCAACACCCTCTCTCCCCAGACTTGAAGCCAATCACTCAGTCCTGTCCATTCTACATTCAAAACATACTTCAGGGCTTCCCTGGTGGCTCAGTGGTTGGGAGTCCGCCTGCCGATGCAGTGGACACGGGTTCGTGCCCCGGTCCGGGAAGATCCTACATGTCACGGAGCGGCTGGGCTGGTGAGCCTGCGCCTCTGGAGCCTGTGCTCCGCAACGGGAGAGGTCACAACAGTGAGAGGCCCACGTACCGCAAAAGAAAAAAACATACTTCAAATTCATCCCCTTCTTTCATCTCCATCACTTGGTCCAGGCCACCATGACATTAGATGACTGCAAAACCTCCCAACAGGGTGCCGGCTTCCTCTCTAGCCCCCGCTTTAATCCACTTGGCACTCTGAAGCCAGACGGGCTTCCTGAAAATAAAAGCCATGCCATGTCCTCCCCTTGCTTAAAACCCTACAATAGTTTCCCACTCCATCCCCTCCCCAAAAATCTAAATAACAAGCAAACTTATTACCAGGACGTTATGGTCCCACATAACCTGTCCTTTCCAGCCCCTTCAACTCCATGCAGCCCCTTCCTTCCTTTACTGTCCCACTTCACCCCCACTGGCCTCTTCTCTGTTCACGGACACCCCAAGCTTTCCTCAGCCGCTTTGGTACATGCTTTTCCCTCTGCCTGGAACACTTCCACCATTTAAACAAAGTTTTTAAATGGTGAAACATATTATCCTTAAAGAATATAGAAAATGCACACACACACACACACACAGTTTAAAGAATGATTATAAACCTAGCACCTACGTAAGAAGAAGAGTAAAAGATAGAGAATAGAAGGTCCTGCAAATGCCCCTCTCCAATCATTTCTTCCACCGTCACCCAGAGGTGACCACTGACCTGACATTTGAAATAATTGTCTGCTTCTCTCTGTAGTTTTATAATCTCTGTATAATCCCCCCAAATCCTTTTAACTTTGCATACTTTTGAAGGTTAGGTATGGAATCACACTGTATGCATTCTTTTGTTTCTGGCTTCTTTTACTCAATCTTATTTTTTGTGAGACTTTATTTTGCGTGTTTGCACGTAGCTATAATTCATTCATGTTTGTGGCTGTAGTGTTTCATATTATAACTATTCCACAATCTGTTTATCTCTTCTACTGTCAGTGGGCATCTGGATTGTTTTCTGTGTGGGATTGTTATAAGCAATGCTACCACGGATGTTTGGATAGATGTATCCTAGGGCAGATGGGAAAGAGGAGGATTTTTTTTTTTTCCAGTTATGAGAGTGCCAGTTTTTTTTGTTTTGTTTTGGTTTGGTTTTTACCATTTTTTAAAGAATAATTTACTATGTTGTCCTAGTGTCAGGTGTATAGCAGAGTGATTCAGTTATGCATACATATATATATATATATTATTCTTCAGATTCTTTTCCATTATAGGTTATTACAAGACACTGAGTATAGTTCCCTGTGCTATACAGTAGGTCCTTGTTGTTTATCTATTTTATATATAGTATTGTGTAAATGTTAATCCCAAACTCCTAATTTATCTCTCCCACTCTCCCCAATATCCCCTTCGGTAACTAAGGGGAATTTTCTAGAAATGGATTTGCTGGGTTGTAGGTTAGGATCATCTTCAACTTTACTAGATAACGCCAAACTGTTTTCCAAGTTGACTGTACAAATTAAACTCCCACCATCAATGTACGAAAGTACACACTGCTGGTCAGTACTTACTCTTACCAGACCTGTTAACCGACCTGGGGTTTGTGTGAGCTCCACACAAGTACTGGGCACCGCTCCAGGTTGTCATGACCTTCACAACAGCCCTGAGACATCAGTGTCGTCTTTCCCATCTTGCAGATGAAGAAGCCGAGGTCCAGCATTGGTTTAAATCATTAGCAAATCATGGTGCTGGGATTCAAGCCCAGGTCTGTGTGACCGGACCCTATGCTTCTGCCACGTCATACTCCATACATACTTATTGGAGAAGTCTGTGGGTCCTTATCGGGTAGCTATGGGTAACTATGAGCATCTTGAGCATGGAACTCTCTTGGGGAGTGTAGTGCTGTGACCTCAGTCTTTGGTGCACATCAGAATCACTCAGTCCCATCCCAAACCCACTGAATCAGAATTGACAGCAGTGGGGGTCTAATAAATGTGAAGTGGGCATCTCATTGTGGTTGTAATTTGCTTTTCCCTTTTCACTAATGATGTTGAGCATCATGTCATTAGCTTCCTGGTCATTTGAATTTTTTTTTTTTTTTTTTTTGGAGTCTGTTCAAGTTTTTCACTCATTTCTGATTGGGTTGTCTTCTTATTGACTTATTAGAACTCTTTACATATTGTGACTACAACTCCTTTGTAGTTATATGGGTTGCAAATATGTTAGCTTAGTCTGTGGCTTGTCTTTTCATTTTTCATGATGTTTTCTAAAGAGCACAGCACTTTAATTTTGATGAAATCCAAATGAGCATTTTGTTTTTCTTTTATGGTTAGTGTTTTTGTGTGTCTTGAATCTTTACCTATCTAGGTGGTATATATTTTCTCTTATGTTAAGTACATACATTTTAAACACATTTCTGAGGTGATTCTGCTGTGCGGTTCCCTTAAGTTCAGAGTCAGATCTGAGTTTGACTCCCAGATTTGCCACTTAGCTGAGCAAGTCACCTTGTCTCTCTGAGCCTCAGTTTCCCTAACTGCAAAAGGATGTAAATATAGGGCCCATCCACAAAATGTGTTAGAAGGATTCAACGAAATAAAGCTCAAAGAGAGCTTAGCAAAGGGCCTGGCATGAAGACAATGTTCCATAAAAGCTGTTTTGTTTATAAACTGGCTGGCTTCGAGGACAGCAGAATGGGACGGAGGAATAACTTGGTTTGTTGTCTGTTTTCAGTACATCAAGACCTTTTACAATGAGTCGTGGGAGAGAAGGCATGGACATCGGATAGACCTGGATACTCTGACTCTGCTCTGGTCTGTGACCATGTCCATATTCGCCATTGGTGGACTTGTGGGGACGTTCCTGGTGAAGTTGATCGGAAAGGTTCTTGGGAGGTCAGTGGGGGCCATCTCTGTTTGGGGATCCCTTCTGTAATGTTCATAAATATGTCTGTATCAGAGTCAGGATCCCAGCAGGCAACAGAGTTCCATTCAGTCCAACTGGAGAAATTGTAACGCCAGAAGGGCAAGGAGCGGAAATAGGGTACCGGAGGCCAAGGAGAGGCGAATCCATGGGTGATGGGCTGACAGGCAGCCGCTGAGATTGTAGAGGCACCAGGCTATGTCAGAACCCTACTGTCCAAACAGGGAGGAGCTAGGAAGAAATACCCTGGCTCCTTTCTCCTCCTGCCCTCCAGTCTGCTGCTGGTACCTCTCATTGGTCAAACCCAAGTGGAAGTCTGAAAACTCAGGAGTCTTGTTGGTGCAGTTCAGGAGGACCAGCTCCCAGGGCACAGAGCAGAGCGGGGAGCGAGGGGAGGGATCCATTTACAGGAGCAAATGGAGAAGAGTCAGCACAGTGTCTTAGAGATTGTTCCACATAAGTACCGATAGAACTGCTTTTTAAAAATCAGTTGCTTAGACAGTCTTCCGTTGTATGACTGGATGATAACTTATTTAACCAGTTCCCTATTGAGAGACATTCAGGTTGTTTCAAATCCTTTGCATTACAAACAGGACTGCAGTGAGTATCAATTTCGTGTTGAAATTCCCAATCCTCGCCCCCTCTACTCAGATCCAATTTACCTCTGAGCTTCATTCCTCATTTATTTTTAAATTTATTTTTATTCCTCATTTTTATTACCCGGCTTTAGTGACAGAACACTCCTCCCTCGTGAGACTGGACGGTGACCATGTGGGTGCACAGACCCTGGCTAATCTTCTCTCGTATAAGACTGAGTTATCAATAAATTCCCCCAAAACATTTTCTCTACGTCCTTTCTCATAGCAACTTCCTGGGGGACATTGAGGTGTTAATGGAAAGAGTAGTCTCTAGAGCAACCGTGTGTGAACTTGAATCATGAGTCTTCTACATCCTGGCTGTGTGGGCTTGGCCAAGTCAGTTAATGTATTTGAACCTCAGTTCCGTCATCTATAGAATGGAGTCAGTAGTTGCTACCCTGCAGGGGATGCTATAAGGGCTAAAGAAAATTAACGGAGGGGGAATGGTCCATTAGCAGTAGCTCAATAAAGAGAAGCTATTATTATCTACCATATTATTTACTCATCATCACCTTGACACCCATACACAGTAGGGGCTCCACAGATCTCCATATTGCACTGACCTGAATTAGCAAAGAGATTCATCAGACCCCAGGAAATCCCCCCCGGCCTTGGGGCTTCAAAAACAGTGTTAATAATGGTGCTGCCCACTCCTTTACACTCGGCCTCACATCCCCAAATTAGAACCGATGATGTTCAGAGCAGCCTTTCCATAGGCTGGGGCAGGAGGCCGTCTGAAAACATGTGATGCTCATAAAGGCCTGTGGTACCCCAGTGAGGTAGAGGAGGTGCCGACATTCTCTGTGTCCCCAGGGGCGCTTCCAGGGCAGTAGCTAATGAGAACTCAGTACACAGGAGGTACAACGGTCGTGGAGTAGAGTCAGGGCTGCCGTTTTCTGAGGTCCCCCAATGTTTCAGGCACTCACACACACCCTCTTGTTTAATTCATTCGACTCCGTGGGGTCTATCGATGGAGAATGGGAACTGAGCAAGGTCAGAGCATCTGGCCAAACTCAGCCAGTTCACACAGTGCCTGAGCTCAGGTAGGACCCAACACACGTCGGCCACGCACCATGACCTTTCCACTTGCCAAGGAGATCATAGTGTCCTGCTGGCACTGGTCTTGGAATATCCTTGACTATTTGACAACAGATAAGTGACCAGCTGGCCCCAGACTGGCACCACTGGCCAGGGTCTCCAAGGCACTGTCGCTAAGCCTGTGGCCCCAAGTCCTCTTGCCTATTCCAGTAGATGGAGTCATCCCCTGGCCCCAGACACTATTGCCTGTGTCACATTTCTACCTTATATCTGGCCGTGGGCACTTATGCCCCAAGCCTGCCGCAGAAGAAAGCTCTGAAGCCCAGCAGCTGGTACAGGAAAAGGAACACTGGAATCGGATGTCGTGGACCAGCAAGTCCTGACTCCCCAACTTGCCAAGTGTGTGACATGGGACTTTGCCACCTCTCACCTCTCAGCCAGCGCTTTTCCTGCGTGTGAAATGAAGGTGATCAATGGCTTTACCATCCTCAATAACATGGCGGCAAAACAAAACAGAAGGAAAGCAAAAGAGAAAATGTATTTGAAAAGTACTAAATTTCTAAGTGATGGAGGAGTCCTAGGATGAAGACAGAGATTGATCAAAGGGCTTTGGTTGTCATACCCTGAGCAGCTGCCAGTTCCTTTTTTCATCATTATGAGTGTAAAAGTTGAATTGAGTCTCAGCTTGAATGGTAACTCTGTAGGGGAGAAAAGGAGCAAAAATTAAAGAAGTTGGCTACCATGTATTCACCTCCAGCTATAGACCAGTCCTTGACATATGGTACATCATTTACTTCTTACAACTCTCTGTATTATTGTAAACCAGAGGCCCTGAGAGGCCCAGCAACTTGCCCATGGTGACAAAGAATGGGGTTGACCTGATCCAGACACAGGTCTGTTAGACCACAAGGCTGCACTCTTCCCATGATGTGGTGTGGATGGAAACTGCATCCTGATGCCTCGTTTTTTGTCTCTGATGGTGGCTGTCCCAGAGGAAGAGGAGGCTGGCTCAATGTCTAAGGCTAGGATCGGATCCAAAGAAAGGGGCCCAGATGGGTGACTTGGAGGGAAGTTTGGGTGGAGCTGGGGGTCCTTGGAGTCAGGTGGTCCTTGTCACCAGCAGGTCCAGGAATGGGATTGATCCTGGCTGAGGCATGTGGCTCATCTGTGATTTAGGAGAGGAATGAGGACATGGGAGCATAAGGGACCTGAAACCGTCTCTGGAGCTGAGCCACCCCCGTTATGTGGTCTCAGGGATGCAGGTTCCTTGTCTCCTGGAGTCTCTAGCTTGGAAAATTTGAGCCAAAAAGAATTCTGATTGAGTCCCTGCCCCTCATTTGGGGTCATCTATCCTCTGCTTACCGGGCTTTAGTGACAGAACCCTCCTCCCTCGTGAGACTGGACGGTGACCATGTGGGTGCACAGACCCTGGCTACAGGCCCGGCTGTAGACCTGGGCTCTGATGCTCACAGCTCGTGGGGCCCTGGATGAGTTCCTTGAACTCTCTGGGCTTCACTTAGTTCACAGTAAAGTGAAGATAAAGTCATAGCCACGTTGGAGGATGGTAGTGAACATTAAATGGGATGACGGATGTAGAGCATTCATCTCAGCCACTGACGTAGAGCCGGCATCCAACTTAGGTTCACTAGCATCTTCATCATCCCATCGTCCTCATCATCAGTGCTTCCTGAGAGGCGTCGGTCCATCACCTGACAGAGCCGATGATGCAAATGTCCCTTCAGATGCACTCACATTGGCCTCTTTCACATATCATTGGATCTAGGTCTTCCCTCCAGAGTGGAGCAGAGAAAATATGTGGGAACCCATAGGGAAACTCACACGGACTTTGAAATCAGATCCTCAGTCAGATTCTCCAGCAAGCCATGGTTTGTCCCTTCTTTTTTTTTTTTTTTTTAACATCTTTATTGGAGTATAATTGCTTTACAATGGTGTGTTAGTTTCTGCTCTATAACAAAGTGAATCAGTTATACATATACATATGTCCCCATATCTCCTCCCTCTTGTGTCTCCCTCCCTCCCACCCTCCCTATCCCACCCCTCTAGATGGTCACAAAGCACCGAGCTGATCTCCCTGTGCTACGCAGCTGCTTCCCACCAGCTATCTATTTTACATTTGGTAGTGTATATATGTCCATGCCACTCTCTCACTTTATCCCAGCTTACCCTTCCCCCTCCCCACATCCTCAAGTCCATTCTCTAGTAGGTCTGTGTCTTTATTCCCATCTTGCCCTAGGTTCTTCACGACCAGTTTTCTTTTCTTTTAGATTCCATATATATATGTGTTAGCATACAGAATTTGTTTTTCTCTTTCTGACTTACTTGACTTTGTATGACAGATTCTAGGTCCATCCACCTCACTACAAATAACTCAATTTCGTTTCTTTTTATGGCTGAGTAATATTCCATTGTATATATGTGCCACATCTTCTTTATCCATTCATCTGTTGATGGACACTTAGGTTGCTTCCATGTCCTGGCTATTGTAAATAGAGCTGCAATGATCATTTTGGTACATGACTCTTTTTGAATTACGGTTTTCTCAGGGTATATGCCCAGTAGTGGGATTGCTGGGTCGTATGGTAGTTCTATTTTTAGTTTTTTAAGGAAACTACATACTGTTCTCCATAGTGGCTGTATGAATTTACATTCCCACCAACAGTGCAAGAGGGTTCTGTTTTCTCCACACCCTCTCCAGCATTTATTGTTTGTAGATGTTTTGATGATGGCCATTCTGACCAGCGGGAGATGATATCTCATTGTAGTTTTGATTTGCATTTCTCTAATGATTAGTGATGTTGAGCATCCTTTCATGTGTTTGCTGGCAATCTGTGTATCTTCTTTGGAGAAATGTCTATTTAGGTCTTCTGCCCATTTTTTGATTGGGTTGTTTTTTTTTTTTTTTGATATTCAGCTGCACGAGCTGCTTGTATATTTTGGAGATTAATCCTTTGTCAGTTGCTTCATTTGCAAATATTTTTTCCCATTCTGAGGGTTGTCTTTTTGTCTTGTTTATGGTTTTCTTTGCTGTGCAAAAGCTTTTAAGTTTCCTTAGGTCCCATTTGTTTATTTTTGTTTTTATTTCCATTTCTCTAGGAGGTGGGTCAAAAAGGATCTTGCTGTGATTTATGTCATAGAGTGTTCTGCCTATGTTTTCCTCTAAGAGTTTTATAGTGTCTGGCCTTACATTTAGGTCTTTAATCCATTTTGAGTTTATTTTTGTGTATGGTGTTAAGGAGTGTTCTAATTTCATTCTTTTACATGTAGCTGTCCAGTTTTCCCAGCACCACTTATTGAAGAGGCTGTCTTTTCTCCATTGTATATTCTTGTCTCCTTTGTCAAAGAGAAGGTGACCATAGGTGCGTGGGTTTATCTCTGGGCTTTCTATCCTGTTAAAGCATAACATAGTGGAAGGCAGCTCTCACACTTTCCCTGAGCTTTCTCTTGTCTAGGCTAAATGTCCCCAGTCCCTTTGGCCATTTCTCAAGGATATGGGCTTCAATCTCCTCATTATCCTATTGCTCTTCCTTGAATTTGACCTCTTCTGCCAAGAGCTGATGATCTGGGCTGCACTGGGGAGATTCTTCACCACTGGAGAAGCTCAAAACAGTGAAGCCGGTGTCCGCAGTGGGGTTCCCAGGGGGCGCTGGGCATGGTACTGGCCCCCCTTGTTCTGCTGCATGTCATGCCTGGGAAAAATATGGAAACACAATTGATTAAAATCCCCATCTCTGAACCTGAGTGAGTCAGCTTTGTGAATTATCTGCAAATAAAGTTTCTATCCTCACTGGGACACTGTCATGCTGGGGGTTATTTTGGGAAGGAATATATTAATATGATGAACTTGCTTAGAGGGTGTGCAGTCCAATCTGCAAATGTTTCAAATCAGACTTGAATGTGATTTTAACATCCCCTGCATAGCACAAAATACATCATCACATCTAGTGCAGGAGCTCAGATCAAAGCCCTGGGAGTCATCATTGGCTCCTCTCTTTCTCTCCACCTCTATCCAATTCATCAGTATTTTGGGTTCTGAACCCCAGTTTCTAACATGTGTGGCGGGGAGGGAGTTCCCACACACCATCAAGCAATTCTCCAGACACCAGCTGGGTGTCCTATAATTCACCTCCATTCTGACACGATCTACCTAGAGATGGCATCAGATTACAAGACTGAGGGCTCAGTCCTACAAGACTGCCCCCTCCACCAGTTCATCCGCCAGTCACAAGCCCAGGTTGTCACCTGTGTTTCTGACCAACTGGCTATAGGTTAGATGTTCCAACGACCCCCTGCCTCGGGTTTCAGGTTAAGGGTTCAGTCTCACAAGACTGCCCCCGCCCCAACTTCAGATGCTAATTGCAAGTCCAGGTTGTCCGCTGTGCTTCTGACCCAATGGCTATAAGTCAGAGGTTCCAATGACCCCCCTCTTCCAGTTTGATTAATTTGCTAAAGGGCTCGGAGCTTCCATGCTCTCTCTGAGTGCACCACTCTCTCCAAATCTGTACATGTTCATCAACCTGGAAGCTCTTCAAACTCTGTCCTTTTGTGTTTTTATGGAAGCTTTATTACATAGGCACAGTTGCTCAGGTCATTGGCCATTGGTGATTGAACTCAATCTCCAGCCCCTCTCCTGTCTCTGGAGGTTGGGGATGGCATTGAAAGTCTCAACATTCTGATCACAAGGTTGGCTCCACTGGCAACAATCCCCCACCCTTAGCTCCTTTCCAAAAGTCACCTCATTGACATAAACCCAGTTGTGGTGAAAAGGGGCTTGTTATGAATAACAGGATATCTATTTCATCTTTATGCCTCTGAAGCAATTTCAGGAACAGAGTACAAGAGACTAAATATTATAACAAAAGATGCCCTCATTGCTCTTATCACTTGGGAATTTCCACGGGTTTCAGGAACTGTGAGCTGGAAACCAGGGACAAAGATTGTGTATATTTTTGTTATTATGTATCACAATCAACAAGTTCCACCAGCTCAGTCTTCAAAACATGCCAAGATCTGGCACTCCTCCACCGCTACTGGCTCACTCCCTCCACTGCTACCATCCCAGTGCAAATTCCTATTAGCACTTGCCTGATCTATTGCAATATTCCCAGTTGGTCTCCCTGCTCCCACACTTACCCCTACAGCCCAGGGTTGACACAGAAGGCTAAGTGGTCAGGCCATGACACTTCTCTCCTTAGAATCTTCTAGTGGTTGCCTGTCTCACTCAGGGTAGAAACCCAAGCTCTCTTGGTGGCGTACAAACCCCTTATGAGCTCTCTGCCACTCCCCTCCACCTTCACCTTCTACTGCTTGCTCTCTGGTTCTTCGATGCTTCTAGCCATGCTGGCCTCACTGATGTTCCTGAAATAGCCCACATCTGGCTCTTCTCTGCCAGGATTGCTGTACCCCAGTGTCCATATGGCTCACGTCTGCTCTTTCTTCAAATCACGCACTGCACTGTCGTTAAGTCTGTGGTCAGGTGTTACCTTCTTGGGGAAGCCCTCCCTGGCCACTCTGTGTAAAAGTACACTCCCTTCCCTGCTTTCGTCTTCTGTACAGCATTTATCACCATCTGATATGCTACATATGTTTTATTTTTACCTGTTTATCAAGAAGAGCGTAGAAGCAGGGGCTTGGCCATGTTCATGGCTATGTGCCAGAACCTAGAATGATACTCAGCACCCAGTGTACCTCAAACATGTGTCGAGTGAATGAATGCCAGTTGAATGAATAAATGATTGTTGAAAGGTGAATGGCTGTGAATAAATGTGGCCGCCACCATTGTGAGCGGCCTTAGTATCCTGGTTCCTGGAATGCCAAATCTCCCATTTAATAGCACGTGACCTTGGCCAAGTACTTAACTTCTAGATCTGTTTCTTTATGTGAGAAATAGGGTAACAAGATTACTTGACTTCTAGGGTCTTCAGTGAGTATAAAACACTTAAAGCAGTGCCTGGCACCTCATAAGAACTCCGTGAATGTTAGCTATCACCATGGGTTTATTTTATTTCTTTTTAAATTAATTGAAGCTCTAAATATGTTCCAGGTGCCATCCTAAGCACTTTTCATAAATCATTCTCCTAGAAGCCTTACAAGATAGACATTATTATACCCATTTTACAGGGGGGTAAATCAAGGCTGAGAGAGAGTAAGAAACCTGCCCAGAGTTGTTCAATTAGTATGTGGCTGGGCTGTCCAAGCAGGAACATTATTGGACATGGATTCGGGTGAACAGCAGCTCTCCAGCCCATAGACGTAGAAGCTAAAGTGAGAATCAGGGCAGATCAGAGCTGGGCCACGTGGGGTAAGTTGGGGACCACATGACTTGGCTCCTAGATTCATTCCCTTCATTTATGCAGCAAATATATCTGGGACACTTGCATATGCCGGGATCTGGTGTAGCTCCTGGGGCTACAGTGGCAAGACAAAGTCGCTGACCCCATAGCACTTACATTCTAGTAGGGGAAGATAGACAACTAGCATAAAGCAAATAAATACAGAGGATAATTTTCTACAGTGTTGGGACTGTGAAGAAAATAGAACAGGGTGAGAGGATAGAGGGGAATGAGCTCTGCATTTGGGGGAAGCAGCCATGTCAAAGAGTGTCAGGAGGTTGCATTTGAGTTGACACTTCAGTGAGATAAGACTCATGCAATGAATAGAGGGGCACCAAGGATGAGGGCCATGAGTTAGGAAGGAGCCTGGCACACCTGAGGGACCGTGGGAAGGCTCATGAGCGTGAAGGTGAGAGTATGAGATGATGTGGCAAAAGCCATCTCATGCAGGGCTCTATTGGCCCTGGTGAAGAGTTTATTCTAAGTGCAGTGGGAAGCCACTAGCAGGTTTTAAGTAAGAAAAAGTACGTCCGTGTGTGCTGTGAGAGGATAACTTTGGCTACTCTGTGGACCCTGCACTCCAGCAGGGCAAGAGTGTGTGTGAGCCTATTGCACTTTTATGAGTGTAGGATGATGGTGGCCTGGACCACTGCCATATTGTGGGGCTGTAAATGGGAGACGTGGTTTGATTTGGGATATATCTTGGAAGTAGTATAGATAGGACTCAGTGATGGATTGCATATGGGTCGTGAAGAAAATAAAAGATGTAAGTAGTATTCCCAGATATTTGTCTAAGCCACTAAGAAGGTAGTGGCTATTTTTTATGAAAAAGTCTATGGGAAGAGGGCTTTGACATGCATTTTGGAGCAGGGAGGGATTTAGTAGTGGGAATTCAAGAATTCTATTTTAAATATGCTTGGTTTGAGATACCTACTAAATATGCTAGTGGAAGTGTCCAGGAGGCAGTTGGATATGTAAGTCTAGAGTTGAGAGGAGAGTCTGCATCCAGAGATACAGTTGGGAATTGTCATCGGTTAGAGGGATGAACTGGATGGGATCACCCAGGGAGGGAGTGTAGAGAGAGGTGAGACTAGGAGAAAGATGAGCCGGACCTCTGGGCACCCCAACTTTCAAGGCTCAGGGAGGTGAGGATAAACCAGCCTAGAGACTGAGAAGGTGAGGCTGGTGGGGAGAAAAATGGGAGAGGGTGCAATCCCAGATATGCAGAGAAGATTGTGTTTCAAGAAAGAGGGTGTGGTCAACCACATCAAATGCTTCTGAGATGTTGTACCGGGGAAGGCAGAGAATTGGCAGTTGTTTGTCAGGGTAGAGGTTGTTGATGACCTTCACAAAGGCAATCTCCATGGAGTGGTAGAAATGATCTAATCAGAGTGTGGGTGAGGAAAGACTAGAAGATGAGCAGACAACGTTCATGAAGGAGTTTCACTCTAAAAGGGAGCCAAGACGAGGAGCAGAGGGATGAGGACCAAGAGAGACAATATTTAGATGTGTTTATATGGGAATGATTGAGTAGAGAGGGAACAAATCCTTCACTGGGGTAGGGATGCACAATGACACTGATAGACCTTACATCACTGGGGCAGTTTCATCCAATGCAGGTAGGTGGGTGAATTTGGTGGTGGGGGAGGAAGTAGTCCTTACCTCCTCCTCTGTGAACTGATGATTTCGTTAACACTGATAACTACAAGTGTTAAAGACGAAATGAGATGAAATCATTTACATAAGAGCCATGCTCTTTCTTAGTACTATACTAAAGGCATCACACTGAGTCTGCCCCAAGGATGACAATTCTCTAGAGGTGGACCCAAGGATCTCATACTTGTATGTGCTATTGGGAAATCTGATGCGCAACCAGACTGGAGAGCCACTAAATAATGCTAGCATTATTTTTATGGATATCATTAATATCATCCTAGTATCCAATGTCCAGTTTCACTGAAGTAGGGCAGTGGACAAATTGTCTGGGGATAGGAATTGAGGTATTGATTCCTAATCAAGCCCTTTATTTCTCATTGTCTACAGATTATAGAATGTATTGTTTTGTCCAACATCCAAGAACCCTCCAAATCTGGCCACAGCATCCCCCTCCTGCCTCTCCTCCCTCAACAATCTCTTCACAAACTTACCTTACACTAGCCTCTACAGCAACAGGGGTTTATCCTATGTGGCCTCAAGGCGGGAACTGAGACCCAGAGGTGGAGCTACACGGAGAATATTTAGGCATGTTGTAGAAATCTTTTTTTTTTTTTTTACAGACAAGCTGCTATCACCCATGAGATGGAAGGTCCAAAAGGGAGAAGCAGCATTCCTGGGTTTAAAAGCCAGGGCCACACTTTAGTGAGCAGGTTGCTGGGACTACAGAGAGATGGCTAGGGCAGAGGAGAAGACACAGAGCTGCTGGAATGGATCACAGAGAGGGGGAAATACCCTGCTTCTCCCCTTCCCCGCCCTCTAGATGGACATCCGGCCTCTCATTGGCCAATCCTCCCAGGAAGCCAGAAGCAAGGGAGCCTGGGAAAGGTAGTTCCCCCTGAAACAGAGTCAGGCAGAGAAAGAAGGGAGCTGAGCACAAACAGGCAAATGGTGGGCACAGTTCTGAGTTATACAATCTCATATTTTCTATATCTTTACTTATAGAAGTCACAAATGGTCACTAATTGACTTGTGTGACTTATTTGCTGTCTGTGTTCCTCACTAGGCTCTAAAGCCCATGATGGGGAGGACGGAGATGACTCCCATATTCCTGGGGTAGACCCAGTGTCTAGCACTCACTAAATACATGATGAGTGGAACCCAAGTGAAAGCTTCTGTGAGGAGGGTCCAGGTCTTCCTGCCACTCCCTCCAACCATTGCGCCGCTTTCCTCGCAAGGCTGACACAGTAGTTCCTCAGAGAACTGAACATGGAGCAGTGCCATGGGGTGCAGGGTATTCGCATCCTGCTTTGAGCTTTCACCAATAACAGAAATTAGTGCGTTCAGACTTATCTTTATTGAATCCTGAGGCTGTGACCTTCGGCATCAGAATAAGGGAGGTTACTCTAGATTGGAATTTTTGTTTTAAGTCTCTGCTAAATCACATTTTTTCGCCATGATAAGGTCCAGTTAAATTAATCTTTTGAAAGACTAATTTGAAATCATATTTATTTTTTAATAATTAATACATTCATGTGACTTAACTTTCAAAAGGACCAATTAAAGTCAAAAGTTTCGTTTTTATTTCTGTCTTCTGTCTCCTCCTTGGAGACAATCAGTGTTACCAGCTTTTTGTGTATCTTTTCCAAGATTTGTGCCTATCTCTACACACACACACAAACACACATTTTATCACATAAGTTGTTGCATATTCTACATAAAGTTCTGTATCTTATTCTTTGCACTTAAGAATACATCTTTGAGATTTTTCCATATCAGAATATAGAATGCTACCTCTATTTTAATGTCTGCATAATATGCCACATTATATATGTATCATAATTTATTTAAATAGCCCCTTATTAATGGACATTTGGGTTCTTTCAATCATTTGCTGTTATAGAAGAAGTTGCAATGAGCAGGCTTTATACCATCTGAATTGAGCTGCAAAATTCACTAAGTTTGGGGTTCTCCAAGAAGTTGTAGGAAAGGGAAAAAAATTTAATGAACAGCTTGAGATAAATCAAAAATAGTAGAAAGAACTTTGGCCCGGAAGTTAAGAGAGCTAACTCCTACAAGTAATAACGAAGTTCCCTTTCAAGCCCTAGCTTCTTACAATTTCTAAAACAGTTTAATACTGTTAAATCATTGAGTCTTTAGGGAAAAAGTATCCTGTGAGAGGCTGTTTCCCCAGCTACTTGATTCATTAGTTGTATGACCTAAAACAAGTGCCTAATTTATGTGTCCTAGTTAACTTATCTATAGAGCAGAGATAAGAATAGTACCTACTTCATAGGGTCCTTTTGAGCAGTAAATGAGCTACTCATGTAAAATGCTTAGAATGGGGTCTGTCATATAGCAAAAGTTCAATCAGTGTGAGCTATTAAGATCATTTTGCAGATGAGGCAAGGAAAGCACAGAGCAATGAAGTACGAAGTCCCCTAGGTCATAAAAGAGACAGCTGGTGCAGGAACCCAGGTCCCCGGGCCTCCAAATAAGTTATGCTTCTCAACTGTGAGGTCTTAGGAATATGTTATATATTCATATAAAACAGTGGCAGTGGTCCTAACAAGGAGCAATGAATAGTAAGACTTGCCAAAGGAATTTGGCTGACCTCGTTTGAGGGGATTAGCTCAGCCTCATGCTTCATGCTATAGTTAGGTATAGTTAGGTATAAGAAGCATTGTTACATGAACTGCAGAGAAAGAGAGAGAGAGAGAGAAAGAAAGAGAAAAACAGAGAGAGGGAGGGAGGAAGGAAGGAAGGGAGGGAGGGAGAGAGGGAGGGAGGAAGGGAGGGAGGGAGAGAGGGAGGGAGGAAGGAAGGAAGGAAGGAAGAAGGGAGGGAGGGAGGGAGAAAAACTATGCCAGCTGAAGTCATAGGATGCTGTAGGTGTGCTAATTAACAAGCTATTGCTCCCAGCTCCCAAAGTACCCTCTGTGCTCTGCTCTGTGATGCAGGGGCTGAGACCTGCAAGCCTCACCTGCCCTTTGCCACAGGGGCACTAGAAGAGGAGGGACTTGCTTCCTTTAGTTTGCCTGAATTTCCTGCCAGCCCCAGCAGTGACCTTAACCAGTTCCCTGTGTTAATTCTCTCTGTGAAACTAACTAGAGTAGTTTTCATTTCCCTGCCTGACATCTGACTCATGGATTGTAAGACGCATTTTGACTTTGTAGTGTTAAATGAAGGTCTTAGAACCGATGAGATAAAAGATTGCAACAGGGAGACTCGTAGAATATCAGGGCTCTCAGTGCCTTCGGAGGTGACCTAATCAACCGTGGTAATGAACCCAGAGGAAGGAAGTTCCTTGCTCAGGGTCATATGGCCAAAGGTGGCAATGGGGGTGGGGGGGGTCTGGATCCTGTTCTGGGGATACACAGGCCAGTGGCAGCCTCATCAAACCCCTCCTTTTCTTCCAGGAAATTCACTTTGCTGGTCAACAATGGGTGTGCAATTTCCGCCCTGTTGCTGATGGCTTGTTCTCTCCAAGCAGGAGCCTTTGAAATGCTCATCCTGGGATGCTTCATCATGGGCGTGGATGGAGGTGAGCCTTCACCGTGGCAGGAGAGGGGACAGTAACACATTCCTGGGGCGTGTTTCAAAATGTGAGGGGTACTTGTGGCTGTCACATGCATCCCTACTGATATTGAATTGGCAGAGACCGAGAACACAAGAACCCTGCATAAAGTGGGGCAGTCCCATGGGATGGACCACCCACCCACGATGCTCCTCTAATGGAGAAGCACTGACTGGGACGGACCCAAACCAACTCCAAAGACCTGGATGGTCTTCGGCACATCACGCATTCTATTTGTCATCGTCACCGTAAAATTCATATTCCAAGTTGTCTGTGGTTTCCAGGGAGTTTTTATGAGGATTATGTTCCTGTCTGGGTCTCTGACTCATTCATTCTTTTTTTTTTTTTTTTTTTTTTAACGATGTTTTTTGATTTGGACCATTTTTAAAGTCTTTATTGAATTTGTTACAATATTGCTTCTGTTTTATGCTTTGGTTTTTCGGCCTTGAGGCATGCGGGATTTTAGCTCTCCTACCAGGGATCGAACCCACACCCCTGCATTGAAAGATGAAGTCTTAACCACTGGACCGCCAGGGAAGTCCCTCATTCATTCTTTCATTTATTCACCAAGCAGCATTTACGGAGTACATGCTGTGCCTTGTGGTCTGCACTGGGGACACAGTGGTGAACAGGACCCCCAGTCCCTACACCTGGAGCTTACGTTCTAGTGGGTGGACAGATATGTAATTAGATATATGAGGTAGATAATAGTAAGCCCTAGGAGGAAAAGAAGCAGCACAGGAAGATAGCAAGGGCTATTTTAAATAGGACTCAGGGAAGGCTGCTCGGAGGAGGAAACAAAGGAGCAGAGACGGGAATGAACCAAGGGCAAGAAACAAATGAATATTGTGGGAATTGTGTACCTGGCGGAGAGAAGAGGACAGTGACCCTGAAGTGGAAGCATGCTTGGCAAGTTCAAAGAAGAGTCAGGAGGCCAGTGTGGTGGAGGCTGGTGAGCCAGGGGGAGAGTGGATGCAGATGAGTTGAAGAGGGGCCAGTCAGATCCCACAGGACCTTGTAGGTCACAGTGAGGACTGCGGATTTGTGCTGAGTGTGATGGGGAGCTGGGGTAGGGTTGAGAGAAATGTGACAAGAGTTGGTTTATGATTCAATAAGATTCCTCCCACTTCTGTGTAGAGAGAAGGGAGGGGGAGGGCAGGAGTGGGGTGAGAAGGCCATCCGCCCCGGGGTGATAGCTATGAGTAGGACAGGATGGCGGCGGTGGAAGTGGTGAGACATGGCCTGATTCTGGCCATGGCCTGTGAGAGTAGGAGACTCAAAATATATTGTCAAACCAACAAGCCAACCCTGCTTTCTTTCTAAATACGCAAATCCGAAGAATGTTACTTTCAGGCCTTTGTGGAAAGATCACAAACTTGAGGATTAGAAACCCCTGGGACTGGATCCCACCTCTGCTATTTGCCAATTACTGACTTTTGATAAGTTACTGAATGGTTCTGAGCCTCAGTTTCCTCATCTGTAAAATAGAGATAACAATAGCTACCTTGGAGGGCTGTTAAAAGGCTGACATGAAGACGTGTGTGTGTGTGTGTGTGTGTGTGTGTGTGTGTGTGTGTGTGTGTGTGTATACATACACTGCCTAATGCTGCTGGAACCCTGTATGAAGTCGTTAAGGGCTAGTTCCCTTCCTTCTCCATCTTTTATAAGCTGAGGGCACCAGGCGTTGTGAGTGACGGGAATGACAAGGGAGAGCATGAGAGTAAGAGGCCGTATAGGAGGTCAGGGAGAAGAGACTTCATTTATTTTCATTGCTTTGCTGGCAGGAAATAATTCAGGATTTTGTAATACCTCAAACTCTCACTATTCAAGTAGAAGGGAGAAGCCTGTAGAAAGAACATTAACTGGAGAGAATACTGGCTGGTGTTCATGTAGAATTTTCTAATTGACCAATCATGTTCATGAACTTCATCACCTTTGATCTCCCACTAATGCTGAAAGGCTGTTATATATATTTTTTTCAACGGCCATGGTTTATTCACCACGACGGACCAAAAGCTGGGCATAGAACAAGCCTCGATAAGTTTGAAAAGATTGAAATCTTTTATTGAAATCATATAAATATATTCTCTGACCACAGTATAATTGAATTAGAAATCACAAACAATATCTAAGAACCCCCCCTAAATTTGGAAAATAATAAAAACACACCTGTAAGTATTACATGAGTCAAAGAGGAAGTTACAAGGGAAATTACAAATATTTTACGCTCTAGAGCCCGGGAGCCACAGGTACTGAGCCCAACGTGCTGCAACTATTGAAGCCCGAGCACCTAGAGCCCATGCTCTGCAACAAGAGAGGCCACCGCAGTGAGAAGCCCGTGCGCCGCAATGGGGAGTGGCCCCCGCTCGCCCCAGCTAGAGAGAGCCTGTGTGTAGCGGCAAGGACCCAACGCAGCCAAAAATAAAAACAAATTAAAATTTAAAAAATATATTTTAACGGAATGATAATGAAAATACAGCATATCAAAATTTGTTGGATGCAGTTAGAGGAAAAGCTATGAATTTTCATGCTTATATTAGAAAAGAACAGGATTTGGTAAACTACGTCCCTTGGGACAAATTTGGCCTGTAGACAGTTTTTTTTATGGCCTGTGAGCCAGAGGGTTGCATGCTAAGTGAATTAAGTCAGACAGAGAAAGACAAATACTGTATTTTTTCACTTATACATGGAATCTAGCAAAAAAACAATCAAATGAACAAACATAGCAAAACAGAAATAGACTCATAGATAGAGAAAAATGGGTGGCTGCCAAAGGGGAAGGGGGTGGGGCATTGGGCAAAATAGATGACAGAGATTAAGAGGTACAAACTTCCAGTTATAAAATAAATAAATCATGGGATGGAATGTAAAGCATAGAGGGTATAGTCAGTGCTATTGCAATAACTTTGTATAACGACAGATCATAAATAGACTTAGTGGTGATCATTTTGTAATGTATAAAAATACTGAATCACTACATTGTACACCTGAAGCTAATATAATATTATAAGCCAACTGTACTTCAGTGAAACGCTGTTTTGTTGTCATTTTACATACGAGGGCCCTGAGGCTCAGAAACACGGGACAGTAAAGTGGTTAAGGGTGAGGGCTATGGGTTAAGCCGGCCTGGGTTCTGACACTTACCAAGGTTAACTTCATCAGTTAGGTTTTGCTGCATTAAAAAACAAAACAAAAACATAATGGCTTAAGGCAATAATCCTTTTGCTGAGCTTACAGTTCTGAGGGTTGGTGGGGCAATTCTAACCTGGGCCAGCCCTGCTGGGCTCTGCTGGGCTCTCTCTCCTATGGCTGAGGTTGGCTGCGGGCCAGTCAGCGGCTGAATGACCTTGGATGTTCTCAGGCTCATGTTTGGTTGCCAGCAGGTGAGCGGGTCTTGGGATCCCGAGGGCTGGCTCATCTCTGTTCCACGTGGTCTCTCACCCCCAGATGGGGTGACCCAGCTTCTTCCATGGGGTTTTCAGGGTTCCAATGAGCAGCAAGAGGAACAAGTCCCAGTGTGCAAGCGCTTATCAAGTCTGCTTGGACACATCTGCCAGAGTCCCACTGGCCAAGGTGAGTCCCATGACCGGATGCAGAGTCAGGGTCAGAGGCATCTAACCACCCAAGGATGTGGACTCAGGGAGCATGGACAAAGTGGAGACCACACAGCAGCAGTCTGCCTCCCTGTCTTAGCCCCCTTCTCTCATCTGGGGAAGGGGAATACTCCTAAGCTTCCCTTGTTAGGGAATGCAAAACTTAATGGTATGCTGTGTGTGCAAAACAAGTACATTCCAGCCCCCATTACCTTCCCCCAACACCAATAATGATATCGTTGCCATTATTGTTGTTGCTATCATTTTTATTCTTAGTTAATACGATGCAGATCCAGGATTTGGACCGATGGTCGGGTTTCGAAGACACTGCCTGCTCAGGAGAAAGGGTGGCGAGATGGGAGCATCTAAAATTCCTTTTCTAATGGAGGCCACTGAAGTCTCTCTTTCTGGCAGCTTTGTATTTTACCCATTTAACCTCTTTCCTGCTGCTTTCCTTGTCTAGCTATTCTGGGGGAGGTGACACTTACTAGTTACACATAACTGGTTGCTCTCTGAATTTCCTTCATTAAAAATAAGCTGAGTATCTTTTCCAACCACAATGCTATGAGACTAGATATCAGTTACAGGAAAAAAACTGTAAAAAATACAAACACATGGAGGCTAAACAATATGCTACTAAATAACCAAGAGATCACTGAAGAAATCAAAGAGGAAATCAAAATATACCTAGAAACAAATGACAGTGAAAACACCATGGCCCAAAACCTATGGGATGCAGCAAAAGCAGTTCCGAGAGGGAGGTTTACAGCAATACAATCCTACCTCAAGAAACAAGAAAAATCTCAGATAAACAACCTAACCTTACACCTAAAGCAATTAGAGAAAGAAGAACAAAAAACCCCAAAGTTAGCAGAAGGAAAGAAATCATAAAGATCAGATCAGAAATAAATGAAAAAGAAATGAAGGAAATGATAGCAAAGATCAGTAAAACTAAAAGCTGGTTCCTTGAGAAGATAAACAAAATTGATAAACCATTAGCCAGACTCATCAAGAAAAAGATGGAGAGGACTCAAATCAACAGAATTAGAAATGAAAAAGGAGAAGTAACAACTGACATTGCAGAAATACAAAGGATCATGAGAGGTTACTACAAGCAACTATATGCCAATAAAATAGAAAACCTTGAAGAAATGGACAAATTCTGAGAAAAGCACAACGTTCTGAGACTGAACCAGGAAAAAATAGAAAATATAAACAGACCAATCACAAGCACTGAAACTGAAACTGTGATTAAAAATCTTCCAACAAACAAAAGCCCAGGACCAGATGGCTTCACAGGCGAATTCTATCAAACATTTAGAGAAGAGCTAACACCCATCCTTCTCAAACTCTTCCAAAATATAGCAGAGGGAGGAACACTCCCGAACTCATTCTATGAGGCCACCATCACCTTGATACCAAAACCAGACAAAGATGTCAAAAAAAAGAAAATTACAGGCCAATATCACTGATGAACATAGATGTAAAAATCCTCAACAAAATACTAGCAAACAGAGGCCAGCAGCACATTAAAAGGATCATACACCATGATCAAGTGGGGTTTATCCCAGGAATGCAAGGATTCTTTAAAATATGCAAATCAGTCAAGATGATACACCATATTAACAAACTGAAGGAGAGAAACCATATGATCATTTCCATAGACGCAGACAAAGCTTTTGACAAGATTCAACACCAATTTATTATAAAAACTCCAGAAAGTAGGCATAGAGGGAACTTACCTCAACATAATAAAGGCCATATATGACAATCCCAGAGCCAACATCATTCTCAGTGGTGAAAAACTGAAACCATTTCCTCTAAGATCAGGGACAAGACAAGGTTACCTACTCTCACCAGTATTATTTAACATAGTTTTGGAAGTTTTAGCCATAGCAATCAAAGAAGAAAAAGAAATAAAAGGAATCCAAATTGGAAAAGAAGAAATAAAACTGTCACTGTTTTCAGATGACATGATGCTATACATAGAGAATCCTAAAGATGCTACCAGAAAACTACTAGAGCTAATCAATGAATTTGGTAAAGTAGCAGGATACAAAATTAATGCACAGAAATCTCTGGCATTCCTATACGTTAATGACAAAAAATCTGAAAGAGAAATTAAAGAAACACTCCCATTTACCATTGCAGTGAAAAGAATAAAATACCTAGGAGTAAACCTACCTAAGGAGACAAAAGACGTGTATGCAGAAAACTATAAACCACTGATGAAAGCAATTAAACATGATACAAACAGATGGAGAAATATACCATGTTCTTGGATTGGAAGAGTCAACACTGTGAAAATGACTATCCTACCCAAAGCAATCTACAGATTCAGTGCAATCCCTGTCAAACTACCAATGGTATTTATCACAGAACTAGAACAAAAAATTTCACAATTTTTATGGAAACACAAAAGACCCTGAATAGCCAAAATGATCTTGAGAAAGAAAAACAGAGCTGGAGGAATCACGCTCCCTGAATTCAGACCATACTACAAAGCTACAGTAATCAAGACAGTATGGTACTGGCACAAAAACAGAAATATAGATCAATGGAACAGGACAGTAAGCCCAGAGATAAACCCATGCACATATGGTCATCTAATTTATGAAAAAGGAGGCAAGAGTATACAGTGGAGAAAAGACAGTGTCTTCAAAAAGTGGTGCTGGGAAAACTGGACAGCTACATGTAAAAGAGTGAAATTAGAACACTCCCTAACACCATACACAAAAATAAACTCAAAATGGATTAAAGACCTAAATGTAAGGCCAGACACTATAAAACTCTTAGAGGAAAACATAGGCAGAACACTCCATGACATAAATCACAGCAAGATCCTTTTTGACCCACTTTCTAGAGAAATGGAAATAAAAACAAAAATAAACAAATGGGACCTAATGAAACTTAAAAGCTTTTGCACAGTAAAAGAAACCATAAACAAGACAAAAAGACAACCCTCAGAATGGGAGAAAATATTTGCAAATGAAGCAACTGACAAAGGATTAATCTCCAAAATTTACAAGCAGCTCATGCAGCTCAATATCAAAAAAAACAAACAACCCAATCCAAAAATGGGCAGAAGACCTAAAGAGACATTTCTCCAAAGAAGATACACAGATTGCCAACAAACACATGAAAGGATGCTCAACATCACTAATCATTAGAGAAATGCAAATCAAAACTACAATGAGGTATCACCTCACACCAGTCAGAATGGCCATCATCAAAAAATCTACAAACAATAAATGCTGGAGAGGGTGTGGAGAAAAGGGAACCTCTTGCACTGTTGGTGGGAATGTGAATTGGTACAGCCACTATGGAGAACAGTTTGGAGGTTCCTCAAAAAACTAAAAATAGAACTACCATATGACCCAGCAATCCCACTACTGGGCATACACCCTGAGAAAACCATAATTCAAAAAGAGTCATGTACCACAGTGTTCATTGTAGCACTGTTTACAATAGCCAGGACATGGAAGCAAGCTAAGTGTCCATTGACAGATGAATGGATAAAGAAGATGTGGCACATATATACAGTGGAATATTACTCAGCCATAAAAAGAAACAATTGAGTTTTTTGTAGTGAGGTGGATGGACCTAGAGACTGTCATACAGAGTGAAGTAAGTCAGAAAGAGAAAAACAAATACTGTATGCTAACACATATGTATGGAATCTAAAAAAGAAGAGTTCTGAAGAACCTAGGGGTAGGACAGGAATAAAGACGCAGACGTAGAGAATGGACTTGAGGACACGGGGATGGCGAAGGGTAGGCTGAGACGAAGTGAGAGAGGGGCATTGACATATATACACTACCAAATGTAAAATAGATAGTGGGAAGCAGCCGCATAGCACAGGGAGATCAGCTCGGAGCTTTGTGACCACGTAGAGGGGTGGGATAAGGAGGGTGGGAGGGAGACGCAAGAGGGAGGGGATATGGGGATATATGTATATGTATAGCTGATTCACTTTGTCATACAGCAGCAACTAACACAACAATGTATAGCAATTATACCTCAATAAAGATGTCAAAAAAAATAAGCTGATTCAAAGAGAGATGCCATTTTTACAAAACCGCATATTCAAGACAAACGTCTTTTAGACCATTTGTCCTATGAGCTTTTCAAAAAGAAACAGAAAAAAAAGTAAAATCAACAGGTGGGGATAAAATGCACTCCTGATTTCTGGAATGTGGCCTCTTGGAGTTGAGCCAAGATGTGGAAGCTTTGTGTCATCTATTCTCACCAAACCCTCTCAAAGCACAGAGACAGATGTGAGGGCATTTAAGGTGAGGCAACTGGTCAGAAAGAAAGAAAATTGCTGGTTATGAGGTGAATTGCTGCCCTTCTTGAAATAAATAATTTAAAACCAAATGAGAAGCCTGGAGGATTTTCAGGTGGCTGTGCTGCTCAAACCAGGTTCTCGGGGGGAATATTTGGAACCATTGCAGAAAACATCGGACTGAAGTGTCCTATTTCTAAAAGGCTTGGAGCAAAAATAAACACACTATTTTTACATTGAAACAAACATGATGAAGCATGGCGTTGGAGGGCAAATCCTTGCTGATTGTAAAGTCAAGGTAAAAGAGTGCAGAGGTGTTTTGTGGTTGTGGATGATTGTGTTGGACAGGCTCCTGCCACAGCGTTCCCAGAGCTGTCCACACTCCCAGGGGTGCAAGCCCACATCTCCTGCATTAGCACCTCTGCAGTGGACAAGCCCAAGTCTGCTGCATTAAGAACTCTCCAGTGACAAGTTCATATCTGCTGCATTAAGTGCTCTCTAGTGGACAAGTTCAAGCAGCAGCGTTTAGAGAATCATATGGCATGGACATGAAATCAGGGTCAAGGACTTGACTTCAAGTTCTGGCTCTACCACTGACTTGCCAGGTGACCTTGGGGCCATCAGTTCCCCTCTCTGGGCCTCAGTGATGTAATCTAGAAAATAAGGAGAATGAACTCTGGTAGCTGAGGTTTCCACCAGCTCTAAAAATCTGCTCTGGCTCCTTTTTGTTCTCCCCTTAGAGCTACTACCATGAATGTCCTCTTTAGGCTTCCAGACCTCACATGCCACATGTAGCTCTATCGTCTACTAATTAAACAACACCACAGTATAGGAGACTGAGAAATAAAGGCATAGGGCAGAAACACTGGCCCTCCTGGCTGGTGGGGTCAGCCCATGTATATCATGTGTGGACTTACCCAGCCACCTCTGCCGCAAGCTCCCAGCAATGGTGTGCACCACTCTGACAAGCAAATGATTTATTATTTATCATTATTCTGCCTACTGCTCCCAAAGGTGTTCACATCTTATTCCCTGGAACCCATGAATATGTTAGCTTACATGGCAAAAGGGACTTTGCAGATGTGATTAAATTCAGGACCTTGAGATGAATAGGTTATCCTGGATTCTCCAGGCAGGTCCAGTGTAATCACAGGAGTCCTTGTAAGTGAAAGAGGGAGGAGGGGAGCCAGAGTCAGAGAAGGAGGCGAGATGATGAAAGCAGAGACTGGAGTGACGCAGTTGCTGGCACTGAGGATGGAAGGGGCCATGAGCCAAGGAGTGTAGGTGTCCCTAGAAGGTGGAAAAGGCAAGAAAACGGACTATTCCCTAGAGCCTCCAGAAAGACCACAGCCCTGCCAACATGTTGATTTTAGCCCATGTTGGACCCATGAGTCCCATTTTGGACTCATGCCCTGCAGAACTGTCTGAAAATAAATGTAAGTCACTAAGTTCATGGCAATTTGCTATGGCAGCAATAGGAAACCAACAAAAACACTAATAATATTATTAACTTATTATTATGACTTGAGTCAGATTGTAACATGACAAAGAGAGGGTAAGGTGCTCAGAAGAAATGGATTCTCGTCCTAGCCTTTCTACTGACTAGCCCAGTGGCCTGAGAAAAGCCTCTTTTGCACATAAAGTAGAGATAATGACATCTACCTAACAACATTCAGGTACTAAACAGGTGTGTGTGTCTATGTGTGTCTATGTCTGTGTGTGTGTCTGTGTGTTTGTGTGTCTGTGTGTGTGTCTCTATGTATGATTGTCTCTGTGTGTCTCTGTGTCCGTGTGTGTGTTTCCCTTCAAAAGCACAACTCTCTTGGACTCAGAGCTCTACCTGCATTTGCATGTGAGGAGATGGAGCCTCAGGGGGTACCTTGCCAAGGTCTCACAGTTCAGCTGTGTCTGGGCCAAGGTGGGAGCCAGGTGTGCCTGACTCCACACTTTTCCTAAATTGCTCGGCTTAGAGGAACCGGAGGGATAATGTGGGTCAGGACTTTTCTCTTTCTGTTTTTCCTGTGCAATGATTACATTATTTATATTTAAATGGACTCATTTTTTTTAAGTTAAATAAATAGATTTGAGAAGGAAATAAAACACATCCTGGCCTGTAAGCCAGGCCCTAAATGGTCTCCCCCCCCCGCTGCCCCGTTCCCTCTCTGAACCACCACCATGTGGCCTCAGGGACCACCCTATGTGAAACTGCAACTCTCCCCACCCCGGGCATCCCTGTCCTCCCTCCCCGCTTGATGTTTCCCTAGAGCTCTTATCACCATCTAGCAGGCAGCACACTCTTCATGCTTATGCTCAGCCTCCCTCCAGTACCTCCCTCCCCAAGATGCAACTACACGACAGCAAGGCTTTTCTACCTGTTTCATTCATTGCCATTGCCTTGGCTTCTAACAATGACGACCTCTCAGTATACACTCACTCAGTAAATATTTGTTGAATGGAGAACAAACCATTTCTTTGCCATATATATTATATATATATATATATATATATATATAGAGAGAGAGAGAGAGAGAGAGAGAAGGAGGGAGGGAGGGAGGGAGGGAGGGAGGAAGAGAGAGTTCTGCTTTTAGAATAAAATGGTTAGAAAAAGCATCTGTTTAAAGGTATCAGACAGCTACTGAGGCATGGGGGTACTTATAGGACCACAATCTGGGAAAGGAGTGAAACCCAGAGAGGTAAGCCCTGCATTTGGGACAACTTTTCCTCTAGAGGTATCTCCCAATTCCAGAATGATGGCTGAGAATCTGAGATGCTTAGTAGACCTTTCAACAGATTCATGGGGCTGAGGAGGAGGAATTGGAGTTGAACTCCTGACAGATAGGAAGGTCGCTAGTCACCACAGGGCTACACCATAGGAGCAAGAGTGAATCATAACTAGACCAGATCTTCAAATCACTTCAGTCACCAACGGATTTGTGGTAAGCTGGGATTGCTCATGCCTCTAGCCTCTCACCCTGCCAGATGCATACATCCAGAACCTCAAATTATTTTTGCAGTTTTCATATACACTCTGATATTCAATCCAAAGTAGCCAGACATACAAGGAGAAAACCAAGAGAAATAACATCAAAAATAAACTGATAGTGATTCTGAAAATAGCAGTATTAGACACAGCCATTAAAATAATTATGCTTAATATGTTCAGATAATCAAGAGATAACGTCAAGAATTTTGGCATAGAAATGGTAGCTATGTTTTGACTTACCAAATCGAAATTCTGGGACTAAAAAATACAAAAACTGAAAAATGCAAAAAATGCAAGAACTTAATGAATGGTTTTACCAACAGATAGCATGCACCCAAAGCAAGAATCAGGGAACTAAAGCATCAAAGATCAGAAGAAAGCATCCAGGTTGAAGCATGAAAACACAGAAAAGAGGGTAAGAAATGTCTGGGAAATTGTAAAGATGTCTAACATACATTAATTGGAAAATCAGAAAGAGAGTAGGCAGAGGATGGAGAAAAAACAATTTTTGGAAGATAATGGCCAACATTTTTTTTTTTTCCTGATGAAAAGCCACAAGTCCAAGAAGCACTATGGATCCCTAGTAGGGTAAAAACAAAGAAAACCACAACTCTGCACAGCTTAGTAAAACTTCTGACAACCAAGGGCAAACAGAAAGTTATTCTGAAAAACAATCAGGATAAAAAGATATGTTACCTTCAAATAAGTAAGAATAAAATGGAAAGCTGGCTTTTCAACAAAAACAATGGAAGACAAAAAAACAGCAAAATGATATTTTCAAAGAGCCGAAAGAAAATAACTGCCAACCTAGAATTCTCCAACCAGTGAAAATATCTTTCAAAAATAAAGGTGAAATGAAAACACCTTTTCAGTCAAACAAAAGCTAATGAAATTTATCCCTAGCACACTTGCACGAAAGAAACTAATTACGGAAATATAAGTAGAAAATCCTCATATGTTTGGAAATTAAGATGTAAGTGAGGTGTACTTCTCAGTAACCAGGGGACAAAAAAGAAATCACAATGGAAATTTTAAAGTAGTTTGAATTAAATGATTATGAAAATACCACATAAGGCATATCAAATTTTGTCAGATACAGCTAAAGCCGTGTTTAGAGTAAAATTTATAACCTCAAATGCATATAGTCTAAAACATGAAAGGCTGAAAATCAATGATCTAATATTCCATCTCAAAGAAGTTAGAAAAAGAATTTTCATTAGAGAACATCAGCAAAGACAAGTGAGTTCTAGAAAAGATTAATAAAATTGATAAACCCCTTGCAAGACTGTTTATAAAAAGAGAGAAAAGGAATTGATAACTAATGCTATTGGGTTGGCCAAAAAGTTCGTTTGTGTTTTTCCGTAAGATCAGAATGGATAGATCCTGAAGCATTAAAAACATAAGAATATATCATGAACATGTTTATAAAATATATTTGAAAACTTTAGATATATGTACAAATGCCAAGAAAGAAAAAACTTCCAATACTGACTTAAGAAAAAATAGAATTTCTGTATAGTCGTATTCTATTAAATAAGTTGAACATGTAATTTAAAACCTTTTAACAAAGGAAATGCAAGGCCCATATGGCTTCTTTAAGAAAGAAGAACACTAACACCATACAATCCTTTCCAGAGGGGACACTCCCCAACTCATTTTATAAAATGAATGTATCCTTGATTGTATATCCTAGTAGGAGCTTTACAAGAAAGGCCAATATCATTATAAAACAATGATTTTGCAGTCATATATGTATACATTTTCGGTTATCCATACATGTGCACCAAAAGACTTGTACAAGAATATTTATGGGGCGCTATTAGTATTTTTAAACTTTATTTTATTGAAGCGTAGTTGATTTCCAGTGTTATATTAGTTTCCAGTGTACAGCAAAGCAACTCAGTTATGCATATATCTAATAGTTTGTATCTGCTAGTCCCAAACTACCAATCCATCCCTCCCCAACCCTGCTTTGGCAACCACAAGTCTGTTCTAAAGAGATTGTCTGTGAGTCAATTTCTGTTTGATAAACAAGTTCATTTGTGTCATATCTTAGATTCCATATGTAAGTGATATCATTTGGTATTTGTCTTTCTCTTTCTGACTTCACTTAGTATGATAATCTCTAGTTGCATCCATGTTGCTGCAAATGGCATTATTTTGTTCTTTTTTATGGCTGAGTAATATTCCACTGTATATATGTACCACATCTTCTTTATCCATTCATCTGTCGATGGACATTTAGGTTGCTTCCATGTCTTGGCTGTTGTAAATAGGGTCACTATTAGTGTTAACCCCAAACTGTCCATCAATAGTAGGGTGGATAAATTGTGGAATACTTACACATTGGAATACTACACAGCAATGAAAACAGACAGATTAGAGCTACATGCTACAACACTGATGCATTTCACAAACATAATATCAGCAAAAGAGGCAAGAAATAAAAGAAGTACATATTCTCTGATTCCATATGCTAATCTTTGGTGATTGCAGTTAGGCTGGTGGTGATCTTTGGGAAGGAGGGGAAGGATAGTGATTCTGAGGGAGCACAGCATGGGGGATTTCTGGGGTATTGGTCTTGTAAGTTGATTCTTTTTTTTTTTTTTTGCGGTACGTGGGCCTCTCACTGTTGTGGCCTCTCCCGTTGCGGAGCACAGGCTCCGGACGTGCAGGCTCAGTGGCCATGGCTCATGGGCCCAGCTGCT
Source organism: Orcinus orca (assembly GCF_937001465.1). Taxonomy (NCBI): domain Eukaryota; kingdom Metazoa; phylum Chordata; class Mammalia; order Artiodactyla; family Delphinidae; genus Orcinus; species Orcinus orca. The sequence goes on from NC_064562.1 coordinate 117,028,707, forward strand.
CTGCAGCATGTGGGATCTTCCCGGACCGGGGCACGAACCCGTGTCCCCTGCATCAGCAGGAGGACTCTCAACCACTGCGCTACCAGGGAAGTCCGTAAGTTGATTCTTGACCCGGGTGGAGGTTACACAGCTGTATACATTTTGTGATGATTCATCAAACTGCACACATATTATTTGTGCGATTTAAAAATGTGTGTCATACTTTAATCTTCAAATTTAAGTTTATATTCAGTGAAACGCTTAGTTTTGGACTGGACTCAAATTTTTCTGCAACCCCATAGAAAAATGCAATTATCCAGTTGTCCCTGGAGTATTTCCTGCAACATCTTTGAGTGCCCTTAGACAATATTTTCCCTCAATCCCTTCTGCTTTGTATGGGCTAAAATGCTACTTCTGGAACTGGACTCTAGGAGGAATCTGGAAGTTAGGCTAGCTCTGTGTGAGGGAGCCTATCCCCAGTTGCTCCTTTCATTGTATCAGGCCACGTACCCTGAGGAAGCGGAAGACTGTAAAGTGGTTCTGGAAGTTGTGAACTGCTCGGTAGATTGGAACTGTTGTTGATGTTTTAGATGAGAGGCACTCTGCCCTCTGTGCACTTGGAGTCTGCAGCCCCTGTAGGACTGGCCTTTGAGGCCTGTTCCCATAGACCACAATTATAACCGCACCAGCCTGCCGGTCTGCAACTCCCAAGCACCGGCGACCCCAGCAACCTCACCTTTACCGCAGCCTTGGTTAAATAAATAACGGTAGAGTGAAAGTGCCTTGGGGACCCAATAGACTTTGATCAAGCACGTGTGCAGGGTCTGGCGCTGTTCTCCGAAGGAAATTTTCTGTGGCTGGAAGTGGGGAAACAGACAATATACAAGTACAGGTGACCCTTGAACAACGCGGTGGTTAGCGGTGCCGACCCTCAGTGCAGTCGAAAATTCACGCGCAACTTTACAGTCGACCCTCCATACATGTGGTTCTGCATCTGCGAATTCAGCATCGGATTGTGTGGCACTGTCGTACGTATTTAGTGAAAAAAATGTGAGTATAAGTGGACCTGCATGGTTCAAAGCCATGCTGTTCAAGGGTCCCCTGTAAATACCGAACAAGATACTTTCAAAAAGCACTGAGTGTCATGAGGAACATAAGACAGGATGGAGAGATAAGGAGTGACGGGGAGGGATTGATTTTGACGGGGGAAGGCCTCCATGAGGAGGTAGGGCAGTTTCCTATGGCTGCTGTCACCAAAAACCACAACGGGGGGGCTGAAAACAACAGAAATTATGCTCTCAGAGTTCTGGAGGCCAGAAGTCCAAAATCAAGGTATCTGCAGGGTTGGTCCCTTCTGGAGGCTCTGAAGGAGAATCTGTTTCATGCCTCTGCTGGCTTCTGGTGCTGCCGGGAAGCCTTGGCATTCCCTGGCTTGTGGCAGCATCACTCCAATCTCTGTCTCCATCTTCACGCGCCCCTCTTCCCTCTGTGTCTCCCTGTGTCTTATCATCTTATAAGGACACCAGTCATTGGGTTTAGGGCCCACCCTAATCCAGTGTGACCTCACCTTAACCTGATTCCATCTGCAAAGGACCCGTTGGGTCGCATTAGTTCCCGTTAGCGGGAGGTAGTGAGGCTGAGCTGAGACGGGAAGGACAGTGGGGCGTCAGCCTGTGGAGCTGTGAGGACAGAGGACTCGGGATAAACAGAACGACAAAGGCTGATATCCCACGATCAGAATGAGCCTGGAGTGTCTGGTAAATCCTAAGGCTGGGGCACCTGGGGGGGAAGAATGGCAGGATACAGGGTCACACAGGTCAAGAGGGGCCACTCAGGTGTGTGGGATGCTTGGTGCAGCAACACGAGCCCAGGGTAATCAACCATCCTCATTTGCCCGGAACTCAGGGGCTTCCCGGGACACAGAATTTTCAGTGCTAAAGCCAGGATGGTCCCTGGCAAACTGGGATGAGTTGGTCCTCCTGCAGCCGGCTACCTCCTCATGGCTCACCACTGGTTTAGCCAGCAGCATCTCATTTTTGCCCGAAATTTCACAGTGGGCAAGGAAGAAGAGTCTCCATTAATTGACAGTGTCCTGTGTGCCTTTCACTCTGCTAAGCGTTCTCCAGGGATTCAGTCTGCGCAGGCGCCCTGTGAAGGAGGCGTTCTTCCTGTGCCAACCGTGTGCCACGTCCATTACCACAACCATGCCTCCTCTTTCCTACCAGCCTTATCATTTCCTTAATAGCTTTTCGTGAGATGATGATGATAATTATCCCCAGAGGGTAGGGGGAGTGTCAGGGTGAGGACCTAACAGTTTTCCAAGTGTCCATCAAGTGACCAAAAGTGAGCCAGGTGCTTTATATGTCGTAATTTTATTCCCACCGCAACAGGAATAGACAGCAATTATGACCCTTCTTTCATAGATGGGTAGGCGGAGGCTAGGAGAAGCTAACTAACTTGATCAAGGTCACCTAGTGAGGAAAGCGGGGCTGGGACTTGAATCCTGCGCCTTCCTCTCTATCCCACTGCCCCCTAAGCAACAAGGTGCCACACGGATCCGTGGCCACTTGATTTTTCCATGAGGCCAGACGCTCTCAATATGTGTGTTTGGGATAAAAATTCTGATAGCATCTGGTTTGTGCTGCAGCTTTGGAGATAATTCCTGTCTCTTTGCACCTTAAGCGTGTTTCCCTTGTGTGCTGAACCAGAAGAAGTTATCCTGGGCTGAGATGCAATGAATGAGATGCTCAGCTTATAAACTGGGCAGCACATTCCCTTCACTATTTCTTTTTAGGAAGGGCTTCCCTGAATGCTAGAAACTGGGGTGAATCCAGCTTAAGATGAAACACATCGATTGGTGCCTAAAGTGTGTCGGGAACTGTACTCTAACCTCTAGGCATCAGGAGGCCAGGGCAGGAAAGAAATTTTTGATTGCCCAAACAATCTGGTGAAAAATTAGAAGACACTAGTAGTTAGTGCTAGTAATGCTGACTTGAACGCTGAGTGAAACGCTGAGCAAATCTCAATTAACTCTCACAGCAATCCTATGAAGTCAGACTCAGTTCTTACCCCCAACTTGTAGATAGAGAAACTGAGGCTGAGAGAGGCTAACTCTCTCAGCCCAAGTCCTCAACTTCTGTAAGTTGCAGGATGTGAGCCAGGAAGCAGTGTGACTCAGAGTGTAATAATCAAGCCACGAATCTGCCTGGGACAAGGGCATCTGTAGACCTTCCTGGGTCCATAAAGGGTCTTAAGAATAACCCTGCCCCGAAATGAGTAGAAAACAAAGTTTCTTGAACCTGACAAGGCCTCATGATATCTTTACTAACAGAACCTCTATGAGTGCAGAGTATTATGTTTTATGAGGCATAACTATTACTTTTTAAATAGAGATATCAGTCATAAGCCTTTGAACACATAAATTTATCTCAAAGGTTATGAGACCCTATGTGAGTGACGTCGTCTATAAAATGCTGTACGATGGGTTTAACAGTATCTGTCATAACTGAGTTCCATGATTTACCTAAGGAGGTGCCGTTGGCTGGCGAGAAAGTTCAAGTTCTAGAATCAGAGACCTGGTCTACTGGGCAAATAATCTCTTGGAGCATTTTTGGATGTCCCTTGGTGACTTGGGAAAGTTACTCAACCTCTCCGTGCCTCAGTTTTCTCATATTTAGAATGGGGATAATGATAGTACATTTACTTCAGAGGGTTGTTATTTAAAATAGATAAGTTAATATATGTAAAGAGAGAAGGAAGATCCCTGCTACTTGGTAGGCACTGTGTGCGTTGGTTATTATTATCACCACCGTCACCATCACCACCAGCATCACTGCCATCAGCTACCACCATTTCCCCTCCTATGAAATCCACCTCCCAGCCATACTCTATGGAGTAAATAATAAAGTGCATGTTAAAATGTTGACAATTGGTGCAGAGTGCTGGGAATGGTGTTGTGGCTACAGCACTATTTTTGTCAAGCACAGAACAGAGGGAGGTGCCGTGACCAGAGTCTTCCTTGAAGAAGACAGCTCTCTCACTGCTGCCATGCTTCCTTCACAGGCATCGCCCTCAGTGTGCTCCCCATGTACCTGAGCGAGATCTCGCCCAAGGAGATCCGCGGCTCTCTGGGGCAGGTGACCGCCATCTTCATCTGCATTGGCGTGTTCACGGGGCAGCTGCTGGGCCTTCCTGAGCTGCTGGGAAAGGTAAGTGTGGCTCCCCAGCCAACCACGTCCGTTCGCACTTCATGTCACCATCTCTGCTCCCCACGCCCCTTGCCAGACGAAGGGTAGTCAGAGGTGAGCCCTTCCTCCAAAAGCTTGTCCCTATGTCCTAGAATTCTTGGGCATTCAAGCCTTTTGCTTATTATTGGACAAGAGTTGTTGTTGAGTTTCTTTGATTGGGTTTGATTTTTTTTTTTTTTTAGAAAATAAAAAATATACAAAAAATTCAAACCTTACAGAATGTTCGAATCCACCCAGCCAATAGCTATTGTTAACAGCTCAATAATTTTCATTTAGGCTTTTTTCTTTGCTTATCTAAACTTATATGTACATAGTTTTGTTTTGTTTTTTAATGGAATCATGCCATATACATTGTTCTGTTACTTGCCGTCTTCATTTAATATATTTTGGGCATCTTTCCAAGATGTTTGGCTTCGCTCTACCTCACTCTTGAGCCTTTCTTTCCCACATTAATATGTAATTGCACAGTCTTCTGTTGTTGGCTTTCTGTTTTGGAAACAGGAAGGCCTGACTTTAAATCCCAGTACAGGCATGTACTTGCTGTGTGGCCTTGGCAAGGAGGAACACCTCACCCACGTAAAATCAGTTTTAAAAATTGCTGCCTTTTCAATAAAATCACTCATTTCATTGAAACATTCAGATATGCACACAAATATACATATAACTATATAAGTTTTAACATCCTCATGTCTGTTCTTTATATCTTCTCTCTTGACTTAATTTGATTTTGCTTTCTCTCTCTCTCTCTCTTTTTTTTTTTTTTTCTGTTTTTTTGTTTTTTTGACAACACTGCAGGGCTTGTGGGATCTCATTTCCCCAACCAGGGATTGAACCCAGGCCACGGAAGTGAAAGCGCTGAATCCTAACCACTAGGTCACCAGCGAACCCCCTGCTCTCTCCCTTTTTAAATAACATGTCCAAAGGGTTGCCTCTAATTTTGCTATTTGAAAGACTAAACTCTGTTATCCATTTTATTGCTTTCCAATTTTAATTTCTGCCTTTTCATTATTATTCATACATTTTTTTCCTTGAACATAGATTTGCCAACATTCCCAAAATTTTAGTATGCCACTTTCTCAATGTTATTTTTCTAAATAATTTGTCATTTTGATTCCATATTGGGAACAATTAATTAGAATAATGTTTTCAATTCCCAAACAGATGTGACTTTGTTCTTGTCACTCACTGCCAGTTTATTTTGCTGTGTAAAGAGAAAGTAATCCATAAATTCCTCCCTTGGGGAACACGTTAAGGTTACTCTGGCCAGTTTGCAGTCCCCTTTTAGAAGTATCCCATGTTTGCTCAAGGACGGTAGCTTTTTCTTGGCACATTGTAACACAGAGAATTGGTAATACAAAATGACTATGATGTCATCACAACAATTATTGTTAATCTACAAAATGCTAAGGAAAAATTTCACACGAGATTAAAAAGAGGTGAGAAAATGTGATTCTATCATAGACAAATGAACTCCAAAGGGCAGGGCACACAGCAGCCCAGTTGCAGCTGCAGCATCGAGTCACGGGCATGCGGGTTCTGGTGCCAGACTGCCTGGGTCTGCCTTCCAGCCCCACCACCACGCGCTGTGGGACATTGAGTAAAGTTTCTGAACCTCTCTTAGCCGTTTCCTTACTTATCAATGAGATTACAACGGCATCTCTCTCATGGAGGTTTCTTGTAAGGCTTGAAGAAGGAAACAGATGTCAAGCATTCGGAACAGTACCTGGAGCTGGTGGTAAATAGATGTCAGCCAATATCTCATTTAATTCATGTAGCAGCCCTTGGAAATAAATATTATTACTTCCTATGTTAGAGATTAAAGGTTCAGGCTCAGAGAGGTTTAATAATTACCCCAAATGGCTACAGCAAGAAGGCAGTGGAGCCTGGTTGGAGCCTGAGCTTCCTGGCTTTGAAGCCATGACCTCTGTGGTGTAGGACGTGCAGAGCGGGACTTGCAGATGGAGAGCACAGGGAGGCATCCCCAAAGTTTAGAGTCCTGGCACAGGAAGTCAGGCAGGCCAGTCCTCTTCGATCTCATATGTTTCTCATGTGGCCCCAGCCCCTGAGCTCGTGAGAACACTTCTTTTCCGTGAGCTTTTCATCTTGAACTCTGTCCTTCGTTCAAGCCCAGGAAGAAAAATCCATTTGATTTTTATAAAAATATAAGACACGTAGTCATCCACGTTAAAGTGGATCCAGACAGCCCAACACCACTTTCACCTGGTGAGAATCTTCTTTATTTCTCCAGTGACTTAGAAATCACATCTTTTCCCTTTGAAATGAAGGATCTCATTTGGGGCACGCCTCAGATGTTTTCTACAGCCGGAGAAAACATGCTGGTGGGTCGGCAGCAGCCACACGATGAATCTCCTTTGATGGAAAATAGGAAAAAAACAAAAAAATTAGAGGGGCTTCCCTGGTGGCGCAGTGGTTGGGAGTCCGCCTGCCGATGCAGGGGACACGGGTTCGTGCCCCAGTCCGGGAAGATCCCACATGCCGCGGAGCGGCTGGGCCCGTGAGCCATGGCCGCTGAGCCTGTGCGTCCGGAGCCTGTGCTCCACAACGGGAGAGGCCACGGCAGTGAGAGGCCCGCGTACCGCAAAAAAAAAACAAAAAAAACAAAAAAATTAGAGACTGTCCCCTCCGCATCCTTGCTGGCACTTCAGAGGTCCTCACAGGGTGATGTCCAATCTCCTTCAGACGACCTTCCGAGCGCTGAATTTTCTCTTTTAGATAATTCAGCCTTTCTAATGGGGCAGTGTGAGTCCTGTTAGCTCCCTGTGTCGGCTATACTTGAGTCTTCCTCTCCAACGGTAGGAAAAAGAATTCTGTTCTGTGTGGGAAGGGCTCTGGCATCTATCGAGTGTTAGAGCTCATGTCGAAAATTGCAATTTTGAAGGTTGATTTAGTGACCACTTCCAGCCGTAGTCAGAGGGCTGCCGTGCAGATATCCTTAAAGTGTGATCTGTGCCCCCCACCGATTCCTGCTGAATCTGAAACTCTGGGGGTGCGACTTAGCAATCTGTGTCTTAAGAGGCTCCCCCACCGGGGAATCTGATGCCTACTCAGTTTTGAGAACTCCAGGGAGAGTGATTCAGAGCGAGGACCCTGGGACCAATGCCTGGGTTAGGATCCTGGCTCTACTGCCCACTAGCTATGTGGCTTTAGACACAGCTAACCTCTGTGCATCTTTGTTAGTAAGATGGCAATAAGTGTGCACAGCTCACTGAGTTCTTGTGAGATTAGATGCAACGATACACTTACAGTTCTTACGACTCACTCCCTAAATATTAGCTCCATTTGGCTTCACTCCATATAAGGCATATGCTGGACTCCTCACTGCCTCACCTCTTTCCTGTGAACCATCAGTTAGCTGTTCCCACGTCAGTCTTCCTCAAATGACACTCCTCTCTTAAGAGACTTGCTTTGCTCTGCTACAGAGTCAAGTGCTTATCCACGTGACGATCTTTCCCAAGCACAGAGGTCAGAGGTCTCAGTTCTTTGTATCATCATAGATCTGACAGTGGGGTCCGTGACACTGAGATGCTCCCTAGGTGTGGAGGGAATGCACAAACTTTCCTTGACCTTGGAATGATGAAGAAAACCCCAATTCATGAATTTTCTAATGTTTTTTTGCTCCTGAGAGCACAAGCGAAGCCCCATGCTCATCAGCTGTGATGTGTGTGGGCAGGCATAAGGCCACCGAGTGCTGTGCTGTGGCTCTGGGCTGTCCCCTCTCCTGACCTCGAGCTCCTCATTCCTAAAAGGAGGGGCCTACATGGAAGTCGCTCCAAGGCTCCTGTCTGCTCTAGCTGCTGTGTGATGGCTAATGCTGTGGGTGGCGCGTGCCCCTGGGCTGGGGCCGCTTCAGCTCGGCCCGTATCTCAGTTTGCAGGCAAGGAAGGTTGAAGGGATACAAAGGTACATTTAATTGATCTTGAAGTCATGCCATCTGGAATTTTAAAGACAGTCTCTGAAGCTTGCCTGAACTTTGCCGTCCTGTCTTTGAGACAGCTTCAGGGGAAAACGGTTAGCCCAGCTGCCCTCTGAGTAGGCGGCCTGGGGTGGGTGTTGGAAAGAGAGAGTTTCCTGAGCCCCAAGAAGGAAGAGATGGGTGGCTCTGGAGGTTTGCTTGGTCCTAAGTGTGCTGCCCTGTGACTCACATGGCCCCAGCAGCCGGACTTGTATGCCTCAGAGGGAAACCTTGAAGGCAGAACAGTTCAGCAAATGTCAGGCAGAGAGCAGGGTCATTGCATCCTCAGACCTGGGCCCTGAGCTCCAAAAGTTCACATTTGCTGTGGGCCTCTTCCACACGTTAACTCATGGAATCCATGCAACCACCCTATGGATTAGGTACCGTCGGTATCATCCCCATTTCACAGATGAGGACACTGAGGCAGAGAGAGATTTACAAATGTGCTCAAGGTCACACAGGTAGCGAGCTGCAAAGCTGGGATTTGAATGCAGGGTGCTAGAATCCCTGCTGTTTTGGCCTTGGCCTTTCTCGGGCAGAACCCAGCTCAATAGAAGTGCTTATAACAAAATGCTCCCTGCCCGCAGCCAGGTCTTACTGTCTGTGGTCCAGTATAACACGTTCTCTTCCCACAAATGCTTCTGAACAGCAAAGATACACCCTTATCACCTCCAGAAGTTTGGCCATTTTATCATCATCCCCATCTCATGAGGCTGTTGGAAAGACAAGATGGATGTGAAATGCCTTGTGATCTATATATTGCCGGACAGGAGTCCAAAGAGATTACATCACCTGCAGCCTCCAGCGCTCTTTGTGCAATGGCTTATTCTCCCTGGGGGCACTGTCATCATTAGACCTATTTCTCAGATGAGGAGAACAAGTCTCAGGGATATTCAGTGCCTGATTCTGGGCTGCATGGCTGCAGAGGAGGACGGTACCCTCAGCCCCTGGCCACACGGCCCAGCCCCATCCAGTGCACCCTGTAGCGGCCACTCTCTCTTGGAAATAGGTCCTGAGCCATCTCATGCAGGTCCCTCACCACCCTGGGATGGGGGGAACCTTACAGGTAAGATCTGAAGTGACGCCAGGAGGCTGAGCCTCCAAGATGGCAGCTCAATCCCATCCTGATCTTTGATTTGCTCGACTGTCTAGTGCAAGTCACTCAGTGCCTCTGAGCCCCAGTCCCCCCATTTGGAGACCAGGGGGGCAGGGATGATCCTTCATTCACACAGCAAAGGAGGAGATGAAAGGGTGGAGCAGGAGACCTAGAATTTGCAAGCAGTGGGTTTCATCCACATCATCTCACTTAAATTTCATCTCAACCTGGGAAATAGGTTCTGTCATCATCCCATTTTACAGGTTGGAAAATGGAGACTCAGGGGAAACCTTGCCCAGAGCTATCTGGCCAGTGATCTTGGACATGATTTAAACTTGGGGAGGCATTACGAATGTGTTATCGTATGTGAGACCCTCAAGCACACTGCTCAGTCCTTCCCTTCATCTCTGTGAGGACAGGCGTGTCCAATTCACCTGTCATCCTTGGAGCATGTACCCTTTACCCAGAAGACTCGCAGAAGATGTTATTGAATACATGGGTAAGAGCTCCAGCCCCATTTCCGAAGGAGCTGTCCTGTTTCAGGAACCGTGCTGAGCTCTTCACTGTCTGATGTGATCCCCACAACACACAACAATCCTCTAGGACCTGACTGCTGTTATTATACCCGTTTTGCAGATGAGCAAACCGAGTCCCACAGGAAGTTGGAGAACTTGCCCATGGCCACCCACTAGCCAGGGAGTCTGGCCCAGACCCTTGCTTATATCGCCCTGTACATCTGTAACCAAAGCAGTGCAGCCCAGGACTCTCACTTGACAGGGAGCTACTGCCCAAGACCCGAGCACAAAGTCTGGGGCACTCTGTGGCGCTTCGCCCAGATCCAGACTGTGGTCGGGTGCCCTCTAGTGTCTGCAGCCTGCAGGAGCCCAGGCCCCCATTTGGACTTTGTCTATTGGTGATGTATTCATTCATTCAACAAACATTTATTGACCACCTACTGTGTGCCTGGCACTGTTCTAGGCTCTATACAGCAGTGAACAAAACAGACAAGGACCTCTGACCTCACGAACCTTGCATTTTGGTGGAGGACATAGATCAGAGGCAGATACATATTTGAAGTCAGTCAGTAATGAATGCTGTGAAGCAGAACAAAGCAGGAAGGAGGGAGAGGGTGGCGAGGGAGGCTATTTTAGACAGGTTCTAGGCAGGCAGGGTCGGGGGGAGAGGCCTCTGGGGCTGAGATGCATGTGAAGCATGGGAGCAGCAGCAGAGGCGGATTGCTGGGGGAAGAGTCCTAGCGCTTTCCCAGAGATGCCTCTCCGGTAACCCTCACCCAACCTGGCTTCTTCCCACCCCCTGCTGGTCCTGTCCATCTCCCACCAAGTCTCCAACTGATGCAGCGCCTCTCCCTCCCCCACCACTGCCCCTAAATTCAGGCGCTCCTCACTTCTCTGGACCACTCCAGGAGACTTGCATCTGTAATTTCTACCTCATATAGCCGTATAATTCTGACTAACTCAAATCAACCAGTATTTATTGAGGAGACACAATGCACCAGACCTCACAGAGATGAGACAGGCAAAGTCCCTGCCTGCAAGGAACTCGCTACTAGAAGGGCAGATGGAAGGGACCACAGACAGTGGCGTTCCGTGCAGAAAGCCCAAGGGTGGAAAGACCACCAGAGCAGCCCTAAGGCAGCAGGGGACGCCCAGGGAAGCCTTTCTGGAGAGGGTGGTATCCACCTTAAGAATAAGGGGACAATTAAGTAGCCAGGTGGTAGAAGGGAGACACCATTCCAGGTAGAGCAAATGGCCAGTGGAAAAACAAAAATAAAAATAAGAAGATTGAGAGAGAGCTAGGCACATTTGGAAGCAGAGTGGCTCAATAAGAGTGCCACAGATTGAATGAATGACAACATGAATGAGTTAAGGCAGTGAGATATTAGCATTGCTTTAAAAATCCAGCCCCATATCCTTGGTGTGCAGAGAATGGAGGGTCCTCAGAGGCAGAGGGGATGGGAGCATGCCCATAGGGGCAGCCTAGCTTCTTATAGATGAGGAAGCAGCACCCGAGGGGGAGGGGTGCCACGCTTGTTCATTGGTGGGTTCAGCAAATAGCCGCCAGGGGCGTCCGTGTCCAGGGAAGGGGCACCAGATAGCTGACAGAGACTCCAAAGGGGACAGAGCACCCAAGGAGCAGGGACAGTGGCTGATGAAATTAGATGGGAGCCCCGGATTGTGGGTAAGCTGGCCTTTAACTCCTAGACTTCCCGCTCATGTCTGAAAGGTGAGTTTCGTACACTCAACCCAGACACGAAGTCACAGGCTCAGCGTAGCAGATCTAATCGCAGACACACTCTTCAATGAGGATGGGCAACTTGTGTTGGCTCAGGACCACAGCAAAGGGAAAAAAGAAGCAACATCTCTTGGCTCCCAACCACGTACCAGGCCCACGCTAGGATATCGCAGCTGTCAACCTCACAGCAACCCTGCAAAATAAGTGTTAATTACTCTTCTCATGCGATTCCAGAGAGAACAAGTAATTTGCTTAAGGCCCCAGAGCTAGTAAGTAGAAGAACCAGAACTGAACTTGGGTCTAATTCTGAAGCTGAGTGGGGCTGTGAAAGGCCCAAGGTTATGGCCCAAATTTGTGACCCAAAGTCTTGGAGCTCATTGGTAACTAGGCTGGTACCTGACCCCTGGCAGTCACACCTTCCATATCCCCAGAATCCAGGTCATCCATTGGAAAGTTCAAATGATAGGGCATCCTTGGGCTTCTGTGAGCCTCAGAACAAACCACATTTCTTTTTTTTTTTTTGCGGTACGCGGGCCTCTCACTGCTGCGGCCTCTCTCGTTGCGGAGCACGGGCTCCAGACGCGCAGGCTCAGCGGCCATGGCTCACGGGCCCAGCCACTCCGCGGCATGCGGGATCTGCCTGGACCGGGGCACGAACCCGCGTCCCCTGCATCGGCAGGCGGACTCTCAACCACTGCGCCACCAGGGAAGCCCCAAACCACATTTCTTTGTCTTCCTTTCTTGAGCTCCATTTGGAGGACACTGATCTGATCACAGATGAGCCACAATGAGGATTTGTAGCAGGAGGTGACAGATGAAGCCCTGGTATGACTGGATCTGAACAATGAGACCCAGAAACCAGGATGATTCAGCTAGAACACAGGAGCCTGACGAAGGGGTTCATAACGAGCTTCAAGTTCAGGCAGCATTATTTAGAAAAGAATGCTGGTTACCTAATTCCCTCGGGAAAGAGAACAGTGATCTCTATAAACGTACTGTCAGAGAAACTGGACTGCTCAGGTTAAGAGCACAGAGCTGGGTACCACACTGCCTGGGGTGGGTGGACCACTCTGCCATTTATAAAACGCATGACTATGAATGCATTACTTAACTTCTTGGTGCCTTTGTTTTCTCATCTGTCAACTGGGAATGAAGGCAGGGGTGTTGTGAGGGTGAAATCGAGTTACCCTGTATGAAGCACTCAGCAAATTCACACGTGCTCAGTGCCAGCCTGTGCCTGGGGAGGCACTCTGCAGGTCAACAACCTTCAAACATTGCATGGATTTCTCTCTCTATAATGAGGAAGGGACAAAGTTGATTTCATGGAAAATTTTGCTGCAGGACTTTTAACCTCTCTCCACCTCTCCAGCCTCGGTTTCCTTATCTGTAAAATGGGAATAATAGCTACTGACCTTACTTTCCCATATGATTGCTCGAGAACCAAGCGAAGCAGAAGGCACTCAAACCCTTTGAAAAGCAGAAACATGTTGTAGGAAGCGGGTAGGGAGCTGGCGTTTCTTGAAAGGTGACCCTGCACAGGTCACTTCACTCACGTGTGGCACTTGGGACAACTTTCTGAGCGGTGAGTGTTACGCCCTGGGAGGGTAATTTCAGTATTATTTCTAAGACAGGAAAATGTGAGGGTAATCATACAGCGATGTTCTTGAGGTGTCTTTTGTTGTTGAAGTCAGAGTCAGACCATGAATACGTACAGTAAGTCCCCTACCTACGAACGAGTTCCATTCCGAGAGCGTGTTCATAAGTCCAATTTGTTCATAAGTCCAACAAAGTTAGCCTAGGGACCCAACTAACACAATTGGCTACACTGTACCAGCTATATCACCGCTGATTTTACGCTTGCTTCCAGACATCCTGGGCTTGAAATAAAGACACTGTACTACTGTACTCTATACAGGACTGTACAGTAAAGTACACAGAAGCACAACCACTTGTAGAGGACGCACACAGGTGACAATGTACACCAGACACGTGAACTAACTTATGTGATAGGACATGCAAACACATGTTCGCATCTTTGAAAGTTCGCAACTTGAAGGTTCGTATGTAGGGGACCTACTGTACCTGAATCAGCAATTCTAGAACAACATGTTTGCTGCAATGACCTGAGCATCTTAGCATCTGGATTGTACCCTGTGGGGTCAGGTTGTGTTGACTTCTGCAAGATCTGGAGTGGAGATGGTGAGAGACTGACCCATCATAAGGTGGTGTAGTGTGGTGCAGACACAGCTGGGGACATGGTCCCCACCCCAGGGCTCTGTTAGCTGCAGCCAGCAGGGTCCCCCCTCTGGAAGATGGTTGTGGGGACATCGAGGTCATGGGTTCCATGGACTTTCATTGACCGGTGCTGTGAGACCCAGCTTGTGACAAGTAACAAGCAAGGTGCATTCAACCCTTTTACAAAGCATCCCTTCGGAAGGCGACTGTTTCTCCCTCGCTGAATGGCTGATGCACGGACCTGCCCCTCACCCTGGTGGAATCCGTTTTGGTAACCGCGTGAGCCACTGGAGCTGAGCTCGAGTGATCTCTGATGAGTTCTGTACAGAACTTTCTACAGAGGAGCAGGATTGGTTCAGCCTAATATCATCTGCATATAAATTTAGCTAGCAGCTGCCGCGAGGGAAGGCGATGGGTATTGCCTCGCACTGAGAACCACGTGGTATCAGGAATAATGTCACAAAAAGAGCCCCGTGCACAGTTCAGAAGAGCCACGCTCTTATTCAACTCTGTCCCCCAGTTTCTCACGTGAGCTTGCCTCAGCTACTTAACCTTTGTGGGTCTCATTTTTCTCTTCTATAGACTGCAAATTATAATCATACCTCATAGGGGACTATTATTTATGCTACTATAGCCCTTTAATAGGATACCATGTAGGGAAGTTTTATATGTGGTGTGCGTGTGTGTGTGTGTGTGTGTGTGTGTGTGTGTGTGTATTTAGTACTTTAAAAGCAGGGGTGTGTGTTATTTCAGGGGTCTCTATCTTACCTGCAGCATCGCTTACCTATGCCATTCATCTTACTCAACACATATTCAGTCAAGAAGCATTTACTGAACACCTGCCAAGTGCCAGGCATTGGGAAGAAACATAAAAGAACATGGCAGGGGGCGGCCCTGAGAAGCTCAGTCTGGTCGGAGAGACATACCCATAAAGAAATACGTGCTATACAGGTAATAAGTGCTTTCACGGGATTCTGTACCAGCAAGAGATGTCATCCAGAGGAGGAAATGCCAAAGCTGTGAGGATGCGTAGATGTTTTGTGGATAAGGGCAGGCGTTCCTGGGAGAGGAAGCAGCAGGTGCAAAGGCACAGCATCATGAAGTCAGCTTGTTAGGCTCAGGGGCGCCCTCGGGTTGGCAGGACCAGAGCAGAGGGCTCCTCTGTCTAGCCAGTGGCAAGGCTGGAATCCTGGAAGGGTGGTCATGAAACAGGGCTTTGTATTCCAGGCGAAGAGATTTGAACTTGATCGTGAGGGCTGTAGGGAACTGCTGAACGTTTTAGACAGAGAAGTAGCTTAGAACGTCAGATTCATATTTTAGAAGGATCACTCTGAGGCTGTGAGGGGAAAGCAAAGAATGCAGTAGGATTTCAGGACCGTTAAGATGCTGTTGTCAGAATCCAGGCAAAACGTGGTAAGAAACTCCCCTAAGGCAAATGCTAGCAAGGTAGAAAAGGAGGGGGTGCACAAGACAGAGATTTCAGAAACAGAGCCGATAGGATTATATGCGGATAGGCAGCAGATCGGATGGCGGTGGGAGGCCTGTGAGTTAAAGGCAGGAATGGAGGCGATGTCGGGTTTCTTAATTGAATTTCTGGACAGGTGGTGATAGCCCCAACTGTGGTCCAGGGACAGGCATGCGTGGGCTGGGAGGTGGGGGACACCATGCAGAGATTATGGAACCCAAGGGTTATCAGTGGAGCTGTCCCCTAGGCAACTGGAAATGTGAGTTAGGGGCCCCAGTGAGAGGTGTGGCCCGGATGTAGAGGTTGGGAGTCATGGCCCCATACATGTGTCTTAGGTTGGGTTCCCCAGGGAAGAGACACTGAGATGGAGATCTGTGAGCAGGAAGTTGATTGGGGAGTGTTCTCAGATCAACCCCTGTCAGGCAGTAAAGGAAGCAGGACTCAGCAGAGGGAGAGGGTGAGCTGCCCTCAGTCACCACAGAGGTCTCAGCCCGCAGGGAGCTTTGGACCCGGGAGGACCCGTCAGAGACGCACCACTTCCAGGCAGGGGAGGAGAGGCCTTTGTGCCTCCACATCAGCCAGCCGCTGGGTGAAGCTTGCTGTTAAGGAGGCGTGAGTTGCCTTGTGGAGGAAGCATCCTTCAAGGGCATGCGTGTGAGGGAGGGCAGGGACCCACCTGCTCTCGCACAGCCAACAACACTCCTGGCAGCTGGGGGATAAGCCCCTCAGTTCTGCGCCACACGCCACTGTCTGCCGCAGGTGGAGGTGAGGCCCTAGGTTCTCAACTGGTTGCCACTGGAGCCACCTGGACAGCTTGAACAGCCCAGCGCCCAGGCCACACCCCCAGGCCCATTAACCCCAGATCTCCAAGTGTGGGAGACCATGGGCATCAGGAGTTTTCAAAATCCCCCAGGTGATTCCAACGTGCAGCCAAGTCTAAGAACCACTGCCCTGGGGGAGGTGATGGAGACGAACAGAAAAGAGAGTTGGGCTCAGACCCCTGGGAAGGTGCTCAAAGAAACTGGAGAAGAACCAGGCGAGAGGTGTCCTGGAAGGTAACAGGCAGTGGATTCCAGAAAGAAGTGCTCCCCTGCAGCAGGAACCCATGTGGCACCATGCCTGAGGGAGAGGGTGACCCAGCTGCTCTAAAATACACCTGGGATTTGGCTTTCATCGGGCATTGTAAGGTGGCAGACACAGAGACACTGCCTTTGAAAGAAGAGTTGATTATTCACAGTCCCCTTGTGAAGGTGCACACCGCCCCATGCAGGGCCACACAAGGAAGCACCAGGGTGTGTCAGGAGGCAGAAGGAGAGAGGACAGGGTGCGGCCCAGAGCCTTTACTGTGGCTTCTGTGGGAAGGAATGGGGGAGGCAAGCTTGGGAAAGCTCAGGATGACATAGTTTGAATAATTTCAGGTGGTTCCAGGGCTACAGGGGCTGTCTCTACTTGTCTGGTACCTGGCCCTGGGCCGATTTAGGGCAGGGGGCATATTGACTTGGTGTGTCAGAGTTAAATAGAGGAAGTGGTTGGTGTGGGCTCTGGATTGGTTGGTTTGTATGTTAAAGGCATGCTCCCAGGCAAGTTGTTTGCTAGGAATTAGCTAGCCTGGGAGGGGGAGTCTCTCCAGGATCAGTAAGGCTCCAACATATCAAATCATCATAAAACACAGGAAGTAAAAAGCAAGGTTAATAACCAGCCCCGAGGGCCCTCAGTTTGGAGGTCAGAGTGGGCTGGATTTCAGCCTCAACTCACCCCCTGGGGGCACCGGGCACAACTTTCACAGTACACAGTAGCCTTGACCTTGGATTCCTTGGGGCTGCAGAGGAGATGACTCTTCAGAAGAGAGAAAACAAGATGCAAACTCGCAGGTCAGGGAAGCTGCGGTGGGAGGGGGCTTGATCCCAGGGATGGAACTCTCCAGAATTCCTGTGAAAATGCTCACAAGGAAGGAATATCAGCTATAAACGTCCTGCCAGCTCCAGGGAGCTGACCTAGTTCTTTACCTCTTCCATCGTTGTGGGGAGGGGGGTGGTCAGACGCTGGGTAGAAGCTGGGGGAGGGCAGGGGGAGGAAGAAAAATGAGCCTCAAACATCTACCTCCCATGCCCACCTCTTTCCACTGCGGACTCCAGCTCGATGCAAGCTTGGACTGGCAGGGGGAGGGGGGTGGAAAATTCATCATTCAGTCAGGTTGATTTTGAAACTGTCTCTCTGGGACCATCTAAGATCCCTGAGATGGGGTGGGGAAGGGCACCCTCAGTGATTACATTTTGAATGAATGTAGGAGACAAAAACCAAGGTTGTGATTCGAAGACACCATGAACTCTATGTTTTTAAACTTTGTTGCAGTTACATTTGTAAAGTATCCAGCATGGAGCTTGACACTTGGAGAGCTGGATGAATGTTAGCCTTGAGTCTAATGAATGAGATCTTAAATATGAAGACATATAAAGAAAAATAGCCCATTTCATCCCCCAAATAGCCTTGTGAGGGAGATCTCCTTCCTCCCCTTCTCACCTCCAGTAGCATGGAGCTCGGCGGCCTTGGGAGCCTGTCCTGGCAGTGGCAGGACTGGCCACCAGCATCACCTTCCCGGCTCCACTTGACTGGGGGGCGATGGCACGATGTGATGTCCTTAAATTAGAACCTGACTTGGGATAAGATCAATGATTCCGACTCTATTTAAAAGTTTTTGCTATCTCATCATGGTCCAGGAGGGTTTTATGTATGGAAAGGCCTGAGGTCATCTATAGCTTGGGGGAAATAGGACCTAGAAGTCTATTTTAAAAAAGGGAGCCTTGCAGATGAAAGAGGAAGATACCTGAGTTATCGCAAGACCCACTCACCTTACCTGAGAGAGAGTGAAAATCATCTCGGCAGACAAGACTCCATTTTTCTTCCCTCGTAAATAAAATAAGCAAGTGTGAGGGCTCTGACCTCATGCTTTACTGAACACAACAGGCTCTAACTGGCGCCACAGGGACTCATCTGAGAGTCACTCTCCGTAGCACTTAGCGGTCCCATGTTAAGTGGGTCATACTGTTACCAAAAGTGGGGTCTGGCTGCTCGCCCCTCAAAAGCCAATAAAGAGGCAAGTTGGTGGAAAAGAAAGTTTGCTTTATTTCAGCTGACGGCAACCGGGGGTTGGCGGGGGGAGGGCGGACTCCTGTCCAAAAGCTGACTCACCGCCCCCCTCCACAATCAGGGGGCAAGAGCTCTTATAGGTGGAGGAAGGGGGCTACATGCAGAATCAGCACAGTCAGCTCCGACAGGCATCTTGAAATTGGTCACATGGTGGTCTGATCAGCGTCATCTTGACTGTTTTACTACAGTTAATCTTCAGTTCCAGGGCTGGTTTGTTCCCATTTCTTTGAGTCCAGTTCTTGGAATTGTGGCAATTTATGTCATGGCTACAGTCTGGTCATCATGTAGTTAACTTCTTCCACCTGGTGAGGGTTTTAGTATCTATAAGACAGCTCACAGGATATGGCTCAGAGTATTATTTATAGCCCTTGAATAGAAACTAAAGGGCCCTGACTATGCTTAATGACTAAACTATTATTATTTAGTCCTGTTGGGCAGTTTTCCTTTGTTTCTGCATTTTCTCACTTCTCTGATTAAACTTATTCTTTGGCTAAAGTTTTTCCACAGACAAAAGGCAGGTGGAGAACATAGTGCTGGGTCAAGGACCATAGGGTCCTTCTCCATTTCAATACATGATTTTTTAAAACATGCCTTTTTGTTTGAATAGCTCCTGAGAAAGAAATGCAGGGCTTCCCTGGTGGCGCAGTGGTTGGGAGTCCACCTGCCGATGCAGGGGACATGGGTTCGTGCCCCGGTCCGGGAAGATCCCACATGCCGCGGAGTGGCTGGGCCCGTGAGCCATGGCCGCTGAGCCTGCGCGTCCAGAGCCTGTGCTCTGCAACGGGAGAGGCCACAACAGTGAGAGGCCCGCGTACCACAAAAAAAAAAAAAAAAAGAAAGAAATGCAAATGGCAGGGCTCTTTGCAACAGCGATGGTATGTGAGAAGCCCCTTCCCACGCTCCTGTGTTTCTCCAGTAGGTATTTATTGAACAACTACTATGTGCCAGGCATGCTCTCTGCCCTCAGGCAGCAAGAAGTCTAAACTGTAATGGGAAATGCTGAGACCTTGGCTCGGTGCTAGGACCAGGTACCCAGGAGCATCTTTGAGGACCACTGGAGGCTGATGGAAGAGGTCAGATCCCCTGGGTCTGGTGGCTTCATGGTCCCTCCTTGGTCACTGAGGCACCTGTGACCAGGCTTCATGGATCAGAACTCAGGTTCTGGGGTCTGAGACCTGGCGTTCAGTTGGGGCTCTGTGACCAAATTGGGGCCCTGATGAGTCATTTAACCTCTCTATGCTGTGGTGACTATTTCTGTAAACTGGGCATCCTCATGGGCTCCATCTCGGTGGACAGCTGTGAAGATGCAAAGAGATAGTCTATGTGATGAACTTTTCACGGTGTCTGGTAGTAAAAACTGCTCTTTCCTGTGGAATGCTAGTGTGTGGATTCCTAGGCCGAACACTTTATACATCTATTAAATCATTTAAACCCCCCCACAATGACCAATGTATAGACATAAGCATTATCCTCATTTTACAGATGAGAAAACTGAGGCATGAGCAGTTAGGTCACTTTCCCAAGGCCACAGAGAGTGGGAGAGAGGCAGCATTCAAATCCAGACAGCCTGCTCAGGATCTGTGCCCAGGCTGCAGGTCACTGCTCATAAGTGTTCACGATAGTTATTACGTCGTTGGCAGATCAGACGTATTCATTCATTGTTATAAATGCTTAGATAAAGCACTTGGTGCAGCCATCCATAGAAGCAAGGCATTGTGGCTATTTGTATTATTATTTGGGTGGGTCACATGGCATAATATGGCTGAAACAGTCTACTTAAAATGATCAACGACCCACATACCCACTCGTACTTTTCTTGGTAGAAGATGGGCAATAATTACTCCTAAATACAACATCTCTCCCTATGACTGCCTAACATTTCTCGGAAACCTCTAAACACTCACTGGGAAGAGCCAAGTTCACGTACTCCGCTGTTGGCTAAGCTCAGGGCCTCGGGAGTAAACTGTTGCCCGAGCTCCACTCTAAACATTCCCGCTGTTCTTCCTCCCCGGTCCAGACACCATCAGCACCCCAAGCTGGGGCTCACCCACCCTGGGGTCAGTAGCATCAGTTTTTCTCCAGAGATGGAGCCCAGATCACAGCTACCAAAGTGATCACTGTTAGGAAAGATTGAATTTAAGATGCTGTGGATCACAGGCTGTACTGGGCTTCTCAGTAATACTGGGAATCCATTCAATGTACTCACAGACTGCATGATTCCAGAAATACTGAATTGTAGATTCGGGGAAATAGGGGGTGTCCATCTCAGTTCAAAGGCTCTTGGTTGTTCTCAGAGCCAGGTCCAATGCCATGGAATAGCAGCAAAGCCACCCATGACCCAGCCTCCACCCAAGCTCCCATGTCTCCAGCATCCCCTGGTCCTACATTTCCTCTACAGTTGTTGTTCCCAATGATCCTGGGTGGATCATGCCTCGGCACATCCGTACTTGCTGTTCCTATTCCAAGAGTACCCTTCCAGCTCCCCTCCTCCTTCCACCCAGTGGCAGCTCCAAGGCTGCCACCTCTGGGAGGGGCCTCTCTAATTTGATGCTGTGGGAAAAGCTTGGGCTTGATTCCCACCTGTGCAGTTGCTGGCTGGAGGCCTCGGCACAGATATTACATTGTCTCCACATCTCTCCCGTGCAAATAGCACCAGCTGCTGGAAGGTCAAAAGACACAATCATGTGATGAGCTCACACCATGCCTGGCACATAGTAGGAGCTTAATTGGGTTGGTCCCCTTGTCTTTTTCCCCCAGCTTTCTGGTTTTGCTCTTACTGAGACAGTAGCCAAACTCTAAGAGAAAACAAAATAAACACACACACACAAAAAAGATGTAGTGAAAATTCTACTTATATGTATGTCATTTTTTTATTCCATGATTCTTTTTAAAAATTAAGATATAACTCACATACCATAAAATTCATCATTTAAAAGTGGTTTTTAGTATATTTGCAAAGTTGTGCAACCATCACTCCTTTCTAATTCCAGAATATTTTCATTACCCCTGTTGATGAAAAATTAATCAGTCGATCTAAGAAAGAAATGGAAAATTTTATTCGAGCCAAATTTGAGGATTATAACCCAGGAAGAGCACCTCAGAAAGCTCCAAGAACTGTTGCACCTGTTAGAAATGAAGGCAGAGTTATATAAGTTTTTTGAGACAGAGGGGTGTACATTAAATGACGTATTATTGACCATTTACACAATCCAGATCCAAGTGTCATCGTGGCCCCTTCCAAGGTCAAGAAGGAATGTTATCTTTAAGGAGCTGTCTTGTTGATGCAAGGAGACTGTTCCTCTTTATGGCTGAGCAGGTATTGCTGCTGATGGGGGAGGTTTGGTGGATGCATAATGCAGATACACGGTGCACAGTAGGGGGCAGAGGAGCCAAAGGGCAGGGACAATTTTTTATTTAAAATTTTTCTTGTCTTGCCATAAAATATGAATTTTATTTCACACCCCAAAAGGTAACCCCACACCCGTCAGCATTCCCTCTCCGCTCCCAGCCCCTCAGGGCCACTTGCCTGATATGCAGCAAAGCCAGTGTACTGCACCGGGTTGTGGTGAAGGAAAGTACAGCATTTATTGCAGGGCGCCAAGCAAGGACAACAGGCACTTCCTGCTCAAAAGACCCGAACTCCCAGATGGCTTTCAGGGAAGGGTTTTTAAAGACATTGTGAGGGAGGGGGTCGCAGGGTGCCCGATCAGCTTGTATGCAATGCTCTGATTGGCTGATGGTGAGGCAACAGGATGATGGTTCAGGAATCTAGATGTCGGTCTTCTGGCTCCAACCAGCCTGGGGGTCTATAAGTTGATGGTCACTCTGGGGTCTGCCTGCTGATGGTCAGCAGTTTCCATCTAGTGGTGAAACCGTGTACCTCAGATTGGGACTTGAACCCACGGTCTTTTAATTGAGATCACGCACCTGGTCTCAGGACTTAATGAAGTTCAGGTTCTTGATGTTTCATTGCAGACAGAATTCAGTGAGAGACAAAGTGATCTGTAAGAAGTGGATTTATTTAGAGAGAAGCACACTCCACAGACAGAATGTGGACCATCTCAAAAGGCGAGAAGCCTCAAAATATGGCTTGGTTAGTTTTTATGGACTGGGTAATTTCATAGGCTAATGAGTGGGAGGATTATTCCAACTATTTTAGGGGAAGGGGCGGGGCTTTCCAGGAACTGGGCCACCGCCCACTTTTTGGCCTTTTATGGTTAGCCTCAGAACTGTCATGGCGTCATGGGTGTGTCATTTAGCAAGCTAATGTATTACAATGAGTGTATAATGAGGCTTAAGGTACACCGGAAGTTGAATGTTCCGCCATCTTGGACCTAGTTGGTTCTAACCAGTTTTTGTCATATCCTATGGTGGCAGGAAACCACGCATCTTGTAAACAGTGGGGGTCCATGGGCAGACAAAGGAAAGCAGGAAGCTCCAGACTGACAGGAAACCACACCTTTGGGGTGATACGTGTCCTGGGGGCAGACAAAGAAAGATGAGGCAATTCGGGAATCTCTTGTGTCCAAATGTAACCTGTTGTTCGTTATGCTCTCATTACAATAAAATTAGCCTTGCAGATAAGTACCCATCATGCACCGACACCGTGACACTTCTGATCTAAGCTAAATAAGGACAAACACCCCTCCTCCCCTTGGGAAGATGGAGCTGGGATGAAAATCAAGGAATACAACCCCCAAACTTCTCCTTCCCCAGGGAATATTCTACGCCTTCATTTGTATACCCTGGCTTGTCAAAGAAGCCCAGGACAGCAGCTCACCTGTCTGCCCCTCTCTGAGAGCGTATTGTTGCTTAAATAAATTCTCACGTTACTTTCTTAACCTCCCTGCCTTGTCTCCGAATTCTTCTGCAACGAGACAAGAACCTTAAATTCACCGGGAACAAGGGCATCTGAACCTTCTCCCTGTGCGAAGCCTTTCTAGGTCTGGATGTGTCTTCTTTTCTCCTTGTACTTTCTTAGGAAATGAAACATTCAAGAATTCCACAGTGAGAACTTTGGGGTTTTTTCCTCTTTCTCCCCATCAGAACTGCTGTCTATTGATGTTCTCTCCTTTCAGAGACACGATGAGAGTTTATTTGTAAACCTGGGTTTTAAAAAAAAATCAGGAAGAATGCTGCCTTAATCAGCATAATAATATGGGCCCCCCCGTGCAGCATTTAAGCTACCTAATAGGCGAATGGTGCTGCTTGAAGGGACTCAAAATGCCTCTTGAATGGTGGGTGTTGCCTGCTTGCCTTTCACAGCCGGTGGGAAGTGACAAGTTCCCCCACCTCAGGGGCGAGCTGTGCCCAAAGGCCCCCCCTCACTTCCCTGGGGACGTGGAAAAGCTCCAGCCGCCCTTCACTGACAGGAGCAAGATGGGTCGGATATCCTGGGCCTCGGAGGCGTCTGGGTGGTACCACCCGCATGGTAGTAGTTTCCTCTGTGTACCTACTGGGTGCCAGGCCTCACAGTGAAGGCATCATCTGATCCCACTCTCACGCCTGCCTGAGGGGTGCCTGTGGCTGTCCCCATTCCCCAGGTGAGGAGAAGGGGATTCCAAGGGGCCGTGAGGATGTTTCCAAGGCCACACAGCCAGGAAACCGCTGAGCCGCTTCAGGCCAGACTTGATGCCCCAGGGGCCTCTGAGTTGGCCAGCTCTAGGCTTCCCCGAACTGCACCTTCTCGGAGTCACCCTTCAGGTAACCGCCTGTCAGGTGGCTCTGAGGATTCACCAACGCCCTGCATGGAGATACCAAACACGTGGGCCTGGTGCTAAACCGTTCCCAGAAGGGGGACCCTTTCCAGGGCCCGAAAGTGGACTCTTGTCTGATACTCGGAAATGAATTGTCCAAGGAGACACACGTGCTGACAAAGCAAAAGACTTTATTGGGAAGGGGCGCCCGGGCAGAGAGCAGCAGGGCAAGGGAGCCCAGGAGAACCGCTCTGCCACCTGTGTTGCAGTCTCAGGGTTTAGGGCAATGGGGTTGGTTTCCGGGTTGTCTCTGGCCAGTCATCATCTTGCTTGTGCCCATACTTGGTCTGACTCAGGGTCCTTCCTGGCGGAGTGCGCATCTCTCAGCCAAGATGGATTCCAGCGTGAGGGTTTCTGGAAGGTTGACAGGACTTATTATGGGCTGGCATCTCCTCCCTCCTTTTGGCCCCTCCCGAATTCGCCCATTTAGTTTTAGGACCTCCTGTGTGAGACAACTCATGCAAGCGGTCATTATCATGCTTGGCCAAGGTGGGCGGTTTCAGTCAATGGTTCCCTAACAAAACCAGTGTCCAATCGCTCCCCAGCCTTAGTTCCTGGGGCTCACACTGTGCAGAGGGACCCTGTGCAGACAACAGAAGCTGCCTGGCCCAGGGGCCTAGCCCCCAAATAATGACTGAAATCCTCATCATTCACCAGCCCCCTCTTCTCCCTTCAGGAGAGCACCTGGCCGTACCTGTTTGGGGTGATTGCTGTCCCCGTCTTGGTCCAGCTGGTGAGCCTGCACTTTCTCCCTGAGAGCCCACGCTACCTGATCTTTGAGAAGCACGACCAGGCTGGAGCTGAGAAAGGTAGGGGCCGCTTTGTCTGGTCATTGTGGCTCTGGCCTCTTCACAGGGGTCAGCGCTGCAGGGCATGCTGGGTGCCCTAGGACACCCTATCCCGTTTCATCTTCCCAACAGCCTGCTATGGGTGGCCCAGAGTGGGGACACAGATCAAAGTGTCAACTGAAAAAAATGCACAGCATGAGAGTTGTGAGTTAAGTTTTATTTGGGGCAAAATGAGGACTATAGCCTGGGAGACAGCATCTCAGATAGCTCTGAGAGACCGCCCGAAGAGGTGTGGGAGTGTCAGTATATGATTTCAGTGAAGGGGGTACGTACAGTCAAGCACACATTTTGGCAGAAGGCTGCTGCTGGTCACGAGCAGATGTCACCATTAATGATTTTAGTGCTTTTCTAGATATGAGGATATGCAAGAAATTTCAGCTTATAAAATCTTCTCCTGAAAATATCTCTCTGAAGCCCTGTTCTACCAGTTTTTCCCAGACCACAGAGCACCTCATTCCTGATCCTTGCCCAGAACTCCTTTCAGGGGCTGTTGAAGGTCAGCGACTGCAGTGGCTAGTGACTTAATCCTTGTAGAACCAGATAGCAAGTGACAATTTTACGGTTAGCAACAGGGAGCCTGGAAAAGCCAGGACAGAGTAGGATAAGGCCCAGGTCTGCTCACCTCTGCTCAGTGTCTCTCCGTGGTCACCTCTGGGGTTGTCCCAACCCCAGAGATGCTGCATATTTCTTAGTGGTTTAAGTCTATCCCGGCCCTCCCTCTGCTCCTCTCCTCCTCACTGATCAGATTTCCCATCTTAACATTCACATGCAAGGAAAGGGAACATACAAGCACAGAATGAGCCCTCACATCACACCAGCGTGGGGCCTCTGCAACAAGACCCACTGGACCATTCCCATTAGCCCTGCAAGGGAACAGAAATATACCCATTTTACAGGAGGGAAGCATGAGGCCCACGTGGGGCTTGGCAGTCATCTTGTGTAGCTTTCTGGGCCAGATTCAAAGTAGAGCTTTCAGAATCAGAGACATTTCTACAGCCCGGAAAAGGCAAAATCATTTTGCCTGGAGACAGACAATGTAGAATGAACAATAGCATACCCATTCTTTTAGTTTTATAAAACAAGACTTGGTCGGCAGCACCGAGGTTCAGCATGAGGGCTGGGAATAACTAGTGCTGCCTTCACATCCCAGCTCTGCAGTCTGACCTTGACCAATTCTTTTCACCGTTCTGATTCTCAGAATCCTCATCTGTAAAAAGGAAATGATACAAGCCTCCCCCATGGGCTTGTTGTAAGGATTAATTAGATGATATCTATATCTATATGGTCCACAGTATTACCTGCTGTCATTATTACTGAGGACTCTGTCCAGGTTCTTATTATCCATATCCTGTCCTCTAATCTAAATTTCCCAAATGTCCACATCCAAGAAAAAACTGAGAATTATATGTAGTCCTTAGTTCACTATAATTTGTGCCACATCTTTTAAAATCCAAACAACCTAAGTATTTTCTGAATTGACGTGTCATAATGAAATATTAATAATTGCCTACGTCTGTCCAGCAGTTTGTAGTTCAGATTTATTTCCTCATTTACGACATTTCTATAACATGAAATCAGAGAACATTATCATTACTTTCATTTTTTGGATGAAGAAACAGAGGCTTACTGGGGTGAAATGACTTGTCCAGGGCTGTGGTTATATCGTTTCTGGTTTCTAGAGGCCTTTAAAAATTGATGGAAAGGACAGATCTTTCTTCGGTAGACGCCCAAATACACAAAATTTGTGGAGCATGGTGGTGGGGATGGGACTTGAGCCCCCTCCCCCAGAAGCCCACAGGGGACCCTGGTTAATAACTCCTCCCCCATCTCACAGCCAGTAAGTGACAAAAGAAGGACTGGAACCCAGGGGTGATTTCCCTCCCACCACCCTCACGCACAGAGGGACACAAGTGGGTAGTGGTCTACGGGGCTTCCCATGGGGCCGTTGGGGAGGCAACCTATCCAAAAGTCAGGCTTCAGGGAAGAAGGCTGATGGTCAGATGGTTGGAGGCTCTGGAGTAAAATGAAGGCAGCTGAGAAGGAGCCAATGGGATCTGATTTCCAAAAGCAACTAGGTTATAGGTTGTTAGAAGACAGCAATTCCTCCAGCTTGATCTCCTGGCATGTGAGGATGCCCATCTGGCTCCACTGGGGAGGAAATCCTGGGAAACGCTCCAATTAAGTACAGTCAGAATGGGCAGTGCATCCAAATGCCAGACAGCACAGAAGGTTTAAAAGATTTATTTCATAGCACAACAGGGAGTGAGAGAGAAGGCCAGTTGTAAAAAATGATAAATATTACATGTACGCTTTATAAAAAGAACAAAGATGTTGGCCTTAGGTTGAAATAGAACATTGAAACCTGCATCTATACTAATAAAAGTGCTAAGTGCACTCCAGGCATTCAGCAAACAATGGATATTTACTGTGCTGGGTGCTCTGCCAGGTGGTGGGGAGAGGAGAGTATAAGGTGGTCTTCCAGCCTTCCAGGAGGTGAAGGGGGCATCTAGTTACGGGAGACAGACACACTCCTCAATGCTCATCTGCATTGAGAACGTTTCATTCTAAGCACTTCACATTTGTTAGATTGTTAAACCCTCACAACAACCATGGAAAGTAGATCGCATTATTATTTCCATTTTAAGACAAAAACAAAACAAAACTGAGGACAAGATAACCAAAGACACAAAGCTAGCAAATGGCAGTGCTGGGATTTGAACTCGAAAGTCTTGCTCCGGAACCTATGAGCATAAATAAAACACACTCTATTACCTACCACCTTGTTTGGCACCATGGGAGATACACCTTGCCCAGTCTGTTGGTAATTTGGTAGAAAGGACCCTGTAGCAGTTAGCTATTACCATAATAATGCTGCATAACAAACCACCTGGAACACACTGGCTGAAGACAATGGCAGTTACTCTGTTAATTTTGATAGGGCTTGCCCTTGCAACTCTTCTCGTCTCAGCAGAAGCTCTCTCACATATCTGGTGGTCAGCCAGCTGATCCAGGATGGCTCAGCTCTGTTCCATGTACCTCATCCTCCAGCAGGCTTAGCTCAGGCATATTCTCACAGCAAGCACAGAGGTCCCAGAGAGGAAGCGAAAAACACAAGCAGTTTTTCAAGCTTTGAGTCAGCTAAAATACTATTGGACAAAGTCACATGATCAAGCCCCAGAGTCAGAGAGGGAGGGGCTACACAGTTACAGCGCAAAGGACATACATGTAGAGAAGCAATGAATGGAGGCCATCAATGCATACAGTCCATACCACACTCCCCTTTCCAGCTTTTCCATCCTCCCCACCCCCAGTTCAGAGTGGCAAGGGGTTAAGTTCCAGCCCTGAGTCTGATTTCATTGTGCCCTCTTGCCAGTTGAGGAGAAGTCCCCAGCACCTAAAAATGGGGGAAAGAGCCCAAACTTCCACTGTGAGAAACGGTGTTTATTTAATTGAATAGAAATGAAATATGAGCATAGGGAATGTGATAGGGCAACGCTTCAGACACTGGAGTCAGGGAATAGGGAATGTGATAGGGCAACGCTTCAGACACTGGAGTCAGGGAAGTCGCATCTATCGGGACCTTTTGGGTTATAGGAGACAGAAACTCAAAACAGCATAAGCAGGCTTCCCTGGTGGCGCTGTGGTTAAGAATCTGCCTGCCAATGCAGCGGACACGGGTTTGAGCCCTGGTCCAGGAAGATCCCACATGCCGCGGAGCAACTAAGCCGGTGCGCTGCAACTACTGAGCCTGCGCTCTAGAGCCCTTGAGCCACAACTGCTGAGCCCACGTGCCACAGCTACTGAAGCCCATATGCCTAGAGCCCGTGCTCTGCAACAAGAGAAGCCACTGCAATGAGAAGCCCGTGGACCGCAAAGAAGAGTAGGCCCCGCTGAACGCAACTAGAGAAAGCCCTTGTGCAGCAACGAAGACCCAACACAGCCAAAAATAAATAAATAAATAAATGATTTTTTAAAATACTACTAAAAAAAAACAGCATAAGCAAGAGGGCAACTTTTAACACATGTCCCTAGGAGTGGGATTTGAGGGCACCAGTAATTACCACTCTTCTTTCTGGCTCAAGTTTGACACCAATATAGAGATGGATGCAGAAGTGGAGGAGATGCAATAAAAATGTCACTTTTAGTTTGGATAAAGAAAGGCCACTTGGCAAATTGGCTTTTGGTCTGATGGCCAGGAGAGCCTCATAAGACGGTACTCATGGGCTCCCAACAGGGCCCACCCCTGAAAAATGCAGAACACGGAAGAAAAGACTGTGTTCTCCTCCAACCAGACAGATCTCAAAATTAAAGGGAGGAACTAAGCTGTGTGGGCCATTTCTCTCCCCAACTTACCAATGAGCTAAGTCCCTTCTCGTTTCCTGGGGACCAGTGAGTGAGGGATGGGCAGAGAGGGCGGAAAGCATGGTACCTTAATGAAATGCCCCTCCAGGAGGAAAGTAATATCACAAGTGAGCCATATGTGTTCTGCCTTATAATAGGGATAGAGAAGGCTGGATTTCCTTAAGCATGGTGGGATCCAGGAGGTTAAACTAAGTCACCAAGGTACTGTCCCTCTCTCAACAACTCCTAGACATTCTTAGGATTTCATTGGCCTCATTCTTAGACGGGTTTTCTCCATTTGGCGTCAAGACAGTCTTGAGGAGTTCCAACTTTTGAACACTGTTTTAGAAGGAGAGAGATTCCCTTTCACATAGCACACATCTCAATCCCTGAAGGAAATAATTCTAATTGGCCCTTCCTGGGTCACATGGCTATGCTTGAACCAATCACTGCCCCAAGAGTTAGAATTCCCTGATGGGAATTCCCAGAATTGACCAGTCTAGGTTACTATCCAGTCTGGTGATTGGGGGATGGAGGGCTGCAAGGTTTGATTGACATCTCTAGTAGAATTATAGAGAGTACAGGAGGATGGCTTCAAGAAAGATACAGGTAAGAGAAAAAAGTAATATATGCTCATCACCGTGAAGGAACGATACCTCTGGATGCTCCTTCCCGGTAATGCTTTGTCATCCCAGCCCCCATGGTCTGTATTTTTGTCACCAGGCCCTGATCAGGCATATAGACTTGGCAGAGAGCTCAGACCTCAATCCCCAGATAAATAAAAAAGCAGTGCTTTTTATTGCTGTTGTTTTGTGGATGGGAGGGAGTGTGTTTCTATGGCATTTAGAAGCCAGTTACTGGCTAGACCTGAATAGAAAAAGAAGACTGTCCGTTATTGGCTGCGATTGGTTTTTTTTTTTTTTTTTTTTTTTTGGTACATGGGCCTCTCACTGTTGTGGCCTCTCCCGTTGCGGAGCACAGGCTCCGGACACGCAGGCTCAGCGGCCATGGCTCACGGGCCCAGCCACTCCGCGGCATGTGGGATCCTCCCGGACCAGGGCACGAACCCGTGTCCCCTGCATCGGCAGGCGGACTCCCAACCACTGCGCCACCAGGGAAGCCCTTGGTTTGGTTTTTTTGAGAGAAAGGTGTACATATCAGGATTAAGGTCAGCCACCTTATGATAGAAAACCCAAACGATAGTGTCTTAAACAAAATAGAAGTTTATTTCTCTCTCTCACATAAGAAAAGGTTGAAGGTAGGCAGACTAAGGCTGTTACAATTCTTCATGGTGTCAGGGACCTTGTTCCTTTCATCTCTCCATCTGCCTCGGGCCCTTCATCTCTAGATTCCCAGGTTGCCTCGTGGTCCAAAGTGGCTGCCATCATATCTGCTTTCCAGCCAAGAGGAGCAGGGCGAGAAGGAGGGATTACTTGCCCTTCTATTTTAATAAGTCTCCTTGAAGGCTCACACGCGTCTGCTAGGTCTCTTTGGTCAGAATGTGATCATGTTTCCGCTCTTAACTGCCAAGGAGGCTGGAAAATGTAGTCCTTTAGTGCACTGTTGTCACAGAAAGTCAGGCCCTGCTCCTCAGGAGGAGGGGAGAATGAGTAATAGCCTCTGGCCACCAGCAGGCTCTGCCACTGTCTGGAAAGAAAGCAACTCAAGTACCCATTGGCTGGGACCAGCCAGACTGAGGCGTTTCGTGCGCTCCGGAGGCTGACTCACGACTCCTTCGAGATGGCGCTGCTTAAACGGCCGTTTGATGCATATTTAGAGATGAGGCCGCATGAGCTCTGCACCCAGTGAGCCAAGTCAAAGCCCCGAATTTAGTGGGAGCTGCCTTCATTTGTCATTCCTGAACACCCCACAAGGACTGTCAGCCACATTCTGGTCTGCGTATCATTACATTTCCAGTGCTGCCTTTGCGCCTTAGGGGATGCCATCGTGCCCCTTGTCCATGGATGCTCTGGGCAACTGCCTCGGTGGCCTGAGCTGGATTAAGGGACTTCTCTGCAGTCCAGAGATGGCCAGAAACATTCAGGAGGCAAGGTCCCATGCCAGATGGACAGAAGTGAGCCCCAACAATGGCCCTTATGACAGACAGCTGACTTCATTCCCTTTTGTGCTAGGGGCTAAAGTACATTACCTTGGTCACAAGGAGTCTGGTTTTTATTAAGGCAAGAATAAAGTATATTCAAGTGGATTCATGCTAGAGGTGCATTGAAAATACAAGCTTTTTCCAAACCATTGCAACACCTGTCTTCAAAAAGAACAGAGATTCCTCAGGCTGGCCAAGTTGGAGGTCCAGGCCCTTGGACCTGCATGGACCCTCCATGGGGTAGCAGACCAAGAGCAGGTACAAACTAGAGGTCTCGGGTCTCTGCCCTAAAGGACGCACTGTGATGTGAGTCTCCTCCACCCCCCAATCTCCTTCCCACTCATGGCTCAAGAGGGCTGCCATCATAGCTGCCTCCACCTTCTCCAAGTTCCATCTAAGGAAGAAAAGACCCAGGGGCATGACCAAACCATTGACAAGCTGTCAAGCAGAAGAGAGAGCAGCCTTATTTCGGATGATAGATTGAGAACCAAATGGGAGAAGCCACAGCGAGGAAGGACTTGATTCACCATGAGACAGGAGGTGCAAGAATGGAATAGGCCACTTATGGAGGCAGGGAGTTCTCATTTCTGGAGGTGTCTGAGCACTAGGCAGGAATGGGAAGAGCCAGTGGAAGTAGGCAGAAGGTCCAGCTTAATCAAGACCCTCTAGGCCCACCAATGTCCTCTAGGCCTTGGTTTCCTGATTCCTAAGAAGGGAAACATCACAACTGTCCTGCCTCTGGGTAAGGTAGACAAGTTCAAGTACAGTGGTGTTTGTGGGAGGAGGGCTTTGCAAACTGTAAAGGATGGTGCACATCAAAAGGAGATTGTTTGCTTTTGCCATGTGAATTTCTGCATGACCTTGCATTTGAAGAAAGGGATTCTATGGATAAAGTGATCTGAAATCTTTTGCTCTGGGAATGGAGAATGTGTTTAATGTTGGGGGAAACCACCCACAACTTTCTAAAAAGTCAATCGTCATTTATACCTGAGCTTTTCCTGTCTTTTTCCATGACATTTCCATCATGTTTACAGGGGGGGACAATCATGTGGATTTATCTGTGAGGCTGCTTTTATCCACCCCCCCATGTTTGTGCCTTAAACATGTTTCCTTATTATTGTTTTTATATTATCATGGATGGGCAGAAGAATAATGGCCTCCAAGTATGTCCACATCCTAATTTTCAGAACCTGTGAATGTCACCTTGCATGGCATGAGGGACTTTGTGGATGTGATTAATTTAAGGGTCTTGAGGTAGGGAAAATTATCCTAGATTATCTGGACGAACCCAATGTAATCACAAGTCTTCTTATAAGTGAAAGAGGGAGGAGGAGAGTCAGGGTCAGAGAAGGAGCTGTGAGAACAGAAGCAGGTGTTAAGAGTCAGAGACAGGTTGAAGATACTGTGCTGCTGGCTTTGAAGGTGGAGGAAGGGGCCAGGAGCCGAGGAAATGCAGGAAGCATCTAGCAGCTGGAAAAGGCCAGGGAACAGACCATCCTCTAGAGCCCCCAGGAGGAGCAGAGCCCTGATGACACCTGAATTTGGCCCAGTGAGACCCATTTTGGACCGCTGACCTCCAGAACTGTCAAATAAGTTTGTACTGATTTAAGCCTAGTGGTGATTTATTTGTGGTGATTTAATAGAGCAGCACAGGAAATTCAGACATCACGTTAAGCAAGGAAAATCAGTTCCGGTTGAACTATGACTTTACCTTCATTTTAAATGTAGTTTAAACATTTTTTTACTTGAATTCTCAAAATTTGGGGGCATTCTGATTTTCATTTATAACAAATAACTGAGTGAAAGGGCTGTGTGCATGAAGCTTTTTTTTTTTTTTTTTTTTTCTTTTGCGGTACGCGGGCCTCTCACCGCTGTGGCCTCTCCCGTTGCGGAGCACAGGCTCCGGAGGCGCAGGCTCAGCGGCCATGGCTCACGGGCCCAGCCGCTCCGCGGCATGTGGGATCTTCCCGGACCGGGGCACGAAGCCGTGTCCCCTGCATCGGCAGGCGGACTCCCAACCACTGTGCCACCAGGGAAGCCCTGCCTGAAGCTTTTAAAGCTTTTTCTTTCCCATGCACCACTTTCTTGCTATAATTTATCGAGCGCTTGCTCCAAGTCCAGTGCCTTGCTTTCATTGTCTCCAGTATCACAAGTCTCCAGAAACTCAGAGACTGCAGAGAGGAAACCCACACTCAGAAGCTGAGCCCCTTGCCTGCAGTCCCACGGCCAGTAGAGACAGAAATGAGGTTCAAACTCAGTTTGCCTCACTCCAGTCCCGAATTCACTAGAGGGCAGTATGATGCCTTTGGTGTATGTTTAAGTGGATTGCTAATTGTAAGACACAGCATGTATATAGAGACAAATAAAATAAGCAAAAAATAATTGATCCATTGGTCGCTAGGTTTAAGGGCCAGAAAAATGTCCACTGCCATATTGTGATTTTCTATATTTGAGCCAGGGTTGAACTCCAGATATGCGCTGATTGCATCAGAGAACAGTTAAGTCAGTCATTGCACATCTGTATTCGAAACTAAAAATCCTATCCCCAGGCCAACTTGATTCACTTATGTAACAAACAGTTATAAGATGATTGTAGCATGGTGAAAGCATGCTTAGTACATAATACTCAGTGGGGAAAAAATAGAACATAAAATAAATCCATGTGATCACAAAAGTGTGGAAAGAATAGAGATAAGTAGGACGGGAAGGGAAGAAGGCTGGCCTGGATAGAGATTTCTGCTGTGCTCTCTGCTGGGTGGGCTCTTGATAAGGGAGGATGTGCAAGGTGAGCTGGTCCTCTTGAAGCTTCCTGCCCCCCAAATGCATCCACCAAAACCCAAGCCAAGTACCCAGGTGGTCACCCAAGGTACCAAGGTACCAACTGAAGGAAGCCCTGGGGTGGTCAGCCCCTCCCAGGCCCTGCTCTTGCCTAGAGGCTTACGGCCACACTGTGTCCACCTGGAGACACCAAAGAGAGAAGGGGGCTGTTTAGTGCCCTGGGCTCACACTTGCCAGCTAGAAAGGTGGCACCATCTCCTGGACCCAGCCGAGGGATGTGGCAGAAGGTTACACTCCATTAAAAATTATTACAAAATATTGGCTCTATTCCCTGTGTTGTACAGTACATCCCTGTAGCCTATCTTACACCTGATAGTTAGTACTCACCCTCTCCCACCCCTTTAACGCCCCTCCCCCACTGGTAACCACTAGCTTGTTGTCTATATCCGTGAATCTGCTTCTTTCTTGTTTTGTTCACTAGCCTGTTGTACTTTTTAGCTCCCACATGTAAGTGAGATCATACAGTATTTGTCTCTGTCTGACTTATTTCACTTAGCATAGTACCCGCCAGGTCCAGCCGTGTTTCTGCAAATGGCAAAATTTCAGTCTTTTCTATGGCTGAGTAGTATTCCATTGTAGGTATATAGCACATCTTCCTTATCTATTCATCTGTCAATGGACACGTAGGTTGCTCCCATACCTTGACTATCGTAAATAATGCTGCTAGGAACATTGGGGTGCATGTGTCTTTTCGAATTAGGGTTTTTGTTTTTCTTCGGATATATACCCAGGAGTGGGATTGCTGGGTCATATGGTAGTTTTAGTTGTTTGAGAAACCTCCATATGATTTTCCACAATGGCTACGCCAATTTACATTCCCACCAACAGCGTACGAGGGTGCCCTTTTTTTCCACACCCTTGCCAACGTTTGTTATTTTCCACTCACTTTAAATTTAGAGAATCACAGAGGGTTCCAGCAAAGCAAAGGATGTTTTCTACACTGTGCCTGTGGTCGGTGCCATCCTTGTGCAGCCCCCGGGTCTGCTGGGGGTCCCCGTGCCCCTCAGTGCTGGGAGGAATTGCCCGTCCCCTCAATTCCACAGCATGAGGATGTTCAAAGGCTTCTTCAAATGTCTCTGAAGTCCTGAGCATTTCTGGGCTTCGAGCTGTCTTGGGCACCAGCATTCTTGCATGCTGCCCTGTCTTACAGCCTAATAACCCCAACTTGAACTTCACCACC
The DNA here is from genome assembly GCF_937001465.1 of Orcinus orca. NCBI lineage: Eukaryota > Metazoa > Chordata > Mammalia > Artiodactyla > Delphinidae > Orcinus > Orcinus orca. The sequence continues at coordinate 117,064,166 of NC_064562.1, forward strand.
TACTTTGGTTTCCTCAAACGGCATAGCAGCAGTCACGCCCACAGGATCACTGGAGGGTTTCCAGAGGAGCGCGCTACCCAAGGTGCCCGACTTCCTGCCTCTCACCAGCCTCTGTTTTCCCCTCTTATCTCTGCTCGTCCGCTCTGCCTGCTCAGAGGGCCCCTGAGCTCCAATTTCTTCTTCTTCTAGTGTGTGGAATAGCTTCCCTCCCTTCTGAAGCTGGAGCCAGCCGCCATGCAAACGTTCAGCAAACCCTCCTCCTCTAGGTACTTATCAAAATATTTTTCTCAGTGAAGACATTTCTTTCCTTGAAAGACATTCTGGTGCCAGCCGTTAAGTTTACACACTTTTCTTTCCTTCTTTATACCGGTAACATCACTGCTTCTATTTGATGCTCCCAGGTATGTGGAAGCCATGGTATGTGGGCTCCAAAGAAGGAGCCCAGCCTCTGGGGTTCCAGTCTCTGCTTCTCCACATGATAGCCCTGTGAGCCCAGGCAAGTTGCCCATAGTCTCAGATGAGGCTCAGTTTTCTTATCTGTGAAATGGGAATAGCACAAATGCCTATCTTCAGGGACCGGAAGGATGAGGAAATAAGATCATGGATGTGAGAATAATTTGCAGTGTGCAAAAACACTGTAGCAACATCGGCTGTGGTCATGATAATCATGTGGCCAAAATAGCCAGTCAACAAACACTTGTTTTTTATCAGGTAGGTCCTTGTCCAGGAAGGGAAGGAAACAACTGTCCATACAGGTCATGCGCATCCTGGACACAGCCGAGAACTTGGGGTCATGCAGAGAGGTCCTGGGCCTTGGAAGACCTTCCATGTCATCTTGTCATACCAGGCCTGTCTCAAAGGGCTGTGGAGAGGCCAGGAGATGGCCGCCTTGTTGAAGATGCTTGTCCTTCCTTCTTGCCCAGCTTATTCCTACTTATGCCAGGAGGCTCAGTGCAGCCCACTGAGGGGTTCCGAATTCAGTGTCTGGGCTGCCAACTGTCAGTTGGGGTCCTCTAAGAAGCAGACACCAGGTGGACCAGTGGTCGGGAACTTATTGGCATAAGTGCATGTGAAGGGAATGTGGAGGAAGCAGGGGAGGTGGAGAGATCAGAGACATGGGACCAGCCCAACCCCCGGTGGAGAAGAGAGGGACAGGGCTTGGGCAGAAGGGTCTAGGTGCTGCACAGGACAGGGAAGGTTCAGCAAGGCCCTGACACATCCTCCAGCCAAGGTCAGCCCCAGAGGAGCCCTGTGTGTGTCCCAGGAGCAAGGCTGCCTGGCAGCAAAGCTGCCTGGCTGTGTTCCGCCAGTGGCTGTGAGCTGACCCCCAAAGCCTGGCCTGGACACCCAGGATGAGGGATTACAGAGCCCAGGGGCTGTGGCCCTTGGTCAGGTCCAGCCCTGTAGTCGGGGGTCTGTGAGCATGTCCTCCTGCCGCCACTGTGTGGTAGGCCATGCACCTCTAGAACAGTGCACTCAGAGGAGGAGTGAGACAGAGTGACATCTTCCCTGGGGTCCCAAGGTGGTCAGGGTGGCTCCTGTACTAGTCAGGGCTCTCCAGAGAAACAGAGCCAATATGGGGTGTGTGTGTGTGTGTGTGTGTGTAGAGGGGGAGAGAGAGAGATTTAGTTTGAGAAATTGGCACGTGTGATTGTGGGCGCTGGAGACCCAGGGAAGACCTGATGCTGCATCTCGAGTCTGGAGGCCATCTGGTGGCAGTGTTCCCTCTTCCTCAGGGACCTTAGTCATTACTTCTTAAGGCCTTCACCTGATTGGGTGAGGCCCACCCACATTCCAGAGAACCATCTGCTTTACTCAAAGTCTACTGATGTAAATGTCACCCTCCGCTAAACTGGTGTTTGACCAAATACCTGCTTTCTGGGGCCCAGCCAAGTTGACACCCAACACTGAGCGTCTCAGCCCTACCCCGTCCCTCACTCCCCTCATCACCTCGCCCTGGTACTGGTGACACGGTGGAGTCACCTGCAGTGTATGTCACTCTCCGTGGCAGGGACCGCATCTCCTTGAGTGCTGAGCTCCACACCCCCTACCTTCCCCCTTCCCAGGCATCCAACATAGACTTCCGCTTGGCTGCGTGCCGAATAGATAAGAAAAAAAATCAAGGACTTGAATGCGTGGTCCAAACTGTTGAAGAGCATGCACCTGTGAAAGTCACTAAAAATAGTGAGTCTCACCAAATTCCTGGGCAGGGAGAAGGCAGCTTGGCCTCTCCTTCCCACAGCCGAGCAACTCACCCCAGAGGGGTTTGGGATTCACCGTCCCCCGCACCTGACCATCCATGGAGCAGGGGCTCAAATGCCAGGGCCCCGGACTCCCAGAGGGAGATTCTTGCCAGTTACCTGTCACCTCACGTCTCTCGGGGCCCTAATGCTGAGGGTTCTACAAGAATCACCCCATTTTCTAGGAGGGGGCAGCAGAAGACATTTACCCACTCTCGGGACTCAGAGATGAAGAATTCATGAATGTGCTTGGTGGGCACAGAACACATCCCCAAACAGATCCCCAGATATCCCAGAACTCGTTCTTCGTACACTGGCTATTTAATGAAATAGCAACAATGTCCTTTTAAATATTTTATGAGCCACGGAGCTCCCTGCCGGAAGCAGTGGAATAGAGACTTTCAAGTCCCAGACCTGGGCTCCGGGACTCATCAGCTTTGCCTGGGCGGTCTGCCAGGGAGATGCAGCTAGGAATGATCGGCCGTGTGACTCCTGGAACAGCAGGTGCATCCTCTGAACATCCTTGCTAATTACTTCTTGGGTATCAGTCTTGTCAAGCCCTTATAGACAGCAGGCACCAAGAGAGACCCCAGAATCCGCTGTTACACCCTTGCTGGCATCAGGAGCCCTGGTCCTGCTGTGCTGCTTCTCTGGGCTGTGGTTTCCCCACCTGTGTCATCAGGATGGACGAGTTAATTTCTATAGGCTGGTCCAGCTGCAGGCTCCGTGGTCAGGAGCTGGCACATTGGGGCAGGATCTCGGGTTGCGCCCAGGGTTCCTGGAAAACAGGCACCCAGGGTCTGCTACCACTCATGGGCTCACACTACAGGGTGGTCACAAATGCCATTGCTGGAGTGTCCTGCTCCCACCAAGGGGCAGTGAGATGGCACTAAATAAAATGGGCTCAAAATGTGCTAGTTTTCTATCATGTGCTAGTGTGGGAGGGAGAATAAGGATGCCCCCACCTCCAGAAGGTGTCCACATCCTACTTCCTAGAACCTATGAACAGGTTAAGTTACGTGGCAAAGGAATTAAGAATGCAGGTGGAATGAAGGTTGCTAGTCGACTGACTTGGAGATGCAGAGATTATCCTGGGTTATCCACGTGGGCCCAGTGTAATCACAAGGATGCTTCGAAGTGGAAAAGGAAGGCAGAAGAGAGAGAGCCTGCAGACAGCTGTATGGGAAGGTTTTGGCACAAGGTTGCCGGCTTTGAAGATGGAGGAAGGGGCCATGAGTCAAGGAAAGCAGGCAGCCTCAGCCAGAAAAGGCAAGGCTCCCCTAGAGCCTCCAGAAGGAACTCAGCCCTGACAACACCTTGCTTGCGGTCTAGTGAGACCCTTTTCAGATTCTGACCCCTAGAACTGTAAGATGATACTTTGCATTGTGTTAAGCCGCCAAGTTTTAAATTTGTGGTAATTTGTTCCAGCAGCCATGGGAAACTAACAGAGGTATGTATACTGCAGCCATTGCCTTAAGCCTCACCCAAAAAAAAGGCCTACAAAGTTTCTACTCCTTATTATACAGACGAGGAGACTAAGACTCAGAGAGATTCAGGGAGATGACGGCATGGTCTCTGAGCAGGTCGATACACTGGTCAGTGTCACCCTCAGGACACAGAAATAAATAGGAATAACATTTCAGACAGAGAGGCGTGGAATGCAGGACATGGTTGCCAAGGTGCTGGGGCAGAGGAGCAGACTGGGTCCCCCAGGGTAACCACTCAGGCTCGAGCCCCGAGTCCTCCCTCCTCGCTGAATCCACAGGCAGCCCATCTCCGCTGCAGAGCAGATGCTAGAGCTGCTGGCATGAATGTGGCGGGTGTCATCGCCAGTGGGGACGCAAGAGCCTCTGTCTCTGAGACTGAGCAGGAGCTGCCACCGCTCACGGTGCCAGAGGTTCAACCAGATGCAGAAGAAAGTCTTTTTCCTCCTACCTTCGGTGCACATCAGTGCCTCTTATGGGTGGACTCTAACAGGAGTGGGCTAGCACGGAGTCCTGGGAATGTGGTCTGCGGGCTTCTAGCCCCAGGGACCCAGGAGAGATTCTAAAAGGGTGATTTGGGACTGAGTCCCAGTGGGCAGGATCTGACTCAACTAGTAAATGGTGGGATGCTCCCGGCACTTGTCACCCTCGGGCCTTTGCACCTGCTGCTCTGCCTGGAAGGCTCTTCCCCCAGGTATCTGCCTGGCCCCACGCCCTCACTTCACTGAGTTCTCTGCTGCAGTGGCATCTCTTCAGAAACATCTTCCCAGTTACAGTAGCTCAAACAGCATCCTCCCCTCTTCACTATCACTCACACTGATTTAGTTTTCTTCTTTTACTGGAACTTACATAGTTCTATGTTTACTTGTTTAGACTCTGTCTCCTCCACTCCAGTGAAAGCTCCCTGAGGGCAGAGACTTTTCCTGTTTTATTCTTTGCAGAGAACACCAGCACTTAGAGCAGAGCCTGGCACGTAGTAAGTGCTCATTAAACAGTTGTTGAAAGAATGAACGAAACCAGAGTACAGAGTATACCTCACAGCACAGTGTGTCCTCTGGTCTCCAGAGCACGCTGCTTCTCGAAGCTCTGTGCTTCACACTTGGAGTTGTTCATGGCAATTGGACAGGAGGCTGACTTGCCCTGGGAACATGGAAGAGAAGAAGGCTAAGAGGGGGAGACAGGCGTGAGGGACCTGTAGGATGCAGACCAGCCATTTTTAGCAGGGAGATATTTCAGAGAATTTGGACTTTCTGATGTTTTTGCCTTGATAGTTTCTACCTCTGCCCTGGGGAGGTCTTCCTCAGGGTAGACGTTTTGCAGGTTAAAGCAAAGCATATGTATATATACGAAGTCACCCCGTTTCGAGACTCCTTGCTGTCACTCGCGGTGGCAGGGAAGGCTGTGCAGGCAGGGATGTCTGAACTTGTGCCGAGAGGGAAGGAACCGGACGTGGAATATCGTGGAAGTGTTCGGGATAGGCTCCAGTTCAAAGTGATTGTTGTCAGACGTGGAGACTGATGCACGACCTGAAGGCTGTCCTTCCCTGAGGTCAAATCTCAAGCACTTGAGATCAGGGCTCACAGAGAGCTAGCTTTTGGTGTATTGTAGGTGCTCAATAAACGTGTGTTGAATAAATGAACAAATACACGAGCCCTGCTTAAAACACAGGTGCACAGGTGGAAGGCGTCCTAACTCTGTGCGGTGGCCCGAGAGAAGGGAGGAGGGGGCCTGTCACGTGCTAAGGACCTGCGGCACCTGGGCCCATCCCAGTGGCTCGCCCGTTACACCGTTCCTCAACTAAGAGATCTGCGTTCTCACCCCCACTTTACAGGTGAGAACATAGAGGCTCAGGGAGGTTGGTACAACCTGCTAAGGGTCACTCAGTTGGTAAGTGGTGGGGCTGGTTCTTGCCTGACTCTTTGTTTATAAAACCACAGAATCTGGGTCATACATTGTTGACCAAAAAGCATGAGGACAAAGTTTGGCTCGAATGGAACGCGTCTGGAGGAGAGTAGCTGAGCGCAGCTTAGACCTTCCTCCAGCCTCAGGAAATAGAAAGAAGCCAAAGCTGACGCACCACCTTCAGTTTGCAGACTGAGACCCAGAGGGGTGAGCGCCTTGCCTGAGGCCCCAGGCAAGTCAGTGGCTGAGCAGCGTCCGGGCCCTTTCTCCCGGCCCCACGTCCACTGTGCTCTCATCGCCCGCTCCCATCCCCAAAGGCGCAGGAGATGAGCTTCGGGCCAAGTTCAGGGGAGGACCAGCCTGCATTTGACGGTGGCCCCAGGGGTTCTAACCTGCTAGACAACCATGATCACCCTGCCACTAGCTTTTTGCTCCCATATCAGTGGTTTATTGGAGCAAGAGTGGCCATAACTTTTACAATCCCTTGTATTTGGCATATGGGAGAGTAAGTACCACAAAGCTGTGAGGGAACCTGGACACATGGTCCTTATCGTAGGGATGAAGAAGCTGGAGGTTAAAGGGCAAGTGGCCTTGCCACACCACACCCTAGAGGCTTCTTTTTTTCTCTTTTTATTATGTGTTAGCCACTCCATCTTCCACTTTATAGGAGTCAAGGAAAAAATTGAGGCAGCTTATAAGCAAGTGAGCACGTGTGTGTGTGTGTGTTACAGATGAAACTCAGGGCCCTGGAAGGAGAAGGAAGAACCCCTACCAGGTTGCACAGAGCTATGGTGAGGTAGCACACCATGGAGGTTAAGAGCTCAGATTTTCTGAGCCAAGCTGCTGGGGTTCATACTCCTTCATTGCCATTTCCTGGTTATGTGCAGCCTTTATCTTGGAGCCTTTCTCTGTGGCACTAACCTCACTGGATTGTTTTGAACCTTGAAATGATTTGGTTCACACAAAAGGCTTAGAACAGTGCCTGGAAATCGCCTACATCGTGGGAAGAATTTCTGTTGTTTTTCTAGGAGGAGGAACCAAATTAGTCTCTGAGCGTCCTGGCAGCCAGGGCAAGAAAGGCACTGGGGTATCCACAGGCTCTCTCTTTAGGAGAAGCAGATCTGTCTCTCAGGAGAGAGAGACTTTACTTACACACGACTCGAAAAACCGTTTATTACAAGGGACTCTCCAGAGGCGAGTCTTGGGACTCATAATAGAGCCTTGAACTAAAGTTAAAGCAATTGAAAATGATATTTTTCTGTGCTTTTTTTTTTATACAGACCCTCTGTAGGAGCTGAAGGTACAAGTCTGAAGTGCAGCTTAGAGAAGGCCATTGTAATAGAGTCTGCCTTGTGAGTAAACTAGGTCACCACTCATTCGATGCCCCCTTATTTATGGAGATTTTACTGTGTATCAGGTACAGTGCTAAGCCTGAAGGATAAAATATGGAGCAAAACCAGACAGGACCCCTGGTCCTGAAGCAAGCAGTCAGTGAGAGCCCGACAGGAGCCAGGCAAACCTCAGGACTAGGGTGAGATTGCCCCAGGCCAGGAGCTACAAAGGGAGGAGTGTGGAGCTCCTTTGGGATGATTAGAGGGAGATCAGGGAGAGATTCCTAGAAGAGGTGGCAATTGAGCTGGGGTGAAAAGATGTGTTGACATTAACTAGGTGAAGGGAGACAGGGCAGGAATCCATCCACAGTCAGAGGGTTGATCATAAACGAGTGAATACCTGTGGCTGGGTGAGACAGACACTGACCTGGGAGGAAGCCCATTTTTGTTGTCATTTTCTTTCTTGTTTGTTTGTTTTTAACAAGTATTTCCACTATTTCTACCTCCAAAAGCTACTTCTAATAGCTATTGTTCACCAGGGATAATTCACCTATTATACACCATGTCAGTTGATTCTTACAAGTACCTTCAGACACACAGAGCAGCCTTCCATGAATGTTGGCTAGTCTTGTTGGTGTTGATATTAACTCCAGTTCCTTACAGAAGGCAACTGACGTTTTAGCTGCCAAGTGACTTTCCAGGTTATATAGGGAGGGAATCTGCTGTAGCCCAGCTCTCTCTCACTCCAATGTGAGCCTTTGGTCCCACTGCCATTTTGCCCATTTCAAAGCCACAGCTTGTTTCGACCAGTTGATCCTATATGCATGGGTTTATTTCTAGGCTCTTTGTTCTATTCCATTGGTCTGTATGTCTGTCTTTATGCCAGTACCATACTATTTAGATTACTATAGCTTTTTAGTTTGATATAATCCCACTTGTCTAATTTTGCTTTTGGTGTCATATCCAAAAAAATCCTTGCCAAAACCAATGTTATGTAGTTTTTCCCCTCCATTTTCTTTTAGGAGTATTTACAGTTCCAGGTCTTATGTTTATATCTTTATTCCATTTTGAGTGAAGATCGGTTGGCCATATATGCAGCGGTTTATTTCTGGGCTCTTTATTCTGTTTCATTAGTCTATTGTCTGTCTTTGTGTCAGTACAATACTGTTTTAATTACTTTAGCTTTGTAATATATTTTGAAATCAGGAAGTGTGATGCCTCCAGTTTTGTTTTTTTCCTCAGGATTGTTTTGGCTATTCTTGGTCTTTGGTGGTTACATATGAATTATAGGATTATTTTTTTCTATCTCTGTAAAATATGCCAATGGGATTTTGATAGGGATTTCATTGAATCTGTAGATCCCTTTGGGTAGTATGGACATTTTAACAACATCAAGTCTTCTAATCCATGATCATGGAATATCTTTCCATTCATTTGTGTCTTTCATCAATGTTTTTTCAGTGTAAAAGCCTTTCACCTCCTTTGTTAAGTTTATTCCTAAGTATTTTACTCTTTTTGATACTTGCAAATAGGATTGTTTTCCTAATTTCCTTTTTAAGTAGTTCATTGTCAGGGTGTCGAAGCACAGCTGATTGTTGTATGTTGATTTTGTATCCTGCAACTTTACTGAATCGACTTTTTAGTTCTAACAGTTTTTGGTGAAGTCTTTAGGATTTTCTATATATAAGGTCATGTTGTCTGCAAACAAGGACAATTTTACTTCTTCCTTTCTGATTTCAATGACTTGTATTTCTTTTTCTCACTTAGCTGCTCTGGTGAGGACTTCTGAATAGAAGTGGTTGAGAGTCACATCCTTTCCTTCTTCCAATTCTTAGAGGGAAAGCTTTCAGTTTTTCACCATTGAGTATGATGTTAGCTATGGGCTAAAGTATCTTCAACAAATAGTGTTGGGAAAACTGGATCACTCTATGCAAAAGAATGTTAGACCCTTACTGTACACCATACACAAAAATCAACTCCAGACGAAGCAAACACTTAAACGTAAGGCCTGAAAATATAAAACTCCTAGAAGAAAACGGGGGGAAATTTTCACAACGTTGGTCTTGATAATGATTTTCTTGAATTTGACACCAAAAACACAGGAAACAAAAGCAAAAATAGACAAGTGGAACTATATTAAACTAAAAAGCTTCCTCAATGCAAAGGTAATAATCAAGAGAGTGAAAGGCAGCCTACATGAATGAGAGAAAAGATTAGCAAACCATATATCTGATAAGGGGTTAATCTCCAAAATAAATAAGGAACTTCTACATCTCGATAGCAAAAACAAACAAACCAAGAAAATGAGTAATCTGATTTTTCAAAGGGGAAAAGGACATGAATAGATATTTCTCCAAAGAAGACATGCAAATGGTGTATGTATATATATGTAGTTCAATGTCACTAATCATCAGGAAAATGCAGATCAGAACCACAATGAGACATCACCTTACACCTGTCAGGATGGCTATTAACAAAAGACAACAAGTATTGGTGAGGAAGTGGAGAAATTGGAAACCTTGCACCCTCGCACACGGTTGGTTGGCATGCAAAATGGGGCAGTTGTTGCAGAAGACAGTTTGGAGGTTGCTCAAAAAATGAAAACTAGAACTACCGTATGATCCAGCAATTCCACTTCTGGAATTTCATCCAAAAGAATCGAAATCAAGATCTCAAAGGGGTATTAGCACTCCTATTCTTATTAGCACCACAGCACTGTTTACAATAACCGAGACATGGAAACAACCTAAATGTTCATTGTTGGATGGATGGGTCAGGAAAATGTGGTGTATACATACAATGGAATATTATTCAGTGTTACAAAAGAAGGAAATCCTATAATATGTGACAACATGGATGAACCTGGAGGACATTAGGCTAAGAGAAATCGGCCAGTCACAGAAGGACAGATACTGCATGATCTCACTTACATGAGGGATCTAAAGGAGTCAAATTCATAGAATCCAACTGTGGAATAGTGATTGCCGGGGACTGGGGTGCCGGGAAGGGGGGTGGGAAGTTGCTATCAATGAGCACAAAGTTTCAGTTATGCAAGATGAGCAAGCTTGGGTGATACCAGGAGGCCTGCTGTCTGTGACCACCTCCCATCAACACCATCCTCTGAGCTAGGCTTGCATCACCCCTGTGGGCAGAGGCAGTGCAGCAGTGGAAACGCCAGCTCTCCAGTGTGACACAGGCACATCACGTCATCCCACTGAGCCTTGGTTTCTCCATCTGTTAAATGGCAGGGGTTTTCTGAGGCTCCTGCAGACCCCGCATCCATCACTGTTCGCCTGGAGTGGCAGTGAGTTGCATTCTGGCTCCCACTTGAGAGAACTCCTTCGAGCAGAAACCGTGCCTTTTTCTTTCCTTAGCGCAGTAGACCTCTGCACCCGCTGCATATCACAAGCTCTCAGAAGCTGCAGGTTAATTGAAATGAACTGAATTTGCTTCCGGTAGCTTCTCAGCTCCGCAGTTTCTTTTATTCATCCTTTGAGGTGTGCGGAAAGAAAGGTCAGACAGATGCAGGTTGGAACGTTGACTGTCTCCCTTTCGACCTGGGATCTCCGGCGTATTTCCTAATTTCCTGAGGCTCAGGGGACCAAACCACACTAGGAATCGCAGCGAAGTCTGTAAGACACCCAGCCCAGAGTCTGGCACACATTAGACACAGGATAAATGTTAGACTCCTCACGCCTGCCAGGTGTCCTGAGTCCCCTTGAATAAAGGCGAGTCTTTAACTGGTACAAGATCTGGTTACATAACGGGTCCCTTTCCCAGCCCGGGAGTTGACCATGCCTCCCAGAGGGGTTTCTTTCCAGTTGGGAAATGCAAATTCTCATTCTTTTTTCAAGTTCTCTGGAGTTAGGGATTAGAACACGGCCAGGAATATGAATGAGGTGCGAGTTAGGAAGCCAGGGCGAGGGTGGGAGGCTGAGCCGGAGGGGAGGTCCTGGGGTAGATGGGATGAACTATTGCAATGGCTTGGAGATTCAAGCCGATGGACTCTTCTGGGAGGGTTGTGTTCCATAGAAAATGACTTTTTGAAATGGCTCGTAGATGACCAGTTTCTAAAGCCCTTTCCTCTCTCTCGACAGACAGCTAGTTGTGACTGCATGTGTCGGTCCCACTGCTTCCCCCTCCACCCCACAGATGCCGCGCCCCAGTCTCCCATAGAACCTGCACGATTCTGAGGTTCTACACTTGCTTTAGAGAACTTGTCCATCTTCCTGTTTAATGCCCGGGTTCCTCTCACAACATCTCTGACAGGTGGTCCTCAGGCCTCTCCTTGCTCACCTCCAGGGATGGGGAACTCACAGCTCAAGAGAGCACCCAGCCCACCCCTGAACACATCAATCAGACAGTTCTTTCTTGTGACGACCTGACATCCGATGCATCACAGCTGCTGCCCTGGGTCCTTGTCTGGCTCAGGGCCAAGGAGAACAAGACCAACCCCACCCACATCCAGGCCTCTCCCCCCAGAGCACCCTCTCCTCTGGACTAAACATTAGCAAATACGAGTAGGGTCCAGTTACGTTTATCCAACGCAGTTTGAGCACCTGCTGCATACCAGGACCTGAATAAGACCCAGCCTCTGGCATGTGAGGTCATAAGCCTCACACCAGCATAAGCACCTGCCCAGAGCTGGTAGGACTCCGGTGATGACAGGGCAGTGGTGGCGGCCATTCACTGGCTGCAGGACAACCCCAACACCACGCCACATGCTCTGTTCCCCCAGCATGGTTTCCTGCCCCTCTGAGGTGGGACAGCCAACGTCAGGACACTGGTCCACAAGAGACCTCCCAGCTCGACATAATATCAAACGGCAAAAATCTCCCAGAGATCTTCATCTCAACACCAACACCTAGCTTCACTCAACGACTAGCAAGCTACAGTGCTGGACACCCTATGCCAAACAACTAGCAAGACAGGAACACAGCCCCACCCATTAGCAGAGAGGCTGCCTAAAATCATAATAAATCCACAGACACCCCAAAACACACCACCAGACGTGGACCTGCCCACCAGAAAGACAAGATCCAGGCTCATCCACCAGAACACAGACACTAGTCCCCTCCACCAGGAAGCCTACACAACCAACTGAACCAACTTTAGCCACTGGGGACAGACACCAAAAACAACGGGAACTAAGAACCTGCAGCCTGCAAAAAGGAGATCCCAAACACAGTAAGATAAGCAAACTGAGAAGACAGAAAAACACAACAGCAGTTGAAGGAGCAAGATAAAAACCCACCAGACCTAACAAATAAAGAGGAAATAGGCAGTCTACCTGAAAAAGAGTTCAGAATAATGAGAGTAAAGATCATCCAAAATCTTGGATATAGAATAGACAAAATGCAAGAAACATTTAACAAGGACCTAGAAGAACTAAAGATGAAACAAGCAACGATGAACAACACAATAAATGAAATTAAAAATACTCTAGATGGGATCAATAGCAGAATAACTGAGGCAGAAGAACAGATAAGTCACCTGGAAGATAAAATAGTGGAAATAACTGCTGCAGAGCAGAATAAAGAAAAAAGAATGAAAAGAACTGAGGACAGTCTCAGAGAACTCTGGGAAAACATTAAACGCACCAACATTCGAATTATAGGGGTTCCAGAAGAAGAAGAGAAAAAGAAAGGGACTGAGAAAATATTTGAAGAGATTATAGTTGAAAACTTCCCTAATATGGGAAAGGAAATAGTTAATCAAGTCCAGGAAGCACAGAGAGTCCCATACAGGATAAATCCAAGGAGAAACACACCAAGACACATATTAATCAAACTGTCAAAAATTAAATACAAAGAAAACATATTAAAAGCAGCAAGGGAAACACAACAAATAACACACAAGGGAATCCCCATAAGGTTAACAGCTGATCTTTCAGCAGAAACTCTGCAAGCAAGAAGGGACTGGCAGGACATATCTAAAGTGATGAAGGAGAAAAACCTACAACCAAGATTACTCTACCCAGCAAGAATCTCATTCAGATTTGATGGAGAAATTAAAACCTTTACAGACAAGCAAAAGCTGAGAGAGTTCAGCACCTCCAAACCAGCTTTACAACAAATGATAAAGGATCTTCTCTAGGCAAGAAACACAAGAGAAGGAAAACACCTATAATAACAAACCCAAAACAATTTAGAAAATGGTTATAGGAACATACATATCAATAATTACCTTAAATGTAAATGGATTAAATACTCCCACCAAAAGACACAGACTGGCTGAATGGATACAAAAACAAGACCTGTATATATGCTGTCTACAAGAGACCCACTTCAGACCTAGAGACACATACAGACTGAAAGTGAGGGGATGGAAAAAGATATTCCATGCAAATGGAAACCAAAAGAAAGCTGGAGTAGCAATTCTCATATTAGACAAAATAGACTTTAAAATAAAGACTATTAGAAGAGACAAAGAAGGACACTACATAATGATCAAGGGATCGATCCAAGAAGAAGATATAACAATTTTAAATATTTATGCACCCAACATAGGAGTACCTCAATACATAAGGCAAATACTAACAGCCATAAAAGGGGAAATCAACAGTAACACATTCATAGTAGGGGGATTTAACACCCCACTTTCACCAATGGACAGATCATCCAAAATGAAAATAAATAAGGAAACACAAGCTTTAAATGATACATTAAACAAGATGGACTTAATTGATATTTATAGGACATTCCATCCAAAAACAACAGAATACACATTTTTCTCAAGTGCTCATGGAACATTCCCAGGATAGATCATGTCTTGGGTCTGAAATCAAGCCTTGGTAAATTTAAGAAAATTGAAATTGTATCAAGTATCTTTTCCGACCACAATGCTATGAGACTAGATATCAATTACAGGAAAAGATCTGTAAAAAATACAAACACATGGAGGCTAAACAATACACTACTTAATAACGAAGTGATCACTGAAGAAATCAAAGAGGAAATTAAAAAATACCTAGAAACAAATGACAATGGAGACATGACAACCCAAAACCTATGGGATGAAGCAAAAGAAGTTCTAAGAGGGAAGCTTATAGCAATACAATCCTACCTTAAGAAACAGGAAACATCTCGAATAAACAACCTAACCTTGCACCTAAAGCAATTAGAGAAAGAACAAAAAAACCCGAAGGTTAGCAGAAGGAAAGAAATCATAATGATAAGATCAGAAATAAATGAAAAAGAAATGAAGGAAACGATAGCAAAGATCAATAAAACTAAAAGATGATTTTTGAGAAGATAAACAAAATTGATAAACCATTAGCCAGACTCATCAAGAAAAAAAGGGAGAAGACTTAATAGAATTAGAAATGAAAAAGGAGAAGTAACAACTGACACTGCAGAAATACAAAAGATCATGAGAGATTACTACAAGCAACTCTATGCCAATAAAATGGACAACCTGGAAGAAATGGCCAAATTCATAGAAATGCACAACCTGCCAAGACTGAATCAGGAAGAAATAGAAAATATGAACAGACCGATCACAAGCACTGAAATTGAAACTGTGATTAAAAATCTTCCAACAAACAAAAGCCCAGGACCAGATGGCTTCACAGGCGAATTCTATCACACATTTAGAGAAGAGCTAACACCTATCCTTCTCAAACTTCCAAAATATAGCAGAGGGAGGAACACTCCCAAACTCATTCTACAAGGCCACCACCACCCTGATATCAAAACCAGACAAGGATGTCACAAAGAAAGAAAACTACAGGCCAATATCACTGATGAACATAGATGCAAAAATCCTCAACAAAATACTAGCAAACAGAATCCAACAGCACATTAAGAGGATCATACACCATGATCAAGTGGGGTTTATTCCAGGAATGCAAGGATTCTTCAATACACACAAATCAATCAATGTGATGCACCATATTAACAAACTGAAGGCTAAAACCATATGATCATCTCAATAGATGCAGAGAAAGCTTTCAACAAAATTCAACACCCATTTATGATAAAAATCCTCCAGAAAGTAGGCATAGAGGGAACTTTCCTCAACATAATAAAGGCCATATATGACAAACCCACAGCCAACATCGTCTTCAATGGTGAAAAACTGAAAGCATTTCCACTAAGATCAGGAACAAGACAAGGTTGCCCACTCTCACCACTCTTATTCAACATATTTTTGGAAGTTTTAGACACAGCAATCAGAGAAGAAAAGGAAATAAAAGGAATCCAAATTGGAAAAGAAGAGGTAAAGCTGTCACTGTTTGCAGAAGACATGATACTATACATAGAGAATCCTAAAGATGCTACCAGAAAACTACTAGAGCTAATCAATGAATTTGGTAAAGTAGCAGGATACAAAATTAATGCACAAAAATCTCTGGCATTCCTATACACTAATGATGAAAAATCTGAAAGTGAAATCAAGAAAACACTCCCATTTACCATTGCAACAAAAAGAGAAAAATACCTAGGAATAAACCTACCTAAGGAGACAAAAGACCTGTATGCAGAAAATTATAAGACAGTGATGAAAGAAATTAAAGATGATACAAACAGATGGAGAGATATACCATGTTCTTGGATTGGAAGAATCAACATTGTGAAAATGACTACACTACCCAAAGCAATCTACAGATTCAATGCAATCCCTATCAAACTACCAATGGCATTTTTCACAGAACTAGAACAAAAAATTTCACAATTTGTATGGAAACACAAAAGACCCCGAATATCCAAAAGCAGTCTTGAGAACGAAAAACAGAGCTGGAGGAATCAGGCTCCCTGACTTCAGACTATACTACAAAGCTACAGTAATCAAGACAGTATGGTACTGGCACAAAAACAGAAAGATAGACCAATGGAACAGGATAGAAAGCCCAGAGATAAACCCACGCACATATGGTCACCTTATTTTTTATAAAGGAGGCAGGAATGTACAGTGGAGAAAGGACAGCCTCTTCAATAAGTGTTGCTGGGAAAACTGGACAGGTACATGTAAAATATGAGATTAGATTACTCCCAAACACCATACACAAAAATAAGCTCAAAATGGATTAAAGACCTAAATGTAAGGCCAGAAACTATCAAACTCTTAGAGGAAAACATAGGCAGAACACTCTATGACATAAATCACAGCAAGATCCTTTTTGACCCACCTCCTAGAGAAATGGAAATAAAAACAAAAATGAACAAATGCGACCTAATGAAATTTCAAAGCTTTTGCACTGCAAAGGAAACCATAAACAAGACAAAAAGACAACCCTCAGAATGGGAGAAAATATTTGCAAATGAAGCAAGTGACAAAGGATTAATCTCCAAAATTTACAAGCAGCTCATGCAGCTCAATAACAAAAAAACAAACAACCCAATCCAAAAATGGACAGAAGACCTAAATAGACATTTCTCCAAAGAAGATATACAGACTGCCAACAAACACATGAAAGAATGCTCAACATCATTAATCATTAGAGAATTGCAAATCAAAACTACAATGAGATATCACCTCACACCAGTCAGAATGGCCATCATCAAAAAATCTAGAAGCAATAAATGCTGGAGAGGGTGTGGAGAAAAAGGAACACTCTTGCACAGCTGGTGGGAATGTGAATTGGTACAGCCACTATGGAGAACAGTATGGAGTTTCCTTAAAAAACTACAAATAGAAAAAAAAAAACAAACTACAAATAGAACTACCATATGACCCAGCAATCCCACTACTGGGCATATACTCTGAGAAAACCATAATTCAAAAAGAGTCATGTACCAAAATGTTCATTGCAGCTCTATTTACAATAGCCAGGACATGGAAACAACCTAAGTGTCCGTCATTGGACGAATGGATAAAGAAGATGTGGCACATACATACAACGGAATATTACTCAGCCATAAAAAGAAACTATAATGAGCTATTTGTAATGAGGTGGATGGACCTAGAGTCTGTCATACAGAGTGAAGTAAGTCAGAAAGAGAAAGACAAATACCGTATGCTAACACAAATATATGGAATTTAAGGGAAAAAAATGTCATGAAGAACCTAGGGGTAAGACAGAAATAAAGACACAGACCTACTAGAGAATGGACTTGAGGATATGGGGAGGGGGAAGGGTAAGCTGTGACAAAGTGAGAGAGTGGCATGGACATATATACACTACCAAACGTAAAATAGATAGCTAGTGGGAAGCAGCCGCATAGCACAGGGAGATGAGCTCGGTGCTTTGTGACCACCTAGAGGTGTGGGATAGGGAGAGTGGGAGGGAGGGAGACGCAGAGGGAAGAGATATGGGAACATATGTATATGTATAACTGATTCACTTTGTTATAAAGCAGAAACTAACACACCATTGTAAAGCAATTATACTCCAATAAAGATGTAAAAAAAAACCCTGAAAACTATCATTCTCAATTCCGCTAACCAGTAAATTGCATACGTAACTTCAATATATCACTCTACGCTGAAAGCAAAGAAAGAAAAAGGGCTGGCAGCTCCTGTGCACGGTGGAGCCCCCATACCCGCCTCATGTGGGCCATGTGAAGACTCCAGGGTTGGTCCATAATGAAATGTTGTAAAAGTATAAACATGAGTTCCAATATCTTTTACTCCCCCCTTCTGACATCCCTCCCTGTGGATCCTACTGCTGTCAGTAATAAAAAAGAAACCAAACCTGAGTTAAAAACCCAATGATTTCCTCCTCTTAAATACCAATAGCAGTTGAAAATCAGTGCTTCGATGAAACCTCCTATTTTTAGAAACACCGAGGCCTGCCCCGTGCTGAGTTCAGTGCTGTCCCCAACACGTGACTGCAAAGGGCCATCACCCTAGGCTCCCACCGAAATCCCTCGGCCTGCCTTGTCCCAGGGCCCCTCCGGGTCACGAGAACAAGTCTCCAGGTTGCTCTGTGCTTTGCTCTAGCACGAGGTGATAAATGCTAATGGAGGTGATCACATGTGGTAGCTGCTGTAACAAAGTACCACAAATTGGGTGGCTTTAGGACAGCAGAAATTTATTCTCTCACAGAGCTGGAGGCCAGAAATCAAGGTGGCAGGACCTGCTTTCTCTCCCAGCTTCTGGCGTTGCCGGCAATCCTTGGCTTGAAAGCCGCGTCACTGCAGTCCCTGCCTCTGTCATCACGTGGCCGTCTTCCCTGTGCGTGTCTGTCTCTCTGTCTCTTCTCCTCTTCTTATAAGGAAAAGAATCATACTGGATAAAGGGTCCGCCCTCTTCCAGGATGACCTCATCTTAACTGACATCGAAATGACACCTGCAAAGACCCCATTTCCAAATAAATTCACATTCCCAGGTACAGGTTAGGACTTAAACACATGTTTATGGGGTCACGATAGATTATAGTGTTTTGTACCCATTGTCAGGTTAAGGTAAAAGGAAGATAAAAGAAGGAAGGGCCAGGAGGTACTGTACCAAGTACCTTCTGTAATAGTTGACGGACTTCTAGTACTTACAGCTCATTAAGAGTCAGCCCTGGGCTTCCCTGGTGGCGCAGTGGTTGGGAGTCTGCCTGCCGATGCAGGGGACGGGGGTTCGTGCCCCGGTCCGGGAGGGTCCCACGTGCCGCGGGTCGGCTGGGCCCGTGAGCCATGGCCACTGAGCCTGCGCGTCCGGAGCCTGTGCTCCACAACGGGAGAGGCCACAGCAGTGAAAGGCCCACATACCGCAAAAAAAAAAAAAGAGTCAGCCCTGTTCTAAGGACTTCGTGACTGCTGGTGTTTAATACTACTGGCAGCCCCAATGCTGTTATGCTCATTTTACAGATGAGAAAACTAAGGCACGGAAGCATTAAGTAACTGGCTTGGCATCAGACTAGGTGAAAAGTGGTGACGTCGGGATGGAGACCCAGGCAGCATGGCCCCAGAGCTGGGGCTCTTAATCACCTCCCCACCGTTACACAACCCATCACAGGTGTGGTGAACTGGCAGGTGTCACTGCACCAGATCATCACACTGACCCCTCTGGAACCCCAGGAAGCGGGAGCGTGAGGCTCCGGAGGCCTGCAGGCTCCACAGCTGATGGGCGGCAGATCCGGGGTGGGCCCCAGTTCAGCCCATCTGCAGGGCCTGTCCCTTTCCTCTTCGTCACACACCTCTTCCCATTTTTACTCAGGGTGCGGCATTTTGTGGGTATTTCAGGGCCTGAATCACGCTGCCCTTAACCTTCAGCTCTTTCTCCGAGTTTGCCAGGCTCGGGCACCACGTCCAGACAGCGCAACATTGATCTGGGAAACTTCAGGGCTGTGAGTTGGACCTGGTCAAGAACACCTGTTTTTCTTTATTTCGTGTTGCGGTGTGAAGCGTGGGCGGGCAGAATGTGGGCTCAGCCCTCTGCGGCAGTGCGGACAGGAGCTCGCAGGGTCCCATAGCCTCAAGCTCATCATCCCCATCCCCCATCGCCATGCTGCCCACTTCCAAACCCCTGAGGCCATCCAGGCTCCAGCCACAAAATGTCTCCCAGACCCGTCCCTTGGAGGCTCCTGGCCTGTATTGTCCACGTGGGTCCAGCTAACACGTGACACATGAGCCAAACACCCCCCCAGATGTGTGCCCACTACCCAGTCCTCACAGCCTGAGAGGCTGGCACGAGTGTCATCACTGTGTTAGAGGTGAGGACGGGACCCAGAGAGGCTGAGCGATTCTTCCATGGGTACCCAAGCCAGGGCCTGACATCTAGGGCTGTGTGCTTAAATACCAGGCTGGCAGCTGCACAGCCTGAGTTTGCAGCCCCCCTCCCTTCCAAACCCTCCCTCCTAGACCCCAGGCAGCACTGGACAGATATACCCCACATTTGCCCTTATTAGGTTTTGCATGATGCTGGTTTCACTCGTGCCCGCTAGCCTCCCAGTGGGTTACTTGTCCCTGAAAGGGGGCACCGAAGGGCATCTGCAGTGAACCAGGCTCCAGGCTGGTGCCCTGCCTACGCTCCCCCAGGTGGATGTCATAGTGACCTGGAGACATAGGTGGCCTCAGCCCTACCTTACAGATGAGACCTAAGGCTTGAGAGGTCAGATGCTTTTCCCATGTCATACAGAAAGTGAGTGGTTGTGGTGGGGTAGAACCTACAGCTATCTAATTTCAATGGCTCTGCATTTGTTTCCCTTTGCTGCTGTAAAAAATGACCACAAACTTAGTGACTTAAAACATAAATGTATTATCCTACAGTTCTGGAAGTCAAAACTCCAAAATAGGACTCACTGGGCTAAAATCAAGGTGCCAGCAGGGCTGTGTTCCTTTCTGGAGGCTCTAGGGGAGAATCATTCCTGTCCTTTTGCAGCTTGTAGAGGCCACCCGCATTCCTTGGCTCACGGCCCCTTCCTCCTTCGTCAAAGTACGTCCCTCCTCCAACCTCTGTTTCCATGGTCACTTCTCTTTCTCTCTCACTCTGACCCTCCTGCCTCCCTCTTATAAGGACCCTTGTGATGACATTGGACCCACCCCGATAATCCAGGGTAACCTCCCCATCTCAAGGTCCTTAACCTAATCACATCTGCAAAGTCCCTTTGGCCATGAAAGCTAACATATTCACAGGTCCTGGGGATAAGAACATGGACTGATTTGGGGGGTCATTATTCTGCCTACCTCAGATTTTTTCTGCTCTTCAAAGTGCCTCCTAAAAGACAAAATAGCCTTTTGTCTGGTGATGTTTGCCTCCTCTCTCCGCTCAATGCCGTCCATGAGATTCTCCCTCCAGGCTCCCAGGATGTCCTGGATTCACTGCCTCTGTGATACGTGCCACGTAAAGTTAGAATCACACTTCTTGATGTACTTCTGCAGGTTGTGAGTAGGTACCCCAGCAAATACATTTGGGAAAAGTGAAGCCAAACAAAACCAAATGGGTGTCTTTCCTGCAGGACTTATCAGAACCTTTACTATTCTAATGTGAAGTTTGAACCACCAAGAGACAGAGTGCTCATGCAATGACACTAAACTTCTCTGATCAAGGAATCTGGTTTCCATGGAGCCTCTCTTGGGATTAGAATTCCACAAAAGCTTGTTAGGAAATGTGATGTGATGGGGACACCACCTCGCCGGTGCAGGGTCTGCGGCTTTTGTTTAGCACAGTGCCTGAAGCCTAGTAGATGCTCAGTAAGCTCGTGCTGAGCATTGGCTCTGAATGGCCTGTGACTTCCATCAACCAGGCCTCAGACCCTCCCTTTAAAAGGCCAGTGCTGTCCCCCACAAGGGCTCTGTGTTCTGTAGAACTGATCAGAGTTGATGATATGCCTGGGATACCTGAAACTCAATTGTCCGCCAATCAGCAGAGCCAGGCAAGCCAAACCACCCCCCCCCCCACAAGACATCCTGGACTGCGGTCACTGGCCCGGCCATAGACCTGCTGGCCTTGAGGCTGAGGCAGAGGAGAATTCAAAGCCACGTCCCCCCTTGACCACAGGCCCATGGCCTCCAGGGAAAAGAGGACATTAGACTTTACCTAAGGAAGCCACTCACCCCCTTCCTGCCCCAAAGGACTCTGTGTCCAGCCAGGCGCCATGGGCAGGTTTTGAGCAAAGCAAGCTTTCCTTAGTATTGGTGGACATCTATGGGGGTCTCCCACCTGGGAGGGGCCTCTGAGCCCCTGTGCCAGGCCACAAGGCTCCCTGAGGCCCCCGCTTGGCACACTCTTTTAGCAACTTTCAAATATCCAATACAGTATTATTATTTTTTTTTCAATACAGTGTTATTTATTATAGTCACCGTACTGTCCGTGGCATCCCCAGGACTTACGTATTTTCTAACTGGAAGTTTGCACGTTTTGACCACCTTCCCCCTTTTCACTCACCTACCACCTCCTTCCTCTGACGACCACCAATCTGTTGTCTGTGTCTGTGAGCTTGGTTTGGCGTGGGGAGAGTTAGATTCCACATATAACTGAGATCATAAGTCAGACCTCCGTCTGACTTATTTCACTCAGCATAATGCCCTCAAGGTCCATCCATGTTGTTGCAAGTGGCAGCATTTCCTTCTTTTTTTTTTTTTTTTTTTTTGCGGTACACGGGCCTCTCACTGTTGCGGCCTCTCCCGTTGCGGAGCACAGGCTCCGGACGCGCAGTCTCAGCGGCCATGGCTCACGGGCCCAGCCGCTCCGCGGCATGTGGGATCTTCCCGGACCGGGGCACGAACCCGTGTCCCCTGCATCGACAGGCGGACTCTCAACCACTGCGCCACCAGGAAAGCCCTCCTTCTTTTTTAAGGCTGAATAATATTCCATTGTGTGTGTGGGGTGTGTGTGTGTGTGTGTGTGTGTGTGTGTATAAACCATATCTTCTGTATCCATTCATCCATCAGTGGACACTTGGGTTGTTTGATGTCTTGGCTGTTTTCAATAATGCTTGGAGACATTTTTGATTGTCACAACTGAGGGGGTGCTTCTGGCATCTAGTGGGTAAGAGGGCAGGGGTTGCTGCTAAACACCTTACAATGCACAGGACTGCTCCCATCACAGAGTTCTCTGGCCCCAGACGTCAGAAGTGCCAAGGTGGAGAAATGCTGCTTTCAGGGAAGGCAGTGGGTTTGCCAGCTGGGTTGGTTCAGCTCAGATCAACAAACACGAACTTAGCATCTGCCCTCCAACCGGGCACCAGGAAGTGGGCTTCAGAGTGCTCACAGCAGGTGGAAAGGAGGTGCCGATGACAGTGTGGGGAGAAAGCACCGAGGTGGGAAAGCACAGAGGGCTGTGAGAGCCTAGGCTCCGGCATCGGGAGGGAGGAGAAGTTAGCCAGGCAAGGAATGGCAGGAAGGACATTTCCGGCAGAGGGAAGGGCACGGCAAAGTGCAGAGAACCAAGAAAGCACAGCGTGTGTAGGAAAGCTGAGATGCATGTTTGCACATCCAAGGGAGATGCATGCAAAGATGGGGGCAGCAGGAGAGAAGCTGAAGGAGAGCCATGCACTGGGCCATGGAGCCTGACCTTCACTCTGCAGAGTGTAGAGGCCAAGGGGCCTTTTAGAATCAAGTGCACTGGTGAGATGGGTGCTGATGCTGCAGTGTGCAGAGGGGGTTATGGTCGGAGCTCCACAGGGCACGAGAAGACTGGACCCAGGAGAGCAGTTATGGACTACTGGGATAGTTCAGGATAAGGTGTGAGAACCAAAGCAGCTTGGCACTTCCAAAGTTGCAAACAGAGTGACGCTGACTGATGATTTTGCCCTGTCAAGTAATTAGTTGTTGCGGGTTGGCTTCTCCAGGAAACAGAGGCTGAGGAGTTAGGAGTACAGACGTTTCCCTGGGGAGTAACAGCTGGGCAGGGAAAGGGCGCAACAGGATTGAGCAGAGGAAGCCTCAGACCACAAGGCCACTTGGCAAGGTCTCTGCCAGCCCTGGAGGGAGCCCCGGAACAACACTTGTGCATTACATGAGTCCCTACTGGGTAAGGATGGCTGGGCCCTTGTACCACAGCCATGCTCCGTCGTGGGCTGGGACCACTATGAGAATAGCATTTCCTGGGCTTCAAAGATGAGATGCATGCCCCTGAAGCTAAGAGCTGGAGGCTGTCGACTAACCAACCTCCTCACAGCCCAGAAGCCAAGTCCTTTCCTGAAGGGAGCCTGAGTGGCGCATCTTCATGTCTGCTAGGCCAGTCGCATGAGATACTCTTTGTCACCCATTCAGGGGAACCACAGAAGGAGGGGTGTGGGACAAGTAGAAGCAAACTTTTTATGAACATAAATACAACAGGGAAGTTAAGTGGATGATTTAAAAGAAGAAGGAGAACAGAACTTTTAAGAGGAAGAAGAGAGATTTTTGCTCCAGGCAACTCTAAAAGTTGAACACTGAATTTAGCTGAGAGCTTCCTGGCAGCCAAGGTGAAAAGAAAAAAAAAAAAAAAAAGAAGTTCTAAAGTTCTCCTTATTTTATATGGAAAGCATGTATGTCAGGGAGGAGAGATAAATATTTTCTTGCCCTAATACTCTAGGATTACTTTGTCACATGAATGTTGCATTTTTGAACTTTGAGAAATACTATGGTTTAGTGCATGCTGCAGAAACATTACTCATTCAGCTGTTTCTTCCACTTACCCTTAATAAATGCTAGGAAAAATATTAAATTACAGCTTACAAAAGAGACATTCTGAGACAGTTTTCAATATACTCCTGGGCTTGCTTCTTGGAGAATCTGGAGAAATTTAACAGTTTTGTTTTTTTTTTTTCCTACCTAAGAAGAGCAATTTCACATGGCCTGTGATGCAGAGCAGTGTTTTTAGGGATGATGCCCATTGTGTCTGGAATGGAATGTCCACAGGAGCCGTCACCATAGCCACCATCCCTGTAGGAGGATGAATATATAAGTGCTGAATATTTAAATCCATGTTCTAAATGCGTCTCCCCTGATCTGATTATTGTGATCTCAGGGGTCTAATCAGACAGCCCACATTTGTGCATATATCCATGGAGGTTTACTCAATTAAGAGCTTGGTAAAAAAAAAAAAAAATGACAGGTTCACTGAAGCTGGAAATTTGCAGTGTTCAGCCTAGGAAAGGCCTGAGTCACATGGGTGAGCTTGAATCCTGGGAAGGTTAGCTCTTTGAGAATATTCCAACCCAGATTTCTGTGTTTCAGAGGGGCTTGTGGAAAGGACCCTGGAGGTCATTTAGTTCAATCCTCCTTCTGAAGATAGAATCGACTCCTGGGCATCCTGAGCAAGTGGCGATCAGACCTCTGTCTGGATGTCTCCTATGAGGATGAGCACACAGGGTCGGGCAAACAGGAGGGGCTCAGTTTTATTCATGAAGCCAGGGTTTAGCATGTGTTAACATCACCCAATCATTACGGAGCCATGTGAGGCACGGGGCACTGCTCATCTACCCAGTGGTAGAGACGGGCTTTGCTGTGGGATCGATCAGGAGAGCCTGGTTCTCTCTTGGCTCTTCTCCTGGCCAGCTCAGTGACCTTGGGCAAGTCATTGCATCTCTCAGGGCCTCTGTTTTCCAACTTTTAGACAAAGGCTTGGCACTCCATGGTTTCAAAGAGCCCTGCCAGCTGCATCCCTGACATGGAGTGTGTCTTGGATGGACCAACCATCCCTGTGGGACCCAGCATCAGACACAACGGACATCCTAATCCCACTGAAATCTGTGCTTGTCCCTGTTGGCAGCCTTCCAGACATTCCTGGGCAAAGAGGACGTCTCCCGAGAGGTGGAGGAGGTCCTGGCGGAGAGCCGCGAGCAGAGGAACAGCCGTCTGGTGTCCGTGCTGGAGCTGCTCAGGAGTCCCTCTGTCCACTGGCAGGTCATCACTGTGGTCATCACCATGGCCTGTTACCAGCTCTGTGGCCTCAATGCGGTGAGCGCTCCTGCCCAAATGGAGGAACCAGAGGGAGGCATGGGAGAGGGGCAGTTCAGGGCCTGGATGCCCAAGTCCCAGCCCCAGCTCTGTGCCATTGGGCAACCACATAACCTGATCTTTAGTTTCTGCATCTGTAAAATGGGATAACGTAATACTGAAAGAAATAATCCATGCAAGGTGTTCAATAAAGCAGCTAGCCCAGAATTACCCCTTAATAAAGGCTGCCTATCAGTATAATTACTTATCCTTAGAAATACTTAAAAGTCGTATTTCTTAATAAAATGGGTATTAGGAAGTCATAAGTGAGCAACACTGAGATGATTTAAATAAAAGTACCCTTGGCTGGGCTGGCTTCAGTGCACAACTTGGCCTGAGAAAACCTCAAGGCTTTAAAGAAAAAGTTTCTTGGGGCCTGAGTTGACGTGGGCAGGGAAACTGGAGGAGGGAGTCTTGCATGGGGTTCCCTAACCCTCTGATGGACAAAGCCGCCCCTTCTGTCTTGGGGGCTCCAGAAAGTAGAATTCAGGAACTTGAGGCCTAGGAGGCACACTTAGGATTATTATTATTATTGTCCCTTCTGGAAAAGAGTGGGTTGCCTCCAGGGGTGGTGAGTTCCCCATTCATGAAAGTGTGCAAGCCAGCTGGCCAGCCACTTGACAAGGGTGCATAGAGGAGATTCTTGTACCGAAGCATCCAAACTACCTCTGAGGTCACTTACGTAGCTCAGGACAAGCGTGGCTAGGCCTAGAGGGAGGAAGAAGGGAACTTCTGAAGAGGTCTGGGTAAAATAACTGCCCTGTGTGTATGAGCCTGGCATACAGAAGTCAGCAGGGAGGGTGTTTGTGGGTATGTAGGGGAGGTGACCTGAAAGGGGAGTAATTCCTGTCTGGAGAGGGAAGATGACAGCACAGGAAGTTACAACCACAATGCTCTGCCTCATTTCATCAACTCTTAATTCTTTTTTTGGAAACAGTGGGATGAAATGAAATCATCTCCCTATTTATTTGTTTAACCTTGGTCTGGTCAGCAGAATGAGGGAGCCCCTGGGTTAACAGCGTGACCTTGGATTAGTCCTGTCGTTTCCTCCTCTTTGTAAGACCAAGGTCATGCTAGACAGTCTCAAATGCACCCTGCCTGTTCTGAGAAAGCAGAGAGAGAATGTATCCACTCTTTAAAGTTAGCATGTGGAGTCATAAAACCACATATGGAATCTGTATTTAACGAGGCATTTAGATTGAGAACCGTGACATTTCTAAACAGAATTCTCTCCTCCGCTGGGACATAATTTTCCAATTTGCATACCCTGTATAACTTTATAAATTCCCCTCGGGTGCATCTATAAGCCCCACTGCATAAGCATAGATGGAAAAAAAAGTCTCTCCGCTCCCAGAGCCAGCAGTGCTGAGATCTCAGCCACCCGCCTCGCGTTGACTGTGTTCCATCTCTTTTCTTATCGTTGTGAGAACACTTAGCATGAGACCTTCCCTCTTAACAAATGTCCAAGTGCACAACACAGTACTGTTAACTCTAGGCACCATATTGCGCAGATCTCTAGAGCTTGTTCATCTTGCTTTACTGAAACCTTACACCTGTTGATTAGCAACACCGAGTTTTCCCTCTACCAGCCGCTGGCAACCGCAATTCGACTCTCTGCTTCTATGAGTTTGACTATTTTAGATACCTCATATCCGTGAAATCGTGCAGTGTTTGTCCTCTGTGACTGGCTCATTTCACTTAGCATAATGTCCTCCAGATTCAGCCACGGTGTCACAAAATGCAAGATTTCTTTCTTTTTTTTTTAAGGCTGATTAATATTGCATTAAATGTATATACTACACTTTCTATATCTAGCCATCCATCAACAAACATTTAGGTTATTTCCATATCTTGGCTATTGTGACTATTGCTGCATTGAACATAGGAGTGCTAACATCTCTTCAAGATCCTGCTTTCAACTCTTTGGGATAAAAACCCAAGAGTGGAGTTGCTGGATCATATGGTAACTCTATTTTTAGCTTTTTGAGGAACCACCACACTGTTTTCCATTGTGGCTGCACCCGTTGACATTCCCACCAAGAGTGCACTAGACTAGGCTCCCGAGTTCTCCACATCTTCACCAGCACTTGGTGGTAGTAGTAGTAGCAGCCATCCTAACAGGCGTGAGGTGATCTCTTGCTGTTTTGATTTGTATTTCTCTGGTGATTAATGATGTTGAGACTCTTTTCGTATGCCTGTTGGCTATTTGTATGTTTTCTTTGGAGAAATGTCTATTCAAGTCCTTTGCCCACTTGTTAGCAGGGTTTTTTAGAAGCTTTGTTGGGGGGGGGATTTTGTTATTGTCATTTTGCTTTATTTTTATTTTTTTGCTATCGAAATGTAGGAGTTCCTTATATATTTTGGATATTAGCCCCTTATCGGGTATATATGGTTTGCTAGTATTTTCTCCCATTCTGGAGGTTGCCTTTGTGTGCTGTTGATGATTTCCTTTGCTGTGCAGAAGCTTTTTAGTTGGATGTAGTCCCACTTGTCTAATTTTGCTTTGGGTGTCATACTCAAAAAATCATTGCCAAGATCAATGTTAGGAAGTTTTCCCCCTATGTTTTCTTCTAGAAGTTTTACAGTTCCAGGTCTTATGTTTAAGTCTTTAATCCATTTTGAGTGAAGATAAGGGTCCAATTTCATTCTTTTGTGTGTGGATATCCAGTTTTTCCAACACCATTTGTCAAAAAGATTATCCTTTCCCCACTGAATATTCTCGGCACCCTTGTCAATCAGTTGACTGTATATGCATAGGTTCATTTCTGGGTTCTCTCTTCTGTTTCATTAGTCTGTATGTCTGTCTTTATGCCAGTACCATACTGTCTTAATTACTGTTACTGTGGCTTTATAACATATTTTGAAATAAGGAAGTGTGATGCCGCTAGTTCTGTGTTTTCTCAAGATTGTTTCGGTTATTCATGGTCTTCTGTGGTTCCATATAAACTATAGGATTATTTTTTTCTATTTCTGTAAAATATGCCATTGGGATTTTGATGGGGATCACATTGAATCTGTAGATTGCTTTGGGTAGTATGGCCATTTTAACTAACACATATTAAGTCTTCTGATACGTGAACATGGAAGATCTTTCCATTTATTTGTGTCTTCTTTCATTTCTCTCATCAGTGTTTTGTAGTTTTCAATGTAAAAGTCTTTCACCTTCATAGTTAACTTTATTCTCAAGTGTTTTATTATTTTTGATGTTGTTGAAAATGGGATTGTATTCTTAATTTCCTTTTTGGATAGTTCCTTGTTAGTGTATAGAAATGCAACTGATTTTTGTATGTTGATTTTGTATCCTAAAACTTTACCGAATTTGTTTATTAGTTCTAACATTCTGTATGTGTATGTGTGTGTGTGGTATCTTAGGGTTTTCTACATATAAGAACATGTCATTTGCAAACAGTGATAATTTACTTCTTCCTTTCTGACTTGGATGCATTTTCTTTCTTTTTCTTGCCTAATTTCTCTGGCTAGGACTTCCAGTACTATATTGAATAAAAGTGGCAAGAGTGGGCATCCTTCTAAGACCTTCCTGACCTTAGAAGAAAAGCTTTCAGTTTTTCATCGTTGAGTATGATGGTAGCTGTGGGCTTATCATGTATGTGCCCTTTATTTTTTTGTTTTGTTTTGTTTTGTTTGGGGGGGGGTTGTTTGTTTTGGGTTTTGTTGTTGTTGTTTTTGTTTGTTTTTAACAAAAAGGGTATATTAAACCCAACTATATCAATAATTATATGAAATGTAAATGGGAAATAATACTCCAAGTAAAAGAGATTATTGGCATGCATCTGAAAGCAAAACTCAAGTATATCCTATTTACAAGAGAAAAACATTTAAACATAAAGATACAATTTGAAAGTAAAAAATGGAGAAAAGATACACCATGCAAACAGTACACATGAGAATTCTGGTGTGTCTAAAATAATATAAAACAACTATATGCCCTTTATTACATTGAGGTAATTTCCTTCTATTCTTAGTTTGTTGAGGATTTTTGGTTTTTTTTTTTTTTTTTTTTTTGCGGTACGCGGGCCTCTCACTGCTGTGGCCTCTCCCGTTGCGGAGCACAGGCTCCGGACGCGCAAGCTCAGCGGCCATGGCTCACGGGCCCAGCCGCTCCGCAGGATGTGGTATCTTCCCGGACCAGGGCACGAACCCGTGTCCCCTGCATCGGCAGGCGGACTCTCAACCACTGCGCCACCAGGGAAGCCCCGAGGATTATTTTTAATCTTTAAATCAGGAGTAATACTTCCGGCTTGGCATGGAACCTGACATGGCCTAGATTAAAGAGCTCTGGGCCAAGATCCAGAGGCCTGGCTTTCTGTCTCACTGTGACCACAAAACCTGCAGTTTTAAACCAGGCCAGTTGCTTTCCCTTGCCCAGCCTCTGTCTGCTCAGCTGTAATAATACTCAAGCACACACTTACTTAGCATTTAATATGAGCCAAGAGCTGTCTCCATGGCAGCCCTGTGAGCTAGGCATGACTGTTAGGCACAGAAACATTGAGATACTTTCCCTAGGTCACACAGCTAGGAATGGTGGAAAGGGGATTTGAGCCCCAGCCATTTCGCTACAAGGTCTGGGTGCTTAAACCCCGAGCAGGAAGGATCCCCAAGGCCCCCTCAGAGCATCCCCGTATGTGTCACCGGGCTGTGTCCCCAGGTCATCCCTAGGAAGCCAAGGGGACAAGTCTTACTTCCATCTTACATACAAAAGGATAAACACTGGTTAGCAGCAAATCCCAGCCTCAGAGCCCAACTGTCCTCTGCTTCAGTCCAATCTCTCTCCCTGCACCTGCTACCTTTTAATCCAAATAATTCAAGGAAGAGAGCTGTCTAACACGGATGAAAAACTTTAAATGTCCTTTAAGACTTGCTCTGTCCCCTTAGTTTTACCAGAAATTATTTGGGGGTGGGAGGACATGGTCCATACGTTAAGACAGTTGTAAATACTGCTAGACATCTCCATTCATCACTTTTTTCTGGCTCCAAAGGTCCTTCGGGGTAGGTGGCACCGTCCCCATTTTCTAGATGAAGAAACTGAGGCTTACAGAGGGTCAAGGACTTGCTCAAGGTCACAGTGGGTGACGCCTGTGCTGTCAAACTCACATGTCCTGGCACCAGGGGCCCTGCCAGTTTGGCCAGCCCATCTCTAAGACCTTGCACTAAACCAGCCTTTCTCAGCACTGTGCACATTTGGGGCTGGAAAATTCATTGCCACGAGGACTGCCCTGTCCACTGTAGGATGTTTTGCAGCTTACCTGGCCTCTCCCCACTAGATGACAGCAGATACAACAATAAAAAAGTTCTCCCGACGTTGCCCGACATCTGCTGGGGACAAAATTGCCCCCAGTTGAGAACCACTGTCCTAAACAAGCATTACGTATTGTTCAGTACTTTTTGGCTGAAGAGTCAATGAATGGTTTTCACATACTAGAAAATCAAGTGAAAGTTGAATTTAACATTTAGTTATTTCTAAATTCCTTTTCAGTGTCATATTGGTTTTTCTCCCCTCCTTCTCACAATAGCTTTCAAGTACTTTTCTCTAAAATTAGACTTGTCACTTAAAATTACTTATTTTATGCAGCTGCCTTCCTCCTGAGCAATTTGTCGTTTGCAAAAAAAACAGGCTTTTGTGCAAATATTTAGTCTCTCTGACACTGCTCCCCTCCCCCCAACCATCCTCGAGGATGGAGACCCTTCCCACGGTGCCTGTGTCTCCAGCAGCCCGTGGCATATGGGAGGCAGCTGAGTGTTTAGGAAGGCAAAGAGTATGGGGTGAGAAGAACAAGGGCAAGGAGGGCACTGTTTCTACCAAGTCCTTGGGTTGATGAAAATTGGACCAACTGCCAAACCTGGTGCAAGGAAGCCATAGTTTTCTTGAACCTTCTGGAATCTTCTGGAAGGTCAAGGATGAGGATGATGGTACTCTTATCTGTCTTGGGTTGCCCTTCTTTCTTCTGGATTCCTATCTTTTTTTTTGTGTGTGGTACACGGGCCTATCACACAACTCTCCCATGTTCTCCTTTACCAAGGAGCAGTCACATCTCCATAGAGAGATGGAAATCTTCCAAAATGATACCCATTATTTGTTATGCAACAGTTAGAGAAAAGATGCTTTACTTCATCATTTAAAAAACTTTCACAACAACCTTGAAAGACAGAGTATGATTACCTTCTTTCAGAGAACGGAGATTTCGAGACGTGAAGTCATTTTCCTCCAGACCCACAGGTTACCAGAAGCAGCGCTGGGATTGAAACCCCGGCTTGTGGGCCTCTCAGAATTGTTGCCCCTTCCACCCCACCATCTGCATCAATGGCTGAAGACCACCAGGCAACCAGAAAAAGCACGACTGTGTCGGGATGAGGTCAATGCAAATCACAGTCCACAGGAGGGTCCTCTGGGGGACACGCTCCAAACTTCCTCGTGCCTCCGTGTTGTTCAACGCCCTCAGACTGCCAGATCACATAAAACTCAGTGGGAGCAGATGCAGAGAGTTACCTTCCAGCTCTGTAAGGTGAGGCAGAGAGAGGGAGATGGCTTTGTGAAGCCAGCAAAATGAGGCCGACGCCTTGTGTGATGTACAGGCCTTCCCCAGGGCAACAGGACCAGCCCAGCACATCCTCCCTGCAGGCCCTGGATGGAGAGAGGGTCCAAAGGGCCGATTTTTGCCTGTCATTGCAGAAATGCATTTAAGTATAAGATGACTGGAGGGCCACTTATAACTGTCCCTGTGAGCCCATAATGTGGGCTGTCTTCACCGTGACTCTCTTCACTAACGTTTAAATCTGTCAGGGATGCTCCTGGCACTGTTGCTACAAGGGAGAGCTGGAAGCAGGGAAGAAAGGGGGTTGGAAGGGGTGTGAGAAGTCAGGAAGGAGCACCACGCAGGAGGCCGGAACATAGCTTCCACGGAGAACACATATCACATGGAATCAGAGGCTGGAAGCTTCTGGAATGTGAGCAGGTCAGGGTGTGGGGTTCAGAGCTGAGGCTGAGAATGATACAAATGTCAGATCCACCTTTGCAGCAGGGCAGCTGGGGATGGAAAGGGCCCAGAGAGATCGCTGACTATTGAAAATCCATGAATTTGGGCAAAGAGTAAGAAAGGCAGCTAAACTCTTCTGATCCAACCCTGAAGGTGTGCTGGGGAATCAGTTACCTTCAAAAGGAGAAGAGATCATATAAACAGATCCAGTGGAGACTAAGGCATTTTGGAATTATTTTAGCTTCTGTCAGAGCCCTAAGAGCTTTAGGAATTAATGAATTATCAGGAGCTACTTCTGTACTCTATGGACATGACAGCAAAGATAGAGTCTAAAATTCTAATTTATCAGCTCATTCAAATGAGAGGCAGACACAAGCAGGAGAGTCTTTGTTTTACGTGAATATTTTTTAAATAATATTTAATTTTATCTTATTTATTTCTGGCTGCGTTACATCTTCGTTGCTGCAAGCCATTGCTGCACACGGGCTTTCTCTAGTTGTGGCGAGCAGGGACTACTATTCATTGTGGTGCACAGGCCTCTCATTGCGGTGGCTTCTCTTGTTGCAGAGCACGGGCTCTAGGTGCGCAGGCTTCAGTAATTGTGACTCACAGGCTCAGTAGTTGTGGCTTGCAGGAGCTAGAGCGCAGGTTCAGTAGTTGTGGCGCATGGTCTTAGTTGCTCTGCAGCGTGTGGGATCTTCCCGGACCGGGGCTCAAACCCGTGTCCCCTGCATTGGCTGGCGGATTCTTAACCACTGTGCCACCAGGGAAGTCCCTGTTTTACGTGAGTATTAAAACCAATTTTTGCCACCAAATGCATCAATGCCCACAAGCCCAGAAAAATTCATGCAGTAGTTTTTACTGGAGTCTCTGGGTGTGCCTATAACTTTATGAAGAATTACTTATTTACTAAAAAATAAACTTTTGAATTTAAAAAAATGCGAAGTGAGAGCTGTGAGTTCAGCTTTACTGGGGGCTTACTGAGGGCTATAGCCCAAGAAACAGCCTCTCAGATAGCTCTGAAGAACTGCTCCAAAGAGGTAGCAGGGGAGATCAGTATATATATGATTTTGGTGAAGGGGGTACGTGCAGTCAAGCACACATCTCAGTAGAAGGTTGCTGCTAGCCACAAGGAGCATATGTCTCATCAATGATTTTAGTGCTTTTCTAAGTATGAGAAAATGCAAGAAATTGGGTTCATAAAATTTTCTCTCAAAAACATCTATCTGAAGGCCTGTTCTGCCAGTTTTCCCAGCGCACAGAGTGTCTCATTCCTGACCTCCACCCTGAACTGCTTTCAGGGTATGTTGAAGGTCAATGACTGCAGTGGCTAATGACGTAACCCTTGTAGAGCCAGGTGGCGAGAGACATTCTTTAGCTGGCAAAACCATCTGTAGATATGAGTAGGTCCTAAATTATAACTTCTCCCCCAATGTGTGAAAGGTTTTTTTCCAACCAATGCTGGTAAAAAGACAAATCTGTAGAAACAAGACCTTTCTCCAGAAACAAAGAACCAAATGCAGAGAACACACCCAGCTACAGTCGAGCCTGACAAGTTATAAGCAACAAGCCCTAATGTTTCTGCTTAACAATGATCAGTTTATAAATGTTCCCAAAGCCCTTCAAGGCAGCACGTTTTCTTGTCAGATTTCATGTATCAAGACTGCATGGTTTTCTATCATTCAGCAAACTCTTGCTTTTCAAGGAAATGGCTAGGATTGGGAGGACACAAATGATTTATGTTCAGCCTATCGATCCAAAACTTTAGATCAATGAATAGTGACTTACCCAGTTCCTGACATCTCCCAGGAAGGGCGTGGTTATCCTCTTTTGACCAAGGAGGAGAAGGAATCTCAGCAAGGCAGAGGGAATTGCCTGAGGTCACACAGGTAGTTCAAGATGCAGCCAGGTCTCCAAACTCCAAATCAGTCATTGTCGGATGCCCTGTGAGTATCTGTTAGGGTTAGGTTTGGCCTCATGTGGCAGAAGCCTCAACAGTGATCTAAACAATACAGGTCTTCTCTCT
This sequence comes from Orcinus orca, assembly GCF_937001465.1. Lineage (NCBI taxonomy): Eukaryota > Metazoa > Chordata > Mammalia > Artiodactyla > Delphinidae > Orcinus > Orcinus orca. The sequence goes on from NC_064562.1 coordinate 117,098,440, forward strand.
CACATGAAGGAAATTAGTAGGGCTGGTACAGCAGATCCAGGACCACACACAGTGGTTTGCAGAGGGCAGTCTTTATTTATGCCTGTTATCCTGGAATCATTATTAACACATTTCAGAATGCCCAGGTTTGAATTACACTAGTGAGTATGGACACAGTCTCCTCCTTTTTCTTTTTTTTTTAACATCTTTATTGGAGTATAATTGCTTTACAATGGTGTGTTAGTTTCTGCTGCATAACAAAGCGATTCAGCTATACATATACATACATCCCCATATCTCCTCCCTCTTGCATCTCGCTCCCAACCTCCCTATCCCACCCCTCTAGCTGGACACAAAGCACCGAGCTGATCTCCCTGGGCTATGCGGCTGCTTCCCACTAGCTATCTATTTTACATATGATAGTGTATATATGTCCATGCCACTCTCTCACTTCATCCCAGCTTACCCTTCCCCCACCCTGTGTCCTCAAGTGCATTCTCTATGTCTGTGTCTTTATTCCTGTCCTGCCCCTAGGTTCTTCAGAAACATTTTTTTTTAGATTCCATATATATGTGTTAGCATACGGTATTTGTTTTTCTCTTCCTGACTTACTTCACTCTCTATGACAGACTCTAGGTCCATCCACCTCACTACAAATAACTCAATTTCATTTCTTTTTATGGCTGAGTAATATTCCATTGTATATATGTGCCACATCTTCTTTATCCATTCATCTGTCGGACACTTAGGTTGCTTCCATGTCCTGGCTATTGTAAATAGAGCTGCAATGAACATTTTGGTACATGACTCTTTTTGAATTATGGTTTTCTCAGGGTATATGCCCAGTAGTGGGACTGCTGGGTCATATGGTAGTTCTATTTTCAGTTTTTTAAGGAACTTCCATACTGTTCTCCATAGTGGCTGTATCAATTTACATTCCCACCAACAGTGCAAGAGGGTTCCCTTTTCTCCACACCCTCTCCAGCATTTATTCTTTGTAGATTTTTTGATGATGGCCATCCTGACTGGTGTGAGGTGATATCTCATTGTAGTTTTGACTTGCATTTCTCGGATGATTAGTGATGTTGAGCATCCTTTCATGTGTTTGCTGGCAATCTGTGTATCTTCTTTGGAGAAATGTCTGTTTAGGTCTTCTGCCCATTTTTGGATTGGGTTGTCTGTTTTTTGATATTGAGCTGCATGAGCTGCTTGTATATTTTGGAGATTAATCCTTTGTCAGTTGCTTCATTTGCAAATATTTTCTCCCATTCTGAGGGTTGTCTTTTTGTCTTGTGTATGGTTTTCTTTGCTGTGCAAAAGCTTTTAAGTTTTATTAGGTCCCATTTGTTTATTTTTGTTTTTATTTCCATTTCTCTAGGAGGTGGGTCAAAAAGGATCTTGCTGTGATTTATGTCATGGAGTGTTCTGCCTATGTTTTCCTCTAAGAGTTTTATAGTGTCTGGCCTTACAATTAGGGCTTTAATCTATTTTGAGTTTATTTTTGTGTATGGTGTTAGGGAGTGTTCTAATTTCATTCTTTTACATGTAGCTGTCCAGTTTTCCAAGCACCACTTATTGAAGAGGCTGTCTTTTCTCCATTGTATATTCTTGTCTCCTTTGTCAAAGAGAAGGTGACCATATGTGCGTGGGTTTATCTCTGGGCTTTCTATCCTGTTCCATTGATCTATATTTCTGTTTTTGTGCCAGTACCATACTGTCTTGATTACTGTAGCTTTGTAGTATAGTCTGAAGTCAGGGAGCCTGATTCCTCCAGGTCCATTTTTCTTTCTCAAGATTGCTTTGGCTACTCAGGGTCTTTTGTGTTTCCATACACATTGTGAAATTTTTTGTTCTAGTTCTGTGAAAAATGCCATTGGTAGTTTGATAGGGATTGCATTGAATCTGTAGATTGCTTTGGGTAGTGTAGTCATTTTCACAATGTTGATTCTTCTAATCCAAGAACATGGTATATCTCTCCATCTGTTTGTATCATCTTTAATTTCTTTCATCACTGTCTTATAGTTTTCTGCATACAGGTCTTTTGTCTACCTAGGTAGGTTTATTCCTAGGTATTTTTCTCTTTTTATTGCAATGGTAAATGGGAGTGTTTCCTTAATTTCTCTGTCATATTTTTCATCATTAGTGTATAGTAATGCAAGAGATTTCACACAGTCTCCTTCTAACTTCCTGCTCCAGCATCTCAACTGGGGCTTTCATACCATAAGGGTTCTATGTATAGTTATGCAGCTTGTGAGTTGCAGAACTCTCCAGAGCTTCATTCATGTTGTACCCATTATAGATTTATTATGACAGTTTCCAGTGGATGACAGTAAAATGTCTTGTGGATCAGGGACCTTATCTAATTCTCACAACGTTACCATGGGGGCTAAAAGCAGTGCTGTCCTGAGGTCACCTAGTGTCCCAAGAGGGCTGCTGAAGCTCTAGCCATCACATTCACCATCCTGAGAGCAGAAAGGAGGAAGGGCAAAGAAGAGATCACAGCTCTTTCATGAAAATCTCCTTTTAAGGAGAATTTCTGGAAGCCTTACCAATAGTTCTGTTCATATCTCATTGCCACACTTAGCTGAGCACATGTTGCTCCCAGTAATGTAGACATTCTGTTAGTATTGGAGAAAGGGAAAATGTGGGAGAAAGGAGAAAATAAGCGGTCGGCCAAGCCGCATAGCTCCACCTTATGCCTCTGGATTGAGCAGCAAATCTCAGAGACCACCTTGTACCTGAATTTAATTTAGAAAATAGATGCCTCTCACTGACCCTCCTGCCTTCTTTTTCTCTCCTGCTTTATAGATTTGGTTCTACACCAACAGTATCTTTGGAAAAGCTGGAATCCCTCTGGAAAAGATCCCATACATCACCTTGAGCACAGGCGGCATCGAGACTTTGGCTGCCATCTTCTCTGTGAGTAAACTGAGGGTTATTCCTGAGAACATCATGGGGGGTTAAACAGAGCTGCAGGGACCCCCAGGTAACAAGCGCATGAATTTAAAGAAACATGCCCTTTGTCACTCCGAAGTGTCTGAATTTGGGGAGTTTATAATGCAGTTTATCACTGACGTTTCACCCATCTAGAGAATATTCTTATCTGCATCTTGTTTCCCTACTGTCTTCTTTTCAATAAGTAGTTCTTTTCTTTGAACTCTCACTTAGTCCCAAATGACACATTGTGGTGAGCACCCTGTAGAGAGGGCCATATCTCCCTGCGAGTCCAGCTCAGAGTCCACATGAGCCTAAGTTCTGTTGCCATCACTTTAAAACCATTAGCTGTCATCACCACCCCAAACATGTAGGAGTTTGCAAGGCAAAGAAAAGGAGAAAGTACACTCCAGTCCATCAGTCCATCAAGAGGGTAACTTATTAATAAGCAACAGTGTCCAAAAGAAGAGAGACGTAGAGCTTGTCACTTTTTCTCAACCTTTGATATGTAAAATAAACATACGGGGGGCATGGGATGGTGGATAAAACATTAGGGAATTTCAGAATCTAGCAGAAATTGCAGAGGTTTTGCAAACAGACCTAACTGGAGTTGAATCCTGGCTCTGGAAATTCTTGGCTGTGTGATGTTGGACAATGCACTCAACCTCTCTGGTCCTTGGTTTCGCCCTTTATGAGCTATTCCCATGTCTTCTACCTTGATCTTTTTTTTTTTTTTGCTGTATTTGGGCCTCTCACTGTTGTGGCCTCTCCCGTTGCGGAGCACAAGCTCCGGACGCGCAGGCTCAGCGGCCATGGCTCACGGGCCCAGCCGCTTCGCGGCATGTGGGATCTTCCCGGACCGGGGCACGAACCCGCGTCCCCTGCATCAGCAGGCGGACTCTCAACCACTGCACCACCAGGGAAGCCCCTACCTTGATCTTTTATTTCCACTCTTGCTCACTGATTTGCACTGACAAGATTGACGTCAGTGCAAACAGGCAGAGGCTTCCAATTGTATTTCTGACTCATTTCTGAAAGAACACTTTATTTTGTTCCCTGCTCTTAATGGGGCATTCTAACAAGATGCTTTTAAAAACGGATGTCATAAGAGCATAGAGACCTGATGTTCTGCCTCCCTCTTCCACTCACAGTCTTTTGTTAGAGGGACAATATCTTGATGTTTCACAATCTGGAAGTTTCTCAAAATTCTTGTCTTGAGTTATAGACTCTACCCAACTGTTATTATTAATTTTTACATTGATCATCAGGAAATCACAGTCAGTCTGGAACGAAAGTCATGGGGAAATTACAGTGTTTGTTTTTTGGATTTTCCCTTTTTTGTTTGTTTGGGTTTTTTTCTTGGTAAAGTATTTTGTTATGAGAAATCAGCATGAGCTCATTAGGGTAAATTTGAAAAATACAGAAAATAGAAACAAAGAAGAAATCACCTACAATTATACTATCCACATAAGTTTGGCAAAATCTCTCCTTGTGTTTTCTTTTTATTTTTACATAAATTTATGTATTTATTTTTGGCTGCATTGGGTCTTCGTTGCTGCACGCAGGCTTTCTCTACCTGCGGCGAGCAGGGGCTACTCTTCATTGTGATGCGTGGGCTTCTTATTGCAGTGGCTTCTCTTGTTGCAGAGCACGGGCTCTAGGCATGCGTGCTTCAGTAGTTGTGCCTCACGGGCTCTAGAGCTCAGGCTCAGTAGTTGTGGTACACGGGCTTAGTTGCTCTGCAGCATGCAGGATCTTCCCAGACCAGGGATCGAACCTGTGTCCCCTGCATTGGCAGGTGGATTCTTAACCACTGCGCCACCAGAGAAGTCCCGCCCCTTGTGTTTTCTATACATCGATGGCTGTATAAATCTTACTCAGTGTAATCCTATGTATAGACTAATCTTAACTCTGCTTTTGTTCACATAAACTTATGTCCAAATGATTTTCCATCTTATTATTTGTTTGAGTAAATTTTTATTGAAGTATCATATATGTACAGAAACATATGTAGATCGTCACCCCCTCTGAATTAGCACTAGTTGTGAAAGCTGTATCGTTCTTCAGAAATTGGCTATACAGCAATTTCCTTAACCATTGTTTGCGGGGTAGGGTTGTTGAGTGTCTCTGCTCAGAGCCTGGATGGCAGAGCCACGCTGCCTGGAATCGATTCCCAGCTGTGTCCCTTTTGAGCTGCATAACTCCGATAAGTTATTCAACAGCTCTGTGACTTGATTTCTGCATTTCTATAATAAGGACACCATCCCTGCCTCACAGGGAAGGAGTGAGGATTAAACAAGTATACACAGTGATGCAAGCAATGCCTGGCACTGACATATGACTCAGTGAGTGTTAACTATTCTTGTTCTATTTAGGTAGGTTCCCATTATTTGTCATCTTAAATAAGGCTGTGATGGACGTTCTCACAGAGAGCAGGACTTTGCAGAGTCTCTCTCGATCTTTCCGTAGTTGAGGAAACCAAGACCAGAAGCAATGACTTACCCAGGATCACACAGCAGTAGGTCAGAACCTGAGGGCATGGGGAGCGCTAACATCAGGGCCCCTCTGCTCCCCAAGACCCTTTGTGCTCTACCTGAGATCTCAGGAACGTGCACATCAGTCCTGGAAGTCAGGTGATTGCCCCCATTTGAAAGAGGAGCAAACAGAGGGAGTGGGGGTGCTTCCACCCTCGGTCTCTCTGACTCCAGAAACCCCTGCTTCTGGTCCCCACTCTCTGGCTGGTAGATCATCCTCAGTAAAGCTGATAGTCTTCGATGAAGTACTTCTTTCAAGGACTGATCCCAGGAAGGAGGTAAATGACTGGGAGAGAAAGAGAGGACCTTTCTAAGATCAGAACTGGAGGTCACAGCCTCTGAAGAGTCTGCCCGCTGCTGCCTTCAAGTCTGGATCATGATGGGCCGTGGTCATTTGGATCTTGTGCATTCTAGAGGCATGGGCACCTTCGGCGGGCCCAGAGCAGGGATGGCGGCTTCATAGTGTTGGTGGTGGATTCATTCCTCCATGCGTTCATCCATGCCACAAGCAGCTGCAGGGCACCTATATCATGCTTGTGCTTGGAGGTCACCAGTGATGTTATCATGATCTAAGGAGAAAGACCCAGAAACAGACACATGCCACGTGCAATGCTGGGATGAGCTCTCCTGTGAGGGGGTCCAGGAGGGCTTCCTGGAGGAGGGACCCAGGAGGCTGAGAGTTGAAGGGCCGGCGGAAGTTAGCCAGGTAAAGGAAAGCCTGTTCCGTGGCCCTGTGTGCAAGGCCCCAGTCTGCACTCCCTCCTAGTTTATCTTCTAAAGGAGCTGAAGATGCAGAATAGTCCATTGGAAAAAAGTGGTAAAAAAAAAAAAAAATGGTAGCATTTACTCTAACCCCTTAGTTGAGTTGATGCTGCAGCAAGAACATCAATTTGGAAAACCAGCTGCTGGAAATTCATGAGATTAAAGTCAACGTGAAGCTGGGAGTCTGGGATGGAACAATGTGCTCGGGGAGAAAGCGTCTGGGCTCTAGGGCCTGGCAGTTCTGAATTCAAATCCTAATCAGCCTTTTCCCAGCTGAGTGGTTTGGGGGAAAATCACCAACATCTCTGAACTTATTTGCTCATCTTTAAAATGGGTACATAACCATATCCACCTGTGGGAGGCAAAATACTGGCTCCCCAAGTGTCCACGTCCTAATTCCTGGAAACACGAATATGTTATTTTATGCGGCAAAAGAGGCTTTACAGATGTGATGAAATCAATGGTTGGGGGATGGGGAGGTTACCCTGGATTATCCGGTGGATCCAGTGTAATCACAAGGGTCCGAAAAGAGGCAGGAGAGCTGTAGTCAGACAAGGAGATGTGATGACAAAAGCGGAGGTGGTGTAATTGTTGACTTTGAAGATGGAGGGAGGGGCCCCAAGCCAAGGAGTGCAGGCGGCCTTGAGAAGCTGGGAAAGGCACGGAACAGATCCTCCCCTAGAGCCTCCAGAAGGGAGGCAGCCCTGCCAACAACTGAGTTTTGCTCCCTAAGACCTATTTTAGATTGTGGCCTCCAGAACTGGGAGAGAATAAATACGTGTTTCTTTAAGCCACTAAGTTTGTGGTAATTTGTTACAGCAGCCAGAGGAAACTCATGCACCACCTTACAGAATTTCTCATGGAAACAAAACTCAAAGTGTATGAAGGCCCACTGGACGGTCCTGACAGAGTCAATATTCAGTACATCCCTTGCCCATTCCAAAGCTGTTATTACCTTGTTTCCAAATATACGTATACTATTTCATCCAACCCTGTGAGGTAATTGCCTATCAAAAGGACTTGCCAAGTTTTTTGGGTTTTTTTTTCTTTCTTCTTACTGAGATTTTTGATGGTCTATTAAAACGGCTTTGGGCCTTAATAACATTGAGAAAGATTTTTGGTCATTTGATCTGCAATTAATTTCACCTCCTGGCATTGCTTGTCAGCCTGGGCAGCTGTAAATGATTGCCATCTTGCAGAAGCAGCTGGTTTTCCAAATCGATGTTCTCGCCGCAGCCTCAACTCTCTGATGAGTGAAGGTCCACAGAGTGTCGTTCAGGCCACACGAGCCTGAGGGTCGGCTGCCACGCGGGGCGGTGGCTTGTGGAGCACGAGGCTCATTCCGCTGAGTAGCTGGGACACTGGGCTTTTTTTTTTCTTTTTTCTCTCTTCTTTTTTTAATATTTTGGCCACACCACGCGGCATGTGGGATATTAGTCCCCCAACCAGTGATCGAACCCGCGCCCCCTTCAGTGGAAGCGCAGTGTCCTAACCACTGGACTGCCAGGGAATTCCCTGGGCTTTTTTCAATCAGGGGAAATAGAATTAACATAAGCCACTCTTGACCCCTTACTCATGACAGGAAGTTTTTGCAGTTGTCAGGAATGGACTATGCCATCAAGCTGAAGTTAAAAAAAAAAAAATCTACTGGTTTCCACCGTCCACTCTGCTTCCCAACACATGCCACAATTTCGCCGTCAAAACCTTCAGTATTCTCTGCTGCATCTCGAGCCCCAGATCCAGCACATGCTAGAGGAGAGAGTGGGTGGAGGCGATGACGCAGAATGGCGTGGTCCCCTGGCCCTGCGCTTATTAGCTGGGTGACTGTGGGCCCGTTACTTAGCCTCTCTGGGCCCCAGTTTTCTCTTAGGGAAAGTGTGGGTAAGAACAAATCCATACTCCAACAGGTATTATCATGAGAATTATATAGTAATTCCCAGTGCTTGGCATGGAGCAGACACTTAATAAGTGTTCCTTATCTTCATGGGCTGAATTGTGTCCCCTGAAAATTCACATGTTGAAATTCTAACCCCCAGTACCTTCATATGTGACCTGATTTGGAAAGAGGATCATTGCAGATGTAATTAGTTGAGATCATACTGGAGTAGGGTGGACCCCCTCATCCAATATGACTGGTGTCCTTATAAAAAGGGGGAAATCTGACACAGACACAGGACATACCATGTGAAGACTGAAATTATATCACAAAACCCAAGGAGCTGCCAGAAGGTGGGAGAGGGGCCTGGGACAGACCCTCCGCCACATCTTCAGAGGGAGCCTGGCCCTGCCAGCGCCTTGGTCTCGGACTTCCAGCCTCCGGGCCTGTGGGAAAAGACATTTCCATTGTTCAAGCCACCCAGTTTGTGGTACTTTATGACGGCAGCCCGAGAAAACTAGTACCATCATTGTTGGTGATTAATATTCCTGAAGAGAACCAAACATGTGTTATAGGTAAATCTGATCATGCCCTGCTACCGCCTACAAACCAGGAAGATGAAACTGGCCAGACTGTCCGTTCCTTCAATATTCAGCAAGTGCTGGTTGAGCCCTTACTCTGTGCCAGGCCTGGGTCCTGGTGTGTGGGAGGCATCAGTGACCAAAAGAGACACACAGGTCCTTGCCCAGGAGAAGGCGAGCGCCCAGTGGGGAGGACCAACAGTAACAAAGGCATCAGTGGTCACCTGCATGGTGGTTAGAAGGTGGAAGATGCAGTGAGGAACAGCAGAGCAGAGAATCCGGATTGAGAGGTGGGATGGTTGCCCTGTTAAATACTGTGGTCGGGCTCGAGGGACAAGCGAGTTGTCTGTCACCCAGATACTTGGGGAAGAACATTCCAGGTGGAGCGAGCTGCCAGAAGGAAGGCCTGTCTCAGCCAGACCCCAGCAGGGCAGAGCCGGACTGGTAAAGCGGAGAGGTTGGAGGGCGGATTAACTCGGGGTGGGCAGGTCTGTAGGGTGGGGGGCTCCATCCTTCAGGAGCAGGGACCTTCAGTAGAGGGACACAGCCAGCCACAATGTGCCTGTAAGAAGGGATCCGGGGGACCATCACCTGGTCCCATTCCCTTCCTGCCCTCCTTCTGATTTCTTACGGGCGCCACGTTTGCTGATACCCCCTGGGGGCAGGGGGCGAGGACACCTGTTGATCTGGTCCTATGTGTTGTCCTCCAGGACACAGTGGATCTGGAGAGGCCGATGGAGGATGTCTAAAGCAGGCTTTGCACGGGAGCAGGGATGTGTCTGCAAGTTAGAGGGACAGCAGGGGGCGCTGGTGGGGCTGGAGGGGAGCGGGTGTTGAAAGCAGATGCCATGTTGCATTTGGGAACATATGTATACGTATAGCTGATTCACTTTGTTATAAAGCAGAAACTAACACACCATTGTAAAGCAATTATACTCCAATAAAGATGTTAAAAAAATAAAAGAATCTCTTTGGCCACTGTAAAGAAAATCGATGTGGGCAGGGGTGGTGAGGGCAGAAGCAGGGAGAGAGTGAGGATGCTCGAAGAGGCTGCTTTGCCCCGTGAATCGTCAGAATGAATGTGCACTAAAGCTGGCCTCAAACCTGAGTTCAGTTAATCCTCCTCTACGTAGGGAACTCTTCCATTGATAATAACGATTCTGCATCGCCCCCCACCTACTAAAAGATTAAGTCCCGAATTTATCTAACAACGGTTCTAGGAACTTAGCAGAGGGAAGGGGCCACATCAAACAAAAGCAAAACTGGACTTCTCATTTGGCCCCCAAACTCTCTGGAAGGCGTGAGTGGGTGCCCTGGGCTCCATCCAAGTGGGCAGCGCCCACCAGAGCTGAGAAATTAAAATTCAGGCTAAGCAGCCTTTCATATCCTGCGCTTACATCATCATTTGAGAAGCGCTTACGTTAACCTGTTGCCTGGTGGGAAGTCTGCATGTGGATGTGGGGATTCTCCTGGTTCTGAGGGCTCATTCTCATGGGAGGGGCGTCAGAAGGGGAGCCAGTAAGGGGGGATCCAGAGTCAGGGCCCCGTGTCCCCAAGCAGACAAGCAGGTTTGCGCTGGGAGCCCATTTCCCTGAAGTACCCCTCCCATCCACTCCCGACTCTGATAATACCTTTTATCGGGTGGTTCTGTTTCTGAGTTTGGCCAAGGGCATTCCCTGCACCCCACTCTCTGGCCCCCAGGATGTGCAGCTGTGACTTTCTTCTCCCTCCCTTTCTTCCGCTCTCGTGAAGATCATTCCTCTGACTGTGGCAGGGTAGAAACTGGCCAGGCGCCTCCAGATCAGAGCCATGCTTTAACAACGACCCCATTGCAGTTCCAAGCATCATGGTCCCCTTCGCTCGCTGCTAGAAGGGGAGTAATAACCGTCTCTCTCTGACCCTGACCTACGGCTTGGTCATCGAGCGCATGGGACGGAGACCCCTCCTCATTGGTGGCTTTGGGCTGATGACCCTCTTCTTTGGGATCCTCACCGTCACGCTGACGCTGCAGGTGAGAGGACGTGTCTGTCGCTCCCCAAGGGAGCACAGCATGGGCATGGCTTCTGGCTTCGTGCTCTGGGCCCTTCAGCTTGGGAGGTCCATACCGTCTACAGACGACTCTTGTAATGCAGAGTTCCCAAGGGCATCTCGGCTCTGAAGCTGCTGGGCACCCTTGGGGAGGGGGTTTAGTAATGGGTCCTTGAACTGGGGGGAAAAGAGACACGACTTCTGGTCCTGTCGCTGCCACTAATGAGCTGTGTGGCCTCGGGCAAGATATGTCCCCTCCTGAGCCTCAGTCTACCCATCTGTGGAATAGAAGAGATAGCACGAGATGAGTCCTAAGATGCCTCTTGCAACTCTCACATTCCAGCTCAGGGTGGCTGGCGCTGCCGTATGAGGCACCTTCACGCCTCATATCGACACCTGTGGGGACCAAGAGGGGCTCTGGAGCCAGACCGCCGGGTGGGAATCCTGGCTTTCCCACTTACTCTCCATGAAACTTTTGGCAAGTCACTTAACCTCTCTGCTCCTCGGGGCCCCATGTCTAAAATGGGACAGTTATCCCTATACCCAGGGGTATCGTGAGGATTAAATGGGAAATGCACTGAAAGGACTTGGAACAGTGCCTGGAGCATAATAAGTGCTCAGTGAATGTATATTTGTGGGGATGGATAGAGTCATAGCTAATTCTTATGAAAGTGGTATTTGTTTTCCTTTCATGGTGATGAGGAAACCGAGGCATATATCTAAATGAATAAGCTGCCCAAGGTTTCACAGCTGGTGAATGGCAGAGCTGGGATCAGACCCCAGGATCTTGGGGTTTCCTTGGCCCCCTGCAATGCTCAAGGCAGCCTGTATTAATTGAGCACTTACTCGGTGCCTCGAGTCCATCTAGGCCCTATGGGAAGCATGATGCAAAGTTACAGTGGTCAATAAAACTTTGCATTTTTCAAAAACAAACCCCTAAATGGAGAGTTGCACGTGTTGGTCATTTGCCAAAGGTCTCAATGTCCCCCACATCTTTAGAAAAAGGCAACATTACAGTAATTCCCCTACATATGAACAAGTTCTGTTCCGAGAGCACGTTTGTAAGTACAGTTTGTTCGTAAGTCCAACAAAGTTAGCCTACGTACCCAACTAACACAATCGGCTATATAGTACTGTACTGTAACATATTTATAATACTTTTCACACAAATAATACATGAAAAACAAACACAAAAAATAAAGAAACCATTTTTAATCTTATGGTACAGTACCTTGAAAAGTACAGTAGTACAGTACAACAGCTGGCATCCAGGGGCTGGCATCCAGTGAACAGGCAAGAAGAGTTACTGACTGGAGTATGCTGGGACGATGCTAACTGCTTCACAGGCATCATCTCATCTCACTCTGACATCTGTAACATAGGCGGATGGGATGGCTTAAGGGTTATCATCATCCCCATTTTATGGACGCTGAAACTGGGGTTCAGAGGTGTAAAGTGAGCTGCCTCAGGTCATGCAGGTGGACTAAGGAGGAGCTGGGCTGGGTACCAGGTCCTCCAGCACAGCTGCCTCCTCACCTGCCCAACGGCTGCTCTCTTGCAGGACCACGCAGCCTGGATCCCTTACCTGAGTGTCGTGTGCATTCTGGCCATTATCGCCGCCTTCTGCAGCGGGCCAGGTAAGGCACCCCTCCTTCCTCACATGCCAGCCCAGGCACTCATGGCACCATCAGGGTGGGGCGTTCTTATTGTACGGATAGAGAGCTCGGGGTCTGGGGAGGGGCAAGGGCCACTGGGAGTGGAGGGGGAGGGGAGGGTCCCCATCGATTTAAATGCAGTGACCGCCTTGGTTTCCATCCAACCGATGGTAGGTAACAGGCTCACTCAAAGATGCATAGGTGGTAACATACAACAACACCGCAACCATTAACAGCTGCGAGAGCTGGGAGCCAGATTCACTAGTTTGGGATGAATCGAAGATACTCCAGTTACAGCCCGTGCCCACAGAGAAGCTACAGTTTAGTATGGAAGGTATAATGATAGTTATAATAATAATGGTAATGTCTAAGATTTATTCATCACTGATTATGTACTATACTTGGCCACGCACTTGATGTGTTTTAACTCATTTAAGGCTCGTGACCACTCTAGAGAAGCCAGAGATGGGAAGCTACTTGCACAGAGCAAGCAGCGATGGAATTGCCCAACCCCCAGGCCCTAACCACCACCTTACACTGTACCTGCCTGAGTGTGGAGTCTGGAGTACTCTGAGCCTCAGTTTACCCAGGACCCACCTTCAGCCCCAGCTCTGCCATTTCCCTAGTGAGCAAGTCCTCTGCTCTCCTAGGGCCTCAGTTTCCTCATCTTTCAAATGGCCAGGAGAGGCGAGACTGAGGGCCCTGCCACCCCCAGCTGGGGGTCTGTGTCCCACAGGAGCCCAGTCAGAGGCTGCGCTGGGGCTGGGAAGATGGTGTGGGGAAGGTCTGATGACTGTACAGATCTCTCCGGGAAGCACTGCTGTGGTTCTGATTTGTTTTGGTTTTTGTGTTGATGAAAACAAGTTTCTATCAGAACAAATGGACCCAAATTTCTCTCTGTCCCTTTGCACTGCTGATTTTCATGGGCCATCATGTTCTGAGCCCTGTCACATTTGTCCCCAGCCACGACAACAGAAGGCCATAATGAGATGGTGGAGAGGGCTGTGGAATGACTAGGGGAGGGCGTCAGGCACGCACACCTGTGTGCACACGCATACACGTGCATGCACACACACATACACACAGTGTGCTGTGATGATGAGATGGCCAGAGGAAGAAGGCACCTTCCAGGGGAGCAGCTAATGACAGGAGGACAAACAGGGAGCCCACGTTGCAGTTAAAGGAGATTCAAGGAGGGATGTGCTCAGTCCCATGGGGCCTCTGCACTACCAGCTCCACGGGCAGTAGTCACATTGGTACCCCTGGAGGTGGGTAGCCAGTGGCTCCATGCAAGGCCTGGGGACACTGGGGAGGAAACCCAGGGGGACAGTCTCTTCTCTCACGGAGCTCATAGGCTGGTGTGGCCATGTTACCGGGGATGTCATCCACCCAGTGAGGCCTGTCCTGACCACCTAGTATACATGCACAAACACAAACACACACACATATACACACACACACGTACACACACACGTGCCCACATGTGTATACACACACATACACATACAAGTATACACAAACACATACACACAACACACACAAGTATACACATACACACATGCACACATGTACACACACATGCCATAGTCACACACATACACACACATACTCTCGATCACATCATCCTGGTTTACTTCCTTCACAGCATCGTTTACTGGCTCATCTCCATACTGTATCCTCATCTGTTTAATACAGGGATTGGCAATCTTTGTGCGCTGGATGTCTGAATACACATCATCCCTACTCTGCACAGTAGTCTTGATATTAGGATTAATTGCTCCCATTTACAAATGAGGAAACTGAAACCCAGAGAGGTTACAATGTCCCCTAACATGAACCAGCTGGTGAGTGCTGGAGTCGAGATCTGAACCAGGTCTTTAAAAACCTGTACTCTCTCTACCCCATTGCAAAGAATAAGAATTCACATCCATGCACTGCTCTGAGCTTTTCCAGCACATTCCCTCTGTCCCCTGACCTAGTCCTCACACCAGTTGTCTGATAATAATAACATTTATTGAGCACTTACTATGCTCCAGGCCCTGTTCTAATGCTTTCTCATAAACATACTCTGTGAATATAAGATAACACAGAGTCAGACTGTCAAAAGAAAATCACAATCAGAGATTTTACTCAGAATCAAACTTTACTAATAATTCTCAGGTCATCGTTAAGACCTAGGTGAAGTCTGAAGTCATCAACACAGCTCCCCAGATTCTTCCTTGCATGTTAGAGTGCACTCTGGCCCAGATTAAACTTGTGAGGTGTCTAAATAAAACATGCAGGGCAACACTTACATACAGGAAGTATTTTATTCATGAAGCATCTTCATTTTATACTTTGATAATTACACAGCTGACACTGACATTTTCCAGTGGACTATACCCATAGCTATACATTCCATTCTAAATAGGCCAGGTGTAGCCCCCTAAAGGCATTTGGTACATAAGGACTCTCTTATCCTTCTGCTAGAAAATACCATCATGAGGTTGGCTTAGCAAGTTTACAAACAGAATGGACCAGGTCATTTCTTTTTCTTTCTTTCCTCTCTTCCTATCCCAGTTGATAGAAGATGAATTACAGGTAAGCTGCAAAACCTTTCCTTCCCAAACTAATTTTATTCTCATTGTATAGATGAAAAAAAACAAAGATCATATTGATTAAGTCATTTTCCCCAAGTCACACAGCTAAGAGACAAGTGCTAGATTGGCATCTATACCATCTTGTTCTAGGACCTGCAGTCTGAACTCTGATCTATGCGTGTGGTCAGTACTCATTGGCTGTTTGCTAAAAGGTGCGTGGAGTTAGGCCCATTTTGAGATTGACTTGCAAGACTGACACAAAGAATTTGGGATAAAAGGGGAAGCTTCTGTTTTTATCTTCTTCAGATGGGTCTACTCTAGATCATTGTGAATCAGTCCTGTTTTTGTCTACACAGAAAGGTATAATTTTGCCATTCATATCTAGTTGTCAGATGTCTGTGGCTGAAGATGAAATCAGAGCATTTTGATTTTCATGGTTTCCAGCTGTTCTTGCTTCAAATATCATCTGTACACAGAGGTCAGGAGCAGTCTTTCTTCTTTGTCTCTTAAACTCAGATATGGAAATCACAGCTCTTCGTGTTGAAACAAAGGCCGTGCTGACACACGCAGAGCTTCACAATGAACTGAGGCAGAACAGAGGATTGGGATGATTTCAGAGCTGGCAGGGGACCTCAGAGGTCTTTTGGCAGATGAGGGGCTGTGTCCAGGAGCTGGGATGAATTAGAACTAAGGCATCCCAAGTTCATGAAAGAACAGAAAGGTTTTTCAGTCCAGTTATTCATTGGAAGTTCAAGTCCCATCTATGGTTTCCCTGCCAGGAAGTCCTCCAACCATGAGTTGATTGCTCCCATTGATGGGGAACTCACTACCTTACAAAACAAACAATGCTGTGGTCCAGGGTCAGGGAGCTATGGCCTGTGAGCCAAATCTGGCCCATGGCCTGTTTTGTATGACCCATAAGCAAAGAATGGCTTTTACATTTTAAAAGGAAAACAAAAAGAATGCGTGACAGAGACCACATGCAGTGGCCTAAAAAGCCTAATATATTTCCTATCTGACCTTTTTCAGAAAAAGTTTGCTGCTCCCTCTAGCGTCCCTCAATTCTGACATTTGGAAGAAGGGAGAATGAGGTAGCTTATGAGGGAGGGAAAGACGAATTTCCATACAGCAGGAACAGCCAGCGAAAATGCCAGAGTGTAAAAGGAAGTTAATGGCAAAGGAACAACAAATAATCCAGCAGGGCCAGAGCAGTGGTCCTCAAACATTGCTAAATCACCTGGCAAGCTTCTAAAAGTCCTGATGGCCAGGCTGCATCCACGGCCAGCCAAACCCTAATCTGGAGGTGGGACCTAGGCCAAACTTGGAAATCCCTGGGCTAGAGACGCCTTTTCCAACCTCATCTGAAAGCATTACAATTACCTGGGTGGCTTGAGAACTACAGTGAACTCTGACTCAGGCCTCACCTGACGCTGGCTCAGTCGGACCTCCGGGGTAGAGCCAGGCAAGAACCGCTGTCCCAGCATTGGGCGGGGGGGAGCGTTGGAGCGGAGTGTACAGCACAGGACAAGTCAGAGATGTGTTGGAAGCAGGTCCACGGAAGCCGGGGCAGTGTGTTAAGATTTGCCATTTTATCCTGAGCTCCAGAGAGGTCCGTTGGGGGGATTTTTAAGATTTGCAGTGAGAAGAGTGGATCTGGGAGGCGGATGGATGGAAACAAAGCAGAAGCGAAGCCGCAAGCCAGGGGCCAGGTGGGAAACGCAGGCGGCAGGAAATGAGGGCCAGACGAGGGCAGTGGGCCTGGGCAGCGCCAGCCGGCAGGGACCCCATGGACGGGGGCCCTGTGCTGAGTGCAGGCCGCTGAGAGAAAGCTCCACATTTCAGGGTGGGATTTGAGCACTTTTCGGGTTTTTCTGATAACAGCTCTTCTCCCAGGAAGAATAGTGAGTGCTGACATGGTCTCTCAGTGGACGGGTTGGCCTTTTTCTCTGTCCTCTTACACAAAGATACTAAATTGAACTCATCCACAAACCTGCCTGAAGTGGTTACCTGACCCAAATCACAAAGCTTTGGCTTCTGTGCTTTTTCCCAAACCCTCTCCCTTCTTGCGATGATGTTGGCTCCCCTTGCAGTGTTTGCAAACACTGCTTTTCTGTGAGTGCGACCGTATTGCATGCTGAGTTTCCAGCATTTTAGATTCTGAGCTCTCCATCAGTGTCAGGGAGGCTCCCTGAGGAAGGTCCCTCTGCCCACCTAATCTCGGATCAGCTGCTGGTCCCTACCCTCTGCTCCCCAAACCCCCCATGTTCACCGAGCTGCTGGGCCTCACCCACTCCAGCTACTGTACCCCGAGACTGACCAGGGCTTAGAAACTTCACGTGGATTCACACTGGCAGCACACAGCTTAAGCCCCTGGGGGAATTACCTGTCCAAGGGGAACTGCCATTTGGGTTGTGAGATCATCTTGCATCCTTCTAAGTGTACATGAAGGAACAGATCCCAGGAGGAGCCACCCTGGGAAAGCGAGGTTCGGAGCGATAAGAGCTAAACGGCCAAGGGCCTCCCCGGGGAGGCTGCCCCTCCACGATTGAATGAAAAGAATCTTCTTCCCAGGAGAGAAGCTGTAAGTTTGCCTGAGGCAGCTTCTGTGGTTAGCAGATCAAATGAAGGAGACTTGACAGGGAGTTGAAATTAGGTGAAGAGAAAGAAAGAAAACAAGAAAGGCAGTTTCCTGCTACATATTTTATTTGTTCGTGTGACCCCAAGGCAGTGGCAGAGAAGCCTAATAAATGAGGCACAGGATAGAAGAGCTTTATCTTCGAGAAAAAGGAGATCATCCCCAAAGCATGTAAATTACAGTTTGAAAACTCTTATTACCCACTGACTCTGTACCTGGCACCAAGTTCCGCCCTTTAAGGGCAGTTTATGAGCGGGTACAGAGGACAGACACACCCTGGTCTACACAACAAATGGAGTTTGATCACCGCTTTGACAAAGGAGCACATTATGATCTGAGCCTTCCAGAAGGCTGGAGCAGTCCTGATGGGAGAGATGCCAAGTGCCCAGGGAGCACATGCCTGGCTTGAAAAGGGGACACTTCTATCTATCACACTGATGTAATCTGGAAAGACTGCCCGCGTGTACTAACCTTTGCAGGGGCCATCAGGATCTCTGCCCTGCCCACCCCTCTCCCCCTGCCCCATCCCACTGTCCCTGCTTTACAGCTACACAGAGCTGCGTGCAGCTGCCCCACTGTCACCCACGCTTACATGATTTTACAAACCTGTCTCCCCACCTAGAACTCCACCCTTACACATTGTCAACTAAAAAAAAAAAAAATGCACGTGAGAGTTGTGAGTTAAGTTTTATTTGGGGCAAAATGAGGACTATAGCCCGGGAGACAGCATTTAAGATAGCTCTGAGAGACCACTCCGAAGAGGTGGGGGGAAGGTCAGTATATATGCGATTTTGGTGAAGGGGGTACATACAATAAAGCACACATGTTTGCAGAACGTTGCTGCTAGTCTCGAGGGGCAGACGTCACCGTGAACATTTTTAGTGCTTTTCTAGATACGAGGAGATGCAAGAATTGGGCTCATAAAATCTTCTCCTGAAAATATCTAACTATCTGAAGACCTGTTCTGCCAGTCCTTCCCAGAGCACAGAGGGCCTCATTCCTGATCTCCACCCTGAACTCCTCTCAGGGGGTGTTGAAGGTCAGCGGCTGCAGCGGCTCATGATTTGATCCTTGTAGAGGTAGATGGCAGGTGCCAATTTGTAATTGGCACCATCCATTTGAGGAATGGCTTCTCATCTTTAAAAAGTCAGCTCACACTGTCCCTTGAACCTTTTTAGAACTAGACAGCCCCTCCTCTGTGCTTGTTCAGCCCCCAGAATTGCTGCTGGTTTCACCCTCTCCACCCCGTATTACAATGGCTGAGGCTGCTCCGTTTCCTGTAATATCTGGGAATGTTTCAAAAGCAGAGAACTTGTTTCCATCACTTCTGTATTCCAGGCACCAAACACGGAGCCTGGCAACAGGTCAGCACTCAATGTACGATTGTATTTCTCATGCATTCGTTCAGCAGTCACGCATGGAGACCCCACTGTGTTTTCCAACACCACTTCTGGCACCAAATGTGTCATGTTCCCCACACCCATCCTCCAATTCTCTAACACCAGCTGGGTGTCCAGCTGACTATCTGACTATCATTGGGGAAGGGGACTGGATTGACAGTTGAGGCTCAGAGAGGTTAAGTGCTTTACCAAAAGTCACACAACTAATGAGCAGGGGAGCCAGGATTCCAGTTCAGGTTAGTGTGACTCCGGAGCCTGAGTTCTTAAGCTCTACAGTAGACTACCAAGATAACGTAGGACCCGGACACTGTGTAAGCATGTGGAGATAGTTACCTGGACAAGTGGGGGGTCAGGTTACCTGGCGGGAGGAAAGTTAAACTGCTTCCTGAATGTTGAGCTGAAGAGAGCAGAGTTATCAAGCATGGGTTTTCAGAGTGTGCACTCCCCAGAGTGCCATGTCTAAAGATGCATCATCCCCATGTTAGACAGAGAACATATGCTGTCTCTGACATCAGCCCACAGGCAAACAGTCATACACATACTCGGGAAAGCATGCCCACACAATGGTTCACACATATACATACATATACACACGTGTGTGTACCCCTCTCTGCAGATGTCCCCCGAGGCTCCTTTCTTACTCACTCTCAGAGGCCTGACTCCTATCCCTTGCCCGATTCCAAATCTGGCCTGGATTCCCAACTTCAGGGAAGGGGGTGGGGGGGGAGCATGGGTGAATCCTGGCCTCCTGGGTGGGGTGAGCAGACAATGTGACATGCATGGGCACCAGACAGAGTTGTTGCCTGCCAGGTGTCTGGAGAGCTTCCCCGACTAAGGCGAGCTGGGCCACAGTGTGTGATTGTTCAGGTCATACAGAAACATACTAATTTGTGAAACTTTTTTTTTTTTTGAGGAAGGGCCACATTTTCTGGTTTACAACAGTGTTGTTTGGGCTAGCAGTGGCCCTGCAGTTGGCTGGCTGAAAAGAAAAGGAAGAACTTCTGGGCAGAGGACAGAAGTTCAGAGAGCAGGGTATGCTGATGGACTCAAAGGACACAGAGTGTCCAGGAGGAGAGAGTCGAGCGGAGTGGGGGGGCTGCAGGGAAGGTCCAGACACAAGGAAAGCAATGTCAGACTGTCACGGCCCTCGCAGGCTGAAATACTATATTTTGTCCTCCCTGCAGTAGGCAACCACTGAAGACCTTCAGGCTAAACTGTGACATCATCAGACTGGTGTTTAAAAAGTCTATAGTGTGGGGACTAATTGGAAGTAAAATATGGAAGATGGGAGAGGCTTAGTAGAAATGAATTTAGGGGTCATTAAAGAATTTGTATCAGTGAGCTATCACTGTGTAACAAATAACCCCAAAACCTAGTGCATTAAACAATAACCATCTATTGTTGCTCCCAAGTCTATGGGTTGCCATGATAGTTTGCTACACTGGCCCAGGCTTTGCCGATATCCATGCATGTCTGCCTTTGGCTGGCAGATTGGCTGGATTCCAGTTAGTCTGAGGTGGCCTCAACCACTGTTTGTAATCAAGAGGTGTCACTTGATGTCTGTCACCATCCAAGAGGCTAGTCCAGCATTTTACATGATGGTAGCAAAATTGCAAGAGAAGAAACATGCAAAACCTCCCAAGGTCCAGGCTTGACCTCACTTCTGCTGCATTCTCTTGGCCAAAATAAGTCACAAAGCCAGCCCAGAACCAAGGGGTGGAGAAAAAGCCTTTACCTCTCCTGGGACAGTCTACAAAGTACTGGGGCCATTCTGCAATCTCCCCAGAAGTTGTAACCATAGAATAGGAAAGGGATGACAATTATGGACTCTCATTTTAGGAAGAAATATAAGTCATTCATTCATTTACCCATTTTATGAGTAATTATTGAGTGCAAACTGTAGAAAAGCCATCCTTCAAATCCTGGAGATACAGTGGTGAACCACACACACACACACACACACACACAGTCCCTGCCTTTGGGGAGCTTACTTAAGCAACAGTCAGAGATCAGGGTCCCCGCTGGAAATGTATGACACACTCCACTGGGATAATTTGAAAAGACAAATTGCAGTGGTGATGGCAGGCTACAGGGAAATGTCAAAGACCCTAATTATTTTTAAGGTCTCAGCATATGACACGAGCATCCACCCCTCCACCTATTACTGGCCATGTAGGAAGCAATTTACTGAAAGTTAATTCATCACAAGTCAACTCACTGAATGGTTAAATTGCTGAAAGCCATATCATAGAGAAAATCAATTTGCTGAATTTATCCTTTTTTAATGACTTTATCATATTTTTTAAACTATCTCTCAAGAATGTAGAGAATTTTGTATGGACGCAACAATTTTAACACCTTTCATCGATTTCTGTGTTGTTCTTCATTAGGCTGCATAAGTGAATTTAGAAAAATTTTCCCTTTTTAATTTTTTTTGCAGTACGTGGGCCTCTCACTGTTGTGGCCTCTCCCGTTAGGGAGCACAGGCTCCAAACGCGCAGGCTCAGCGGCCATGGCTCACGAGCCCAGCCGCTCCGCGGCATGTGGGATCTTCCCGGACCGGGGCACAAACCCGTGTCCCCTGCATCGGCAGACGGACTCTCAACCACTGCGCCACCAGGGAAGACCCCCTTTTTTTAAATTTAGTTCGCTGTTGTTGTAGCTGAAGGCTACTGGGCAAGAGAAGGCACAGTTGAGCAGCATAAAATATATTTGTATCCACAGTAAGAATATATATCTTTGTCCCTCTTCAAATCCATTTTATTCCAAAGACTCATACACACAACAAGTAACAGGATTTGGATAGCAAGAGATGTGTCAACACATTTATCTTAATTTATTTGATTCCTGTGTTTGGAAAACAAGAGTTTGGGTAGCAAAGGTACAGAGAGCAAGGGATACCCGCACATCGGTAGATGAGGTTTCTCTTGTTCACGTATTCTTATTCACGAATGGATTTTACATCATTGTCTTTTGGTGACTTGACCTTGAGCCGACCATGTGCCCTTCATCAGTCACTTCTCCAAGCCTAATTTCTGGCCAGGACAAAGAGATACCGTACTCCACTGCCCCAGAGCCCCAGGGAGCCCCCAGGGAAGTTGTGGGACTCAAGAAAGATGCTCAGTGGATGCTCTTGGGATCTCACTACAACTTTGTCAAAATCTGCATCGAGGGGCTTCCCTGGTGGCACAGTGGTTGAGAGTCCGCCTGCCGATGCAGGGGACGCGGGTTCGTGCCCCGGTCTGGGAAGATCCGGCTGGGCCCGTGAGCCATGGCTGCTGAGCCTGCGCGTCCGGAGCCTGTGCTCCGCAACGGGAGAGGCCACAACAGTGAGAGGCCCGCGTACCGCAAAAAAAAAAAAAAAAAAAAATCTGCATCGATTTCGGCAAGTCCTTGTTCGGGTCTCAGTTTCCCCATCAATGAAATGTGGGGCTGAGCCAGATTAGGGGCTCTCCAGCTGGGTGGCTGTGTTTCAGAACCCCCTGCTAAGGTCAAATGTTCCTCCCCATCCGCTGTCCAGGCCGCTGGGTAGGCAACAGGATTGGCATTTTAACACATTTTCTGGAAGATTCCTGAGTAGCCGGTCCAGCCCAAACCACTTCCCTGCTTGTGGAAGCTTTCAGGCTTAGTGACCAACTCCAGGGCTACCCAAAGACCTACACCCAGGTGGCTGGCCATACTGACCACTTGCCCCTCACTTCTCCTGCACCAGACCCCCTGGGCAATGGGAAAAGTCATATGACCATGATGACAGTGTGAACAATCAAGTATTTAGCCAGCATTTAAGCTTCTGTGCTGAGTATTTCACTCAAGTGATCTCACGCAGCTCTCACACCAGCCCTATGGGGCAGAGCATCTTATTCCCATTTTGCCTATGAGGAGGCTGAGCCTCCAGGAGGTTATGACTCTTATAGGTCATGCGTGCAGATGCTCCTGCCGTCAGCAGGTGGCAATGTTTCTGCTCTTTTCTACCGTAGTTCAGCGAATACTGACCCCCCCGAAGATTCATGTCCATTCGGAACCTCAGAATGTGTCCTTGTTTAGAAATAAGGTCTTTGCAGATGTATTTAGTTAAGGATCTCAAGATAAAATCATCCTGGACTCAGGGTGGGCCTTAAATCCAATGACGAGTGGCCTTATAAGACAAGGAGAGAACACAGAGAGACACACAGAGGGTGATGTGAAGATGGAAGCAGAGATTGGAGTGATGTGGCCACAGGCCAAGGAGCACCAGGGCGTGTCAGCCACACCAGAAGTTAAGAGAAAGGCATGGACGCTTCCTCCCTCACAGCCTCCAGAGAAAACCAACCCTGCCAACACCTCGATTTCAGACTTCTAGCCTCCAGAAGAGAAGAAATAAATACCTGCTGGTTTTAGTCACCAAGTTTGCGGTTATTTGTTAGAGCAGCCCTAGGAAACTAGCCAAGAGGTTGGCAGGAAAATATTTCCTTATCCCCAGAGAGCTGTTGATGTTGGGCTAATGGGCTTTGGAAATGACAGATTTCCATCATCTAACCATCATCATTCCCATCATCATTAATACCAAACAGATGGCTGGTAAGCTGCTCGCCAAGCTTACAGTGGGCATTCTGCTTATTCAAGAAGACCAAGGGGAACTTTTAAAATTAATATCATCTTCCTTAAGGGGGGCACCTGTTCAGAGCTCGGTACCACATTCACCCTGATCCTCAGAGCATCCTGCCAAGGAAACGCCCTATTCCTGACAGACATACCTGGGCTCCTGGAGCCCGCATTGTCCACATCTTGTGGGCATAGGCGGTGCAGGATTTGAACCCACGTCTACCTGACTCTGGTGTCACCTTTCCTGCCATACTCTCCTGTTTTTCCAAACACTTAGTTTTCTTCTTTATCTCTTTCCCACAGCCTAAGGCAGAGTTAATTAGTGAGCTTATCTCCTGCAGTGTTAATTTGGAATTATGACAGTGCTCTGTACGACTGTCTGCCAAGTCCTTCCTGGAAAGGATGGTTCCTCAGAAGCAATCCCAAGCAAACGCTGTTCTGAGAGTGAATTTGAGCCCTCCAAGCTTTAGGGCAGAAGCCTGGATTTGCAACCAAAGTGTGGAAAGTTTTGAAAACTCTGGTTCTGCAGCCCTGGAGTCAGTGACACCCGCCAGGCTTCTAGGCTTCCCTGTGGTTCCCCCAGCAACCATCTTCCTCCTGGCTGGGATGGAGCAATCCTGGGACCGGGCAGGGGAACCTGTCACTTAGTTGTTCCTTGCAGCCGCTAAGATGGTGAGAGCATGATTCTCTGTCCGGGTTATTAGTGTCCCATGGCTGCTGTACCAAAGTGCCACAAACTGATGGCTTTAACAACAGAAAGCTAGTCTCTCACAGTCTGGAGGCCAGATGTCCAGAACCAAGGTGTCAGGAGAGCTGAGCTCCTCTAGAGGCTCAGGGGAGAATCTGTCCACACCTCTCTCCTAGCTCCTGGTGGCCGCCAGCATTCCTTGACTTTTAGCCACATCACTCCAACCTCTGCCCCATCTTCATGTTGCCTCCTTCTCTGTGTCTGCCCCCAAATCCTTCCACCTTTCTCTTATAAAAGATACGTGTGATTGCATTTAGAACCCACGGCGATAATCCAGGATAAGTGCCTCGTCTCAAGACCCTTAACTTAATCATCCTTTTTGCCGGATAAAGTAGCATTCACACACTCCGGGGATTAGGAGATGGGGTATGTACATGGAAGGCCTCTCCCCACTCCTCGGTTCACTGCTCTGCAGCAGCACCCCCCTCCCACTGCCACGCAGCTCCACCCTCCTTCTCTCCTGTCTCACCCATTTCTAACCTCACAGTGGGTGAAGGGGCTCAACAGCTGTGACCCAACGCTTGTTGGCCTTCCTCGCACAGGCAGTGACCTGGCAGCTGCCTATGGAATTTCCACCTCTGTTGTGTCCTGGTTCTGAGTCCAAATGAAGCTTCTGTGTTAACCTCCTGTTACCCACGTAACATAAATGTTAAGTAGACACAATGTGGTTACAAGGCAAGGAGTGGTCACCTCCGTTAAAGAGGGTCAGGGAGGCATAAAAAGGAACACATGCAGTGTCTGGATCTTGAGTTAATAGGAAGTAGTTCTTGGGGGCAAGGTGGGGTGGGGCAGGGGCTGTGTCAGTGTCCTGTGGCTGCCATTCACAACCACCACTAACCTGGTGGCTTAGAGTAACATACATTTATTCTCCATGGTTCTGGGGCCCAGAAATCTGAAACCACTTTCACTGGGACAGAGTCAACGTATCTGCTGGGC
Organism: Orcinus orca; assembly: GCF_937001465.1. Lineage (NCBI taxonomy): Eukaryota > Metazoa > Chordata > Mammalia > Artiodactyla > Delphinidae > Orcinus > Orcinus orca. The sequence continues at coordinate 117,123,668 of NC_064562.1, forward strand.
TGGTTCCTTCTGCTCTGGGGGCATATGTTTTCTGGTCTTTTCCCACTTAGAGGCCGCCCACATGCCTTGGCTTGTGGCTCCTTCCTCAATCTTCAAAGCCAACAGGGTAGAACCTTCTCTCCTCTCTGAACTCTCTGAACTCCTGCGTCTCTTTTATAAGGACCCTGCAATTCCATTGGGCCCATCTGGATTGGGTAGGGTAATTCAGAATAATCTCCCCATCTCAAGATCCTAACTTAATCACACCTGCAACATCTCTTCTGTCCTATAGGTAACATTCACAGGTTCTGGGGATTAGGACATAGACATCTTTGTGAGGGCAGGGGGTGCTGGTTAGGGACATTCCAGGTAATAGCATTTCCTAAGACTAAAATGCATAAGAAAGTGGGATATATTTGGAAAATGGCAAGTAGTCCAGGTGGCTGGTGGCATCATGGGGGAGCAGTGAGTATTGGCAGAGGGGCTAAGAGGTAGGCAGGACCAGATCAGACTCTGCCTGGTATACTCAACTTCTATAATGAGTGTATTAGTTTTGCTTGGGCCGCCATAACAAAGTCCTACAAACCAGGCAGCTTAAACAACAGAAATGTGTTGTCTCACAATTCTAGAAGTAGGGAGTCCAAGATGAAGGTGTCAACAGAGTTGGTTTCTTCTGCGGCCTCTCTCATTGGCTTGTGGAGGGCCCTCTTCTCACTGTGACCTCACGTGGCCTTCCTTCTGTGTATGTCTGTGCCTTAATCTCTTCTTATAAGATTGGGTTAGGACTCACCCACATGACCTCATTTAATCTTAAAGGCCCCATTTCCAAATGCAGTCACATTCTGAGGTATTGGAGGTTAGGATTTCAATACATGAATTTTGGAGGGGACACAATTCAGCCCATAACAGTAATTTAAAATGAAGGTCCTAGAACAAGAAACATCCATGGTTCAGGTACTAATTCTTCCTCTTACTAATGGTGTGACTTGGGGCAAGTTGCTTAACCTCTCTGGGCCTCATCTGAAAACTAGAGATAACAGTAGTATCCACCTCACTGGGCCACTGTAAGGATTAAATCCATCCATTTATTGAGTGGATAATTACTGATGGCAGCCATGTTCCAGGCACTTCTGTAGGTGCTGGGGATACAATAGTGAAGAGACAAAACACCTGTCACCATGGAATGTTTATTATAGTGAGACATTGTATGCTGTATTGGGAAACAATATAAAACAACGTGAAAATTCACTTATAAAGTATATTGGACTGGAATAAACACTATGGAGAAAATTCGAGCAGGAGAGGTGGCCAGGAAACATCTATGGGAAGGTACTGCAACTTGATACAGTGTTGTCAGGGAAGGCCCTGGTGGTAAGGTGATAGCTGAGCAAAAATGTGAAACCATGAGGGAACGAGACATCCAGAGAGCTGGAGGAAGAGCACACTGAGCAGATGGAACAGCCAGTGCAAAGGCCCTGGGGTAGGAGTATGTTTGATCTGTTTGAGGAACAGCAAGTAGGCCAATGAGGCCAGGGGAATAAGTGAATGAAGAACGGCAGGAGCTGGGATTGAAGGGTTGAGGATGGAGGGCGAGGAAACAGCAGATCGTGGACAGCTCCATAGGCCATTCTAAGGGCCTCGGGCTTTTTCTTTGGGGGAGATGACAACCCTCTGGGGGTTGGGGGTCGAAGAGAAACAGTGTCTGAGCTCCATTTTAAAAGGGTCATTTGACTGCTGTGTTAAAACAGCCTGTAGGAGGTCAAGGTAGGAGCTGGGAAACTAGTTGGGAGGTTTTTACAGTCATGCACACGCTGTGTGGACTCTTTGTCTCTTGGTAAGGAAGCGTTCCAAGTCCAAGGCTCACTCTTGTGCAGCCTAGTGGAGGTTGAAAGGTTCCATGCAAGGGACCACCTTTCCCAACACCATCATCATCACCATGACCACCACCACCACCATCACCATCACTACCATGACCACCACCTCCATCACCATCACCATTACCACCACCATCATCAACAACATCATCGTCGTCATCACCAATACCATTTACTGAGCACCTATTATAGGCCAGGCACAGTGCTAACTACATTGCCCACATTATCTCCTTTAATAAGAAACTCAAGAGTTAATTGAGAAAGAAAGAGAGGGCTTCTCCTTCCTTTGCCTCTGCTCACATCAGAAACCCAGGTGGATGCAGAGACTGCAGGCTGGGATGGGCAGTGGAAACAGGTCATGAAAGAAATACCACAACCACCTTCATTTCCTCTCTCACAGTTTTAATGACCAAACTCTCGTGGGGGTCAAGAGGATTGGCCTTAACCTTGTTTTAATTTGTATGTTTCCAAATGAAATACAATTACATGATAGTGATCACTTCTCTGAAGTATCGAAAATAACAGCTAAAATGGAAAGGCAGCCCATCACATTCACACACTGTCTGCTGTTTTTCTGGTAATCCTAAGTCCCATGGGGAGGGGGTAGCAATATAAGGGAATAAAGGGTGACAGACAGTAAGGGGGTGCAGTTTAACTAAGGTCATCAGGATAGGCCTCTCTGAGCAGGTCAAGTATGAACAGAGATCTCCTCAAAGTTAGTAATTGAGCCTTGCAGACACCTAAAGGGAAACTCCCCCAGGCAGAGGCAATAACTGAGGCAAGAGCCTGCCTGGCATGTTCTAGAACAGTGCTGCCCAAAGACATACAATTCAAGCCACCTATGTAATTTGAAATTTTCTAGTAGCCACACTGAAAGAGTAAAAAGGAAACAAGTAAAGTTACTCTTATTAATATATCGTGTTCGGCTCCATATACTCAAAGCATTATCATTCCAGCATGTAATCACTATATAAAACGCGTTGATGGGGTATTTTCAATTTCTTTCTTTGCACAGTAAGTCTTTGAAGTTGTCAGTGTGTATTGTACACTTACAGCACATCTCAGTTCAGACTGGCTACGTTTCAAGGGCTCTATAACTGCATGAGGCTAGGGGCTACCATGTCAGACAGTGCAGTTCTAGAAAGAGCAAGGAGGCGTGTGTGCCTGGCGTGATCAAACAGGGTAGAGGTGACAAGACATGAAGTCAGGAGTAGGAAGGAGCCTGGCCCACAGTGGGGGTTAGTTTAGCTGTTGGATTCCCAGCACGGTCAGTGGGGAACTATCGTAGGGTCTACTCAGAGGGCTGACGATTCGATTTCTACTTCCAATGCTCACTTCGGCTGCCGTGTGGATAACAGATTGAAGGAGGTGTCCCAGGCATCCTCAGAGAGCCACTCTGAGGTGAGTCTTTCACTAATAAGAGTAGCAACAGTAGTGGTTGTTGTAGTAACACAGCACCAATAATAATAATTAAGGTTTTAGAGGTTACCAGCCACTTTCACACTCATCACCCTATTGGGTCAATGTCCCCATCTTCCAGATAAAAAAACTGGGGCTCAGAGAGGCAGTAATTGGCCCCATATACCACAGTTAGTGTCAGAACAAGGTCTAGCTGTGTTCCTTTGTACCACAATTCCCCCTCACCCCCTCCTGAATCCCTAGCTGGAGGCAGAGGGGCCCCAGGTGAGGCAGTGGCCATGCCTCATTTGTCTGCATTGCATCCTTTCATCCGGGAGCCATAAGCTTTGAAATGCTCTGTTTGCTAAGATGGCAAATCATGGGCCCTGGAATCAGATCTCTGCAAACCAGCACTACTGCAGGGACCTTGGGCTGTCTCATCAATCCAGGGGTGGCAGATCTTCAAAAACCATCAAGCATGGAAACAGCTCCCACATATTCTTCTCTCTTCTGTCCAGAAAAGCGTAGGAAACTCACCCTGGGCACATGGCACAAAGGGAGAGGCACGCACAGGCTTGAGGTCAGATCACCCCTTTGACTACTGTGACGTCCTTGGAAAGTCACTTAGCTTCCCTAAGCTGCGTTTCCTCATTTGCACAATAAAACAAGTAACCTTCACCTTGCTCTGCAAGAAGGATAGCTTAGTAATGCGCACGGTGCCGGTGCCGGGCACACAGAAGGTGCTTGGTGAGCTGTAATTTCCTTCCTTGCCTCCCTCCCTTTATGAAGGCAGATTTCAATACATTCTGTAACAACACAAATTATAAATTGAGTTCTAGAAAGATGATAAATGGTTTGATAGAAATTTGGTTCCTTCACAAGCCCCCCCCACCCCGCCCCAGGTGATAAACACATGGTAACTTAAGGCCATTATGTGACTTGCTGGAGAAAATTCTAGGCAGGTTTCTCAATCTCAGCACTACTGGTATTTGGGGCCAGATGATCCTGTGTTCTGGGGGTGATCCTGTGCACTGTACGATGTTGAGCAGGGTCCCTGACGTCTACTTTCAACGGCCAGTAGCATCTCTTTTCCATTGTGATAATTGAAAGTGGCGCAAAAATGTCCCCTGGGCAGAATCACCCCTGGTTGAGAACCACCGCCATAACTGGGTGTTTTGGAATAAGCGCTGGCTCAAGATTCAAATCCACTTAGCTCCATCTCTTACTTGCTGTGTCATTTGGGGCAAGCCTCTCTCACTCTCTCTCTCTCCCTCTCTCTTTCTCTCTCTCAGTCTCAACCTCCCGCTCGCACCCCACCCGTTCCCTTCCTCATTTACCCACCTCCGATTCTCACCAAAAGCCTATGTGATTATTAACCATTTTACAGATGAAGACTCTGAGGCACAGAGAGAGACAAGGGGCTCACCCAGGGCTTGTAGCCAGTAACAGGCAAGCCAGGTTTCAAATCAGGGCAGTTCAGCTTCCTAACCCACACTCTTCACCACACTGTGCTCCCTGCCTCTGAAATGCACACGAGACGGTGAGCTAGGAGATTTCAGTGAGACGTACCACCTACCATGTCTGAACCGGGCCTGGCACACAGTCAATGCTCAATAAGCACTAGTTGCCTCCTCACTAAACTGATTTCAATCAAGAAGATCCTTAGGGTTCCACATGCCATGGTTGCATCTCAAAGTGTTTGCACTGAAATAGGAAAAAGCTTAAAATCTCCTGGCAATTGTTTTCTTATGTTAAGATATTACACCTGGAGGTGTTTGACTCAGTATTAATGGAAGGAACCCTGAAACAGCAAGGGACGACTCAAATGCTGATGCCCACATACTCAGAAGAGGCAGGAGCAGCGGGTCTTCAAACCGTCTCTTGGCTTTAAGTCGAGATCTTTCTAAGGCACCAGTGTCTGCATGAATAGAGTATCTTTTAGAGTCTGCATTCGTTTCCTATTGCTGTTGTTGTAATAAATTATCACAATCTCAGTGAATGAAAACAACACTAGTTTATTATCTTACAAGTCTGAGCCCCAAAGTCTAAAATGAGTCTGCAGAGCACCTTTCCTTCTGGAAGCTCTGGGGGAGAATTTATTTCTTGCCTTTTCCAGCCTCTCAAGGCCGCCTGCATCCCTTTCCTCACAGTCTCTTCCTCCATCTTCAAACCTCTGCTTCTTCTCATAACATCTCTTTTTCTGACTTTGACCCTCTTGCCTCCCTCTTTTAAGGACCCTTATTTTAAGGACATTGAGCTCACCTTGACCAGGCAGGATAATTTCCCCATCTCAAGATTCTTAATTCCATCTGCAAAGTCCCTTGGCCATTTAAGGTACCATTTTCACAGGTTCCGGGGATTAGGATGTGGGCTTCTTTGGGGGGATATCATTCCCCCTATCACAGCATCCTTTATGCTCCAAGTTTGCATGAGGGGGAGAAAACAACGGGAACATGAAATGGCATTTCCTCTATATTATGTTTCCCACGGGCAGCTTCATGTAGTCGGAAAACTATGGGCTTCATCCTCTTCCAGCCTTGGGCCTGAAGGCCGGGACCCCACTTACCAGCTGTGTGACCTTGGTCAGGTTAGCTCAGCTCTCTGATTCGGTCCTGTTTGTAATATGAGGATATGTATATGTAATATGAGGATAATGCATACAAGAAAGCTATGGTCTGAGTGTAAAAGAAATCTCTGCTAAGTGCCTAATAAAATTCCAACTCACAGGGCTTCCCTGGTGGCGCAGTGGTTGAGAGTCTGCCTGCCGATGCAGGGGACACGGGTTCATGCCCCGGTCCGGGAAGATCCCACATGCCGCGGAACGGCTGGGCCCGTGAGCCATGATCGTTGAGCCTGTGCGTCCAGAGCCTGTGCTCCGCAGCGGGAGAGGTCACAACAGTGAGAGGCCCGCGTACCGCCAAAAAAAAAAAAAGGGGCCTGCAGGGGCTTTCTTTATAAGGAAACTCATGCATGCGCTTTAGTGCATGGATTTTCTGAAACCTATGTATGCGCTTTAGTGCATGGATTTTCTGAAACCTATGTTGGTGGCTTACAGTACATTTTTTGTTCTTTTATCTGTTCTCAGTTATGTTCCCAATTAATTCATTCAACAAAATATTTTGAACACATACGATGTACCGGATACTGTGTTCCATACTGAGGATGCAGAAACGGAGATATTTTCCGTCTCTGTGGAGTTCATCGTCTAATTAAGATAGACAATCAAATAATTCTAGCCTAAAATAATTATACATAATTATAAATTAATTATAAATAATTATAAATTAGGTTGTAAATAAGTATAACCTAAAAAACTGAAAACATAACCTGGGAAGTGCAAATTCCGTGGGCTCGGCTGTCACGAACAATAGAGGGAGTGGGATGAGTAGGGTTGGTAGGAAAGTGCATTTGTTAATTTATAAGTATTTATCAAGCACTCCTTATGGTGACCCAGCACCCAAGACACACCAGTGAATGACACAGGGACGTGGTCCTTGCTCTTGGACCTTCCGTCTTGGAGAGGAGGGAGGGGAGGGGGAGTGTTCAGACCCCAAGCTGCCCCCCCCAACAAATGCATATTTATAGAACCCTGACCAGTAAACTAATGAATACTTTATAATGAGTGACATGAACTAAGAAGGAATAAATAGAGTAAGAGAAGGGCTGCTTTAGTGAGGGCAGACAGGAAGGGCCTCTGTGAGCTTGAAGGCAAGACTTGGATGCTAAGAAGGAATCAGCCCTGTGAGGATCTAGGGAAAGGACGTGCAAAGGTCCTGTGGCAGAAGCTTGCTTGAAAGGTTCAGGGAAGGCTAGAGTGTTGTTAGGAAGGGAAAGAGGTGAAGTTAGAGGTGAAGTTGGAAGAATAGCAAGGACCAGGTGATGGAGCAGCTCATAACTCTTTGGTAAGGAGTTAGGATTTTATTTTTAATGCAATGGGAAGCTATTGGGAGTTGGAAGCAGAGGAGGAATTTGATCCAGCCTCAGAATGCAAGAGATGTGGCTATATTTCAATCCTTCATTCAGCAAATCATTATTAATTACCTACTGTGTGTCTGCCTCCACCCTAGGCCCAGGGGATGCAAAGATGAATAAGACTCACCTAGTAGAGAAACAGCCAGTTTCATTCATTCATTCATCCATTTACCAATGTTTACTGAGCTCTCATACCCTGAGCCTAACACTGTTCTAGAAATTAGGGCAGAGCATGGAGCAAAATAGACAATATATCTGCCCTCAAGGAGTTGACGTTCTGTTGGAGGAGGGTTATAGTGAAAACATAAAAATATAAATAAATTAAATTTTAAAAACATAAATATCATATAAAAATATAAGATGAGAGGAAGGAGAATGGTGGAGGGAGTGCTGAGATGGGGACGGGGCACAGAAGTCCTCCCTGGGGAGGTGATAACAGAGCAAAGATCTGAGAGACAGGAGGGAGGCCGCCGTACGGGTATCTGGAAACAAGCAGTCCAGGTAGAGGGAACAGCCAGTGCACAGGCCCTGCATGTAATTCCGTGCTCGAGAGGGAAGCTCCCAAGGTGCTGATCCAGGTACCGAGATGCACCAGTGAGTGACACAGAGACATGGTCTTTGCACATGCCAGCCACAGGGAGGACCTCCTGAGGAAGGAGTAATGCCGAAGCTGGGGCCTGAGAGGTGATCAAGACTCAGATCTGGGCTCTATCGAAAAGCTGGACTCTTACTTTCACAAGGAGTGAGCTCCCCATCACTTGAGGTATACAAGGAACAGTGTTGATGGGACTCCATAGAAAGGAGCTGGAGTCTGACCTGGAGTCCAGCCCTGGCTGAGAAGGGCACTGATTCATCCATTGTCCCCACCTTCCCCCAACACCCCCTCCCCGCCCCCGTCTAGGCCAGGCCTGTCCCTTCATCCCTCATGGGTCCGTGGGGACGACAGGTGGTGTCCCCCAGTGTGCAGGGGTCTCTGGGCACACAGAGGAAGGTGCCAGCGGTGAATTTTAAAAGGTGAGAAAGAGTTTTCAGGCAGACAGTTGGGAAAAGGAAGGGGAAGGGGATCCCCACAGGGAACCACCAGATGCAGGCCAGGTGCGTTTGGGCACTGCAGGTTGTCCTCCTTGGCTGCTGTCTTACTGGCTTTGCCCTTTCCAACAAGGCAGCAGCTTCACTGGCAGGAGAACCCAGGCTGTGGATTCAGGCCAAACGATTAGCTGTGGTCCCGCCCAGCAGGAAGGTTTCTGCTCCCCCAGGAGCCAGGGCTGAGCAGACCCCTATTGGGTTTAGGCTTCTGATGTGGAAATGGTTCAGCTGTGCCGAGGCTGGCATGTCACAGCCAACCCAGGATGAAAACGCAGCTGGGGCGGCTACCTGCAAAGGCAGCGCTCCCCGACTTCCAGGGGTAGCTTTTTTCTCAGCCTTAACATCTGCTGCAGCCGTAGGAGCTGTGGGCTGCGAGGATTTGAGGAAGACACCTAGAAAAAAAGAATAAGCTCACCTCTCCACTGAGGGAAACTCCCAAGGAAAATCAGGAAAAACCCCAAGGCCTTCCTAGGTCACACGCACCCGGAGCACTTCAACTTGGCCTCACGGGATCTATCGCAGCATCCTCGGGTCTCCTGTTTTAATCATCTGAACGTGGGCTCCCTTCTCTGTGCTCCCCGACTCAGCCTCATAGCTGGTGTGTCAGGAAGACCACGTGTCAAATCCTACCTCTGCCACGTATTAGGTAAATGACCTCGGGCAAGTCACCTCCCCTTTTCGTGCCTCAGTTTCCTCATCTGTAAGTTGGGGATAATACTGCTGACCTAGTAAGAGTCTTAGGCAATTAGAATTAATTACTATGACTGCACAGGCAGCCACACCGTGGGTGGGCAACACAGGGTAGGTATTATTATTTAAACTGTTCACCTTGACTGAGAGGATTCCATGGAAGGTCCAGTAGACCTGGGTTAGAATCTCACTTCTGCCACTGCCTTACCAGCTGTGGGACCTCAGCTGAGAATTTTTACCTTGGGCCCGATTCCCTCATCAGTAGTTTGCCTGGGCCAGTCTCAGCTTGCCCTGGATATCCTGACGTCATTATCAAGAGCAGCCCCTGTGTCTCTGAAAACACATCATACAGTCTCTTCACCCATCAGTCAGTTGGGTATGACACAGCCACCCTCAAGGACTCCTGGGAGGATGAACAAAGAAGAAGCAAAGGAAAACTCCTGATGAACCAAAAAGGCCCACCCGCCATATGCCAGACTCACATTTACAGAAACATCAGTCTGAGAGCCAAAAACAAGCAACAATTTAAATTCTACTACAGCCAGGCACTAGGGCACCATTCTCAGCAGGCGGCAGGATTTGTTGAAAACTTCATTCTCCACCTTTCTTGATCTCAGCATCGCTCATGTATTGAGTTGCCACAAAGCCCAGCTCCTGCCCCCTCTAGGCTCACATTTGAAACCCTTTCCATTGTCTCTTCTCGTTCTTCTCAGTTCTTCCTTATGTAGATCAATTCGGCCTGTCCAAAAATATTTACAACTTGAATTTTCTCTTTCCCCGCAGCTCATAAACACAATAAACGCTGCTAAGCGATCAGGAAATAGGTTGAGATACCACTGGGGTGACCAACCACTCCAGGGGTTTCTGAGATACAGGATGTTCTGTATGTAAAGCTGGGACAAGCTGGTCACCCCAGATGCCCCAGGAGTCTAGACTATAAATGAATTTTTGTTCAGAAAAGGGCAAATTGGTGTCGGCTTCAGTCTTGGACAACACATGACTTTGAAAAACCAGGATGGGTTTCCCCAGAAAGAGACTAAGACAAGGACTCAAGGAGCCCGTTTATTGAGGAGATGATCCCAGGAAACACCTGGAAATGGGCACCTGAGGTGGGGAAAGGAAGGCAGCAGAAGGGAGGTGCATTGTGCAGTAAATTACTGCCATGGGCAACCAGAGCAGAATCGTGCTGGGAAAGTCTGAAAAGCTGTAAGAAATACACATCTCAGAGTCATTCCCTGCGAAGTATTTATAGCATCTCCCTGCAGGCAGTCTGGGGAAAAACTGGTGTCAGCTCCCCAGCCCTCTGGTGATGGAAAGCCAGACAAAGTCTTGTGCCTGGGATGTGGCCGGGAGGTGGGTGAGGGGCCAGCTGCACTGAGGTGGGAGGGGGCACCTGGAACAAAGCGGGGTCACCAGCCACATCTGCTTCAGCATTCTGGGATCTTGAGGCAGACAGCACCATGAACCCACAGGGTCTGAGATGCCATCTAGCCCAGGGACCACGACTCCATCAGAGCTGTATCCCCAGTGCCCGGCACAGCCTCAGCTCAGAGCAGGAACTCAGTCATTTGTGTTCACTGAACGAACATACAGATCCACTCTGCCGAGACCCAGGCTGAGGGTGTGACTGCCTGGACTTGCAGGTGCCAGGCTCTGTCCCCAGGGTCCTTGACTCTATTCCAGGCTGCCTTATAACTCAGCATCCGTACTAAAGACCCTTCCTTCTCCCGTCGCCCTCGCTTGTCTGTTTCGACAGCCCCTCTAGTGCTCATCCAGATAAGGAAGGACGTTAAATTGTGCCCCTGAGAACTGACTCCTGAGACCTCTGACCTCTGGCTTTATTGAAATGTAAACTCCTGATCAAGCTTTGTCACGTCCTGAGTGTGCTGAACCTACCAAACAGAACACGTCCAGATAGACTTGAATGTGTTTTCCTACCTGCACTCATTAGAGTGGGGCAGCTCCTCATTTTTAATTAGAATTAGCAGAGTCCGTTTGGCCTTATGTGGCCCATTTGCTCCTGAGCTGCTTCGAAAACATCCCCTCCCCCAGAAACTCCAGTACAGAGACCTTCAGACCTAAGAATTTGACCTAAAAGTCCAGATTAAAGAAATACCACTAGACTACAGTCTTCATCAAAACATACTAACTGGTGGTCAAGAGGGGACTCACTTTGTGTTTCAGTGGAGCGCAGTTCAGAAAAGAGTCTAAGTCTCATGATGGATCGTATGCAAATTCAGGTTAGAATCACAGAAGATGGTTGTTAATGATGCTGAAGGGCACAGAATACTTTTACGCAAACATTTTTCCAACTTTTTTCTCGTGTCCTAACCAGCACCCCTGTCCGCCTCCACACTCTCCCTCCACAGACACAGGCTCCACTCTGCATCCAGGACTGCTTTCCCAACACAAATCTCATCGTGGCTCTCTCCTGCTAAAACCTTTCAGCTGGCCACTGCATCTCCCACCTGCAAACTCCAAACCCCCTAGCGTAGCAACCTAGACTCCAGGATCCACCCAAGCGGACCCTCCAGACGATGCCTCTGCTGTCCTATCTCCCCCGTCCAAGCTGGGTTCCCACCAAACAGCAACCTCTAGACCCACCCCCGTGCTCTGCCCCATGCTGGCCCCCGGGCCCGGCTAGCCCTCCATCCACCAGCCACAGAGTGAATTTCCACCTCACACTTAAAAGGCTTAACTGTCTGTCATCCTTTCCTGTTCATTCGTCCATTCCACAATCATCTATTGAGCGTAAATGTCTATTAAGGAACACAGTTGCTATGGGGAAGGCAACGGTGAGCAAAAGAAACAAGATACCTGCCCTCAAAGAACACAACAAACAAGCAGAGAATAAAGCAATTAAAAGATAGTGACACCATCCGTGGAAGGACTAGGTGGTGGTGACGGCATCTCCTCCTTCTGTCTAATTAAATTCACGCCAAGTCTCAATTCCCCTCCTGGAGGAACCTCCCTTCCCTTTCCTTAGGAGACATGCTGCATGCGGGTGAGACCACCGGCTGGGGTCAGGACCTCTGCTGCTCAGCTGCTTGGGCTGGGATTAGGCTGGGAGGAAGGGGAGAAAGATGCCATCACAAATATATTATCACCTTCTGGGAGCCCAAGCCCATGATAAGTAAATTGCCCACATCCCTTGTGCCCTGAAGTATGTCCAAAGCTGGGGACACTCCCAGCAGTGGGAATAGTCACCATAGGCAGGAGCTACAGATTCCCAAGGACAGTGACTAGAGCAGACAGACTACCTTGGAAACCCTGAGACATGGAGAATCTCACTTCATCAATCTGGCATCAGTCTCCACACCTGGAAGATGGGGATGGGGCTGGACACGTGGTGTCTGATTTTGCAGCATCTCTGGATACAAAAGGAGCAAACTGTCTTTGCTCTTTCGGTTCAGGCCAAGGACTCCTGCTGACTTGTAATTCCTCCTTATCTATGACTGGCAATGTCTGATGCTGTATCCCTATGGAGTTTATCATCCCCTTTCTGAAATAATTTAAAACTCCACAAAGGGGAAGCTTTTCCAGAGTCTAACACATAGGAACTACTCAATGCATGAACTATTTTTATTGTTAAAATTGCTCTGAAGAGGTGTGGTCCAGGAGAACGTTAATCTTGTGATGGGTTTGGCCTTCTTTTTTTTTTTTTTTTTTTTTTTGCGGTACGCGGGCCTCTCACTGTTGTGGCCTCTCCTGTTGCGGAGCACAGGCTCCGGACGCGCAGGCTCAGAGGCCATGGCTCATGGGCCCAGCCGCTCTGCGGCATGTGGGATCTTCCCAGACCGGGGCACGAACCCGCGTCCCCTGCATTGGCAGGCGGACTCTCAACCACTGCGCCACCAGGGAAGCCCATGGCCTTCTTGACTTAGTGGATCCCCAGATGCTGGAGGCTCCTTGAAAGCGGAAGTTGAGTCTGCTTCTTGCTCACCATGGATGTCCCAGCATCTGGCTCATAGTTGATACACAAAGAACATGTATTAAGTGAATGAATGATGAGAAGATGGTAGCAGTTGTTATGATTGAACCTTTGCTACATGTTGGACACATTGCTGAGCACTGTCTCATTTAATCCCCAAACCATGCTAAGAGGTAGGAACTGCAGCTCTATCCTCATTTTATAGACGAGAAAATTGAGAGCCATATGACTTGCTGTGGTCACACAGACTGTAAGTGGAGAGTTTATCTGACTCCAAAGCCAGTGCTCTTAGCCACTAGCCTGGGCGCCTCAGCATGGTCATAATTTACATGTGCTGAGTAGACAGGCTTTACTAAGTTTTCAAATAGCTCATCCAGTGCTCAGGTTATAGGTGGGGAAACTGAGGCTTAGAGAAGGACCACAGCCTCCCACATGTGGTCTATGGAGCCAGAGGTGCCCACTGAGAGTCAGGATGGGACGAACCTCTGGAAGGGCTCCAAGGAGGTGGGCATCCGAGCTCCCCAGAGACAAGGGAACAGCCTTGCCTCTCCTGTTGGGCTGAACAGGCATCCTCCGAGGTAAGGAGCTTCCAGAGCGGGTAGCCCCTTTGGGCACTGCTCAGCTTCCTGCACCGGCTGGGTTCTGGTGCCAGCTCCCCCCAAGGCTGCAGGCTGTGCTCACTGATTGCTGAGAAGCTCCCGCCTGCCATCATAAAACAAACCTGTTTGGAAATCCTGCCTTTATGTCTCCTGGGGAAAGGGCAGGGGAGAGAGTCTCCTGGGGAAAGGGCAGGGGAGAGAGTCTTTTCCCCCAACCAGAAGCTCTTGGTTTGGGGACAAGGCCTATCATTTATAGCTTGTTCCACCTTGGGCAAGCCACTTTGTTACTCTGTGTCTTGATTTCCTCACCTGTCCAGTGAGGATTAGAATGTGGGCTAGTAGATTCTGAAAATGCTCAGCACAGGACTTGGTACATAAATGTTGGGTGAAAATGGGTGAGTGAAGGGACAAACAAGATTAAGTCTAGGGAAAGAAACACAGCAAACTAACCATAAAGAATTTTCAAACTGATTACATTTGATTTAAAAAAATTTAGTAAGCCACTTTTTCAAAGCCGGTACTTAAGGGGAAAATGTATGTAAAGGTTTATGTGACTTATGGACAGACATATAGAGATTTTTAAAGGGATTTCTAGGCATTTTAAAGGGCTTTTGAAATTGATGATAGTGGTTCCATTGAAGAATTTTAATAAATATGAATTATAGGAAAGTTTGGATAGTTGCCCTTTATTTCTTTTCTATACAAATTGAGATTTTTCTCAGGTACATGACAAGAGCTAGAAAACAGCAGAGGAAGAGAAAGGGAGCTAAAGAAAATGTGCAGGGAAGCTTGCCGCGGGCATAAATAACAAGGGCTGTGTTTGCTGGAACGTGACATACACGCATTGCTAAGCAGGCTGCATTTGATCCTCAAAACAATGCTAAGAGGTAGGAAGCAGTGTTATCTTCATTTCATAGATGCAAAAACTGAGAGCCATAGATGTCCTTTCCCATGGTTACATAGCCAGTAGGTAGAAATGTGGGAGTTTCAATCAGGTTTGTCTCCAGAGGAGAAAGAACAGTTGTGAGAATAGACCTGGTGTCAGATGGCTGCTCGTTGTGGACACCAGGGGGCGCAGTTATCCAGTACAGCTTGGTTGTTACAACAGTGAGCCAGAGACAGGAGCTTTGTGCCACACCCTGCTCCATGCTCTAACCCACCCCATGGGTTAGTAGTAGTGGGGTGTTACATCCCACCCCATGCTCTTAACCATAGTGTGATACCCCACCCCATGCTCTTAACCTTAGTGTGATACCCCACCCCATGCTCTAACCATAGTGTTACATCCCACCCCATGCTCTAACCATAGTGTGATACCCCACCCCATGCTCTTAACCTTAGTGTGATACCCCACCCCATGCTCTAACCATAGTGTTACATCCCACCCCATGCTCTAACCATAGTGTGATACCCCACCCCATGCTCTTAACCTTAGTGTGATACCCCACCCCATGCTCTAACCATCGTGTGATACCCCACCCCATGCTCTTAACCATAGTGTGATACCCCAACCCATGCTCTTAACCTTAGTGTGATACCCCACCCCATGCTCTAACCATAGTGTTACATCCCACCCCATGCTCTAACCATAGTGTGATACCCCACCCCATGCTCTTAACCTTATTGTGATATCCCCAACCATGCTCTAACCATAGTGTTACATCCCACCCCATGCTGTAACCACAGTGTGATACCCTACCCCACACTCTTAACCATAGTGTGGTACCACCATCCATGAGCTTAACCATAGTGTGACCCCCCACCCATGCTCTTAACCATAGTGTGATACCCTACCCCATGCTCTTAACCATAGTGTTACATCCCACCCATGCTCTTAATCGTGGTGTTCTACTCCCATTCCTGAAGCAAATACTAAGATGTCTAAGATATAAACACTTAACTACTCAGACATACATAGTGCAGTGGCCATCGTGAAGTCTAACGCCTGGAGAATAGATGTCAGTAGCAAAGATGATTGGTGTCCCTCCTCAAATCCCCTCTAACCCTAACCCGAACCCTTTCAGGGCATCCCAATAGGACCTGCAGCTACCACCACATGCACCTTTACCCTGAGGGCCTACAGACGTCACTTAGGCCGATCTTATGGCCGCCAAAAGCGCTGCCCGAAGAGCAGCCCTCAGTCGATGACTGACAGGTTTGGTGGATCCATGCCCAGCTCCCTTGCCTCTCAGATGGGACACAGCTCTGAGATGTGTTTTCCACAGTTTCCCAAGGGTCTCCAATTGGAGTAAGCTCTGGTTGCCCACAGTGGTAACTTGTTGATGACATATCTTTTATTCACTTCCTTCAGTTACCCACACTTTTACTAGTATTTCCTAGGATCAACTCACACATAAACTACTGTCAGGGTTTGCTTCTGGGGGAATCCAGAATAAGATAGCCAAATAAAATAACAAATAATTGCCAAATAAGATAACAAGATATGTTGACCAAGAGATGTCATCCTTGGGGCTTATCTTCAGTGTTTAAGTTGTATTGTATGATTAGGCAATAGGTATTGAGTGCTGTAATATGTCTTGTTTCCATCCTGTATCCAGGCATAGGGGGAAACAACAGTACAAATTCACTGTCATCTTTCTATCCTTTTTAGCTGAAAGTTGCAGTCAAAAGAAAGCAGGGTTTGCAGTCAAAAGATCCAACTCTAACACTTACAAGGGGGACTAGTAACTTAGGTAAGGCCCTTCATCTTCTAGAGTCTTAGTTTCCTAATCTGTAATAATAATTCATAACTCATAGTTTGGTCGTGAAGAAAGAATCAATGAGATCAGGCATGTAAAATCTTTTCTCAAATAATAATGTCCACAAAATAAAAGGCCCCAAAACAGATCATTTTAAACAAGGCATCCCCTTGTCACAATCCTTTACACAAAAGTATTGTCTTCAACTGCCCTTTAATTTTGAAGCATATAATTTTAAGATAAGCAGCATCTACACACCTACCAAAAGGAACACCAATACCTTGGTTTTAAAAACCTAATCATAAAGAGATTTCAGGTAAATACGGTCACGTATAGCCTGGTTATAGGATCTCCCTCCCCCAAATATCTAATGAAATGAGCAGAAAAAAAAATTTTTGTTTTGAAAAAAAAACAGTAATAACAACCAAACAAATCTTTACACTGAAAAAAACTGGCCATCAACCAAACAATAAAATTATACCATAGACTTTGAAAATTTGCACCAATTAAGGGTAATTCTAGTGTGGGGCTAGAATTCGGTCTCCACTCCTTAGAAACATCACTAACCAGAGAAGGGGATTCAAAAACGGTTAAGAACTCTCACACTAACATCCTAATCTGTGAGGGAAATAGAGTAAGGAAGTGAGTCAGCAATCCTGGGGAAAGATAAAAAGATGCCTTCCCCCACAGCAAACCTCAAAGGCCCTGGGGCTTCTCAATTTCCAAGGCTTTGTCCTAATTTGAGAAGACCAGTCGAAG
Organism: Orcinus orca; assembly: GCF_937001465.1. Classification (NCBI taxonomy): domain Eukaryota; kingdom Metazoa; phylum Chordata; class Mammalia; order Artiodactyla; family Delphinidae; genus Orcinus; species Orcinus orca. The sequence goes on from NC_064562.1 coordinate 117,140,655, forward strand.
CTCACAGAAGTAGAAAATCCCCCTGACCCTGTGGAATGGGTTCTGCAGGTCACGTCACAAAATCTCAGAGGAAAGAAAAAGCAGAGCCCAGACCTCCCAGAAAGGGCTTCCGGCAGCCCTCACCACCTTCCGCCTACAACCCCATTCCCACCTTTTCTAGAAGTTAGTGGAAGATCGTACTCACACCTCAAACTGTGGCTTGAAAGACAAGACAACCCAGAAGACAAAAGGAGGAAAGGAGAACAGGAGCACAGGGCAAGCACCAACATGGCACATGGAAGAAGGAAGAAGGGAGAAGAGAAAGAGGGAAGAGATTGCCCAGGGCGTGAGGAATGTATGCAGAAAACAAGAGAATAAAGTCATTTGAGAGACTGTAGGTGCAGAAGAGAGACAAAGTTGATCCAACATGAGGATAACAATTGTCTCAGAATAAAGAATCCAACATGTAGAACAGAAGTTTTCAAAAGTATAACCTAAGAAATGAATAAAGAGTGAATCTGTAGTCAAAGGGACACACCATGTTCTAAGAAAGATGGTTATGGGAAGATCAACACAAGACCCACCATAGTTAAGTTAATAAACTTCAAGGATAAGGAAAGATGTCTTCGGGGCTTCAAGCAGAAAAAGCCAATCACTAAAGCAGAAATATCAGACTCGCTCTAGGCTTTTTTATAGCAACATTCAATTTGCCAAGTACCGAAATACAAATGGGGATCAATCCTGGGTGGAAGGTTTAGGGATGACTTTTGTTTTCTTTTTATGCCCTTCTGTATTGCATGCTTTCCTTAATTGTTTAAAAGGAGCAAATATTACTCACGATAATCAGAAAAAAATGATAAAACTATTTTCATTTTGAAAAGCAAAACAAAGATAGGGGACCTGCAAGAAACCTGTTCTGTTTCCATATCAAACCCCATTCCTTCTCATTTTACCTTGGATTCAAAGAATCAGACCAGGAGAGACTCAGGAAATCAGGCCACCCATGCCTTTAGGCAAAAGAGAAACAACTGAATTCCAGGACTTGGGAGAGCATTCAAATAAAACCATGAAGACTGCTAAGTTCCTTTCACATATTTTTAAGATTGTTAGTGTCTTACACTTGCTTCCGTCGCAATGGAGTAATTAAGACTCAAATTTGGAAGTCACCCAGCCTTGAGTTTGAGTCCCACTAGTGATGTAATTTGAGGAAATTACTTAACTTTCTTAGGCCTAGGTTACTTTATATGTTAAATGGGAAAAAAATGATAGTAGTAACTACCACATAGCAGTGATAATTAAATGAAATAATGTATGTCAAATGCTTTTCCCAATGCCTGTCACATAGTTACCACCACCATCATTCAGCAACTGCAGCAGCACCATTATCTCTATTATCATCATTACCACCAGCATCTTCATTTCTACCAGCATCATTATCACCATCCTCACTAGCATCATCAAGACCATCACCATCATCATCATTGCCATCATCATCATCATCATCATCATCATTACCATCATCACCATCATTATCACTAGCATCATCATCAAGACCATCACCATCATCATCATTACCATCATCACCATCACTGCCATCATCACCACCACCACCATCATCATCATTACCATCACCATCATCATTGTCACCATCACTCCTTGTTAAGAGACTTTGGGCTTGTCACTCCCCTTCTCTGAGCTTCAGCTAACTCATAAAAAGGGGGGAAATAATTCAGAGGAGTTCTAAACTATTATCATAGTAGCTAACAATTATTAAGTAGGTAACACTTATTGAGTACCTCTCATGGGGAAGACTTGCACACAGTTGTACTTGCACACAATTGTTCATTTAATCCTCACAAGTACCCTCAGCAGTAAGTCCCTGCTATCATACTTCACATGTGAGAGATCTGAATTCTAGAGGGATCTGGTGGAGCCAGGACTTCACCCTGTTCTGAAGACAGAGCCCAAGCCCACTATGCCTCACCACCTTCTTTGGTTGTGAAGTTCAAAGGAAATAATGGAAATGAAAACCCATCAGCACAGTGAGCTGTGTAGGATCCTCATGGTTGCTTATAATTGTTCTCTGGGGGTGGTCTGAAGGCCTGATGAAGGAAACAGACCTGATGTAGATGTCCTGTGAACCCCAGGGTATCTTAATCATTCCTCCGCTGATCCTGAAAACCTTTACAGAGCACCTGGTATGTGTGTCCTAGGTGCTGTGCTGGGATGAGGGCCATAACCAATAAACAAGTCATGGCCTCAGCCCTGAAGCCACAAAGAAAGTACAGGGAGGCAGGTTCGTCAATGTTCTGCTCCATTGGAAGCTGGTGCACCAATGTTAACTGAGTTATCCACAGATGCTTCCAAATCACACCTAGGAAAGTGAGGGAAGGTGAAACACCAGCCCTCAACCCTCTTCAGGCTTCAGAATAGCTGTGAACTGCCCCCTGGGATATGCAGCAAGGCTCACGGCAGTGTTATCTGCAGGACCAACTGGGTGTGTGACACATACGCTTTCCAACAACGCAATATCACATGCTCTACAGACCTAAGGTTGGTTTTAGCACATTTCAACGTGCAGTCATTGTTCCTGCACATTTTGATAGATACCTTTAAGATAAAGAGACTCCCCCTTTTGTAATAAACTGCATATCAAAGCTTTTCAAAATTAAATGTTGAGCATTTAATTCAAGTAAGTAAATACCAATCGCCTGTCTACTCTCTGTCAGGCAAGTGGAGATGCTGCCTGCCCTGGAGGCCTCACAGTCTAGCGAGGGGTCGGGGGTGGTCCATTCTGAGTCATTTTTGAGGTGTGGAGTCCAAGGCTTGCTGGCAGCATGCTGGGTGATTGTTGTGAAAACTCTGGAGAGACACAGACTTGAGGTGGTCCTCTCTGTGACCTTGGGCTGAACTTGATGTTGAGTGCTGCAGTTGTATGCAGCGCTCTCTCTAAAAGCTTTGCGTCCATGGGATGGAGAATTTCCAAATTCGGCCCCCTCCTTCCATCCCCACCGCCACCATCTGAACGCTCTAGACAACCATCACCTCCTCCTGCACCCAGCCCTGCATCCTCCGGTCAAGCAGCAGTGATCTCTACAAAATGCAAACTGATCACATCAACCCCTACTTCAACCCCCTCATTGGTTTTCTTCAATGGCAACCCCTCTCCTTGATCTCCAGAGGCTGCTTAATTGGCCCTGCTCACCTTTGCCACCTCATTCCATGCCTCTCTACCCTCCCTCAGGTGTCCAGACAGACTGGCCTCTGTTCTGGACCTTGACCCAGTCCTTTTCACCCCTAAGGGTCTCAGCCCTCCCATCCCTCCACGGGCATGATCTTCCCCAAATCTTCACAAGCTGCATCTCTTCCTTCAAGCCACATCTCCACCATCACCTGCCTGGAGGGCCCTCCCCACAACTGTTAACCTAGATCCCCACCCCCTCCACTGCCCTGAGCATTTCCTCCAGTGCTTATCACATGCTGCGATTATCTATTGCTCCTTCACTTCCTTTGTAAGAAACAAGTCACCTTGTCTCTCTCACCAGATGAGGGAGTCTCAGCAGGGCAGGGGCATTGCCGCTCTCCTCCAAGACTGTGGGGCCAGCCCCAGCACAGCCAATAATCACCGAATCTTGTTGGAATGAGCCTGGTGGTTCCCAAACTGAGATGGGCAAAGGCCCTCAGGGTTTCCTCTTCTACTACCCATCCTGTCTTTTCTGTGGACCTCCAAGGTGTAGGTCTGATTCGAGTGGAGACTCCTGTTGAGGACGGTGGGGAATGGGGGTGTCATCCTGAACCCCAGGTCCTGCACGTGGTCACAGGGCCCACTCAGGGTCACAGTCTGAGGGTGCAGACTCAGAGAATCTCAGCCAGGTGTGGTGCCCAGAGGGCACTGGGAAATGTGACCAAGTAGTTTGGGTTGCCATGGTGACGAGGGGCACTCCCGGCTTCTGGAGGCAAGGGGTGAGAAACATTCTGCAATCACGCAGGACAGTCTCTCAAAATAAAGCATTGTCCCGCCCCATGACAATGATGTTTCTGCTATTGCTCCACTGCTGGGGCGACTCAGGGACTGGGGCCCACCAGGCATCCAGTCGAGAGGAGGTAAGGACTCCTCTCAAGCAACGATTAGCAGAAAAACCTTGAGATTTGGAGGTCGAGTCCCAAACCTGAATCTCGGCTCTGCTACTCAGGAGCTGAGTGACCTTGGCTAAGTCAAGTAACCTCTCTGCGCTTCAGTTTTCTCATCCAGGGAATATGGTAGCCAATACCTGGCTGACTCAGTTGTTCCGAAGATAAATTATAAGCATTCCTAGCACAATATATTCAGTGTCAGTCACCTGGTACGTCACGTTGATACCATCGTACTCAGTCTGTGGAGGAGCACAGCTTGATTCAGAGGCCATTTGCAAAGCCAAGAGGATGAATCGTCTCTCATTTGGGTGGGCCAGCTCAGAGGAATGGTTTATGTTACCTTTAGGGGTTACAGCCTGTAACTCCAGCACCCACTCCCAAAGGCATCACTCTCTCAGGTAGAGCCGGCTCTTACCGGGTGGCGGTCCCCTGCCACATGGAGATGGGTGCTGGCGGCCTGACCTTCCCAGGGAGATTAATCCACGCCCTGGCTCTGGTTGCAGGCGGCATCCCCTTCATCCTGACCGGCGAGTTCTTCCAGCAGTCGCAGCGGCCAGCCGCCTACACCGTGGCGGGAACCGTCAATTGGCTCTCCAACTTTGCCGTCGGGCTCCTCTTCCCGTTCATTCAGGTATGACCGACAAGGGGGCTCTTGCTCGTGAGATCCCCTTTGAGTGATGGATGACTCATAACGCAGACGCGGAGCCTCTCTCAAGTGGAAACTCTATTGGCCCCAGGGTGGCAAAAATGTAGTTTGGCCTAAATCCTTAATCCTTTCTCTCCCTCCTGCGTGGTCCGGGAGCTGCTCCTAAATGCTAAGGGCCGTCTCAAAAGAAGCGGGCTTCCCGTCGCTGAGGGTCTGCAGGGAAACCTCGGGGAGAATCTCAAACCTGCATTTTTACAGTGCACTCGTCCTGGTGTGAGACAAGGTCCGTGTCATATCTCCAGGGCACGCTGCCACCCTGCCATGCACGTAGCATCCTCATTGTCGCCAGCATCACCACAGCTAATGGCGTCATTGTCCCAAGGGTGACCACCCTTGACAGGAGAATGATAACTCAGGAATCAGATACAAGTTCATTTTGCATAAAGAATCTATTCATTCACTCACTCATCCATTCCACACATATTTACTGAGTCCCTACCTTGTGCCCGGCACTGTTTCAGGCAATGAGGATAGAGGGGAACTAAAGCCTGTGTTCCATGGTCTTGGAGCTGAAACGGGAAGCAACAACAGAGGTGGACATGCTATTTTAGGTGGGGCAATCAGGGATGGCCTATCAAAGGAGGTGACCTCAGAGCAGAGACCTGAGTGAAGTGAGAGAGCAGGCTGGGAATGGAGATGTCCAAGCAGAGAAACAGCAAGTACAAAGGCCCTGAAGCAGGGCCATGCTTGGACTGTGTAAGGAACATCAAAGGGGCCAGTGTGGCTGGAACAGAAGGAACAAAAAAGACAGGAGAGGCAAGAAATAACATCTGAGAGTTCTCCAGGGCCAGGAACACAAAGACGAGGACTTTACAAGTGTTCCGCACAGAGCAAGGGGCCCAGCTACATTCCAGGAGGGAGGGTCAAGCTTCTCTGCCCTAATTCCCACCAGGGTTCCCTGCTGCCCAGAGAAAGAATCCATCAGAATTTCTGAGAATCCATCAGAAACCTCTGAGAAGGAACCCACCATCCATTTTCAGGGCCTAATTCAACCCTCCTCTTTTCATTAACTAGTGCCAAGCCCAGCACATTCCAGAGCCTCTGCTGCAGGCTGGGCTGAGTGAAGGTCAGTGGCCCAGCTGCAGCCCACGTGATGGGTACTCCTGCATCCCCAACTGTAGCGCAGTTACTCTGCACCAGCCCCCCTGCACGTGGCTTTATGAATTCACGTCACCCTCATGCAGCCCTGAGCTGCGGTTTCTCATCCTCTCCATCCTGCAGAGAAGCTGAGGCTCAGGGAGTAGACGGGGTCAGCCCCAGGTCCTGAGTCACTGTCCAACCCGGTGGCTCTGCCCTGCCCCCTCTTCCTCGTCAACATTCTCCATGTGCCACTCTGTCTCAGCCTCAGAGTTAGGGGCTGACGCACTTTGCAACCTTTAAAGCATCCTGACTCAGCTACAGCCATTGCATCTCTGAAACGTAAGTGCCACGGGGAGGCCATGGACCAGAGAATTAGAGACGGTTCCTCGTTCATTTACTCCATCCTCGGGGCGCCTTCGCTCGGCTGGGCCCAGAACACAAGTTGTCTTTTCAATTGACTTCACACCTTAAATGGCTTTTTCCGCTTTGGTTCAAAGCCAGCAGAGCCAGGGGGTCAGTACAATATTCATGATTGTGGGGAAAATTCACTTTAAATCGCTTCCTTGCCAACGCACATCTCCCCACCACCCTTACAAGTTAAGTGAGACATTCTAGAGCCTTCACACAACCCACAACTAAGCTTTATGTGTCCTGGAAGTAGGCCACATCTTCTGAGCGATTTTGGGGGGCATGAAAGACCTCTGGACCCCCAGACCAAAAAAGGGCATCTCACTTTCCTGCTGCAGTTTGGGAGTTAACAGCACTGACATGCCACTAATGCTAGTGTTTACTGGGTGCTTGCTGAGTGCCAGGCGCTATTCAGCCCTGTCAGTGTTGGGAGGTAGGGTCTGTATTTCTCCCTTTACAGACCAGGAGCCTCAGAGAGATGCTCAGAGAAATGACAGAGCCAGGTTTGAACCCCTTCTCTCACCCTCATCGGTAAGACACGGGAGGAAAAAACCTTTGGTTATAAGCAGATGACTCTTTTAAAAGCCCATTTGACCTGGGGTTGAGTAGTTAATTTATCTTCAAGCACACAGTCACACACACACACACACACACACACACACATACCACACAAACCGCTCAGAGAGGTCTCCAGCTGAAATCGGATTTCTGTGACTTTTATTTCACGTTGTTCATTTGGCAAATCGTAGCCCATCCACAGCGCCTCCCAAGTAGAAATGTGGTACTGCATTTACCTTGAGATATTTTCTTAGTCCAGTGAGTCTGGCCCAGATTCATGCCCAGTGCATGCTAGCTCAACATACGCAGCTGGCTTACATGTCAAGGAAAGGGTAGAGGAGAGGACAGTGACCACAACTGGGCATTTACTATGTACCAGGTCACATGTGCAGTCACGCCACTGCATGGAAAGTCTTATCAGCCCCATGTATCAGTCAGGATGAGCTGGGGTTTGCTGCAGGAAGAAACAGCCCCCAAGCCTCAGTGGTGTTAAACCACTGTTAAACCTGGGATAGTGGTAATGTTCACTGCAGGGGAGACTAGAGATTCTGCCCCACAGCTTCCCGACTCAGGGATGTTGGCTTCTCTCTGAAATAACTGCCCCCATGCCAGGTGGAGGGAATGTGGCAGGTCTCACACCTGCCAGTTAAGACCTTAGCATGGCAGTGACGTGTGTTCTGTGCAACTTTCCGTGATTGAAAGTCACACGACCACACCTTACCTAAGGGGAAATGCACTCTGCCTTGTGTCCCAAAGGGGAAGAGCCAGAAAGTGTGTGTCCTTCCCTGATGAGAGACTAGGGAGCTAGGGAGCCCACTTTTCGAGGAGGAAAGTTGGGCTCAGCAGTCTTTTTCGTGGATGGTTGCCCTGCAGATAATTGTGACTTCAGTGTGCTTGTCGGAGGAGGTGAGCTCAGGGTCTTTCTACTCTGACATCTGGGCCACTCTCCAGGTACAAATGAGACACAAGAAGAAACTGCACAGACTTTGGGGTCAGACAGCCTGACCTTGAACCCTGGCTTTGCAGCTCAGCAATTAGGTGAAGGGAAGGCTGGTCAAACGTTGCCCACCTTTGGTTGCCCTCTTAGCCATAATTTTCATTTCTATAAAACAAGAGAATTGCCCCACTTTTGCAGCAGGGCTCCCCAAAGAATGAGAGACGAAGTCAAGACTTCAGTGCAGGGTCTACCCACAGACACTCGGGATCGGTTGCTGTCATGATCACTATTAGTGCCGGGAAGGCTGTTTCCTACCGTGCGATCTTAGGGTCACCTGAAAAGAGGAGACAGGACAGAAAAAGCAATCATGGTAAACGCTGGAAACTTGCACCACCCCTTACCGGCTGAGCCATCAGGACAAGTGGCCTCTCAAAGCTTGCCTTCTCCCCCTCCTTCCTCCTTCTCTCCCACCCACCCTGCCCCCTTCCTGCAAAATGTTCTTGATGGGCTGGGCTGGGCTGCCTTGACCCCTGGGGAGATTACTATCACTCTCTGTTTCTCTGCCCTCAGCCACAGGCTGCCTTCTCCTCTGAGAGCAGAGTTCTTCTCCTCTGCCTTCGCCTTTGCTGTGGTCAGCATCACTGTGTCCCTTGGGTCGTTGGTTGTCAAAGCCTCCAGATAACTGGGCTTCTGCCGTTAGCATCAATATTTTCTGGTTGGGAAAAAATGGCATGCAAATGTATGCCTGCTTGATTCCACTGGAGTTCTAAAATTCCTTTCGAGTTCAACAAAATCTGGAAGCAAGAAAACGATTCTTTTCAACTTGAAAAATATCCCAAATGCCTGTGCAAAGTGAGGGGGAAAGCTGAGGCCGATCTGAGATGGTGGGCTCTAACAGCAAGCAAAACCGCCCCCGGCCTCTCTGGATGGGCCAGGGGATCCTCTGAGGAGAGAGCATCTTTCATGCGCTCAGTGCCTGTGGGCGTCAGCATCGTGCTGCGCCCTGCAGGCGGGCACTGAACAGGAGGGCGCAAACCGCCTAACATTTCGGGAAGAACCGACACGACTCTCACGGGGCGGGTGTAGTTTCATGGGAGGAAGTAAGGTGGGGGGCTTAAGTGGGCTGACCAGTGCAGGGACCTTTCAAGCTGAGATTGAGGAAGTGTGTGTGCGGAGTGGGGGAGGGAGGCGATGCCTGGCAGAGAGACGGAAGATGCTGGCCGAAGCCCTGAGCAGGTACAGAGCAGGCATCCAAGGATGCCTGCCAAATCCCTCGAGGCGCTGAAGGTATGATAGGGATTTGGGGTTTATCCGAAGGACTCTGGGAAGCCACTGCATGATTTTAAGACATGATTCATTTTGTACTTTTAAAAGACTTCTTTAGCTGTCTGCTGGGAACTAGATTGAGGTCAGGGGCAGGAAAGATGGATGCTAAGGTGATAGAAACCAGAACAGTGGTTAACTCTGTGGGGGAGTGGGGCGGGAGGAATGGACTAGAAAATGGCACAAGGAACTTTCTGGGGAGGTGGGAATGTTCCACATCTTAATAAAGGTGTTGGTTACACAGGGGTATACTTTTCTCCAAATGCATTGACCTATATGTACAATTAAGATCTGGGTAAGTCACCGTATGTAAATTCTTTCTTGATAGAAAGTTGTATGTTTTTTAAGAAAGGAAAAAGAGGTTTCAGGGTAACGTCATCAGGACTTAGTAACAAAAACAGGCAGAGAGGGAGGAAATAGTCAAAGGTGATTTCGGACGTCCGTCTCGGGCAGGTGGGAGGATGGCAGTGCCAGTTCTGAGAGCAGTGGAAGAGAAGCAGGCTTGCCCGGGACCGGGAGGCTGCGAGTGGGAGGCGTCAGCAGGGTAGTTAATGTGGCTTCCAGTGAGCTGAAATGCCAGGGCTGTGTCTACTCAAAGGCTCCTGGGCAGCACCAACAAGACCTTAACGGGACACGTGACAATGACTTGGAAACCACAACACATGCCAGAGATGTAAGTCATCACTAAGATCCCTGCCCCATTCTAACTTCCCCCAGAAGCATCCTAATGTTTCAGGTCCACTCTGCTCGTAAAGTAGAACAGCCTGGCCTTTCAAAGCTCTTTGCAGAATTGCAGTTACAAGTGTAAGGCACCTGGCTTCCCATCAGTTCTTAAATGGTGGTCTGGGCCCTGACTCATCCGAGAGCTCGTTTGAATCACCAATGAACCAATGTTCCAGCTCCACAGGCGGGAGTGGAAACTCAGCAGAAGAATTCTGTTTTTGTCTCATCGTGAAAATCTAACTTGGACCACGTTTTGTACCTTCGTGCATCTCCATAAGAGTCCTCCCATTTCATTCATTTATCCCCTCATGGGACATATTTATATTAAGAAAATGCTTACAGTGAGCCAGGCACTGTCTTAGGCTGAGGGTACAACAGAGAGCAGGGGACATGGATTCTGCCATCGTGGAATTTACAACCCAAGCTGGGCTTGGACACCAGGCGAGGAGATGAAAAGTTGGGGGGAGAGGGAACAGCAAGCACAGAGGCCCAGAGTCAGCAGGAATCATGATGGGAGGCAGGAGTGACCAAGAACCAATGTGAAGGAAGCACAGGGGGTTTTTGTAAATAAAGTTTTATTGGAATGCAGCCAAGCACATTCATGTGTGTTTCATTGTCTCTGGTTGCCTTCCCACAAAAGCAGAGTTGAGACGTCCTGACAGACTGGATGGTCCTTTATAGGAAATGTTTGCCAACCCCTGGGCTAGACTTCCAGCCTGGAGATGCCAGGGGGAGGCTAGATTGGAGGCTACTGAAGGAAGGAAACACACCAGGACTTTTGGGAGGATCTGCTGAGAGGACAGGAGGTGTGACGAATGACTTTCAGAGTTCTAGCCTGTGTGGTCCAGCCTCAAACATCCCCCTCTCCATTGTGCAGAGCCCCACAGAGAGGGAGGAAAGCCAACACTCACATCATACTGGATGCTCGGCACTGTTCTAAACACCCTGTGATTAACTTACTTAGGAAGAGAGTCCACACAAGACACTATGATGAGTTCTTGGGACCCAGAGAGGGGTGACATGTGCCTCTGTCCCCAGGGAGACAGCAATTGGGATGCCGCCAACTCGCAAAGAGTGGGACATGCCCTGTAGAGGTTTGTGGACATGCTTGGACCCAGTGTGAAAGATGAAGAGAAGGCTTCTAAGTCAGAAAGAGTCCTTCTGGTCAGTTCTGGGGGATGGAGCTACCATTGCAGGAATTATTCATTCTAACTCAGAATGCGTTTTGCTTCTGATTATCTGTTTGCTGGCTACTTCTAAACTGAACCCAGAATTACACCAGGTTATCATTTTGTTACCTCTAGAGCTCATGGCTTTTGGTGACTAGATTTCTAGGCAGTGCCCATGCCTCTCCCCCTGTCCGCACCCAACAAGGCTGATATGCAAAGGAATCCAGGACTAATTTGTCAGAGCTCATGACTTTGTTCCCAGCACTGTACTTCGCATCTACTTTCCTTGTTCAGGGAAGCTGGCAGCTCTAAAGAGCGGCTGTGTTTTCACATCGTTCTGATAAACTGGAGTAGAAGAAAGCTGAGATTTCTCTTTATTCTCAAGGATCTTTTCCTAAAAGTAGCACTTTGCCACAATTGCCTAATATTTTTAGCATAATTTGGTGGTATAGTGCATTCTCAAAAGAAAATTTGTTTCTCCATATTAAAGAATATGGAACACTTTCATGATCATTTGTAATAACCCAATGGGTATATTCAGAGAAAGGACGTAACTATAGCTTATAACATTTTCATAAGTTGGAGAAGGAAGTTTACCCAGGTGAGAGGGCCAGACACCTACAACTGATGAAGTTCTACTGTTTCTACTACTTCTGTTTCCTCTGAGGCTCCCAGGGGATCCTCCGGACCTCAGGGTCCTGCCTCTATTTCCAGACTGGTCCTCAGCTGAACCACCTGGGAAGGTGAGCCCTGCATCCTGGAGGATTTTTTTTTTTTTTCTTTAACTAAAGTGCTTACATCTGACTCCAGCTTTAGAGCTTTCTTTTGGTAAGTTTCCTTTTGATACCTGTTCACCATGAGTGAATTACTGCTTGGGTTTAGGCTCTTTCATTTACACTATTAAATGTATATTTATATATGTATATTTTAAGTATGTTATGAAACACATTATATGCAAAAGAGTATGAAATGCATCATATACATATCGACTGAAAAAAAGGCACAACCTGAAAGTTGAGAGTTATGTTTTATTCGGTGGACAAAACTGAGGACTTAAGCCCGGGACACAGCATCTCACATAGCTCTGACAGACTGCTCTGAAGAGGCAATGGGGGGACCCAGGATATATAGGGGTTTTTGCAACAAAGACCAGGTAGTCGGAACATCAGAAGATTGCTGTTAATTAAAAAAAACCAGATTATCTCAAGTTAGGAAATTTAGCGCTTTTCTATGTATGAGATGATGTAAGAGTCTGGGCTTACTGAAATCATTCCTTTGATATGCACCTCAGCTATCTGGGGCCAGCATCCTGTGTTTTCTCATCCTGAGTTTCTTCAGCGTGCAAAGTTGGGGGGGGCTACAATGTCTGATGATTTGATGGCGGGCATTCTGTTTCTATCCTGAGTTCTCTCAGGGCTCACCTTCAGAGTGGCTGCCATGTGATGGCTTGATGGCTGCAACATCTTTTGTTTACTGATATGACAGGCAATATTTTTCTTTCATATATACAAAGAGAAAAATTGTTATTATTGTAATTATAGAATGCATTATATTTAGAAGTAGTAGGGAAAATCAGTGTAGTTAGCCAACTTAAGCTATTGCGATGCCCTGGGTGCCTCTCCCTGATCCCTTAGCAGGGATTTTGTGCTAATTATTCTCTAGGTTTTCTTTAGGATTTGACCCCTGTATGAATGTGTCCCTTAACAATCTAGTGTTTTGCTTTTCCTGGTTTTTATATTTATACAAAGAAAATCATCCTGAAGGTATTTCCTGTGCCTTGTTCTTTTACTCAACATATACTGTTGAGCACCATCTGTGTCATATGCCCGGCTACAGGCCGTTGTTTTTTACTACTCCGTAGAATCTTTTGTACGAACGTACCCAATTTATTTATCCCTTCCCTTTTCCATGAACATTGGTGTCGTCTCCCATTTCCTTGCTCTAGAAATAGTGCTGTTATACAACATTGTAAATCTATACTATACTTCAATAAAATAAATTTAAAAAAAAAAACCACTTTGTAGTGCTACTACGAACATCCGGGTACAATGCACAGGAGCTTCCGTGCTGACGGGAACGTTGGCCGTCTGCTATGCAAAGCGGGAGCCACCAGCCATGCGACTGTTGAACACTTGCACGTGGCTAGTGCAACCGAAGAACTGAACTTTTAATTAATTTAAATTCAAACAGCACCACTCCAGAACAGATCCACTCTGAGTGTCATTGCTGGGTCATAGGACACGCACAGCTCGCCTTGACTTGGTCAGGCCCAGGGATGCTCCAAAGTAGTCGTGGCTATTTACAGCCTCAGCTGTATATCCACAGGTATGAACATGCGTGTTGCTCATCAACACTTGGTACTGTCATTGTCAGGTTTTTCACGTTTTTGCCAATCCGATAGTGTGAAATGGTATAAAATTATGGCTCTAATTCCTATTATCCCAAATTACTAAAGGAGAATGAGCACCTTTTCACAAGCTTATTTGCCATTTGTATTTCCTCTTTTGTGAAACGCTCATTCATACATTCTGCCATTTTCTCTGTTAGGTCATCTTTTTCTTACTGATTCATAAGAGTTATTTTTTTAAATTTGGGGTACAAATTCTTTGTTTGCTATGTATCACAATACTTCCATTTGTGGCTCTTGTACTCTTTGTATGGTACCCTATTTTGTTTGTTTGTTTGTTTTGTTAGGGCAAGAAATTGTGACTTTATTCGGAAAGCCAGCAGATCAAGAAGATGGTGGACTAGTGTCCCAAAGAACCATCTATGTATGGTACCTTTTGATGAACAGATGCTCTTAATTTTAAAGTTGCCAGATTTATTTTTTTTAATTTATGAACTAAGCTTTATGAATGTGAGTGTTTTACAGAAAACCTCTAATATGATTTTGTCCATTTTACTAATGGGGAAAACAAGGTCCACACCAGTCGTGGGTGCTTCCCAGGGTGCCATGATGAGTTGAGTGTTCGACAGAGTCAAATCTGGGGTTGAGGTCTATTGCTTCTTAGGTAAGGTCCTTCCTGCAACAGACGTGCTGCCTAAAATCTCGCTCGGGGGACACTGGACTTACCCTCCCATACCAACCATACTTCGGAGGGGTAGAGTAACTTCTCAGAAGCAGTTGGGCAGAAAGTGAATTTCTGAACTGTTTTGAAGTAAGAGAGGAGACAGGGAAAAAGTGACATGTATATCCTCTGTGCCAGGCACTTTGCCAGATGAACTGCAGTGAATGAATTTGCCCAAGAGAGGCAGGTATGGAAGTGATACAATGGCCTCCATATCAGGCCAACCTGGGTTCAAATTCCAGACATAGCCCTTACCAGCTGGGTAACTGTAGGCAAATCACTTGCCCTTTCTGATCTTCACTTTCTCACCTATAAGAGGTTAGGAAGATCTGCTTTGCAACTGCTATTGGGGAAAACTGAAGGATCCCAGTAACATTTATCTGCCCACACACACACACACACACCCCAGATAGGGAGTCCTGGTAAATAATGGAGAGAGTGTAAGCTCCCAGCCGGGCCCACTTTGGTGTAAGTCCTGACTCTCATCGATCCCTACGTGGCTTTGGACATGTTTCAGAAGCTCTCTAATCCTCAATTTCATCTCTTGTAAAAAGGAAAGTGGCTGTATCATCACAGTGTGGGCTATGGGAATTGGATGAGATAATGTCTATAATATTGCTGGTACCCAGGAGGTGCTTAATAAGTGCATTTCTCTTCCCAGATTAAGTGCAATCACAGCTTGCAGTTGATTGCCAGGTTGCCACATGACTGCTGGCATGATATATATATTCCAATAACTTGGCCCCTGAGAGTCCTGAGGTGGGCAGTGTCCTTTCCCAGGATGCCTGCAGTACCGCAGGGTTCTTGGCTCAATTCTGTGAAATGGTGAGAAAAATCCTGTTGCCGCACATTGGGTCTCTTGGGAAAGGAAGTGAAGCAGGTGGCTGCTCCACCGGTGTCAGCTCTGCAGGTGGCAGAGGGGTCCCAGGCAGCTCCACGTGTGGCCCGGGGTAAGCAGGGAAGCTCTCTGAGCCTCAGCACATTTACATATTCAGTGAACATTTGTGAAGCACCTACTATGTGTCAAGGAGTCTCCCAGGTTCTGGAAATACAAGAAAAATAACAAATCCTGTCCTCGGGCAGCTTACCACCTGGTCGGGGAGAGGGTTAATAAACAGGTGACGATCCTGCTGGGTAGCGGTGGATGGTTTAAAGAACAATGAAGCAGAATAAGTGGAGAGCTGGGGGAGCCCTTAGAAACAGAGGTCAGAGAGAACTTCTCTGAGAAAGAAAGCCGAGATGAAGGGGAGTGGGAAAGCAGGATGTGCAGACATGTAGAAGAAGATTATTCCAGGAAAAGGGAAGAGCATGCGCAAAGATCCTGAGGATGTTGGAGGAGTGTCAGAAAGGCAGTGTAGTGGGAGCAGAGAAAGAGAGTGGGAGAGGGAGGGCAGAGAAGTAAGGGGGCCATGTGGGTGCTGGGCTTAGAGGCCATGGTAGGGACTTGGGCTTTGCTCACCTGCCTTGGGATGTCATGGTGCATTTGGAGCAGAGGAGTGACACGCTCTGTCCTTTGCTCAACAGAATCACTGTGGCTTCTCTCTTGAGAATAGTCTTAAGCCGGGACACAGGAGAAGCAGGGAAATCTGTTGGGAAGCTGTACTAACAATCCAACGCAGAGATGATGATAGCTTGCACCAAAATGGCAACAGTAGAAGTGGTAACAAGTGCTCGGATTCAGAATATATGTCAAGGTAGAGCTGACATGATTTCCTAATGTATCAGATGTGGGTGTGAGAGATAAAGGTAAGTGTTTGGTTGGCTTAAGCAAATGACAGGATGGAGGGGCCATCAACCGAGGCCAGGAAGACCAGAGCAGGAACAGGTTTAAAGGCTCCGTTGGGACTTGGTAAGTCAAGACGCACATTCCGCATACAAGTGGAGATGTTGAAAGCCATATTGAATATATCTCATTTCATCTTTAAAAGAACATGTGGTATAGATCACCATGTTAGAAATGAGGAAACTTCAATCAGTGCATTGAAGTTCTATCCTAAATGACACATCTTAAGTGTTGACACATCATGTAAATGATGGAGCCAGGATTTGAATTCTACCCAACTGACTATAGAGCCCACCCCCTCCCTTCTCTGTTCCACTCATGGAATCTCTGTGGACAAGTAGGAAGGCACATGCACTCCCAGGCAAGTGCTCCCAGGTGTGGACTCTTTACTCCATCCAGGACCGCTCTATGACCTCCACAGGGCAATGCCTCATTTAATTCTCACAACAACCTATAACTACCATTATTATCCTCATTTTACAACGGTGGAAACTGAGGCACAAAGAGCCTCAGGTTCAGTACATGGTGCATCTAGGATGTGATCCAGAGATCAAGTTCTTCAACACTATGTCATATTCCAAAATTAAATGTTTGTCATATCAAAGAATAGCATGCAATTGACTACAATCAAGATATCGCTTGCTGTGAAGTATCATTCAAAGACAGTGTCACCTTATCTTTGAATCAGTAGACGTTTGTTAAATGAAAAAGGCACAGCCCTGACAGCTGGAATCTAGAAAGCCTTTTATTTAAGAAACATTTATTGATCAACTACTATAAGCCAGGCACTGGATAGGAACAGGAGCTACAGAGGTGACTGAGTCACAGAGAAGCTCAAGGTCTAGTGCAGTGGGCAGGGTCATTCCAGTGCTATAATTAGGATACATAAAGTGATTGCGTTCAACATTTCCTTTTTTTTCTAGTCTCTCTTATTTGTAAGAGGCCATACGTCTCAGAGCAGCAGTGAGTTAAATCTTTTGCATATTAGAAAAAATGGTGTTATCTTGGCCTAGCCTATGCTCTGGAATTTTTTTATGAACTGGGGAATTTCACTTCCCTTTTGACATTGGACTTTTCTCATGTGTATATTGGAGGGAGGAAGAATGTGGTTAATGGTAAATATGAACTTAGGATAAGATTCAGCAAGTATTACATTTTGCTTTCATGATGAGTAATTTTTATATGCCTTGTTTTCAAAATAAATAAATAAAGACTGCCATTTCCTCATCTTTACCAGGGTTTGAAGCTGATTCATTTGTGTCTCGTGAGAACGTCTCATGTAGACATTTATAAGGCACATTTACCCATAGAGCCAGCCTCACACCTGCAGTGTTTTATCCAGGAACATTGATACATGAATGGGAAACTATTTTTAAAAAATCAGGGCTTCCCTGGTGGTGCAGTGGTTGAGAGTCCGCCTGCCGGTGCAGGGGACGCGGGTTCGTGCCCCAGTCCTGGGGGATCCCACGTGCCGCGGAGCGGCTGGGCCTGTGAGCCATGGCCGCTGGGCCTGCGCGTCTGGAGCCTGTGCTCCGCGGCAGGAGAGGCCGCGGCGGTGACAGGCCCGCGTACCGCAAAAAAAAAAAAAAAAAAAAAAAATCAGCACAGAGATGGTTTCACAGCCAATTTAGCAATTGTCTTTCTGATGTTTTTTGTCTCTGCCTTCCCACAGAAAAGTCTGGACACCTACTGTTTCCTGGTCTTTGCCGCAATCTGCCTCGCAGGTGCTCTCTATTTGTATTTTGTCCTGCCTGAGACCGAAAACAAAACCCATGCAGAAATCAGCCAGGCATTTGCCAAAAGGAACAAGGCCTACCCACCAGAGAAGAAAATTGACAGCTGTACCTGATGATAAAACAAATGGAAGGCCTGAACCGGACTCCTCCTCCACACTGGAGAATTGTGTCAAAAAGAGGATTGTCTGAATGGATGATCTCACCATTTTTGGAAACGGAAGAGTCCCCCTGCAAGTTTAACGTTACTAAGTATTTAAAAATAAACCTTTGCTAACCTAACATCGCAGCCATTTGGGGTTGATTCACAGATGAATCCCCCAAACTCTTCTGGCAGCTGGAAAGAATCACCCTATGTTTCAGTGGACCCAGCGTTCTTCTGTAGACATCCATGGCCTGCCTTCTTCATGACTTGCCCCATGGTTTCAAAATGAAATTGGGGAAATAGCATTTGAATGGTTTCTCAAAGAATAACAATCTAGTCTGACAGAGGACTCGATGGACTAGAGATCCAGACTGAGTTTCCAGTCCCAGCTCTGCCAGAAATAGCCTTGAGCCACCCTCAGCCTGGATCCTGAAGCATCCAAGGACCCTTGGCTTTGATCCTGGATGAAGGTTTTCATACCTCCTAATAAATGCCTGTTTCCAATCTTTAGCTGTACCTTGTGGATCTCAGACTCAGGAGAGGCTGATACCAACCCACCACCCTCCAGGTCCCGTCTCTCCAAGGCTGTCCCGTGGGGCTCCAGAAATATCTTCACCTCTGAGTATCAGATGTGCTCACAGACGGCATAAAGGGGATCAATATGTAGAAGACCTAGAGACGCAGACATAAGAAGTAACTTCCCAGAAGCTGAGGCAGGGACTGCAAATTTAACACCGTTCAGTTGAAAAAAACAATGTTAAGAATGATTCTGAAGTTAAACCTAAGCTTGGAGAAAAGGAACACTGTGATTGATTAGTGATGTCTGCCACAGGTATAGAGTGAGAGTATCACACATGCTTTATGTTTGCCAATCTTAGAAGAGATTTACCTGAAAGACGATGTATTAGTCAGGGTTATTTGGAAGAACAGGAAAATATATATATATGTATATATGTAATTTATTATGAGGAATTGGTTCACACAGTTACAGAGGTTGAGAAGTCCCACAATCTGCCACATGCAAGCTAGAGACCCAAGAAAGCCAAAGGCCTGAGAACCAGGGTAACAAGTGGTGTGAGTTCTACTCCAGGTCTGAAGGCCTGAGAAGAGACGTGCTGATGGTGTAAGTTCCAGCCCAAGGGCTGGAGATCAGTGTCCTAGCTCAGCCATCAGGCTGGGAGCAAATCCTCCCTTTCTCCACCTTTTAGCTCTATTCAGGCCCTCAGTAGATTGGATTCCCACCCACATTGGGAAGGGCAATCTGCTTTACTCAGTCTACCAATTCAAATACTAATTCCAGCCAAATTACCCTTGCAGACACACCCAGAAATAATGTTTAACCAAATATCTGGGCACCCCATGATCCTGTCAAGTTGACACACAAAATTAAACATCACAAGTCCACCGCTTGTCAACTTGGCACCTATATGCATCT
This sequence comes from Orcinus orca, assembly GCF_937001465.1. NCBI lineage: Eukaryota > Metazoa > Chordata > Mammalia > Artiodactyla > Delphinidae > Orcinus > Orcinus orca. The sequence goes on from NC_064562.1 coordinate 117,159,836, forward strand.
CTTTAAATCAGACTCCAAACAAAGACCATAATGAGGTCATAAATCTGCCTAACATGCTAGAACTATCCTATGTTCAACCAAAAGTTCACTAACCCCTTCTCCAGAAGAGGAGGTAAAGCCCTTGAGCGATGTTTGCTCTTCTCCTTGATTCTTCATAACTGAAATGCCATGAGGTAAAGTTAACAATACTTCAGGACTATGACATAAAGTCAATACCTCTGATGTTACATGGTGAGGAGATAAAGAAAACGAAGATATTGTTAGATCTATAGAGAGAAATACAAACCTGTTCATAAAGTGAGGAAATACTGATGATAATTACAATCTTCATTCTGTAACTGGTCATATGGTCATAGTTGGTATTATCGCTACCTCCTTCCACTTTTTGTATTCCCTTGGCCTTCAGCAAACACCTCAGCTGGTCCTGGTTCTTTATCTGGTAGGGTGACCCAAACCTTCTTTCCTGAAGGATCTGGGCCATTATTAATCCAGTGACAATTGGGTTGTTATAGTTTTTCATGACCCTTAATCACAGGGCTTGGTAATACTAATGATGCCCTAAGGGATCTCCTGTTTCCAGACGCTCTCCCTTACCTCCACTATGGAACAGTCATCCAATTTCCCCTTGGTGGTCTGGATCAATCACACTAGACAGCTCAGTATGTCCCTTTTACTGTTTGCTTGTTGATTCAGAGGCACGAGGAGCCCAAAGTGACTGGGTGACAGTCTCAGTGGAATCATTATTGTACATCCTGGTGGAAGGATTCCTCCTCCTGGAACTCAGACTCCTAAGCCAGCAGAGCGTAAGACTGCAGGAACAGGAAACAAACAATTTGCTAGGGGGTCACTAGGGGTAATAGTGAGTGATACCACTCGCATTTCCACCCCTTAATTCCTGGACCCGTGAATCTGTGCTATGGGAGAAACAGCACCATACTGGACACTGAGAGCACACACAGCCTTATAGGGAACTTTGCCCCAGCTCTGCAAGGTATTGCCACCTAGCTGGCACTGTTAACAAGTCTTCAAAAGTCCATTCCAGCATCCTATGGAGCCAGCTGCTTCAGGATGGTAAGAACATGGCAAGACCAGTGAATTCCATGAGCATGAGCCCATTGCTGTACTTCTTTTGCTGTGAAGTGAGTTCCTTGATCAGAAGTAATTCTATATGGATATCATCATGGTGGAAAAAGATTCCATAATTCCACGAGTGTATAAGAAAGACCGTGTGCAGAGTAAACAAATCTGTGTCCAGAGTAATTTTCTATTGCAGTAAGGACAAAACACTGCCCCTTCCACGATGAAAGTGGTACAATGTAATCAACCCACCCCAGGTAGCTGGCTGATCACCTAGGGGAATGGTGCCGTATTGGGGACTCTGTCAGTCTTTGCTGCTGCCTGGTGGGGCACTCAGCCTTGGCAGTAGCCAGGCCAGCCTTGGTTAGTGGACGTCCATGTGGCTGAGCCCGTGTGTACCTCGGCTCCTGCCACCATGGCCTCTTTGTTGATGAGCCCACTGGGAGATGACGAGGGTGGCTGGGGAGAGAGACTGACCGGAATCCACCAAATGGGCCATTCTATCCATTTGATTATTAAAGGTTTCCTCTGATGAGATCACCCTTTGAAGATCATTCACATGGGATACAAATATCTTCACACTTTTTGCCCATTCAGCGAGGTCTATCCACATACCCCTTCCCCAAATTTGCTCGTCACTGATCTTCCAATCACGTTCCTTCCAAATCCCTGGCCACGCAGCTAGACCATTGACGACAGCCCATGAATTGCTACATAAGAACATGACTGGCCATTTCTCTTTCCAAGTAAAGTGAACAACCAAGTGCACTGCCCAAATTCTGCCCAGCAGTAGGGTTTCACTTCACCACTGTCCTTCAGCGATGTCCCAGAGAGGGGTTGTCGTGCTGCAGCTGTCCACTTTGGGGTGTTGCCTGCATATCACGCAGAACCGTCTGTAAACCAGGAAGAGAAGACTCTTCTCTTCCTCTGTCAACTGACTGTAGGGAACTCCTCATGGGGCCACTGGTGCAGACTGGGAGAGAGGAGGCAGCGCAGTCAGAGTGGGGACCGTGGGCATCTGGGCTACTTCTTCATGTAACTTGTGTCTTCAGGGCCTGATCGCATATACACCATTTCCACTGGATAATAGAACTTATGGCTTAGTGGGCCACACTTGTACCTCACCTTTAGGGGCCTGCTGGGACTTGAGTCTAGAAGAAAGAGGGGTGGTGAGAGGCCGTTACAGTTTCCCAGGCAATGCAAGGTTAACCCCCTTGGACAGAAATGCAAAGGCCAGTACCACTGTGGGTGCAGAAGACACTACCCATTGGGGATGGGGAGGCTGCTTCTACTGGAGGTGGGAAGGTCACTTCTGCTGGGGATAGGGTGACCTCTTCCACCGGCACAGAAGACTCATCAGAATTTAGGGGCTTGATGTCCCTAGCTTCATCAAGATCTTCCCACCTGTCCTCATCCCAACTTACAGGATCAGAGTCAGTGCCCTCACTTTAACAGTAGACATCCTGTGAGGCTGGGAGTTCAACGTGCATTATAATCCAGCTGGCCACAGGATGAGATTTTGTGTTGGTTTTCAGCAATCTCAGTCCTGCAGCTACAGGAGACAAGGGTCTCCTTCAGGGCACACATAGAAGCTTTTAGGTCATTTATATAGTGCTTGAGCTGGGAATTCAAACCCCTAAACTCATCCTTTTCTTTCATGCCAGCCTACCTCATTATAATCATTTTCAAAACATGTTCAAAAGAATCATATACAGTCACCCCACTCTTTGCTTGTTGTAAGTGGTTGATGAGGAGAATCCAATGGAAATATTTGACATATCTCCGTTGTCAGATCATGCATGGACAACCAGTGCTCTCTTTACTACTGGAGATAGAGTCATTAGCATCTTTAAATCTAATCAGATCCAAGGGCCAATTCCAGAAACCCCAGAACCAATTCAAACAACTCATCCTTAAAATTCTGTTTATTGAGAACTACTCCTGGTACCAAAACCTATATTCATCAGGGTTCTCTAGAAGAAGAGAACCAATAGCATAAATATAGAGATTTATTAAGAGGAATTGGCTCACATGATTATAGAGGCTGAGAAGTCCCACAATCTGCTATCTGCAAGCTAGAGACCAAGGAAAGCTAGTGGTGTAATTCCAGTCAGAGTCCAAAGAACTGAGAGCCAGGAATATCGATGACATAAGTTCCAGTCTGAGGGCAGAAGAAGACCTATGCCCCAGTTCAATCAGTCAGGTTGAATGAATTCTTCCCTCTTTTGCCCTTTTGTTTTATTCAAGCCTTCAACAGACTGGATGATGCCCACCCACATTGAGGAGGGCAATCTTCATCACAGTCTACAGATTCACATGCTAATCTCATCCAGAAACACCCTCACAGAAACAATGTTTAAACAAATATCTGGGCACCCCAAGACCAATAATTTTTGACACACAAAATTAACTGTCACAGGTAGTGAGTTCACCATTACTTAAAGTCACAAGCAAACTTCGGTTGATTACTTGCCTTGCGGGCAGTTGAGGAAATCTAAGTGTCAATTTGGGAGGAAGTTGTTAGGAGTAGATGTTGGCAGTATACTTAAGGGCTCTTCCAACCCTTCTATGCTAGCATTGTTTGGGTGGAAACACTTGCAGCCTAACATTATAGTGTATGCCTTATTGTTTGGGTGCTTCCCTATACTTGCCTCCAGAGTGAAACAAATGCAAAGTACTTGAATTTAGTATGTCACAGTAGAAAGAGTTTGGCCAGAGGGGAAAAAAGCCCTGGACCTATCAACACCATTGGAATCCGTTCAGCCATAATCCCTTCCGTATTTCTGATTATCCTTGACAAAATAGGCCTTAGCCAAAACTTGAGTTCTGATTTTCCTTTCCTACAGAATATTCTTTCATCACTGGGCCTCTCCTTTGGTTGATTGCTAACTCAATGCACCATACCATCCAGCTTTGGTTCGGCCGGAAATTTTGGACAGTGTTTGTCAATATGGAGAGAAAATGATATGTGGGTACAAAAAGTGGCTGAAACCCAAAAAAAGCCAAATTTGGCTTAAAAAGAAATATTAGCTTTTGGGTGTTCTCTTTCATTTTTAGACTTGAGTATTTAGTCACTCCGTGTTTATTACGTACCTGCCATATACCAGGCACTGAGGATACGTCAGTGAGCAAGAAAACACACTGCCTTTGCCTGCATTAGCTCATGTCTGCACAGGAGATGGAAAATCATAGAAGTGTTAACAGGAAAGTGTCATCAGCACTTGGGGGAGGAGGGACACAGTGATATGGGAACATGCAACAGGACCACCTTATCTGGGGTTGGAGTGAGAGATGAGAATCAGAAAGGCTTCTCAAAATAATGATAGAAGTGGAATGAGAAAGAAGACTACCAGGTAACAGACCAGGAATCATTTTTACATTTTACAGTTGAAAAGTTAGTAGAACAACATTAAGAAATTTTTTGAAAAAGAAAACAATAAGACACCCAAAATCTCATGTTTCATGCTCCCCAACACTGTCATTTTAATTTTTATATGTCTCTGTCCTTTTCTGGTCTATTATTTATCCTGTTATAATCACAGAATACATAAAGCACAATTTACAACTCTTACCTATCTTCTGTTTTTTCCATTTTATATTAAATCAAATGCATCATCTCAATTTTCAGGCCTTTTGCTTGTATTCTACTGTCCACTGCAGTGAACTCTTCATGTGCAGAGTTGTTTTTCAGATACTGAAAGATAATGGGGAATGGTGAGTCAGAGAGATGAGCATTTCCATGAGCCCGGAGACACAGGCTCTAGTGCTTTGCTGAAAGGTACTAACCATTTACAGCACCCTGTATCCATTCATGGACCCTAAAGGAATCTCCTCAAATTAACAGACCTCCTGTCCTAATTCTTGCTGAGGTCTTAGAGAGTAGGTCCTGGTCTTACTATTTTATCTATTCTCTCTTCTCCAAGCCATGGAGGTTGACATTTTTTCTTTTCAAGTTCACTGAAAGAAAAGTAACTCATCCAGCTTCTGGCTCTGGTTAAGGTGAAATAAGCACATTCCACCCCTTTCACTGATTATAGCTAAAAGCCCTGGATATAATACGTAATACAAGTATACAAGAACTCTCAAAATAAATTATAGCAGGCAAATTGACAAGGGAAATCAAAACTTGAAGAACAACCAATATGGCAGTGAGAATTTTGCATTTTTTCCTCCCATATCTCTTGGCTTCTACTCCTGAACAGACAATTCCCAGAACTGCCCAATAAGCACTGGCAGAAAAAGCTCTAAGAGAAATCCTCCCTATCTGGCCAGAGGGACAGAAGTGGTAACTGGCCACGTGGGGAAAAGAATACAGTAGGTGTGAAAGAGTCACCTTTAAAAGTGTAAAAATCTCTCCCTTTTTTTTGGCCCTGAGACATCAGCCGTGAAGCTGAACTCCTAGGATTGTGGCAGCACTGGTAGCCACATAGACACCAAAAATCTAAGAAAAGTAATCTTCTCTCTGATAACAGGAACAGGCAAAATGGGCCTCTGTGGTCTGAAGATTGTGGAGGAATGCCAGTTATGTTTTCTTTATTTTTTTTTCTATCAATGTTTTGCCCCAGGTGCAAACCCATTTGTGAAGCTTAACACAATGGGGAGGCTATATCCTTGCATTTCTAGCCAAAATACCAGAAGTGACAACTGGAAACTGGAGATTATTGGGGAAATCACAGTGAGGAGCCAGCTGAAGAAAGGGATGCTCTGAATCTAGGTATGAAGTCCTGGGCTCACCCCTGAGCACCACATCAGGGAACTGACCAGAAGCAATGTAGAAAAAACTTTGAGAAGTGAACTACAAGTTAGACCACCACATGGGCCCAGACCAGCCCCTGGGTGGTACACACACAGGGCAGACCCAGATAGCACTGCAAAAGCTTTGAAAATTAAACTGAAAATGGAAATACTGTCCACAGAATGTGGGTCAGGACTTGCGGTCTGAACGTAACTAGATTGATTGCCTGCTTTTAAAAAATTGTCCAGAAAGCTTTAATAGGACACAGAGCTTCATAGTATAATATTCAAAATGCCCAAGATATAATTTAAAATTACTTGACATATGAAGAGCTAGGAAAACCTCAGCAACACTCAAGGGAAATAACAATCAACAGATGCCAACCCCAAATGACCCCGATTTTTGTTTTACATCTTTTTTGGAGTATAGTTGCTTTACAATGGTGTGTTAATTTCTGCTGTATAACAAAGTGAATCAGCTATATGCATACATATATCCCCATATCCCCTCCCTCTTGTATCTCCCTCCTACACTCCCTATCCCATCCCTCTAGGTAAAATGACCCCAATTTTATGGCTCCTTTAAAGTAACTATTATAGTCCTGCTCTGTGAAATAAGGGAAAACACTCTTGAAATCAATGGAAAGATAGTTCTCATAAAAGAAATTAAAACTATTTCTAAAAATTGAAAATATAGAACTGAAAAACGCAATAACTGGAATGTAAAATTAACTTTAGAGCATTAGTAGCAGAATGGAGATGACAGGGGAAAAGATCAGTGAACTTAAAAACAGATCAATAGAAATTACTCAATCTGAACAACGAGGGGGAAAAGAGTGAAAGAATGAGCAATACCAAGTAATGGCAAGTATGTGGGGCATTTGGAACTCCCCTACATCACTGGTGGGAACTATAAACAGGAGCAGCCTCTCTAGAATGGTGATCAAAGAAAACATCTAAAGCATGTTTCCTAATACTGAGCTCATGAGCTGAACGTGGGCACCAAGCCCAAGCTTCTCACCAACCCCCACCCCACACACACTGACACATTCTCTCTCCCACCTACTCATGGGACCAGGGCATTCATGCATGGAGGGACAGAGCGTGTGTAGGTCGTGTGGCAAGTCAATTCCTGATACAGAGGAAACAGTGACACTGATAAAGATCCCCTCCTTGACCAAACTTTAGTCAGTCTCCTCTGAGCACTCTTCTTGACTAGACCTTGTCCTTGGCCTGCAGATCCCAGTTTTAGCAAGAATCCTGCTAAGCCAGTTTAATGAGAATACCCCAACCTTTGGTATCTAATCAAGGTCCTCTTCCCCCATCTTTCATATCCAGTCAAGCTCCTTTGTTATCTAACCAAGTCCATCTTAGTAATTTCCATCCACTGACTCCCTCACCCTGCCCATTGGCTATAAATCCCTAGCTGCCCCCATTTTATTCAAGTTGAGCTCAATCTCTCTCCCCTATTCAATAGTCTTAACCGCTATTGCGATAGCCTTGAATAATGTTTTCCTTGCCTGCTTAACTCCATCTGGTGCAATTTTCCTTTGGCAATCCTCACAGCTTTAAACCCATGTATTTAATCCAATCAGAAAAGTTGAACCAGACTTCCCTGTTGGCGCAGTGGTTAAGAATCTGCCTGCCAATGCGGGGGACACATGTTCAAGTCCTGGCCCTGGAAGATCCCACATGCTGCAGAACAACTAAGCCCTTGCACCACAACTACTGAAGCCTGCGCTCTAGAGCCCGTGAGCCACAACTACTGAGCCTGCGTGCCACAACTACTGAAGTCCACGCACCTAGAGCCTGTACTCCGCAACAAGAAAAGCCACCACAATGAGAAGCCCATGCATGGTAACAAAGAGTAGCCCCTGCTTGCTGTAACTAGAGAAAGCCCACGTCAGCAACAAAAACCCAATGCAGCCAAAAATTAATTAATTAATTTTAAAAAAAAAAGAAAAGTTGAACCAGTGAATGTCAGATTCTCCATTTCCCCAAGAAAACCAGTTCTCCTCACTTGGGGGAAGAGTGAGTAAAAAGGGCAGAGAAGTTCCTGTTTAAGATAGTGGCTGGACCATACACAGGGCCAGATGGAGATGAAAGTCTTACAGAGGATAACTTCCCAGTACAGCTAGAGTCATTCAAGATACAGCTTCCATCTTTGGCGTGATGACAGGAAAGGGAACTCAAGGTTCTGGGCCTCTGACAATGAGGTGGCAAGTGGATCTATAATTCTCAACTCCAAATGGACAGGCAGTTTGGGAAACTTTATAAGTAATTCAGCCCTGGAAGGCTGCCCTGCAAAAAAATCCCTAGCCAGGTATTCATTGGTCAATCCACCAGCCAATCACCAGCAAGCAAGGAAGGTGAGACAAAGTCAGTGATTGGCCAGGCTTGGGTTCCCTCAGCAGGAATTGACTCTGCTCTCCCAGCACTGGCTAGTCACCTATGGGCCCTTGAGAGATTAGGAAGCTGAAATTATCAAGAAACACAGGACTCAGTGGAAAAATATCTCCCCAGTTTTTATTTTCCAGTGAGACTGAGGTAGAGGTGTTTGCACAGAGCATTAGGGATGTTTTCCTTATAATGAAGGTCCACTCATTTAGAAACAGGTCACAGGGTGGGCGTTCCATCCTAAACATTTATAGTCACAAGGGTACGTGTACTTGAAGGGATTATGTAAGTGCGTGAATGTGTCTGTGTGTGTTTTAAACACATGAAACATTCCTCTTATGTTATTGCATATGTTCACCTGCTCTGGGCATTATCAACTGGTGCTTATCTAGAAAAATGAAGAACTGCTCCAAGAGAGAGGGGGCCATGTCTGTTTGACTCTACACTGTAGCCAGATAGCATAGCATCTGGCACATAGCAGGTGCACAATAAATATTGGTTGAACGAATAAATGAATGAATGGGTAGTGTAGTAGACAGAAAAATAGCCCCCAAAGATATCCAGGGCCTAATCCCCAGAACCTGTGAATATGTTACCTTGCATGGCAAAAGAGACTTTGCTGGGCTTCCCTGGTGGCGCAGTGGTTGAGAGTCCGCCTGCCGATGCAGGGGACACGGGTTCATGCCCCGGTCCGGGAAGATCCCACATGCCGCGGAGCGGCTGTGCCCGTGAGCCATGGCCGCTGAGCCTGTGTGTCTGGAGCCTGTGCTCTGCAACGGGAGAGGCCACAACAGTGAGAGGCCCGCGTACCACAAAAAAAAAAAAAAGACTTTGCTGATGTGAATAAGTTACAGATCTTGAGATGGGGGAATTAGGCAAATCCAATGTGATCACAATGGTCCATATAAGAGGAGGCAGGAGGGTCAGAGTCAGAGAAGGAAGCAGAGAGTGGAGAAAGAGAGATAGAGGAAGACATAGAAAGAGAGGGGAGGGGAGAGAGATTTGAAGATGCTACACTGGTGGCCTTGAAGATGGAGGAAGGACTCCTGAGCCAAGGAATGCAGGTACCTCTAGACGCTAGAAAAGGAAAGAAAAATGATTCACCCCTACAGACTCCAAAAGGAGTTCAGCCTTGCCAACATACTGATTTTATCATTTCTGACCTCCAGAACTATAAGACAATAAATATGTGTTGTGCTAGGGCACTAAGTTTGCAGTGATTTGTTACAGCAGCAAGAGGAAACTAATACAGTTAGCCCAGAGCAGCTGTCTCCACACTGAGATATGAGTAAGCAGAGCACAAGACAATTCATTGGGATCTAAGGAGAAAATATGATAAAGGATTTATATTCATCTTTCTTCTTGAAGTAAATATTACTGGACTTATTTTACATGGTTCAAACACCATCCCTAACCCAGACTGACCATTAGTTAGATTATATGTCTTGGCTACTTCTCCTCGCAGATGTTTTTTGGTTTTTGTTTTTTGGTTTTTTTGCGGTATGCGGGCCTCTCACTGTTGTGGCCTCTCCCGCTGCAGAGCACAGGCTCCGGACGCGCAGGCCCAGCTGCCATGGCTTACGGGCCCAGCCGCTCCGCGGCATGTGGGATCTTCCCGGACCGGGGTACGAATCCGTGTCCCCTGCATCGGCAGGAGGACTCTCAACCACTGCGCCACCAGGGAAGCCCCTCGCAGATGTTTTGAAGAACTTCTCTCTTCCTCTTCTCAGAATTTCAAGATTCCTGATTTTTAATGTAGCACATGTAACCCTTCTGTCTATTTCTGTTACATAGTAGACCCCAGAAAAGTTGTGTTTATTGGAGGGAGGAGCAAATGAAAGAGTGTAAATGTAGTGACAGGAGCACCGGCCACCCACCTAGACCATGATGTTGAAGGTCACACCCGAAGGATAAAGGGCAGTGAGCAGTAAGAATCCCAGGTCTGGACTTCATGGATCAGAGCTGCTATAACAGCCCTGAACTGTCTAGCAATAACCTTTGCTGGTGAGAGTCAAAACTTCTTTCTTGTTTAAGCTACTCTTACTTGGGGTTTCTCTTCCTCATGACTAAACCTAAACTCAATTCATACGGGTCATGACAGGAAATAGCCCAAGGCAAATGAGAATATATGAAGCAAATCTAATCATTTAGACACTCAGCAAGGTGTTTCTCTAGGGCACAGGTGCCTCCGGGTTAAGGGAGCATGAATTTATATTCATGTTGTGTAGTTACTGCAGCTTCTGTGTAGTCTTGGAGCTGTCTGTGGTGCTGACCTGGGTTTTCTGCCTAAGAATACTAATTTCTCTTCTTTACAAGTTTGCAAAATACTTTCACATTATTGCTTATGATGCTGGTGGTAACTTGTGTAGTAAATTTTAATGGATTCATTTCATTTCATCCAAACCCTGTTCTTCCAGCTCCAAGCCCAGCCAAGTTTAGTTCTCCTGTCACTGCACCACAGGATCTCAGAAATGTGGCCCTGGCCCCTTGTCTCCAGGAGACATGGCTGGGACCATGACTCTGACATGCATCCCTCCCTGCGTGTACCATACATGTATATTCATCCCTTCTGCTCTGACTGCCTGACACATACTGATCTGTGGTAGATTGTAGCATTAACAGCTCCGATGAATCATGTTTCCTGGTGTGCATGATTATGTAATCCCCTTGTGTAATCCCCTACTGCTTTGAGTCTGGACTTGGCCACGCAACTTTCTTTGTCCACTGAGACATCAGAAAATGTCATATGAGCAGAAGCTTGATGAGCACTTTTGCTCCAGCTCTCTCCCTCTTAGAGTGCTAATAACATCATGTGTGGAAGCCCAATCCAGCCTCCTTGAGGATGAAAGGCCATATAAAGGGAGAGGCCCAGCTGTATCCACTGTTCCAGCTAAGCCCGGATCCGGTGACCCTCCAGCTGAATGTAGCTGTATGAGTGAGTCCAAGAAAAAATAGCAGAAGAACCACCCAACCAATTCACAGAATCACCAGAAATAAATTATCATTGCTTCAAACTGCCAAGTTTTGGCATTGTTCGTCATGCTAGACAGACCATGTGGGAGACCCCCTAGAGAGGGCAATGCCCGAGGTGCCCCTGCTATTCCATAGGTTGCCATGTCCTGTCTCACCAACCAGGCCATGAAACTTCCCCAAAGTGGGGGACAGAGCATTCCTGCCATTACCCAGAGACAGGAATAGGGTAAGGAGAGTGAGGTGCAAAGTTTAAGGAAGTGCTCACTGCTCGCCTGTGGTCACATGCTCCTTCCGTGCAGTGGGTGGAGAGAGCGCAGGAATTAAGGCCACCTTCAAATTCCGCGTGGGTCCCTCTGGCTGGGTGATCGTGGGCGAGTCTCTGGACCCCTCCCCAGTTCAAATGCCTCATCTCTTTAATGGGCAGGCTGGAAGGACCTCACGGGGGTATTGTCAAGGTAAACCTCTGAAGGCACTTTGCTAGTTACAAAGAGCATTCAAGTGTGTTGCATGATGAAAACACTTCTTGTGGGGCTTTCAGCCCTGCAGGCCCTTGATCAGTCCTAAGTGTGAGGACTGCCACCACCCCCGACAGAAAACACCACCCCTGGACTCGCTGTGTAAACACCTAGTTACTCAGTGGCATCACCTGAGCCTGGCATGTGTGTGTGTGTGTGTGTGTGTGTAGGAGACCGAGGTCGGGAGAGACATCGACATTTATTGAACACCTACTTCGTGCCCAACACTGGTCTAGGCTGAGAAGGAGACCAAGCCTTGTGGGTACAAGACCAGAGGAGTCTCAGCTCTCGTCGCTGTTGGCTTTCAGGACGATGTAGTTCTACCTAAGCTAGGAACCTCAAAGTCTTCTTAAAATTTATCAAACTGCAGAGTTCTTTTAAAAAGGAGAAAAGGGGGCTTCCCTGGTGGCGCAGTGGTTGAGAGTCCGCCTGCCGATGCAGGGGACACGGATTCGTGCCCCGGTCCGGGAAGATCCCACATGCCGCGGAGCAGCTGGGCCCGTGAGCCACGGCCACTGAGCCTGCGCGTCCGGAGCCCGTGCTCCGCAACGGGAGAGGCCACAACAGTGAGAGGCCCGCGTACCGAAAAAAAAAAAAAGGAGAAAAGGAAAGGAAAAAGAACGACACGAAAATAATCTCAGTGTTACACGAACTCATTTAATCCTCACCCAGAACGCTGGGGTTAAGTTACCCATTTCTCAGGCAAAGAAACTGAAGCTAGGAGAGGTGCTCAAATTCAGACAATTAAGAAAGGGGAAGCTAAAAGCTGAACTCAGGGCTGTGGCGCTTCAAAGCCTAGGTAGTGTGGCTTGGCGACAGGCAGCTGGGATGTGGAGTTAGGGCCTCTCAGGGCCAAATAATTCTTTGTGGTGGGAGGCTGTCCTGCGCACAGTAGGAAGTTTAGCGGCATCCCTGGCCTCAGCCGTTAGATGGCAGTGATCTCAGGTGGCCTCTGCCTGCAGTGGCTTGAAACATGATTTCAGTTCCCGGCCAGAAATTGAAGTCAGGCTGCGGCAGCAAGAACGCTGAATGCTAGCCACTAGACCAGTGGCCAGTGACAAGGCCCCGGCCTGTCGGCTCTGTAGAAATGAATTTCCACAAAGAGACAGAAAGCAGTGAAACAAGTAAAGTGTTTGTTAGGAGGAAAAAGGATACACGTGAGTAGACACACAGGCTCAGTGTCTCACCCTTGTGGTAGTTTGAATCACTTCTATGGGGCATTTCTTCCAGGTTTCCTCTGCCTGGTCATCTTGCTTTGCCTGGCTCTGAGTCCGTATTTGGTATAACTCAGGGTCCTCCCCATGTGCACGCGCATCTCTTAGCCAAGATGGATTCTAGCGAAGAGGCCTATGGTTAAGTTGACATCACCTACTATGGGATGACACCCCCACATTTTGGCCCCCGAGGAGCCTTTCTGTGCATGTGTAGCCTTGAGGGTCTCCTTGGCCTCGAGAATGAGAAATCTGTGGTCTCTTTATCTCTTATCTGGGCAGGGCTCAGCACCTCTTGCTCCAGCTATTATCTTCATCTTGGAGTATCTGTCCACAGGGGACCGACTCCAGCTGCTCAGCCTGGGGCCCATCTATCTCCTGCCTCAGCGGGAGCACCTCACACTCAATTGTGGCAACCAAAAAATGTCTCCAGACACGGCCAAATGTCCCCTGGGAGAGAAAATTGTCTCCATTGAGAACCACAGGCCTAGGTAAAAACCCTGGTTCCACCACTTACTAGTCATCTAACCTTGGAAAACCAACTTAACCTCTCTGTGCCTCAGTGTTCTCATCCGTAAAATGGAAAAATAGTAGTACGTGCGGTTAATGTAAGGATCAAATAGGGATTAGGAAAGTACCTGGCCAAAATATGGGCTCCTTTTTTCACTGCTGCCTCCCCTCCAAACACAAAGGAGCACCAGGGCAGGGACACAATGAACATCAGCTTACCCAAGCATATAGGAATGCATCAGTTAACCAGCTAATGAACAGATGAACGAGGAGTATTCTGATACAGGCATCAGTGCGTTTGCTGAGTGCCATGCCTGCCTCAGCAGCCCCTCTCACCACCTCAGGGCAGATAAGGAAGACGCAATGGGCAGACTCTCCGGTTCAAGTCCAGCTTGGCCACTCACGAGCTATGTGACCCAGGGCTAGTTACTTAGCTTCCCAATGCCTTCACTCCCCCATCTGTAAAATGGGGGTAACAAAAGTGCCTGCCTTGCAGGGTTGCAAGGATTAAATGAATCCGTACCTGCACAGCCCGGGCACAGAATGAGTCTCTACAGTGCCTGCCTTTGCTGTTAGCATTAACCCTCCACAGCCCTGCACCCACACCGGCCACCCTTCTCTCTCCCAGCGTGCCCCCACACAGTCCCGTGTCCAGGCCTCTGCACTGGCCACTCCCTCTGCCCAGAGCACTCCTCCCCCTGGACACTGGTGTCGCCCTGAGCCTTCCTTCTCCATCTGCGTCTCTCTTCTTCATGCCTCTTGCTTGACTTCCCTAAATCAAATGGCAGCCACATCACTCCACTCACTCTGTTTTATTTTGCGTCACGTCAGTATCACTGCGTGACATGACATTTCAGAGTCTGGACAGCATAATACACTGCAGTACAGTACAGTATCATAGTGTTGGTTTGCTGTCTCTCTCCCACTGAAATATAAGTTCCCAGACCTCAGAGTAATTAATTGGCAACTATATTCGTAGAAGAGTGCCTAGCACGTAGTAGGTATAAATAATTGTAATGAATGATGAGTGCTATTGTGCAGAAGGCATTCCCCAAATCCTCACATAACCCATGTTTCCTAACACAGAAATTATCTGAACTGGGGCCGAGAACAACGTTTGCCACCAAAAAAATTTTCTTGTAACAACCTGTCTTTTAGAATAGAAGAGTTGCATTTTAGAGATTTTTCAGGTCAGTTAGAGTTTCTGAAACTATGTTCCCTGAAACTGTGATATCCAAAGAGAGAGTAATAAGGAATTGTACCAAACAGGTATTCACAAGGTCAAAGACATTGGAGAACAATGCAGAATTCTCTCCTGCTTGGTGAGTCACGATGCACAGGAAAAGTTCTAAGAAGCCCTGTAGAAAACAGATATTGTACCTCGGTTTGCTGAATTTATTTCACCTTAGACCCTATCCCCTAATATTTGCATCATGAAACATGATTTGGAAAACTGTGCTCTAGTATAAATCTTTCAATTTACAGAGGCAGACAGAAACTGAGACCCAGAGAGGTGAGTTGACTCATTCGAGGTCACACAGCTATCTCCCGAATCTCAGAGTAGGGCGCTTTTCACTGCCCCTGATGTTTCCCTAATGGTCCACGTAGCAATCAGCTCACAAGAGGTAAAAATGGAACACTAGACTTCAGATTCCCATATCAATCTGACTAAATCATATATGAAAACTAATGTATCAAATAGGATTTGCTTTCAATCTCACCATACCAGAAAGTCAGTTATGCATTCAGCAGCAGTTTATTAAGCATTATGTACCAGGCACTGCACATTTTGCAGTGAGTAAGACCTGGTTGTTCAGGAGACTGACAATAAAATTCTCCCTAAAGAGACCAAAACTGATTGAACCATCCTTGAGAAGCCTGCTTCAAAGTAGGGACCTGTACGAAATTACATGTTCACATTTCATTAGCTTCCATTAACAACGCTCACATTTAGATCTAATGGTAATAATATGCTCTGGTCTGGAGTGGCTCTGGAACTAAATGCTCCCCTTTGCTGCGCAGACTGCACAGAAGAAAAACAAAAAGACTGGAATTCATTGGGCTTTTTCGTCAATTTTCCAATTTCAAGTTCATTCAAATATCATCTCTGGCTCCTACATTTTAGTTAAAATGCATTCCCTCACTTCCTATTGTCTACAAATGAAAATGCCTATTTAAAAACTGGTTTTGTTTTTTGAAAGCATATCAACTCACACATTTCAAAGCCCTTCAGAAAACACGGTAGATCAAAAGCCATGTAACTTTAAAACATTATAGATATGAGGTTGAGAAGGACCAGGTGATTATTCTATATGATCTGTTCAATGAACTGATAGCATCTGTCTAGGAACCAGGAGAATTGTTTTATGTTATGTAATTAGAAAAAGAAGATTCCAAATGAGAAAAAAAATGGAATTCCAGGCTTGAGAAGTCCATATTTGATGTTGTGGCATGAAGCCAGCTTTCAGCACAGACTCAAGATGTGTGTATCTAATTTTTTAAGATTCTGAGATATCAGAAACTCTTCAAGTTCTCTTGCCCCTGTGTGTACCTTTAAGGCCAAACTGACTGTAAAGAAAATAAATGGGTGCTTCCAGACCCAGCCAAAATCTTTCCTGCTTTTAAGGATGCTCTCATGGCTTCTCTAGGAGCCATCCTGAAAACCAATCTGGCAAAGCAACGATAATCACCCCATAGAACACATAATTTGTGTCTATTCGACACCAGAACAAATCAGGAAGAATTCCTCAGCTGTAGCAAAGACACACAACAAGGAGAAACTGCAGAAACACAGGCCACAGGAAGCAAGATACAGGAAAGCCACACACACTTCCATCAGCGCTACACACACATTGAACCTTATTGCTTAAAAATCAGCCCAAACACAAATAAGTCACTGAACAATCTATTCATTTAAAAGGGGAGGGGAGAGTATATTTTTTAAAGAAAAATACCACTTTTTTTTTTTTTTTTTTTTAGAATCAATCACCACCTTATCTTCTCTAACAGAACCGTTGTTCCATCTCTGCTAGGCTAGGGTATATTTGACTGAGTTTTTTCCAACTGCTTCTGTCGAATCTTTCCTCAACAAATCAGTCTGGTGAGGTTTCTAAGCACATGGACTACTACACTGACACAGAAGGCATGATAAACTGAGCAGCAGTGGAGATGTATGTGTGTGTCCAGTGTGTATTCTGCATGCTGGCTAATGTCTACGCGGTTATATAGATCCACAAAGAGCAGTTCTTAGGCAGTTAAATGGAATCCGTTTGGGGTGAAAGGCGTTATTTTGCCTAATGAAATCTCCCCCTCACAGTCCAGCTCCCAGACAGGCTGGGCAGCAGGGTCACCATCTGGGGACGTCTGAGAGATCTGGGACGTGCGACTGAAAGGGCTCTCCTCTTCCTCCTTTGTCCACCTCCACGTCACCCGGGGTCACCGCGTTGGGGATCATATCGATGTAGGCAGCTGCGATCTCCTTGTGGAAGGCGGTGTCCTGGTTGCAGGAGATGAGCTCATTGCTGATGTTCACTGTCTCCACCTGAGTGCGGGAGCAGAGGTGGCTGCACCCCAGCAGCTGGGCAAACACCTTCCGGAAGTCAGCGTTGAAGGCGTAGATGATGGGGTTGAGGGAGGAGTTGGCCCAGCCAAACCAGATGAAGACTTCGAAGGTGGTCCCGCTGACGCAGGGGAAGCCCTCGGGGTGTCCGCTGCAGAAAGGGACCATGCAGTTAAGGATGAAGAAGGGCAGCCAGCAGCACACGAAGACCCCCATGATCACCGATAGGGTCTTGAGGACCTTGGTCTCCTTCTTGATAGATGCCCGCAGGCCGGTGTCGGGCACACGGCTCCGGCAGCTCTGCGCGTGCTCCGCGGCCCTCTCCAGGGAGGTAATCCTGCGGATTTGCACCTGGGCGATGCGGTAGATGCGCGTGTAGGTCACGATCATGATGGCCACCGGGATGTAGAAGCTGATGAGTGAGGAGGAGACTGCGTAAGTTCGGTTCAGGCTGGAGTCACAGTTTTCCGCCCTCAAGTCTGGCTCCCCGGCTTCCTCCCAGGGCGTCCCGTTGACCAGGTTAGATGGTGGGTCCACCCCACCCCAGGAGCCCATCTTGTCCCTGTGCCAGTGGAGCTGGACTGGGATGAAGGAGATGAGGATGGACAAGGCCCACGCCAGGCCGACCATGACCAAGGCCACACGCTGCGTCATCTTGCACTTGTAGCAGAAGGGCCTGGAGATGGCCCAGTAGCGGTCCACGCTGATGATGCACAGGTTCAGGATGGAGGCGGTGGAGCACGTGATGTCGAAGGCCACCCAGATGTCGCAGAAGGCCCCAAAAGGCCAGTAACCGGCCACCTCGGCGACCGCCTTCCAGGGCATGACCAGCAGCGCCACGAAGAGGTCAGACACAGCCAGAGACACAATGAAGACGTAGGTCATCCTGGCGCTCAGGTGGCGACTGCGCACGATGGATGCGCACACCAGCACATTGCCCAGCAGGGTCCAGACGATGAGCAGGGTCAGGAGGCAGGCCGTGACCACTTGCGCTGGCCCCAGCAGCGTCGCCCCCTCCGAGGCCCCCACGGCGCCCCCCTGCGCCAGCTGCTGCTGCCGGGACCGCGCCCGGTAGGCGGTGCCGTTTCGCCCAGGCGGCAGCATATCGAGTTCGGCGGCACAGGCTGGCTGCGCGCGGTCCCAACTTCTGCCCTGCGTTCATCGGGCGGCCCCATCGGGTACCCGGGGTATGGTACCCCGGGACCCGCGGCTAAGGGATCCCCGAGTCTCGGGGGGCGCTCACCGTGCGCTGCGCCGGGGCCCTGGGGCGCGCCGGCACCCCTCTTGCCTCCTCGACCGCCACCGGGTCTGTGGCCGCGTTGCGCCGCTCCAGTGCCGGGAAGCGGCCGGTGCCGGAGGGGCTGTTACCGGGAGCCGGCAGTGCGCCAGCCGGCGACGGCGGCTGGGTCTGCTTCGGAGCCGGATAAGCGAAGAGCGAGCCACCACCGAGGGGGCGGGGGCCGGGAGCGGCCGGCGCCGGGCTAGCGCTGCTGCGCGGCCTCCTCCGTTCCTCGCTGCTCCCGGGGCCCGCGCTCCCGCACCCGCCCCCCGCCACCGCACTCCCCAATCTCCTGCGTACCCGCCCCACCTATGCCTTGGCGCCCTCACTCTTCAAGGTGCGTCCGCCGGAGTTTGGGGGCAAACCCGCAGGTTTGAGAGGCGTTCTAGTACCAGACCCCGGCCCTCTGAAGACCCAGACCCGCGCCCCGGGAAGTCGAAGAGGTGCCTGGCCCAGCCCTGGTGCCCTGGGCACTTTTGGGGAACAGGGCGGTGGAGTAGGAATGGGGAGAATCACTGGCTTCTAGTCTGGGAAAGGGCGTTTGTAGGGTCAAGAGGATAGCCTTGGATTTCTCATAGACCTAAGTCCCACTCCGGACTGGCTGTGTGACCTTAAGAGTCCTCCTTAACTTCCTTGGGCCTTGGTTTCCTCATCCACAAAATGGGGTAAACGATTCCTTCCTTCTCCATCGGGTGGTGTAAGTGTTCAGTGAAGCCAGGAAGTGGTGTCTCCTGGGAACATCTTCTCCCAGCCTCCCCCGGAACATCCATCCTAAGATTGGGACTTAACCTGACCTCTTGGGAAAGCCTATTCCCCACCCCCAATCCTTACACGGCTTTTCCTTTGGGGAATAATTTTGGATGAACCCAGCAGGTGAGGAAGAGCCCCAGCCAGGTGCCTTCTCCCTGCAGGGTGCATTCAGTCTTTCTCTTTACAGAGATGGATTCCTATCTCATGCTTAACAGATGAGGAATCTGAGGCTTGAATAGGTGGCCCAAAGCCCAAATTCTTAAAAAAGAACAGTGGGGAGACACTGGAGAGGGAGAGCAGTGTTCCTGGATCTTACCTCCCTCCCAGCTGACAGCTGCGCTTGTGAGTCCCCGGGTCTCTCTGCGGTGTTAAGCTCAGTGGAAGGCAGCTGGCGAGAAATGGAGGAGGCGGCAGCACGCTGCTCAGGCTTATCTGAGACCCGCTGACCTATACACCCACCCTGTGTTGGGGTCTAGAAATGGGGACTGGACTCTCAACTCCTCCCTAGTCTCTCTCTGCACTCTGACCCACCTGCCCCATTCGCCCTGAGCCCCCCCTGTACCCTGGTCCAACAGCTGCAAGTGAAGCAACTTCTCAGACCCAGCCTGCTCAGCCCTACACAGCCTCTCCCACCGCAAACCATCTCCCCCTTCAGTGCTTTATGCTGCCAGAGATGACAAGACCACCTGTCCAGGTGTCTATGCCTAAAACGGGGCAGTCACACTTACACCTGTCTCTCCCCATCTCCTAGGAGCTGGACCACCCCTCTCTCCACTGATGTCCCTGTCCAGGACTTTTCCTTCTCCAAGCTGTTTTATGGTGATGCTACCATAGCCTCCAGGTTCTGTCCACCCTCCACTCAGTGGCAGGCAGAGTGAACTTTCTCAAATCTAACTATGATCATGCCTCTCCCCAGATGAAAAACTCTCAGTAGCTCCCTGTGATCCTTGATCCTGAGGCAAGCGAAGTCTTTTAAGTCTTTTAATCATTGTGCCCTTGCTCAGTGCCCCAGCTTCTACTGCTGCTCCTCTATATGCAGCCTGGATTCAAACCACTATCAACACACACACACACACACACACACACACACACAAATTGTAATTTCCCTAATGAGTCATATGGTAATTCTTCACCCTGAAATGACCTCCCTCCCATTTTGTCCTCCTGGGGAACACCAACACATGATGTTAGCAAAGAACTTGGGTTTTAGAGACAGGGGTTTGAATTTCAGCTACTTATTCACTTATTCAGCAAATATTTATTGAGCACCTATTATGTCCCAGATGCTGTTTTGTTTGCTGGGAATACAAGGGTATATAAATATATATATATATTGCCCTTTCTCTCCACAAGGTTATAGTCTAGTGTGGGAGAGAGGCTTTAATCCAAGAATCACCCAGAGAAATGTACGATTACAACTGTGACAAGTGCTAAGAAGGAAAAGTACACAGCCTTATGAAAGTGTACAATAGGTTGGTTTGACCAAGACAAAATGTCTAGAGAAGCCTTCCCTGGGGAAATCTCTCTTTGGGTTGAAATCACAGTTAAGAAGGCAAAAGAGAAGATAAGAGAAGGAAAGCATGGCAGGCAGGAGCAGGTATTTACTAGCTGTGGGATCTTGGGCAAGTTATTTGATCTCTCTGAGCCTCAGTTTTCTCATCTTCAAAATGGGTTGATCATAGTAGTTTAAAAGATAAATGTGATAATAACAAAATCATTCCTGTATGAGTGACTCTGAGCCTCCCTTTTTCCTCTGGCTGTACCGGGGCAGTTCCTTACCCTGGGCTGCTCTCCAAGGATATTTCTGCCCTGAGTTTTGTGAAAGAGAGTCAGAAAGTGGATGCATTATTGGACCTGAGAGGCTAGAGGAAGAAGGAATGGTCCCAGAGGAAGAGATTATGTTTGTCTTCATAATAAAGAGCAGAAGGAGAAAAGTGGGAAAGGGATTGAAAGCTCAAGGTGGGGTTTCCCAGGGAAGTTTGATGTGAATGAGGTGAGGGAACTGGGGTCTGTAGGAAAGTGGATAGGAAGGGACAGGGAATTTTAGAGGATTACCTGCTGCCTTCCCAGAACTTAAGAAATGCAAGAAAAGTTTGAGTTAAGAAATTATCTTCTTGAACATAACACTGCTTGGAGACTGAAACACACAGATCATGGCTTTATATGCTGTATGCAGCACTTACCAGTGTTAGTACTTTTCCCTCCTTCTAGATCTGACTTAAACTGCACCCCTCCAGGAAGCCTTCCTGGCTCTTCTGGACTGAGTCAGTATCCTGAGCTCCAGTGGAGCCCTGGGTTGGCTCATAAGGCAGCAATCGTGACACTATATTGTCACCATTCATTTACATGGCTATCTGACCCTCTAGCCTCTGAACTTCTTAAATCAACAAACTGCATCTTATTTGTGTCTGAATTCCCCAAACCAACCCAATGAGTGGGTGCTTGACAAATATTCGTTGATGGAGGAATAATAAAAGGGGGGCTTTGTGCCCAACACTCTGACACTAATGGACAATTCAATCAGCAAAGGTACACACAAGCTCACCACACTGTTTTGCATTGGTTTTTCAGATAGTTCTGACTCCCTGAATTTCATCCATTCATTCATCCAGCAAGCATTTATTAAGGACCTACTATGTGGGAGATGGAGGGGAGGCTGTTTGGGGTATACAAGTCATAGCCAGGGTAGGTTTGTATAGTGATTATTTAAAGCTTCCAGCAAAAGGCAGTAAATTATATTGAGAAAGGGGCATCTTTTTCTAATTAACACAAAATTGATGTTTGAGCCAGGCTCAAACGTAACTACGTCCCAGGCTCTGCCCTAAGCTGGGGGATACAAGAAGAATCACGGGCTTCCCTGGTGGCGCCGTGGTTGAGAGTCCACCTGCCAATGCTGGGAACACGGGTTCGTGCCCCTGTCCGGGAAGATCCCACATGTCGCGGAGCGGCTGGGCCCGTGAGCCATGGCCGCTGAGCCTGTGCGTCCGGAGCCTGTGCTCCGCAACGGGAGAGGCCACAGCAGTGAGAGGCCCGAGTACCAAAAAAAAAAAAAAAGAAGAAGAAGAAGAATCAAATATACATTCCTGTCCTCCTGGGGCTTACATTCCCGAAGAAGGAGGAGGTGGTGGAGGAGGAAGAAGGAGGGGAAGGGGAAAAGGAAGAGGAAAGAGAGAGAGTGCGTGACAGAGAATGACACCTTTGAGCCTCTACCCTGCTCTTTGCAGTTACAAAAGCCTTTTGCTAACACATATCTGAGTTGAGTTTCAGTTGTCACCTACGACTGAAAAAGCCCTGCCCAGAGCAGGGAATAAACAAGTTCAGTGGTGACCTGAGAACAGGGGAATGAACTGCCCGTTTGGGTGGGCAGCACAGGGAAGGGCAACACAGAAGAGAGGACACTCAAGCTGGAGTGGTGAACGGAGTCCACCAGCATTCTGGGATTGGAAGGGCATTCCTTGCAGAGGGAACAGCATGTGCAAAGGCTCAGAGGCATGAAGCTTCGTGTGTGAAAGGACAGATTTCAGAACTCCAACACTCTTTCCTCTGTTATCCAAAATATCAGGTTTCTCATCATTTTTGGAAACAGAGAGTTTTCTCTCTATCCATAAGACCTTGGGCAAGCAAAGTAAATTAATATGCTGCCAGGGTGCTACAGCCCTTGTGTCTTCCATCTTCACAGGGAGCAGTCTGCCTGGTAGGGATGATGGTTTTGTGTAAGCAGTGGCTGCCCTCTCTCACCCAAGCTCTTTCCCACATACTTCAAAAGAGCTGGTTAACAACCGAAAACCAAGGAGTCTCTTGGGTCAGCCTCCGAACCCAGCCACGTCTGCACAGACTCTAGCCAACTAAGGAGCTAATAAATTCCTTCTCTTATTTTATCCCAGCTAGAGCCCTGCCCTCAGAGGATGACAGCAAGTAAGTGATCCTCTCACACTTTTGGCTCCTGCAAAATTGTACTAAGAGGATTTACTTAGAACATTTTAGCACAAAGGGGGTTTTCCTAATCCGGTTAGCAAATAGTCCTCTATTTAAACTCATTGATCCTTCTTTTTCTGAAGATATATTTTAAATTGGATTCGCTTGCTGAGACAAATGGCTAAATCAGTGGGCCAACAGCCAGGATTTTGCTGCTGCTGCTGCCGCCGCCGCCACCGCCACCGCTGATGATGTCAAAAGAGTCAACTCTGTTTTACACCAAGACAGGCTTACTTCCTTGGCTGTAGGATACACCCAGGCTGTCAATGTACTCAGCTTGGCTCAGAAAGGTAGAGATGAAACATCAGCCTCCATCCCTGAGGCTGGAGAAGCCCCCTCAAGCACACATCCACTGATGGTGACCTGGAGGCCTCTTCAAACCCAAAGGCTGGTCCCCAGGCCCCCACCCCTCTCCCAACTCAGAAACACAGGAAGCTGAAAGCAGCCATTTCTGGCAGGAAAAAATAGCTATCCCGGAAGTTAGTATATTCACGTAGATAGAGGATGAAAGAGGGGTTTGCAAGTCAGACAGTCCCATGTTCAAATCCCTCTTCTCTGATTTACTAGCTGTGGGACCTTGAGCAAGTTACTTAACTTCTCTGAGCCTCAGTTTCCTCATCTTTAAAATGGTAACACTAATACCTACTATGCAGAGATATTACTAATAAACAACATGTTGTACTTAGGAAATGGTAAGCCCCTATATTAGTCAGGTTTTGTTACCATAATGCTGTGTAACAAACAGACCCAGGATCTCAGTGGCTTAAAATAACGAACTTTTATTTGTCGCTAATGGTCTGTGGTCAGCTGGGGAAGCTTTGTCCCGAAATTTGGGTCAGGTTCAGTTTGCTCCTCCACTCCCTCATTCCCAGGCCATTGATACCCCTGGGGCTTGCCTTCTCGGGATGCAGGGTGGGAGCCAAGAGGGTTGCCCCAGCCATGCACACACTTGGAGCTTGTGGTTGGATGGTGCATATGTTAACTCAACTCATGCACCCAGGACCAAAGCAGGTCAGTGGGCGAGCAAGAACGACGCCCTGTCCACAGGGAAGCCACGGCAATGTGAGGAGGCCAGGAACAATTGTGGGCAAATAATATCAACCACACGGTCTACAATAAAGGAAACCACTATGGTTTCATTGTTCTCAAATGGCTCCAACAGCCAACCCTTCTATCTGTCCCCTCTGCTACCCCCAGTTCAGGTCCTCATTGCTTCATGCCTACATGGTTGCCAGAGCCTCCCAACAGGTCCGTGTGTCTTGATGTCTTCTCTCCCCTCCATCCGGTGCTCTACCGTTGAGATGATCCTCCTAAAACACAGATGAGGTGTCTTTCATCAGCTTAAACACATCCCACCATGCCTTGTGACCCACACTATTAATTATTCACCCAACTAACAAAAGTTAATCTGTTAATTCCAAACTTCTTAGCACAGCCCTTCCCACCTGGTTATCAGCCTCATCCCTTGCCTCCCAAGCCTTTCCCAGTAGACCCCACCTTCTACCTACCTCAAATTGTTCCCTCTTCTCCCGGCATGCCTAGTTCTTTCAGGTCTTCTGCCCTTGCCCTGGCTCTCTCCTCTGCCTGAGACATCCCCACCCTTTTCTGAGTGGGAGCGAACTCCCATTCACGTTTCAAACCCAGTGCCAATGGACCACCCAGATGGGTCTTCCTCAAGTCTCCAGGGAGGTAACCATTCAGTGTCGGCGCAGCGCACAGCACCTACCCCTGCTACAGTGCGCAAGTCCACTGTCATGTGATGGTCTGTTCACTTACTGTTTACTTACCTTTCTCCCCCTGCTGTAAACCACCTGAGGTGAAGTCATCTCAGCCTCTTGGAGTCAGCTTGGCTACGAGGAACCGAGTTGACATTTGTTGCATGAATGGACATACTGTGGTTAGAAGGGGTAAGGGCGCACCAACTAACTGTGTGTTCCCTGTGCTGCCCAGACTCCCTTGGACTTCTGGCAAATGGCAGCGCGAGCAAAAGTGATGCAGACTTCCTTGCTGGAAGTATCTTAAGAACGGGCATGACTCCTCGGCCTTCTCTTCAGCAATGACCTTGTGCAGGGACGTCAGGGATGCAAAGATGGAATCTCCCAGGATCCACTAATCTGCATCAGACTCTCCATGAGTGACACATATGCTTCTTTCTCCAGGTCACGCTAGTTAGCATGACTAATACACAGATGAGTAAGTGTTGCTCCATTTCTCATGGCTTCAGACTAAATGTTGCTCAGTACCCACAGGGTACCCAGATCTTGGTTTATAAATACCAGCCTTCACCAAAAGGACTCAGAATGTCTCAGAGAAATGGCTGATGCCAGAGCTGGGCAGAGAAGGTACCACACAAGCCTGGGACATCTTGTGGTGCCAGAAAACAAGAGAGTGCTCAAAGAATGATGGAGACATGTGAAAAGGGCACAGCAACCAAGTTGAAGGGGCTCCCACTTGCTAAACCTGGGACAATGTGAGCATCAGAATTGATAATAATAATGGATTATAACCTATTGAATAAAATGAAAATCCATGAATCCATAGTGATAAGAATAAAAAGGAGGGAAGGAAGAAGAGGGGGAGAGAGGGAAGAAGGAAGGAAGGAAGGATGGAAGGAAGGAAGGAAGGGAGGGAGGGAGGGAGGGAGGGAGGGAAGCGGAAGGAGGCTTCCTTACAGTAGAATGACAATTAATAAACATGAAAAGTGGAGAACAGTATGGAGGTTCCTTTAAAAACTAAAAATAGAACTACCACATTACCCAGCAATCCCACTACTGGGTATATACTCTGAGAAAACCATAATTCAAAAAGAGTTATGTACCACAACATTCATTGCAGCTCTATTTACAATGGCCAGGACATGGAAGCAACCTAAGTGTCCATCAACAGATGAATGGATAAAGAAGATGTGGCACATATATACAATGGAATATTACTCAGCCATAAAAAAAACGAAACTGAGTTATTTGTAGTGAGGTGGATGGACGTAGAGTCTGTCATACAGAAAGTCAGAAAGAGAAAAACAAATACTGTATGCTAACACATATATATGGAATCTAAAAAAAAAAAATGGTTCTGAAGAACCTAGGGGCAGGACAGGAAAATAGACACAGATGTAGAGAATGGACTTGAGGACACAGGGAGGGGGATGGGTAAGCTGGGACGAAGTGAGAGAGTGGCATGGACATATATACACTACTAAATGTAAAATAGCTAGTGGGAAGCAGCCACATAGCACAGGGAGATCAGCTCGGTGCTTTGTGACCACCTAGAGGGGAGGGATAGGGAGGGTGGGAGGGAGACACAAGAGGGAGGAGATATGGGGATGTAGGTATATGTATAGCTGATTCACTTTGTTATAAAGCAGAAACTAATATACCATTGTGAAGCAATTATACTCCAATAAAGATGTTAAAAAATAAAGAAAGAAAAGAAAAATTTTTTAAAAACAAGCCATTGGCTAAGAAAAAATAAAATAAAATAAATAAACATCAGAGGAATAAGAGAATTAGAAAATCACATCTTTTGAATAGATAAAGAAGATATGGTACATATATATACAATGGAATACTACTCAGCCATAAAAAAGAATAAAATAATGTCATTTGCAGCAACATGGATGCAACAGACTATCATACTAAGTGAAGTAAGTCAGACAGAGAAAGACAAATATCATATGATATCACTTATATGTGGAATCTAAAATATGGCACAAATGAACTTATCTATGAAACAGAATTAGGCTCACAGACATAGAGAACAGACTTGTGGTTGCCAAGGGGAAGTGGAGGGGAGGGAGGGATGCACTGGGAGTTTGAGGTTAGTAGATGCAAACCATTACACGTAGAATGGATAAACAAGATCCTGCTCTATAGCACAGGAAACCAAATTCAATCTCCTGGGATAAACCATAATGGAAAAGAATATGAAAAAGAATGTATATATGTGTATAACTGAGTCACTTTACTGTACAGCAGAAATTAACACAATATTGTAAATCAACTATACTTCAATAAAAAATTTTAAAAAGAAGAAAATAAAATCATATCTTATAACCATAATAGTAATAATTGATTTAGACAAGAATCATCACTAAGTAAAAGTTTGGAAAGGAACAGGATATTTGCATTGTCTCAAAGCACCTCCACTCATATTATTTATTAATTACAAAGAGAAAAAATGGTAACTTCACTGTTGAGAAACCTTAATGAGGTGAACAAAGTTAACACCCCCAGGAGTGGGACAAACAGACACCAAGTGGCCCTCGATGTGAGGCACCAAGGACACAGCATCTTTATGTAGCATCCCTGCTCCCCGAGGAAACATCAGACAAACCCACACTGGGGACCTTGAACAACTGACCTGAACTCTTCAGAAGTATCAATGTCACAACAGACAGAGAAGGGCCAAGGGACGGTTCCAGATTAAAGAAGACCGTGGAAGCATGCCAGGGATCAGGGGAGACCCTTTAAAAGATGTTATTGCGACAGTTGGCAAAACGTTCATGTGGACACTACATTAGACAGTCATTGACAAGTAGACCATTGACAATCAACAATCATTGACAATTAAGACAGGTGTATGGCAGCAACCTTAAATTTCCTGAATTTGATCATGGGACCTCCCTTGTTCTTAGAGAATACCTGCTGAAATGGTTAAGGGAAAAGGAGCCAGATGCCTAAACTAAACTTCACATGCTCCAGGAGAGGATCTATAACAGATCACATCAGATCAGGCCATATATGCAGTAGAGACATGGTCAAGAACAATTGGTGCATCTGGGTAAAGGGTAAATGAAAGTTCTTTGTCTTACTACTCTTCTGTAAGCTTGAAATGATTTCAAGATAAAAAAAATTTTACGGAAGCAACCTAAATATCCATCAACAGATGAATGGATAAAGAAGACGTGGTACATATACACAATGGAATATTACTCAGCCATAAAAAAGAATGAAATTATGCCATTTGTAGCAACATGGAGGGACCTAGAGATTATCATACTAAGTGAAGTAAATCAGACAGAGAAAGACAAATATCATATGATATCACTTATATGTGGAATCTAAAAAAAAAATGATACAAATGAACTTATTTACAAAACAGAAATAGACCCACATAGAAAACAAACTTATTACCAAAGGGGATGGGGGAGGGATAAATTGGGGATTGGGGTTTAACAGATACACACTACTATATATAAAATAGATAAACAACAAGGACCTACTGTATAGCACAAGCAACTGTATTCGATATTTTATAATAACCTATAATGGAAAAGAATCTGAAAAAATATATGTATGTATGTATGTATAACTGAATCATTTTGCTGTATATCTGAAACACTGTAAATCAACTATACTTCAATTAAATTTTTAATTAATTAATTGTTTTAAAAAGAAATTTTAAATAAATATATTGATTAAGGGTGCTATCAGCTGTGCATAACGGAAAGCCTGACTATTCGTGTTTTATGCACTCAAGACATACATAACAGGAAATTCAGAGGGAGCCGGCAAGGGCTGGTGCAAAAGCTCAGTGATACAACTGAGGACCCAGAATCTTTTCATCTTTTTATCCAAATGCTCCACCTTCTCAAGGCTGTGGCTTTGTGCCCTTGGAGCCTCATGGTCACAGGATGGCTGTTACAGCTTTAGGCATCATGACCAAGTTCAAACTCCAGGAGAAAAATGGGGGGAGACGATGTCAGCAGGACTTTTCTTGATGTGTCTCTCACCTGTCACCAGTGAAGAAAATCTTAGAAGGACCTTATGTCTCCTTAGCCAGAAGGGAACCACGTGGCCACTCCTAGCTACAAGGCAGACTGCAAAATGTTTCCAGTATCAGGGTAAAGGGAAAAAACTGCCCGTGCTAGGCTTCAACAGACCGTGAGTCATCACCTGAGACCGGGCACTTTGAGTCCCCAACCAAAGTCAGGGTTTTCTTAGCAAGCAAAGGAATTGTTCTCGGAAAGCAATTAGCAGTGTGTGTCATCATTGATATTTGCTAAATACCTGCTCAGTCGACATTGTACTGAACATCAGAGATGAATTAAAGAGATGAAGACTCAGTCCCCATCCCTGGAGCTCACAGTCTGTAATTCCCCCATCACAGCCCTCCATCTGGAGTGTGGAAGCCCCTTCACAGTTCAGTTAGGAAGTGGTACCAAGAAAAGGTGACCTCACAAAGTTTATCTGAGTTTTTCCATAGCAAATAAATAAATAACTTTTTAACCGTCCTAGCCAAATATCAAACAAATACATGTTTTCTTACTGAGTTTTCCACAGTATTGAAACTATCTTCCAGTTCCCCATTTTTGTCTTAAAAGATCTTTAAGCATTCATTCATTTATTTTTTCATTTGACAATGATTATGGCGCTCCTCCTCTCCTGGACTGAGGACACAGTCCTCAGGAAAAAAAAAAAACTCTCCCTCTTGAGGCTTACAGTTAAGTGGTTTTAAAAAAAAAGGACCACTGTTCAAACAATCTTACACATAATTGTATGATTAAAAGGTACGATAGACACAGTGAAGGAAAGCTAAATGGTGTTGCAAAAGTTCATAGGGACACCAGACCTGGTCTAGGGATGAGTGAAGACTTCCCTGAGAAACCATTGTTTGGATGGAGATCTGAAAGATGAGTAGGAATTAACTAACTTAAAGGAAGAGGAAGCAGCAAGTGCAAAGGTCCTGGGGCAGGAGGGAACATAACACATTCAAAACACTAAAGAAGCTAGTCAGTGTGATGGAGCACAGAGGAAAAGTGAAGCACAAGGAAAGTGATATGAGATCAGGCTGGAGAGGTGGTCAAGAAAGACCATGCGGGACCCGGGGCCAAGGTAAATTTCTCTGTCTCAGCAGTGAGGGGAGGCCACCGGAGGATGTTGGGCAGGGGAGGGACAGGAGCATCTTGGCCTTTCTCAAACACCACTCCAGCCATAGCATGAAGGACAGACTGGTAGAGGCAAGGGATGCACTGGAGAAACGAGTGAGGAAGCTACTTCAGAAGACCAAGATGGAGATGATGGTGGCTTGGAGTAGGTGGTGGGGTTGGAAGTGGGGAGAAGTGGATGCAACCAAGGTATTTGGGGGTAGAAGTGACAGGTGTGGCCACTGATTGGAAACGAGGCATAACGGCGGTGTAAAGACAGCCCTTGTATGTCTGACTTGAATAACAGACAGAGGCTGAAACAATCCATGGGGATGGAAAATATGAAGTGAGAAGTAGCCAGAGGAGTGGGATATCTTGAGTTTGGTGTTGGACACATTCAGTATAAAATGCCTTTGAGACATCCAAGTATGCTGCTGGAAATAACCAGCCTGCAGTTGAGAGGTCAGGCTGAAAATGCAAATCTCAGAGCCAACAGTATCTGTACAGTAGGCAAGCCCTTGGCCATGAACTAGACCACCAAGAAGAGCAGTGAGAAGCCAAGAGGACCCAGTATAGCCCCGCAGAAATTCCAACACCAAATGGCCAAGAAGAGGGCCATGAGCCTGCAAACAGCTCTGAGAAGGGAGGCCAGAGTAATAGAACCAACCCAGAGGAGGTGTGTCATTGAAGCCAAGACCCGATTCATGCTGCTCACCCACTCCATCTGCAGACAGCGAAACCAAGACACAGACAGCTCGGTAGTGCCCTGGACCATCCAGCTTTTTCTGGTGCAAAGGGAAAAAGCATTTCCTATGCATGCTATAACAAACTGCCACAAACTTTATGGCTTAAAACATAAATTTATTATCTTACCGTTCTGGACATCAAAAGATCAAAATGAGTCTTACTGGACTGAAATGAAGGCGTTGGCAGAGCCATCAACAGAGGCCTGAAGGAGAATCCCATCCCTGCCTCTTCCAGCTTCTGGTGGCTGCTGGCACTCCTTGGCTTGTGGCCACATCAGTTCAATCTCTGCCTCTGTGATCACACTGCCTCCTCCTCTTCCATAGTCAAATCTTCCTTTTATAAGGACATTTGTGATTACATTGAGGGCCTGCCCTGATATTCCACGAGAATCTCCCACCTTAATATCCTTGACTTAATCACATCTGCAAAGTCCCTTTTGCCTTCTAAGGTGACCTATTCACAGGTTCCAGGGATTAGGACGTGTGGACATCTTTAGGGGGCATTGTCTTTCCTCCTACGGGCTCTCTGGGCCATGTTGAGGACCAGCAATCTGAGAATTCTCGGAGCAGCGCTTGTGTGCAAAGAGAGACATCTGGTCCACACTCGGCAGCACCCCTGGAGGCAGAGACCTGAAATTGTCCGTGTAGCCAGAATAATAACTTGCTGCCAGGGCTTCCCTGGTGGCGCAGTGGTTGAGAGTCCGCCTGCCGATGCAGGGGACACGGGGCCCCGGTCCGGGAAGAATCCCACATGCCGCGGAGCGGCTGGGCCCGTGAGCCATGGCCGCTGAGCCTGTGCATCTGGAGCCTGTGCTCCGCAGCGGGAGAGGTCACAACAGTGAGAGGCCCGCGTACCGAAAACAACAACAACAACAACAAAAACTTTCAAAAATGTAAAAACCATTCTTAGCTCACAGGCATACGT
Organism: Orcinus orca; assembly: GCF_937001465.1. Taxonomy (NCBI): domain Eukaryota; kingdom Metazoa; phylum Chordata; class Mammalia; order Artiodactyla; family Delphinidae; genus Orcinus; species Orcinus orca. The sequence continues at coordinate 117,191,352 of NC_064562.1, forward strand.
TACCCCCAACTGGTCTAGAGCTATTCACATGCCCACCTCCATGCCGTCCATACCGATGCCCAGTGAAGGGGAGGAGGTTGTCACTATGCTTGGCTTAGACCAATCACCCAAGACGGGTGTTCTAGAAACATCTGCCAAGACACGTAGGCAGCCCTTGCGGCAGTCAGTCTGTCGGGGAGACGGTCGGATCACTTCCTGTCCCGGCGGGAAGAAGCGATTGGCCGCTGGTTCCTCCCTACGGAGGAGAACAGACCCCACCTACAGGCCTCCGTAGAACTGGGTGCCCTGCTTAGCTCCTGATGCAGAGCAGGAAGAGGTGAGCACATCCTAATGCACGGTCTTGTCTGGACTCTTTATTAAGCACCAGGCTTAAAGCGCCCTCTTGTGCCTTAAAGGCGAACGAGGGTCCGCAGATGCGGACTAGAATCGGGCAGAGAAGTTCTGCCAGGTCTGAAACAGGCCAATCACAAGCCTTCCCGGGGTCTCCCCACGCCCTGCGATAGTCTGGGGTCGAGAGAGCAGCACATGTGGTCATGCAACCCACGTGGTGAGGCCCTGGGAGAGAAAGAGGCAAAGCCCCACCCTCCCAAGAGAAAAGCACAAAAAAACAAGTAACTAACTATGCAAGTAACCGTAAAGGGCACCGAGGTGAAGCACAACAGAGGGTCTGTTTAGACAGATGATCAAGGAGGGGTGGGAAGCACTGCAAAAGTCCTGAGGAGCAGAAGAGCTTGGAATATTCAAGGACGTGCCCTGGGAGACGGCTGTGGCTGGAGCAGTGCAGGCAGGCGGGGGTGGCTGGGGGAGGGGGAGGCAGAGGGAGGGCCTGGCTTGAGAAGAAGATGGAGCTGCAGAGGCCAGCTCCTGAAGATCCCAACAGACCACGGTTAGGAGTTTGTACATTCTTCTAAAAGTAACGGGAAGCCGTTGAAAGGTTTTTAGCAGGTGACTTGATTTGATTTACTTTTTTTAGACAATTAACATACCGTCATCACTGTGGTGTTTCCTATGTTATTAATGCAGCTGAAACACCACACCAGAACTACCATCCCTTTTGAGCATTAAAACACTACACGCATCATTCTCCTGTCTCCTCACCACGGTCCCCTCGGCTCTGCTTTTAGGACAAGCTAATGTCTCGGTCATTCCCCATCAGACCCCACAGAGGGCCCTCCCGCCAGCTGCCCTGACCAAGTTGCACCCCAGCCTCATAACACCCTGCATACACCCTGTTCCTCCAAACCTCCCCCAGGAAGTGGGAGGTGGTGAGGGCACGTGGAAGGAGCATCCTTGTTGAAACTAACTAGTTCTCAGCTTCCCTGTGAGAACTCAGAATTTTCCCAGCCCTCCGCTGGGATGGTGACAGCCATCTCTGACACATCGCAGGAACCCAGAGCTATGGATAGAGTACAATCGGGGCATTTTTACCCTTAGGCTGCTACCACAACATCTCCCCTCACTTTGGCCTGAAAGTGCAAGTGAAGTGGGCTCAGAAGGAAAGGCACCAGCGTCCCCTGCTGGTCACCTCTTCCACAGCAACGCTCGTAGTCCCAGGGAAGAACCAGCTGTTTGCAGCAGCTTCCGCTCACTCTTCACCCTGTGAAGCTAAGTGTAGCAATTTACAGCTGGGAGAAAAGGGAGATGTTCTGTCCGTGGATGCATTGGCCTGTACACACATCCTCAAGCAACTGTTTGAATGATATTTTTACCGAATTGGCTTTCTTTTTAAGACGATATGTCTAATAGAGAGGAAAGGCAATGGGTTTTTAAAAGGCTCAGTGGTCCAAATGCTACAACTTCCTCGTGATGTAGGAATGGTCAAAGGTTCCCTGCATTTTTTTTTGGCCGCACCGCGTAGCATGCGGGATCTTAGTTCCACGACCGGGGATCGAACCCCATGTCCCCTGCAGTGGAAGCACAGATTCTTAATCACTGGATTGCCAGGGAAGTCCTACCCCCCATTCTAATAGAGTAGTAATGCTTATCCAGTGAGGTCAGTTGGGAGCTGAGACTTCATAGACAGAGACAGACATGAGGAGCTTGGTGAATTTGAAGGGTTATGCAGTGAGCAGGCGAGAGTAGTAATTACTCCAACTGGGCTTCGTGTTCCCTGTGGGGAGACAAAGGAGGCTAATTTGACCTCCAGGCAAGGACGACTAGGCAGATGCTGGTGCGGTTTAGTCCAGCAGTTCATGAAAGGTCTTATGGAAGGGAAATCTTTTCTAAGGCACACCCAGGTTCCATGGGGCTAGTTGTGACCCTGGGTGTCCAGGTCCAAAGTTTTTGCCCTTCCATTCAGCCTCACCAAGAGCCATGGTACCCAAAACTCATGAGTTCAAATCCTGCCTTGACCCGGGTCAGGGATGAATGAGCTCAAGCTACCAAATGCATAGGCTCTTCCCTGATCAGGTTGCCACAGGTGGGAACAGATGAGAAAGAGATTATCCTGGTAACTTGAGTGCCAAGGGCATCGGTTCCCACAGTAGAGAACCACATGGGAAAACAAATCCATGTCGGGTTTCCTGACGGGCAGGGAATCATCCCTGGGGAGTGAGTCGGGTGATGTTTACAGCTAATGGCATTGAGTTACTCCACCTCTGGGATCTACCTGCCCAGGAGACCACACAGCAGTAGCCTTGACACCCTCGTCCCAGCAATGATGGATGAATATTGCAAGTTCACCTTCTCTGATGACTCTGAGTTCATCTTCCTTATGTTGACTTTCTTTTCTCTTTCTTTCAAATGTTTTTATTATGAAATCTCTTGTGCATATCAAAAAGCACAGAAGAAACTATAATGAATACTTTTATACCGATCACTTTGTCTAAGACATCAAACATTTCAGGCACTGCATGCACTCAGCCGTTTGTCTCCACTCCAGACCTCCCTCCCAGCCCACAGGTAACCACCACGCTGAACTTGGGATGCATCCTATCTTCATGTGTGTTTATAATTTTACTGTGTATGGATGTATCCCCTAAATATCAGGAATTGTTTTGTCTGTTTTGAAACATTATATTAACGGTATCATACTAATTACACCTTCGTGCTACTTCATTCTTAATTCAGCATTGTCTTGAGGGATTACCCAGGTTGATACATGTTTTTCTGGCCCATTCATTTTTTTCACTCCTGTGAAAAAATATTCCATTGTAGGACTAGTCCGTAATTTACCTATTCATACTCCTAACTGATGGACATTTAGGCTGTTTTCAGTTTTTCCCAATGACAAGCACTATTGCTGTAGACATTTCTGAACACATCTCCTATGTGTGATGAACACATGTGAGTGAGGGTACCTCTGGGGCAAACACACACCAAGTGGTATTGCTAGGTCTTAAGGAATATGCACCTGTAGCCCTAGTCAATATTGCCAATTGTTCTTCCACGTGGCTTTATCAATATACTCTCCTACCACCCGTGTATGTGAATTCCCTTTCTTTCACATCTTGCCAACCAACCCCTGCCAATCTGATGAATGGGAAATAGTATCTCATTGTTATTTTAATTTGCATTGCTCTTATTCTAGCCCTGAGATCTGGACACTTGTTAACTGCACACTCTGGTTCCTTTTCTGTGAATTGCATTAAGGTAATAAATTTTCCTTGGTGCCTCAACTGGTGAGTCGGGATGCTTAACTACTTGTGGGTAGAAGCTGCCTGGCTGGAATAGCCACCCCTGAGGCTGTGGGCTCTTCTTGTTCAGGGACATCTTTAAGATCCCTCCTCAAAAGCCCTGAGCCCAGCAAGGCTATGCTGACTTTTCTGAGCTCTGATGGTGCCCCATGCCCACCCCAAAACCACCACACCTGGACCAGTTGTTCCCAGCATTACTGTGATTCCCTATATCTCTTTGGCAGGGCCTAAAACCCACAGGCTGAGGCCCTAGGGCTGTACTGATGTGCTTAGAACGGGGGGAAATTAATAATGACCAAAATGGGATCTTTGGGAGAAATTGGCATTCACGTGTAGTAATCTCACACAGTGTCGTTTACCAATGTGCACAAAAACTCAGCAGAAGATGCTTGCCATGGTGTCATTTATAATAGCAAACAAACAAAGAAGCAAACCACTTAAATGTCTCTAAATGTCCAACATCAGGGTTTCACTACATGAGGAATGGTACCTCCCTCCAGGGAATGTACTTTGAAGCCGTGCAAAGTCACATTGCAGAAGAGAACACAATGTCGAGGAATGTCCTTCAGGAGTCTTAACTTGAGGTGCGTGGACTCCTGAGATGCTTCTGGAAGGGAGTTGGCATCACCTGAGATGCTTATTTAAGCTTCCAGGACCCCGTTGTAGACCAACAGAAGCTGACCTTCTAGCTGGGAAGGCAGGAATCCTAACAGGCTCCCTCAATGATTCTAATGCATTCAGAAGTGTGAGAATCAATGCCGGAGGACCCTAAAATAGTTACAAAGCTTGCTGGTGTATTAAGATTTCAAAAGCAAGTTACATGCAAATACAATATATATAAAAGCAATCCCGTTTGGGCCTGTGTGACTGTGTGTGTGTCTGTGTGTATACTAATAGGTACCAAAAATTAACAGCAGTAACCTCTAGATTGTAATTTCTCAACCTAGGTACTGTTAACATTTGGATCAGAATAATTCTTTGTGGTGGAAACAGTCCCGTCCTGTGTACTGGAGGATGTTTAACAGCTTCCCTGGCCTCTACCCATTAGATGCCAGTAACGCCCCCTAGCGGTAACAAAAATATCTCCAGACATTGTCGAAAGTCCCCTGGAAGACAAGATCACCCACGGTTGAGAACCACTGCCCTAGATGGAAGGTATGATAGATAATGTTTTACTTTGCTTTTAGTCTATCTGCCCATTTCCTACTTTTTCCAAAAATGAATATAAAGTATTTCAGTTATTTAAAAATTTTGGTGTTTCTTATGACCCTCTGTGTTGTCAAAAAAAAAATATATATATATATATATATATACACACTCAGATGAAAAGATGTTCACATTAGTACTTACAGTAAGTTAACTAATTTTATTATGATTTTAAAAGAATTAAGAAAAAGCATATACAAAGCCACCCCAAATGTCAATATTCCTTCAGAGGCTTTAAACTATTTATAACCTTTGGATATGGCATCCTGATTTTAAGGATATATCTTTTTTTTTTTTTCTTTGCGGTACGCGGGCCTCTCACGGTTGTGGCCTCTCCCTTTGAGGAGCACAGGCTCCGGACGCGCAGGCTCAGCGGCCATGGCTCACGGGCCCAGCAGCTCCGCGGCATGTGGGATCTTCCCGGACCGGGGCACGAACCCGCGTCCCCTGCATCGGCAGGCGGACTCTCAACCACTGCGCCACCAGGGAAGCCCTTAAGGATATATCTTAAGAAGCAATTCTAAATATAGAAAATGTTTTACATATATGGTGGATTTTTGCAGAGTCACTGATAAAAACAAAAAGTTATAAACACTCTAAAACCAACAATAGGAAACAAAGTTAATTATGGTACTCAATAGAATAGAATATAGTATGAAAATTATATTTACAAAGAGTTTATAACAGTGTGGGTGGGAAGGTTTGTGCCATATTGTTGAGGGGAAACTGCATACAAAATTGAATATGTCGCATCATCTCTGGCAAGTATAACAAAACAACAATGAAAAGAATCCTGTGCATCCAACACGGTTAAAAGAAACACATCAAGATGTTTAAAAAATGACTGTCAAGATCCTTATCTTTAATTTTACATCTATATGAGATGACGAGTGTTCACGAAGCTTATTGTGATAATCATTTCATGATGTAAGCCAAATCATTAATGTACACCTTAAACTTATACAGTGCTATATGTCAATTACATCTCAATTAAACTGGAAGAAAAACATGACTGTCAATTGAACAATGGCATCTTAGGGGATTTTTCTCTCTACTCTTCTGAAATGTCCTAATTTTCTAAAATAATCATATATATATATTTATAGTGAAAGATACTAATGTATTAAAAAAAACTTTACAAATGAAAATATACCAAAATTTCAGGTGAGAAATATGTCTTTATATTGATCTATACACAAATTTCCATCCAGACGATAAAAATAACTTTGTTCAAAAAATGAAACGTATTCAGAAAGTACAATATAAACTAAATGTGATTTTAGCTACATTCATCAGCTCTGGGAAAGATAAAATTTAAAGGTGATTAGACTATGCAGATGGTCAGGAAAAGGTTGTATATAGTAACATGATAACAGAAAATATTTTAATGAAAAACAAACTGGATATATTTTTTTCCAACCTGAAATCACATTATTCTAAAACAGAGGATCTCATTTCAAAGGAGATCAAATAATTTAGGTTCAATTAGAATTAACTAACCAAGGGCAGACTTCAGCCATCTCAGATTTTGATCTAACTGGTTTACACTCATCCAGGGTGATGGGCAATTCCAGCTCATGGGAAAAACAATTATCACAGACAAAAGGCAGCCCTTCTCACATTAGTAAGGCAATATTTGCCCGACCTCGCCTTTCCCAGGTGGCTCCACTGAATTCTCTTGTTAGCTCTCTCCTCAGTCTTTGATGTGGACACAGATTATATCTTACAATAGACCTCAAAGAGGGAGGCAGCTGCGTGCATTCGGTAGAAAATAGAAAAAGGCATGGCCAGGTTCACCACTATTATCCAGGGTTCAAAGCCAAAGACAATTTCCTCCAATCCGTTGTCATACTCGGGGCGGCAGCCAAAGGCGGGAGGGATCCAGAGCTGCAAGAGAAGAGGAGGTGGTCCTAGCAGCTGCCCGGGGGCCCCCCACAAACCCAGGCGCTGACTTGCACTCAGGGAGACCGAGTCACACCTGTCACGGGGTAAGCAGCCCCTGCGTGTTTCCCATCTCTATGGAGTCCACTGAGCCAGTCCACTGAGCCCTGATCCTGCATGAATGCTCTTCACACCTACCTGGTTCTCTCCATCCCCACAGCCCTCACCTTGGTCTGGTCCTCCGTCTCCTCTTCCCCGAACTGCTGCAATGCCTCCCATGATCCCCCCGACTACGGTGGGTGCCTTCGATTCCCCCCCCACCCCGCTCCAGCACATCACGTGGCTTCAGAGTGATCTTTATAAAGCACACATCTGACCTTGTCACTGCTCTGCTGACCACTCACCAGTGCTCCAAATGCCTTCAGGAGACAGTCCAAATTCCCTCAGTGATCGGGAACACGTCCACGTCTCCACATCTCTCGTCACACCCTTCACTCTGGCCCTCCCGGGCTGTGCACAGCCCCCAAATGTGCCTTTCCCCAGCCTTCAGGGTTTTGCTCCTGCCTCTTCCTCTATCAGGGACTCCCTGTCTTCCTTCTGCTAAGTCCTACCTTCTTCCAAGTCCTGAGACACTTCCCCTTCCAGGAAGCCCTCCTTGATCTAACCAGTCAGGCAGGAACTCCCTGTGTGTTCCCATAGCCCCCAGTGTTTTCCTACAGTGGTGCTCCCTGTTTCCCACACCCGTCTTTACATTTCACCATTGGTGCTCGGGGGTCCCAGCCACGTGGGTCTGGGCTGGTGAGTTCTGTGGTCCTTTTTCTGCCTTGTTCTTGGCTTAGAGAGGCAGCCCAGGCCCTGCCCACATCCCCCTGATCGGGAAGAGAAGCACATGCCGTGGAACCAGCCCTGGGTTCCTGCCACTTACAGACTATAATTTAACATCTCCAAGCCACAGTTTCCTCACCTATAAGATGGGAATACTAACACCTGTCTCAGAGGGCTCAGGTGAGAATAAGATGGCAACTAAGTCTGCAAAACATAAAGCAATAACCTATTATTTTTGGTGCTCATGGAACCTACACACTGGTTCCCCCTTCTCAGCCTCCCTGTCCCAGTTCCTCCTCCTCTACCTCCCCCTAAATTGTTGGGCTCCTAGACCTGCTTCCCTCTTACAATGACATTTCTACAACTTTCTCCACCCCTACACTGTGGCAGGCAGCCTCTTGGGTGACCCCCAATGGTCCCACCTCCTGGGAATCTTGTGGAGCCCTGTCCCCTTGAGTTGGACTGAATCTAGTGACTCTCTTCTAACCAACAGAATATGACACAAGTCATGGGATGTCACTTCTGAGATTAGGTTACAAAAGGACTCTGGAGTCCATCTTGCTCACCCCCTCTTGCAAGAGAGGAAGCTGGCTGCCATGTGAGCCAGCCTATGGAGAGGCCCCATGGCCAGGAACTGAGGGGGATCTCAGGCCCGCAGCCAGCAAGGAACTCAAACCCTCAGCCTAACAGCCCACCAGGAACTGAATCCTTCCAACAGCCACATAATCGAGTTTAGAAACAGACCCCCTTCCCCTCCAAAATCCAGCCATGAAATGACTGCAGCCCCAGTGGGCACTTTGACCACAGCCTGTAAGGGACCCTGAGCAGAGCCACCCAGCTAAGTCACACTCAGATTCCTGACCCAGAGAAGCTGTGAAATAAGAAATGTCTGTTGTTTTAAGTTTAGGGCTCATTTCTTACGCAGCAATGGGTATCTGATACACATGGCTTTCATTAACATCTCCATATAGAACACTCGTGGGCTTATATCTCTAGCCCACTGTGTTCTCTGTGTTCTGGGTCCTTAAGCGTCATCCTCCCACGCCAGCTGGTTCTTCCCGCCCTCCTTAGCTGGTTCCTCCTCCTTTGCTCAGTCTCTTAATGTTGGCTGGTCCCAGGGCTCATTCATTCCTGGGCCCTCTTCTCTACCCTATACCCATGACCCCTGATGATCTCACCCAGTCCTGGTTGTAAATACCAGCTACGACTTCCCAATCTAAATCACCATCCTGGTCCACCCTTGAGAATTGCAGGCTCGTATATCCCACCGGCTACTTGGTTGTCTAAAATGCATCTCAAACTCAACATTACATTCCCATTTCTCCCCATCTCCTCAGCAACATCTTCCTCCCAGAGGCTCAATCAAATTTTCAGGCATCATCTTCACCTTCTCACTCATTCTCATAACAATCCGCCTGCCACCCAATCCATCAATTCTCAATCCACCCGTTTCTCTCCACTCCACCTGCCAGGCCACCACCCCCATCTCTCACCTGGACCATTGCAGTGGCCCCCTGCTTAAGCTCTCAGCCTACAGTCTATTCACCACTCATTGCCAGATTAATTATTTATGTAAGATGGTGTCCCATTCCTGGTTAAACACCCAAGGGCTTCACAGCACATCTAAAATAAAATCTACCTGCTACGTGGGATGGCAGAGCCCTCTGTTAGATGGTCCATTACCACCCCCCAGCCCAGCTCCCCAGATTGTCCCCCCCCACCCACCCCAGTCACATGACCTTCCTCCTCTTCTCAAAGGAGAAAAGCTCCTCCCACCCAGGGTTTTGCACAGGCTGATTCCTCTGCCTGGAGCACCCATGGCTCCTTCTGCCATCCAGCTCTGGTCTCTAATCCCACCGCCTGAGAAAGCCCTTCCCACCAACTTGGCCATGTGATCTACCATGGCCACCCAATCACCACCTCACGCCCATCTTTTCTTACTTCCCTGCAGGGCACGCAGCACTATAGGCATTTCTGCTGTTTGATTTTTTGTTGCTAGTCCTGCCGTCTGGTTTATAGGCCCCATAGGAGGAAGACCAGAGCTCTGGGGCATGTTGCACCCTCATCACTCACAGCACTGCTGGCCCTCAGTGGGCACACAGAGGATATATTATCAAGAAGGCAGGGAAAATTAGAAGAAAAGGAAGAGACCTTCAAGATGGCAGAAGAGTAAGACGTGGAGATCACCTTCCTCCCCATAAATACATCAAAAACACAGCTGCATGTGGAACAACTCCTACAGAACACCTATTGAACGCTGGCAGAAGACCTCAGAACTCCCAAAAGGCAAGAAACTCCCCCACGTACCCGGGTAGGGCAAAAGACAAAAGAAAAAAACAGAGACACAAGAATAGGGACGGGACCTGCACCAGTGGGAGGGAGCTGTGAAGGAGGAAAAGTTTCCACACACTAGGAAGCCCCTTCACTGGCGGAGATGGCGGGGTGGGTGGGAGGGAAGCTTTGGAGCCACGGAGGAGAGCGCAGCAACAGGGGTGTGGAGGGCAAAGCAGAGATATTCCCGCACAGAGGATTGGTGCCAACCGGCACTCACCAGCCCGAGAGGCTTGTCTGCTCACCCGCCGGGGCGGGTGGGGGCTGGGAGCTGAGGCTCGGGCTTCGGAGGTCAGACCCCAGGGAAAGGACTGGTGTTGGCTGCATGAACACAGCCTGAAGGGGCTAGTGCGCCAGAGCTAGCTGGAAGGGAGTCCAGGAAAAAGTCTGGACCTGCCGGAGAGGCAAGAGACCATTGTTTCAGGGTGCACAAGGAAAGGGGATTCCTCCCCTGTCTGCACACAGGAGGCAGAGCACCACCTAAATGAGCTCCAGATACAGGCGCAATCCGCGGCTAACAGCTCAGACACCAGAGACAGGCATGAACCACTAACGCTGCTGCTGCTGCCACCAAGAATCCTGTGTGTAAGCACAGGTCACTACCCATACCCACCCTAGGAGCCTGTGTAGCCCGCCACTGCCAGGGTCCCATGATCCAGCGACAAGTTCCCCGGGAGAACGCACGGCACAGCTCAGGCTTTTGTAACATCACACCAGTCTCTGCTGCCTCAGGTTCACCCCACATCCCAATTATGACTACCATACCCCTGCCTCCCCCTGTCTGGGTGGGTAACAGACTCCTGAGGGCAGCCTACACACAGAGGCAGGGCCTAAACCAAAGCTGAACCCCAGGAGCCGTGCTAATAAAGAAGAGAAAGGAAAATTTCTCCATGCAGCCCCAGACCAGCAAATTAAATCCCCACAATCAACTTGATAAACCCTGCATCTGAAGAATACCTGAATAGACAACAAGTGTTCCCAAAATTGAGGCAGTGGATTTTGGGAGCAACTGTAGACTTGGAGTTTGCTTTCTACATCTAATTTGTTTCTGGTTTTATGTTTATCTTAGTTTAGTATTTAGTACTTATTATCATTGGTGGATTTGTTTATTGGTTTGGTTGCTCTCTTCCTTTTTTTTTTTAATATATTGGTTTGGTTGCTCTCTTCCTTTTTTTTAATATATATATATTTTTTCCTTTTTCTCTTTTTGTGAGTGTGTATGCTTCTTTGTGTGATTTTGTCTGTACAGGTTTGCGTTTACCATTTGTCCGAGGGTTCTGTCTGTTCATTTTTTGTTTGTTTTTGTTTTTTTTCTCTCTTCCTTTTCTTCTGAGCCATGTGACTGGCAGGGTCTTGGTGCTCAGGCCAGGTGTCGGGCCTGAGCCTCCGAGGTGAGAGGACCTAGTCCAGCACATTGGACCACCAGAAGCCTCCCAGCCCCACGTAATATCAATTGGCAAGAGCTCTCCCAGAGATCTCCATCTCAACACTAAGACCCAGCTCCACCCAACGGCCAGCAAATTCCAGTGCTGGACACCCCATGCCAAACAACTAGCAAGACAGGAACACAACCCCATCCATTAGCAGAGAGGCTGCCTAAAATCATACTAAGTTCAAAGACACTCCAAAACACACCACTGGACATGGCCCTCCCCACCAGAAGGACAAGATACAGTCCCACCCACCAGAATACAGGCACCAGTCCCCCCCACCAGGAAGCCTACACAGCCACTGAACCAACCTCACCCACTGGGGGGAGACACCAAAAACAATGGGAACTAAGGACCTGAGGCCTGCGAAAAGGAGACCCCAAACACAGTAAGTTAAACAAAATGAGAAAACAGAGAAATAGGCAGCAGATGAAGGAGCAAGGTAAAAACCCACCAGACCTAACAAATGATGAGGAAATAGGCAGTCTATCTGAAAAAGAATTCAGAGTAATGATAGTAAAGATGATCCAAAATCTCGGAACTAGAATGGAGAAAATACAAGAAATGTTTAACAAGGACCTAGAAGCACTAAAGAACAAACAAACTATGATGAACAACACAATAAATGAAATTAAAAATACTCTAGAAGGAATCAACAGCAGAACAACGGAGGCAGAAAAATGGATAAGTGGCCTGGAAGATAAAATAGTGGAAATAACTACTGCAGAGCAGAATAAATAAAAAAGAATGAAAAGAATTGAGGACAGTCTCAGAGACCTCTGGGACAACATTAAACGCACCAACATTCGAATTATAGGGGTCCCAGAAGAAGAAGAGAAAAAAGAAAGGGACTGAGAAAATATTTGAAGAGATTAGAGTTGAAAATTTCCCTAATATGGGAAAGGAAATAGTCAGTCAAGTCCAGGAAGCACAGAGAGTCCCATACTAGATAAATCCAAGGAGAAACATGCCAAGACACATATTAATCAAACTATCAAAAATTAAATTCAAAGAAAAAATATTAAAAGCAGCAAGGGAAAAGTGACAACATAAGAGGGAAACCCAATAAGGTTAACAGCTGATCTTTAAGCAGAAACTCTGCAAGCCAGAAGAGAGTGGCAGGACATATTTAAAGTGATGAAAGGGAACAACCTACAACCAAGATTACTCTACCCAGCAAGGATCCCATTCAGATTTGATGGAGAAATTAAAACTTTTACAGACAAGCAAAAGTTAAGAGAATTCAGCACCACCAAACCAGCTTTATCACAAATTCTAAAGGAACTTCTCTAGGCAGGAAACAGAAGAGAAGGAAAAGACCTACAATAACAAACCCAAAACAATTAGGAAAATGGTAATAGGAACATACATATCAATAATTACCTTAAATGTAAATGGATTAAATGCTCCAACCAAAAGACATACACTGGCTGAATGGATACAAAAACAAGACCTGTATATATGCTGTCTACAAAAGACCACACTTCAGACCTAGGGACACGTACAGACTGAAAGTGAGGGGATGGAAAAAGATATTCCATGCAAATGGAAATCAAAAGAAAGCTGGAGTAGCTATACTCATATCAGACAAAATAGACTTTAAAATAAAGACTATTACAAGAGACAAAGAAGGACATTACATAATGATCAAGGGATCAATCCAAGAAGAAGATATAACAATTGTAAATATTTTTGCACTCAACATAGGTGCACCTCAATACATAAGGCAAATGCTAACAGCCATAAAAGGGGAAATCGACAGTAACACAATCATAGTAGGGGACTTTAACACCCCACTTTCACCCATGGACAGATCATCCAAAATGAAAATAAATAAGGAAACACAAGCTTTAAAAGACATATTAGACCAGACTTAATTGATATTTATAGGACATTCCATCCAAAAACAACAGAATACACATTCTTCTCAAGTGCTCATGGAACATTCTCCAGGATAGATCATATCTTGGGTCACAAATCAAGCCTTGGTATAAATTTAAGAAAACTGAAATTGTATCAAGTATCTTTTCGAACCACAACGTATGAGACTAGATATCAATTACAGGAAAAAAAAAACTGTAAAAAAAACAAACACATGGAGGCTAACCATTACACTCCTAAATAACCAAGAGATCACTGAGGAAATCAAAAAATACCTAGAAACAAATGACAATGAAAACACGATGACCCAAAACCTATGGGATGCAGCAAAGGCAGTTCTAAGAGGGAAGTTTATAGCAATACAATCCTACCTCAAGAAACAAGAAAAATCTCAAATAAACAACCTAACCTTACACCTAAAACAATTAGAGAAAGAAGGACAAAGAAAACCCCAAAGTTAGCAGAAGGAAAGAAATCATAAAGATCAGATCGGAAATAAATGAAAAAGAAATGAAGGAAATAATAGCAAAGATCAATAAAATTAAAAGCTGGGTCTTTGAGAAGATAAACAAAATTGATAAACCATTAGCCAGAATCATCAAGAAAAAAAAAGGGACAGGACTCAAATCAGCAGAATTAGAAATGAAAAAGGAGAAGTAACAACTGATACTGCAGAAGTACAAAGGATCATGAGAAACAACTACAAGCAACTATATGCCAATAAAATGGACAACCTGGAAGAAATGGACAAATTCTTAGAAAAGTGCAAACTTCCAAGACTAAACCAGGAAGAAATAGAAAATATGAACAGACCAATCATAAGCACTGAAATTGAAACTGTGATTAAAAATCTTCCAACAAACCAAAGCCCAGAACCAGATGACTTCACAGGTGAATTCTATCAAACATTTAGAGAAGAGCTAACACCTATCCTTCTCAAACTCTTCCAAAGTATAGCAGAGGGAGGAACACTCCCAAACTCATTCTACAAGGCCACCATCACCCTGATACCAAAACCAGACAATGATAACACAAAAAAAGAAAACTACAAAAAAGAAAGCCATTATCACTGATGAACATACATGAAAAAATCCTCAACAAAATACTAGCAAACAGAAACCAACAACACATTAAAAAGATCATAGACCATGATCAAGTGGGGCTTATCCCAGGAATGCAAGGATTCTTCAATACACACAAATCAATGTGATACGCTATATTAACAAACTGAAGGCTAAAAACCATATGATCATCTCAATAGATGCAGAAAAAGCTTTCAAGAAAATTCAACACCCATTTATGAAAAAAACTCTCCAGGGCTTCCCTGGTGGCACAGTGGTTGAGAGTCCGCCTGCCAATGCAGGGGACACGGGTTCGTGCCCTGGGCCGGGAGGATCCCACATGCCACGGAGTGGCTGGGCCCATGAGCCATGGCTGCTGGGCCTGCGCGTCCGGAGCCTGTGCTCTGCAACGGGAGGGGCCGCGGCAGTGAGAGGCCCGTGTACCGCAAAAAAAAAACAAACAAAAACTCTCCAGAAAGTAGGCATAGAGGGAACTTACCTCAACATAATGAAGGCCATATATGACAAACCCACAGCCAACATCACTCTCAATGGTGAAAAACTGAAACCATTTCCTCTAAAATCAGGAACAAGACAAGGATGCCCACTCTCACCACTATTATTCAACATAGTTTTGAAAGTTTTAGCCACAGCACTCAGAGAAGTAAAAGAAATAAAAGGAATCCAAATCACAAAAGAAGAAGTAAAGCTGTCACTGTTTGTAGATGACATGATACTATACATAGAGAATCCTAAAGATGCTACCAGAAAACTACTAGAGCTAATCAATGAATTTGGTAAAGTAGCAGGATACAAAATTAATGCACAGAAATCTCTTGCATTCTTATACACTAATGATAAAAAATATGAAAGATAAATTAAGGAAACCCTCTCATTTACCATTGCAACAAAAATAATAAAATACCTAGGAATAAACCCACCTAAGGAGACAAAAGACCTGTATGCAGATAAGACACTGATGAAAGCAATTAAAGGTGATACAACCAGATGGAGAGATATACCATGTTCTTGGATTGAAAGAATCAACATTGTGGAAATGACTTTACTACCCAAAGCAATCTACAGAGTCAATGCAATCCCTATCAAGCTACCAATGGCATTTTCACAGAACTAGAATAAAAAATTTTAAAGTTTGTATGGAAACACAAAAGACCCCGAATAGCCAAAGCAATCCTGAGAAAGAAAAACGGAGCCGGAGGAATCAGGCTCCCTGACTTCAGACTATACTACAAACCTACAGTAATCAAGACAGTATGGTACTGGCACAAAAACAGAAATATAGATTAATGGAACAGGATAGAAAGCTCAGAGATAAACCCACACAAATATGGTCACCTTATCTCTGACAAAGGAGGCAAGAATATACAATGGAGAAAAGACAGTCTCTTCAATAAGTGGTGCTGGGAAAACTGGACAGCTACATGTAAAAGAATGAAATTAGAACACTACCTAACACCACACACAAAGATAAACTCAAAATGGTTTAAAGACTTAAATGTAAGTCCAGACACTATAAAACTCTTAGAGGAAAATATAGGCAGAACACTCTATGACATAAATCACAGCAAGATTCTTTCTGACCCACCTCCTAGAGAAATGGAAATAAAAACAAAAATAAACAAATGGGACCTAATGAAACTTAAAAGCTTTTGCACAGCAAAGGAAACCATAAACAAGACAAAAAGACAACCCTCAGAATGGGAGAAAATAGTTGCAAATGAAGCAACTGACAAAGGATTAATCTCCAAAATATACAAGCAGCTCATGCAGCTCAATATCAAAAAAACAAACAACCCAATCCAAAAATGGGCAGAAGACCTAAACAGACATTTCTCCAAAGAAGATATACAGATTGCCAACAAACACCTGAAAGGATGCTCAACATCACTAATCATTAGAGAAATGCAAATCAAAACCACAGTGAGGTATCACCTCACACCAGTCAGGATGCCCATCATCAAAAAATCTACAAACAATAAATGCTGGAGAAGGTGTGGAGAAAACAGAACCCTCTTGCACTGTTGGTGGGAATGTTGATACAGCCACTATGGAGAACGGTATGGAGGTTCCTTAAAAAACTAAAAATAGAACTACCATACGACCCAGCTATCCCACTACTGGGCATATACCCTGAGAAAACCATAATTCAAAAAGAGTCATGTACCACAATGTTCATTGCAGCTCTATTTACAATAGCCCGGAGATGGAAACAACCTAAGTGTCCATTGACAGATGAATGGATAAAGAAGATGTGGCACATGTATACAATGGAATATTACTCAGCCATAAAAAGAAACGAAATTGAGTTATTCGTAGTAGTGAGGTGGATGGACCTAGAGTCCGTCACACAGAGTGAAGTAAGTCAGAAAGAGAAAAACAAATACCATATGCTAATACATATATATGGAATCTAAAAAAAAAAAAAAATGGCTCTGATGAACCTAGGGTCAGGGCAGGAATAAAGACACAGACATAGAGAATGGACTTGAGGACATGGGGAGGTGAAAGGGTCAGCTGGGATGAAGTGAAAGAGTAGCATTGGCATATATATACTACCAAATGTAAAACAGATAGCTAGTGGGAAGTAGCTGCATAGCACAGGGAGATCAGCTCGGTGCTTTGTGACCACCTAGAGGGGTGGGATAGGGAGGGTGGGAGGGAGACACAAGAGTGAGGAGATACGAGGATATATGTATATGTATAGCTGATTCACTTTGTTATACAGCAGAAACTAACACAACATTGTAAAGCAAATTATACTCCATTAAATATGTTAAAAAGAAAAAAAAAGAAAAAATGAGAAGAAAAGAAGAGTTTATGGACTTCTTTCCTGAAATCCAGATCTTTCCATCTGCTGTGAAGTTGGCTATAATTCTTGCTACTCATCCCCTTGAAAGGCAACCTATGCCCCCTTCCCTTGAATCTGGGTGGACGCTATCACTGCTGGACCCATAAAATATGGCAGAAATGGTGCCGTGCAATGTCCACACCCAGACCTTAAGAGACTGGCACTTCCAGGCCTTTGGAAGCCTGGCTCTGGGTCCTGAGCCATCACCTAAGAAGTCCACCTCCCCTGAGACCACCATGCTGGAGAGTCCCCACGAATACACTGCAGCCAGAGTCCCCACTGAGTCCAGCCTTTCAGCCTCCCCGACCCAAGGCACCAGATCATGGACTTTCCAACCCAAGCAGCCCATCCAGTAGCTTCAGTCAGTTTCCTTACGAATAGAATTGTCCAGCCAAGCCCTGCCAGAATTCCTAACCCACAAGTTCCTGAGACATAGTAAAATGGTTGTTGTTTTTGTCATGCATTTGGGGTCACTGGTTACACAGCAATAGAAAACCAAAATATCTGCCTGTTGGTTATGTCCACTTGGATGTCCTTACCACTGAATGTGTCCAGTACTAAAGTCACGTGCTTCCTTCACCTGAGCCCCTCCCAAGCCTGCTCCCCCTCCAGAGACCCCAATCTCCATAAGTAGCATCACCATGTATCAGGAACTCAAGGCAGAACCTGGGAGCCGCTCTTGGCATCCCTCTCCCTCCGCAGGCTACAACATGGATGAACCTGAAGGTCCTTGCACCACGTGAGATAAATCCCGTATGATTCCACTTATATGAGATACCCAGAGTCAAACGCATAGAGAAAGAGAGTAGAACGGTGGTTGCCAGGGGATGGGAGTGGAGGGAATGGAGAGTTGTTTCATGAGTACAAAATTTCAGTTTTGCAAAGTGAAAAAGTTTTAGAGGTGGGTGGCGGTGATGGTAGCACAATCATGTGAATGCACTAAATGCTACAGAATCGTACACTGGAAAATGGTTAAAATGGTAAATTTTAGGTTATGTGTTCATTACCACCATTAAAATTTAATTTAATTTAAAAGAATAAAAACACGAATCAGATCTTGTCACTCAGAGCATAAGACCCTTAGATGGTTTTCTGTTGCATTTAGGATTAAGTCCTGGCTTGTGGCCATGGCTTACCAGGCCACACCTCTCTCTTCTTGCTCTCCAAGTTCTAGCCACATGGGTTTCCTTCCAGTTCTTGAGCACATCCAGCAAGCCCTACCTTGCTCTGCATCCGTGCCTTCCCCGTACCTGCTGCTTCGCCCAGACTGCTCCACTCCACCAAGAGGAGGCCTCCCCTGAACCCCAGTGTTCCCACAGCACCCAAAGTCTTCCATCATCACACCCACCACCCTTTACTGTCCACCCCACAGCTGCCAATTGCCCCACGTGGTCGTGCACACCAGCACCTCCAGTCGCTGCCTCTGCGCCAGCTCCTCGTCCCGGACAGAAACAGTTCCTGCCTCTGCCTGATGCCTTTGGCACAACATGGGATGAAGTGCAGGGTTTCAAAGTGCTGCCCATGGAGTTGGCTCAGGTCATCCTAAGACATCAGCCTGCAATGATTTCCGTCCTCTGGCTCACTCCCCAGGGAACGGAGGCAGTGCTTGGGGCCATCAGGGGCAGAGCACAGAGATGAAGAGATAAAACGTGTCCTTCTCCTGGTCCAGAGCCCTGGACCTGGCCTTCGGGTCCCAAGAGACCATCAGTTGCCACTCGATTCTAGTATAGCAGTGCTATTCTCGGTCAGGCTGGTCCAAAAAAGCAAGCCAAGTATACAACCTGGTGATCAAGCAAAAAACCAACACAGGGAAAGTGGTCTTTCTGAACTCACTGAAAAGAGAGATCTTCATACTTTGGGGTGCATAAAATAAAATACGCTTTAGGGGCTTTCTAGAACCAACTCTGACTTTATAAGAATCTAAGCTGATACACCCCTCTCTGGAATGTAAGCCTTATATAAAATGCAGCCCCATTGTAGTTATTAATATCTCTCTCTCTTGTTTTCCTGTTTTAAGTCCTTTGTTCACTGCTGCACCCACATAGTTCCTGACACAGAGCAGGTGCCCCATAAATGTCTATAAGATGAAAGAAGAGGGCGCACCTGGAGCCACACTCTTCTGGGACCCCTTCTCCCTTCAGAACTCCCCATATCTGTCTGCGGACCTGGAGGGGGACCAAGGTCCAGGTGACCCAAAGCAAGAATCAGATTAGGTTGGCAGACACATGGCCCTTTCAGCTTCAGATGGAACCCCCAATTTTGTGGCCTTAGGGTAATATCAAAAGTTGCAGTCCCTGGACATGCACCAACTGATATTAGGGAGAGGAAGCTAAAAATCAGTAAGCTTCTGGGGAAACAGAGCAGCCCTGATGATACGGAGGCTGGTAGCAGAGAGTTGGCTGCGATGATGGGCGGGCCCCGTGTGCTGGGGCGTCGTCACCATTCCACCAGCCACAGTCACTGCAGATGCCTGTGTGCACCAAAGGCTGCTTCTCCCTCCTTTTTACCCAGACCTGCCACCCTTCTATGTACCTCTAGAACAAATCCCAACAACACACAATGCTTTGTATTCCTTTTCCTTCTCACCATCCCCACCAGCACTGCCCTGGTTCAAGCTTCCATCATTTCCTATCTGGGCAGCTGTGTGGGGCTTCTGTTCCGGTTTCCCTGACTTTGATCTTACCTCCCTCCATCCTTCCTGCACGTTGCTGCTAGAAGATCATTCTAAAACACAAATCTGAGAGGGTCCTCTACTGCCCTCAGCGTGAAGACCAGACTCAGCCAGGCTTATGAAGCTCTGCTCAAGCCAGACCCGTCTAACCAGACCCTCCATCCTGCTTCCCGCCCTGCTTCACGAGTATGGAATTCATGACAAGCTGCTCGTGCTACTCAAATAGGCCATGGTGTCCTTTGCCTCTGTGTCTTTGCACATCACGTGCCCTCTGCCCCAAGCCTTTCTTTTTCTTGCCTTGATCACAGTTGGTAAACTTCCAACTGTTCCTTGAGGCTGAGGCAGACAATATTGAGTGGCTGATTATACATCTTTTTCTACCTTCTTACCGTCCATTATAGAGGCTAGAAAGCAAACCATCCACTTCCCCCTCCTCCCTTGCAGTTAGGGGTGGTCACATCAATTGTAGACATTGCCTGGCACCAATCCTTCCCTCTGTCTTCCTGTCTTAAACCCAGATGTGATGCCTGGTGCTGCTGCAGCCATCCTATGACCATGTGCCAACCACATTCAGCAGAAAGGTGAACAGTGCCTGGATCCTTGATGATAGGGTTCAGCGGCCAGGCCAACCCTGAATAGCCAACTTCCAGAATTCTTGTCTTTAAGACTGAAGATACTGCTGATCAAGCTATCTGTTATTTGCAGCCAAAATCACTCCTAATTGAGTCTCTGTCTCACCTCAAGCATCCCCTACTTATTGAAGTCCCTCTTTGACTCCATGCTCCCATTCCACCTTGCAGATAGCCCTGTCCCAGCATTTGCCATATTCACTCTATTATATTTTTTCCTTGTCCCTCTCTCCCACTAATACTGTGATCTTTTTGAGGAAAGAGATTATGTCTTCTCACCTTTAATTCTTAGTTCCCACCCCAGTCCATGGCATACAGATACTCAGTCAGCAAATTTGTAGAATATAAGCCTATGTTCCAGTCTAATATTTTAACCTTACGTTTAAATTATTTTGATTAAAAGCTGCCTTTATTCCTTATTTGAAAACGGCAAGGAAAACAGATTAATCAGTATTTTTAAATAAAGAAATAACTTGCAGATTACCGAAATATTGCAGAGGAACAAAAAGGCTGCAATATTCCTTAAGACTCTTCTCTGGGCATTGCCCTGCAGGAAATGGGCGTGGCAGGCTGGGCCCAGGGCCCCATCCCAGCTCTTCTCCTCTTCCTCTTTGCTACCAACTTCTCTCAGACACATATTTCCATTGGCCGCATGTGGCATCTCGCCGTCCTGGGGAGCCATGTCCCCGGCTGCAGGTCTGCTCTCGAAGCAAGAAGAAGGGAGGGATGTGGCATTGCCATTGCAGACTGTGACCACCTGCAGGGTTCTGATGTCCTTGGAGAGCTTCTCCGGCTCTCGGTGAATGGACTCAATGATGAAGAGGTTCTGGATGTACTTCTCAACAACCACCAGGATGGAGTAGGGCAGGTTGTACCAGGTGTACAGGGGGCAGGACTCGGCACAGAGGATGGCCAGGATGGAGCCCCAGGAGATGAGCCAGGAGCCGGAGGCAGTGCCCACCAACAGGTCTGCGTCCAGTTTGCGGGCCGGATTTTTGGACTCGTCTAGTGATTGCTCATCTAGCCTATAAATCCGGATCCCAGCCAGCCCCGCCGCCCCCATGAGTACGAGCAAGATGATGGCATACAGGTAGAACATGATGAGTGCTGACTCGCTCCCGGTTTTGGAACGCCCGATCCAAATCAGATACACCACCACGACCCCAATGGTGGCAGCCAGTGCGGTCAGGCCCAGTACCGAGCCCAGCATGACCCCGTGAGACCTGAACTGCATCTTCTGACGCTGATGACTGTCAACTTTGCGCCCGATGTTTTTCCACAGGACGTAGAGCATCGTGGAGGCCAGTATCTGATATTCTATGTTGAAAGGGTAGAGGTAGTAGATCCCGTGGGAGATGGCAGAGCAGAGGGTCGGGGGTGTGCAGTTACATGGAGGCGTGTGGTCATCTAAAACTAGCAGGGAGACAGACCACAGGGGAGGACAATTAGAACATTCAGTGGCGAAGCAGAAAACCACAAACAAATACTCTCACTGTGGATTCATGCTTGGGTTTGCCATTGAATTAAAAGCTTTATTTCATGGCTTTTTGTCACGTTTCATATCATGGCTAAATTGACAGCCATGAATACTCCCCAAAGAGTACTAATTACACGAATTAGATCTCATCCATACATCAGAATATTGTCCAGCCATTGCAAATGGTATTTTAGAAATTTACTCATCAGCATATAAAGACGTTCAGAAGACACTGTTGAATAAAAGCAGC
Organism: Orcinus orca; assembly: GCF_937001465.1. Taxonomy (NCBI): domain Eukaryota; kingdom Metazoa; phylum Chordata; class Mammalia; order Artiodactyla; family Delphinidae; genus Orcinus; species Orcinus orca. The sequence continues at coordinate 117,213,498 of NC_064562.1, forward strand.
TGCGAAAGAGGCTGGAGTACGGCTCCGTTTTTATCAATTATAGATATCTTGGTGATATATACATACAGAGACAGAGAGATAGGGAGGTAGACAGACATAGAAAAAAATTGGAAGGACATAAACTAAAATGTTAACAATGGTTATCTCTGGGCGGAAAAATGGCAGGTGAATTTTTTTTTTCAGCAAAAGAAACTTCTATTGAGATATAATTGACATACAACCTTATGTAAGTTTCCTCTAGATTTTGCTTCTCTGTATTTTCTAAACTTTCTATGTGAATATGATTGACCTGTGTGATTTTTAAATTACTTTTCAAAAACAACTTTGTGAGGGAAAATGCCCCTTAGCAGCAAAAATTTTCCTCTTGAGAATATCCGAAGCCAGCAAGCGTGGCACGAGACAGGCCCCACCTTCTGAAAGACACTTGGCGATGGTATAAAGGACCATTTCATAACAAGGAGGGGAAAAGCTGTAAGTAATTAATGAAATATGCAACAAAAGCCTTAAAGATGATATAAAGTCTCTGGCCTATAATTCCAATCTATTCTAAAGGACAAGTCAAAAATATAGTCAAAGCATTAGGTAAAATTTTGTTGTGAGTTTTTGAGAAAGAAAGAGAAACACCTCAATGTGTTAACAATTTAGAAAGTGTTAAATGAATTTTGGTACATCCTTACAATAGAATAGTAGGCAGCCATTAAAAATTATATTGTGTTTTAATGATACAAGAAAATAATTGTTACAATAACAATGGGAAAAAAGTAAGAACAAATTGTATATCCAGTATTTTTAAATGCATACCACAGCACAGAACTCAGTTGTGAAATCAATTTAGAGGGTAGCAACCAATATATTTTTTAATGGAATTGCAATGGAATAAAACAGGATTGAATGAATGGAATCAAATACAATAGAAATTTGAGTGTCTCTGATATAGTAAGATTGTTATTTCATGTGTACACACATACAGGTATGTGTTCATTTGGGTTGCAATGTAAAATCTATTTCTTATGTTGTAGAAAAAAATGATTGAATATGTACAGTATGATCTCAACTATAAAAAAATAAATAGCACAAAGACCAAAAAATAACCAGATGTTAACAGCATTTAAGTGCACTTCTGTGTAGGTGCTACTGTGGATTTTTTCTTTACGTTTTGTCATTGTTTTAATTTATGATATGTTTTAATTTATATGATACTACTTATAAAATCAGACAAAAAAGCTTAGCATTAATTACCCTCACTTTTGCAGAATTAATTACCTTAGCATTAATTACCCTCACTTTTGCAGAATACTGCAATTTTCAATTCAAAAGGAGTTTCCCCAACACTTGTAACACAATACAATACAATGCAAAAGACAAGGGAAATACTCAGGAGAAAAGGTTCAGATTAACAGAATGTTAGAGCTGACAGAGTCCTTTTTTATAAATTAATCTAATCCCATCTTCACCAAGGTCTCTGGAGCCAGATTGCTGGAATTCAAATCCCAGCTCAATCGTCCATCTGCTGTGTGATCTTGGGTTAGTCACTTAACTTCTCTCTGGCTCAATGGCTTCACCCATATAATAAGGTCACTGTTGCCTACCTCAGAGTGTTGGGACAAGAGTTGAATGTGCCAGCCACTCAGAAAATGCTTAACAAAACTTTTTGTTATTGTTGTCACTGCTGTTACTGTTATTGATACCAGTGAGGAGACGGGTCCCAAAGAGAATGGCCTTCCCAAGAGCGGGCTGCTTGTGAGGGGTGGTGAAAAAATGTAGTGTGTCTCCCTAATTTTGTCATCCCCACCGCACTGGTGAGGAAACGGGTTTAAAGTTGCTCTCTGGGACTGACCTGGGTTTGTGCAGAGAGGATAGATGTGCATTACATTAAAGCTGGAAGGACTCATGGAAAGTACATGGTTCAAGTCCCTTCACTTCATAAAAGAGAAAAGGGAGGCTCGGAGTGGTTGAATGTTTTCCAAAGGTCACACAGCTAGAAGGTGATGGGAACAAGACCCAAACCTGAGACATCAGTCCCCTGTACATTGCACCTTCCTCTACCCCACATTCTTCTCAACCCCAGTGCTCTAATATAGAAGCAACAGGTCACAAATGCTAAAGAATTTTGGAAGAAAATGAAGAGTCATGAGACAGGCACTCCAATAGGAACAAGGGGGGAATAAAGATGGGCCAAAATTATAAACTAAGTAGAGTTAAATAAAAACTTCAAATGAACGAAAACCAATTAACCACAACATACCATTAGACTTCTATGGATTTTTTAAAGCTATACTTTTAGTAGAAAGAACTGGTAATAGAGGTTTAATTAAAAACACAAACAGAAACAACCACCAATCTTCCAAGGTTGTAAACAAAGACATTCATTTCCATACCAAACTGGACCATGAGAAATGGTGATCAAAATGATGACCCCTGGATCTGACAAGTCCCTGAGTCACTGAAGAAACCTTTAATTATGCTCAGCACACCCTACTTATGGAAGCAGGATGAGAGACTTAGGAGGTTTTGAAAGATTTGCAACAACAGAGGATTGTCTGGCCGGTGTTGAATTGGGTGGACCCTGCAGGTCTTTGAAACCCGTACCTCCATCTACGGACATTCTGGTCTCTGCAGGTTTCCGAGCTGTTCCAAGATGGCAGCTGGGCAACTCTTACCACTCACCTATTGTTATGTTCCCGAAGCCCAGGGTGATGAGCCGTTCCTTGTGCTCGTTAAGTTGGTGCTTTGACTCATTCAGGATGCTGTTCGCCCAAAGAAGCAGGTTGGTGAACACGGAGTGGATCACCCCAAACCTGAAAAACACAAGGACCCACTTCCTGAGCAGCCCTGGGAAGCTCCTTGCCCCGTGAGGTGAGATGGAGACATTGCACACACGTACACGGGCACACACACAAGCTTCCTTCTTAGCAGTGATTGTGATTTCATCTGGCAGCTCAGGCTCTGGTCCTGAGGGTCCCCTGTCTGGCAGTTCCACGGGACCTTCCAAAACCCCAACCTTGGCATCCTGCCTTAATCTTGAACCTGCCAGTACTCAACTCATGGTCTACGGGACAAAACAAAACAAATAAAAATCTGGGTCTTGGAAGCAGGGATACAGGGATGGAAATTTACTAAAAACGGGCAACCTACCCCACCATACCCCAAACCCTTTCTTCCAAAAGGGAATAGAACAATGAAGGAAAGATGAAAGGGCTACTTTGGAAATCTGGAGAACTGGGTACGCCTTTACTGTTGGGTTGCCAACCCAATGATCATTATCCACGCCCTCTGTCTTACCACTTACTTCTAAAGACACCAAAACCAACCAGAAGCTCATCATCTGGCCTCCCTTGAAGTTAAGCATGGCCACTGTGGCCAGTAGGGTGTGAGATGAGGTCTACTGGGCACTACTGAAAAGCTTTTGCTTTCTTGATGGAAGAGATCAGAATGAGAAAAGCCTACTTCTTCTTCTTCTCCCCCTTTTTTCCAGCCTTCAATGCAGACATGAAGGCTGGAGTTTTGGCAGCTATCTTGTGACCATGAAGCAACAAGCATGGGATGAAACCCTCACCCACTGAGGGTGGCAGAGTGGAAACATAGAAAGATCCTGCTCTGTGACGACACTGTTGAGCTGCTGGAGTCTCGGATAGGTTCAGGAATTAGGCCATATTATTTACAAATAGAATATGTAGCTGCATTTGGGGTTTGAAAGTTAGGAAGCGACAAGGCTGTTCTAGTCTGACCTCAGAGTTCGGTCCCTGCCTCTGACCACACTGCCTCCTAAAGAAGAAGAAAAGAAATGACATGGAGGGTGGACTCTGGACTCTGGAGAACAAAGGAGGGATCTGGGGGAATATAGTTCCAATGGAGTCACTGTCTGTTTCAAAACCTCCGAAGATTCCCCATGGCTGCCAGTTTAAGATGTATTCACTTTGGTAGCTTCCAGGGTGCTTAACAATGGGCCTTGCATGGAGCAGGTGCAGCAAGTACAGGTGATTTGAGAGAGGAATTCCTTGAAACCTGTGTGTAACTGATCACTTCTCAGTTGGAGAGCAGAGGCCCAGAGGATGTGAGCCCCCTCCCCATGTAACCAAGAGCACCCTTGTGCATAATCTCCCTACAGGAAGAATGGTACAGTTGGGTCCTCAACCCTGACCTTGCCTCTCCTCTGAGTTTTAACCCCAGATGACCCCCTGGGGTTCCCACAAGCAACCGCAAGCAAAGTCTTTCCTCATTGGAAATCCAGCTTCCTTTGGCAACTTCCCAGTGTCGAGGCACAAGTGGGGAAGGAAACAGCCGCCTGGGGGTGTCTGAGTCAGCTATTTGCCCATCTGCTTGCCCCTCATGCTTGCCCAGTTGCTATAGATTGTGGCCAGCCTTCCCCGGGACATCTGGGAGGCATTGTATAGAGCCTTTGACAAATGCAGACAATGCTGTTTGCCTCCGACTGGCTGGCTTTTCTTTTACTTATAATGCACACAGCTCCCCTTTCTTCTCCTCTTTCCTGGTCCAAATGGCATTGTCTCATCCCAGGTCCACTGAACCTGAGCAGGTAATACTAATGCCGCCCACAGCTGCTGGCTGTTCTGCCACAAACGCTCCCTGCGAGCTGGCAGCCTCCTGTTGATTTGATCTGGAAATTGTCCTACCAACTAAAAGCAGGCGTTGTTTCCTCATGCCAAGCTGCCTTTCTCACACTTGGATCCGATAACCCCAGACCACAATAAAGAAGGGTTCCGTGAGCCATTCTCTAATCTCAATTTATGTTTCCAGGTCTTTTTTCAGAACTGCTGCTCCTCGAAACTTCACTCTTGAGAAAAGTAAAGGACTCAAACCAGTAAGAGGAATTCTCACACCAGGAGAAAAGTCCTTGTATGTACTAAAAGCATGGATAGTGGAATATTGGCTCGAAAGATCAGAGAAAAGGGTAAGTCCAGGAGAGGGAAGTTTTAAAAACTCCAGGGCATGGCAAGAAATGTCTATGACTAAAGCAGGCCTGGGATAACATTAGGGAGTGCTGGGGACTGTAGCTAACTGAGCAGCCACCCCCCCATCTGGAGGGAACAACCCCAACTTGGCTCTAGCTCTTTGTTGCCATGCACATTTTGGATTATCAAACCTCCCAATTTTTCTAGAGACATCTAAATCTAAAACTAAAAGGTGGGATTTCCCTGGTGGCGCAGTGGTTAAGAATCCGCCTGCCAATGCAGGGGACATGGGTTCAAGCCCTGGTCCAGGAAGATCCCACATGCCGTGGAGCAACTAAGCCCATGCACCACAACTGCTGAACCTGCGCTCTAGAGCCCACAAGTCACAACTAGTGAGTCCGCGTGCCACAATTACTGAAGCCCACGCGCCTAGAGCCCGTGCTCCGCAACAATAGAAGCCACCATGATGAGAAGCCCATGCACCACAACAAAGAGTAGACCCCACTCACCACAACTAGAGAAAGCCTGCGCACAACAACAGAGACCCAATGCAACGAAAAAACAAATTAAAAAAAAAAAAAACTGACAGGTGATAACTCAAAAATGGTTAACACTTTGCCCTATTTAAAAAAAAAACAACAACAGGCTAAATCAAGTTATAAGCATATCTAGTTCAAACCACTCACTATCCAGTTTAGGAAAGAGGCCCAGAGACAGGGAGAGACGTGTCTCCAATTGCTCAACAAGCAAGGCCAAGGCAGGACTAAGCCCCAGTCCTATAGGGACTTTTTCAGATGAAAAATCCTGGTGGGAAATGTCTGCGTACATGGCTACAACAGCATTTTCCCCCAAAAGATAATGCAAGACACTGATGTGAGCCACATATGTAGTTTTTAATTTCTTAGTAGCCACATTTAAAGAATAGTAAAAAGGAACAGGTGAAAATAATTTTAATGATATTTTGTTAATGCCAATATATCTAATATACTGTGATGTCAACTAATCAAAGAGAAAGATTTCACCCAGCAAACCCTGCTGGCCACTGCAGCCACTGCAATGCCATGGAAATAGCAGTAGATTTAAAGTCAGCATTCAGATCCCACCCAGCTATGCAAGGGCGAGCTGCCTGACCTTGGACATTTACTTCATTTCTCAGTTTCCTCATCTCTAAGTGGGATCGTGATCATACCTACTGTCCCTGACAGGGCTACTGTGAGAGGTTCTCATAAGTAACACATGTAAAAGAAAATGCTTTATGAATGGGAAAGCCCATTTCATTCAGCCAGGAGTTCCCAGTAGGTCAAACTACCCAATATACATTTGTTGAAAACATCTCACCCTTTATCCCCACAATCCTACTTCTAGGAATTTAACTCAAGAAAATAACCAGAGGATAAACAACAAGGTCCTACTGTATAGCATAGGGAACTACGTTCAATATCCTGCAATAAATTGTAATGGAAAAGGAATATACACAACTGAATCACTTTCCTAGACAGCAGAAATTAACACAACATTGTAAATCAACTATACTGCAATAAAATAATTTAAAAAAAGAAAAGAATCAGAGATGTTCAAAAATATTTTTAGCCAAAGATGTTCATCACAGTACTATTTATAATAACAACAAAAACTTTCAGAAAAATTCGATGTCCAACAAGATGTGTTATGGACTGGATTGTGGCCCCTCAAAATGTATATGTTGAAGCCCTAACCCCCCATGTGACTGTACTTGGAGATGGGGTATAAGGAGGTAATTAAGGTTAAATGAGGTCATAAGGGTGGGGCCCTGATCCAATAGGACTTGTGTCCTTATAAGAAGAGGAAGAGACACCAGAGAGGTCTCTCTCTCCCTGCCCAGAGAAAAGGCCATGTGAGGACACGGCAAGAAGGCAGCACCTGAAAGTCAGGAAGAGAGCCTCACCAGGACCACAATTGTAAAAAGGAAAAAAGAAAAAAATGTATATATCTATTCACTGAAAAAAGACTGGAAGAAAACAGACCAAAGTGTGAATAGTAGTGACCTCTGGGTAGCAGCTGTCTTAGCTGTGGTTGCTATAACAAAGCAACAGATATTTATTTCTCACAGTTCTAGAGGCTCAAAGTCCAAGAGCAAGGTGCCAGCAGAGTTGGTCTCTGGTGATGCCTCTCTTCTTGGCTTGCACATGGCTGCCTGTCACTGTGTCTTCACGTGGCCTTTCCTCTAGGTGCGCTTTGTGCAGGGGTCGAGGAGGGGGGCGATCTGGTGTCTCTTCCTCTTCTATAAGAACACTAATTCCATCATGGGGAATTAGTGGGACCTAATGACCTAACTACTTCCCAAAGGCACCACCTAATACCATCACATTGGGGGTTAGGGCTTCAACATATGCATTTGGGGGGGACACAAACATTCAGTCCATAACAGTGGCATTATGATGATTTTTAATTACACTGTACCCTTACAAGTTTTATCAGGAAAAAAAAAAAAGTGACATTTTTTTAAAGAATGTCTATGGAATAGATGAAGTGAAACCCATGCCCCAGAACAAAATCAGCAAGTGTTCTCCTCAAGCTGCGAGTGGAGCCCAGGCTCACTGATGGAAGGAGGACCAGGTGACCTGGTCCAGCACACAAAATGGGAGAAACTGGAAGGGAATCCCCAGCTGGCCACTTGCACTCTGGAGACCCAGCTAAGTCCCCTAACCTGCCGTATCCATTTAATGCAGAGAAGAATAGTTACCATAGTTACACTGGCAGAGCCTGGATTAAATGTGAGGATGGATGCGGAAGTCTTTGTCCTGCCCTAAGGCACAATTAAAGCTGCCTTTGCTGGGTCATCGGGGCCTGGACTTCATTTGTCCCTGACTCATCCATTGGACCCCATTTGTCCATTCTCCTCCCCTGGAGGCAGAGCAGTGGCGCCTTCTGCCAGGAGGCGTGGCTTCTCGTGTTAAGATGGGAGTTAAAGATCACTGCCAAGGCCATTGCTTGGGGCTGCACAGGGGAGAGCACAGGCTGCACATTCCTGGAATGATGCTCAGATGCCTGGATATCTCGGCCCATTACCTCTGCATATCACCACCAGTGCCTGGCAGCAGGCTCTGCACACAGTAGGAGCTCAATAGATGCCTCACTCCTTGTCGAAGCTGATCCTTTTTGCGTAATGAGGTTGGTGAAAGTTACTTCTAATTCAATAGTCTGTTAAAATAGTTCCAACCAGTGGTCTTACATAAGTCACTCTCTTAAATAGCAGATTTCATTTCAAAAGGTACTGGGGGACTTTTCTGTTCCTCACTGACAGTTTATATGATGAGGGATCTTTCTAGAAACCAAATAGTGATCCCTTGATTCCCCCGTATGTGTGCACAGAGGCTTTCTTACATGATAATCATACCATGCGTTTAGGTAATTCACCCTCTTATCCTGTAGATTCTCTGCCTTGATCTTCATAATCATCTCGAGGGAGAGGTGATCAGAGATAATAATAGAGCCAACACTTACGGAGTCCTTGTTCTATGCCAGGAACAAGCTTTACATCAGTTATTTCATCCAGTCCCCAGAGGTTGGCTATGCTATTATCTCCATTTTACAGATGAGAAAAACTGAAGCTCATAAAGGGGAAGTTTCTAAGACAGCAGAAGTGAAATCCAACCCACAACACCCTACTTCCAGAGCTGTCCCAGAGAGGGCAAAGCAGAGGGTCCCCTTCCCAGGCCACAAATGAAGGCTTTGCTTGTCAGGATGGAGAGGAGCTTCGGTCTCATTTAAAACCCAAGCAACCTAGTTGGCAGAGTCCAGACTGTTGCTTTTTTGCCACGACTGACACCGTATCATAACTCAGAAGACACAACGTCCACCAGTGACCAGGAAACCGAGGGCTTGCAGTGTGCTCAGAGCCGTTTCAGGAGGTGAAATCCGTTACAAACAAACAAGAAGATGTGATCGTTCATTATAAAGCGCTTTGTAAAATTCACATTTACAGAAAAATAAAGTCAGTTCAAACCCCACCCCCAAAAATCCCCAATCAAGATGGCAGTGATGAGTTTTGTTTGTTTCAAATGAACATTAAATTCAACACATAAGCAATTACCCATGATTTTTACCTTTCCAGTGTTTTGAAAGATTGGATGATATCCTTTGCGTGCCCCCAAAGAAAGTACACCTAAACGGAAATAAAGGAAGAAAAGAAAGATACATCAATGGGAAAGCCATCACTGTATGTGCACCCTTGAGAAGCTATAAAACCTAAGGGAAAGGTGTGAAAAATTTTGGGAAAGTCAGTGCAGTGACCTCCCCCGCCCCAAAATGGCAAGTCACTATCCTCATCTCAGGTGGCAGTGCCATTCCCGGGGGTGTTGGGGGGAACAGCGCTGCAGGGGCACTGCCGTGAGAATCAGATGAGGCCTCCAGGTTTAGGAGGAAATAGTGACGAGTCTGCCGTGGGGTGGGGCTTGGGGAGTGGCAGCCTGCCTACCATAACCCCTGTTCACGTGTTTATGTCATCCTTATCAGGCTTCATTCGAGAAATATTCACTGAACCGTTACTACGTTAGTGGCCGGAAACCAGATTCTGAGTGCTTTAAATGAGGAACAGAATTAGTTCAAGCTGGTCTTTTATTTCACTCTGTTATATACGCTGCCCAGGCCCCTGGCCACGCAGTCACTAGAAGCAACTCAGGATGGGGGCCGTATCGGACCCATGTGCAAATCCTGGCTCTCTCGGCCTTGGGCAGGTTTGTTTTCCCATCTATGAAATGGGTATGATAGTGGAACCTACCTTGGAGGGTGTTGTGAGCAGTGAAATAGGATAATCCATGTCAACTACTTAGAACAGTGCCTGGAGCAGGTACCTTTTCAGGAAAATCTCTCTGCTCTCAACTCATTCACTTGTGGACATTGAATGAGCACCTCCTCTGTCCCAGGCACTTTCTGAGCTCTAGAAGCATGTGGGGCCTTATTTAGACACAAACACATGTTGAGCACCTACTACGTGCCAAACACAGCTGGGCACTTTATAAATTTGTCTCATTTAGCCTTCATTTTCAATTGAGTGTCATAAAAAAGAAAATCAAACAACACACAAGAAATTACACTTACATATACTCTCTCTTCCACATCGTTTCACCTAAGATTTACTATCCTGCTCTGGAAAACACTTTCAGGCATGATTCTCGAAACACCTAACAATTTAAAAAACAGATGGTAGTGACTCCTGGTAAAGAGGACATTCAACCCAACAATAGGGAAACACTGAAGTAAATTAGCTTTTATCTATGAATTCTAAGTTAGAGGACCACTTATCTGATGCCTTGATGAAGACTACATAGCAACACAAAAAATGTTTATGATTTTTTAAGTGAAACACTCAAAACAGTAAATTCTGCACCTTACATGTAGAACGTTGCCAAGAATGTACACTTGAGTACAAAGAATGGAGGGAACACATAAAAACAGCAACAAATATTTCAGTTAATGGGCTTACAGACACTTTTTTAGTCTCTTTTTCAATTTTTTCAGTAATGTTATACTTCTTTTTTTTTTTTTTTTTTTGCGGTACGCGGGCCTCTCACTGTTGTGGCCTCTCCCGTTGTGGAGCACAGGCTCCGGACACGCAGGCTCAGCGGCCATGGCTCACGGGCCCAGCCGCTCCGCGGCATGTGGGATCTTCCCGGACCGGGGCACGAACCCGTGTCCCCTGCATCGGCAGGCGGACTCTCAACCACTGCGCCACTAGGGAAGCCCTATACTATATTTTTTAAATAAATATTTTTTTAATTACCATACAACCCAGCAATCCCACTTCTGGGTACAAATCCAAAAGAACTGAAAGCAGGGTCTCAAAAAGATATTTGTACACCCATATCCACAGCAGCATTATTCACAATGGTCAAAAGATGGAAGTAACCCAAGTGTCCACACAACACGTGGTCCATCCACACAACGGAATAGTATTCAGCCTTAACAAGGAAGAAAATTCTGACACATTACGACATGGATGAACCTTGAGGACATTATGCTAAGTGAAGTAAGCCAGTCACAGAAGGACAGATCCTGTAGGATTCCACTTGTCTGATTCAAAGAGACAGGAAGTAGTCAAATTCATAGACATGGAAAGTTGAATGGCAGTTGCCAGGGGCTAAGGGTGGTGGGAATCAGGAGTTAGCGTTTAAACAGGACAGAACTTCCTTTGCAAGATGAAAGAGTTCTGCTGATTGGTTGCACAACAATGTGAATATACTTAACACTGCTGAACCATACACATAAAAATGGCTAAGGTGGCAAATGTTATGGTATGTGTACTCTACCACAATTTAAAAATAAATAGTATGTTTTAGAAAGTAATGTTTTGTATTCTCCCATCGTCTAATGTCGCAAATGCACGTAGTAAGTGTCCAACAGGTATAGGAAGATTGATTAATTGACCTACTGACCAAATGCCTTAAATAAGGAAGAAAGAGATCCCCAACCCACCAAGTAACAGTTTTTGAAAACTCACTTCTGTCCAGGTCCTTCCTCTGCCCAGAACCTTCAATGGCTCCCCATTGCCCTCAAGGTAAAGTCGAAGCTGCTAAGTGGCTGTCAGCCTTGACCAAACGCTCACTGCAAAGTGCTCTACACACAGCACCTTAATCCTCACAACGACCCCGTGAAGGAGGCATTTTTACAGATGAGACCCATGAGGCCTAGAGAGGTTAACACATTTGCCCGAGGTCACACTGCTGGTGTGAGCCAAAGCCAGGTAGTCTGACCAGAGTCCATGCTTATAAGCCCTGCATTAAACCATGGCTCCAGTCCGGGCCCGTCACCCCTGCTCACCACCCCGCACGGGCCACACATCTTCCCCCCATCTGGTGGAGAGACTTCACAGCCCCACATGTCCTTTGTAATGGTGTCTGACACACCACACCCCTCTCTCCTTGACAACCACCCCGTACCCCAAAGCCAGTGAGAGGCCCTCCCTGGCACCCGCTCTGGGCGATTATGTCAAAGCACTGACAGTGCGGACAGAGTCTGTTTTGGTGATTGTCTCCCGCTCTGACACCTCCACAGGGCACAGACCACGGCTTTTCAACCCTGGACTCACAGTACTGAACACAGGGTTTTGCCCCGTGTGGAAGGAAGGCAGGGAGGGAGAGAGAGAGAGAGAGCAGAGTGGAAGGAGGGAGGAAGCGGGGGGAGGAAGGAGGGAAGGGGGAAGGGAGGGAGGAAGGAAGTTCTTTCTGGTCCCCTAAGGCTTTCCATGTCGTCACTGGCATCACTATAAGGCTGTCATCATGGGATTGGACGCCCCTGGAATAAATAACCAGTTAACTCTTGTATTCCTTTACCGGCATTTCCAGAACAAAGTACCACAGACTGGATGGCTTAAAACAACCAAAATTAATTTTCCCATAGTTCTAGAAGCCGTAAGTCCGAGATCAAGGTATTGGCAGGTTGGTTCCTCCTGAGGCCCCTCTCCTTGCCCTGCAGATGGCCACCTCCCTTCAGCATCCTCACACTGTGTGTCTGGGTCCTTCCCTCCTCTTCTCATAAAGATGCCAGTCCTATTGGATTAGGGCCCACCCTCATGACCTTATTTAGCCTTAATTACCGCCGTCAAGACCCTATCTGCACACAGTCACATTGTGAGGTCCTGGAGGTTAGGACTCAACATCTGAATGCAGGGGACACAATTCAGCCCTCAACAACTCTCAAAACACAAGGCGACCCGTTCAAACAAGTCTCCCTGGAAGCTGCCACCCTGTTCCACCGATGTTGCCACCCTGTTCCTCCCGCAGAGGCAAACTGCTGTCAGGCTCGTCTCTCACAGAGCTTCACTTGTGAGAGTGTGTTGATCTCAAGAAACACCGTAAGGTCACCAAGAGCTGACTGGCAGTCACCTGGGTGCAGAGCGGAGACCACTTTCTTATAAAAGACTGAGATTAAAAATGGCATCCTTGGCATTCGCAGGTGAGAAATTGGTCCTGAAGGATGTTCCTAAATCGGGAATGCAGAAATATTTTGAGCAATAACAGTATGCCTGGACCAAGTTCATGGTCTTTCTGGGTGACTTCTGTGGAGAAGAACCATGGACAATGTAATATATATATATATGCATAAGATTGTGTGTGTGTATATATATATAAAGAATGTATTCAATATGTCTGTAAAAGAATGTGTGTATATATATATATATATAAAGAATGTATATATATATATATGTATAACTGAATCACTTTGCGGTACAGCAGAAATTAACACAACGTTGTAAATCAACCATACTTCCATTTAAAAAAAAGAATCACGGCGTCTTGGCTGTGACTTAGGGCAAGTCATTTGTCCCCTCTCCTTCCTTAGTGTGACAATCCGACAGTTGTTCTCGTGGAGTTGTTGAAAGCATTACACGAAGTGAAAATGAAAAGTACTTTGCAAAAGTCCTATAGACATACTACTTATTACTTTTACTGTTATCTCAACTCTGATAGCCATTTCCAGGGATTCTGCCAAGGATGGAAGCTACACTGGAGATCCGTCTAAGGTTTTTTTCAAACATGAGATTTTTCTGATTCTAAGCTATAGGTTTAAATTATATATCAAATCCTTACTTCTTACCCACACCAAGTTGACCAAGGCTGAGAATGACCCTCTCATTCATTTCTAAAGAACTTAATCCACAAGTAAGCAAACAACAAATGAACAAAGAAAAGGTCTCAGTGACTCAGAGGAGGGACTGTAATGGCACAAAGTTTCTTTTGGTGGTGATGAAAATGCTCTAAAATGGACTGTGGTAATGGTAGCACAACCCTATGAATATACTAAACCACTGAAATGTACACTTTAAATCAGTGAATTGTATAGTATGTGAATTATATCGCAATAAAACTGTTAATTAAAATTCCCCAGAGCCTTTTCTGGTGGACTCTGACTTGGCCGAGTTTCCTGATTCTTCATCAGTGTAAGTTCTGCCACTTAAGATTCCCACAAAAATGGCCAAGAGGACACAGTCCCACTTTACAGTGCAGGCAGCCAAAGGACTGTTTTATATACCCTGGGATACACTTAACAGGAATCCAGGCAACAAGGAACAAGCAACAAGTGTCGTGTGGTTTACCTGCAACAGAGTATGTACCGCATGGGTAACAGGGAAAACTCCTTCTGTGGCTGATAAACATTCAGAAAATCCAACGAAGTACCCAATTTTAAGGCATCCCAGGATGACGGTAATGACTGCAAACAACGTGATACTACCTAAATTGGGGGAGGGGGAAGGGTAGAAATACACATATATAAGTGTTAATATGCACTAATATCATTTCAAAATAAATTATATTAAACCTTCACATAAATGGTCAAATGATTTTTGACAAGAGTGCCAAGACAATTCGATGGGAAAAGTACATTTGTTTCAACAACTAGTGCTAGGAAACTGGGTATCCACATGCAGAAGAATGAAGCTGGATGCTTACCTTACAGTATATCAAAAATTACCTCAAAATGAATCAAAGACTTAAATGTAAAACCTAAATCTATAAAAATCTTAGACGAAAACATAGGGGGAAAGCTTTATAATGTTGGATTTGGCAGTGACTTATTGGATATGACACCAAAAGCACAAGCCACAAAAGTAAGAAATAGGTAACTTGGGCTACATCAAAATGAAAAGAAATTATGCATCAGAGGACACTATCAACCCACAGAATGGAGAAAATGTTCACAAATCGTATATGTGATAAGGTGTGAGGGTCCAGACTCTATACAGAACGACAATTTAACCATTAATTTAAAAAAAATAAAAAATAAACAAAGGATTTGAACAGACATTTCTCCAAAGAACATATGTAAATGGATAATTAATACATGAAAAGATGCTCAACATCACTAATCATTAGGGAAATGAAAATCACTATGAAATACCACCTCAGGGACTTCCCCGGTGGTCCAGTGGTTAAGACTCCATGCTTCCACTGCAGGGGGTGCGGTTCGATCCCTGGTCAGGGAACTAAGATCCCACATACTGTGTGCCATGGCCAAAAAAAAAGAAAAGAAATACCACTTCACGTGCATTAGCATGGCTGCTACCCAAAAAAGAGAAAGAAAAGGGGTGGGGGGAGGGGGGAAGGAGAGGGGGAGGGGAGCGAGGGGAGGCGGGAAAGGAAGGAAGGAAGGGAGGGAGAGAGGGAGGGAGGGAGAGAAGGCGTGGGGAGAGAAGTAAAATAATAACAAGTGCTGGCAAAGATGTGGAGAAATTGGAACCCTTATACACTGTTGATGGAATGTAAAATGGTGTAGCCGCTATGGAAAACAGTACGGCAGTTTCTCAAAAATTTAAAAACAGTAACTCCACATGGTCCAGCAATATACCCAAGAGGATCAAAAGCAGGTACAAAAGCATGTACACCCATGTTCATGGCAGCATTATTCACAATAGCCTAAAGGTGAAAGCAACCCAAGTGTCCATCAATGGATGAACAGATAAAGCATGGCAGCGACTTCCCTGGTGGTGCAGTGGTTGAGAATCCGCCTGCCAACGCAGGGGACGAGGTTCAAGCCCTGGTCAGGGAAGATCCCACATGCCGCGGAGCAACAAAGTTCGTGAGCCACAACTACTGAGCCCTTGTGCCACAACTACTGAAGCCCGCACACCTAGAGCCCATGCTCTGCAACAACAGAAGCCACCGCAATGAGAAGCCCGCGCACTGCAACACAGGGTAGCCCCTGCTCGCCGCAACTAGAGAAAGCCCACGCGCAGCAACGAAGACCCAATGCAGCCAAAAATAAATAAATAAATATTTAATAAATAAATAAATTTATTTTTTAATTGCCCTGTTTTTTTTAAAAAAAAAGTGTGGCATATCTGTGCAATGGAATATGATTCCGTTTTAAAAAGGAAAGGCATTCCGACCCCTGCTACACCGTGGATGAACCTTGAGGACATTATGCCAAGTGAAACAAGGCAGTCACAGAAGGACAGATGCTGCGTGACTGTGCTCCTAGAAGATGCCTTAGAATAGCTCAATTCATAGGGGGAAAAAGCAACATGGTGGCTACCAGGGGCTGGGGTGAGGGGGAAATGGGGAGTTATTTAATGATACAGACTTCTAGTTTTACAAGATGAAAGAGTGTTGGACATTACCATTGTAATGAATTCACAATATGAATGTACTTAACACCACTGAACTGTACACTTAAATGATTAAGTTGGTAAATTGTACGTTATGTCTATTTTATCACAATTTTAAAAGTTTTAAATATATATAAAGCAAATTCTACTATTGGCCTCACAAGCTGAAAGTAGAAGACAATATTATGTCTTGTTTAATCACTGGACCGACCTCATGCATATTCCAGGGTCTGATAAGGGACGTACATTCAACAAAGTTTGGCCAAAACAACACAAGTCCTCTAGAAGTTTTCCCCCCAAAATGATCCATCTAAGAGTGTTACTGTTCTGCTCAAAAGTCTCAGTTCTCTGATCCTAAATTCCTGCTCTAAATA
Organism: Orcinus orca; assembly: GCF_937001465.1. NCBI lineage: Eukaryota > Metazoa > Chordata > Mammalia > Artiodactyla > Delphinidae > Orcinus > Orcinus orca. The sequence goes on from NC_064562.1 coordinate 117,229,868, forward strand.
ATAAAAGTAAGGGGCATAAGGCATACAGGAACTTTCTGTCCTATCTTTGCAATTCATCTGTAAAATAGAAAGTTTATTTTTTCAAAATGATAGGGAGGGATCTAGAGCAGTGGCATGAAAAGGGCTGTGCTCGTGAAGTGAAGAAAGGCAAGTTCTCTGATGGTACATCCAGCATAATTGACAACAAATTAAACAAACAAGTAATATGCATATGAATAAGACTGGGAAGGAATATGCAAAATACATTAAAAAGAAACTCGTAACCAAATGAAAAAAAATAGCAAGAAAACCACAATGATGGTGGGGACTTCATCAATGTCACAGTCCCTAATCCCCCTTCTGGGCCAACATTAACCACCATTCATACATTCTCTCCCACGAACAGAGGAAACTGGATCGTATTTGACATGAATTATGGCAAGAGAAGAGAGAAGGGCATGAGCCATAACAGGGAGCTATAATATTACAGCTCTGGCCTAAGAAGCCTCCAGTGAAGAGTAATGCAATCGCCTGGCTCCTTTCCATTGCTCAAAGCATTATAGAAACAACTCTAAGTCACATTTTCTTAAATCCTGGAAATGCCCCAGTGAAATCAGAAACTTTGTAAGAGTGGAGAATCAATCCCAGGGCTTTGAAATGCTTTGATAAATGCATGGTTCGTTTTGATTACAAAGAGAAATAGCAAGATGAGGTGAGGCAGCCTGGTTGGGTGGCAAGGGCACAGGCTGTAACTCTGGGAACCTGGCTGTGCCAACAATGGAACACGGGAGTTCAGACAGGTCACTTCCATGCTCCCGGCCTCGGTTTTCCCATCTATAAAATGAGATTGGGCCACAGCAGTGGCTCACAAACTGCAAGAGAATCACCTGGAGGGCTTGTTAAAACACAGAGTGCTGGGCCGCACCCCCAGAGTTTCTGATTCAATAGATCTGGGGTGGGGCCCCCAAATTTGCATCTCTAACAGGTTCACAGGTGGGGTGATGCTGGTGATCTGGGACCCCACCTTGAGAACCACTGATCTTTGCCACTGACATTTCAAGAGTTGTAACAAACACATCACGTGCCTTCTCACGCTCTTAAAGCCCTTCCTTCCTTCATCCATCCTTCCATCCATTTATTTGTACAACAAATATTTTAGGGACTCATACTGTGCATGAGGCATTTTGCCAGGGGCTCAAAGGTCAACAAGTAAGATTGCTGGAGAAACAAAAATACACACATATAGTGTTGCATAAATTGTGGAGTACACAAAACATAGAGCGATGAGCTGGCACCAGACTTCTCATCTGCATCGTGGGAAACCAGAAGCCAGTGGAAGAGTAGCTAGAGTCCACTGCAAGGAAAGGACTGCATCTCAAGAACCCTATTCCCAGCCAAGATGGTACCCACTTGTCAGGGCAAAAGACAGAAAGATATTTGAAGGTATGCCAAATATAATTGTTTGACAACTATTTGTTGTTCAACTATGATCCAGGTACTTGGGATATTAAAATGCCAGTAAAATAAAGTACCTGTCCTTGATGAGTTTAACATGGAGTGGGGAAGCAGAAAAATAAACAAATAAATAATAAACATAGAAGAAATGTCAGGAAGTGCTAAGTGCATGAAGGAAAGTAAAGCAGGGAAGAGGACTGAGGTTGACGGTGGTGGTCAGAAAAGGATCCTCTGAGAAGGTGACAGTTGAACAGACAAAAAAGGACGGGGAGAAAAATATCATCCACATAACTCACCTGAAAAAGGGCTTTAACCAAACAACCAGTGAATTAGGAGAGAGTCCTCTCAATGAGAGAAGACGAAGAGGAGAGGCAACGATAGTGAGCAACAAACTTTGCAACAGAATGAAGAGGTAGATGGACATATAAGGGAAGGAAGGAGAGAAGGAAGGGAGGGAGGGTGTAAATGAATGTATGATGGATGGATGGATAGATGGAAGGATGATGGATGATGGATGGATGAATGAGTGAATGGGTGAATAGTCCAGTAGATAAACAGATTAATAGAAAAGAAAGCAAGATAAGAGAGGTTAAATCCGAATGGATGAAGATAAACTGTCTGGAAATGTGTCGTTTACATGCTGTATAAGGACTTGTGATACAGAATAAAATTGGGGATGACTGAGTAGGGAGCAGAGATGAAAAACCTTTCAAAGTTCTCATGGTAAAAAGATGGGTACTAGGGGAAAAGAGGGAAACAAATGTATACTCTAAAGGTCTTGTCTCACTGGAATAGAGAGTGGGTGGGAGGATCTTGGAGTGGGAAGCAATGTGTCTTGCTGGGGGAAATGTTGCGTATTTTGTTTTCAGGTAAGAATGGAGTAATATGTATCTGGTTATGAGAATGAGAAAAGGGAATCTAGCCATTAATGGAATAGAAAAACACAATAAAATGTTCAAAGTGCTCCAAAAAGCAAACGTGGAAAAGGCACATGAGGCAACAAAATGTAAAATAAATCATTATAATCAACATAAAGAAAAATAGAAATAATAAAGTCTGGGATATAAATCATTACAATTAGAATGATCTAAGTCTCGCATTAATTAAGGGATGGGAATATTGAATTAAAAACAAAACCTAGCTATATGTTCTTTTTACGAAACACATTTTTAACTAAGTGATAATAGTGGAAAATAGAGGGGTGGGCAAAGAGGAAGTAGCAATGCAAACGAATAGAAAGAAGGAACAGCAATATTAATATCAGACCACTTGGGATTTAGGGTTCAATGTAATAAATAGGATAAAGAATCCTTCCACCCTTATCACTACACATGAAAAAGAAAACATAATGTATGAGGAAGATATAATAATCAAATAGCCCATATAAAATCATTTTTGTTTTGTATATTTAACTGCTACTTTAAAAAAAAAAGAGTAGAAGATTTCAGAACTAGACAGATCTAGTAGACATAAGATATGACACAGAAACAGAAGAATTGAATCACACAATTGATAAACTTGGTTTTATAATACCACCTTGCATATTGATAAAAATCAATTATGCTATAAAAACACAGTACACAGAGTATAGAGGTAGGTACTGACTGCCTGGCTTCAAATCCTTTTTCTACCACTTATTATAGTTGATGACCTTGAGCAATTACTTAACTTCTCTGTGCCTCAGTTTCCTCATCTGTAAAATGTGGGTAATAAGATTGACTATCTCCTAGGGATGTAGAGGAGATTAAATGAGTCATAACATGAAAAGCACCTAGAACAGTGCCCCACAAATAGAAAATTCTATAAACGGGATGTTATCATCATCATCATCACTCAACCACAAAGAAACACTTAATGAATTAGAACCAATTAGACAGTTCCCCAGCCACATTCCTTGAGAATAATCCTAAAATGTCTAGTGTTGGCAGAGGGGAGACTCCTCCTCTGTGTTAGGCTCCCAGATCCCTTCTAGGAGTCTAGAATCTTGAACCATAAGCTCTTAGAGGTGGAAGCTTCCACAAAGTTAGTTTACATCTCCCATCTCATGCAAGGATGCTTCCCAGTGCATCATGACCAGCGGCCATCTGGTCTCCACCTGGACATGCCCAGGGCTGGGAGGCTCACCCTTCCATCACCAGCTGGTGCTTAGATTACAGTGCTCTTCCCCACAGTGCACTGCAGTCAGCCTCCCAGAACTGCCATCCCCTTCCCTGGAGATTCTGCCATGGTTCACTCATTCCTTCATCCATTCATCCATGCATTCACCCATTTGATGATTCAGTAAATATCAACTTGTTACATGTTAGGCACAGTGCCAGGAGCTCAGGTTATAATGGTAATTACATTCAGACAGGGTCTTTGCCTTCAAGAGCTCACCATCTGGTCAGATCAACAAACAAACTGAATGACACAATCTCCTGCTTGAGAAGTGCTAGGAAGAAAACAGGGTGTTATGAGAACATACAACCCGGAAGCCACACCTGGTCTGAAGGCATCGGGAAAGGCTTCCCTGAAGAAGGGACTCTCGTTTGCTGACCTGGAGCTGAAGGGGGTGGGCCTGCAGCATTTTCCACCCCACATCTCCACATCCTCTCTCTCCTGAACTGGACATCCTTTCGCTCCTCCTGGGGCCGCCCTCCTGCAGGCACCCACGTGATGCTCAAAGGGGGACGTGACACTCCACGTGCAGCCTGACCTCCTTTCCATCAATGCCCGACCAACATCGGCTTTTTGGGCAGCTACATCATGAGGCTGAAATCCTGACATCAGGTTTACATTTTCTACTAGAGCAGAAATCCCATCCCCAAACCCCAAACATGCATGATAATGCATGCAGTTAGGCAAGACTCTCTCACGGTGACCCCAGGCTGGATCACGGCTCCCTTTCCTGAGGGAATTGCTCAAAACTCCCTGCATCTTGATCTGCTCCAGAATTTTGCTGGGGTGTTGCTGTTATGCTCAGTTCTCTATCTTCTGTGTATTTTTTATCATCTTTAAAATTCAGGGTAGCTTCTTGAGACCCTACATATTCTCCCTAAGTCCACTTAATTCCTAACTGACCTCTCAGCCTCCTGTTTTACTCCTCTGAAAACCAGGTCCCACCCTGCAGATGGAGTGATCATTCTGAAATACAAGTATGATCACATCATTCCCTTTGTGCAAAACCTTCAATGGCTCCCCACTACCCACTGGACAAAACCAAGATCTGAAGCCTGCAGATAGGGTTCCAGCTAACTCAGATCTTGCTGACATCTCTGAACTCACTTCCAGACTCCAGCAAAAGCAGAAGGTCCTCCTCTGGGACCTCTCCCTAAACCCCCAAACCCTTGCCCCAGGCTACCCTTCTGCCTACCCACCCATCCCCTGCACATCATAACACTGAATCATTTAGTGAATAATAATAATGTATTTCTCTTACTAAATGCCACAGGTTTCTCTAAGCATTTTATATGTACAAACTCACTGATTCTCATACAACCCTATGTGATGGTTGGGGGGTATCATCCTCCCCATTTTACAGATGAGGAAACCGGGGCAGAAAAGTGAGGCTACATGGGTTGGGGTGGGGTTTGGTGGGGAGCTCTTAGCCATCGTGCTCTGCTGCCCCTCATTGTCTGCACCGTCTTTGCCCCCTCCTGCAGCCCTCCACGCAGGGCCAAACCTAAGCATCCTGCTGTCCCCAGGGCTCAGCCAGCACCTGGCACAGAATGGGAGCTCGGTCCAGACTGCTGAACAAAACCAGACCAAAGTTTCTGCCCCGACGTCACAAAAGTTGTCCCCATGCAGTGGGCTTGGCCACCTTCTCTGTTGTTCCCTGCAAGTTCCAAAGGTCCCTCTGCTCGATGAAGAGGACAGAAACCAAATGGAAGTTAGAGGTTTTGCCTTCTCTGTCACCTGCTAATATCACACCCTCTGTCCCGAAGCCAGGAACTTATCTCTCTTCTCTTTCTCACTCTCTCCGAATATTTCTGGTGACAGGGGCTCAACCCTCCTCCTGATGCCCTTTCAGCTTCCTGGTCTAGAAAATGAGGGTGATAACACCCACCCCAAGAACCGCTGGGAGACTGAAAACGTTATGCTCAGTGAATGAAGCCAGCGCCAAGATGACATATTATGTGATTCCATTTATAAAAATGTGCAGACCAGGCGAGTTTAGAGACATAAAGTAGATCCATGGTTGTCTATTCCTGGGGAGGGTCTGGGGGATGATAGCTAAAGGGCACAGTGTTTCTTTTTTTTTTTTTTTTTGCGGTACGCGGGCCTCTCACTGTTGTGGCCTCTCCCGTTGCGGAGCACAGGCTCCGGATGCGCAGGCTCAGCGGCCATGGCTCACGGGCCCAGCCGCTCCACGGCATGTGGGATCCTCCCGGACCGGGGCACGAACCCGTGTCCCCTGCATCGGCAGGCGGACCCTCAACCACTGCGCCACCAGGGAAGCCCCACAGTGTTTCTTTTTGAGATGAGAAAATGTTCTAAAAATTGACTGTGGTGATGTTTGCACATCTCTGCGAATATCCTACAAACCATCGGCTTGTGCACCTTAAATGGGTGAACTGTAGACGATGTGGACTACATCTCAAGAAAACTATTGTTTTAAAGAAAGGAGGAGAATTGCTAGGCACACTGACATGGGCTCACTACACCCAGAGCAGGGACAGAAGCCCAAGGAAATGAGGAGTATCTGGAGAGGCCGTGTCTGCAGAGGAGTAAGGTGATCAAACTGAGATGAGCGTGCATTCTGAGGAGGGAAACAAGGTGAAGCCCAGACCCATGTTCATGAACTTGCTGCATCTGCCCCGAAGTCAGCAGGGTGGGCTGGAATACCACGGTGGCCCACCCTGACCACTCCCTCCTTGGCCACACCAGACGCTGCCACAGGACTGCACACCAGGTTTTGCAATCCTGTCAGTCATCCTCCAGTGGTTTCTGTGAGTCCTGGCTGCACTCCTAGGCTGTGGGCTCCCCTGGGTGCAGGGGCGGTTGCATCCTCGTGTCCTGCAGCCTTCCTCCTTCCCCTCTCCCTCCTTTTCTGCTCTCCGCCACTCTTCTGCATGGCAGCCCACCTCTCTTCACACGTGCACTTGGAACCATTTCTTTTAGCAACCTTCACTTTCTCACACATTGGACCGCCTGTTTCTAAAACCCATCACTGTGTCCCAATCTTTATCTCTACAGCCTGTACAGCCACCTGTCCTGGGCAGATCTTACAAAAGCAGCTCACGTCTGCCCCTTTACTTGCAGCCCCTTAGGGATAAGGAACACAGTGCTCTGAGCAGCCCTTTTCCAAGGATGGTGCACTGGACAGAGATGGAATGTGTCGTATACGTGGACGTGCCTCATTTTAAGTAAAAAGCACTTTGTAAAAATCTGATCTCATGAAAGTAGATTTGGGAGTGATTATTCACACGCACAAAGAAAGCCTCACTGTGACAAACAACTGGGACAATGCTTCTCATGTACCAGCATTCCAAACGCACTCAATAACTGTGGCTATTAGTCGTACTGTCGTCATTGCCATGATTTTGTGTTAATAACACTTCTCTGGGCTTGAGACAGGCCAGAAACAAGGAAAAGGACTACCTTCACCACTGCGGTCTTTTAAGAGACCAGAAACAGAACAGAAACAGGACCCTGGTAATTAACAGGAAGAAATGGCTATTCATTAGGTTTTCACGTCACTGGACACACGGGACTAGCATGAGATATCCCAGCTGCTGCCACTTCTTCCAGAAGAAATCAATCTCTTTACTTAGCAAACAGAGGATCTGGATGAATAATCCATCATTTCCACTCATTTTAAAAAATTAGTCAATATTTTTTGTTCCAAAGAAAGTCTTCACTTTCTCACACCCAGTAGGTGGGACAGAATGTTTTCCTGCTCAGAGAAATGCCTCACAGCCCGTACCAAGGCCCAAAAACTTTCTCTGGAAAACCTCAGTGCCCAGAATTCCACAGGGTGGCTCTTTCTCAGAGCCCCAGACTTCTAAGACCATCACAGAAGCCAGGGCAGAGCTAAGTCAAACCTGTTTTTCCAGCTAGGATTCCAGGGAAATCCTCAGTCCCTGCTGGGGCTGAAGGTACTTCCCTTGGCATTATGACCTCCTGGGGTACTTTGGGGATAATTAGGCTCTTGCTTCTTTGATAAACTGCAGCTCATTCACAGGGATAGACAGTGCTTTGCACACAGCTTTCACTCGACCTCTCCCAGCTCCTCCCTGAGAGGTGGCCAGTATTCTTATTTTACTGATGAGGAAACCGGGACTCAGAAAGGCGAAGGTAACAGAGCCGAGACATCAAGCCAAGACTTCCAGGGTCAGCACCACTTCCATCATCCACATAGCTCACTTGAATAGTTATGTTATTATGGGGTAACTTGCTGAGCGTCTAAACAGCCACCCCCTTTACTGAACACCTACTATGTGCTCTCCTACACTGCCTCATTTGCTCCAGCTCTACCTGGTGTCTAATGGACATCTCAGCTGTACCACGTCCACAAGAGGAATCCTGGTTCTGCATCCCCACCCTTACTCCTCCTCCTGTCTTCCCAGTCTTGGGAAATGGCACGACCATTCATCCATTGACTGGGGTCCCAGTGCTTAGAGTCTTTCTGGAAAGAGGGAGAGAGAGAGGAGGGAAGAGTGAGGAAGAACAGGGTGGGGGAGGGAGAGAGGAAGGAAGGGAGAAAGGAGAGAGGGAGAGAGGAAGGAAGGATGAGGGGAGGGCAGGAGAGAGAAAAAGAGGAAGGAGGGAGAGAGGGAGGGAGGGCGAGAGAAAGGAAAGGAGGGAGGAGGGGGAGGATGGAACAGGGAGGAGTAACACAGAAAGGAAGGGATGGATGAGGAGAGAAGAAGAAGGGAAGAAGAGAAGAAAGAAGAAAAGAAGGATGGAGTAGGAAGGAAGTGAGGGAAAGACCAAGGAAGGATCCTGCCACTACAGGAAAGCATAGGTCAAAAGCCTCTGTATGCAATATTTTTTTAGCCCGTTTAAGTCAACAACCTCAAAATAACATTTTATTCTTGTTTGCTTGTTTGCTATGACACTGGATTCATTGCCATTTATAGGGTCACAAAACCACGAACCTCCCTGAAACAACTACTTTCAGAGCAGGAATCTGGGCCACGCTGCAGTTGTGTGCAGTTTTTCCAAAGGCAAGATGAGCAGTCCCTGAGCCTAAGAAACCTAAAATCTCATCCAGATGACAAGGCTTATATCCACTAGTCATAAGACAAGGCAGAAATTGACAAGTGCCAAAGATCTCTACACAGAGAGAACTGTGGCAGCCCATGGGAGTGAGGAGTAATTCCTGCCAGGTGTGTAGAGAAGGTGTCCTTGGGGCAGACCTTTGAAGGGAGTGTGGGTGGGAGGGAGAGTGACTGTGTGCTGGGCGCCCACCCTGTACCCAGCAGTCACTGGTCCTACACGTGTGATTCCCATTCTACACATGCTGAAACTAGGGGAGTGGGAAGACTAAATAACGTGCCCAAGAGCATGCAAGGAAAATGACAGCCACACTCTGAGATTTAAATTCAGATCGAGCATGAGAATTCAAGCAGAGACCTGTGATGTGTCTGGACCACACAGAGTGAAATGTACCCGGCCCCTCCCAGGAAGATTTCTCAGGCACCCGCTTTCTCCACAGACTCCCCACCACCTCTTCCCTTTGACCTGCATCATGTCTATCTCCCTTCCAACAGTGCAAGGTCCTTGAGGAGAGAAGGGTTCCTGTCTTGACAACGTTTCAATCAATGTGTTGTGGGTACCTAGCAAGTGCTTCTATGCCCCGCTGCCTGAACATTTATCCACTCATTGATTACATCATTCATCTCAACCGCATTTTCTTAGCACCCACTCTATGCCAGGCCCTGAGTTGGCTCTAGGACGAAGAGATGAGCATCTTAGAGTTCCCCCAGTGTGGTGGAGGGGACAGAAGTGTCAACAAGAAGCACAGTGCCTTCCCAGGGCGCAGTGAGGGGTGAAGGAGTGCAGTCAGAACCCCAAAGGGCGAGAGAGGGGGTCTGAAAAGCATCACTGGGGAGCACGGGGTGGGGCCTGAGCCCTATCTCCTAAAGCAAGGCAGGTGGGAGGCATTCCAGGAAGAGGGAACAGAATATGCAAAGGCAGATAAGCATGAAATATTGTGATGGGAACTAAAAGCCTTTGAGACTGGAGCACAGAATGCAGGCCAAGGAGAGGATTAAACTAAAGAGGCATCTGAGCTCAGATCTTAGCGGGCCTTGAATGCCAGGATAAGGAGTGTGGCCTCCATCATGGGGTCCGTGGAACCATGGCAGGGCTTTAAACAAGGAAAGATGTGAATAGGTTTGTGTAACCGTAGTTCCAACGATGGCATGTAAGGCAAGAGCCTGAAGGCGGAGAGAGGAGACTATGGCAATAATCCAGCCTTAAGAAAGAGAGAGAAGGGAAGGTGGGCGGAGGCGGGCAGAAAAGATGTGCAGGAAGATGGAGGCAGAAAAAGACTAAAGGAGAGAAGTCAGAGGAGGAAAGGGCACAGAGCTGCTGTCGGGCTGCGGCTAGCGGGCGAGCAGGCTGGGTTCGCTGGGCACTCACCCGCCGGCCGGCTCGCTGCTTCGGGGACTCACCGCGGAGCCAGCGCGCGCCGGCGTGCGTGTCCTTGAGGCGGCGGTGCGCGGAGCTGCGGCCCACGTACCACAGCATCCAGAGCAGCTGCAGCAGCATGAGCGCCGTGAGGAAGCACAGCAGGTCGCTCTTGCCCACGCCCGAGGCGTGCACGGCCCAGGCCAGCAGGAACAGCAGCCCCGCCACGAACACGTTCAGCCCATACTGGCTGCTCAGCGCCTCCGCCAGCTTCTGCGGGAAGCTGGCGCGGATGGCGCCCCGACGAGGGGCCGGGGACTCCGGGGACTCCGGGGGCCCCGGGGCCGGGAGCTGGGGCGGCGGGCAGGCTGCGGGTCCCGACGAGCCCCTGTCCGGGCTGCTCCGAAACGCCTGGGGAGAGGCAGGCGCCCCCTGGCCCTCGGGCATCATTGAGGGACCTGCACTGAGTCTAGTCCCGGGGGCGGCTGCGACCCGGGCCCCACCCGCTGCCCGTCTTCTGCCCTAGACCCGACGCCCTCTGCCAAACAGCCCGCTGTCCTGATCACCCTCGGACGCCTGATCTCCCGCCTTCTGCCCCCTACCCTCGGTCAAGGTACCCACCCGATCCACTTACCACCTTCCCCCCCCCGCCCCCCGCCGACCCGGGCTGACCCCGGCTTCTTCGCGCTCCCCAATTCGCACCGCCCACCTTCTCTCCCTCCTCAATGTCCGGGGCAACACTTCCGCCCACTCTGGACCCACGCGGGCCGCTCCCCGCCCCTGGTGCCTCGGCCTGGGGCCAACCCTGCCCCGATGGCCGCGCGTCCTCCCGCTCCCCGACCCGCGCGCCCGGACCCGCCCGCTATCCTCAGCTCTGTCCCCTGAGCCGATGACGGATGACAGGTGCCTCCCACCGGCTCCCAGAGGTGGGATGGCGGGCAAGGTGTCGCCCTGAGCCGGCCCGAGGGTGTGGGCGCGGAGGCGTGGCCGCGGCGGAGCGGCGCGTCTAGGGCCCCGCGGGTGAGTGCGCTCCTCTGGTGCCCCGGAGCGTCTCCGTAGCGGACCACGGAGGTCTAGGTGAGCCCGGACGAACGCGTCCGTGTGCATGAGTGTCTGCCTGTCCTCGTCTCTGCGTATTTCTACGGTCTGTTTTCTCTGTTGCGTGTTGCTGTGTCTCTCTGGAGGTCAGTCTTTGGGTGTGTCTGGTTGGGTCGGGGAGGATGGGAGGGGGTGGCAGCCCCTGTCCCTAGATCTATGAATAGGGGGAGAGGGTGTCCTTTTCGTTTGTGTCTATGTTTGTCTGTCCGTCTGGTGTACCTGGGTGTCTGCCAGGAGATGCCCAGATGCGGACAAGACAGAAGCCACCTTCCAAGAAAAGAGAACATCTCTCTCCCTCCTCCAAGGGAATGGGGAGCTACTTCTAGACTGAGCTGAGCTGGGGCTGGGGGCTGGCAGGAATCCTCCCTGGAGCCGGGGGAACCGGAGCATCTCCCTCTGCTCCCCCAGGCCCCCCAAGCTGACCTGGTCCGCCAGAGTGCCCCTCTCAGGAGGTCTTAAGGGCTGGCGTGGCTGAGATCAGGGCTGGAGCGGGAAGCTGGTAGGGAGCTGCTGGGGGATGGAGCCCAGGAAAGGGCAGGCAGGGCTCACAGCGAGCCCCTTGTGCAGTAGCATAGGGCCCAGCATTCAGGAGACACCCTTTCCCCCTTGGTTTAACATCCTGCTGTTGCCGTTCTGAAATCCTTAATTTTTGAACAGGGGGACCCACATTTTCATTTTTGCAGTGGATCCAGCAAATTACTTAGCTGGTTCTGATTGCCAGAAGGTCCTGGCTGTGAGGGAGCCCTGGGCTGGGAGGGAGTCAACCTGAGGACTTGCCATCATTCACTTTGTTCATTCATTTATGTGGTCAACACTCATTTATACTACACTGAATCATTTCAGGCTCTGTTCTAGGTGCCAGGAATTCAGTTATGAAAGACTGCCCTCACGGAGCTGACATTCTGGGGGAGACACACTCAATGGATAACTATTTAACTCGCTGAGAAGCTATAGAGTATCAAACATGAGACTCAGCCCTGCCTTCCAGGAGCCCTAGGGCGGGAGGGTTGGGCAAGCCCTGAGTCTGCCAAGAAGGGTGAGAGGTTCCTGGAGGAGGCACCAACTGTACAGTTGCTTTTGTGGGGTTTTTTTTAACATCTTAATTGGAGTGTAACTGCTTTACAATGGTGTGTTAGTTTCTGCTTAATAACAAAGTGAATCAGCTATACATGTACATATATCCCCATATCTCCTCCCTCTTGCGTCTCCCTCCCACCCTCCCTATCCCATCACCTGTACACTTTTTTTTTTTTTTGTGTGGTACGCGGGCCTCTCACTGCTGTGGCCTCTCCAATTGCGGAGCACAGGCTCCGGACGCGCAGGTTCAGCGGCCATGGCTCACGGGCCCAGCCGCTCCGCGGCATGTGGGATCCTCCCAGACCGGGGCACGAACCCATGCCCCCTGCATCAGCAGGCGGACTCTCAACCACTGCGCCACCAGGGAAGCCCTCATTGTAGTTTTGATTTGCATTTCTCTAATGATTAGTGATGTTGAGCATTCTTTCATGTTTGTTGGCAGTCTGTATATCTTCTTTGGAGAAATGTCTATTTAGGTCTTCTGCCCATTTTTGGATTGGGTTGTTTTTTTGTTATTGAGCTGCATGAGCTGCTTATAAATTTTCGAGATTAATCCTTTGTCAGTTCCTTCATTTGCAAATATTTTTTCCCATTCTGAGGGTTGTCTTTTTATCTTGTTTATGGTTTCCTTTGCTGTGCAAAAGCCGTGAAGTTTCGTTAGGTCCCATTTGTTTATTTTTGTTTTTATTTCCATTTCTCTAGGAGGTGGGTCAAAAAGGATCTTGCTGTGATTTATATCATAGAGTGTTCTGCCTATGTTTTCCTCTAAGAGTTTGATAGTTTCTGGCCTTACATTTAGGTCTTTAATCCATTTTGAGCTTACTTTTGTGTATGGTGTTAGGGAGTGATCTAATCTCATACTTTTAAATGTACCTGTCCAGTTTTCCCAGCACCACTTATTGAAGAGGCTGTCTTTTCTCCACTGTACATTCCTGCCTCCTTTATCAAAGATAAGGTGACCATATGTGCGTGGGTTTATCTCTGGGCTTTCTATCCTGTTCCATTGATCTATCTTTCTGTTTTTGTGCCAGTACCATACTGTCTTGATTACTGCAGCTTTGTAGTATAGTCTGAAGTCAGGGAGCCTGATTCCTCCAGCTCCGATTTTCGTTCTCAAGATTGCTTTGGCTACTCAGGGTCTTTTGTGTTTCCATACAAATTGTGAATTTTTTGTTCTAGTTCTGTGAAAAATGCCAGTGGTAGTTTGATAGGGATTGCATTGAATCTGTAGATTGCTTTGGGTAGTAGAGTCATTTTCACAATGTTGATTCTTCCAATCCAAGAACATGGTATATCTCTCCATCTATTTGTATCATATTTAATTTCTTTCATCAGTGTCCTATAATTTTCTGCATACAGGTCTTTTGTCTCCTTAGGTAGGTTTATTCCTAGGTATTTTATGCTTTTTGTCTGATGAGGCACCTTTTATTGATTTAGATGATGAGATCCGGGAGCTCGAGCCTGAACCTGATGCTGTAATGGGATGAAACTTCAGTGATTCCTGGAAGATAAATGACTTTTGCATGTGGAAGGAATCTAGAGAATTTATGAACAGAGATTAGACTGTGGCAATTTTCACTTTTCTTTTTTTTTATTGAAGTATAGTTGATTTACAATGTTAGTTTCTATTGTACAGCAAAGTGAATCTCATATATATATATAATTCTTTTTCATATTCTTTTCCTTAGGGTTTATACAAGATATTGAATATAGCTCCTTGTGCTATACAGTAGGCTTTGTTGTTTATCTATTTTACATAGAGTAGTGTGTACCTGTTAATCCCAAACTCCTAATTTATTCCTCCCCCATCCCCATTCCCCTTTGGTAACCGTATATTTGTTTTCTATGTCTGTCTGTTTTTGTTTTGTAAATAAGTTCATTTGTATCATATTTTAGATTCCACACATAAGTGATATCATATGACATTGATATTTGTCTTTTTCTGACTTACTTCACTTAGTATGATAATCTCTAGGTCCATCCATGTTGCTGCAAACGGCATTATCTCATTCTTTTTTATGGCTGAGCAGTATTCCATTGTATTTATACACATCTTCTTTATCCATTCGTCTGTTGATGGACATTTAGGTTGCTTCCATGACTTGGCTGTTGTGAATAGTGATGCTATGAGCACTGGGGTGCATGTACCTTTTAGAATTCAAGTTTTCTCAGGATATATGCCCAGGAGTGGGATTGCTGGATCATATGGCAACTCTATTTTTAGTTTTTTAAGGAAACTCCCTACTGCTCTCCACAGTGGCTGCTAGACTATGGCAATTTTAAAACACGACCTCCAAATTTTTTGGTACTCCTCCTTTAGGATGGGGCAAAGCCATGTCCCCCTCCCCTTAAATAGGGGATCTGTGACTGCTTGACCAGTAGCATAGGATGGAAGTGACACTCAGCTCCTGAGCCCACACTTTAAGCAGTAGCTTCCTTTTCCTGTCTCTAGGAACACCATGGTAGGTGGAGTAATGGCCCCAAAGATGTCCACACCCTACTCCCTGGAACCTATAAATATGTTGTTACCTGGCAAAAGGAACACTGAAATGAAGTAAGGATTTTAAAACACGGAGATGATGTTGGGTGGCCCAGGTGGGTGGGCCCAATGTATTCACACAGACCCTTAGGAGTGAAGGAGGCAGCAGAAGAGTGGGTCAGAGCAATGTGGCAATGGAAGAAGAGGCAGGAGAATTTCAAAGTATAAGAGGGATGTGTTGACCCACTGTCCTAGGCTTTGAAGATGGAGGAAGAAAGCTACACGAGCAAGAAATGCACGTGGCTGGCGTCTCCAAGCTGAGAACGGCCCTCAGCTGCCAGCCAGCTGGGAAATGGGGATCTCAGTCCTTCAGCTGCAAGGGACTGAATTCTGCCAACAGCCTGAAAGAACAAGGACATGGATTCTCCCCTAAGAGCCTCCAGAAAGGGATGCAGCCCTGCCGAGAGCCATATTAGACTTCTAACCAAGGAACCGTGAGATAATCAATTTCTGTCATTTTTAGCGCTATTGGTGGCAATCTGTTACAGCAGCAACAGAAAACTAATGTAAAAGCTCACCCTTGAATCCCAGCTACTATGCCATGAGGACACCCAAGCTGCCCATGAAGATGTCCAGGCGGAGTGAAATTGGGGGCCAGCACCATCTCACCAACCACAAGGGAACCACCTTGGAAGTGGACCGTCCAGTCCCAGTTGAGTCACCCCATACATAACAAGCTGTTCCTATCAATTCCTGCTCAAATTTCAGATTCCTGAGCAAAATAAAGGGTGGTGGTTGTCCTAAGGCACTTAGTTTTGGCGTGGTTTGTTATGCAGTGATAGGTGATAACCGGGACATACAGACAGATGCACGTGGAAGTCAGCCCAGGGTATGAGAAGGAATCCCAGGTTTTGTGGCGGCACCATGACAGGGGTGGAGGGATTACAAGGAGTCCTGCTGGCCCTGAGAGACAGTGGGGATCAGGCTGCGGGCTGGGCGCGCAGGAGCAAGGGAAGCAGTGAGCTGAGTGAACTCCAGGATCCACTCCTACCCCTGAGTGTGGGCTGGGGAGGGACCAAGTTCCTGACATCCTTTTGGACCCTATTTTTATACATAAAGGAACATTACACACACTTTTTTGCGTCCATACGTCCTAATACAATTTTTTTTTAATGAGGAACACAATTGGATATCATAAGCCTGGAGAATTCTTCGGTGGAGTTTTGCTGTAAAGGGGACCCAAAAAGTGGTTAATAACTGGAGAAGCTTGAGGGAGCCCTATCTTGGGTGTTTGTTTGAAGATGGTAAATAGTACAACACATTTGTATGTGGATAGGAATGATGCATCTCAAGGCATCATGAATATACCCAAAGTGAGGTATAATAAGGTTTGCCAAAGCTACAGCTCTACCAAAAGCTAGTTGCTCACATTGCTTTAGAAATAAAATAGCTACACATTACATTTCTGCCGAATTGGGAAAATCCCATTCCTCAACTTCAAAACTGAATCTGAGAGACTTAGAAGAGATCTTTGTGGTCTTTTTAGGAATAATTTACTCTTCTGTTCAACTCCCAATCTTCCCTTGACCCGGAGCCTGCAATTTGGCTTCTTTCAAATTAGTCCTTAGTGTATGCGAAATATTCCTGATTGTTATTTATTTTTATGAATTCTATGTAAACATTTCTTAAAATCTACCAAGCTCTTTCGCACCTCAAGAAACACTGAGCTGAATTAAAGTCTTTAAAAATTTTTAAGTGAAGGGCAGTTATCCTAACTGTGGCCACAGAAGAGGGCATCTATTAACCCCTATTACCTAGGATCACCCCACCCCACCTCCCCAAATGATTCTACTTATAAAGATGTGGCTCTTAGCTTTTCCCTCGATTCCTTTCCAATGTATTTCTCTTTTGCTTAAGCATAGCCAGAGACCTTTTCTTGTTATTGTTGTATAAAACCAAAGAACCCTGAGACAGCCAGGATGTTAAATGCTACAAAGTCTCCTAGAAAGACCACTGCCTTCCAAGCTAGGTCCCAGACACAGATTTGGAGAGAGCCTCAATCTGGTTTTTACCCTAGGGAGCTAAGTTCAATTCTGCTATCTCTGTGTTCCCTGACAATTCGAACATTCTAGCTTCTGCAGAGACATCTCTGCCCAAAGTGATTGGAACAGGATAGTTCTGGAACGAGGCTGAACGTTAGAATCACCTGGAGGACTCTTCACAAGACAGCCTTGTCACCAGCTGCAATGGGAACCTCTGAGCAGCAGGCCTGAGGCAACCAGTGTGCAACCTGGGTGGAAGACTCGGTCTTGACACTTGGGATTGTCAGTCAGGGACATTTTTAAGAACACACACTTGCTTCTACCATATCCCTGACTTTCATGCTAAACATTCACAACGGTTAGTTCCGTTATTCGTTACTATTCTGAGTGGATGCTCCTCCCACAGGCTTGTTTAGAAGCAGCAACAACACTGCTTGACACAGTTTTTATTTAATAATTATAACAAGGGCTTCCCTGGTAGCGCAATGGTTGAGAATTTGCCTGCCAATAAAGGGGACACGGGTTCGAGCCCTGGTCTGGGAAGATCCCACATGCCACGGAGCAACTGGGCCCGTGAGCCACAACTACTGAGCCTGCGCGTCTGGAGCCTGTGCTCCGCAACGAAAGAGGACGCGATAGCGAGAGGCCCGCGCACCGCGATGAAGAGTGGCCCCCGCTCGCCGCAACTAGAGAAAGCCCTCGCACAGAAACGAAGACCCAACACAGCCCAAAATAAATAAATAAATAAATAAATTTTAGAAAATAATAATTATAACAATAGGAAAAGACCCACAAATAATCTGCACAGCACTTATTTAATGGGCACAGGGACCAGGCATGATCCTGTTTAAACAAATTTATTCAGATGTCTCTTTGTAACAGGATCATCTCCTTACCACCCTAGCTATACCACAGTATCAGCACTTGGCTAACTGGGTTCTAATGACTGTATTACACAGAAAATCCCAGCCTTAGGTTTCTAACCAAGTATCAACAGTAAAACTACTTTGCAAGAAAAGAAAAATGGAAGGAAGGGAGGGAGGGAAGGAAAGATTTCTTGCAGAATCTGCCCAAAGACTCTGTGGGAGTTGTCACGGGGGGTACGTCCCTTGCCCCGCACCAAGTTCCCTCCAGAGGGTCTGAATCAGTGCTCCCTCTAATCCTACTTCCTGGGTTTGCAACCTCCGCCTTACACTGGACCCTCACATAACTGACTGACTTGGCCACCTGATTCTGACCTTCGCCTGACTTTGCTCCTTACTTTAAATGACTCTCTCTACACACCCTCACACGCATATGTACACCAACTGAGCTTGATTCTGTTTACCGATCATGCCTGCCTCTTCCCATTCCTCTCTTTGATCTACTTTGTCTTTCATTCCCTCTCCATTACCATTTATTGAGTGAGCACCTACTGTGTGCCAGGCACTGTAGTAGGTGTCTCATAAACATTATTCTTATCACCCACAACCCAACAACACAGATCATGTTCCTGCCTCACAGCTGGAGAAAGACTAACTGCTGCTCAAGGTCAAGATTAACTACTACTGCAGGGTGTGATCCGAGCCAGACACAAGTGTTGACTGAAACATATCATCACCTGAAGTCCCTTGTGGGTGGGGAGCGCAGAAACCAACATAAGGTACTTAAAATGTCACAATGCTTACGATGTTTAGGTTTAATGTAAACATATTTGCATCTGAAAGTGCAAATACTGTCTTCCATTGGTCTTTGAAAAGCAGAGTAGCCTTCTCTAAAAAGAAGGCTTATTTCTATAGTGAAAGTGCTAATAGCTGAAGACAGAAACAATTCCAAAGTTTGTATTAACAAAACCCACAAGAAAGTTATAGAAATACTTTATTTAAATATTAAGAAAAAAATTACACGTACTTAAGATGATTAAAAGTTCATATGTTAAACAAATGCTAAAAACCCAGTAATTTACACAGTGATAAATCTTAAGTGATGGGAAAACACAAAATCCTTTCAACTGGTCCTCCTCCTTACAAAGCTATTATAAAAACGGTATTATTAGGAATTGCTGAAGTTGGGTTAAAGGCACATGACACTATCATTCCTTTATATACACAGCCAGTCATCTCAAACACTGAACTGCTCACCCTTAAATGGAAGAGTGAACAACTTCTCTGAACTATCGGGAGTACATTATGCATCTCTAATGAAAATTCATTTAAATTTTTACACCAACAATTTCTCCAATGATCCAAACAGATTAACACTGCAAATTAGTTATTTCTGTCTTGAATAGAATATTTCTACTTTGAATCTGAAAAATTCGATAATGAGTTTAGGAATATACAAATGAAATATAATTTATTCTGATTTCAACTACAGAGCTATAAAGTTACAATTCTTCCAAGGAAACCATTCACTTCATAGATGCAAAAACACACTGTAGCTTTTCCATTATGTCTGCGGTGCTTTCAGCTAGCAGGATATTAATCATTCACTTTAAACTGACATGCCCTTACACCTGAAAGAAAACCCAAGTGAGACATTCTATCTCAGGCTGTTGGATTTAATATTAAAAAGCACAGTTCAATCTCCCTGCCTACAACATTCTCTGGCTCTCTGTTACCAATTAAACGTTGATGTCGGCAGTAAGTCAAAAGCTCCTGAACACGTGGAAAAACTCAATACGGAACAGCCAGAGATTCAAAGCAGACAGGGTCAGATGAGGGAATGTTCTTGTGGCGACAGGTCAACAGGGACAGAGGACATACTGTGAGAGTCCAAACGGTCCTAGACACAGCACAACGTGTGGAGGGGACTCTGCACATCAGCATGTGTGTGCTAGCAGCTATTTTCAGACTAGCAACAATGAGAGGACATCCATTTCTTCTTTACCTGGTTATAGGGACTTTCCTTTAAAACTCCAAAGGGAGAACATGCTGTCTGTGAGCTGAAATGTCAGTTTTCTTTTGCACCCCAATAATTGAGTGCATTAACTTTTTCTTCTCTGGGCCTCAGTTTTCCAAGTTTACTTCTCTGGGTCTCAGTTTTCAAGTTTACAAGTAAGTAAACTGACATATGGAATAGATTTTCTCCAAGTTCTAACGTAAGCAACATGAAGAGAGGGACCGTCTGTCTTTTTCACCATGTCCCTAAGCATGTACAGTGAGTACTCTGAACACATACTTATTCAATAAATGAGTCATCTGACAATTAGCAAATAGACTCCACTGTGAAGGCAGCAGGCCCAGGGACACAGTGGTCTCTGGGGAAGCAGAAATTCTATAAATAACATGGAAGGGAAAGGCTGGTGTGCCATCCATCAGATTTTTATGAGGCAGCCAGGACAGTTAGGAAACAGATTTTTCTTCTCAACTGGGTAAAATTGCCCATTCTTCCCATATTCCCATTAACTAAGAACGATCTAGCCAATAGTCATCAGTACAGAAGTAGATGGAAGTTTACTGCGATAGAAAATGAATCAATGTGTGAACTTATCCATATTGGAAGGTGCAAATACTCTCTTCATGAGATCTTGGAAGACTCTCTAAATAAGATCATGAGATCTTATTTATCTTGGTGCAAATACTCTCTTCATGAGATCAGGGTGCCTTCTCTAAAAAGTAGTCACTTAGAACTAAATTATGCAAATGGAAAGGGATCACAGTCCCTTCTACCTCAGAGTTCAATGGATGAACAACTCTCGTGTAAACATGATTGAAATAATTTACTAGTCCGTTACTGCTATGTCCACTGAAAATTATCATGAAAGACTTTTTCAAATGCATTCATTATTAGAAATACCATTCCAGAAATCTTACCTTTAGAAATCATCCAAGGAGTGAGATCAACATTACAACCCCCATAAACTGGGTAAACAACAGCAGTGGAGTGAAAAATGACCACACATGCCATAAAGCAACATTGAAGCTGAAAAGAAAAGGACAAAATAGCCACACAGTTCACAACTATAGCTATACTCTACACAACTATATTCTACTGCAGAATCTAGATTTAAAGGACTCACTTTTACCCGGTTTGGGAAAGTTCATTCAGCCAGTAACTTTCTATATATAAATCATGTTTCTCAGATATGTGACTTAGCCAATATTGGAAATATCACAATTTCTTCACGAAGTACTCAGAACTGGAATCACTAAAGCTCCTCTAACAAGAGCTGGCCTGGCTTAACAGAGACTTCAGTCTCTTAACATTAGTATCTGTAAAGGAACACAAAATAAAATGACTACAGCCTGCTTTTACTATCTCACACACTACCAAACTATAATGGTAAAAAAAAAAAAAAAAAAATAGACGGTTAAAGTATTTTTCTGTTAGAAACAGAATGAAAAAGTAATCATTTATAAGCTGCTATTAAACTTTCCATTGAGAAAAATACTATTCCTGTCACCAGGTAAGAATAACACACTTTCTAAGTGCAATGATTTTTATGAACTGAATTTTTAACAGCAGAAGTTAATAAAGGAAAATTATAGTCAATTAAATAAGTGTTTCAGATAATTAATGACTAACATAATATTTTGAGAAGTAGACATTTAAATAGCTATAATCCTACTGTTCTAAAACATACAATAATATTTCCGGTGGTGACATTAGCCTTATAAGAAATTGTAAAATAAGACAACTGTCTACACTCGTCACCGAAGGGTTAATAAAAAACTGCATCACAATGCAACATATGTCAAACACCCATAAACTTCAACTACAGAAAATACATAATAGAAAAAATACATTTAAACTGAATATGTACAAAGGTGTGTGGTTTTCCCCAAATTAAAATGCAATTAATATAAAGAGAGGAAAAAACCTAAAAGCCCATACACAATGTTCAGTGTAGTTTTCTCTCTGGTTGGCAGGATCATGGGATTTACTTCCTTTGTGTTTTTCTGTAATTTACAGATTTTTCTTTAATGAGCAAGTTATAAAATACTTTTATAAACATAAAAAAAACTTTTCATTGAGAACCTCTTAGCTTATGAAAAATGATGTTAATTGTGGCATTATTTATAACAGCGAAGGAATAAAAAAACAGGGAGCTGGTTAAATAAATCATGATATGTCCATGCAGTGATAATGATGTAACTGTTAAAAAGAATGAGACACATCTGTATGTACTGGTATGGAAGAATTCCAAACTCAATTTAAAAAAAAAAAAAGATCACTCTGGAAAACAGTTTGGCACTATTTACTAGAGTTGGAGGTATGCATACCCAATGAGCCAATGATTTCCCTTCTAGAGATATGTATATATGTATGCATGTACATATACATCCAACAGAAGCACGCGCAGGCACACAAGACATACACAAGAATGTTCTTAACAGCATCACTCATAATAACCCCAAACTGGAAACAATCCAAATGCGATCAACAGCAGAACAGATAAACTGGGAGTTGGTTATAAGATGGAATGCTGAACAGCAATAAAAACGAGCAACTGTTATGCACAATATGGACAAATCATACATAATGTTGCATGTAAACAGTCAAAAGTAAAAGAATACATACTATATGAACCCATTTCTATAAGAGATGCAAAAGAAAGCAGTTACCATGAAGGTGGGGACAGTGTTTACCTGCAGGCAGGAATGAAGGTACAGTGACTGGGAGGGGGCATGGAAGGGGTTAGAGGGGGCCGGCACAGATCTTTCTCGTTAGGGTTTACACCAAGGCTCACTGCATGATAATTCAGCTGTATATTTTAGATTCTTCCACTTTTCTGTCTGCATTATACTTCACAATGAAAATGATTTAGAAAGCAAAATGCAATATATATATATATATATATATATATATATATATAGCATGTCACCATTTGTATTTTAAATAACTAAATATGTAAGTAAAGAAAGACACTACTGAAAAGGGAATCAAGAAGACTGTTTTCCCATCATTCCCTTTTTTTTCCCTCTTGAATTTTGTACCATGTACATCATTACCTGATCAAAAAAATTTTCATTCCAAAGGTAACTTACCAAATTCCTGCTACAATAAAAGTAGCAGTTGTAATAGGTATCAACGTTGGATACTTGATATCATAATCTTCAATTCCACAATACCATTCCAGATAGACTATGCAGTAAAATGCAATCGATAAGCTAACAAGCAACAAGGTACCGCCAAACAGAAACCAACTGTAGAGACAAAAATAATACCCTTCTATTATCCTCTTTTACATCCTCTGCAGCCTAATAGTAAATAATCTTTTTTGACACATCTGAAATGTGACATAGGCTCATATCGTTGCTGGCTTACCATACCAATGGCAGTGATACCATTTTTGACAGTGCATGTATCTGACAAAGGTTTTGTAAGTTTACCTTTGAATACAGGTGATTTGAATTTTGAGTCCTGTCCCATAACACAGGGCCTACCAGCCAGGTATGACTCAGCCCTGCCACTAGAGAAAGGAAGCATCTTAACTTACTGAATCAGAATTTCTATGCCTATCTTAAGAAAGATGTTATTTGCAATTTTGTTCCAGACTGTGTGCAGCATACCTTGGGTCTAGACAATATAAACTACTTTTAAAGGCTCTTCAGATACCTGAAGCTGACTAGAAATTCAGTGATTGTGAAGCAAATATGTACACAAAAATAAAGTGGTTTAAAAAAAAAAGTGCTAATTGACAGCACTTAACAAATCAGGTATCTTAACATTAATAGACTAAATATCTATTTCTAAGAAGAATATCAACTGGAGAAGGGGCAGAGGGACCCACAGTTACTCAATCCCAGCTTGCAGAAAGTCTAGATCTAATAGGAGATGGGTAGGTAAAGATGAGAGTGAGACACATGAAAGGATGAAAAAGTAAGACTTTAAACACACACACACACACACACACACACTTTCATAAACTAACTGACAAAAAAGGACGTTTTCTTTAAACATACAGGAAAGCGAGTGGCTTTCTGGTTGTTTCTGAAGTTTTGAGCGTGAGAGTAATAAAGATTTCAACAGATACCATCAACTCCTCCAAGTTAAGCTGGGTTTCTTGAAATACTGAATATCAATTTGGAAGGAGTTAATTCATATCGCCTCTCGTAAAAGATTTCTAAATGAAACCCTCCTGTTCCTAGAATATCTCCAGTCCTCCCACAAGGGCCAATGGCTTTTTGCTCCTTCCAACTCCACAGAAGACTTGGCTCAGTGTGTGTGAGAAAAAGCTCATCAGCCCCTTCCTTCCAGCCCCTGCTGGTCATGGGAGGAGGCCAGATTTGGAAAATCAGAGGAATGAACCCTTTTCGAGAAAGCAGAAGGCAGCCTGCACGGACTGCCTCTGGGTAGCGCCCTCCCGCCACAGCTGCCTCAACTCCCCGCTGCTTACCGAGGCCTCAGCAAGAAAACAACACGACTCTGCTCAAAATCCTCAGCCTTCGGCCATGCGTTTCTGTCTCTTTTCCTCTAAGATGACACTTCTTTGAGGACAGCCCTATGACTCCCACTTTCTTTTCATGCCCCCCAGTCCTGGTCCGGAGGCTGAGTCCAGGCTCTGTCACACACCACCGGTGGGCTACTGTGTGCCGCTACTCCTGTGGGTGCCCCCAAACACCTTACAGTGTAGTGAGTTATTCCTTATCTCACCATCTCCTTTAACTACTAAGAATACTTAGTATTCTCATATACGAGGATACATAGGACACAAATGGATAAATCCTGTCATCTCTCCTGAAACCTCAAAAAGGCCTACCTCCTGAGGCTGGGCTGGACTGGGTGCCCCTTCTAGGTGCATTCACGGCATCCCGCACATACCCTCGCACACGCAAACAGTACACACCACATGACTTACTCATCTATCACAGCCTAAAATGAGCTGGTGGAGGGTGAGAAATGTGCCTTGTTCATCACTGTGACCATAACTGGATACATCTCAGGCTCTCATGAGATATTTCATGAACGAAGCAGCAGGTGCTACTGATGGTGTCTGAAACAACCATTGCTTCTTTTCCCAGCCCAAGTTCTAGACCAATTGAAAGACACAAAGAAACCAAACTGATAAAGACCAACTGTCAGCTTCTTTACTGATAGAGCTACGAAAAGAAGATAGCTTTGGTGAATGGTGACAACGTGCTTCCTCACACTGAAACCCAGAAAGAGACAGGCTTACCCACTGGGTTTCAAGTCACAGTGAAAACCTAGAGACCTTCTCATGTCAGGGTCGCCCCATAAAACAATGGTGCAGAAAAGCAGCCCAGAATCTGCGCTTCCCATGGGCAGCTGGCTCCCAAGAGGAAGAAGGTGCTGAGCTACACGCCTGGTTCTTCATCCCAAACCCTATCAGGAGGTCTAGCACCTCCCAGGGGAGAAGCCAGTGAGGGGAAGGGCCAGAAGATGGGAGTGTTTAGGGAAAGCTCCTGCTTGTGGAAATAAGGAAGGCGAACAAGCTCTCTCCCTGCTATAGTTTACATAACACCGCCCCCCCACCCCCCGCCTGCTTTCCCCGGACCACCTGCTCCCTCATTCTCCTCAGATGCCCCTCCAGCAGTCACTGCTCTTCCTGAGGGCCTCTGCGGGAGAGACTGTGTGTCCCCCAACCCCCAACGATATCACCGGATCAAACAGTCCCGTCTGCATCTTTCTAGCCCTGCTGGTACTTCCAAACAATTACACTCGCACTTTAAGCAAATCACCCCTCTCGATGCCAGCTCCGATGCTCACCAACACGTCTCCCTCTTTTTCTGTTATCTAGGGGCCTCCAGAACACTCTCCAATGCCCAGTGAGGACTCAGGAGTGTGATGAACAACCTTCCCCTCCATGTCAACTCCTAGATTTTATACTAAAGAGATTTCAATCCTCATGAACAATGGACTATTTGACATCCTGCCTCAAAGCTCCTGACTCCTCCCACCAGTGACCTCAACTCTAATTCAATCACAGCCTGTACATGTGGTTACCTTGTTGGCTGTAACTATTCTCTGAAAACGAGCTCTGAGACCCAATTCCCACCCACCACAATTCTCATTCCCTCCTCCCAATGCTCTTGTACTTGATCTTATTAAAGACCTTCAGTCATTCTCTCTGCGTGGTTTACAAATGGATTAGGTCCTTCTTAAATTCACTACCGTCCTCATCCTACAAAACACCTGTGCTGAGAAAGCCCACTGAAATAATTTCCAGCCTCACCCACTCTGCGGTACGTGCCCAGAACACACACTCTCTTTTTCAACTCTGCGTCACCAGCACCTCCAACACCATGCCCGGCAGAAAGTAGGCGCCTACTAAGCGTTTGAAGAAGTCGGCTCACAAAACGTGAAAAATAAAACAAGTGTGTTTAACTTACGAAGCAATAAAGTTTTCTTACCTGCTGGTGTGAAAGTTTTCTTTAACGGTTTGAAAGAAATCAACATAATAGGTCACAGCAATGGATGCCAAAATCCAGAATCCAGAATGGATATTAAGTCTTGGAAGAGGTTTCTCCTTTTTCTCAACAGGTGTAGAGGTTTCTGCAAATAACAGAGAGTTCAACTTATGAAGTAACCATTAACGTCACAGGAAAAATTATACCTTTTTTTTGGCCACACCGTGCTGCTTACAGGATCTTAGTTCCCCGACCAGGGGCTGAACCTGCTCCCTCGGCAGTGAAAGCGCAGAGTCCTAACTACTGGACTGCCAGGGAATTCCTTTTTTTTTTTTAAAATTACACCTATTTTAAGTCAAATAAAATAATTTCCTAGAGCTTTCTAAGAACCACATTCTCTCCCATTATAGTACCAATTTCTTCTGTAAAACCACCAAAATAGGTTTATATTTTTAGAAATAATTAATAGGAGCCTGCCATAAAACCTGTCCAATATAGTCAACTTGTTTTGCTGCTAAATGAGTTTTGCAACCAAATTTATTTATATAGTCTTTTGGAAAGAATAATGCCATCTGGTAGTATAGGAATTTTAATGCTATGCTTCACATGTAGTCTAGGAAAGTCATTAGTCCTGTTAATTAAGAAAAATGCAAGTGGCAAACATTAGAACACAAAATGGACTTGATTTTCCAAAAACACTACTTACAACTACATATTTTAATTTTTTAAACAAACACAACCTTTTGGGGCAGCTCAAAAGTGGAAAGGGCACACTGGAGGTCCAGTCCCAACATGGTACTTGTCTTAGACAGGTGATGGACAAGTCAAATTCCTTCCATTTCGGACCCAATCTGAAAGAATGGGTCAAATGGGGTCTAACACGTTCCCCATGTGACTGACATGCCCTCTCTATCAGTTCATGTGAGAACCACTAGTATGTAGCCAAGGTTCCCGAGCTTTTAGCTGACCATCAGAATTCCTGGGAAGCTTATTCATAATAGAAATTCTGCGAGACACTCTCAAAATTTATAAACCAGCATGCCTGCACATGTTGTTTTCTGCGTTTACTTTTTAAAAGTAATAAATACACAAGATTTACAACATACAGGACAAAAAGATCTAAGGTGAAATCGCTCTCTTTATCCTTAACCCCAGTTCTCCAGCCCCAAAGCAGCTACCAGTAATAACGTCTACTGAATTCTTGCATATTCTATGCATCTACAGGTGAACACACACCGCATGTTATCTGGTTTGAACACAAATGGTGGCATACCATCCGTTGTTCTGCGCCTCCCTTTGAAAAGCATCCACATTGGTTCATAAAAGTCTGCCTGCTGTGTCATGTATAAACAGCCAAGTGTATTTAACCAGCTCCCTGCTGACGGACAATTAGATGTTTCCAGTCGTTCGCTATTACAAGCAAAGCTGAGATGAAAGACTTTGCACACACGCCCTTGTGTACTGCTACGAGTACGCTCCTTTGTTAGGTTCTTAGAAATACAATCTGTGGATATTTTTTATTTTAATGGATATGGCCAAACAGGTGTTAAACCAGCTCTCCTGGGAATCCTGAAGACCAAGATGCGCAGGGCTACCTGATCTCTAAGGGTCTTTTACGACAGTAAATACCCGACTTGCAAAACTACTTGGTAAGCCTTGAAAAAACGAAACCCTGTCCCTCCTGACTGGGTAGGGCTGCGAGAGGCCCGCGGGGCCGGCCGTGTCCGGCGCCTCGCCTCTGGGAACCTCTGCGCGACTCGGAGCGCGCCACGGGGGGGTGCCTCACCCGGCCCGGCGTAGCCCTCGCTGTCCTGCTGGACCACCACGTCCCGCGGGAACAGGTATCTCCGCCGGAGTCTCTCCCGAGCCTGTAGAGCGTCCATCTTAGCACCGCCCAGAAACTGGGCGGTAGTGACGTCAAGCCCACCGGAACTTCCGGCCTCGGTTCGCCGGAGGAGGGAGGGATTTCCTTTTATGAAGAGGAGAGGCTGTGTTGTTTTCGCAGTTTTATTTCGTGAGAACGTACGGAGGGTTAGGCTTTGCTGTCTCAGTGCTCAAATCCGGAAACATGATTTGAATTTCAAAATATTTATCCTTCCCCGTCTAGAGATATCCAGTTTGTTCCGAACTACGGAAGCGCAGAAGGGTCAAGCTTACCGATGCCGGCGAATGCGCGCGAGTGGGTGTGCTAGGCCCTACGGGGGCACTTCGTTGCTTTTGTGCTCTGCGTCCTGAACCCTGTGGCTCCGGTATGCCCAAAGCATCTCACCCCCCCCCACCCAGCTTCTTTCCTCCTTCTCCTCCTCAGGAGTCGCCCAGCTAGACGTGAAAGAGTCAGAGGTCACCCAGGAGGAGGAAAGGACCGCTGGGCCGGGCCCGGGAACCTGCGGTGGAGTCTGGGCCTGGCGCTGACCGCTCAGGTGGGCTCAGGCAAGAAATAAACCTTTCTGGGCCTGTTTCCTCTTCTGTACAACGGGGATTATACCTGCCTCATGGATTTGTTCTGGGGTTTTAAATGTGAAGCACCCGTATGTGGTTCATGTTAGCCCCCTTCTTACGGCTTGTGAGAAATTACCCCCAGCCAGAAACGTGAAAGCTAAATTTGTACTTTGCCAGAAATCCGTCAGTTCCCATCACTCACGCTCATAAACTGAAAAAGACTGTGTCACTAATTCACAAGTTTTCCTCCATCAGTAACCCTGTTTGCTACTCTCTTGCCTCCTTCCTACCGTGTCATATGTTGAGAAATTTTGTGCTTAACCCTTCAAACTTTTACTGTCTGCTAGGAACTGTTAGGCACCATGCGAGGCAATGGAGATAAGATGGATAAGACGTGACGTTGCCCTTGAGGAGCTCCTGGGCCAAAAATGACCACAGAGACCTAGTACAGTAGAAAGCACTATTTATAAATGTATGGAAGCGTTTCATTAATTCAGTCAACAAACATTTTCTGAGCAGCTACATCTGCTAAAATGCTGAGGACAGGGGCAAGTTAGAATCTAGTGGTGGAGACGATTTCCATCCAATGCCATAACAGAGATACTGCATATGAGGTTATGAGAGCACCGAATAAAGGGCAGCCCTTCATTCTGCTGTGGTACGTGGGGACCAGGGAGAGTGGCTTGAGGTAGGTTGAATACAGGGATGGATAGTCCAGAAAGCCACCCAGGAAGTAAAATCTGAATTAGTAGGCACTCTTCAATATCACTATGTGTTGTGAGTGTTTGCAGAAGAAATGCAATAAATATTCAAGAAAAGAATGTCAAGTTTCTACGGGTTTATTTCTATCATTTCTTCAGCCCTTGTAGCAAACCCTTTGGAGCAAAGATTTAACAACTGGGTGGATCATATGGCCTTTCTACACAATACCTCCTTTTTCCCGTTTTGTTTTTTTCTTTTTCTTTTCAGACTCCTAAAGAACCAGGGTTTATCTCTTCAAAGCCACCTGGGGTCTTTGCCCTCCCTTCTCCTTTTGCTTGTACAGGGTTAGAAGCCTTGTTAACAGGAAGTGAATTCCTCTTATCAAATACAGTCTTCTGTTGATTGTCTCCTTGCAAAAAGGTCAGTGCTGGGTCTCCCTTGTAATTGAATATTCCCGAGAGCATCGCAACCATTCCAGGGTTTCCATATGTAGTATGTTCGGGTCAGATCAGTTTCCCCTTTGGTGGTTTCAGGGCCTTTGTATCTGGATCCGAATGCCTTTCAGCTTTTTTTCCCCCCTGATATTTTAAATGCACTTCTTGCAGACCATATTGATGATACTTAAAAGCAGGTTGGAAAAAATCCGGTATTTAATGACCACATCTTCATTGCTAGGGCCCATTAAATAAGTTCTTCAATGTGTGTACTGTGCACCGAAATGATAGACGTATGATATCAGTTTGCTACCAACCAAGAAATTTCATTTTGACTGTGGATTACTTTTGGGGAAAAAATGAATTTGACTGTGACCTTTGCTGGCCTTCCCTTAGCAATGTGGTTAAATCCAAGGTGTTCATAGACTATTGAATCCTGGCGCCATCACTCTGGATTCCTTGGGCAAGTTATTTCATTGTTCTAAGTATCAGTTTCCTCATCTGTGACACAGCAGGTACCAGAATGAAGATAAGTGTTTACTAATTGTTTAGGCTAGTGCCTCGCACGTTCAAGCAGTGGTAGTTGGTAGTTACTAATTGGTCTTGCCAGGCTTTCTGGATTTGGTTCCTGCTTACCTCCTCATCAGTTATTCCTTTCTCCTTGGGCTCCAGTTACTCTTTTTTTTTTTTTTTTTTTTTGCGGTACGCGGGCCTCTCACTGTTGTGGCCTCTCCCGTTGCGGAGCGCAGGCTCAGCGGCCATGGCTCACGGGCTCAGCTGCTCTGCGGCATGTGGGATCTTCCTGGACCAGGGCAGGAACCCGTGTCCCCTGCATTGGCAGGTGGACTCTCAACAACTGCGCCACCAGGGAAGCCCTCTAGTTACTCTTTGTTGCAATTTTCCTTTTGCTTGTGCTCTCCCAGTTGACGGGGGGCTACAACCATGTAATAGCTGCTCCCCAATGCCTTGCAAACACCTGGCACATAGCAGGTGATAAAAGAAATTTTTACATATTGAGATATAGGGAAATCATTCTGGCTTCTACATGAGTTAACTAGAATTTTATGCTAACTAAAATAGCCTGTTTCTGGCCTATCAAACCTACTTTGTACATCTGTTTTATTTTTTTTAATTAAATTATTTATTTATTTATTTTTGGCTGCATTGGGTCTTTGTTGCTGTGCGTGGGCATTCTTTAGTTGCAGCAAGCGGGGGCTACTCTTCGTTGTGGTGTGTGGGCTTCTCATTGCGGTGGCTTCTCTTGTTGCGGAGCACAGTCTCTAGGTGCAAGGGCTTCAGTAGTTGTGGCACGTGTGCTCAGTAGTTGTGGCTCATGGGCCCTAGAGCGCAGGCTCAGTAGCTGTGGCACACAGGCTTAGTTGCTCTGTGGCATGTGGAATCTTCCTGGACCAGGGCTTGAACCCGTGTACCCTGCATTGGCAGGCGAATTCTTAACCACTGCACCACCAGGGAAGCCCCGTACATCTGCTTTAATTATTAAAGAAAAGGGCACATTGATCAGATGTAAAGAATGTCCATTTTAAAAATAAAGATTAAATGCCCCTCTTCCTGGGACACCAATGCTGGTCCTCCTTTGATGATAAGACTCCCTTCCCAGGTGCCAAGGCCATTACTGTATGTGCTGTATGTGTATGCATTGGTGTTTTATTGAAACCTTGAAGAAATGTATCCCTGACTTGTTTAATGTTCTTTGTTCTGACAAGATATAAAACTGTGCTGAAAACCTGCTTCTCCAGAGCAGTTTCTTAGAGTAATCTGGGAACCAGGCTTCTGGGCTAGTCCTCAGTTTGGCGCAAATAAAAACTCTTTTCTAATTATTGATTGTTTATTGATTATTTTCATCGACATAGGAATTCCATTTTCCAAAATTCCATTTTCACTTTGACCCTTGGTCACAATTAACCCTGGTCTTTGGTGTAGACATCCCTTCCTCTGAGAAAACACTTTTTCTCCCTTCTATAGCAGTCCTGCAGTGTTCTCAGGAGGCTGACCCTGCCCTAGGAGAGGGCACATGACCCAGACCAGACCTGTCAGTCCCCAGGACTTAGGCTAGAGCTGTTGAGAAGACCTGTCTGAGGTCCGTGTGGGCTTGTCACCATGGAGACACACAGAGGAGCCCACCTTAGGAAGGAAGCTCTGAGATGCAAGCCAAGCCAAGCAGTCTCATAGCACTGTTTCAACCCCTGAATCCAGCCAAACCCTACTTAAGCTAGTTAAGAACATGAACTCTAGAGCCAGCTGCCTGGCCAGCTGTCATTACTGGTTCTGTCATTACTGGCTGTTTTAACCTTGGGCAAGCCAGGTTTTTGTCTTGGCTACAAGATTGGGTAAAGATTAAAACTACTAATACATGTAGGGATTCGTTCAAGATGGCAGAATAGAAGGACGTGCACTCACTCCTTCTTGCGAGAGCACCAGAATCACAACTAACTGTTGAACAGTCATTGACAGGAAGACACTGGAACTCACCAAAAAAGATACCCCACATCCAAAGACAAAGGAGAAGCCGCAGTGAGATGGTAGGAGGGGCGCAATCACAATAAAATCAAATCCCATAACCACTGTGTGGGTGACTCACAAACTGGAGAACAGTTATACCACAGAAGTCCGCCCACTGGAGTA
The DNA here is from genome assembly GCF_937001465.1 of Orcinus orca. Classification (NCBI taxonomy): domain Eukaryota; kingdom Metazoa; phylum Chordata; class Mammalia; order Artiodactyla; family Delphinidae; genus Orcinus; species Orcinus orca. Next base: position 117,262,065 of record NC_064562.1, read on the forward strand.
AAGGTTCTGAGCCCCATGTCAGGCTTCCCAACCTGGGGGTCCGGCAATGGGAGGAGGAATTCCCAGAGAATCAGACTTTGAAGGCTAACAGGATTTGATTTCAGGCCTTCGACAGAACTAGGGGAAACAGAGACTCCACTCATGGAGGGTACACACAAAGTAGTGTGTGCATTAGGACCCGGGGGAAGGAGCATTGACCCCATAGGAGACTGAACCAGACCTACCTGCTAGTGTTGGAGGGTCTCCTGCAGAGGCGGGGGGCAGCTGTGGCTCACTGCAGGAACAAGGACACAGGCAGGAGAAGTTCTGGGAAGTACTCCTTGGCATGAGCCCTCCTGGAGTCTGCCATTAGTGCCACCAAAAAGACTGTAGCCTCCCGTGCTGGGTCCCCTCAGGCCAAACAACCAACAGGGAGGGAACTCAACCCCACCCATCAGCAGACAAGCAGATTAAAGTTTTACTGAGCTCCACCAACCAGAGCAACACCCAGCTCTACCCACCACCAGTCCCTCCCATCAGGAAGCTTGCACAAGCCTCTTAGATAACCTCATCCACCAGAGGGCAGACAGCAGAAGCAAGAACTACAGTCCTGCAGCCTGTGGAACAAAAACCACATTCACAGAAAGGTAGATGAAAAGGCAGAGGACTATGTACCAGATGAATGAATAAGATAAAACCTCAGAAAAATAATTAAATGAAGTGGAGGTAGGCAACCTTCCAAAAAAAGAATTGAGAATAATGTTAGTGAAGATGGTCCAGGACCTTGGAAAAAGAATGGAGGCAAAGACTGAGAAGATGCAAGAAATGTTTAACAAAGACCTAGAAGAATTAAAGAACAAACACCTAGAAGAATTAAAGAGCAAACAAACAGAGATGAACAATACAATAAATGAAATGAAGAATACACTAGAAGGAATCAATAGCAGAATAACTGAGGCAGAACGGATAAGTGACCTGGAAGACAGAATGGTGGAATTCACTGCCATGGAACAGAATAAAGAAAAAAGAATGAAAAGAAATGAAAACAGCCTAAGAGACCTCTGGGACGACATTAACACACCAACATTCACATTATAGGGGTCCCAGAAGGAGAAGAGAGAGAGAAAGGACCTGAGAAAACATTTGAAGAGATTATAGTCAAAAACTTCCCTAGGGCTTCCCTGGTGGTGCAGTGGTTGAGAGTCCACCTGCCGATGCAGGGGACACGGGTTCGTGCTCCGGTCTGGGAGGATCCCACATGCCGCGGAGCGGCTGGGCCCGTGAGTCATGGCCGCTGAGCCGGTGCGTCCGGAGCCTGTGCTCCACAACAGGAGAGGCCACAACAGTGAGAGGCCCGCTTACCGCAAAAAAAAAAAAAAAAAAAAAAAACTTCCCTAACACGGAAAAGGAAATAGCCACCCAAGTCCAGGAAACGCAGAGAGTCCCAGGCAGGATAAACCCAAAGAGAGACACACTGAGACACAGAGTAATCAAACTGACAAGAGTTAAAGCCAAGGAAAAATCATTAAAAGCAACAGGGGAAAAATGACAAATAAAATACAAGGGAACTCCCATAAGGTTAGCAGCTGATTTATCAACAGAAACTCTACAAGCCAGAAGGGAGTGGCACAATATATTTAAAGTGATGAGAGGGAAGAATCAAGATTACTCTACCTGGCAAGGATCTCATTCAGATTCAACAGAGAAATCAAAAGCTTTACAGACAAGCAAAAGCTAAGAGAATTCAGCACCACCAAACCAGCCCTACAACAATGGTAAAAGAACTTCTCTATGCAGGAAACACAAGAGAAGAAAAGGACCTTCAAAAACAAACCCAAATCAATTAAGAAAATGGTAATAGGAACATACATATCAATAATTACCTTAAATGTAAATGGATTAAATGCTCCAACCAAAAGACACAGGCTTGCTGAATGGATACAAAAACAAGACCTATATATATGCTGTCTACAAGAGACCCACTTCAGACCTAGGGACACATACAGACTGAAAGTGAGGGGATAGAAAAAGATATTCCATGCAAATGGAAATCAAAAGAAAGCTGGAGTAGCTATACTCATATCAGACAAAATAGACTTTAAAATAAAGGATGTTACAAGAGACAAGCAAGGACACTACATAATGATCAAGGGATCAATCCAAGAGGAAGATATAACAATTCTAAATAAATATGCACCCAACAGAGGAGCACCTCAATACACAAGGCAAATGCCAACAGCTATAAAAGAGGAAATTGATAGTAACACAGTAATAGTGGGGGACTTTAACACCTCATTTACACCAACAGACAGATCATCCAGACAGGAAATTAATAAGGAAATACAAGCTTTAAATGACACAATAGACCAGATAGATTTAATTGATATTTATAGGACACTCCATCCAAAAACAGCAGATTACACTTTCTTCTCAAGTGCACACGGAACATTCTCCACAATAGGTCACATCTTGGGTCAACAAATCAAGCCTCAGCAAATTTTAAAAAATTGAAATCATATCAAACATCTTTTCTGACCACAATGTTATGAGATTAGAAATCAATTACAGGGAAAAAAAACATAAAAACCACAAACACATGGAGGCTAAACAATACGTTACTAAATAACCAAGAGATCACTGAAGAAATCAGAGGAAATCAAAAAATACCTAGAGACAAATGACAACAAAAACATGACGATCCAAAACCTATGGGATGCAGCAAAAGCAGTTTAAGAGGGAAGTTTATAGCAATACAACCCTACCTCAAGAAACAAGAAAAATCTCAAATAGACAATCTAACGTTACACCTAAAGGAACTAGAGAAAGAAGAACAAACAAAACCCAAAGTTAGTAGAAGGAAACAAATCATAAAGATCCGAGTAGAAATAAATGAAATAGAAACAAAGAAAACAATAGCAAAGATCAATAAAACTAAAAGCTGGTTCTTTGAGGAAAACAATAGCAAAGATAAATAAAACTAAAAGCTAGTTCTTTGAGAAGATAAACAAAATTGATAAACCTTTAGCCAGACTCATCAAGAAAAAGAGGAAGAGGACTCAAATCAATAAAATTAGAAATGAAAAAGGAGAAGTTACAATGGACACCACAGAAATACAAAGTATCCTAAGACAATACTACAAGCAACTCTATGCCAATAAAACGGACAACCTGGAAGAAATGGACAAATTCTTAGAAAGGTATAACCTTCCAAGACTGAACCAGGAAGAAATAGAAAATATGAACAGACTAATCACAAGTAATGAAATTGAAACTGTGATTAAAAATCTTCCAACAAACAAAGTCTAGGACCAGATGGCTTCACAGGTGAATTCTATCAAACATTTAGCGAAGAGCTAACACTCATCCTTCTCAAACTCTTCCAAAAATTGCAGAGGAAGGATCACTTCCAAAGTCATTCTATGAGGCCACCATCACTCTGATACCGAAACCAGACAAAGATACTACAGAAAAAGAAAATTACAGACCAATATCACTGATGAATATAGATGCAAAAATCCTCAACAAAATACTAGCAAACAGAATCCAACAACACATTAAGAGGATCATACACATGATCAAGTGGGATTTATCCCAGGGATGCAAGGATTCTTCAATATATGCAAATCAATCAATGTGATAAACCATATTAACAAACTGAAGAATGAAAACCATATGATCAACTCAATAGATGCAGAAAAAGCTTTTGACAAAATTCAACACCGATTTATGATAAAAACTCTCCAGAAAGTGGGCATAGGGGGAACCTACCTCAACATAATAAAGGCGATATATGGCAAGCCCACAGCAAACATCATTCTCAATGGTGAAAAATTGAAAGCATTTCCTCTAAGATCAGGAACAAGACAAGGATGTCCACTCTCTCCACTATTATTCAACATAGTTTTGGAAGTCCTAGCCATGGCAATCAGAGAAGAAAAAGAAATAAAAGGAATCCAAATTGGAAAAGAAGAGGTAAAACTGTCACTGTTTGCAGATGACATGATACGATGCAAAGATAATCCTAAAGATGCCACCAGAAAACTACTAGAGCTCATCAATGAATTTGGTAAAGTTTCAGGATACAAAATTAATGCACAGAAATCTTGTGCATTCCTATACACTAACAATGAAAGATCAGAAAGAGAAATTAAGGAAACAATTCCATTCACCATTGCAACAAAAATAATAAAATACCTAGGAATTAACCTACCTAAGGAGGTAGAAGACCTGTACTCAGAAAACTATAAGACACTGATGAAAGAAATCAAAGATGACACAAACAGATGGAGAGATATACCATGTTCTTGGATTGGAAGAATCAATATTGTGAAAATGACTATACTACCCAAAGCAATCTACAGATTCAATGCAATCACTATAAAATTACCAATGGCATTTTTACAGAACTGAAACAAAAAATCTTAAAATTTGTATGGAGACACAAAAGACCCCGAATAGCCAAAGCAATCTTGAGGGGAAAAAAAAAAACGGAGCTGGAAGAATCAGACTCCCTGACTTCAGAGTATACTAAAAGCTACAGTAATCAAGACAATATGGTACTGGCACAGAAACAGAAATATAGATCAATGGAACAGGAGAGAAAGCCCAGAGATAAACCCACCCACCTGTGGTCAACTAATCTATGACAAAGGAGTCAAGTATATAAAATGGAGAAAAGACAGTCTCCTCCATAAGTGGTGCTGGGAAAACTGGACAGCTACATGTAAAAGAATGAAATTAGAACACTCCCTAACACCGTACACAAAAATAAACTCAAAATCTATCAAAGACCTAAAAAATGTAAGACCAGACATTATAAAACTCTTAGAGAAAAACATAGGAAGAACACTCTTTGACATAAATCACAGGAAGATCTTTTTTGACCCACCTCCTAGAGTAATGGAAATAAAAACAAAAATAAAGAAATGGGACCTAATGAAACTTAAAAGCTTTTACACAGCAAAGGAAACTATAAACAAGACGAAAAGACAACCCTCAGAATGGGAGAAAATATTTGCAAACGAATCAACAAAGGATTAATCTCCAAAATATATAAACAGCTCATGCAGCTCAATATTAGAAAAACAAACAACCCAATCCAAAAATGGGCAGAAGACCTAAATAGACATTTCTCCAAAGAAGTCATTCAGATGGCCAAGAGGCACATGAAAAGCTGCTCATCATCACTAATTATTAGAGAAATGCAAATCAAAACTACCATGAAGTATCACCTCACGCCGGTTAGAATGGGCATCATCAGAAAATCTGCAAACAACAAATGCTAGAGAGGGTGTGGAGAAAACAGGACCCTCTTGCACTGTTGGTGGGAATGTAAATTGATACAGCCACTATGCAGAACAGTATGGAGGTTCCTTAAAAAACTAAAAATAGGGCTTCCCTGGTGGCACAGTGGTTGAGAGTCCGCCTGCCTATGCAGGGGACGTGGGTTCGTGCCCCGGTCCGGGAAGATCCCACGTGCCGTGGAGCGGCTGGACCCGTGAGCCATGGCCCTAAGCCTGCGCGTCCGGAGCCTGTGCTCCGCAACGGGAGAGGCCACAACAGTGAGAGGCCCAAGTACCGCAAAAAAAAAAAAAAAAAAACACTAAAAATAGAATTACCATATGACCCAGCAACCCCACTACTGGGCATATACCCCAGAGAAGACCATAATTCAAAAAGACACATGCACCCCAATGTTCATTGCAGCACTATTTACAATAGCCAGGTCATGGAAGCAACCTAAATGCCCATCGACAGACGTATGGATAAAGAAGATGTGGTACATATATACAATGGAATATTACTCAGCCACATTTGTAGAGATGTGGATGGACGTAGAGACTGTCGTACAGAGTGAAGTAAGTCACAAAGAGGAAAACAAATATCGTATATTAATGCATATATGTGGAATCTAGAAAAACGGTACAAATGAACCAGTTTGCAAGGCAGAAATACACACACAGATGTAGAGAACAAACATATGGACACAAAGCGGGGAAAGCAGGAGGGCAGGGTGGTGGTGGTGGGAGGAATTGGGAGATTGGGATTGATATATATACACTAATATGTATAAAATAGATAACTAATAAGAACCTGCTGTATAAAAAATAAATTAAAAAATGCATGCAAAGTGCTTAGTACAGTGCCTGGCCCATAGAAAACTCTCAATAAGTCTTTTTTTTTTTTTTTTTTTGCGGTACGCGGGCCTCTCACTGTTGTGGCCTCTCCCGTTGCGGAGCACAGGCTCCTGACGCGCAGGCTCAGCGTCCATGGCTCACGGGCCCAGCCGCTCCGCGGCATGTGGGATCCTCCCGGACCGGGGCACGAACCCGTGTCCCCTGCATCGGCAGGCGGACTCTCAACCACTGCGCCACCAGGGAAGCCCTCAATAAGTCTTTTTAATTGAAGTATAGTTGATTTACAATGTTGTGTGTGTTTCTGGTGTACAGCAGAGTGATTCAGTCATACATATATATATTGTGTATATATATATATTCTTTTTCAAATTCTCATCCATCATGGTTTATTACAGAATATTGAATATAGTTCCCCCAGTAAGTCTTAGCTGTTGTGCTTATCCATTGCTGAGACTTCACAGATTTCTGAGCCAAAAAAAAAGAAGGATTTTTATTTTTCAAATGCATGCTAATTTGAGCAGGTTTCTGTTACTTGCAACACTGAGGCCTGACCAATACCACCCGATTCTCCCGTTGCACCATGTACCTGCCCCCATTGGTCCCTAGCTGGACTGCGAGTGCCTCCAAGAGTGACTTCACACATGTGAAGCCCTTAGAAAAGCGCCTGACATGTGAAAAATGCTCAGTAAATGTTAATATCTATCACTTGGGATACTGTAACCAAAAGTGGGGTCCAGCCGCTCGCTGCTCAAAAGCCAATAAAGAGGCAAGTTTGGGGGAAAGGAAAGTTTGCTTTATGTCAGATGCCGGCAACCGGGGGAGGGGATGGGGCAGACGGCTGTCCACAGGCCCACTGCCCCCCACGCACACAATCAGGGGGTAAGAGCTTTTCTAAGTGGAGGGAGGGGGCTACATGCAGAAACGGCACAGTCAGCTCCGACAGTCATCTGGAAACTGGTCACGCGGTTGTCTGATCAGCGTCATCTTGATTGTTTTAAGTACAGTTGATCTTCAGTTCCAGGGTCGGTTTGTTCTCATTTATTTGAGGCCAATTCTCGGAATTATAGGCAGGCTGAGGACATGGGGCAGCTTATGTCATGGCTACGGTCTGGTCATTGTGTAGTTAACTTCTTCTACCTGGTAGGAGTTTCAGGATCTACAAAACAGCTCGCAGGATATGGCTGAGAATATTATCTATAGCCCTTGAGGAGGAACTAAATGTCCTCAATAAAGCAAGTCTTCCGGGGAGCAGTTCAGTGTTCAGCCTCTCAATACCGGCCAGGATGCACGAGATAGGTCATCAACAACATCAAGAAGCATTTATTCAGCATGTATTGGTATGTGGTGCTAGGTTCTGTTCAGATCAAAGAGAACAGTCTAGACATGGCCCTTTCCTAGCCGTACCTTTCAACACACACAGAATGATAATGATCCCCGTCAGTGCTATGGGCCTCTTTGGTTTACAAAGACCTTTCAGCAACTCAGTGAATTAGGTAGGGAAGGTATGAAAATTATTTTCATTTTAGAGGTGAAGGAACCTCAGACAGGTTAAGTGTCTTGCCCAAGGTCACACAGCTCGTAAGGGTCAAAGATCCATTTCAGAGCAGGAATCGCACACTCAAAGGGGTAAATGAAGAAGGTTCAATGAACGGATTCTTTAACAAGCTAGGGGCAGGGCTAAGGGAACTGACAGTGGACTAGGAAGCAACCCTGAGTGTTATGGGTTGAAGTGTGTCCCTCAAAGATGCTTTGTTGAAGCCCTAGCCGCCAGTACCTCAGAATGTGACCTTATTTGGAAATAGGGTCATTGCAGATGTAATTAGCAAAGATGAGATTATCCTGGAGAAGGGTGGGCTTAATCCAAAGTGACTATTGTCCTTATATGAAGAAGAGAGACACAGAGAGGCAAGGGGACAATGCCCTGTGACCAGGAAGGCAGAGACTGAAGTACTGCATATACTGTGAGCCGAGGAGTGCACAGGAGCTTGGAGGAGCGCCAGGATCAACGACCAGCCACCAGAAGCCAGGAGGAGGGAAGAAGAATGGAGTCTCCTCCACAGGCTTCAGAGGGAGCTCCGCCCTGCCATCACTTTAATTTTGAACTTCTAGCCTCCAGAACTGTGGGAGAATGCATTTCTATTGTTTTAAAAAATAAATAAATAAAGTGAGTCACATGAATTCTCTAGTTTCCTGGTGCATCTAAAAGTTATGTTTACACTATACTGTAGTCTATTACGTGTGCAATAGCATTATGTCTAAAAAAAGCAATGTACATACCTGAATTTTAAAATGCAAGACAAAAAATTACAATAGTAACATGAAAGATCACCGATCACAATAACAAATATAATAATAATGAAAAAGTTTGAACTATGGCGAGAATTACCAAAATGTGACACAGAGACACAAGGTGAGCAAATGCTCTTGGGAGAATGGCACCGATAGACTTGCCTGATGCGGGGTTGCCACACACCTTCAATTTGTAAAAAATGCAAATGTCTGCAAATTACAGTAAAACGAGGTTTGAGTGTAATTGAACTACCCGTTTGGCAGTTTAATTGTAATTGCTGAGTGAATACCTAGTTTCCCAGAGTGTAAAGGTCTCTGCCAAGACGCACAGCTAGTGAAGTGGAGCTGGGATTTGAACCCACGGAGGTTTAGGCTCCCAGCCTAAGCACTGAGCTGCCGTGCTAATGACTCAGAGCTTCTCAGAACAGAAGCTGTGGAAAAGTCAGAGTGCCCGGAGGACTCATTCTTGCCGAATGCTGGCTCCCTGGTGCCAGACTCCCTCATCCTGTTAGAAACCCAGAAGGGAACATGTGGTGGCCCCTTCCCTACCCAACCCATGGCAGGCATTGCTAATAGGAAACAGCATTTCTTCCCCTTCCTAAGAGAGGGATAAGGCCTCAAATCCTCAAGAACACCAGAAAACCACCCGCAATTAACTGGAGTTGATAGGTCAGATACAATCTATTTGCTGTTATTAGCTTGAGGGCTTGGGACATGCCAGACAACAGTACAGTATGCTAGCTGGGGACTGCTTTTATATCAGTAAGAATCTTCGTGTCATTCCCTAAAAGACTCACTTCACTCATCTAGATGAACTGAAAATCACTAAAGTAAATATGCAAACATACATATATTAAACAGAATCCATAGGGAGACCCCCCGCCAATCTTAGGAAAATCAAGGTGTTTCACGGTTGTATTGGTGGGCAAATCCTGATCACAAAGGGTCAGCTGGGCTCTGTGACCTCCCCTTGGGCATCACCTCCACCAGCACGGCCACAACTCCTGAGGAACCTGCAGGCCCTCAGGTTAAGAAAACAACAAGGGGGAGAAAACACCAGCCTGGCAACGGAGAGGGGGGTGGGGGAGGGATAAATTAGGAGACTGGGATTAACATATACACACTACTAGATAAAACAGATAACCAACAAGGACCTACTGTATAGCACAGGGAACTATACTCAATATTTTGTAATAACCTATATATACAGGTTATTAACATATATATACATATAAAACTGAATCACTGTGCTGTACACCTGAAACTAACACGATATTGTAAATCAACTTAAAAAAAAAAAATTGGCAATGGGAGCAGAACTGGCTGAAAGGGAAGGGCGGCCACACCATGAAACCCAGCATCAGGCTGGGTGAAACTGGAAGCCAGACATTAGGGACCTACACACAGTACCTGCCACCACAACAATGCTTTGGAACCACCATCTCTCCTTCCAGACTCACTATTCTCAAACATCCTCATACAGTGGAGCACCAAACACTTTTGGGGAATATCATGAAATATGGATAAATTAAGCAAAACATAACCAAGTGCTATAAAAGTTTATGCCAGCTTTCACAGCATCTAAACTAGAATCAAGTGGTGACAAGGGCCAAGAAGCTTAAGAAATTTTATGCAGGGACACCTTAAAATTGAGAAAATTCTATTACCTTAAACTTCTTCTAAAACTGAGAGATTGCTGTTTAAATTTTAGCTGTAAAATACCTCTCTGTTCAGGATAAAATTGGTTGGAGCAGAGCTATCCTATTACATTACTATTAGTATCCCGAGGTAAACTCGATGCCAGATCCCAAGAGCAACACTGTTCAAACTACCCAGTAGGACCGAGTCTTTACCTACCTTTGATCTACAGTGGAGAAATCTAATATATGGACGACCACAGGCCGCCAACAGAAGTTGGCCTGAGGTCGCCAGGAAGGCACAGCAGCAAAGGTCGTATTTCAGCAGCTCACAATACTGGCTCTGTGGCCAAACAATGGCCTGACCTTCCCAGCGATGTCTGACCTTTCAACTCTGACAAACACATGTATTTACTCAGCAATTACAATTTAAGCTACTAAAAGGGCAGTTTAATGACTTATATCAAAGGGAATAAATTAAAGCTTCCCTGGATCCCAGAAGAAAAAAAGCTACATTAGCCTTTGACCTCTAAAACAAAGAAACTTTTCTTTTTCACCAGGGCATACAGTGGTTTCTCCGAAATCCTCATTGTCTGTAACCAAGACAGACAGAAGGAAGGTTCAGCCCCAAATTACAAGTTAAAAAATCTGAAATCTAAAAGGACAGTCGTAGAGTATCTAAGTAGTTGTCATTTTTTAAGCTGAGGGAAATTGCTATTCTGATTTATTTTTAACATCATTCGAGACTGAAATCTGAAAACTTGGAGATGACATTTTCCAGTTTTATAATCTAGTGGTAACCCCCGGGGATTATACTTGACAGCATTGAATTTAACAGCTATTTAGAGGAGCTAGATACAGAGATAGAAGTTTGAGAAATATTCAATTTCAGCGCATTTTGGGGCAAAATAAACACATATCTCCTCACACACTGAGGGTGGCAATGTAAACTGGGAAACACATTCTGGAAAACAGTTTGGCTGTATCTATTACAGCTGAAATCCACCTGATGATTCAGCAATTCCACTCCAAGGCAGGCACTCAGCAGAAATGAGAAAGTGTATGTACCAGTATATGTGTAGATGTTGATTTCATTAGACATTCAGCTGCCCTCCCCCGCCCCCACCCCACAGGAAAAGCTGAACATCTCATTGACAGTAGAATGGAGAAATACTGTACAGCAATAAAGACAGCATAAGCTCCTGTTACAAAGCAACATGGATGAATCTCATGGAATCTTTTTTTTTAAAATAAATTTATTTATTTATTTATTGGCCGTGTTGGGTCTTCCTTGCTGTGCACGGGCTTTCTCTAGTTGCGGCGAGCGGGGGCTGCTCTTCATTGTGGTGCGCGGGCTTCTCATTGTCGTGGCTTGTCTTGTGCACAGCATGGGCTCTAGGCGCGCGGGCCTCAGCAGCTGTGGCGCACGCGGGTTCAGTAGCTGTGGCTCACGGGCTCTTGAGCACAGGCTCAGTAGTTGTGGTGCACGGGCTTAGTGTCTCTGCGGCAGGTGGGATCTTCCCGGGCCAGGTCTCGAACCCGCGTCCCCTGCACTGGCAGGCGGATTCTTAACCACCGCGCCACCAGGGAAGCCCTCTCATGGAATCTTAAGTGAAAGAAGCCAGACACCGAAGGGTACACGCCCTATGATTCCATGTACATAAAATTCAAAACCAGGCTAAATCAATCCATGCTGACAGAAGTAAGGATATGCTTACCCTTCGGCTAGGGTCTATTTCTTTGATTTGGGTAGTAACGGCATTTAAGTGTGTGCACTCTGTGAAATGCTTTGAGCTGTCCATGCAAGTTTTTATGTTTCTGTATGTATAGACTTCAATAGAAAGCTTTTATCAAAAATATAGGTTTGTGTGACAGGCTTATGGCTGTATCTGTATCTTGAAAAATGATTATATATAACTGAAAACTAGAGAATTACTTCAGAATTAAAGTGGATTTCTACATTAAAACATGCTGCCTTACTGCTCGGTGGGGCCACTGTGGTTCTTTTTGCTTTAACAGTCCAGTCACTTGGAAAGCCATGTGCTGAAAAAAAGCAAGGTATCTAGAGGATGTGGCCTCTCCCTGGGGCCAGTGCCTCAGACAATCCCTGGTAGACAGTGCAGTCTGGGCAGACTTCACACACTGGAAGACGAAATATTATCAGATACTTACTATGTGCCGGACACCTCATGTACAATATTTTAATTTCACTCTGTCTACCCTACGAAGGCAGTATAATAGACAAAACCCCTGAGGTTCAGGGAGGCTACATAACCTGCCCTTGGCTAATAAGATGAAGTCAGATTCAATGTCAAGTCTCATTCTGGCACATGGAGCCCTGTCTAGCGTTTACCGCCTCCCACCGTCTCCCTTGTGGGTAGGAATGAGAGTCAGGGTGAAAGGAGGTGATGTTGCCGAAATTCGGCCTCTGTTCACCAGGGACAAATAGAAACGCAGCCACAGTTTTGGGTGAAGTAGAAAAGAATAGCTTTATTGCTTTGCCAGGCAAAGGGGGCCACAGCAGGCTAACACCCTCAAAACTGTGTGTTCCCCACTGGAGCGTGTAGTGAGGGGTCTTACAGTGTTCAAGGAGCAGGACATGATCAGCTCATGGACGTTCTTCTGATCGGTTGGTGGTGAAGTAATCAGGAATCAGCATCATCAACCTTCAGGTTCCAACGGGTTTGGGGTCTACGTGGCTTGTGGGCAGCACACAGTTAATTTCTTCCACCTGGTGAGGGTTTTAATCTGCAAAACAGCTCAAAGGACACGGCTCAGAATATTATCTACAGTCCTTGAGGAAGAACTTGACTTTGTTTAAAGGTTCTTGACTTTGTTTAATGGCTAAAGTATGAGTATTTTGTCCTGCCTGTTTTCCTTTCTTTCTGCATTTTCTCACTTCTCTGATTAAATTTATTCTTTGACTAAAGTTTTTCTAAGACAAAAGGCAGGCGGAGCACGTGGGTGGGGATCTCTTCCGGGAAGCCCTCACAGGGTCCTCCTTACAGTGAGGTGGCAAGAGTAAGAGAAAGATGACCCGAGCCTGCAAGGAGTTAGTAAATACCTGTCACTCAATCTAGAGGGCCAGTAATAACCTAACGGCCTCCATCCCCACCCTAAGCGGAATGACTCCCTCCCCCTCTGGGTGTACCTTACAACTGGTTCATCCACAGGACTTCTTACTGTGCTTGCCTTGAGGTTGTCTGTTTCCCTCTCCCTGAAGACAGGGCAGAGCCTGGCCCAGGGCAGGCACTCTGGAATTATCTCATTAGTCCCTGTGACTTAACATAATTTTAACAACAAGAGGGCTTAGAGCAGAACTGCAGGCTCTTAGGGTACTGGAGGATTCAGGTCCAAACATATGTTTGTGAGGAAAGGCAAAAATCAGTGCACACAACTTCCCAACAGAATCTCCTTAATTGTGAAATCCCACTGCATGCTTATGATCAATGATTCCTCTTCCGAACCTGAAAGGGGCGAGGTTCTCACGTGTACCAACTCTTCTGCCAAAATCCAGCTTACTTGAGAGAGAACGAGGATTAACTACACAACCCACCTCCTGCCCATGCGTCATTCAGGAATCAACATAAAGTTAACACTGCTGTACCTAGGAAATGAGAAATACAATACACTCTCCTTGGCTAAGGAGAAAAGAAACTTAGGCCTATTCTAGCCATCTTGAAAGCTTAATTAGAAGGGATAAAGGCTGAACGTATGCTGAGTTCCAGTAACCACAAAGTACTGGTAAGTACATATAAAATGCCTTTTCTCCTATCTGAGCATAACTGATCTCTAATTTCCTTCCACAAGGAAGGAATTATAATCTTAAGAGTGCTATGGTGTCATGGTTCTATATCCAGGTAAAAGTCAACAATATACAATTATCTACTTTATGCGGGAGTCCACAAAAAAACACCTAGGAGGATCAGTTTTCAGTGGTGGAATAAAGAACTATACATGTTTTCACCAATGGAGGTGAACTGAATAAAACTACTGATTTCTTAAAACTTTCCTTATTCAACTGCAAAAGTGCTATCTAAAAGAAAACAATCTACACCAAAGATTGCTTCTTCTTTTTCTTTTTCTCCCCAAGTCCTAGAAATCTATTTCGGAAAAGAGAGGAAATTCAGGCTGCTTTGATACTGGGTTGGCCAACAAGTCTGTTCAGGTTTTTCTGCAAGATGTTAAGGATAGACCTGAACGAACTTGTTGGCCAACCCAATACTATCAAAGTAAATTGCTTTAATAGGACCTGATCAGCTCAAGGTTTAACTCTGAAAGAAAAATGACATGTTTAGAAGGCTAATACAATAACTTTTTAAGGATATTCATAAAAATTTGCAGACCTGTTACAATGCAATTAACCTTGACTTTTACTAGTTTATTCTTACAACCACCCTGTGAAGTGGGTTTAAACAGAGAACTAGGAACAGGGTCTTTGAAAGCCTCTTTTTTCTTACTTCACACCGAGGTAACAAACCACTCGTACCTGCCTGGAGCAAGATTAACCTGGGGAAACTTGAGTGGTTTTGCAATTTTTCAACTCTCTCCACCTAAATGCCCCCTGCCTTCAGCTGCCTGAATATTTAGACTTCTGCATCAGCACAAGTCTGGCTGTCACAGCCAATCAGAAGAAAGGGCAGCCCTGGGTTCACTCCTGCTTGGCCTCCCTTTCACTGTTTTGAGCCTCAGTTTCCTCATCAGACTGCAAAATGCCTTGTGTGTCTGACATAAAGGAGGACCCCAGCTGGCAACACGTCTTAAATCTTTTGGTGGGCAGAATACAGCCCACCTTCTCCCAAATCCTATTTGTAAACAGCATCACAGAAAATGGCCAGTGCATACAGTTGACAAATACCAGGAATGCCAGAAAGGAAGGTATCAAAAAAAAATTTTTTTTAAGTGTGTCAAAATGCATACCTGGCAGGTTTGGGGAAACCCAAGTGCCAGACCCATCAGACCAGCAGAGGGACAGGCGGAACATGGTAGAATCCAATCTTACACTCAACTTAGACAAAATGAAGCTGTAAAGCCCAAAACAAATGTCATTAGATTGGTTCCGAAGTCCCCAGAGTTCCAATATCGTCTGTGTTTGAGTTCAAGTCAGGCAGGCAATCGCCAAAACCAAAGGGTGGTCTCTGTGCCAAGACCTTGGGAAGGAGCTGTAGATTGTGCTTTGCAGCCAGGCATGGGGAGACGTTCCTGCCACCAACTGCAGTTTCCAACGAAGAGACCTGCCCATGACACTGACCATCAGAATCGCCATTTGCTGGCCTTGCTTCGTCTGGGAGCTGAGGGGTTACCTCCTCCGGCCCAATGTTCTGCTAGCATTCTGGAACAGCCTTAAACGCATGACAGTAAAACTGACGGAAAAATAAAAATCAACACAAATCCTGAAATACTGTGGTGCTTGTAGTACCCCCAGGGAGTAGTGCTGTAGCCCCACCCCCATCCCCGGAGGACGGCGGTGCTAGCTTCTGCTCCCTGGAGTGCTCGGACAGGGACGTCCTGGACTGGACTCAGGGCTTTGCTTTGTCCCTCTGTGTGTTCTGGGTCAAGCTTCACTTTCCCACTTTTTCCCCCCTTTGCTTCCAAAACATCTAAAGCCTCTCGTGGCTCAGAAACCGTTCCTGCTAACAGTAGCGATGGCAACCACTGAATGGGTGTCTCTGGGCTTAGGTATGGTGTTGTGGCTTTACACAAATTAGTCCCTTCACTCACAACCCAAGAGGGACCTTTACTGTTCCACTGTCCAGATGAAAAGAGTCAGGTTCAGAGCAGTTAACTATGAAGGGACCAAGCCAGGGCCTGACTCCAGGCCTGATTCTAAAGCCTGGGTCCTCATTGCTCCCGACACAGTGCCACTGAATCCCGCCATGACACAGCAGCACATCCCCAAATCAGAACAGAACACAGTGCAGGAGGAAAGCTGGCTCATCTGGGACTCAGAGGCTCACAGCATATCTCCGTCTGCCCTGTTGCCCCCCTGCTCCTATTAATGCCCCCCCAATCCTTTTAACACTTGTTCCATGCCCCATTCTTGCTTTCACCTGTAGTGAGAGGTATTAACGATGATAGTTAACACTGGTTAAAGGGGTGATTCTTACCACACACACCAGTTGTGAAGGGACTTGTGGGCAAAACCTACTCAAATATCAAAGAGTGGCCTGGGGCTTCCCTGGTGGCGCAGTGGTTGAGAGTCCGCCTGCCGATGCAGGGGACGCGGGTTCGTGCCCCGGTCCGGGAATATCCCACATGCCGCGGAGCGGCTGGGCCCGTGAGCCATGGCCACTGAGCCTGCGCGTCCGGAGCCTGTGCTCCGCAACGGGAGAGGCCACAGCAGTGAGAGGCCCGCGTACCACAAAAAAAAATAAAATAAAATAAAATAAATGATCATTTAAAAAAAAAAAAAAAAAAAAGAGTGGCCTGGCTCTCCTCCTGCACAATAAACTAGGATTTAGAGGACCAGTTCTGAAAGCATGTCAATCCAACTGGAGCACCGAATAATGGATTCAGTTTCCAACGAGCTGGTTCCCTATACCTGGTCACAGGCCACACCCCAAAATCTAGTCACCGACAAATCTGCCATCTGTGGCCGAAGACGGACTGGGCCAGAGTGGATGGGCCAAACTGTTACAGAGAAACCCCCTCTAAAGAGCAGAACTTCTGGCTGCGCAAGGATTATGACACACAAAGGACTGTTTCGACTGTTCCTGGATGAAATACTACAATTCATGTGTACATTAAACCACGCAAAAAACTAACCCACAAAACCCTCTAATTGAAAATGTGTAGAAGTGATGTAGTTAAAACAACTGCTTTCTAGTCTGACCAAGTTATTTATTTTTGTTTTGTTTTGTTTTTTTGCGGTACGTGGGCCTCTCACCGTTGTGGCCTCTCCCGCTGCGGAGCACAGGCTCCGGACGCGCAGGCCCAGAGGCCATGGCTCACGGGCCCAGCTGCCCTGCGGCATGTGCGATCCTCCCGGACCGGGGCACGAACCCGCGTCCCCTGCATCGGCAGGCGGACACTCAACCACTGCGCCACCAGGGCAGCCCTCAAGTTATTTTTTGACCTGTCACATTTAAAAATATTTTCACTACCACAAATTTAGAACTTGGGACAAGAATATATTTTATTTTCTCATATAAGTTCTACCAAAAATATATTTTTTTCTTAACTTAAAAATACAGCTTTGGAAAGCAAAATTTGAGTTGTTATCATCATTACATGTTTTACAAACAGTTGTGAAAGGAGAAGATCAATGGAATGGATTCAATTTTTAAATATAAAAATGTTCATTTTAAAAGCTTGACCTTGTCCTTTAATAACTTCAAGGTGGGGTTCTTGCTGATTTTCTTGTTAAAGATGACCAGGAGTTCCTCTTCAGATTTGTGATGTTCATTTGTCACTGCATAATACTGAGCTAAAACCTTCACAAAGGAAAACAAGTGTCAAATGGGGGTATTTGTCCTGAAAATTGACCTACAATGTTCTTTCTCTGACCCACAATAAGGCCGACAGTGACAAATGAAAGAACCCAGGTACTGGTTACACAAGGGTGTCCTGCTCGTGACAATTCATGTAGCTGTACACGTGTGAGCACTTGGCTGCATGTTTCAGACACTGATAAAAAGTTACAATGAGAAAAAACCATTGTTCTGCAATAATCAAAAGACAGCAACATACGTAGAGCAGTAATTTTCATATTTAATGTAGGCTCTGCTCTGGCTGAGGAAGTGTGGATGGGGTCTGGCTCCATCCCTTCCCCACAAGCCCTGAGGGGCTAAAAGGAGCAACTTGAAAGTCACTGAGACACACACATACACACTACAGTATTTCAGATTTAGAAAAACAGAACAAAACTGTACATTTTAAAATAAAGAACTGATTCTCCCCAGCTTATATATACCTGGTTCATACTTCATACCTTTTTCCTTAGCTTTTTGATTGTTATTTCGTTGTCTGGGGCCTGTTTCAGAACAGCTTTAATAGTTCCCTTCCAGTTGAATTTACCTACGATATAGAGAATTATATGTAAAACACTGTATTTTGTTGTACTACCAAAAGGGTTAAGAAACCATTTCTGCACCATCTATTTGCTGCTACCCAGGAATGAAGAAGCCCAGAACGGACAGGATGCCACAGTACCGTGCTGCAGACACCTGACCTGTCCAATCACAGTGGCCGAGAAGCGCTGACTACCATCCACAGAACTCATTCTTAGAGTGAGCAGGTTAACTAAGCACCATTAAGTACCACCATCCTATAAATTCCTATAAAAAAGATAGGGCTTGTATCTAATGAACTTAAGATTTACTAAGGATCCACTAAGATCAAGGGGCTTTCTAAGCACAGTAAGCAAGGCAAAGATGAGCAAAAGGAGCTGAACCTTGAACCAGAGAGGACAGAGGACAGCCACAAATAATTACTGTTAGCAGGTTAGGACTCATCTCGGGAACCTCTGCTTCTGGGGAGATGAAGACATGTAGGCTGAAGATACATAATGCTAATGAAAGAAATCAAAGATTTAAATACACGGAAAGACATGCTATGTTCATGGCGCAGAAGACTCAACACAGTAAAGTGATCAATTCTCCCCAGATCAATATACAGGTGTAATGCAATTCCTATATAAATCACAGCAAGATTCTTTGCAGACATAGGCAAGATTATTCTAAATCTTCTAATTCTGAAAAAGAATAAAGCGAGAGGAATAAGCCTACCCAATTTCAAAACTTTGGCTGTAACTACTCTAGTCAAGAATGTGTGGTGGAGGGACGGATACACAAACCAATGAGACAGAACCCAGAACAGAACTACACAAATATGCCCAACAGATATTTGACAAAGGTGCAAAAGCAATTCACTGAGGGAAAAGACAGCGTTTTCAACAAATGGTGTGGACCAACTGGACGTTGATGAGCAAAGAAATGAACCTTGAACCAAGTCTCATACCTCATAAAAATTAACTCAAAATGGATCATGGACTTGGGTGTAAAAATCTAAAACTGTAAGACATTTCGGGAAAAAACAGAAAAGAAGTCTTTGGGATTTAGGGCTGGCAAAAAGAGTTCTTAGATGACATCAAAAGTATCATCTCTGCCGGGCGCGGTGGCGCGTGCCTGTAGTCCCAGCTACTGGGGAGGCTGAGGCAGGAGGATCGCTTGAGCCCAGGAGTTCTGGGCTGTAGTGCGCTATGCCGATCGGGTGTCCGCACTAAGTTCGGCATCAATATGGTGACCTCCCGGGAGCGGGGGACCACCAGGTTGCCTAAGGAGGGGTGAACCGGCCCAGGTCGGAAACGGAGCAGGTCAAAACTCCCGTGCTGATCAGTAGTGGGATCGCGCCTGTGAATAGCCACTGCACTCCAGCCTGGGCAACATAGCGAGACCCCGTCTCTTAAAAAGAAAAAAAAAAAGTATCATCTCTTAAAGGAAAAACTGACAAGTGAGGCTTCATCAAAATCAAAAACTTTTGCGCTACAAAAAGATACTGTTAAGAGGATAAAAGGACAAGCTACAGACTGAACAAAAACTTGCAAACCACATATCTCACAAAGGACTAGTATTTAGAATATATAAAGAACTCTCAAATCTCAACAGTTAAAAAAAAAAATCAAACAATTCAATTAGAAAATGGGCAAAGAACGAGAACAGACAATTTAATGAAGAGATAGACAAATGGGAAATAAGTACATGAAAAGATATTCAACGTCATTAGGGATATACAGATTAAAACCACTGTGAGCTATTACCACATACCCATTGAAATGGCTAAAATAAAAAACAGTAACACCAAATGTCGGCCAGGGTGTGGGGAAACTGGACCCCTCACACATTGCTGGAGGGAATATTAAATGGTACAGCCACTCTGAGAAAGTGGGCAGTTTCTTAAAAAACTAAACATGCAACTACCGTACTAGACAGCCATTGCACTCCTGAACATTTGTTCCAGAAAACATGACGCATGTCCACAGGAAAACCTGTACATGCACTTTATTCATAATAACCCTGAACTGGAAATAACCTAGATGTCTGTCAACAGATGAATGGATAACCAAATCGTGGTACATTCACACCAGGCCACTGCTCACAATGAAGAGGAATGGATTATTGAGATGTGCAGCAACCTGGATGAATCTGCTGAGAACAATGCTGAGTGAAAAGAGCCAATCTCAAAAGGTTACAGACTAAATGATGCCATTTATGTCACATTCTGAAATTATAAAATTATAGAAATGGAGAGGTAAACGGAGAGGTAAATGGAGGTAAACGGACAGTGTTGACCTCTGGGGTAAAGGAGGGGGTGGGGCGAGAGGAAAGTGGGTGTGGCTATAAGTGGGGACGGGAATGTTTGTCTCTTGACCGTACGGGGTCAACAGCCCAGTGGCATTTTGTCCTACAGTTGTGTGAGGGATCAGCCTCGGAGGAAATGGGGTAAAGGCTACAGAAGGATCCGTAAGTCTGTATCATTTCTTACAACTGCACGTGAATCTACAATTATCTCAAAACTGAACATTTAACTTAAAAAAAAAAAGAGAAGCTTCACATAATCAAAGTTACAAGCTCAGAAATCTAACCCAACTCGAGCAGTTACTGAAGTTCTGTGAATAAAGTCTTGATTCCCATCGCGTCCTCGGGCCTGTTCTTGACTGGCAGGACCCTAGGGAGTGCTCTAGGCCTGAGCAGTGGGAACAGCTCTGCGGAGGGGGCAGTGCTTAAGAGGAACCTTGGAGCTGACAAGTGTGCACTCTGGCTGAGGGACGGGGTGGCCGTGGGGCTCTGAGAGCGGGGACAGCAGGGACAGACCCAGAGACGGGAGGAGGAAAAGCCAAGCCCGGCTGGACCTCAGGGTACTTCTAGGAGAGGATGAGAGGCAGGGACAAGGAAGCAGGGAGAGCGAACAGGGCCTCAGAACCAGGGTTTATTTTAAGCTCCAAAGATAACACATGCTTCCAATCCAGACAGCTTTACATTCCATCCTCAAAGCTGCACAGACCCTGTACGACCAACTCACACAGCTCTCGCTCATTACTTAGCAGTCACACCCTAGAGAACGGATTTTGCTTCAAGTTCTTCCACGTGCCTCTGGAGGGCATGACCATCGGACGGGCCCAGCTCTCCTCCTCCTCCCCCAGCCTAAAGAGGGCAGAGCTTCCAAATGATGGCAGCCATACCTTTTGCAGAAGCCTCATGGTTTTCCGGTTCTCCATCCTCAGAATGTCCCAGGAGCTTAATCTTTTTCTTCTTAGAATCTGCTTCAACTAAGTAATTAGAAAGATTTAAAAAAATATTTCGCATTTATACTAGCGGCTACCATTTAATGAGAAGCCTACATGGCCAGGCCCCTCACATCCATCACCCTGCTCATTCCCCAAGCACCCCAGCCCCGTGGGGTTTCTCCTCCAAGGCAGATGACAAAATGGGCAGTTGCGAGGTGATGGCACCTGCCCAGACTAAGCCCAGGACGGCCTGATCCCAAACCTTATGCTCTTTGCCTTACGTGGTTCAAAATGCAAGGTCTAACAGATTTTAGACATCCCAAACTCACAGCTTAAAAAGTATTTAACAGGGGCTTCCCTGGTGGCGCAGTGGTTGAGAGTCTGCCTGCCGATGCAGGCGACACGGGTTCGTGCCCCGGTCTGGGAAGATCCCAGATGCCGCAGAGCGTCTAGGTCCGTGAGCCATGGCCGCTGAGCCTGCGTGTTCGGAGCCTGTGCTCCGCAACGGGAGAGGCCACAACAGTGAGAGGCCCGCGTACCGCAAAACAAAAACAAAAACAAAACAACAAAAGAAGAATCCGCCTGCCAAAGCAGGGGACACGGGTTCGAGCCCTGGTCCAGGAAGATCCCACATGCCGTGGAGCAACTAAGCCCGTGCGCCACAACTACTGAGGCTGTGCTCTAGAGCCTGTGAGCCACAACTGTGGCTGTGCTCTAGAGCTGTGCTCTAGAGCCTGTGAGCCACAACTGCTGAAGCCCGAGCACCTAGAGCCCGTGCTCCACAAGAGAAGCCACCGCAATGAGAAGCTCGTGCACCACAACGAAGAGGAGCCCCCGCTCGCTGCAACTAGAGAAAGCCGGCACGCAGCAACGAAGACCCAACGCAGCCAAAGGTAAACAAAAATAAATAAATTTATAAAAAAAACAAAAAACAAAACAAAAAACAAACCCTGGAGCATAAGCTAGCCACAAACCTTCCGAATGCTTCTGCTTTCTTTTCCCTAGACTGGTTTTTGTCTCCCCTTCCCGCTCCGCGCCTCTATCCACCGCCCCGTCCTGGGTGCACTCAGCCTTGCTCCTCTGGCTCTTCTTCCCTGCAGAGCTGGCGGCCTCGAAGACGGCCTCCCCTGCAGCCTCCTGCTCGGCCTCCTGTCCTGCTTTGCGCTTCTTAGGCTTCTGACTCTTTGAATTCTCTTGGTGGTTTTCTAATTTTAGTTCTTTCTTTTCCTTTTTTCTCTTCTTCTGCCGTTCTTCCTTCCTTTCTCTCTTATTCTTCTTCGTCTCTGCTGGCTCTTCCGTGCTGTCATTTGCTTTGGAGGACGCGACCTTGGCGTTGTTCTCTGCACATGGTTTGGCCGCTTGCTCCAGCGGCTGCTGATCTTGCCCCTTACTGACTGGTTCCTTATTATTAAGCGAAACCAAGAAACACATAAATTCTCATTCCAGACACATATCATCTCATGTATCTACTGAATAAATTCTTCTAAGGAAATTTTTATTACTTACCATTTTACAACTGTGACCACCCCCAAAAACAGTTAACATGTGGCAGTAAATATACAAAGATGGAAAAAACTACCCACAGCCCACATTCCTCTCTGCACTTAACATTTTCATTCCACTGGAAAAGTGAAGAATCCGTATGCCACGTAAAAGCCAGACCTTTAATTCTGGCTCGCTATTTGCCTTTTTGGTAGAAGATGAGCATGTAGGTGTGGCAGAAACCACCAGATTTATGCATCTGCAGACCTGGGTTCAAGTTCCAGCTCTGTTCATTACTAGCCAGGTAACTCAGGGCAAGTTATTTACCTGCTCCAAACCTATTTCCTCATCTGTGAAAAGAAAGCTAGTGATATCTACCTGATACAGTTCATGTACAAATAAAAGGAGAAAAGCGATGCTCAATAAAGCAGCCAGATGTACGGGAAGAGTTTTGTAAACTACTGAGTACTAGACAGAGGTGCTGTTATCATCATCAGTGTTTAGATTGATGGTTACCCTTAGCGGACAGTCAGGGACACCTGGACAGAGTATAAAGTGGAGAGTAAGGAACCATGGAAATGTGAGCTGGAATAAGATAAACTTCCCATTTACTGCACCACCTTACTCAAACCAGCACACAGACTGTTTTAAGAAATGACTTCAGCAAAGCCAGCTCCATTGCCTGCTGTCGTCTGACTATAAATATGCTGCAGTCTCTAGGCCTGCCCTTTCTCAAGAGGAGATGTGGAGCAATTCACTGAACTGCTCAAGGAGCCCTGATGCATCTGGAGGGACAGGGCCAAGGTCAGTGCTGGTGGCTCCGGGGCTGCTGCAGGTGTGGTGGACAGTCCGAGGCCAGGGCCCACGTTCCATCTCTGTTAGTTAACGGCCAGGTGACTGGCACAAGTCACCGCAGTCCTCCTCCTTTGAGAGGCGAGGCCACAAGGCGGGAATGCTGCCCCCAACCTGGACCAAATGAAGGACTGGCTTTCACTGACAAACAAGAACTCTACTGAGCTCCCGCCTCAGGCAACCCTCAATGCCCAGCCCCGGGCTCAAAGAGTAGCATTTAGGATATTAATACTAAAGATTAAACTAAATAGTTGGAGTTTTCTCAGCAGCAGTTCAGAGAAGTCAAGTCGTCCATGTACATGCGGGCGAGGCAGGGATGAGTTCAGAAAGGATCTCAGGAGGAAGAGGGACACCCTGTCCTACAAGCTCCTTCCTAGGGTACAGTGTGTAGTGAGCATGATCACACCAGGGTCTGAGCGTCGCAGCCCTGAGACCGACCCTTTCAGCTAAGTCTCTAGCTGCTGCCTCGCTTCCACTTCCAAACCAATCCCCCAGCTGCTGGAAGAAGGTGGAGAGAGGGAGGGGAGAGAGAGAGGGGAGAGAGCGAGGAAAGGAAGGAGGGAGAGAGACACACATTCACCCGCCCAGCAGCTACTCAATAAATGAGTGAACAAATTCACTCCCCATCTACTTCCTATTTCATTCCAGGCTCTCCTCCAACGTAGTCCCCTCAGGGACGACTTCACCGACTCTCTCCTGACAGAGCACCCTCCTTTACTCCCTGCCCCGTCTCCTGCCTCCCATTGCTTCCTGGCCTGTATCACCACCTGACACCATAGCATCAACCCTTATACGCAGCTGTCTGTCTGTCTCCCCCACTAGAATACAGCTCTGGAGGGCAGGACTTGGGCCTGAGGATGGCTGCGTCCACAGTGACCAGGTGCGATGCACACCAGGGTACAGAGAGTGTTGCAGCTGAGAAGAATATAAAGTCTCCAGCCCAACACCTCCGGGGCCTCTGAACTCTTTGCACCACAATCTCTAGGCACATGCTGGGACATTTACTGCACAAAGGCAATGCAATAACAAGCCTCGTTTTACAGAGCTCAGAGTTTACCACAAGCTGCTTACTGGTTATTTTATTTAATTCTTAGTATGTTCACAGCTTTAAAAAGAAAAGTGGAAAACCCTTTATTTTTGAACCTGGAGTTAAACTAAGTAATTTTAAACTTTTGATTCTTAGTTAAAATGTAAATAACCTTTAAAAAGCAGGTGCCACATAACTGCCAATTAAATGATTGGTTGTAAGGTTTCAAAGGCCTAGTTTGTATGTTTAGAGACACACGCTAGATATACTGCCAAGAGAAAGTTTCATTTTTATCCCAATCTGTGGCCAAAACTATTCTCTCTACATAAAAAAGCAAATCAATTGCTGACAAGGTGATTAGAATAAAAGACCAGTCAGACCCCACTGTTTTTTTTGAAACACTAACAATATGTCTCCAGATGGGACTTAAGCTCCAAGTAGGAGCTAAGTGCAACTGAATTAATGAGAAAAATGTTTAACAATGTAACCAAGAATGTGCCTACAAGATATCAAAGTAAGACTCTCTGCATGTGTATTCCACATCTGGGGCCTCTCTGATCAAACCATTTTGACTGAAGGTGGTTGACTCATTTACTCCAATGCCTTCTCCGTCCATCAGAAGGAAGGAGACCAGCACTTACCGAGTGCCCCCTACCTGCTGGGCATGAGCTGGGATGCCTGTATACCCTCATTTGCCTTCCGTGACCCCTCACCCCACACCTAAAAGAACACCTAGTCACCCTCTCTGTCCTCACCCTGTTTATTTTTCTTGGTGGCACTATCACACCTGAGATATTTTCTATTTTTTGTTTGGGGCCTGACACACATCAGGTACCCAGTAAGTACTGAGTATAAATACCCACTTTTATTTAAGATAAGGAAACTCAGGCTCAGAGAGGTTAAATAACATGCTCAAGATCAAACTCTTGGCAAACAGCACAGCAGGGATTCCAAACCCGGTCTGTCAGAAACCCAAAGGTCCTGTTCTTTCTAACACTTCCCACTGCCTAATTTCTAAGCGGATCAATTCATGTTAGCTGGTACCATTATCAAACATTGGGATTAAATACCTTTCTCTGCACAATAAGGAAATCTTCTCTGCAGTGCACTGTTTATTCCTTCCCATTAATGAAGGCACAGAGAGGCTCTCTGAAAAAGAAGGCTGTCTTGACCTCCAAAAATAAGACATTCCCATTTCATTATTACCAATCCTTTTTGCCACACTGCAAGTCTAGAGTGAGATCTGACTTACATTGCTGGAAGCTTCAGAAAAGATATTCCACACCTGCTCCAGGATGGATTCATTATGAACTTTTAAACTGTTCTTCATCCAATTCTGTATGAAAAAAAAAGAAAAAACCCCATTTATCCCATATTTTGACAGGTATACATAAGCTGTCACCAATAGGCCCATATCCCTTCCATTCAAGGAAGTCATATCAAATACATACCTGAAATTTCGCCCTTTTCCTGGGAACGTTGTCAAAACCACTAATTTGCCCTAAAAGTTCCCTCACTTTGGGGCTGACATTGGGTCTTTTTATTAATTCATTAATTTTCTACAAAAAATGAAGATAAAACAAAAACAATAAATAATTGACAGATGAGTTTCATGGAAGTCAAACTCGCAGGTTCACACGTCACGTACAGATTTTGTATTAATGTCTATGTTTACAAATTCAACATAGTACTGAAAGTCCAGAGCAATTAGGCAAGAAATATAAAGCATCCACACTGGAAAGGAAGAAGTAAAATAATCTCTGTTCGCAGATAACATAGTCTTACACGGTGCAAACCCAAAAGATTCCACAAAAAGAATCTTCAGGGCCAAT
Source organism: Orcinus orca (assembly GCF_937001465.1). Lineage (NCBI taxonomy): Eukaryota > Metazoa > Chordata > Mammalia > Artiodactyla > Delphinidae > Orcinus > Orcinus orca. Next base: position 117,288,524 of record NC_064562.1, read on the forward strand.
TAACGAGTTCAGCAGTCACAGGATATAAAATCAACACTCAGAAATCAAGTTGCATTTATATACACTAACAGTAAACAAATCGAAAAAGAAATTAAGAAAACAATTCCATTTATAATACCATCAAAACGAATAAAATGCTTAGGAACAAACTAAACCAACCAAGGGGGTGAAAGACATATACTGAAAATTACAAAACACTGCTGAGAGAAATTAAAGATACAAATAAATGGAAAGATATCCCATGTCCATGAATTGAAGACAATATTATTAAGATGTCAGTACTACCCAAAGAGAGCTACAGATTCAAATGTAATCCCTATCAAAAAATGAAAAAGTTCTGGAGATAGATGGTGGTGATGTTTGCACAACATTGTGAATGTACTTAGTTGTATATACTTTAAAATGGTAAACTATATGTCATGTATAATCTATCACAATTTTTAAAAACTGAAAGAAAAAAATATAAACAAACCAAAAGAATAAGACAAAAGTGGATATTCTAGGGACTAGGGAATAAATTTAAGATCAAGACAACAATATTAAAATCAAACAAACAAACATGACATAGCAAGAACAAGAGATGAAAAATAAATAAGTGATCTAGAGAAAGGGCTTATGGCAATCACAGTGAAGGCAGAGGAAAAAGGTAATTATTAAAGTTAGGGAGATGGCAATCCATAAGAAAGACGGTCACTTATGAGCCAACAAATAAAGACAAATAATGCAGCTAAACCAATATAGTGCAGGAAAGGGTCCCTGCATTAGGGAAGAACTGCAGCTATATATAAACAGACCAGAAAAAAAACTGATACAGGATACAAAGAGGATAAGGCACCCAGGCAGAAAAACAAATCAAGAAAGCATGAACAAGGAAGAAGTCAGGCTAGCTCAGCACTGGCCAGAGCCGCGTGCTGAACCAGAGGAGAAGCGTACCAGCGACCAAGTTTGGAGGAAAACACTGAGATCCATGCCAAATAGGGTATTTCTCCCTGACCCACTATCCACTCTGTGTGTGTAAGCACAGAGACATCGGGAAGGATGCTCGGTGAACATTAACACTGATGGGATTCCAAAATTCAATCTTTAAAAATGGAGAATTTAAGGATTTAAGGAAAAGAATAAATACCCAAATCCATGTCTGTTGGACAGGTCGCAGCAGGACCCGTGCACTCTCCCAGCAGACCACATTTGGTCTCAGGTGTCTGCTGACGATGCCAGCTAGGGAGCTAGAGAGGACTCAGATGGGGAGCGGACCGGTGCACCAGGACAGAATCCGGAACAAAGTCCTCGGATCTCTAATACAGTGGCACGGCTGCTGAAGCCTGACAGTTTAGAACAAGGGTGGGCAAACCTTTTCTGAAAAGATTTGAGGCTTTGCAGACCATTTAGTTTCTGTCCTAACTACTCAGTGCAGTCCTTGGAGCACTAAAGCAACCATAGACAACGTGTAAACAAATGGGTATGGCTGGGTGCCAATAAAACTTTACAAAGAGGCAGTGGGCCGGATCTGACCTGTGGGCTGTACTTTGCTGACCTCTGCTCTAGAGGATTTCATTCAAGATGTGATGTCAACAGACACAGAACTCACGCACCAGGTACCTCCAGCTCAGGGGCCTAGGAATGTCATCCGGTACTCAGGGAGAGCAGACATAGGGCCCCAAAGTATGGCTGATGGCTGCCAGCCAAATATCTCAGTTAAGACAAGGGGTCTCACTAGCTTCTCAATCTGCATTGGCAGACTTTGTTAGTCCTTCGTGAACCGATTTTCCCTCCCAGGAGTTTTCTAACTCAGTAAGCTAGTCAATATCAGAAAATTCACATTTAAACTCTGTCATCAAAGACAGTAACTATTTATTTGACTTCCAGGAAAATACAGAGTTTCCACACAGATGACATGTCTTTTCATTCTCCTACCTTCCTTTCTGAATCTTTCCTCCTGCTACTCTTCTGTAAATGGAGAATAACATACTGGAAGCTATACCTCAGTAAACTAGGGATTTCGTTGCTTTTGCCACTTTTATAATGTATGCTTTCATTCTACTTTAGAAGTAGCAAATTCCTCACATTTATGAAAATGTCTCTGTTTTGCCCGACTCTGATGACAGACACCACAGCTTAACATAGTCTGAGTTATAAAAGTTGCATCTTCACTAGATGCAGATACAGATTAGAAAGGTTCCGTTCGGTTTCGTAGCCAAGGGAAAGTCAGTGAGAATTTGGAAATATTTTTGCAAGAAATCTGCAAAACGTGTAGATTAAAGACAAAATACACTGCAGTTGCACTGAAAGAGAAATAAAGAGCTCTATCCTAAGACGTGATGTTTCTGGGTCTTGCCTGCACGGATGATAACATTTATTCTTGGTTTCTTAGGTGTCCCAAGAAACTAGAAGATGTCAGATGAAGCTTTTTGATGAATTAGATCTTACAGGGCTTCCCTGGTGGCGCAGTGGTTAAGAATCCGCCTGCCAATGCAGAGGACACGGGTTCGAGCCCTGGTCCGGGAAGATCCCACATGCCGCAGAGCAACTAAGCCCATGCGCTACAACTACTGAGCCCGTGTACCTAGAGCCCGTGCTCCGCAACAACAGAAGCCACCGCAATGAGAAGCCTGCACACCGCAATGAAGAGTAGCCCCCACTCTCCGCAACTAGAAGAAGCCCGCGTGCAGCAACAAAGACCCAATGCAGCCAAAAATAAATAAAAATAAAAACAAATTAAAAAAAAACAAAACAGTTGAAGTCTTTAAGAAAAAAAGAGATACAGTCCAAGTAAAATAATAATAAAAAGAAAAGAAAAGAAAGACCTTACCTGAATCCATGCCTGCTGTTTAACATCACCTTTGTGGGTTTTACCTTCATACCCTTTGCCACCATACTTCTGATTTTCGCTTATGCATTTCACATGGTTTTTATAGTCGTCACCCCTTAAAGTGAGAAAGTTCCACCGTTAGATTGATTCTCAAATTGGAGTCTCTGTCTAAAGCTAGCACGCTGCCCCAGCCTTCTGCCGTCCACACTTACATTCACATCTGTGCTCTGTACAGCCATCTCACCTCTTTCACTTACTATACTGGTAACCTCCTGGTCACATCACATTTTCCTTCTTCCCAACTGTTCAAAACCCACCACCAAACTTTCCACCCATTTTTATATACAAATGTCTTAAAATCAAATTGATAGGCAGCATTTTTTTTTTTAGTCATATGTGAATATATACTAAATAAAAAAGGAAAGAATTCTCTACAACAGGGTGGCTTTATCTTAAATTACAAAACCTGTAGGACTTCCTGGTAATGTAGTAGGCAATCAATAATCAGTTGTAGACTAAGTCAAAAGGTGGTGTAAAATGGTGGTATCAGGTCACAAAAAAGATCTAGGAGTCTTGGAAAAAAAGGAAACTTGATTCTGTCTCAAACGATCTTTCTAAAGCTCTATGGGGTCCTCAGGGAAACGTGGGAGCAAGGTTGAGGGCAAAGTCCCCTAAGGAGAAACCACCCAATTTTCACCTGTTCTATATATCCCTCCTCCTAGGATTAGGTATGAACGAAGACTTTAGCAGTTTCCAAACTTTTTTTTTCTTTTTTTAAATATCACTGCTTTAGAAAGAAATTAAAACGGACTCTCAGCAAATATCCCCCAAATGCCATAGAGGCCATTAGGGCGGATGCACCAAAAATGACCTTTTTACCTGAACCCTCTGAAGCTGAAGGGAATCAGTATGAGGCTGAGGTTGGCCAACTACAAATGACCCTCCCGAAGAAACGGTGGACGAGCAAGATCCATCCTGCCCCTCCCCTCAGTCCTCCTCTTTCCAGAGACCCTCTCAGTGGAAGCACCTGACACACGGGGGGCCAGGAGCTTCACTGCCACCATCACCGCCGATTTTCTAGGGAGGGCCAAGCCTCTTCTCCCAGATAGCTCCTTCACTGTGAATTAATAAATTCATTTTCCGGTCTATAAATCCATTTCTTCACTGTGATCAGCACACCACACCCCTGAAACCCTACTCCACGTGGTCACCACCCTGGGTCTGGTAACGGTGCCAAGGACACAACAGCAAGTGTCACAGACTGATCAGATTATGACCGAACCCATAATTCCCTTTCCCTGAGTCTTCTCTTTAAATCACCCTTAAAAGGCAAATGGTCTTGTAAGGCACTTTTAATTTTTTTTCTTAATTTCTTTTCTCAAATTTGCCTCTTGCTTATTTTTTTTTTTTTTTTTTTTTTACTGCTTTGTGGGACCAGGGGTTCCATAATTGGTCTGGACCTTTACTATGGATCTACCTGAATTCTGTGGAACTTACCAGAAGTCTTTACCGCAGTCAATGCAGGAAAGACATTCACAGTTTCTGCAAAGAGCCACATGCTTTTCTACTTGTATTTTCTTCACTGATTCACCACATGCATTGCATGTAAAAAATACCATTTTTAGCTAAATGATTAAATAGTTTTTTATCCAAGACAGGTTTTATGTCTTATCCTAAAAGAAAAATCAAAAAGGAAAAAAGATAATTATCACTGTAGTCTGAAACTGCTTTTCCAAATATATGATTCAGACAGCTAGCTTTTCACATGAAAACAACAATACAACAGAATCAAAGCTGATTAGCAATCTACATAAACCTCTACCACCACATAAGTAAATTATAATCAACAATAATAATATGGCTAACTTTTGTTGAGTGCTTACCATGTGCTGGGTTCTATTCTAACAGCTTTAAGCTAATGAACTTATTTAATCCTCACAGCAACCCTATGAGGTAAGGACTATTACTGTTCACAATTTACACGAGGTATTGGGACTCAGAGAGACTAAGTAATTTGCCCAAGGTCACACAGTAGCGGAACCAGGATTTAAGCTTCACAGGCCGTTTCTAGAGATGAAGAGTTTTGGGGGCGTTAAATGAAATATCCTACCTTTCCCAATAACTTAAAGTGCATACACGCGTTCTCTTTCTCTCTAATGCCTCTAGGTATGTGCTGCAAATTATTTCAAGTCCCCAAATACAATAAGAACACAGCAAAAGGGGAACTGAGGAAGGTTTAGAAAGTGGAGAAGAGGCCTAAAAATAATTTGTATAAGCACAAAAAGCACTCCTATAGGCATAACTATGTACCCACCAGATGTTAAAAATGAGGATGTGCCTCTCAGTTTTAATGGACAGGAGTAGGTGTGGCTCCCTGTCAGATCAATAAGAAAGAAATGGGACCATATTCAGGTGTCCCAATGCTGGGTGCTGCGTTACTGGAGGGTGTTCCCAAACCCAAGTGTCCCGAGCACTGCCCCATGATTAAGTGGGTCCACACCTACACATAGCTACCATTTAAAAAGTTCACGGAGATGCTATTGTGCTCAACAAAACCTAAAAGTGTGACAGAAGTCATAGTAACTTTCCAGGGTTATATAATTTTTTATCACTAGATTCTAAGAGTATTGTCATTTTACATTATAAATAAGTTTCACATTATAAATAAGTTTCACAGCAAAAATATTGAGAACAATTGTTTAACCCAGCACTTTCTTCCTCATGGTGAAGGTAAGGATCAAGTAAACTGATACAATTTGTTTCTGGATAAGACTTCATTCGAGAATCCTTCAGCACAAATGAGTGACTCCTGGGTCGTGGAAAATTCTCATGTATGAAATCACTGTCTCTCCTCCACTCCCACGTTCTGAGTCACTGCTGGAGAGGACATACCTAAGCAAGGATCAGGGCTATTCCCATTCATTCAACCCTGAATGGAAATGTACATCCTGGCTGCAACTCCAGGGTTTACAGAGGCCCAGCTGGCCTCTCTTGGGGGTCTCTTGCCCCACCGAGCACTGCTGGATGTCAGTTTGCCTGATGTGCTACACACAAAACGCGGGTCCCTGACTCCAGGACCCCTTCCTCAGCTCACCATCAGGGTTACATGTGGTCAGCTACAGCCTAGCAGAGAATCCAGAGGAAAACAAACCTGACTGTTCTGGGATGCGCACCAACAAAGACCATCTTCTCACCTGGTTATGGTAAAGATGTGAAACAGTCACAAGTCCTGGGGGGCTGGCATCACTTGGACTATGACCTATTCCCCCAAAGCCAGCATTCTGTACCCAGCAGAAGGATGATAGATTACTGGCAGGCAACAGAGAAGCCACTCTGCCTCACAAGGAGAACAAGGCCAGAACAAAAGCCCACACCACACTGTCAAATAAACAGTCTCTAGCGGCACTTTGGTCTAAGAATGACAGTAAACCATTAATTAAGCACCCAGAAATGGACTGTCATTGTACACACAAGGTAGAAGCAGCTGCGATGAGCCAAATTACCTGCTGGAAAGTTTAAAAGTACTTTCATAAGGAGATTCAACCATGAAAAAAATACCCCCTCAAACTGAAGCTATGGACTGGAGCTTTCCAACCTTCATTTTTGAGGTCTATTCTGTATCTTAATCAAGGGGGAGAGGGGAGGGGAGGAGGCTTAGGCAAGCTTTGAGATCCAGTTGGGTGGTGCAGGCTGCAGTGGAAGGTCAGGAATTAAAGGCCTGAAGAGGACCGCTGGAGACAAAATTTATCAACTCAAAGCCAGTGATGCTGACAAAAAAGATGATCGGAATATCTGTGTAAAACATGTTTTTACCTCTGCGGATTAACCATACACAGTGTAAACATCAGTTCAGGCGAGGATTAGAACTTGGTCACGTGTCCGTCAGAAAAATACCCCTCCAAACGTTTTCATTTGGTTTTTCGTGGCATATGTTTACATTTAGAAATCTGTTGCGATTCTTTAAAAGGTAGAATGGGTAGCTTGCACAGTAAGCCAGAACTCAGTCTCACAGTGCCTCTGGATTTTTAGAGCCATCACTGCATTTTTAGAGTTGATGAGCAATGGGGGCAGTGTGGCCACCTGCTTGCTAAGGAGGTAAGGTCTGTAAGGAGCTTACCCCTTTCTTTTATGCAGTAAACACTTGCCTGTGTGCCTGTGTGGGGAGAGGAGGGAGGGGCTGCAAAACAGCAAGCCCAAAACCACCCTAACTGCACAGCCTGCCTGGCAAGCCTGAGCGCAGGGCTGACAATTTCAGAAGTGCAAACGCTACAAACTTACAAGAAGACACCCTGTGAAAATTCAGCTCCTCTAATTGAAGATAGCACTGCACTTCCTGAAACAAAAGACTCAACTCATTCAAACTTCACAAGACTAAATAAATGTGGAAGAAATTTAAATAATTAAACTTTCAAATGATGTTTTTGGTAAATTTGTAACATTTGTAGCTCAGAGGTTAGAAAAGCTAAAAACATGCTGCATTAAGACTTTTAGGACACCTGTCTACTGGGTTCAGGTGCCATATATGTCATGACCGTCCATTTAAAGGAAATCTAAGTCTTTAGCCTAAAGCCAGGCCACACTGGGCAAGGAGACCACCCTTGTCACAGCAGAGTATGATGGGTATTGGACAGTAGCGCTGAGTTGATGGGCAACAGACAGCATCAGTATGGGGCCGGGAACTTGTGAAGCAATCCAGGCACCTCAGTCTCCTCTTATCAAGACGGTGGCCGAGTTCTGTTGACCTGGGCCTGGAGTCAGGGTCAGAGAATCTGAGCTGGAGCCCGCATCTGCCAAGTGAAAACTAAATGACCTCGAGGTACCTAAACTTCGCAGATTCCGTTTATCTGTAAAATGGGTCTATTATCTATCGTAGAGCACTGTGTGGAAAGTTAAACAAGATCCCAGATGTCAGTGATGGATCCTTACCCAATGGTAGAATTTCTTGTGATCTATTAATATGCACGTCAGTGACATGGCTCCCAGTCCCCTCCAAACACATGCTTCTTTAAATGTGACCCTCAGTCCATCCATCCATCTTCATAAACTCTCTCTAGTCTCCTATGGCTCCCCACCCCATGGGTGCCCACGCTACTTCCCTGTTCCCTGATGACATGAACTCAGGTTTGTTCTGGGATTGTATTTGGGGTGATTTTTTACCTTCCTCCCTACACATTTTTGTATTGTTTATTAAAAAAAAAACAACTATTCTTAAAACGTTCCTTCGCATACACACACAGACCTAAACCCCATTGCCACCATCACACACCGAAACAGCCCACCTGAGGGGCCAAGCTGTCAACAGCCCCCAGTGAGCTGTGGCCTTGAGCACTCAACCCTCAGAACTTAAATTCTCCCATCTGTGAAACAATGCATCTGGTCATCTAGGCCAGCCCTGAGCCCCTTGGGGGGTGGCGGGGAGGAGGGAGAATTCCAAGAAACGAAGGGTATGGTGAAAGGGAAGGACAGACAAGTACAAACTGTCCACCATCACACCTAAACCTCTGAATGTGGGGTGATGAGGGTCTGGATGTGCACTCAGGGAGGACCTCTCCCTTGCTCTGCAAAAACTCTAGTTGGCAGGTACACCCATCTCCACTGGACAGATGAGCCAGCTGAGGCTGGGAGAAGCTGAGCCGGGTCTCTCTGCCTCCCAGTTCCAGTCTCACACCCTCCCCACACACTACATCACCAGCACGGGTTTAAACACTGGTGTAATAACTATCTGTGCAAGCCTACCTGTCAGGCACTATGCTAGGCACTGGTGGGGAAGGCTGGGGCCACTCTTTGAATAAGTCCCAGATGGGCCCTCTGCAGGAAAGGCAGCCTTGTACGCACTCACACCCCACTTCATGCCCCTAATCTCTCCTCAGAGGCAGGGGCTGCAGAAAATCCTGACATTTATTGAGCATCTACTATGTGCCAAGCCCTATCATAGGCGGTTAACACGTTTGGGCTCATGTAATCCTTACAAGAATTCTCTGAGTTAGATTCTATATTATTCCCTTTTGACAGACCAGGCACGAAGTGGTTCAGTAACCTGCAGCAGGTCACACGTACAGTTAGTGGCAAACCTGGATTCACACGCAGCTATTCTGGCCCTAAGTCCCGGGCTCTCAACCACTATGCCTTAAGGCCTCCTCCTTTGGGACCCAGCTCCCCAAGACTCAAAGAAGGCAAGCGCCTCGTCCCCAACATGCCTTGTAGCCCAGTCCAGCGGTGACCAACCATCCTGGCTGCAAACCCCTCTGTGGGTTCAAGGCACGGGGGCCTTTCCATTTTAAAACCCGGAGGGATTGGTCATCCCAAGTCCGGAACTCCTTCCACTTCCCCAGAGTACGAATGGGACCTGAATGCATTTCCTCCTTCCATGCGTATACGCCAAAGGAGAGACTCTCTAACGGTGGAAACGCAGGCATCGGCCACAGCGCGTCCCCCGCCCCACTCTCTGAGCCCCAGCCTCCTAGGTCGGACCTCTGGGCCACCGCCCCTCACCTCTGAGCCAGCGCCCGCCAAAGGTTTCAACCGGCCGCGAGAGCACGTGGAATCGCCACCGCCCGCCCAGCGGAGCCGTCACCTCCCTCCAGAGATTCCCCCAGCAAAACTCGCTTCTGCGCGCGTGCGCGCCGCGGCCACACCTCCTGGCGGAAGTGACGCAACCGGAAGCCGGAGGCGGATCGTGCTGGACGAGGGGGCGTTGTCTGGGTGGTTCGGCTGCCGGCGGAACCTGGCTAGAGGCGCTGAGGGCGGCGGCGGCGGCAAGAGAAGAGAAGGCGGCGGGGCGTGGATCGGCCTCCGAGGGGAAGGTAGGCACCGGGCCAGGAGGCCGGCCTCTTAAGGGCGTGCGGGTTCGGCGCGGTGGGAGCACCCCGGAACCCACGCTGGGTTCCCGAGGGTCGGGCAGAGCATGGAACCACTGCCGCCCTCGCATCCCCGGGCACCGCGAGGGTCAGTGGAGCTGCCGGGTCAGTCGTGTTAACCCGTGGCCGCGCGGTGCTCTGGCTCAGAGACCAAGACCGGTCCGGGGCCTCGAGCGGGGCCTTCCCCTTCGTGCAGCTCCCTCGGCATGGAAACCCCACCCGCGTCCCCTCCCGGCCTCCTCCGGCTAGTCGCTGTCGGCCGCCCGGGCACCGCCCGCGGGAAGAAGCGGGTCCCTCCCCGCCCCGGCTCGCTGCATCACGCTGTAGTTGATAATGGTGCTTAAGACTACAGAGCTCCTAGCCCCCCCGCCCCAGCCCCACTGGTGTAAGACCTCCGTGCCTCGGTTCCGCGTCTGTAAAACGGGTGTAATAACGGTTCCTACGTGGTGGGGTTCTTGTAGGATTTCAGGAGTTGGTGAATGTAAAGCACTCAGAGTGCCTACGGCTTAATCGCTTGGCTGCTCTTCGCAGCCCTTAAGACAGGTCGCGCACACAGAGGTGGAGACTAAGTGTGTGTTGCTTCAATGAGTGAATGAAGGTTGAACGGGGTTTGAACAGGGAATTGTGAGAAGCATTAGGCCTAGAGTGGGGCTGTGTGGGTGATAAGGAGGCTTTCTTTCTGGAGGTGAGCAGGGTTGGGAATGGAACAGAGGGTGTATGTGAGGGCTGCTATAACAAAATACCGCAGCCTGGTGGGGACCTTGAACAGTAGACATTTATTTTCTCACAGTTCTGGGAACTAGAAGTCCAAGATCAAGGTGTCAGCAAGATAGTAATCTATACTATCTTGGTATAAATTTGTAGCATTTAGAACAGGAGGATACCTTAGAGATTATCTGACCCAATGGGGGAACCCCTCCACTTTCACAGAGGAAAAAACTGAGGCCCAGAATCTCCATCCATCCTGAAACCATGTATTGAGCACCTACTGTGTCGAAGGCACACTTCTAGGTACCAGAGATACGCTGATCAACAAGACAGAAGATTTTTTTACCTTGTGACAAAGTGAGTTAGCTGAAAATATATGGAGAGCCCCGTGCCTCTTGTATCACAGCACAGCGCCTGTGTTGCACGTGTTCATCCTCATGTGTGCTGTGCTGTGCTTTACTTTGGTGCTTATCTCTGGGATCACCTGGATAGTCAGGTATAGGTAGTAGACTGAAGAGGCTACTGACTTATTCCAAGGAAGGCCTTTGAGCTATTGCATGTAACTTGGAGAAGTGGTTAAGCATGTGGACTTTGGAGTCAGATTCCCTGGGTTTAAATCCCAATTCTGTGCCTTATTGATTACCTATTACTTATTAGCTGTGTTTGTCCTCTGTAACTCTGTTCAGGTTATCTATTGCTGTGTGACAAACTATCCCAAAACTTGGTGACTTAAAAACTTTTATTTTATCTCACGGTTTTGTGGGTCAGGAATTCAGTCAGGGCCGTGCTGGGTGGTTCTTCAGCTCCACATGTGTGGACTGGGAGTGGTGATCAGCTGGAAGGGCTGGTGTGGAGCATTCATTGTGGCTTTGCTCCCACATCTGGTACCTGGGAAGGAATGGCTGGAAGGCTGGGCTCAGCTGAGCCCTTCTCCTGCCCCATGTGCTCTCTCCAGCTGTGTGTCTGACAGTCCTGCTATTGACTCAGGCCTTCTAGAGCCTGTGTCCAAAACGTGGAAGGTGGAAGCTGTCGGCTTGTAGGGCTTGGGCCCAGAAATGGGCACAGCTTTACACCCTTCCTTTTACCTGTTCTGTTGATTAAGGTAGAGGCTGTTCAGATTCAAGGAGACCTAGATCCCACCTCCCCTTGGGAAGAGGGTCAGAGAAGTTGTGGACCTCTTTTATCCACCAAATGCCTCATTGTTCTCGTCTGTAAAACGAGGCTAATAGTATGTAGTATCTATTTTACAGTTATTCTGAGGATTAAATGAGTTAATATGTGTAAAGAGCTTCAAATACTGCCTGGCATAGAGGAAACATTTGATAAATATTTGTTGTTATTGTTACTAGATACATGATACATTATTATTCATAGCTGTTATTCATAGGACACATAAGAAATACAAGATGCAAATTCGTTTTCTGGAGTTTTTTATAATCTTATTGGAGAGGCACAGGATTGACATCATGAAGCAATTAGAGAACTATATTAAGTAATATAGAATAGTTACAATTTTTATAGTCAAAGTAAACTGTGGAATGGTTCATAACTTTGCATGTCACTTCTCTATAGCTAGAGAATGTCTAATATAGATTCAGAATATTTTCTGTATTTTAACATTTAAGTCTTTGGAGGAAGGTTCTATGTTGTGTTTTTAATGTCCTTTTTCTCATGGGCATAAGAGCATGGGCTCCATCCAGGGTTTAGGAACCAGGAGGTGAGATGATGGGAGATGAGATGTGGAGATTCTGAGTTGAAGGGTCATACGGTTGGAGATGTTCAGCAGAAAGCTGGACATTTGGAACTGGTGGCTGAAGCTGGAGTTTCAAATTTAGGAATTGTCTGCTCTGAGCAGGTGAAAGCCAAGAATAGATGTGATGGTGATGGGAAAGAGAAGAGGGCCCAGGTGCTGAATCTTAAGGGACATTAACGTGTGGGGGGCTCACAGGGGAAGAAGTGCAGCCTGGAGATGGGACAGATCAGGGACATGGAGAACCGGGAGCCTTCTGGGCAGGAGGAGTTCCACAGTGGAGGTGGGCAGGCTGCACCACCACCTGTTGTGGGAAAGCTTGGGGGGAAGGGACTGAGGGCAGGCCACTGTGGGGAGTCTGTTTCAGCACAGTGAGAAGGGCAGCAGGTTGTAAGGTGAAAAAAGGAGTGGTGAGAAAGTAAAGTAGGGTGTGTAGATTGCTCTTTCAAACGTGTGAGAGGGGGGCCCTGTGATGACTAGATATACCTGGGGGAAAGGTTTGTTGTCCTGTTTTGTTTTGTTTTGCTTTTTTCAACACGGGGCCATCTTGGCGTGTTTACAGGGACTGGTGAACCAGTGGAGGACAGAGTGGAGCACTGAAAGGGGTGATGAAGCAGAGTCCTAGAAGGGGAGGAGAAGGGAAGTCAGCTTTGGAAGGAGAAGGCGCGCTTCATCCTTTGAGGTGAAGGGATTGAGGGGGGTGAGCGGGAAATTTGGAATCACAAAAGGAATTTAAAGGCACTCAGGGTATAGTAAGTCATTCATGGAATCAACCTGAGTGAAGTCAGCGTCACAGTCATTTTTATGGAAGAGGGAGACAGACGTGGTGAGAATGAAGAGAATGGAAAGGATTCAGAAGCACTGTTGTGGGGAATGTAGACGGAGTTATAAAGAAACACATAGAAAACGTTACTAACCAGCAGCAGAGATCAGCTAGCGTGCATTTTAGTGGTTGAGTATCTGCTGTGTGCCAGGTGAAGGTGGATAAGATGGTACCTTCAGAACTCACGGCAGAGTTGGAGACACAGGTGATAGGACATAATGACAGGGTATCTTACTGAAGTATTTATGCGGTAAGATCGCACAGATGTGACCCCAAAGTCAGACTTGAGGAAGGAACGGTGGGGAAGGGGAAACGTGGCCGGAAAGACTTCAGGAGCAGGTGACAGCTCAGCCAAACCGTGTTCAGAGCGTGGGCGTTATCTGGAAGGTGGGAGAGTCATTTGTCAATAAAGTATTCCCAGGGCAGGAAGTGTCAGAACCAGAGACTTTTGAGGAGAGAGCAAGGCAGAGGTCTGCAGTCCACCTGCTTCAGAATCACCTGGATGCGTACAGTGCAGATGCCTCGGCCCCAGGGCTCTGCATTTTAACTGGCTCTCTAGGTGTTCCTTCTAGATAACATGAGTTGAATATTTAATACATTGCCAGGGGCTATATTAAATGTTCACATGGGTTCTCACGATTATCTCAATAACTGTGAGATAGGATGAGGAAAGTAGGACACAGAGAAGTCATTTGCCCAGTTGTATAGCTAGTGAGTAGTGGGCTAGGGGTCCAAAACTGGCCAGGAACACAGCTTGTTTGGGGAGCTGCAGGTAGTTTATTTTGGAGGGCACACCTGGGATTAATAGGAAGTAAGCCTAATAATAATAATAATAACAATAATAACAATAATAGAAGTAGAGGCCATGTTAAAAAGATTTTGCCTTCATGGTTTAGTGACTTCTTCAGTAATGCTTATGTATTGAGAATGAAAGCAAAGAAAGCAGGTAATGGCTTTTTAGTTTTTACTACCAAACTGCCATTTTAACTTCCATAGTCTCACCTCAGTCTGACTCCATTTCTCCCCACTTTTCCTCTTCCAAACACCATCTCTTACTAGATTGAGCTCCTCATCATCAGAGCCCGTGTCTTAACTCGTGAAGTATCTAGCTCAGACTGTTTGGCTTCATTGTCATGTACTTGTGTGTGTGTTTCCTCCCCTAGAATGTAAGCTTCAGGAGGGTGGGGACCTGGGGTGTTTTGCTTACTGCTGTAGCCCTTGAGCCTGGCACAGAGGAGTCAGTAAGTAGATGATGAGTGATGAAATTTTCTGTATCCATATAATAATGGCTTCCGTCTCATTCAGAGTCAAAGTCAAGGTTCTTAAAAGGCCCTGCAAGGCTCTACGTGGTCTGGCCCTCTGCTTGTCCTTCCCCTCCCTGCCTCTCCCTTCCCCCTGGTGTCAGGTCCTCCCTCTCCCTTGGCTTCAGCTGCCCACTCAGCTCCGGCTCACACTTCATGATTGCCAGTGTTTCTGTTCCAGGAGCCCCGGCTCATTCCCGTTCCTTCCTCAGGTCTCTGCTAAAGTAGCGCCTTGTCAGAGAGGCTGGAGGGACGAATGGATGGAGGTGCTGCCTTGCGGTACCTCTCTTATTGCCGTCTTATGGTGTGTGTTCATTTATTTTGGCTTGTGTCTTATCTCCCCAAATAGGCTCGTAATTTTCCTCAACTTCTACTTCAGTGCCCCATATACAGCTGCTCAATAAGTATTGATTTCATCTTATCCAGTTGGCCATTTTCCAACCTCATAAGTGTTTATATATGTATATTTTTTCATTGAAGTAATCTAAGTAGAAATGAGAGACGTGCATGTAGTATTAGCATGGTCATATTCTGGATTTGCACTGCCAAATATGGTGACTGTTTAAGTATAAATTACATTACATGTTCAGTTCCTTGGTCGTACTCACCACATTCCCAGTGTTCAGCGGCCCTGTGTGGCTCACGGCTGCTGTATTGAGCAGTGCAGATAAGGAACATGTCCATCATGGCTGATGGTTCTGTTGAACAGCGTTGGTCTAGATGCTTCAGAAGCTATGTTTTTTGCTCGTTTTTTTAAACTGTTGTGACAGGGAATCATGACAGTGAAGCACAGGTCAGCCACTGGGTTTGGGTGCCATTTGATTTCTGGTGATGGCGTCAGGAATCACAACTTATCCATGTCCTTTGTCCTAGGTCTCCTGGATGGTGGAGCATGGACCCAGTTGCTACTCACAGCTGCCATCTCCTCCAGCAGCTGCATGAGCAGCGTATTCAAGGCCTGCTTTGTGACTGTATGTTGGTGGTGAAAGGAGTCTGCTTTAAAGCACATAAGAATGTTCTAGCAGCTTTCAGCCAGTACTTTAGGTACATATTTTAGACTTTGTTCTTCCAATTGTACGGAGAGAAAGCTCTTCTAGAATGGAACTATTTTGACTAAATTTTATTTTCTCCTTGGATTTCACTCTCCTTATCTTTTGTAGCACATTGTGGGTTTTTTGCTTTTGTATTGAATATTTAGAGTAACCTGAGAGGGAAAGAGCCTTTTAACTAAAATATATTTGGGGCATGTGAAACTATTTTGGCACTTTGTCTTTGATTTTAATAGTTCCAGTTAACATCTGTCTTCTGTATACATTTCTTATCCTTTCAGGATAAGAAGATTGAGAAATAGAATTTCTGGTAAGAACATTTCTTTGATAAGAAATCAGAGAGCATTCTATACGCTATTTTTTTTAAATTAAAACATTTTAGTTTTTGTTTCTCATTTGACTATTCTAAGAAAACAGGTTTGAACTCAGTTTACTTATCCCTGTAATCATTTTTGCCTCAGTGAAAGATTTACTTATAAATAATAATATCAAGCGATAGTATTTCATTTATTTTTAACATTAGATTATGTATTCTACATACATTTTCTGATTAACTAGATTTATCTCTCTTTAAGCACTAAAGCTTCTTTTTCAGTACCTTTTTTCCCCTAAAATTCATACTATTTTATTGCTCTAGTAAACAACATATGGAACAGGATTTACTCATTCCTTGATAATCCTGAATCATCAAATTAAATCCCAGCTGTCATATATGCTACAAGTTGTATTATAGTGGATTGGCTCACTGAGGTAGGCAGCACTTTTTGCCTGTGTGCAAAATGGTCCCCTACTTGGTCTTTGCCTGTTCTGTTTTCATAGAACAGTTAGGTTTAGATGTTGTGATACATTGGCTATTTTGAGTTTTCCCCACTCTACTTCTGATATGTACTTTCCTTAAGTACATATTAGAACAGAACTGAAGGCTGTTTGGGGGATGCAGGTGATTGCATTTGATAAAAAGTCTTTAACAAACTTGCAAGACAATTTACCTGACTCAACTTGGTAGTTTTACATGCGACAAATTCATTCACCAGTGAACTTGACTTGTGCCCAGAACAAAGTGCCTGGGCTTTATGGTGCCTTTTCCCCCCATTAACTTATAGGGCTCTCTCACTGCTGGTTTATGGACCATTGGGTTGCTGAGAAACATCTGACAACCAGATAAATTACCGCTTAAAAAATGAGTATCTGTCAAGTACCTAGAGTAGTCAGATTCCTAGAGACAGAAAGCAGAATGGTGGTTTCCAGGGGCTGAGGGGATGGGGATAATGGGAGTTATTGTTTCACAGGTATAGAGTTTCTGTTTGGGATGTTGAAAAGGTCCTGGAAATGGTTAGTAGTGATGGTTGTACAACAACGTGAATGTACTTAATGCCACTGAATTTATCGTATGAACCATAGTCAAGTGTTTGACATTATGTGTATTTTGCCACAATTAACAAATTGAAATTTTAAAAAATTAGTGTATATCTAGGGTTGGTTTATTATAGCTGTTTTTAATTTCAGATGTTTTTAAGACAGATACGGAAATATTTTTGTATATGTTTTATGGTCTGAGATATGTACTTTGTCAGAGTAAACACAAAATATTGAAAAATGTGTGTTCTTTAGTTTTCTATACTCTGCAATTAGTATTACATTTAGATAATTGCATTTTGAAAAAAAGAACAATGAGTATATTTCAAAATTTTATGTTGAGATTTCCTTGGAAGTTTGGATATTCAACACACTAATTCAGTGCATCCGAATTGCTTTATTGGATGGCTTGCCAAAACCTTTTAAAGGATCAAAGCATACTTAATTTTAAAATCTTGGCATTTATAGAAGGATGGTAATTTTGAATATTAACATGGATATTATTTATGAAAAAAGCTATCAGAATGTATGAACTGTTAACACTGTAAGCAGATATCCTTTCTTTTATCAGGAGCCTCTTTCAGAATTCTTCAGGTCAGAAGAATGATGTTTTTCACTTGGATATTAAAAATGTAAGCGGCATCGGGCAGATCCTGGACTTCATGTACACATCGCATCTGGATCTTAACCAGGACAATATACAAGTCATGCTGGACACGGCACAGTGTTTGCAAGTTCAGAATGTTCTGAATCTGTGTCACACATTCTTAAAGTCAGCCGGTGTAGACCAGCCACCCGGCCTG
Source organism: Orcinus orca (assembly GCF_937001465.1). Taxonomy (NCBI): domain Eukaryota; kingdom Metazoa; phylum Chordata; class Mammalia; order Artiodactyla; family Delphinidae; genus Orcinus; species Orcinus orca. Next base: position 117,305,980 of record NC_064562.1, read on the forward strand.
CCTTGTCACAGTACATTCTCCCTGCAAAGTGCTTTGACTCCTGACGCTAATTGTGTTATCAGTGAAAACTACGCCCCTCATTTGCTGCAGGAGTGCTCAGCAGGTGTTCAGCAGGGTAGAGTTGTGGATGAATCACATTCTCATGCCCCACCCTCAGTTGGTCTTCATACTTCCACAGCTGAAACCTCAAAACAAGCCCCTGATAGGTTAGATGGCAGCTGCACAGAACTGCCTTTCAAACAGCCAAACTATTACTACAAGCTCAGAAACTTGTACAGTAAGCAGTACTATAAACAAGCCACCTGTCCCAGTCATGAGAGAATAATCAAGCAGCCTTTCACTTTCAGCACATCCTCAGACCTTCATGCCGCGGAACACCAGCCCTGTGCTGTTGGTCACGCCGAGTGTGTCCTGGAGTCCTCCGAGCACTTGCCTTCCAACTTCCTGGCCCAGCCTTTGAGTGAACCTACCCCAGACCCTGAGCCAGACCACGCAAGCCAACAACCTACCAGACAGATGAGGCTCAAGAAGGCCATTCACCTTAAGAAGCTAAATTTCCTAAAGTCACAGAAATCTGCAGAGCAGACATCTGAACCCAAGTCAGATGACAGGTTAACCAAGAGGATAGAATCTGCCAGTGACCATAGTGTAGAGAAAGTTAACAGCCAAAGTGCTGAAGAAAAAGAAAGTGAAGAACTCATCAGTTCTGAGAATTTTAATTGCATGAATGAGATGGAGAGGCCCGAAGACACTGCGGCCCTGGAAGACCAATCCCAGACACTTCAGTCACAGAGACAGTATGCGTGTGAATTGTGTGGAAAACCTTTTAAACATCCCAGCAATTTGGAGCTTCACAAACGGTCTCATACAGGTACACTGATTCGGTCCCCGCAGGCAGAAGGAAAGGAAATAATGCAGACGATCAGACACCACTGCCTGCTCCTGTTTTTGTAAGAAGTTTTGCTATTGCTTGATGACGTCATTGATATTTACCCCAAAAAATCAAAGAGTGTTAGCTATTTTTTATTTTATACTTTTGGTGATGCCTTTTAAAGAATAATCTTCATTTCTGTAAATGCTTTCATAGAGCCAGTTTAAAAGAATGGTACACGTTTCATTTTAACTTTAATTGTGGTTGTATATGGGAAACTTTCCATCTCTACAGTATGGCAAATTATTTTGATGCACTCAGAGTTTCAAATTAATTCTAAAACAGATAAGCAATATTTAGTTCTCTCTTTAGAATTAGATTGTTTATTTTTTAAAAGCATAAGGTAGGTTAATTCAGACTGAAGTAATTTAGTTTGAGTAATCCTGAAAGCTTTGGAAGGTAATTTGAATATCAGATTTAAAAAATTGTGATTTGGGAGGCAGGAGGCAAACTTTTTAATAAGGATCAGCTTTAACCATTTGATATTTTCAAATGAAAATCCTTCCATCTGAACATTGAATTTTCAAAGTTTTGTTACCTTAATTCATACCTTAGTTCCTGTAATTCATACCTCCCCTTTCCAAAATGTTTATTTTTTCCAAAAGCTTTAAAAGAAAGTGTTATACAGTATGTATACATTATGTAATATAATACATATATATTACTTTCCTTCCTGCATTTAAGCATGATGACTCTAGTACACATTACAAATTAATGGCAATTATCTTAGAGGCATGAGAAGGAATATGTTATAGGATGCTTCTAAAGTAACTGCTTTTCAAGGTACTTGTGTAATTGTGACCATTGATGTGATGTCCTGTTACCACTTTTGATTCCCTGTTTGCTTAGGTGTTTACTACCTCATTGCACTGTTGAGACTGAATTAATATTTATGAAAGCCCTTTATAAATTTTGGTGTATTTGAATATAAGATGCTATCATTATTATTACTCCATATGAAGACAGTATCATTGACTCAGTTTTGCCCTGTAAAAACTTAATTTAGGTCATTCTGTAATTTTCTGGAGCCTAATGATCACTATAATTTTTATTTGAGAAACTTACCTATTTAGCTTTAAAGGAAACAAGAATTGTTTATTCTGCAAGAACATCTTTGGTTAATAGTAGTCATACAGTTATATGGCACAGCTGCTTCCTGGGACATAAATATATTGAGAAGGGCAGCAGTTCTCAAAGTATGATCTGGGGAACCCTTTCAGGGGGTCATTGAGGCCAAAACTATTTGTATCATAATGTAGGATGCTCCTTGCCTTTTCCTTCTCCTTCTCCCATAAGTGTACAGTGGAGTCGGCTAAAGGCTGCAGATCTGTGATGAGGCCTTCACTCTGGAGGCCAGTGAAAAATGTCTAGTCGTGTGTTTCAAAAATCACTCAGTTTTGATTTCTAATATGGACTATACTGCCAAATATGGCCCATATGAACAAAAGCTCTTAGGGTCCTCAGTTGTTAAGAGCGTAAAGAGGTCCTGAGAACAAAAAGTTTGAGAACCACTGGAGTAGGGTTGTTAACCCTGGTCACTTGAGAGTCTTAGGAACTAGTGATCTCTTTTTTCAGACTCATATCTCATAGGGCGGACTTTAACGTAACATCTATTATCCCTTAACTTCAGACATAAATGTAGTCCAAAATACAGCATCCATATGATTATAATTACAGTTGACCCTTGAACAACGCAGGGCTGAGGGGCACTGACCCTCTGAGCAGTTGAAAATCCTAGTCTAACTTATAGTTGGTCCTCCATGTACTGGTTCCGCCACATCTGCAGACTCAGCCAACTTCCATCATGTAGTACTGTAATATTTACTACTGAAAAAAATCCATGTATGAGTGGACCTGTGCAGTTAAAACCCTGTTGTCCAAGCGTCAACTGTACTTGGGGTCAGAAGCTCCCCCCTTATCCTTGAGGAAGCCATTAAATAGTTTTTAGGAAAAGATCAAAATAAAAGTACCTTAGCAGAAGCCCATAAAGCTGGCACACCCCAGCAATACAGTAGGAAGGGAAACATTTGTGTTATTTTTTTAAAAGGCTCTTAATGAAAGCACTTGATTTGAGGGGAGTGGGAAAAATGGAAGGTTCTTGGTCTTAACAGTCTCTGTTTATTAGGGTTCTAGAGGTGTTAAAGGCAGTACCTGAAGTATGTTTTTAAACAGATTATTTTCCAGAGACTGTCTTCAGAATTGCTGTGGTTTCTTTGTAGTAGAGTCCATTCTCTCCATCTGTTCTGTACCAAAGTGTAATTATTCAGAGTTGCTGAAGTCAGGGGGCCAAGCAGTCAGCAGGGGAACATGTCTCATCATGGAATCTTCTTTTCCCCTGTCAGCACGTTGCAACCAAGGCTGAAAGGCAGTGGGGAGGGGATTTTTCCCATCACACTTTCAGGAGATCCTGCTCTGCTTTGGGCTGTCCCAGGTTCATACCTCATGTGGCGTGAATGAGTCACCCTGGTTCTGTTAGGAATCGGTGGTCATTGCAGGAGTCAGGCTGAGGACGGGTGACCAGGTTCATGCTGTTCAGCCAGAAAACTCACATTTGATTTTCAACTGAAGGAAAAGTCTGTGTCCAAAGCCTAAATATGGTTTGAATGCAGATAAATAAGTCTGATTTCAACACAGGTGTAAATTTGGAGAACAATTTAATTTTTTAGAGAAAAGTAAATATAGATTTCACTTTTATCATCTCTGCCTGTCATCTAAGGGCGCGAGAGATGATGAGGATGAGGACAGAGGCTCCCGTTTTCATAGTCTGATGATAAAGTATGTAATGCTGTGGTTTGGAAGGTGGGACAAAAGAGACAGCTTAAACATTTTACACAGAAAACTATCCTGCAGATGTTACCCATGGTTTTACAAGTTGTTGTTTTGTTTTGTTTTGTTTTAGGTGAGAAACCTTTTGAATGTAACATTTGTGGGAAACATTTCTCTCAGGTGGGAATTCTTTTATTTATTGTTAATAATTGGAAACCTGAAACCCAGTGTTTATTTTTATTACAGATAAGACATACTTTTGGACTTGGGAGAGAAGCCTCTGATGATATCTGTAACTTAAAAGACTTCAGACTAAATCAAGAAAAAAATAATTTTCAAGAAAAGAAATTTCTAGTTCATTGGGCGGAAAATACCATTTTTTATAAGTGTGTGAATTCTCACAATACCTTTTTCCCCCATTAAGGATGGGTCCATTTCTAGTATATTTCTTTTCTTCCACAAGTGATGTAAACCGTATTGAGCACCACTTGGGGGCTGCACATTGTGCTGGGCTGGACCCAAGACAAATGTCCTTATTCTTACCGAGACACTAGGTGTTAGGGTGTTGGAGAAAAGACCAAACACATTTCATTCCCTGCTTTCACTACCATTACACATGTATTCTCTCACTCAGCCGGCATGTGTTGTGTCCTCCTGTGGGCTCTGTACTGATCTGGGCACTAGAGGTAGAGAAACCTAGAGATTGAATGTTCTAAAGAAAATTTTGAACATGATAGAATGGCTGTGGGGTCCTGCTTTTCCTTCTGAAATGGAAGGTAACGCTTCCCTTGCCACGTGCCGGGCATTGGCATTCCAGAAGCTTCTCGCAGGGTCCCAGTGCACAGTCCTGCAGAGGAAGCAGTCACCCCACAACTGTTTTTTACACACGCATGCTAATCCTCGAGTAACAGCATGTGCAAATGCTGTCTTACTGGGGAAGGACCTTGGGGCTGGGCCTCAACGGAGGACTCGAGCCCTCTATTGTGGAGAGAGCGGGGCAGTGTGGCCCCGTGGAGCACGGCAACAGCAGGAGTGCGGCCCCTGCTTTTGTCACATCCCCACGGAGCCGGCTCTTCCAGTTTACCCTTCATCAGTCTCCCACACACCCAGACCTGCCATCTAATTACTTCTCACTCTTCCTACTGGCTGCAAGCAGTGATTCACCTCATCCTAACGTGTTCCTGTGTATTACTAGTCCAGGCAGGGTCCCTGCACCCACCAAGTGTTCAGTGAGCTTCTGCTGAACTGAGTGGAGGGGTCGTTGCTCTACCTGCCTCTCTCGTTGAGGCCTGTGCTTCTTCCTACCAGCCTCACCTGGGGGTCAGAGCTTGGCCTCTAGAGCCAGACAGTCTGGATTTGGATCCAGCCTCTGGTTTACTGCTCTGACCTTGGACAAGCTACCTAACCATTTGGCACTCAGCTTTCTTATCTATAGAGCAAGGGTGTGAGACCCTTGACCCCCATGGTGTGTGAGGAGTCAGTGAGTTCATAAGATGATTAGCATTTCACCTGGCTCATGGTGAGTCCTCAGGACACGTCACTAGTCCCTCTCCTGTTGCCATTGCCTCCCTTCTCTCTCTGTCCTCTCTGCTCTTGTAGACCAGTCTTCCTAAGGTGCACTTTCTCCACCCCACATCCCACCATTTTAACCTTTCTAGTTTTGGTGTAGTGGGAAAGTGTAAAACCTGGATTAATGACCGTTAATAGTTAGCAATCTCTACTCTGGGCCTCATTTTTCTAATTCTTAAAAATAGGGATAATACCACCTCATGGGACTATTAGAATTAAATGAAAAAATGGACATGAAAGTCCTTTATACGTTTACGTTGTGATAACAATTTAGGTTCTGTCCTTTTCTTGCTTGGAACCCTTCCTTGACTCTTCAGTGCTAACCAAATAAAGTGTACCCAGACATTCAAGCATCGCGTCTGCCTTCGGCCTTCTCTCCTGGCGTTAATGCCGGGCTCACCCTCAGAGATTCTGACTCTGTTGGTTGGGGCTGGGGCTTGAGTGTTGGTACTTTTTAATACAGTGGTTTGGATGGCAGCCCTGTCCACTGCTTCAGACCTTGTCCTACACTTTCCCTCTCGAGTCCCACGAAGGGCGGCCCTGTCTGATAAACGTTACAGAAATCCTCCTCTTCTGTGTTGGTGTCTGTATGTTTACCAGATTTTTATGACTGTAAAGTTATGTATAATTATAGTTTACAGATGTATATCGCTGTTTTATTTCATAATGAAGTAACGAAAGTTTTGTGAATAAGCTCTGCCATGTGCTAGGGCACAAAGACAAGTAAAGACTTCAAGGAGCTTTGCGTTTAGAGGAAGAAACAGTTGTATAAACTGATAAAGCACAATGAAACGCTGCAAGTGCCGTGACACTTGTATAGGCAACGGTATGAAGAGGAGAGTAGTCATTTCTACCTGAAAGCTGGCGGGGGCGGTGTGGGCACTGAAGACGGAGTCATTGATCAGCCTAGAGTCTCTGGCATTCCAGGTGGAGAGAGCAGTGGTGGCGTTTACACACGAATACTCAGTAACCTGTCCTTCATTTCTCATACGAACTGGAATACGTGTGGTTACAATGGACTGGAAATATTTTCCTTTCTGGAAGATTTAGAAAACAGACCTACCAATAAGAATTAATCTTTTATGCTGTGTAGTATTTCGTAGTGCTAGTCTTTTTTTTAAAAAAAAAAGGTCAGCCACAACCTTAATTATGAGTCAGCAAGCAGTTTGAGACCTCAGCTTTAAAACGCTGTGATAAGCCTGGATTGTGACAACAAACTATGCACGTATTAATATAATTCTGGACACTGTACGGGCCTGGATCTCAGCAAGTAAGAGTCACGCAGTACTTTAGAGTATGAATGAGGCTCCATTTGGAGCCATGTGTCTCCCGTGTGGAGGAGAACCTGGGCCATTTGATGCATCCAGGGGAGAAAACTAAGATAGTGACAGGTCTGGAGTGCCTGTCACATGAGAAACAGGAAAAGGGAAGCAGTGTATTTAGCTGTCTTTGGGGAGAGGAATGGAGTTGCTTTGTCTCTCCAAGGAGGCAGAATAGAAACACTGAGCAGCTGCTGCAGGAGGACAGGTTCTGAGAGGCTCGGTGCCCTCCCAGCAGCTCCTGTGTTGTGTCCAGGGCATGACTGACGGGATACGGCATCCCGTAGGAGGCTGCTTAGACACATTCCAGGGCAGTGATGTGGCCCGATGCCAGGGGTGGCAAAGTTTCATCCCATCCATGGTGAAAATACAAAAAATAAGAATATTTTAATGATCTTTTCTTAAATTTTTAAATTTTCAGCTCTGAGGTGATATTTCCCACATTTTCAGTGTTAAATGTCCTTTTATCAATATAATGATCATTGTTCTTTAGGTGATATCTCAGTGTTAATCTCCATATTTTTTTTTGTTTTGTTTCAAAGTCTTAAAACTTCTGAACTAGATTACTTTTAAGATCTGAGTTCTCTTTCTCTGAAGTTTTACGGTTCTCTATTTTTTTTATATAAACAATCAGCAGCCACTAGAAGAGTACTCTGCCAGAGAATCTCTGCCTGGTTTGATCATGTTTAAATACTGAGTTTCAGGTACCTATTAGAAGGAGTTTATTTTTTAAACTGCTCAACAAATCAGGTGTTAACTTCTTTTCTACAACAGAGTTTTTCACTTCAAAATTCTGACAACTCCATCCTAATTTAAAATGGCATCCACTTAGAAAGGGTGGAACTTCCTTTTGTGCAGATATTTTTCAGCCCAACAGCAGCACAAGCTTTTGAGTCCACAGACGAAGCTGAATTAGAATATTCCATCCCAGCTCTGGGGGCTGAGGCTGCTTCCCTCCCAGAGCCTCTGTTTACTTCCTGTAATGTGTGAATTATACTTTATGAGGACATTGTGACGACTCACCGAAACACTATTTGCAACTGCTTAGCAAAGTGTTCCATTCATAGTAAACTCTTCATAAATGAGGGCTACTAGTATTAGCACTTACTGGAGTTTTCATGGATCCAACTATAGATGATTTCTAAGATGTGTAATAAAGCGTAGCAAAGTTTACCAAAAATAAAGACTCTTGACTAAAGGGCAAATAATCTGGGCCCCACTGTGCTATGTAATTCGGTATAAATTATCTGAATGCATTATTGGATGTTTTTGCCTGAATCTTTCCATTATTTAATCTACTTTTATACCATTTATCAGACTAATTTGTGCTCCTTTATCTGGGGGAATGATAATTACTTTCATTAGACATGTCCAGTATTAAATAGCTAAGGAAACATCTTAAAGTTTGTTTTACTGTTGTGTACTATAATATTAAATGGAAGATCATTCAGTTTGAAAACAAGTAATTGTTTACTTTGAAAATCAAAGTAATTGTTTACTTGTTTACTTTGAAAATAAGTAATTGTTATGCTTTATTTAAAAAAGATGCAGCATTGCTAAGAATCAAATCAGAATGCATTTCAATCATAATACATAGTTTACAAAATAACTTGAAACAAGAGGGATCTAATTTAACTGTTGAGCAGATGGTGCTATTCAAATTGTTATTTAAATGACAAGCTTTTCTGAAATTTGGAAATGACTGATTTAAAGCCCTCAGTGGTGCATTATCTCAACTCCGGTGAACTGGTTCCTGGATGGCAAAGTGACTGCTTGTCATACTGAATTCAGCACAAGCTAGTTTATTCACAGAAACTTGCACGCCCTCATGTAAGACAAGAGTTTAAACTCAGACAAACTAATATTAATTTCTGGCCTACCATGTAACTAGAGCAACTAATTTATTTATCTGAATCTCAGTTTTACATCTAGAAAACAGATAATAATGCCAATTTCTAAGAGTAATTTAGTTATACTGTACTTGTAAAGGCCTGAGTAGACCAAATATCTATTGCTGTTGACATTTGCTGTTTTATTACTGTTATTAATAGTCATTCAGTTAAAAGCTGGGTATTTCCCAGTGTTTTGCCAGATTCTTTCTCTTTGGTTATCTAAAATAAACAAGTTTTTTCCTAAGCTATATTTATCATATTCTGAAATATAGTCTCTAACTTAGTGTTTCCCAGAGTCTGATAGACATAAAGAATCTTCTGTGTTATATAACATAAAATCTACAGGCAACATTCTTTATACCTGTCCACAGGTTCAGAACCACCTTCAAACCTATAACCATGAACTATCTTTGCATTTCGTTTAAAATATACATAGCAAATTTGTAAATTTACATAGCCAAGTTTGTGAGTTGGGTATTACTGTTCATTCTCTTTTTTTGGCTAATTTTGTGCATAAGGCCTGCAACATTATTACCCTTAGATATAGTCATCCTGCTCAGTGTTTTTTTGTAAGAGAACACTATAAAAAAATTAAGTTGGGAAATGACAGATTGAGAGTATTATATTATAACAATGGAAGATTGTGTTTCCAAATCCTAATTTGAAACATTTGCCAGTAGCTTTTGTAATATCTGAGGCATTTGCAGGTTTAATTTCACTGTACTTTAGGCAATTTAATATTGATTTCCTGTTGATTAGTACATGGAAATCTATTTTGTGATCTCCATTTAAATCAGTTATTCTTCGTAAAGCCCTGCTAGTTTCAGAGATTAGAAACGTAAAAGGCCTGCAGCTGAAGGACTACTGTGAATCTCCTGATTTGCTTTTTTGCACGAAGGTGAAAATGACCAACCTGTCAGGCAGAATAACTGTACCGCCAAGAAGAAATACTTTTTGGAAATGTCTTACTTTCTTTATAAACAAAAGCTGTTTTTCAGGAAGAAACAATGAATACTGAAATAACCAAGTACAAGTGCTACCATTTTTTCAAATGATGTTGCGTATAGGTGGTCCAGGTTTAAAAAAAAAAAATGAAATAAAATACATCAAGAGCTGTTTACAACACAAGCTTAGCGACCCCTAAAGTAGCCTCCACAGTGTGTCGGGCCCATTTTAGAGGGGTGCGACACCGTGGACGGACCAGGGGCTGGCGTGGAGCAGAGCTGAGAGGCTCCCCTGTTCAGCTCACTGCTGGGCGGGGCTGCTCCTGACTCAGAACCAGGCCGCACCTTGATCTCCTTGCATGTGGCTGCGTCTGAGTCGTGCATCCGGAGTCTTCATTTGGAAGTTGGACTGGAACCTGGCTAAATCTGCCAGTTTTCCTTTTGAATTTATGTGCTCTTAAAATTTTTTTTCCACTATTGGCATGTTTTTTCTTTTCCTTTTTTACAGGCGGGTAATTTGCAGACTCACTTACGTCGGCATTCTGGGGAGAAACCATACATCTGCGAGATCTGCGGGAAGAGGTCAGTGCTGGGTTCGTTCATTCGCACGTCAGGAGCAGTCTTGGCATCTCTGAGCCGCGTAGGGGCTCACTGTCACTCAGGAACACAGTAAAGCCAAACCCTCTGGCTTTTCTTGTGACACACATGAGAATAGCAAAAAGAAATGGAAATGTTAATTAAAGGAAAGAGAATCTAGGACACAAGTCTTAGGAAATGGGATTTTACATGAAACAAAATTATGCTAAAATTTCCATTCATTCCAAAAATGTCTGTTAAAATAGATGACTGGCCCCCACGGAGGTGACTGTCTGGTAGGGGTAATGAGACTCGCAGCCTGAATGCCTGGAATCAGGAGAGGAGGTGGTAGGAGGCACCCCAGCTGCGCACCCAGACCTGTGAAGGGCCGAGAGTTCAGCAACAGGAAGGCGTGGCAAGCCTGAGGGCTGGGGAGGCCTTGGACTTGGAAAGTGAGGCTTGACTTGGTGACAGTCTCCCTCTGGAGGTGGAGAGCAGTATGAGAGATGGTCCCTCCTCTGGGCACACCGGCCTGCAGCGTGGACTCCCCACCCCTCACTGGGGGTGTTTGTCGGGAGTCCACATAGTCTATGGTCTATTGGTTGGTCATTCTAGGACAGCAGGCAACAACCAGGACTATACCAGTCACACAGTGTTTTCTTCATTCGTTTAACCAGTCATTCATTCAGCATTTATTAGTCACCTACTGTGTGCTAAATGCTGTGTTGGGAACATACAGATTCTCGGCCCCTGATAAGTTCGTACTCAGGAGTTGGGGGCGGGGTGGGATGGGCATAGGACAGCTATAGTCACAGTCCTCTGCTAGGATGGGACAGCACTCTTGATTCGGTTCCAGGAAGACAGTTACCTTTGCAGATGGTAGAAAACAAACAAGTGAAAGCTACCTAGCCTGACATGTCTCCCTTTCTGCCATAGCTGCCTGAACACCCAGGTTTAGTGCCCAGGTCACATGTACTGCCTGTTTGAGGCGCCTCTTAGCATAAGCCCCCTGCTGCTTCGCTTGGGGTCCCTGTTTTGCAGGATGTTTTAAATGTGAGCCTTCTGAGCTCCATGCATTTAAAATCATGTCTTTATGCAACACCTTCCCCCAAATGCAACCTCTTATCCTGCTATCGAGTGTGGTGGGAAGGAAAGAACATAGAGCTTCATACTGGGGGTTGGGTTGGAGTTACTCCCCAAGCCAACTTAGTGATCACCTCTGAAGAAGAAAGGTTAGTGAAAGTAGGTAAGAAAAAATGTTGTAGAAACAAAACACTTGGATCATTTTCTACTTTCCTTTAAAAAGAGAAAAAAAGTAAACTTTTGTTTTTTTTTAAACCTCTGAAATGAAATCAGGCCACTCCTCATCACATTCCGAAGTAATAGAGGGAGCAGTTCATCTCCTCTCTCAGCGACTTGCAATTAGAAAGATTTGCAGTGACGTAGAAAGGCTGTTAATTGAATTTCCAAATTGCATTACAGGTTTGCAGCCTCTGGTGATGTCCAGCGTCACATCATTATTCACTCAGGAGAAAAACCACACTTGTGTGACATCTGTGGTCGAGGTATAGCTGAGGGTTTCCCTTTTCTTCCTTGAAAATTTCTGATTAAAATGTTTTCAGCCCTTCAATTTAACCCCTGTTGTGGTCTCTCTAGGGTTCAGTAACTTCAGTAATTTGAAGGAGCACAAAAAGACACACACGGCTGATAAAGTCTTCACCTGTGATGAGTGTGGAAAGTCTTTTAACATGCAGAGGAAGTTGGTAAAGCATAGAGTTCGGCACACGGGTGAGCGGCCTTACAGCTGCTCTGCCTGTGGTAAGTTCCTGCCCACCGCAGACCTGCGGTCACCTGGTCATCCCTGTGGGGAGGGCACCGGGGTCTGTGTCCACTCCGTCCTGGGCTGTTAGGGGTCTCAGATAAGTCGTCCCTGTTTTCATGGGTAAAATGGAAGTGATGCTGTTTCTTAACCACCTTGGTCCTCTGATTCGTCTGCATTTGTGTAGCAGACATTTACTGAGTGTCTTCAAGGTATCAGGAACTGTCCTGGGTGCTCCAGTTACAGAGATAACTGATACTGAGTCCCAGGTGCCCTGTGCTCCTGGTCTGGGCCCGTGGAGGGTTGGCAGTTGGAAAAGCGGGGGAGAGCGTGGGGTGCAGCAGCAGGGGCTAGAGCATGGTGGCCTGCTGGGGCCTCGGGGGCACACGGTAGGCTCAAGAGAGAGGGCTTCTTGAGATCATATTGTGTATCATGAAGTAAAGGTCGTTTCTATGGCATTTGACGCTTCAGAAAAGTCATCAGGAAGGAAAGGGAAGGCTGGCAGCTCTCAGTTTCCAGGCACATCACTGCACAGATGAGGAAACTAGGATTGCAAGTTAGGTCGCCTGGTACCTGTGATAACAGAGTGTTGGAACCTCTGAAGAACTGGGAGGGCCTGTATGCATGTGTGGTGCAGCTGTGCACATGTGCACACATGTGCCCCTGACAATGTGGATTGAATCACGGGCAAACGAGTGAATAACCATTTTTACGATTACCTGTTTAGAACAAATAGGAAAAATGCTCAGAGTCAGGCTGTGGGGAGCCTGGAATTGGGGCATCCTCGGAGTGGCTTGTTCTAGTTGTGGTTGGTATCTAAATTAGGGCAGGACGCGTGGGATGTAACCAAAGGGAGGCAGCTTTGTTTGTATCTCCCACTTACACTGTGTACAGATCTCCTGGACACCAATGTCGGCAGCTCCATTACTATTAAAGGGTAAAATTGCATCACTTTAAATCACAAATGCAGTCTCAAATCACTAGTTTAAAATGTCAGTTCTAAATTATTATTACAACTGTGAACTTGATTTCAGGTTCACTCTTCTCTTCCTTCCCCAGCCAGGCCTGCTGCTGGCTAAGACCCTGTAGAGAAAGCAGTGCAGCAGGACCCTCTCTTCCCCCCACTTCGTTTCCACCCCTCCAGCCACTCACTGACCATGGTTTCTGACCCTAACAAGGTCAGCTTTCAGGGAAAGGGGGAGGGAGAAAGGGAGCAGGAATGGTCTTTCATGACAGGTTTAAAGCTTTATAACACCTTTATTGAGATAAATCCCGTACTATAAAATCTAGCCATTTAAAGTGAACGATTCAGCGGTTTGGGTGTATTCAGTGTTGTGCTACCCTCACCACCATGTAATCTTAGAACCTTTTCCTCACCCTAAAAAAGAAACCCCACACCCATTAGCAGTCACTCCCCATCCCCTCCCCGCAACCCGAGGTAACCCTTAATCTACTCTCGGTCCCTATAGATTTGCCTGTTGCAGACATTTCATATAAATGGAATCATGTAATACGTGGTCTTTTGTAACTGACTTCATTTCACTTAGCAAATCTGCTCTGAGCATTCATGTACATGTTTATGTGTGGATGTATGTTTTCATTTTCTTGGATTCAAAAGATAGTTTCCATTTTAAGGTGGCTTCCCATTCTGAGCTTTGCTGAGTTTAAAGCTTGGTCCTCTCTCTGCCCCTTCCTTCCCTCCTTCCCCCGTCCCTGTCCCTGTCCCTGTCTCTCCAGCATTTCATGCTTCTTCTAAAGACAGCCTTCCCTTCCACTCTGTCCTCCTTCCCCAGCACTCAGCTGTACTTTTCTGAGATGGAAAGGTGCATTTTCTTTCAGCGGGACTTTTTCCTTTAGCGCTTGGTTTTGTAAAAGCAGTTTCCTCCGAGGAGACTTTCTCTGTTGGAGCCCCGACGCCTCTCTAGGCAGTCCTCTTAGGCCCCAGGCTGGCTCACTTCCCATCTGGGGACATACTCACATTCTGTGCTCTGGGGGATTGCAGGCCCACACCTGGAGGCAAGCGCTGCCCCACCGTGACCTCCCGATGGACACACGTCGAGCCTGGCTGCCCTGTCTTGACTTGAGGGCAGAGGGGAGACACCTTCCATATCCCCTGTCTCGCTGGGAACTCTACTGTGGCTGAAGTTTATACACGTTAGGGACCCTGAAAATAGTTAACACCTTTTGCCTACTAATTCCACTACTGAGAATTTATCTTAAGGAAACAATGAAAAGAAAGATGTTAGTTGAACCTCAGGTATAGTAGCAAACAGCTGGAAGCAGCCCAGATAGCCCACTGTTGCTTGACCAGGGCTGGATAGCTGAGAATTCAAATATAATGACATAGGAATAAGTGAAAAGTTCTAAAATATGTGTCCATGTAAATTGTGTAGTTTGTTTCAGACCTTGGTAAATGTGTTATGACTTCTATAAGGTTATTTATTGGTTTTTCTCTTCCGATCTTCTAACCTACTCTCATGACGGGACTAGATCCCCTACCTCTAGCTTATACCCAGAGAAAGGAAATAGGACCTGGAGAAGGATGCGTAAAATTATGTTAAAAGCTGAATACATAAGTACCTTCAGAAAAGATGCTTCTAAACTGTAGATTGGCTGTGTTAGATTTGTGAAAATCTGAACAAATCTGATGCGGTTTCCCAGTGTGGGCGTTTGGGGCAGGCGCGCACCCAGGCCCACCCAGCGAGCACTCCTGTGCAGGGAGATGGGGCTCCAGAGCCCTCGCACGAGACGCCCAGACCAAGGCTGCAGGTTGGAGGGGCTACAGCCGGAGAAGAGTGGAAGAGTCTGGAATCAGAGCGAGCAGGTGACAGCAGGGCTCAGCTGAGTTCACATGAAAGCAGAGTCCTTTGGGGTTTAGCAGGGGTGGAGGGGACTCCTTCCAGAATGTTCTCCTCTGAAAAGATCCCTTTTTCTTCTTCCAGGAAAATGTTTCGGAGGATCCGGCGACCTCCGCAGGCACGTCCGCACTCACACAGGGGAGAAGCCGTACACGTGTGACATCTGCAACAAGTGCTTCACCCGCTCTGCCGTGCTGCGGCGGCACAAGAAGATGCACTGCAGGGCTGATGACCAGGGGCAGGACGCTCTGGAGGAGCTCACGCAGGCCATCGAGACCTCGGACCTGGAGAAATCTCAGAGCTCGGATTCTTTTTCTCAGGACGTGTCCTTGACTTTGATGCCCGTGTCTGTTAAAATCCCCGTCCACCCAGTGGAAGAAGACTCAGTGGCAGAATTTGACGGCCACTGTAAGTTCCGGTCCCTGGTTCAGTCTCACGGAGCAAGTGAGCAGGAGAAGCTCAGCTTGGGTCCCCTCAAGCTCGCCAAGCCTCACGTGCCGCAGGCGCAGCACCAGGCCTACAGCTACTCGGGCGTGGAGGCCTCGGCTGGCACGGAGCCGCTGCAAGCCGACGGTATGGCCGCGATCCGCTCGTCCCTGGCTGCCCTGGACCATCACTGCGCCGACCCCCTGGGCAGCCGTGCGTCCGCCCCTGCGTACAGGAACTCGGAGGGACAGTTCTTCTCCAGCATGACCCTCTGGGGGCTGGCGATGAAGACGCTGCAGAATGAAAGCGAGCTGGACCAGTGAGGTCCTCTGTCAGCAACTCAGCATCAGAGGCGGCTTTAGCCCGAGAGGCTAGACTCTGTCCCTCCTGACAGGGGGTGGTCGTCGGAAGTGCCTTGAGCTCAGCGTGTGGGAAGAAAGGCCTCCTGGCACATCGTGGAAGTGGACGAGGGACTGAACAAGCCTTGCGCCCCAGAAGGCTTGAGAGACCGTCTCCCAGACGTGGTGTGAACTGCGTGTAACTACTGTACATTTTGGTCGTGGTAAAGGGAAAATATATGGGTATAATAATACAGATATTATTTTTGCATTTTTACATGACTGAAATTTGTAGCATTTTGTATTTTTATTTACAAAAAGATTTTATTTGTATAGGAAACTCATACTATAATTTAATTTGAATAAATAAAAGTTGCCTTTCTGTATAATATTGTGTTTCCACAAATATTTTTATTAACCCAAAGACCATAGTGGTATGAAAAGAGACATCAACGAGGGCTCACCCTGCAGGGATAAGTGCCAGGTTCAGTTCTTGTGCCATCTTGGACAGTGGGCTTTGGGAGCCCTCAGAACGGAGCCTGAGTCCTGGCTGCCACTTCCTGGTCAGGTCATGGGCAAGCTCCTCAACCTCCTAGAACCTTCTCTGGGTTTGCTTTTCTGCAGCATGAGATGAATAACTTTCAGCATTCTTACAAGGCTCAAATGATCTCCTCGTCCACTTGAAAATACCTGCCCAGGGTCTGGTTGCTGACAGAGCTTCTAAACGCGTCCAGTCTCTCAGCCGCCCAGCAGACCTGCCGGCCTCTGCGGGACAGTGAGTCGCGCCTGTAGCGCTGTCGCGGGAAGGTCAAAGTGAGAGCAAGTGCACTGAAAGTGCGGTTACCTGTGTGGGCCGCGGAAGTCACTGGCCTGTAGAACTGCTTGCACAAAGGACTAGGATGCTTGAGGGTGCCGTCGTCATCAGCTCTGGTCCGGAAATAAAATATGAGAAACGAGAGAGGCACGGGTAGGTGAGGATTTTCATGGAAAACCCATGGTTGCAGAATAGGACGTCAGCTCTGAAGTCAGATTCAGGTTCAGCTCCTGACGTTCCCAACCGTTAAGGGTGCTGCAGTCCCGCAAGGCTGCCCTGAAGATGGAAGAGCCTGAGGTCGCGGGGGGCTGCAGCCTGCACGAGGACATGCAGCTGGTAAAGCTGAGGCCCACGGTCTCCTTGGGGCCGCACCTGGCTCAGAACTTGATGCCTGGCAGTCGCACATGGATGGTCATCGCCCTCTGCCTTCCCGCTTGTCCCCTTTCTCATCCCCGCCATCTCTTTCCAGCTCCTCCCTCTAGTACTCCAGCCCCAGCAGCCCTGCATCCCCACCAGGACCTGGAGCCCATTGGTCAGTTCATCTTCTCACTGCCCCTCACCCCTCATGTCCCTGTCTACCTCTTTCCCAGGCTGCACCCCATGGGCCAACATGCTGTGATCCGCCCGCCGGCCTCTTTATCAAGCTTCCCTGGTAAAGCCTTGCCCTCTCCTCCTGCACGTGGGGAGCTGAGCCAGGCTGGTGAGAAGCAGCCATCCTCTGGTTTCTACCACAAATTCCTGGTGAGCCCGGGGTCCGTGTGGCCTCCTTCCTCACTGATCGAGGCCCTGTGCCGTCCTGGACAACTCCTCAGCCTTCGCAGTGTTCTCCATCCTCCCGCCCATGAGCTTGCTTCCTGTTTCTCTGGGGACTTAGAAGCAAATAGGAAGGCCTCCTCAACCTCCCCCCACACCTACCAAATCGCTGTGCCTGGAGATTGTACCCTCACCTAACTGCTGCCTCCCCCCACCCCACCTCTCTATACCCCGGCACCCAGCCTTGTTTTTCTCATTAGGACTTTCCACTTTCTAACCTACTATAGGTTTCTCTTGTTTCCCCACCAGGAAGTAAGCACCTGAGATGTTTGTCTCTTGTTCTCTGCTCTATCACCAGCGCCCAGACAGTGCCTGGCATTTAAGAGATGCTCAGTAAATAATTGTCAAAGGAATGATCTTGGAATTCCTTTTAGTCACAATATGGGCCCGCCTGGATGGGTCCTCTAATTTCCTTTCCTCTCTGGCACCCTGTTCAGTCAGTTGACCTTTGTCCCCACTACTCCATTGGAACCCTTTCTGTCCAGGTCTCCATTGCTCACTCAGCGATCAGTTCTCAATCCCCATCTCAGTTGACTGTTGGGCAGTACTGACAGCTCAGCAGGGAATTGATCCTTCCTCCATGAGACAAGAACCAAGACTTCCTGGAGGACCAGTCGCTCTAGGTTTCCCCTTCCCTCACTGACTGCTCAGTCTCGGGCTCCTGTTCCCCTCCTCACTGGCCCACATTTAAAAGTTAGGGTGCCCCAGAGCACAGGCCTGGACCATTCCTGTCCTTCGTCTCACTAGACCTTCTCCGCATGTCTAATGACCCTAATCCGTTTGCTCATCTCTCCCAGACTTGTGTGTGTCCTGGGCCTCTCCCCAAAACCCTAGAATCCTGTACCCAACTGCCTACCTGTCATCTTTTTCTGAATGTCCAATAGACATCTCCGAAAATTTTCGAAACTAAGCTCGTCATCCTCTCCCCTTCTCTTGCCCACCTCACTAAATGGCAACCCCATTCTTCCGGTGGCTCAGACTAAAAACCCGAAGAGTTACCCACTTCCGTCAGTAACATTTATGCAGCGCCTCCTGTACACCTGGGTTTTGCCCAAGGCACAAAGAATAAGATTGCCTGGGCTGGGGTAACCGTAAATAAACCTGCTTGACAAGGACAATAATTTGTTCTTGTACAATAAAAGTACAGGAAAAAATTAAAACCAAAGCTTTAAAATTCATATTTCCTGCCTCTTTCCTTTTCTCCCCTTATTACTCTGCCCAAAAGACTTAAGTAAGGAAAAACTTAGGATTAGTGAAAAGGCTTGGAAGTGTGCTAATGTGTTCTTGGATGGAAGATTATCTTGCAGTAGGCCAGGCCTTGACTTTGTGTTGTGCACATAGCATGGACCATCCTCAGCAAGAATAAGAGCGAGAGTGTGTGTGTGTGTGTGTGTGTGTGTGTGTGTACGTGTGTATGCGTGCACACGCATATCATTGACCCCAAAGTCAGGAGACCTGGATTGTGTTCTCAGCTCCATCACCAACTGTGTGACAAATGCCCTCCTCTCTCTGGACTTCAGTATCCAGACAGCGGAATGAGGTTTTCTCAGTTTTATTGTTCTGTGAACATTCTCTAAGGACAGCCCGTGACTATGTTCCTATGGAACCTTCCTGGGCCAATTTCATTACAGAAGTGGGGTACAGAGGCCAAGAGATTGGGCAGGTCTCCAGAAGAACCTCAGCATCTTAGAATGTCTGAGCTGGAAGAGACCTTAGGAATTATCTCCTGTTTCCATGGGTCTCCGCTTTCTATGAGGTCGAATGGAAGCCTTGTTAACAATGCAGATCTTTGGAAATTTTGATTCTGTAGGTCAGGGCCAAGGCCTAGGAGCTGCACTTTAGCAAGTTTCCCAGATGCTTCTCAGGCAGGTGGTGTAAGGACAGTAGTTGAAGAAACTCTGCTCTAGTCTGAGTCCCTCATCGGATAGATGCCCTGAGTTGGGAGGTGACTTATGCAGTCATAATAGCAGCATTGTGTCTGTCTTGTGCTAGGCACGATGGAAACACTTTACCAGTGTCAACTCGTTTAAGCTCCGTGACCCCCTGCAAGGTAGATCCTGTGATCGTCCCCATCTACAGATGAGGAAAGTGACCCCCGGGAGGTCATGGAACTTGCCCAGTTCCGCCCACCCAGGAGTTTGGGTCCCAAGGTCCTGGGTGAGTTGGTGGCCCCAAAGCCAGGGTCAGATCCAGCCCGGCTTGCCTTCCCCGGGTGGGTGATGCGTTTTCAGAGAACAACCTGCTGCTGTGATATTCATGAAACGTGACCTCGCCTCTGCGGGAGCTTATCACACCCTCTTCTTTTTAATTTCTTTTTTCTAAGTAACATGATCAAAAGAGAAAAATCAGACAATACAACAAGTAACAAGGAAAAATATTTCCATCACCCAGAGATGATGTTAATGACAAAGGTGATTCTAGTCCTGACGCCAGCTTGACGCCTGCTGGGACACCCCAGCCTGGGAAACCCCAGCCTCCGTACTTCTCATGCATCTTCTCATTAAGCCCCTTCAACAGCCAAGGAGTTAGAACACTGTTTACATCTTGGCTTGTTTCCTCTGCAATCAGATTCAAATAAATTTAGGCACTTCGCCTTTTTTTAAATCGGCTCGTACCATACACATATCTTTTTGCTTTTTCACAAAGCAAATTGTCATAAATATCTCTTCTTGTCAAAGAATGTGTTGACCTCACTGCTCTGATTGCTCGTCTCATATCCCATCACGACCCCTGCAGTTTGAAGCTGTTTGTGAAGGGCAGATGCCAGGTGCTCCACAAGAAAAGCCCTCTTTTCCTTGAAGTTCCAAGGAAATCTACAGGCCACTCCAGCTGTTTCATGTTGTGTTTTCTCCTCGCCACCAGATGGCAGTATAGCCCCTCACAATAAGCAGAGACCATGACTGGAGGACCTCAAATGCCAAGGCTGGCCCCAGAGGCTGGTGGGGCCACTTGCGCTCACCTGAGCCCCTCACCCCACATAGAAGCCTGTTGGCAACATAACATTCTCCTCCCCAGTTGGAGGGATGTGTCACTAGGAAGGGAAGTCACTTGCTCATTTATTTTTCAACCTTGCTGAGTGCCAACAACTTCCCAGGCTCCTGGGTTCAAGTGGCTCTAAGAGCAGACGCCACAAAACAGCTGTGTGAACTTGCCACGGTTCTCTGGGTTCTCATGTCTCCTCTGTACGAATGGGCTTCAAAAATAGCTCCAACTCACAGTGACCCGTGAAAACCCGATGCTAAGTAAAGGAAGCCAGACATAGAAGTTCACATGTGATGCATGATTCCATTTATATGAAATGCCCAGAATAGGCAAGTCCATAGAGAAAGAAAGCAGATGAGCAGGTGCCAGGGGCTGGGGGAGGGGGGGATGGGAAGTGACGGCTCATGAGTTTGGGGTTCCCACTTGCGTTGATGAAAAGATTCTAGAACTAGGTAGCGGTTGTTAAGGACTGAATTGTGTCTCCCTCCCCAAAAAGTGAGGCCGTAAGGCTGGGACCCGATCCCATAGAACCACGTCCTTATAAGAAGGGACCCCAGAGGTGATCAGGAAGTGGGGACCGGGGCTTCCCAGGCTCCTAAGGGGTGACCTCAGTGAGTTCACCCACAGGATGCCTGAATCAGGATGGGTCTGCTCTCCTCCCTCTGGCTTCAGGACAAAAGTATCCTGTGTCCTGCGCCCCAGAGCGGGTCTCACCATCTCCTGAGAACCCTCTAAACCAGCTGGGCCTGGCCCATGATGTGCTGACAGAGGAGAGAAAGGAATTGTGAAAACCCTGTCTCTCTCACAGAACCCTGGCTCTCCAATCTGTTGTCTTGCTGCAGTATTTGTTCTGCATGCCAACATCAGAATCGTACCTGGAGCTTTCTCTCTGCTTCCTCTGTGATCTTCCTGACCCCACCTCCACCCAAGGCAGATAGATGTTTTTGATCATCGTGGAGGAAGTTCTCAGAAGCAAAAGAGAAACAAACTGAATAATTTTCCAAGCAGTACCCTTTAAACATACATAATGCAAAAGCATAAACGTGATTCAGCCTGGGGCCAATAGCAATGCAAAATAATTCTTGTCTACGGACAGGCAGACCCTGTCCTGTCCAGCAGAGGTTCAGCTGGCTTCTCCCCTGCTGTAAAAAAACAGCCCTGCCTCCATTTCATATCATTTCAATATTCCTGACCTGAAAATGTGTCGGTTCTTTGGAGTCTCTGTTGAACCAGCTAGAACATCTGCCCAGTTCCCTCCCTGATTAACATGTTAAATAAAATCTACAACACATATTCATTTTTATATCTATGTGAGAGGCATGATTTTTTCCTCTTTTTTTTTTTTGAAAATTATTTCTAACAGACTTCTGAAAGTGAAGGTTGATCCAGAATAGACCAAATTTTCTCCTGTTTGTTGTTTAATTTATGCCTGTATTTGGTAGATTTCCAAACATAGAGCATATTAGTTTGCCTGGGCTGCCAAAACAAAGTACCACAGACTGGGCAGCTGAAACAACAGAAATTAATTTTCTTCCAGTTCTGGAGGCTGGAAGGCTGAGATCAAGGTCTTGGTAGGGTTGGTTCCTTCTGAGGCCCGTCTCCTTGGCTTGTAGATGGCCGTCTTTTCCCTGTGTCATCACAAGGTCGCCCCCTGTGTGTGTCTGTCTCCTAATCTCTTCTCCTAAGGACACCAGTCCTATTGGATCAGGGCCCACCCATATGACCTCATTTTACCTTAATGACCTCTTTAAAGACTCTATCCAAATACAGTCACATTCTGAGGTCCTAGAAGTTAGGACTTCAACATATGAATTTGGTGGGGGGCAGATCATAATTCAGCCTGTAACGTAGCGCAAGAAACAGGACGGGCTGGAGTCCATGGCATGGAGGGATGGCCAGGAATCCTGCTGGGTGACCTGGTGGAGGCAGCTGTGCCCGTGCCCCCAGGGGCTGCCACCAGAAGTGTGCTGAGTTACCCAGTTCATGAATCTGCCTATGATTCTGAGAGACCACAGCAGCAAGGCCAGTGACAGACAAGTCTGACTGCTAAAGGAACTTGGTCATTTTACTTTTGGTCCCTGAGATTCTCCAATTACCAAGTGATTTTATCGGGGCCCTTGGCTGTAGACAGCTTGACCCTTCAACTGTAGGAAAAAAGAGAGAATGGGCCATCGGCTTTGAGAATAGAGTCTGCTTCCTGCCAGCTGACCTGTTGGGGCTGGTTTGGCCTCAGGGTTTCCCAAGCAGTCCTGGCCATAGGATCTTTCATCCGTCACATGGCAGGTGAAAGCCCAGCCCACAGAGCAGAAGAAACCGATTCACAGAGGATGGGGCCAGAGGCTTGTGTGCATGGCCCCTCATCCCTATTGCCCACCAGCCGTGACCCCGAGGAGGCTCCATGAGGCCCCCTGGGGACTCCAGTAACCCTTGGGGTTACTGCTGGGAGTGTCACCGCATTTCCTGCCACCCGGCCCCTGCACGGTTCCATTATTTTGTTCTTTATTAAGACTTGCTTTACTCCAAGAAGATTATAGAAATATAAATAAACTTTTATATTTCTAAAGTATACAAGGAGACTGAGACAAAGAGGACACAGAGGCAGGGGTAAGGTGAAACGGGGGTGTGTATATAACATACAATGTACACTGTTCAGGGGTGTTATGGACTGAATGTTCCTGTCCCCCTCCCCAATTCATATGGTGAAGCCCTGGCCCCCAGTATGGCTGTATTGGGGGATGGGGCCTCTAATGAGATGATTAAGGTGAAGTAAGGTCACCAGGGAGGGGCCCTGATCCAATAGGATTAGTATCTTCATGAGAAGAGACACCAGAGATTTCTCTCTCCATGGAAAGGCCATGTAAGGACATAGCAAGAAGACAGCCACATCCTGCCAAAATTCTTATGCTGAAGTCCTAACCCCCAGGATCTCAGAACATGATCCTATTTGGAAATGGGGTCATTCAGATACAATCAGTCAAGTTAAATTAGATCATCCTGGAGTAGGGTGGGCCCTAATCCAATATGACTGGTATCCTTATAAAAGGAGAAATTTGGACACAGACACACAGGAAGAATGCCATGTGATGATTACAGTTCTGCTGCCACGACCAAGAAACTAGGAGAGAGATCTGGACCAGATTCTTCCTTAGCACCTTCAGATGGGCCATAGTCCTGCCATCACCTTGACTTTGACTCTAGCCTCCAGACTTTTGAGGTAGCAAATGTCTGTTAAGCTCCTTGGTGGTGGTCCTTTGTGATGGTAGCCCTAGCAAACTCTCAGTATGCATACAGTCCTGCCAATTTACGCACGTGAGAACCGCCTTCAGCCATGAGATTCCTGGTGGCCAAAGGAAAGAGGGAATCTGTTATTGGAATCTCTGCATTTCTTATGGGCTAAGCTGGCCACCTCAAGAGAAGTGCTGGGTCCAGGGTGCCCAGCACAGTGCCTGACACCCAGGCAGTGCTCAAAAATAAATGTTACCTGGCATTTTTACTTTTTCTTATTTTTAATTTTTTAGCCACTGATTTCTATGCAATCATCACTTTGGGAAATGGCAGACTAAAATCTGAGTTTCCCTCCAGCTCTGTGGTTTGAAGATCTTACAGTCCTCTTGCAGGGGCTGGTGATGGTTTTCATTGCAGAGGAGGAGCTGGTATGGGAATCCGAGGGCTGTGGGCTCGGGCCAAACCATAGGGCCGGGCCAGCCAGGTGCCGGCGGGGAGGAGCCCTGTTCCCAGGCGTGTGCCAGGGGCCATGCCAGCATGTTTGTAGCTGCTTGCCTGCCTGCACCTGCACTGGTGGACAGATCCCAGCATTTTCTCACCAAGCTCACACCAACTTCAGGGTTCCCCCAACCCTGTGCTCCAGGCAAACAGGGCCAACCAGACCAGCTGCACCAAAGAGGAAGGATGAAATGATCCCCAAAGCCCCTTCAGAGTGAATGGTCTAGAATTCCATCACCTGTGTCATGGGCCTCCAGACCATGCTTCTTTAGCCTTTATGCTTTCATTCTCACAGTCTGGAGGGTCTTTGGGTTGGTCCGAGTGTCCATCTCTCACTACTTCGTGCCCTCCTTGGAGTGGACGTGTAGGGGCACCTCACAGCCCCTGACAGCATCACTCACCCGCCGAGGCCTCTGCAGGGCACAGACCTTTGCAGTGACACCCAGTGCAGTGTTCATCTTCTCATCCTCCAGCCACCCAAGTGCATCCCCTGGCACCTGGAGCATAGTAAGTTGCTCGATTTTGTCAAGTAGAAAACAAATCTGACCTTATATCATTAGGATAGCTACTATCAAAAAAAAAAAAAGAAAATAACAAATGTTGGTAAGGATGTGAAAAAATGGAAACCCTTGTGCAGTGTGGGTGGGAATGTAAAATGGGGCAACCACTATAGAAACAACACAGGGGCTCCTCACATTTTTTTAATTTAAATTTAAAAATTAAAATGTTTTAAATTTTTAAAATTAATTTTTAAAAAATTAAAAATAGACCCAGCAAACCCACTTGTGGGTATATATCCAAAAGAATTGAAAGTAGACAAAATAGTTGCACATCCACGTTCATAGCAGCATTATTCACAAGGGTTAAGAGGTGGAAACAACCCAAGTGTCCATCAACAGAAGAATGAATCAACAAAATGTGGTCTAACTCTGTCTATTCAATGGAATATTATTCAGCCCTAAAAAGGAAGGAAACCCTGGTACGTGCTACAACATGGATGGACGTTTGAGGACATTATGCTCAGTGAAATAAGCCAGCATGAAAGGACAAATACTGTAGACTTCCACTAATATGGGTACTTACAGGAGACGAGTTCATAGAGACAGGAAGTAGAATGGTGGTCACCAGGGGCTGAGGGAGGGAAGGATGGGAAGTGGTTTAATGAGGACAGCGTTTCAGTTTTGCAAGATGAAAAAGTTCCGGAGATGGATGGTGGTTGAGGTAGCATAACGATGAACACAACTGAACCGTACACTTAAAAAGGGTGAAGGTGGTAAATTTTACGTCATGTGTTTTTACTACAACTGAAAAAAAAGGAGACAAGCACATAAAAAAACAAACAAACCAATCTGGACTTAGGGAAGGAGAGACTTTTCCAGACAGGATCTTTGCAAGAGTGGGGAGGGACAGTCACATTAGGGTAGAGGCTGGGATCACGAGCTGAGCAAGCCTCCCAGGGCCAGGCAGGGGAAGGGCCCTTCCTCCACAGGGAGGTGCCGACGTGCCGATGAAGAGCCCGGTGGACGGGGTGGAGGTGGAGTGATGGGCAGTACATCGGAGGACGTCTTTCCTGCCGTCAGCCGAGCGTCCTTGGGAGGCCGCTAAGGGGTGTAGTATGCTGGCCCAGGCCAAGGGCAGCCAGACCTCAGGAGCCTTGGGGGAGGGCAGAAGCTTCACTAAGGTTTGGTGAAGTCGGATGACCAAACATGGACCTGTCCAGCTTGGTCAGTGGGGACAAACAGTTCAGCTAATTATTTTTTATTTTTTTGGCCATGCCACGCGGCATGCGGGATCTTAGTTCCCCGACCGGGGATCAAACCCGTGCCCCCTGCAGTGGAAGTGCAGAGTCCTAACCACTGGACCACCAGGGAATTCCTCAGCTAATCTTTCATGAGCAAAGGATGGTAATTTGGAGGGTCTGACCTTGTCACAGGTAAATAAATGTTGGGGGTGGGGGGCGGATCTGTGAGTTGCAACCGAGTCACCTGGGGAAGGTTGGTACTTTGCAGTGAGCCGTCTTTGAAGAGCACAAAAGGGTGAGGGGGTTTCTAAATCTTCGCTGTTTTCCAGGGGCCGGTAAAAGTCAGCATCGTCGATTTGAGTAGGATGGAAGTGATTAGTGCTGGGGAGGACCTGTCTTTTCTGGCACAGAGCAGACCCTCAGTAGACACTCATGAACGAATGAGTGAATGAATGAACGAATGAATGAGTTGGCAGAAGGGAGCAAGCACTATGGGCTGCGGTGGTCAGAGGGAGGCTCCCCAGAGAAGGCGGGATCTGAAGTGGGTGTGACGGATGCACAGGAGACGGGACACCCTGAGGATCACAGCAACAAAGCAGTTTCAAGAGACAGGAAGGCAAAACCATTGTTCATTATATATTATACGCGAGACCCTAGGCAGTTCCGTCAGGAAAACAGAAACCTCTCAAGCAGAAAAGACAAGGAATTGACTGCTTACAAAGCCAGAGGAGCGAATGTCCGGCCCTGCTCCAAACTCATCTAGAACCCTTTTTCTCTTTCCCACCCTGATTTTCCAGCCTTGGTTGCCATGAGGCTCTGGGGCTCAGTCTCCCTGAATACAAAGACCAAGTCCCAATCTCTGCCAGTCGCAGCCAGAGGCCCCCTCTGCTTGCCGTTGACTGGAGCCCTCCAGTGGCCTCCTTGTGTTTCCTGTGAATCCCCCAGAGGAGACACTGCTGGAACCCAAGCTTTCCAAACAGACCTCCCACCTGTACAAACAAGATCAAGGGAAGCTGGGCTCCAATCCAGCTGCACCCATCAGGGACCAGCTCCCCTCACCGGCCTGGCGATTTTCAGGGCTTGAGGGATGGAGGTGGTGGCCTGGGGCCAGCCAGAGACAGTGGTAGTGGCCGAGACAGTGCTCAGGTCTCGGAACAGGGCCCTGGGCTCTCAGCTGGTCGAGGTGATGGATGGGGGATCAGAGGAGGCTCAGCATGTACACAGGGTGTTCCCACATCACCCCCAAGGTCCAAGATGGTAGCAAGTGACTGAACAGGAAGCAGAAGCTCGTCACTCAGACTCCACTACACCTATGCCGGGCTCCACCTGGCTCCCCACACCCAGCTCCCTCCACGCAGACAACCCCAGCAGTTCTCAACTGCTCATGGGCCACCCATGGGCCACCCATACTCTCACATGGCAACACCATCACCGCCGCCTCCTGCCCAGGCATCCAGGCCTTCTCCCCTCCTCTCTGCTTCCCCTCAGCTCCTACTCCACAATTCAGCTCCTGCAATAAACCTTCCCCATCCCTACCCAGAGGACAGTTGCCTATGACAGTATAGCAGTTATGGGTGTGACCACTTGTCCACTCAAGCCCATATCCCAGTCACGTCCATCCTTTCTCGTGGTCAGAGGCAAGTTCATCCCAGCTTCAGTTTCCTCGTTCGTACGTGATACACCTACCTCATGGGGCTGGTACAAAGCGGGTGTGGGATGGTCCTTCACAAGCTCACCTGATCCAGGTATGCAGCTGTGCTGTTATCATTCCTGGCGCCCTTCCCTCCATCAGGGACCGTGCTCCCTGGGTCTGTGCCTGTCTCACCCAGTAGAGCAGGGGCTGAGACCGTCCACTGTTACAGCTGCCCTTGGCTCCGTGCGTGGCCCCTGTTCATCCCTGTTCATGGTGATGGATATGAATGTGCCGGGACACGTGGGCTCCAGAATGTGGCAGGCAGAGGAAATTAGTCTCTGCTTCCCCGACATCTTGCACACAGGCAGTGTGAAAAGGTTGGTTGGGGTCTAGAAAGACCTCCAGCAGAGGCCCAAGCTTCTAGGTCAAAATACCAAGAGCCTTCTAGAAACGGGCCCATTCGCCCAAGGTCCAGCTGTCTGAGCAGCACGTTCATTGCCGGTGGCGCGAGTAGACCCTCCTGTGTACGAGACTCATTGTGATAAACGTTGTGAGGGTCAGTCCCCTTGCTGCTGTCGTTCGTTAGAGCAGATTTTCAAAGCACAGCTTGCTTGTAGTGGAAGCCCAGGCTGGAAAGGGAGATTCCTCAGGGTTTCTCACTCCTGTGTGGGGCTTGGTGTTGTCCTACCAGGTTTTCTTAAAGCGAGGCCACCTGAGCCCTCCCAGGAGGGAGGATGACAGCGAAACTAGTTTATTGAACAAGAGGCTCCGCGAAGGGCAATGGAAGCGGAAGAGCGTTTGCTTTCTCGTGTCTGCCCCTTTCAGCCTGGTCCCCAGAAGAGATCCTGGCAGATCCCGCAGTTTCCCCAGTCACTCATGGAGGATGCTCTATGTGCTATTATCCAGCTGTTAGAGCGCCAGTCCCGTCGGCTCTCAAGGCTTCAATCTGACATCTAATTTACAAATTCTCGGGTGCGGAGCCGTGCCCACCCCCGGCTCTCCCGCCGTTCCTCTCCCCACTTGCAGGCTTCTGCGTCCTGGGAGCTGTGTCCGGCGCCCCCAGCACATGTGTCAGGGCTGCTGCGGAGAAGGCAGGACAGTCTCCCGTAGCCGGTGGAGCTGGAGCTCACTCTCAGCTGTGAAATGACCTTGGCCATGGCGGACACAGGCCTGCAGTCATTCAGTGCCCACTTGTGTGCCTTCTTTGGAGCCTGCCCATCCCCGCTGCCCGAGTCACTGGAGCCGATAGCGGCTGACAACACCCTGTCGGGCCCTGGCTTCCAGAAGGCCCCCCTGCACAGATGCCTTCCGTGAGGCCCTGGGGCCAGCTCAGCCATGCCCCCAAGATGTCCAGGTCCTCACCCCCCAGACCCTGTAAATGCCACGTTATACAGCAGAAGGGACTTTGCAGGTGTGATTAAAGTCATGGATCTTGAGATGGGGAGGTTATCCTGTATTATCTGGCTGGGCCCTAAGCATCATCACGAGGGTCTTTATAAGAAGGAGACGGAGGGGGATTTGACACAAAAGAAGGAGGCGACGTGATGGCAGAACCAAAGAGAGATTTGAAGTGGCCAGACGCTGCAGACCCAGCCTGGTGACCAGGATGTAGACCTCCTGGAGGTTACGTTGTAGTGGAAGGAGGCAAGTAGGCAAGCAGCTAGCAAGGTATTTTCAGAGAACGGAACCCCAGGACCAGTGGGCTCAGCAAATGCCTGCCTCCCCTTCCCGAGTCAGGCTGTCCAGCTCCCCCCGCAGGAGAGCCCCACCTGCTCAGGTGGGGGCCCCCCATCACCAGGAAAGGTTAGTTGCAAGGTGTTTCCCAGGTCTGCCCCCGCAAGAGTCGGAATCCCCTGGTCCAGGATAAGGGTCTGGGAACGTGCAGTCACAGCCCATTTCTGGGGTGCAAGTTTGGGAAACACTGCGTTTCAGTTAAGCTTCTCAAACTTTGCTGTGCAGGCAGCTCCCTGGGGCTGGGGAGAGGGGCTGGTTAAATGAGATTCTGGTTCAGCAGCAGCTCGGGGAGGGCCAGAGTCTGCCTTACTAACCAGCTCCCCGACGGTGCCCATACCGCTGGATCTTGGACCAGCACGGAGGAGAGAGGAGTTACCAGACTATAGTGCTTCACCATATAGCCCTTCCGATGCATGAATGACAGCTGCTTTCTGCGGAGCCCTTCCTGGGAGCCCGGGAACATGCTAAGGGCTTTGCATGCAACCCCTCGTTTGATCTAGTAATAGCCCCCTTTTACAGATGAGGAAACTGAGGCGTAGGAAGTTAGGGACTTGCCAAGTCACGGAGCTGAGGATGTGGAGTGCTGGAGTCTGAACCCAGGCGGTCTGATGCCAAGACCAAGGCTTACAGCAGCAAAGGAGGAAAAGGGATAACATTTTCTGGGCAACTGCGTGTGTCAGGCCAGTGTTGTTTAGTTCATCATCGCCTCTAATCCTTACAATAGTCCTGCGGTGGACTTGTGAGTGTCCTCAGTTTATAGAAGAGGAAACTGAGCAGTGGAGTGGCTCCGTCAGCAGCCCAGAGTTAGTCACCGCCGAGTGGCAGGGCTGAGCCCAGCTCCCTGACGTCCACGCTGGGACCTCTCCAGCCATCCACCTGGGCACAGCCTCGGAGCAGAGCACAGAGCTGGTGCCGCTCAGTGACCTGGCTGGCCCACGGCCCTCCTGTCACCCTGCCAGCTGTCCTTGTCCCACCATAAGCCCTGTGTTACTTTCCTGCAGCTGCTGGAACAAATTACCACCACTGGCTGGCTTGAAACAACAGAGCTGTATTCTCTTACAGTCCTGGAGGTCAGAAGTCTGAGGTCAAGGTGTTGCAGAGTCTCTTCCAGCTTCCGGTAGCTCCTTGGCTGTGGCCGTGTCACTCTAATCCCGCCTCCATCATCACATGGCTTCTCCTCTGTGTCTGAGTCTATGTCTCTTCTCCTTTTATAAGATATGGGATTAGGGCCCATCCTACTCAGCATCATCTCATCCTAACTAATGACATCGCAAAGACCCTATTTGCAAATAAGGTCACATTCTGAGGATCCGGGTAGATGGGAATTTTGGGGGATGCTCCTCAGTCCAGTACAAGCCCACCATCTGCTCTCGACCCCAGGCTGTAGCACAGAACAAGAAGACAGGAGAGGCTGGGGGAGCCACTGGCAGTCCCCACAGTGCCCAGAGCTCTGTCACATATGGGGCCGGCTGTGCAATTCCATCCTAACAAAACAGGGACTTCTGCTCTGGTTTGGTTCATTGTCCTTTCTAGAATTTCCCCTCCAGGCCTTTGGCCCCTGCCTGTGGTTGGGAGCTGCCAGGCTGCTGCTGTGTTTATAAGAGGTCAGAAGCAAAGAGTATGAACAGGCAACAGGGGTTGGGGGGGGTGGAATGTCACCCACAGGAGGACATGTCGCTAGTTAACAAGCCTGGAAATGTGTTCATCCCTCCGGTGGTCAAACAAATACAAACAGACACAGGATACCATTTCTTGTCCTTCAAATGAGTGAAAGATTTTTGGTTTTGTTTTTAAATGGTAATCGTCAATGCTGGCAATGATTTTGAAACAGTCACTTTCATACAATGCTTAAGGCCCCTTTTGGAAAGTAATGTGATAGGGTTTCCCGAGAGCTGCCAAAAGACGCATGCCATTCCATTCAGTGATTCAACTTCTAAACATCCCTCCTAAGGAAATAATCAGAGAAGTGGTCAAATATTTTGTTCAAAGATGTTATTACAACATTTAAAAAAAATCATGGTAAAAAATAAATTGGAGATAGCTTAAATGTCTAACCATAGGGGATTGATTGAGTAAACAATGACATATCAGCTTGATAGAAAAATGTTTACAGAGTTTGTACTAACTTGGAAGAATGCAGTGCTAAGTGAAAGAGGATACACAATTGTATATCCAGCAGGACCGCAAATGTGTACAAAATTGTGCAGAAAGAAAGGATTTGATGTGCTTGTGATAATGAACCTCTTCAGGGAGACTACATCTCCCTGGAAGAGAAAAAAAAACCCAAGTTGGCAAGGGGACTGTCTCTGGGACAGAGGTGAGACCTGGGGTAGGGGGTGGGAGGTCACAGCCTAAAAATTATCCCCCAAGACGAGGAGTGCATAGATGGATGTGAGGTTTTGAAGCGTTTCGGGCAGGTACCATGGCCACACCGGCCCCCACCTCCCTTCCCCACTGGTCTCCTGGCCTGCCCCATCACTTCCCTCCATCCTCCACCCCGCAGGCAGAGTGATTTTTCCAAAACACAAACCCGGTCGTCTCACTCCCGTGCCACAGACCCTTCAATAGCTCCCCACTGATGACAGGATAAATCCAGGCCCAAGTTGGAAGACCAGGTGCTTCCCAGTCAGCTCACCTGTCTCCCCAGCCTCACCCTTCTTGCCTCCAACCATAAGCCATGCTCTTCCATTCCTCTGTGCCTTTGCTCATGCTCTTCCCTCTACCCAAAATCCACTTCTTTTTCATTTCCTCCTAGTAAACTCCTACACATCCTTCAAAACCCAAATCAGTTACCACCTCCTCTCTGATCTTTTCTCTGACTGTCCCCGAGTGAGTTGGAATTTCCCTCCTCTGCCCCCACAATCTCTTATGCCCCCCATCCCCATCCCAGCTCTCACCTGCTCTTACACTGTAATGATTTCTTTGGCATTCTGCCTCCTTCTCCAGGCTGTGAATTCCTGAAAGGCAAGGTCACTTCTTCACCTAGAATCTTCAGAGCCCAGTATTGGAGCCAGTCCACAATAAAAACCCATTGAACGGGCTTCCCTGGTGGCGTAGTGGTTAAGAATCTGCCTGCCAATGCAGGGGACACGGGTTCGAGCCCTGGTCTGGGAAGATCCCACATGCCATGGGGCAACTAATCCTGTGCATCACAATTAGTGAGCCTGCACTCTAGAACCCGCGAGCCACAACTACTGAGGCCCGCAGGCTTACAGCCCGGGCTCCGCAACAGGAGAAGCCACCGCAATGAGAAGCCCGCGCACCGCAATGAAGACCCAACGCGGCCAAAAATAAATAAATTAAAAAAAGAAAACCCATTGAACCTTTGTTGAATAGTGATTACATGTCATGGCTGACCAAGAAGTTCCATGAATTTACTCATTGGAATGACTGTCAGAAATAGGAGTTAGGATCCTCATTTA
Organism: Orcinus orca; assembly: GCF_937001465.1. NCBI lineage: Eukaryota > Metazoa > Chordata > Mammalia > Artiodactyla > Delphinidae > Orcinus > Orcinus orca. The sequence goes on from NC_064562.1 coordinate 117,338,280, forward strand.
ATACACAGGGAAACTAAGACTTACAGCGCTTAAGGAATCTGGCCAAGACATCAAGAGGCAGAGCAGGTGTTTTCTGAATCCAGATATCTCGTGTTCTTTCTACCACACTTGTATTAGTTTTCCTGGGGCTGCCATAACAAAGTACCACAAAGCGGGTGGCTTAAAACAACCAGAATTTGTACTCTCACAGTTTCAGAGACCAGGAGTCCAAAGTCAAGGTGTCAGCAGGGCCAAGCTCCCTCCAAAGGCGCAGGTGCTTCTTGGCTTGTGGCTCCAGTCTCTGCCGCCATCCGCATGGCCTCACCTCTGTCTCTCCTCTGAGTGTCCCTTATAAGGACACTGTCATTGGATTTAGGGCCCACCCAGATAATTCCATCTGCAAAGACCCTTTTCCCAAATAAAGTCACATTCCCAAGTTCTGGGGGTTAGTTGGGACGTGGAAGTTTGGGGAGGGGGAGTCAACTTTCGCTAATTACATACAACCTAGGAGTGTATTTATGACCTGTTTTAATTAGTTTCACTTCTATCCAGTGGGTTTCATCTTAATCCAGTCGATGTTGGTTGTACAGCTGCCACGGACCAGGCCTGACAAATTCCAGAGATGAAGGATGTGGGCCCCTCCTCATAAAGGTCCCCACTCCAATGAAGGGGTGAATAGTTGGGGTATAACTCTTCCCGCGTAGGCCTGGGGTGGGGTTGCCAGAAAAGGAAACACTTGAGCCCACTTGGGTGGTTTTTCAGGAAGAGCCGAGGGACCAGCCTGTCAAGAGCACAGCATCGTGAGGGACCTGGGACGGTCAGCCCTGGAGTGGGTGGGGGGCGAGGGGGGCGTGTCCAGCCAGCCTGCAGTGGAGGATGCTGGGAGCGATACCAGGCAACAGGCTGGAGACGTGGGCCAGCCCTGGTCGTGGAGGGGCCCCAGGGCTGGGGGAGCTGGACTCTGTGACCTGGATGTATCCTCCCCAGGGCCTCAGAGGTCCTGGCCAGCCCCTCCCATCCTCACGCTCTGAGCACTCCCTGGGCCCCAGTGCTCTGCGGGGCTCGGCTTTCCTTTCTCTTGACCTAACAGATGCCCTCGGTTGTGGCTGTTTGGTGACATCCTTGGGGCCTCCCCAGGAACATGATGCCGGGTGCCCCTGGGCTCCTTCTTTACAGTAAAGAAAACTGGCCACCCAGCCCCTACCATCTTATTAAAGGACGGGAGGTGGGGCGGGAGGGGTGAAATGGGGGGGCGATAAACGCCTGCCCCCAATGGCCTTCTTTAATACTTGAGCTATTGTGAAGGTCTTCTCCATTCTTCCCCCACCAGCCCTCCCTCCCGGAGCTTTGTGAATCAGAAAAGACAATCCGATGACATGAAGGGCAAATACATAAATATCCCTCCCTGCCTTTGGGCGAATCCTAAACATGTTCCCTGGGTGTAGTTGGGTTCTTTCCACAAAAGCCACGTTCCTTTGGCCCCTCCCTCCCACACATTCCGATCTCCCCTGAGCTCGCGGCGACTCGGTTGGCGAGACTGCACGGTGAGTTGCTGGGAAGCAGGACCTCTGCCTCCTGCTCTCTGTGCCTTTTGACTCTGTCCCTCCCCCCACTCCCCCTCCTTCCCCAGGCTCCTCCTCAGACCTGCAGGGTGGGTATGCTCTGCAGGGCGCTGTGCTCTGACTCTGCCCCTTCCCTTCTGGACCTCCACTTGCTCATCCGTAAAATGGGGAGAGTAGTCACTTTTACTCCACTGGTTTTTAAAATTGAGATAAAATATATACAACGTCGAATTTGCCATTTTAAGTGGCGTGAAGTACATCCACATTGTACAGTCATCACTGCCATCCATCTCCAGAATTTTTTCAGCTTCCCAAACTGAAACTCAGTCCCCATTAAACACTCACTCTCCACGCCCCCTCCCCCAGCCCCTGGGACCACCATTCTGCTTTTCCGTCTCTGTGAACTTGTCTCCTCCAGGAACCTCATATAAATGGAATCATACAGGATCTGTCCTTTGTGACTGACTTATTTTATTTCACAAAACATCTTTAAGGTTCATCAATGTTGTAGCTTGCGTCCCATTTTCCTTCTTTTTTTTTTTTTTTTAATAAATTTATTTATTTATTTTTGGCCGTGTTGGGTCTTCGCTGCTGCGCGCAGACTTTCTCTAGTGGCATCGAACAGGGGCTACTCTTCGTTGCGGTGCGCGGGCTCCTCATTGCAGTGGCTTCTCTTGTTGCAGAGCACAGGCTCTAGGCGCACAAGCTTCAGTAGTTGTGGCTTCAGTAGTGGCTTCAGTAGTGGCTTGCGGGCTCTAGAGCGCAGACTCAGTAGCTGTGGTGCACGGGCTTAGTTGCTCTGTGGCATGTGGGATCTTCCCGGACCAGGGCTCGAACCTGTGTCCCCTGCACTGGCAGGCAGATTCTTAACCACTGCGCCACCAGGGAAGTCCCGATTTTCCTTCTTTTTTAAGGCCAAACACTATTCCATTGCACAGATAGACCATTTTGTAATGCCACCTTTCTCTGCCTCCGGGAAAAAAAGTCACAAAATGAGGAGGCAGTTTAGCAAAAGTTTAGAGCAGGGACCCTGAGGCCAGGCTGCCTGGGTCCCTGTGTGGCCACTTATAATCTTAGGCAAATAACTTCTGTGTGCCTGCCTCAGTTTCTTCTCAGTAAAATGGGTTGATAACGGTCCCTCCTCACAGGATCAAACGAGCTAAGTTTTGTAAAGCACACAGGACAGCGCCTTGCTGAAGGAAGAGCCATCAGAGTGGTGTCAAATAAACTAGCAGGAGGCCACCCTCTGTGCTGCCTGCTGAACCCACCTCACCCACACCCTTCCTTCCTGATCCTTTCTCGTCCAGGGTTTGGAATTGTCTACCCGGCTCTGCCTTTCCGTCTGCAAGGGGGAAAGACCTCGGTTACACATAACGAAGGACCTTTGTTTCGCAGCTGGAGTCCGGATGCCGATTTTATGGTTAAGGCATCCTTTACTGTCCGCAAGGCCTTAACACCGTGGGTACCACACAGGGTAGAGGATGAGGACCGCAGGACTTGAAGCTGATGAGAGACCCCAGCCTCAGCTGGGCCAGCCCACCGTGAAGAATTCCCAGGATCCTCCTCCAAGAGTGTGGATGTTGGACAGCTTCGAGGTAAACTCCTAATACGGGCTGCACCCCCGCCCACATGCCCCAAGCAGTCTGAATCTTCTAGCTCTGTACAGTTGTCACCTTCTCCATGCCAGTTTTTCCAGACCTCTGTCCACTCCTCTTCCGTTCCCCACAACATAGAGAAAAGAGTCAAAGGGATATGGGTTCAAAAACCACTTTCACTGCTTGCCGCTGTGTGACCTTGACCAAGTTGCTTACCTTCTCTGGACAACTTTCTTCTTCCTTAAAGTGGGGATAATACATAATACTTTCTGCAGAGGAGCACCGAGGGAATTCAGTGAGGTGGGGAAGGAAACAGCGCTGGTCCTTTCTCTGGTTTGCCGCCTCGAACCTCTGTCTCTCTCGCTGAGCTGGCCACCTCTGCCTCAGATCGAGGCTGATTTCGTGGGAGCCGTGCACCCTGACTCACAAGGGAGGTCCCCACGTCAGGACTGAGTGGCCTCCCCTTCGTGTCCCACTCACCCAGCTGTGCCCGGGAGCTGTTTGCCTCAAGTATGTGCCGCCGAGAGACTCACTCACCTGTCAACGTGGATCCTCCCACGCGTGGTGTTTAGAATTCTTCAACAAGAAGCAGTGAATGTTTATCTTTTGGTTTGTTTTTGAAAAATGACAGGAGTAAGAAAAACCTCCGAAGTGCCTGGGGCCCCGTGGAGGAAGCCGGGGGAGAGACACTCAGCAGAGTGACGGGTGGCTGTCAGATGATGCGGGTCTGGGTCTAGGACCACAGCCAAGCCGCACAGAGGGGCTGGGTGGGTGTTCCGTGGGCACAGCTGGAGCCGGTGGGGGACTGGTGCCAGAGCGGGTTCTACTCCAGCACCAGTGTCGTGGCTGGGAGCGCAGGTACAGGCATCCCGCGCCCGATGACGCCACTTGTGAGCACGTCGTGGGCTGAATGGCGGCCCCGAAAACATGTCCTAATCCCTGGAACCTCTGAATGCCACCTTATTTGGCCAAAGGGCCTTTGTAGGTGTGATTAGGTTAAGGCTCTCCAGATGAGATAGTCCCAGATTACCCAGGTGGAGCCTAAATCCCACAAGTGTCCTTATAGGAGGGGGATTTGAGACAGAAATAAAAGCCATGTGAGGATGAAGCAGAGATCGGAGTGATGAAGCCACAAGCCGAGGGCTGCTGACGCCCCACAAGCTGGAAGAGGCAGGAAGCGCTCTCTCCTAAGGCCTTCGGAGGGAGCCCAGCCTGCCAACACCCTGATTTCGGACTTCTGGCCTCCAGAATTTATTCTCCAGAGAGAATAAATTCTGCTGTGTGAAACCACCCAGTTTGCTGTATATGTTCCGGCAGCCTTAGGAAACGAACACGTGAGCTTCATGACTTTGCAGGAATTCATCTTCTAAGTTTCAGCTTCCGCACTTGCAAGTAGCACCTAATTTATACAGTTTGTAAAGGATTACCCAAAGTATTTAGGTTGAATCGTGTTAAATTGACGTTTTTGCAAGTCAGAAGTAATTGGATATTGGCAGTTTCATTTGAGTCAACCCAGTGATCTACGCAAAGCACTTAGAATAGCATCTGGCCCGCAGTAAGTGTGCAGCAAATATGGAGACACAGTCCTAGGGCCGGGAGAGATGACTCCTCAAATGGGACTGATAGCTTGGGGTGGAGTGGCATTCATACTGGGCTCTGAGGGATGCGTAGGAGCTTGTGTGGCAGAAAATGGGGATGCTGGGGGCTGGGGGAACACCTCAAGGAATGGGTCAGGGAAGGAAAAGTTGGCTTTGGTAGGTGCTGGTAGGGGACTGAGGGAGCTTCCCTGGGAAGGGGGTGCAGGGGTGATGTAAGCACCTACTGAATACAGAACCCTCCATGCCTGCCCAGCCACCAAAGGGGAATCTCCTCCATCCTGTAATGGCATGATTTCCCCAAGACACTTGAACGTGTCACTCTTCACTGGCGTCTGCGACCCTGGGGAAGAAAGCTAAAATCTCTGTAGCCCGTGTAGGAGATTCCTGTGGCCGCTAAGACAAAATACCCCAAACTGCGTGGCTTAAAATAATAAAAATTAATTTTCGTACAATTCTGGAGGTCAGAAGCCCAAAATCAGTCTCACTGGGCCAAAAGCAAGGCGTCAGCAGGGCCACATCCCATCTAGAGGTTTCCTTGCCTTTTCCAGCGTTCAGAGCTGGTATTCCTTGCATCTTTTTGGCTGGTGGTCCCTTCCTCCGTCTTCAAAGCCAGCAACGTAGCATCCTACTTCCTTGTTACATGGCCTTCTTATGTGTCAAATCTCCCTCTTCAAAGGACACCTGTGATTGCATTTAGGGTCCGCCTGTATAATTGAGGATAAGCTCCCCATCTCAAGATGGACAATGTAGTCAAATTTGCAAAGTCCCTTTGCCATATAAAGCGACATGCAGAGGTTCCAGGGATTAGGACCCGGATGCCCCTGGGGGCCATTGTTCAGCTGGCTCAGCTGGCATTAAGGGCCCCTCCGGTTTGGCCTCTGCTCCCCTCCCTCAGCAGCATCAACTCCTCACCTTCTCACCTGCTCCGCCAATCCCTGCTCAGACGTGCCAAGGACCTGCTTCTTCTGGAATGCTCTCCCTGTCCCTGCACAGGGTTCCTCTGTCTGGAGACCTCAGAGTGACACCCCGGGGCACTTCCTTAGCTGCCCTCTCCCAGTGCAGCGCATCTGTACCTCTCGCTTGCAGCATTGGAATCCCAGGCCAGTTCTGGCCTCACCATGGGAGAGTCACATCACAAACAAGCATGTGTCCAGGTGGGACCTGCACTCGACCTTGCAGAAAGGAGCAGGTCAGGTGAGAGCAGTCGGGGATGCTGAGAGTGCCTGGAACAGAGGCACGTCGGGGGCAGAGGAAGTGCACCTTCTCATGAGTCAGTACAGTGGACACTGAGAGCTGACATCGACTGGGCTCTTACTACATCCCTGCCATGCGACGATTCTAACTTAAGCCTCGAAACATCTCCACGAGGGAGAAACTCTCATCAGGTCCATTTTGTAGATGAGGAAGCTGGGGCACAGAGAGTTTCAGTAACTTCCACAGGGTCACACAGCTGGAACCTTGATCTTGAACTCTAGCTTCCAGAACTGTGAGAAAATACAATTTTGTTGTTTAATCCCCTCGGTCTATGGTACTCTTGCTATGGCAGCCCAAGCTGATGAAGACACTCTGTGATTCCATTTATATGACCTTCTGGAAAAGGCAAAGCTGTGGGGATGGAGACCAGAGGGTAGTTGCCCAGGGGTTAGAGATGGGAGGATTTCACTACAAAGGGACAAATAGAGGGAATTTGGGGGGATGATGGAACTATTCTCTGTGCTCTGAGAGTGATGGTGATTACACAGCTCATAGAACTGTACCCCTTTAAAATGCAAAGTTTTCTCTGTATAAATTTTAATTAATTAATTAATTTATTTATTTTATGGCATGCGGGATCTTAGTTCCCTGACCAGGGATTGAACCGTTGCCCCCTGCAGTGGAAGCACAGAGTCTTAACCACTGGACCGCCAGGGAAGTCCCCGTGTATAAATTTTAAAAGAAATAAATAGTGTGCTTTATATCACAGAAAAGAAAAAGAACCCTCTGGCTACTGTTTGGAGAATGGACTACAGGGTCTAAGAGTTGGAGCAGGTTGGTCACCAGGCAGAGGCGGTGATGGTGAGGCTGGGGGGTAGCCAGGGAGGCGGGGAGATGCGGTCAGACTAGGGCTATGTTTGGAGGTAGGAGTGACAAGGTTTGCTGACGGACTGGATGGGGACTGGTGAAAGGAGCGGAATCAGTGATGATTCCTAGGTATCGCCGTGCATCTGCCCTGGTGGAGAAGATTGGGGGAGGAGCCGTATATCAGTCAGTACTCAGGTGAGGGACAAAAATCCTCTTGCTGCTTTAGGCAGAGAGCGATTTCATCGGGGAATCAGACGCATACACAGTCGGTGGAACAGCTGAAGGAGAAGGAGTGACTTCCAGGACAATCGCACTGAACTGGGTCATCAAGAAAACCGCTGTGAGCCACCGTCAGGAAGATGGTGATGGAAGAGCCTGTCCTGCTCTTGGCTCCAGGCACACACTGCCTTGCAGAATGAAGGCTTTTGTGCTGCCACCTCCCTCTCCACCTAATTCCATTCCAAGCCCAAGACTCATGCGAGTGCATCTAACTGATTGTGTTAGTCTCCTAGAGCCACCATAACAAGGTGCCACAGGCTGGGTGGCTTCCACCACAGACATTTATTTTCCCACAGCTCTGGAGGTTGGAAGTCCAAGATCAGCGTGTCAGCAGGCTAGGTTTCTTCTGAGGCCTCTCCCCTTGGCTTGTAGATGACCATCTTCTCCCCGTACCCTCACATGGTTGTCCTTCTGCGTGTGTCTGTGTTTGAATCTCTTTTATAAGGACACCAGTCATACTGAATTAGGGCCCACTCCGGTGACCTCATTTAACCCTAACTACTTCTTTCAATTTAAATGACCTCTATTTCCAAATGCAATCACAATCGGCGATATAATAGGAGGTAGGGAGGGATTCTCCCCTAGAACCATGTTAGGGAGCTGCCACCTTGCTTCCAGACCTCCAGCCTCCAGAGCTGTGAGAAAATAAATTTCATTTGTTTTAAGCCATACTGTCTGAAGTAATTTGTTACAGCAGCTACAGGACACTAATACACAAGGCTTCTGAAATTCTCACAAAATCCACCTTTGACGCATTGGCCCAGTTGTTCAGTAGAATGTTAGAGCCACAAGGCCCCTCCGAGATCTTCTACGGCATCCAGGGCAGGGCTGGGGAAGAGAACACCTCAGCTCAGATACCAGCTTTACCTCTTGTTGACAGTGTGACCGTCGGCAAGTCACCTAAGCTTTCTGAACCAAAATTTTCTTTGGTATAAAATGAGGATAATGACATCTCCTTCGTGATGTCATCGTGAGATAATAATGTACATTGAACAGCTCAACACAGCAATTGGCATAATTGCCCAGTAGATTCTGTGTTGTATTTCCTCTGGCCCACTCATCGTCCTTGCACCACCGTGGTACTTGTTAGTCGGTCGGACCATGGCTTTTCATCTTTGTGAGTAGAAGTCAATTAGGTGGTGTTTGCTGCAGATGCAGGAGTCCCAGAGAGCTTAGTGGGATCCTCCGGGTCACTAGGGCCACCCTGGGAAGCTAGCCAGGCTCCAGTGGCAGCCCCGGTGTCATTAGGTTAGGTTGGTTCTGGTAGATGCTGTCTTATTAGCGAACACTGGATCCCAGCTAGAAGCTATGGCCTATGCTCAGAGTCAGCCATGAGCATTGAAACAATGCTTCATGAGCAATAAATATCTCTGGGCTTGTTAAGCATTTCCAAGAGATTGGCAGGTGTCTTCCCCCGAACTGATCTGGGTAAGCCACATGGCATCCCTCGCTTTCCCTAACCTCCTGATGAATTACTGTAGATGTCTGTCTTCTTGACAGTTTGGGAACTCATAGACTGGTCACCCATGCTTGCTCACTGGCTTAGAATGCATCCGGGTGAGTCCTCTTTTTTTTAACCTTATAGCCTGAAAAACTGCTTCCTTAGCGTAGAATCCAAACCCTCCTTCCCACCCCCAAGGTTGTGGCTGTAGTTCAGGGCATGTCCCCTCTCTGGTCCTGTCAGTCCCCCTGACCCTGGATTGAGCCATTATCAACCACTAACCCCTTGGCTTGAAGCACCCGTTCCTTGAAGTCATTGAGGGCTGGCACGGGACTGCAGGGAACCTCTGTGGACCTCAGTATCCTCATCTGTAAATTGGAAACACTCATAGTCATTGCCTCATAAGATGTGGTAAAAATCTAAGTGAAGAACCCAAGTGAAGCACCAGGGACAGGGCCTGACCCACAATCAGTGCTCAATAAAGGCGAAGACACACGATTAATGTCCAGAAAAAAATAATCCTCCCTCCAGCGGACGCAGTGCTTTTCGAGTTTGCAAAGTGCTGAGTTAGACATCACTTCATTCCCACTGGGCGGCAAGCCCGTGAAGACAGATCAAACAGTGAGGCCTCTGATGCGTGGGGGACGGAGCAGAGCTCTCAGCCCCGCGGTCGGGCGGGAGGCAGCTGAGCAGGGCACCAGCTTGGAAGCCTGAGATCTTTCCACATTTCTCTGTGGGAAAAACTAGCCAGCCCCTGGAGAGGGAAGCTGGATTTCTGTGACAGCACTTGGGGAGCAAAGGCCACATCTACTGACACCTGACACCACATGTGTGACTGGCTCGTAGCAGGACACCCTCAGTTAGGTTTTGGTTGATGTCGAAGTTTTGTTTGTTTTTAATTTTTATTGAAATATACATACTCTTTTTCAGATTCTTTTCCATTAAAGGTTATTACAGGATATTGACTATAGTTCCCTGTGCTATACAGTAGTAGGTCCTTGTTGTTTTTCTCTTTTATATATAGTAGTGTGTATCTGCTAATCCCAAACTCGTAATTTATTCTTCTCTACCCCTTTCCCCTTTGGTAACCATAAGTTTGTTCTTTATGTCTGTGAATCTATTTCTGTTTTGTAAATAAGTTCATTTGTATCATTTTTTTAGCTTCCACATATAAGCGGTATCATATGATATTTGTCTTTCTCTGTCAGACTTATTTCACTTAGTATGATAATCTCTAGGTCCATCCATGTTGCTGCAAATGGCATTATTTCATTCTTTTTTATGGCTGAGTAATATTTCATTGTGTGTGTGTGTGTGTGTGTGTGTGTGTGTGTGTGTGTGTGCATTCCACATCTTTATCCATTCATCTGTCGGTGGACATTTAGGTTACTTCCTTATGTTGGCTATTGTGAATAGTGCTACCATGAACATTGGGGTGCATGTATCTTTTCAAATTAGAGTTTTCTCTGGATATATGCCCAGGCGTGAGATTGCTGGATCATATGGTAGATTTGTTAAATGAATGAACAAATGAATGAGGGCTATGTACAGTGATTGGGTCAGAGGTGTGGATCATGAATACTGAGAGGTCTGATTAATCACACTTTCTCTAAGCCTGCTGAATGCTGAGCCAGCCTTCACAACAATCCATCACTGGGAACATTAGTCCCATTTTACAGATGGAAAAACTAACGCTCAGAGAGGTTAAGTAACCTGTCGCCCATCAGAAGGCATGTGAGTGGTCCAGCTGGAATTGAGTTCAGGCCTGACTGATCCCCGTTACACTTCCCACATACCCCCCAGGGTGTGGGATGGGAGATCATAGACTTTCAAATCAAAATCCTATTTTCTGTATAACTGCAGTTATCCAACTCTCAGAAACATAAAAGCTTACATTATTTCTACCAAACTATAACTACCAATACTCTTTCAAAGCCTAGGATATTGGCTTCCCAATATTGGCTGCCCTAACAAAGTACCACAGAGTCGGGGCCTTAGACGACAGAAGTGTATTTTCTCACAGTTCTGGAGGGAACTCCACTTCCCCATCATAGGATTTGCTTTGCCGATGAAATGTGACTAGAGTGACATGTGCCCCTCCTGAGGAGGAACTTTAAGGCCAATCACGTGGTCTGGGCAGCTCTCTTTTCTCTCTGCTCCTAGATCAGCAGGTCCCTGACGAGTACAGGCGACTAAACAAATTCTCCTCTAGAGCCTCCAGAAAGAACCAGCTCCACTAACCAGGTGAAGTTGATTTCAGACTTCTGATTTCCAAAACCGTAAGAGAGTAAGTTTGTGTTGTTTTAAGCCAATGAGTTCATGGTAACTTGTTACAGCAACTGCAGGAAACTAATACAGCTGGGATTAGGTTTGACTGTGACAGAAAATCCCACTTAACAGTGGCTCAAAGAAAAGAGCTGGGTACAGAGTCTGGAGGCAAGTGGCCCAGGGCTGGGGGCAGGCTCAGCGTGAGGTCCTCGGGATCCCAGTTCCTTCCAGTTCTCAGCTACATCAACCTGGCCGGGACTCTTATCCTACATTCCAGGACGGTGATTTCCACATAACAGGCAGCAGGAGGGAGGAGGGAACAAAGGCAACAGAGGCAAGGAGCAGGCAGCGACTCTCCCTTACGGAAGGTTACTAGGAGCTGCCACACAACACTTCTACCTTTTTTTTTCTTGCCAGAACTTACATACGGGGCCATACCTCACTGCAAGGGAGGTAAGACAATGGTGTTTTTACTCTGAACAGACATGTGCCTGGAGGGAACTTTTTTTACAACAGAAGAAGGGGAGAAAGGGTGTTGGGAATGGTCCACATCTGTTATGCTGAACCTGACTGACCCTGTGAGTCAGGAATGAACTCGCTTCAAGGAACAGAAATCCTGCCCTAACAGAGCTTCAGCAAATTAGGCTTTGCTTTTCTTGGACAAGGAGTGCTTGGTTGCTGGCACAGTGTAGCCATTACAAAGATGACCACACTTTGAGGGTTGCTTTCCACCCTCAGACTTGGAGCCTCATGGACAGAAAAAGGCTGCTGTGCCTCCAGACATCATTTTTACATTTAAGGCAGGAAGAAGGATGAAGAGTACTGCTAACACGTGTGTCCCTCTTCAGCAGAAAAACAAAAGTTTTCCCACAGACACTCCTGGAAGACTGCGTATAGCCCTCATTGGTCGGGACTGAGCCTCATGGCATCTCTAGCTTCAAGGGAGTGTGGAAAACCAAGCATTTTGCTTTCCAGCCTCTCCATTACACAGCACATTAAAAGCATGGATACAGGAGTTCCTATACCAATAGTTATTATCACAGTAGTTCACAGAGATTTGTATGTGCTCAAAGATGTTCATTACAGTGTTACTTATCACTGTGAAAAATCATAAACATCCTGCATGTTCAACATGTATTGTTTGGGTCCCAATTAATAAGCTGATCATTCAGTGTCTGGCCCCAGCACCTGTGTTACTTTATCTGGAAAATAGAAGAAAATATGATTTACCTTTTAGGATTATGATGAAGACCAAGGATAAGAATAGAGCTTGTCTGGCACATAGCTGGTGCTTAGTCAACGGTAATGTATCTTAACCTCCAGCCCTCCCACTACTTGCCCCATCTTTTACCAACCAAAAAAAAAGGAGAAACAACCAGTGTCAACGTGTTCGAGGCATCTTGTTAGAAACGTTTCCAGTTGGTTTAGCTTTTAGATCTCAGGAGAGTGAAACTACATACATCCTCTCTCTAAACTCTGGAGGGAGAGGTACCCATCTGGCAGGGTGGGGGTGGCGCTAGTTTTGAGGCAAGCTGTACTTGGTTGGAATCTATGTTAGCTGACCAGGCTCTACCGGCCTGCGGGGGTGACCTTCAGCCCCTCCTCTGTATCATGGGGAATAGCGCTGACCTCCCAGGCTGTTGTGAGGTTTCACAAGAAAAGTGCCCCAGGTACAGTGTCTGCGATCTAGTAAACCCCAAACCAGTGCCGGTACCCTGCTCCCGGCATCAGATGTTGGAGGAAGCACGCTGTTCCCAGGCCCCGGGGCATCCTGACATTAGCAGTGAGAACACTGTACCATGTTAAGGGGTTCCGTTCCAGTCGAAGTCTCCCTGGCCTGGGCCATCCAGGGCTCCTGGCTAAAAGGTGACCTAATTATTAATGAAAGCTCCAGTGTTGAAAGCTAAGACATAATCCACCCCTGAATGGATTCAGAAGGAGCAGATAATGGGACAGTAAAATTAATCTTGTAGAAAAACACAATTAGCTGTATCATTTATACATATCATCTCCTTCCTCACAGATTAAAGCGGGGAGCAGCATAGCCTGAGCTGTTCACAGCCTCGCCTCCCCTTTCACATGGATGGATGCATCTTCTGCTGGGAAAAATGTTTTCATTTCACATTCCAGGGGCCTTGTTAGAGGTTTCAAAGCAATCTTCAAGAGGACCCAGAGAACAAAATCAGCGTCGTGGCCCTCCATCTCCCACACCCTGTCTCTTGCCTGTTTCAAGTCACTTTGATGTGATCGAAGCTCCATTGATGGAGAATGTATTCCACAAGGGGCCCATGCCAGGCATGGGGGTTCCAAACGGATGAGCCCCCGAGCTCTCAGGGCTCACAGGAGACGCAAACCCACCCCGAGCTCCCTGCCCCAGCCATGCGACCCTGAGTAGGTATTTCAGCTCGACGAGCCTCGGTTTCCTTACAGGTGCCTCCCTCCTCTCATGGCCTGGGGAGGATCAGATGGACATCTGCAGAGCCCCCACCCAGGCCTGGCCCACAGCAGCCTCAGCGACCAGAAGCCGGGGTGGCTGCCATGGTAGGGAGTGTTATTTACTGAGCGCACGCTATGTGCCGGGCACTGTTAGCTGCAGAAACCTGAGGGCATCGTATCAGACTGTCATGATGCTCCTCGTGCTTCAGGGGAGGGAACAGGGGCTCCGAGAGGGGAAATGACTTACACCTGGAAAGTGACCAAATCTAGGTTTGAGCCCCAGCGCACCTGGCTTTGAAGCCCAAGCTATTTTCTGAAACAGTACTCTATGATGAGTAATGAGGTTGAGCTTCACTGTGAGCTGAAGTCTGTCCCCCGCGTTTCGTATGTTGGAGTCCTAACCCCCAGCACCTCAGAATTGCCTGCATTTGGAGAAGAAGCCTTTAAGGAGGTGATTAAGGTAAAACGGATAACCAGGGTGGGCCCTGATCCAATCTGACCGGGGTCCGTATAAGGAGAGGAGATTAGGACACAGACACACAGAGGGACGACCCTGTGAAGACACAGGGAGAAGGTGGGCGTCCACAAGCCAAGGAGAGCGGCCTCAGGAGAAATCATCTGCACCCACAACTTGATCCCGACTTCAGCTTCCAGGATGAGAACATAGTATCTGTGGTTTAAGCCCCCCAGGCCGTGGTGCTTTGTTGATGTTTTTTTTTTTCCGGTACGGTACGCGGGCCTCTCACTGCTGTGGCCTCTCCCGCTGCGGAGCACAGGCTCTGGACGCGCAGGCTCAGCAGCCATGGCTCACGGGCCCAGCCGCTCCGAGGCATGTGGGATCTTCCTGGATCGGGGCACGAACCCGTGTCCCCTGCATCGGCAGGCGGACTCTCAAGCACTGCGCCACAAGGGAAGCCCCTGTTTTGCTTTTTAACATCTTTATTGGAGTATAATTGCTTTACAGTGGTGTGCTTTATAACAAAGTGAATCAGCTATACATATACCTACATCCCCATATCTGTGGTGCTTTGTTGTGTTGCTGAGGGGAACTGAGGAGGTGAGTTTCAACCTAGGGAGGGGGTGAGGTCTGAGAGGATCTGCACATCGGGCGGGCAGGTCTTGAAGTTCATTGGGAGGGACCTGCAAAGGCAGGGCTGCTTCTGGTCCCAAATCCCAGTGTCTTTCTCAGTCCATCTTGCCCTTAGGCACAGCCTGACTTGCTCGGGAGCTTTTCTTCTCTCAACCCAGCTCCATCCCACCCTTGGGAACTACCCAACCAGGAGACAGAGAAGCTCCCTAACAGGCCCTCAGTCTCTTCTCATGGGTGTGCAAGACACACACAAAAAACACACAGGCACACAGACATACACATGCACACACACAAACACACACGCATACGCACACATGAACACCCATGCACACGCACATGCACAATTCACACACAGATACACACACACATATACACAGATGGGCTCCTGCACACACAATACCCACGCACACACAGCCACAGTGTCACGAGCCCGCTGACACAATGGTAGAGTGGGTGACTCCTTGGGCTTGAGTCTCAGCCCTGCCACGCCTTGAACAGGTCTCGGTTCCCCATCTGCAAAAGGCCTCTAACCACAGTACCTACACATACGTTCACTGCAAGTATGGTATTTAAATAAGTCGATGTATGTAAAGTCTTGATACAGTGCCTGTCGTGTAAATGCTATAAAAGAGTTAGCAATTAAGATCGTTATGCCTCAGAATCATTCTGTCCCCACCCAAACTGCCAATGCACCAACCACTTTGTGACCCGATCTCACCACCCCCGCTTTTTGTGATATAATTCACGTACCATAAAGCTCACCATTTTAAAGCATACAACTCACTGGTTTTCAGAACATCCACAGAGTGGTGCAACTATTACCACTCTCTAATTCTGGAATATTCTTACCATGGCAAAAAAGAAACCCTATTCTGTTAGCAGTCACCTTCCGTTTCCTCTCCCCCACTCCCCCATCCCCCAGCAACCACTAATCTATTTTCTATCTGTGTGAATTTGCCTATTCTGCACATTCCATACCAATCATACAATATGCGGTCTTTCGTGACCCATTTCTTTCACTCCGCATAATGTATTCAAAGTTCATCCATGCTGTAGCACGCATCAGTATTTTATTCCTTTTTTTTTTTTTTTGGCCATGACACCCGGCTTGTGGGATCTTAGTTCCCTGACCAGGGGTTGAACCCTGGCCCTCAGCAGTGAAAGCCTGAAGTCCTAAACACTGGACCGCCAAGGAATTCCCAGCACGTCATTCCTTTTAATGAGTAATTGTTCATTGTATGGAGAGACCTCATTTTGTTTAGCCTTTCATCATTTGAGCCCACTCTTCGGCTTTTATGATTCATGTTGGAATGAACATTTGTGTACTCATTTTTGTGTGAACATGTGTTGGGTGCATTCCTAGGAGTGGAATTGCTGGACCCTACGTTCATTCTACGTTTGACTTTCGGAGGAACCGCCATGCTGTTTTCCACGGTAGCTGGATCCTTTTACATTCCCATCAACAGTGTAGGAGGGTTCCAATTTCTTCACATCCTTGTAGACACTAATTATTGTCTCTTGTTGTTGTTATAGCCATCCCCCAACCATCTCTGTGTCTCTCCCTCCTCTCCTTCTCCATGACCTCGTGCCCATTCCTCCTTCACCTTCTGCGTGGCCCATGGTACCACTGAGCGTTTCTAATTTCAGGGCAGACTGCCTCAGGATCGCATTTTCCCAGGTGCCCCATGATGAACCTCTGCGTTTGCCCAAGTACCTGCAAAGGCTTCTGAGCTGCCCGTCACCCGGCAAACATGTTGGAAAGTGCTCACCCCCTTGTCTGTCCCTCAGTTTCCCCAACTGTAAAATGAGGTATTGGATTAGATTAGCGTCTCAAACTCAAGTGCCTACAGGGGCCAAACAGGCAAGGTAGCACAGGTGTAAGGCGGATGGGGGCATGGGCGGGGGGTGGGGGGGTGGGTGGGCAGCCATTATCCCTATGCAGCTGATTTTTGCCACATAGGAATATCTCTATTCTTAGATCCCCCAATTTTTCAAAAGAAGGCAGGAAATCTGGACGTTTTGTGCAATCTCCTGGTTTTTCAATATTTCCAATGCAAGCAATTTATTTTAAAGTGCAAACGAGCAAAACCTATCTGTGTATCTAGCCTAGCCCAGCCTGCAGAATTCCAGTTTGCAAACCTGGAAGCAATGATTCTGAAACCTGTGTGTGCATGGGAATCACCTGCAGGGCTTGTTAAACCAGAGTCTCTGATCCAGCAGGTCGGTGTGGAGCCTGAGAATGTGCACGTCTAACCAGTTCCCAGGCAAGACTGCTGCCGCTGGTCTGGGAGCCCCACCTTGAGAATCACAGCCCTGGACTAACTCCAAGTTGCATCCCAGCTCTGAAATGCAGGTTCGTGATTCTAGACCCCAGAGTGTGGGCTCTCCTCTCGAGGGGAGGAAGCACCACGTCGTGGACGGGGCTCTGGACAGGAGTTAGCAGGCTCCTGTGATGACCACCCAGCTAAGATGGCAGCGTGGAGCAGGTACCCTCCGCTCTACCAAGCTTTCATCGTGGAAATTCATGCTTGTGAAATGCTCTGAAAACACTAAAGGGCTATTTAAAGAAACGCATATGATGTCAAAATATGCACTGGTTTAAGATTTAAAAAATGTAAAAACATTAAGGAAGTTATTTGGGCTGAAGAGTTTCTGTGTTAGTTTCCCAGGGCTGTTGTAACAAATGACCAAAAACTGGGGGGTGGGCTTAAAACAAGAGAAATGCACTCTCTCCCGGTTCTGGAGGCCAGAAGTTCAAAATCAAGGTGTCAGCAGGGCGTGCTCCCTCTGAAGGCGCCAGGGGAGGATCTGCTGCGTGCCTCTCTCCTAGTTTCCAGGGGCTAGTGGCAATCCTCAGCGTTGTAGCTTGAAGCTACATCTCTCTGCGCTGTGGCCTCTGTCATTATCTGGCCTTTTCTTCTGTATGTCGCTCTGTGTCCCCTCCTCTTCTTAGAAGGACACTGGTCATTGGATTTAGGGCCCATCCTATATCCAGGGTGATTTCGTCCCAAGCCTCAACCAATTATATCTGCAAAGACCCCATTTCCAAGAGAGGTCACATTCTGAGGTTCCCGGTGGACATGAATTTTTAGGGAACACCGTTCAACCCACGGCAGCCCCCTTTCTCCTTTTTCTGATTTAGTCTAATAAATTTGGCAATTTGGATATTTTGCTCACAGCAAGTTGGAAAGAGGTAATGGGGTGACTGGTGAGGATGGTTACCGGCAGCCCCCTGAGGGGATGGAGGCCACAGAGACGTCAATGAATAAGCACTAACGAAGCCCCCGGAGCCTGGGGACACTCAGTGTGGGAGGGCTTCCGGCCCTGTGCTTCCTGTTCAGCTCCTGCAGAAAGCTGACCCCATTCTTCAAGAAAGGGTAAGATTCTTTTCAACATCCTTTGTTTTGGAAGACAGGGCAACATACCTTGCACCACATTAGAATAACTGTGGTCCAAAATGAGGAAAATTTCAATCTTCGGGAAAACCCACCCCCATTCCCCTGCTGGACCAGAGACATAGGGGAGCCTGCCCGACAGAGAAAAGGTTATAAATTATGGATGTAAGAAAAAAAATCATGCCACGGCCAGGAGTCCTAGCTCAGCTCAGGGCCTGTGGATCAGCCATGTGCTAATTTCGCTGGGCTGCAACTAACCAAATCCCAGCCCCAGCCTCAGGAAAGGATACATTCCGGATAGAACAGCCCCTTTAGGTCATAGCTGAGCTGCCTGCAATGCAGTTGAGCCTTGTGCTGTGTAGTCTCCAGCACACTCCTGGGATGCTGTGAATTTTAGACACTCTCCCAGGGACCCTGGCTCCACAGAGCGTGGAATGTATTGCACTCATCCATCTGTGGGCTTTTTAAAAATTCAATAATTAATTCCACCATACGGTGCTATAACTGTTATTAGGATTTGGCCTTTCTCTGGTTCTTTACTTTGGCAAAGGGCTTTTATAATCATTTACCAGCTAAATAATTTAACACGTGTTATTGTTACAGGCTGGAAACCTGGTTCTTAGCTGGTGCTGGGTGATATGAAAATGCTTCTGAACTGAGCAGGGTAAAAGCTGGATGGAATTAGATGGCCCTGGTAATTTATTCCCCAGGTCATGTGCAGTATCTTGCTAGACCTCAACATGCTCTCCGTAATTTGGGTTCTGATTCATACTGGGCCATTCTTTTTTTTTGGCTGCGTTGGGTCTTCGTTGCTGTGCACGGGCTTTCTCTGGTTGCAGCGAGCGGGTGTCGTTGCGGTGTGCGGGCTTCTTACTGCGGTGGCTTCTCTTGTTGCGGAGCATGGGCTCTAGGCTCGCGGGCTTCAGTAGTTGTAGCACGCAGGCTCAGTAGTTGTGGCGCACGGGCTTAGTTGCTCCGCGGCAGGTGGGATCTTCCTGGACCAGGGTTCGAACCCGTGTCCCCTGCATTGGCAGGCGGATTCTTAACCACTGCGCCACCAGGGAAGCCCCATCCTGGGCCATTCTTGTCATGGGAGAGTGAACCAAATGGGGTGGGTGTGGCTTTGAAGCTGGAGGGGAATTAAGTTATGGTTCTAGCCCAACCCCCTCATTTTATGTAAGGGGAAACTGAGGCCCAGGTGGGTTGGTGCTTTGCCTAAGGCCACGTTGCTAGTATGACTCCAACGGGTGGCATAAACTCAGGACCAGAGTTTAGGGTATTCAGATTTAGGGTATTCCCCCTGCCCCGTTTCTGGTCCTAAGTGGAACTTGGAGGAAGGGAGGGAGGGGGAAGCAGAGGCAGCTGGGTTCTCCCATCAGAGGGCAAGAGCATCTGGCCAGGGCTTGGAGCAGAGGGAGGGAGCTGCACTGTTGATCGGGAATCTACACTTTCACTAGGTTCTTGATATGTCCTGATGTTCTTCTACCTACATGCCTTCTGAGCATTGTCTTAAGGGGCATATCTCATCTCAGCCTCAGTGGTGTCCTCTGAGAGATGGATTAATAGGACCACACAGTGGTTAGAGGGGATTGATAGTCAGTGCCTAGAGAGCCCTTATCAGCATTCACTGCCCATTAGCTATTGTTGGTACAGTCTTTCTACCTATTATTATGGTTCCTTTATCTGTAAAATGGGTATAACAATGCCTGCCCCCTACCACTTCAGAATTTTTGTGAAGCTAAAAAGAGAAAGAAAATGGCAGAGAAAGTATTTCATTCTCCTCCTCATCTAGTTCTTCACCCAGGACGGGGGGTGGGGGGGGGCAGGGCAGTGGGTAGGGGTCTTCCTGGAGGCTCCAGAGAGTGTCCAGGCAGGAGCAAAAAATGCTCTCCCTCGGCATTTGTATCGGTCAAGTTGCCAAGAGGAGGGCTTCCCTGGTGGCGCAGTGGTTGAGAGTCCGCCTGCCGATGCAGGGGACACGGGTTCGTGCCCCGGTCTGGGAAGATCCCACATGCCGCGGAGTGGCTGGGCCCGTGAGCCATGGCCACTGAGCCTGCGCATCCGGAGCCTGTGCTCCGCAACGGGAGAGGTCACAACAGTGAGAGGCCCGCGTACCGCAAAAAAAAAAAAAAAGGTGCCAAGAGGTAGCAGGTGGCCCACTAAATGGGATCGTTTGAGGAGGGATGTGACCAGGGGCCCAGAAGATGTGGCCCTGTAGCCGGAGTGAGCCCTGGGGGAGCTGTGACTACTCCTGGGTCAGCAGGGAGGCAGGCAGAGGGGCCTGGGCTCCTCCTGAGTGACCTTCTTCAAGGGATACTTCAGGGATGTGGCCCACCTTCTTCAGGGCCAGCCTGAGGGGGCTGGGACGCAGGACCCTATTGGCCAGAGGGCACTGAAGTAAGCCATGGTCTCTGCAGGCCCAGACAGAGAGTGGGGAGGCGGGAGCAGGTCTGCAGGGGGCCCAGCACGGCACCATTGGCGCCCCCTGCGCAGAAGGGGTGCCTGGGAGCCAAAGTGCGAGGGGTGGGAGTTCACCTGGTCTGTGAGTTCACCGCCATGGCTTCCTTGGGGGCTGACCCGCCGAAAGCCCCAGGGACAGGTTCTACACCGTACTCCCTCCCTGGATGTAAAATGTAAAACGAGGGTGTGGAACTAGAGGATTATTCAACCTCTGGAAAACCCTTGATCCCAAGATGCGTGGTCATTTGATCTGCATTTCCTCCCCAGGCAGGACGGTGGAGATGTATCTTCTGAACTTGAACCCTCCTCCCCACTGCCCCCCCCCGCCCCCCTGCCCCCCCCACCCCGGGCCCTGCCAAGTAAAGGGAAACTATTGGATGTTCTCCTTGGAACCGCACAGCACATGCTGCTCCCCTGCCCTCAGCCTCTTCTGTTGGGTAGAGGGAGGTGGTGTCACTCCTCCCTCCCCCTCCCTCCCTGCTGACATGGAAAACCTTGGGGTCAAGAAATATTCTTTTAGGTTCCTTCCGCCGGGCAGTGACGTTCCTTGTCCTGAATATTTTTCTACGCTACCGTCCTTGATTTTAGGGCTGGACAGGTTTGAACGTTTGAAAGCAGCCTGCGTTGTGCAAACCATAGGAATTTGGAGCTCCAGCATCTTGGAGACGATTACCCAACCAAAAAATTCAACTTCTGCTGACTTTACGTGCACCAATCGCCCAGAATGGCAATGCTCTGACCGCAAATCCAAAAATGGGACTCCAATGGGAAGGATTTTAAAAATCATCTTTTCTTATATCCCAAATCTTGGAGCTCAGAAAAGGAAACCTTTGTGATCACTCCCGTCATTTTGTAGACGAGAAAACTGAGGTCCCGAGAGAGCCACTCCCCAGAGCCCTGTGTCTTTCTTGCTCACAACCCCTGACCCCCACAACCCCGCCAAGGTCAAGGGCCTCACAGCCAAAGCGAGGTTGATCTTAGAAACATTTGGAGAAAATTAGGAACTGCTGACTGGTTCATTAAGACTCCACAGGCAGCAACAAACAACCCACCCCCCAACTCCCCCCCGCAAGACTCCTAAAACCCCCAATACACATACAGTTCTGTTTAAAAATGTAAGAGCTCACCAAATGACTTGGAGCCCCATAATCCTGTTTATTTAGTTTCTACAAGTACAAAGAAAGGGATAAAAATATCGCTCATTCACTTCTTAACCATTTACTGAGTCCCTAATGTGCGCAGAGGGTTAGGGACTACAAAGGTAAGTGAAACACTAAAATCATAAAAATCACTGTATTTATGATTTTGTCTACACATCATACATTTTAAAATAAGGTTTGGCATTTTCCAGAAATGAGCATTTGCAGCAGGGTTAAACCTAGGAAGAATGCCTCAGTGATGCTATGGGCCACCTTGCCTTCAGCTTGAATTAGACCGTGAATTTTCTCACTACACACTTGCACTTGGCTTTACAAACCTGACATTTCAATGTCTGAATCTACTGTGAATGTAAGATGAGTGGATGCCTACTCCATTTAACGTATGGTTCCTGTGTACTCGCTGTGCACCAGGCCCTGTTCTAGGCACGGGGGATGGAGAAATGAAAAATATTTATTTTGCCAGAATTTGCTCCTGTGCTGGGGATCAGGCTGGTTATGGGGAAGCCTGCCGGGTGAGCCCAGAGGCTGGCCCGCCTCTGCCCGGCACTGTGTGGCCTGGGACTAGGAATTTACTTCCCTGAGCTACAAAGAAGCTCCTCAGGACCTGGGGAGGATCTCCTTAGTCACTCTGAGCACTAACCCTACACTCGTGACCTGCCTCTACCACCTCCTCCTGGCCTCAACATCACTACCAAGAAGACACTGCAGGGTACCTAATTAGAGGTCGAAGCCATCATAAGAGGCAAAGCAGGCACTGTGTTTTGTTTTTAGTATCATAATAGCTCATTTGAATCTCACAACACTGTGATGGAAGTATTGTTATTATTCCTTCCATTTTATAGATGGGGGAACTGAGGCACAGAGAAGTTAAGCAACTTGTCCAAAATCACACAGCTAGAAGCGGGAGAGAGGATTGGAAATCAGACTGTGTCACACTGCCTCCTGCCGTGGCAGGCTGGGCTCTGAGCAGTGGGACAAAGAAGGTCGCCGAGAGGCTAGGAAGTGGAAATGACAGGGTCTTGAGTGTTGGGGAGCAGCAGTTGGCTGCCCTGCCCGGTGGAAGGTGGACGGGGCAGTGGTTACTGCACTCATCTGCACAGTGATGGATCTGTCCCTAGAAAGGGATCATAACCCTAGAAATGTCCTTTAAAGAGTCATCTAGAAAAACCAAATTCATGTCAAAAATCCTGTGAATATCTAGGAGTTACAGGTTGCTGGTGCTAGGATGAAACTGGGGTCTGAGGGAAGAGCATAGTGTATTTCACATAGATTTCACTCTGTGGACACTGTAAAAACACCTTAAATCAGTTTGTCCCACAACACAGCTTTACTGGTCCCCAGTTCTGTGACTGTGGCCTCTTCAACCTCATCTCTAGCCAAGACCCTACCCTGCCTCTCCCAGAACCATCTACAACCCTGAGTTCCCCAAATCACTGCACCCTTGCAGGTTTGACGCTTGTGGTGAGCTCAGTGGTGGCCCCCCCAGAGACGTCCAAATCTAGCCCTCGGAATCTGTGAATATTGTCTTATAGGGCAAATGATGTGATTACAGACTTTTTTCTTAAACATTTTTTATTTCTTTAATGTATATATTTATTTATTTATTTTTGGCTGCGTTGGGTCTTCGTTGCTGCACGCAGGCTTTCTCTAGTTGTGGTGAGCTGGGGGCTACTCTTCACTGTGGTGCGCAGGCTTCTCATTGCGGTGGCTTCTCTTGTTGCGGAGCACGGGTTCTACGCACGCGGGCTTCAGTAGTTGTGGCACAAGGGCTCAGTAGTTGTGGCTCGTGGGCTCTAGAGCGCAGGCTCAGTAGTTGTGGCGCATGGGCTTAGTTGCTCCGCGGCATGGGGGATCTTACCAGACCAGGGCTCGAACCCGTGTCCCCTGCATTGGCAAGCGGATTCTTAACCACTGTGCCACCAGGGAAGCCCCGTGATTACAGATATTGAGAGAACATTATCCTGGGTCATCCCAGTGGCCCCAAATCCAATGACAAATGCCCTTATAGGAGACACAGAGGAGAGGAGGGGGCAGGGCGATCACGGAGGCAGAGACTGGAGGGATGCGGCCACAAGCCTAGCAAAGCCTGGCGCCACCGGAAGCTGGCAGAGGCAGGAATGGATTCTCCCCTGCAGTCTCTGTAGGGAGTGTGGCCTGGCTGACCCCTTGATCTCGGACTCTGGCCTCCAGAGCTGTGAGATGATACATTTGTGGTTTTAAGCCTTCCAGTTTGGGGTAATTTGTTACAGCAGGCCTGGGAAACTGACATCTGCCTACACATGCATCCCCACCTGGGAGACCTTCCGCCCACTCTGCTCTCCCTCGGGCCCCCCTGGAGGATTTCATACTTTGCCCACAGCCTCCTGCCTTCTCCCCCTGCCAGTGGACGAGGTCGCTCCCACGGGTGGGCCCTCTGCTCCTTCGGAAGGCTTGCCATTTCTTTTCCCTTGTCCATCAGCTGCTGATGGGCGCAGCGTGTCTTGTGAATTGCATTGTCCACATGTGTGCCCTTCACAGGGTCTGGTGCGGCCTGGGCACCCACAAAAATCCCACACAGAATGAAGCTGCAGAGTCCCAGTGACCGGCACCAGTCAAAACCCAGAACAGCATGAAAAAGCAACTGGCGACTGTCCCCTGCTGTCTCTGGGACAACCATGGGCCATCCTTGTCTCTGTCCTCCTCAGCTGACAGAGCCTTTGAGGGGGAGAGGGGTCCACACAGGGCCCAGGAGGCCCACCCTGCAGCTCCCCGTGTGGGATTCTGACTGCAGTGTTTGTGTGTGTGCGTGTTGGGGCCGAAGATGGGAACAAAGCTATTCCCTCGGTGAATGCAGCCCACAAGGTTTCTTGCGATCTGTAAGCTCTTAGTCTGGCCAGGGACGCACCTAAACCAGCACCTGAGCAGACTCTAGCTGCTCTTCCTCAACTGCTGCAGGAAGTAACGAAGCGTCAGGGAGGAGGCCCCCTCTGGTCCCCTGTAAGAACCTGGACCACACACAGATGCCTTATCGCTGTACCAGTCCTGCGTTCAAAGGGCCTTTGCCAGAAGGATGCTGATGCCAGGCCCCAAGGTGCCTGCGTCTGGGACACCAGCCCTTCCTGGGCTGGCCAGGGGTAGTGTGCGCCAAGAGCCTGGGTCCTGCCAGGCTGCCCTGTGGTCAAAGGCTCATGTGGACCCTGCTGAGGACTTGGGCCCAGATAAGAGAAATCCAGGCACCTCATCCGCTTGTGCCCTCCCGGGCCCTCCCTTTTGAAATCAAGGTGTCCATGGCCAGGTTCCTAGACTGACCTGGTGGCTCAAGGCTCAGCAGGCAGTGAGAGGATAGTGTTCCTGTTCTCTAGCTACATGGAGAGGAGGTTCTGCCGGGGTGCTTCTCTCATGGTTCTCAGGTGGCAGATGGAAAACGCTGGGTCTCAGGCCATCAGCCACGCAAAACAGAATCAGGCAAAGGGTGTCAAAGTAAGACTTTGGGGGACACCTACTCTGTGTCCTAGCAGGGCCCCAGCAGGACACAGGGGCCTGGGAGGTGCCCTTTTTCCAGCAGCAGCCTTCCTCCCGCACCTGGTCTTCTTCCCCGAAACTCCTTCTCATCCGGGGAGTCCTAGGCTAGGGCTGGTTGTAAGTCTATAAAACGGGGCCCTAATCTGGGAAGCTGCGACAGTGGCTCCGATGGGGGGAGAGAGGGCCAAAGGATCGGGTTAGAAATCCCCTTTTCGTTCCAGGACGCCCCTTCTCTGAGCCCTGGATGATTGAGGCTGCGGCTGCCGGGAGCGGACCCCAGCTTTACCTTCTGACCAGACCAGAGAAACGCTACAACGCGTCACGCGAAGCGCTCTCTTTGCCCTGCATACCTTCCCTCCCGCTACCCTGGGCGTCCCCCCACGTCCGGACACCGTCCCCAGCTCTGGAGAGCGCTCCCTCCACATCCTGTACCACCAAAAAACTCCCCCCTCCATTCCCATCCGAGCTTCCTTTCACCAGGGACACGCCCTCTTTTTGTCGGCCTCTCCACAAGCCAGCCACGCACTAACCACACCACGCTCTCGTCTCTGCCACCGCTCACAGCCTCCTGGAACCCTCCCCCGCAGGACCCTTCCCTATCCTTCAGGACTCCCAGATCGGCTCGGCTGTAAGGGGGGCACCTTTTCCCCCAGTTTGGGGGATCGCTCCATCCCTAGGATCCCCCGCCCCTCTCTCGCTTCGAATCGCCTTGCGCCCCAGCCGCCGCCTCGGGGTTGCGCAGCCCGCACCTCTCTTTCCCCCCATCCCCGGCTTCCAGCCCTGTGGCGCCCTCCGAGCCTCCCATCCGGGGCGCGATCCCATCCCCCTTATCTCCCCCCACCAGCCGAGGTCCCGGCGACCGCGGGGTCCACGGGGAGCGCCCCCCTGCGCCCGCCCCGCGCTTCTTTGTGCGGCCGGCGTGCGCGCGTTGCGTCAAGGCTGCCGCCGCCGCCACACGCACGCACTCACAGCGCGCAGTTAACCCCCGGGAGCGGCAGGAAGGGAGGTGGCGAGCGGGGGGAGGGAGCCCAATCGCGCGGTGCCCCCGCCCCGGCCCCGCGCGGCGCCGCCTCTGCCATTGCTGTGAGCGGGAGCGGGCGACGCGGAGGCTCGGAGTGCGGTCGGAGTCCAGACCTGCCGGAGCCGGGCGTGGGGTGAGTGCTGGCCGGCAGGCGGGGCCGCGGGGCGCCCGGGTTGGACCCTTCCGCCGGGGAGCCGGGTACAGGGCCGCGCATTTCCCCAGGTGGGAGGGACAGGGGTCCCTGGGCAGGTCACCGGCGAGGCGTCGCCAGGACCGGGGACGCGTCTAGACCCGCGGGCAGGGGCGGCGCCCCCTCCCCGGCTGCTAGGCGTCCCTGAGCTTGGCGCTTTTGCCCAGCGGGTGAGTCCATAAATACACAGCACCCACCCCCCAGCCCTCGGGCCGCGACCTCTGCGTCCTCACGACCCCTCCTCGGAGACGAGGCGGGGGCCGGAGAGCTCGCCGACGCCCGGGACAGCGGGTGGGTCTTGCTCGCGGTGACTCCCGCCCGGCCCTCGCTCCGCAGGCGGCAGCCTCGGGTCTTCCGGAACCATGGTGAAGTTGGGGAACAATTTCGCGGAGAAGGGCACCAAGCAGCCGCTGCTGGAGGATGGCTTCGACACCATCCCCCTGATGACGCCCCTTGATGTCAATCAACTGCAGTTCCCGCCCTCGGATAAGGTGAGAGGCCCCCGGTACCCAGGACCGCCGGGTGCGCACCCCCAAATCTCGGGTGGCGGCCGCAACAAAAGAAACGCGCCGCGTGCGCTGGGGACGCGAACTGGGGGCGGGCTCGGGCGGGGTGGAGGACGCCCCTCGGAGGACCACGTACCCGCGCGGGATTCTGGATCGGGTGATCTGGCCCCCCCCCCGCCCCGCCCCGCCTTAGATGACAGCTTCTTCCTGACAATGGAACGCGGACGGGGTAGGGTCCCTTCTTGATTTTCGTGGGACTCTTGTCCGAGAGAGGCCCCTGGCCCCTCCACCTACAACCCAGCCCCGTTCGTCTCTGCCCCGGGGTACCAGGAGCTCTGGTTCTGGGGTGAGCCCAGGCGTGGTGCGGCTGCCCCTCGTGCCTTCCCGGATGATGCAGTTTCAGCCCGATTTGCCCCTTTGGGGTGGAGAGGCCCCTCTCCTTGGCCAGATGGGCCCTCCCTAGGGGCTGAATCCCCCTCCTTACCCTCTGCGCCCACCCCTCCCACATCGGCGGTAGATGCGGCAGGGTGCGCGCTCCTACAACGCCTCCTTCCTCTCTTTGTTCCTTTTGTGAAATCTCCAAATAAGCACTCGTGCTCCTCAGTATTAGGGTAACTGGGGACAGCCATTCATCACTCTCTCCTTAAAGCGGGATTTTTTCTTTTTGCTGAATTTAAGGAATCCCCTCTTTCTTGAATACCGCCTGCCGTCAAGTAGTTTCTGTGTCCATTAAGAGCAATTTTTTCAAGAGTTAACATTAAAAACCCTTAAAAGTCTAGACAGTTATATTGTAAAACCCAAACCTAAAATTATCCACACACATCCATTCTGATCCCCTTGCAGCTTTTCAGAATCATCCCAGCCACGAGGAAGCGCACTCTGTTCCCCCAGGTGTGCTGGCGTTAATTGTTTCATTTAATGCCTGGCAGGGAGGTTCTGACTTGGGGCTTGTGGTTTATTTGGGGCATGTTGGTGATTACTGGCCGTGGGGCAGGGGTGGGGATGAGAGACTATCCCTGCCATGGGTCCTTCCTTTCGTTATTCCCACGGTGGGCCTTTTGATAGCCTTACTCAGTTCCCCAAAGGGGTTTTGATTCCCCCAACTCTGTTGTCTGTGTTTGGGTAGGAGAGCGGGGGGCGGGGGCCAGAGCGATGCTGGAACAGGTGTTTTATTTCAAGAAAAGAGGATCAGCTGGTCACACCTGTGCACCTGGGTCAGGCATCGATGGTCTAAAAGAAGCTTTGTGGGAGGGGCAGGGCTGCCTGAGGACTCGGCTTCCGCCTTCCCCTTCCCTGTCTAGGTGTCAGACTTGCCCAGTTAGCCCAGCCTGGCGCCACCGTGCCCGCCTTCCCCTCCTGCCTCAGCCTGTGCCAGGGACACGGCATCCCCAGGAAGCACCTCTATCAGGTGACCGCCTCCACTCAGCCTCCTCTTTGGTCCTCAGTCTGTTTCCTTCCGGAACCGTCTGGCACGTAGTTGGCTTATACCAGGGAGGAGGTTTCAGGCAGGTATGAAATTTTGGCCAGACAATCAGGCCATCAAGGGTAACCTAAGCAGCTCTGAAGGTGATGAGTCTCCCGTCCCTGAGATGCTCCAGACATGGGCATTCTAGCAGGGAGTGATGGTTGCGCCAGGTTTCTGAGGTCACAGATGAGGAAACCGAGTCTCCAGGCGTTTATAGGACGTGCGCAAGGTCACTCGGCTGAAGGCTGCCATCCTCCAGGATGCGGAAGCCCTGGCGGGGCCCCTTGCTCTGCCCTGCTTGGAGCCAGACCGCACTCTCACGAGACATCTCTTAACCCGAACAGCGGCAACATGTTGCTCCCAGCTAGGGTTCAGGGAGGTGATGTCACCTGTCCCAGGGGACGCGTGTCCGAGGGCTGGTAACACAGTTCAGGTTGTAAATAGAATGTGTGCTGAGCACGAGGTTCTGAGGTGCAACAGTGCCGGTAGTCACAGAGCTGGTAGCAGCCTCAGGGCCAGTCTCAGCTGACGTGTTTGAATGCTTGTTACTCACCAGGCACTTGTCCGCATGCTTTATGGCTTTCAGTTACTTTAACACACTGGCGTTAGGAGGTAACTACCACTGTTACCCCATTTTACAGGTGTGGAAATGGAGACACAGAGAGTTTAAGGAACTTGCCCGAAGTCACCTAGCTTGTTAGTGGCAGAGGCAGATGGAATCCGGGCTGATGGGATCCTGACCGGCTCCCCACTGGGCTCAGGGTCCCGTGGATTCCCTCCTCCTCACAGTAGCCCTACCAGATAGGCCTTGCACCCATGTCACAGGCCGGGAAACTGAGGTTCCAGGTAGCCAAGGGTGTGCTCAGGGTCCCACAGCTACTCAGGTACAGTTGGGGTTCGAGGATGGCAGGGTGAGGCCCAGGTGCTGCCCTAGAGATGGGTGCCCCCAGGGTGGGCACGCAGGCTGTCGCACTGAGCGCAGGGAGAGCTGCATGTAACGGAAGGGAGGAGGGAGGCAAGAGTGTGCTTTAGAGGGGTGTGGCCCTTAGAGCACTTTTCAGTGTCGCATGGCGTGGGCCACTTTCTTCCTGAGGCTGCATCTGGTGTCACGGCTCAGTCTGGGAGCGCCCACAGTGTCCTGAGTGCTTGTTCTGCGCTGGGTCCCACCCCCACGGAGGGCAGTGTGTCCCCACGCTGTGGTTCACCCAGTGAAGGGCGTTGTCACTTGGGTGAGGAAGAGGGTGGGGGGCTGTCTCTCTCCAGTCCAACTTCCTGGCTTCTGCTCTAGGGGGTGGGCATTTGAGGACTAGACACACATAGCCCCCGGACACTGCTCCCAGACCCCTCGCCTCCGCATCCAATGGGGACAGAGAAGGAAACAGCCCTGGCAACGGGGTGTGATGGGGGCAGTGATGGTGCGGAGAGGCTGTGAGCATCCGAGGGTGGAGGCTCGAGGGGTGGATTAGGGTGCAGCTGACGCTGGGCGTTGGGTGTCGGGAAAGGGTTTGCCTGGGGCAGAGGCAGAGCAGATTCCGTGGTTGGAAAAACATCTCCCGCTTCCCAGTGGAGAGTGGAGGGGGGACAGAGCAGGGAGACCCTTTAAGGGCTGTTGCCAAGACAAGGGAGAGAGGAGGGTGGTGGGGTAGCGACAGACTCCCCAAGGGCGATTTGCTTGAAGGCTGGCTGCCTGCTCCTTCCTGGTGCTGGAGGGCAATAGTGCCCTTGAATCTTCCTGTTTTACCCGTGGCGGCACGTGAAGACCAGTGAAAAAATCAGCGCATCCTTCCCACCACCTGGGCCAGTGAAGCTCTGGGCAGTGAGGGGAGCGCCAAGTTAGGAGTCAGGAGCTCTGCTCACTTCTCTCAGCCCTGCCACCTACTAGCTACGTGGCCTTGACCAATGTACCGTACTTCCTTGCCCCTCCGTTATCATTCTTCCCTCCTGGGGCTGCTATCAGGATTATTAATGGTAATGTGCTGAAAGTCTCGGCACAGAGGAGATTTCTAATAAGTGGTGGCTGTTCTCATTCTTTCTGTGAAATACTTCCTGGTGAAATGGTGACTCTGAACGAGGGTTTCCCCACCTGTCCTCTTTGGACAGGTGTGTCTGAATGTATCTGGCTGTACTACTGACTGTTTGCTTCTGTTTCCTGGACAAGGTGGTGGTGAAAACTAAGACTGAATATGAACCTGACCGCAAGAAAGGCAAAACACGTCCTCCCAAGATAGCTGAGTTCACCGTCAGCATCACCGAGGGTGTTACCGAGAGGTTCAAGGTGAGTGGCCCTGGAAGCGGATGAGATGCTGCTTTTGCCCCCAGGAGGGGTCCACTGAGCTGCAGAGATGACCTGTGGAGTGATGGGAACAGGACGAGACACGGATGTGGGCTGACCCCAGATGTGCAAAATTGACCTTGTGGTTTTTAAAATTTCTTCTTTCTTTCCTTTATCTTCCAAAATGATCAACATTACTTAGTTTTAATAACGGGGAAGACCCATCCCTAAACTTTCTTTTAGGCAAAGGTTATAAACATACGACAGATCACTTACCAAACAGTAAAATCCCTTCAGTTCCGGGAGGAGGGCAGACAATAACAAAAGGGCAACCCATCGCACTTACTTAGTGCCAGGACCCAGTCTGAGCCTTGGCATCTGCAGGCTCAGCTAAGCATCCCTCCCCAGGAGGTCAGGACTATCCATGTAGCCCATTTTGCAGATGGGGAAGTTGAGGCACAGGGTGGTCATCGCTCTGCGTGGCAGGACCGGGAGTCAGAGGTGGCCCACTGCAGAGCCCTTGTGTTCACGCTCCATCTGACAGGATGTGGAGGGGTGGGGCCTGGCTGGCCCTGTACATGGGTTGCTGGAAGTGCTCACTTTGGGCAGGGAAACCTTTCTCTGGACTGTTCTTCAGGGAAGAACAGCTGCTGAAAGGGGCGGGATTGCAGCCAGGCCTGGGGACAGAGCCTTCTCCCCTGCGTCTGGGTGGCCTCTGAGGATGGAAGCAGCTGTGCTGGTTGAGGAACAAGTTAGGATGTTGATCTTCTGGAAACTTGTTCTTTGGGAAACAGATGGCAAAATGGAGGCCCTCACCTGGGTTCGGAAGGGTGACGTGGGCGACATGAGTAGGTCACCCAGGCCTCGAAGGGTGGCCGTGGCTGGCTCCCTGCCTGCCACCCACGTGGATGTGTGAGCCGCGTCTCTATGCTGGGTGCATGGGCACCTGCCCACCTCCGTGCCCTGCAGTTTCCAAAGCCGCTTTGCACACTGCATCCTGTTCGATCTCCATGACGCACCTGTGAACTGGTTAAGAGATGAAAGTGAAGCCCAAGGAGTGAGGTGGCCTTGTGGGGTGACTGGGGATGCCAGGGCATAATGTGACTTTCAATCCTTCCCATCACTCCGTGCTGCCTCCCCGGCCTGGAGGAAAACCATAGAGGGGCCGGCCAAGCCAGCGGGTGCCGTCAGAGTCGTCGTCTTTTGTGTCTGTGGGGTGTTCACTTGTGATAGCTCATCTAATCCTCCCGGCAACCCTCCCCGAGAAGCAGGTACTATTAGTATAACCCATTCTATAGATGGGGCAGTTGAGGCGCAGAGAGAGAGGCCTGCATCTGTGGTTTCTGTTGGTGGCCTCAGGAGGGTGTATAGGTTGAGATGCTCTTCTGGTGGCTCCTGGCTTGGTAATTCATCCGTGTTGTGAGGTTCACGGGGTCAGGTTGGACTGACCTAAGGTCAGTATCTCTCTCCCGCTCTGGCCAGCTGCTTGGCGTGTGCCTCATCTGCTGCCACTTGCGTGACCTGCCCTGTCCACGCCCGGGGATCGACCCCCGGCTGAGGCAGAGGTGACCTCAGTTTTAAGGGCACGATAGCCATCATCCCGATGGCAGACGCCATCTGGATATCTGAGCGTGTCTGGGTTTGTCATTCCTGATTTGAACTCTGCCTCTCCTGGCCCCGGCATTTTGTGTGTCCACAAAGCAGCTTGAACTGCTATCCCTTCGTCTGTTGCTTGCATGCCAGGCTCCGTCCCCACCTCTGGGGTCCTTTGTTGGTGCTTTTCATGAACGCTCACCTCATGCAGGTCCCCATGTCCCTTGTTCAAGGCGTGGGTGATGCACGTGGGCCATCAGGGCTCTCGGCAGCCACAGCTGGACCTTTGTGTGGTTCCCTGGCTCCAGTTGCCCAGAACCTGAGGACCCAGAAGACCCGTGCCTGCCCCAGTGGATCAGGCTGTGGTGGCAGAAGACCTGCCTTCTCTGCTCCCACCTCCTGGGATGTCTGAGAATGTCTAAGAAGGTGGTATATGCAGTTGGTGCTCAAGGGATTATTGCAGTGCAGTGGCCGTTTCCCCAGTTCTGTACCTAAACCAGGCGTGTCTGTACATTTAGATCTGTGGCCTCCCTGTGGTTCACAGCCACCCGGAAGGGGGCGTCATTGCCTCTTTTGCAGATGAGGCTGTTGAGTCCCAGGTGGTCACCGGGGGCTGCTGGGGTGCTCCCCATGACTCTGCCTCTGAGGCCAGCACCCTTCCTCACATCTCCTGCCATACACACCTCCCTATGGGCCCCAACTTCCAAGTCCCAGACCCCGTTCCCCTTCCGTCACCTTCCAGTGCCAGCTCAGATATCACCTCTGCCATGAAGCCTCCTGGGATTAACCTCATTCTCCTGGTGTTTCCACCCCCCTTTGTAACGAGGCAGTAACAGCATCTAACAGTAGCGGAGTGCTCCCATGAGCCAGACTCTGGGTCAAGCTTGTTACGCTTATGATCTCATTTTATACTCAGAAACCTCATGAGGCAGGCACCATTATTATCTCCATATTACAACTGAGGGAAAACCAAGGCAGAGATCTTGAACCCAAGCAGCCTGCTCTTGGCTGTAACACCTGAGGTCCACGTGGCTTCTGGAGGACACATTTGCATGGGATGCTTTCAGCCCCAGGCAACCTATTGCGCTGCTGGATTGTTCTGCTTCTAAGAAGCCTTTTCCTTTGTTGATTCAAAGCGAGAGAGAGGCATGGACATATATACACTACCAAACGTAAGGTAGATAGCTAGTGGGAAGCAGCCATATAGCACAGGGAGATCAGCTCAGTGCTTTGTGACCGCCTGGAGGGGTGGGATAGGGAGGGTGGGAGGGAGGGAGATGCAAGAGGGAAGAGATATGGGAACATATGTATATGTATAACTGATTCACTTTGTTATAAAGCAGAAACTAACACACCATTGTAAAGCAATTACACCCCAATAAAGACGTTAAAAAAAAAAAAAAACACTTCCCAGTGACTGCTGCCCTGTGGCCTCGATCGAAACACAAGTCGCCCTCCTTCCCAGCAGCCTTCGGATATGGGGGGGCCCACGTACCCCGAGTCCTCCCCCGTGTAAGCATCATTTTTCTGCCTTCCTTTCCTTTTATGTCACGGTGACCAGACCCCTTTCCCTGACTCATGCTTCTCTCTGGGTGTGAGGCCTGTCACCTGGTGTCCCTGTGAGTGGGATGAGTGTCCAGTGGGGTGGCCCTGGTAAGCAAAGGCCCCCTGACCTGAGTCGGTGACCTGGGGGAGAGACAGAGCATAGCGCCCCCTGAGCCACCGTCAGGCAGAGTGCAGGTGCGGGGCTCTGGGTGCAGACAGAACTTTCCAGCCCCTCTGTGTCGGGCAAGAGAGGAGCTCCCTGATGCCTCCCCTCTGGTGCTGGACACATGTGCAGTGACAACTCCATAAGTCAGGGGATGACTGACTGGGCTGTTGGCCCCCAGTGATGGGGACTTGGTGAGATTTCCAGGGACCCTCGCTTGTTGGGTAAGTTTGATGGCAGCTCCTGAGGGAGCCCTCTCTGGGCCATGAGTGGGTGTGGCCCTTTACAGGTGATCACACATTCAGCAGGTGACCTGCCCAGGGTCCCACAGTCAGCGTGAGGGGACCTGGCCAGCTTGACCCAGAGGCCTGTGGGCCTGAGTCGCTCAGCTCGATGCCCCGCATCCTGCACACCTCCTGCCTTTGCTCCAGAGCCCTGCTGAACGGGAAGCTGGTTTACCCGGCTGCCTGCGTGCCGGCCGTGGGGTCTGTGCGCGGGAGGTGGCCTCCAGGTGTGGTCTGGGGCCACCTGTGTTGGAATCACCTGAGGTTCGATTTCAACAGAGAGACCCTGGCCCCTGGGGACGTGCATTGTAACAAGCTCTCCAGGTGATCCTACTGAGTTCGTGACCCTTTATGGGTGGGCTGCGTTCCAGCACCAGGACTGGGCAGGCTCAGGAGGGCTGGTGCCTTTTGGAAATGCTAAGAGTGCTGGCCTTTCCGGAATGTTCTCTCGGCCTTTTACTGCCCAGTTGTGTTTCTGCCGTCTCTGAATGCACGCACACGGTGAGGCGTGCTTCCCTGGTGGGAGACGTCAGCTGGCTGAGGGCTGGGGGCGGTCTCCTGGAAAACTGGGATGTGTGTGGGCAACGGAGAGGAGGACCTCTCCCCCTGCCCCCCCATCCCACTTGACGGTCAGTCACAGCTGTGGCTGGAGCAGAGCATCTTCCTCATCCTGCTGGTGGTGGGGCAGCTTCCACGTGGCTCCCCAGCCCAGCTGTCTCCTCGTTCTTTTCGGCTCCGTGTGTGAATCGCAGAAATGAAATCGTGCCTTTCAGCTGTTGAAGCAACACGTAAATAGCGTGCCCCCCTTTTGTCTGCGATTTGTGTAGTTCAGGAGCGAGGTGCCCCTGCTCTGCCCCTCATCTTTGTGTACCTGCGGATGGCATCCTCGAGATGAGATGTCCTTTTGGATGTTGCTTTATGATTAGCACCTGGGGATTAATCTCTTGGCTGCGAGGTTGCTAGGCTGGTTGCTAGGTAGCTGCTGGCTGGGGAGAGGGTTTTCTGAGGCTCTGCCACACAGGGACTGCTGGATGAGTCACCCAGAGGTGGCCCAGAGTCTAGGCTTCCCGAAAAGGTGAGTGTCAACGAGGAAAGCAGTTGTTGAATTACCTGGAGGTGTATCTATGCCGAGAATAAACACGGGCCCGAGATGTTTCTCAAATTAACTAAACCTAAACAGTGTTTTAATTGCACAGTCCCCCTCACCCATGCAGAGCGGCGTGTCGCAGTGCTGCTGAGGCTGCTTCTTCACGCTCGGAGGATGGAGGGGCCATACTTAGGCAGATTAAAGGAAGGTTTATGCTTGTGACTGCCGTGATGGAGGGCTGCTGACGCCTCCGACATCTACACACCGTCTCGTTGTGAGTTCAGGGTTTGGGCGAACAAGACGCACCCCTTCCCCTGGTTCCATGTTGCCCTCGGGGCTTTCAGAGATTCCAAGGTCGGCATTACACAGTTGGTGCAGGGCTGGGAAAATGTCCTGGAAGGAGAGACCAGGTTTGTTTGAATAGTGTCCATGTGCTGCATTGGGGGTCCCTTTGCCTTCTGTCAACAGATGAATCTGTGGGTGGTTCGTATCTTTTCTCACATCCTTAATGACCTTGAGCTTCCTAGGTGTCCATCTGTTTTCCACCCTCTCCAATAATCCCCTGGTGTGTTTCAAGATGCATTTGTTAAATATTTATGAACGGCGGCACCGTTGCCTTGGCACTCAGCAGTGGGCGTGGTCTTTGCAAGGTGGCACTGGGGATCCTAGAAATGCATCTCAACACTGTCACCTTCAGCAGGGCGTCATGCAGGGTTCAGCTGCCCCGTTTTGCGGTTTCCTGGCCCAGCTAGAGAGTGGGAGCTTCATCTGGAATGGAATAATTAAGTGGGTTGAGTCATCTGGGGGGTGTGGCTGTATGTTCATTTTGTGTGGGTTACCGAAAATACTTAGTGCTGTAAATGCTTGGAGATGTCAGGATTCATCTTATTTTTCCAAGATTTTTTTTTTTTTTTTTTAACTGCATTACTCAGCAGAAAAGCACATTTTTTTTTCCCCTCTCCCTCCTGAGGGTGGGAGGGCAGAGAGAGCAGAGTAAGGATGACCCAGCCACCATCGACCCAATGCTGCCTGCCTGGACTCTTAGTAACAGTCTTGAAGGTTGATCTTACTGTCCTAATTTTGGAGGTGGGGAATTAAGGTCAGAGAGGAACCGGCCCAAGGTCAGCCAGCTAATTGGGGATAGCAGTAGGATTCGGCCCCACATCCATCTGACACCGAGCCCGCCAGGCTCTGCTTTCCATACCCACAGCTGCATGGGGCCTGCGGGGTGACTCTCCCCTGCTGCAGATGCCCTAGTTCCCATCCCAGCTGGGCAGTGACCCCCGGGAGGCTCCCTGGCAGGAGAGGAGATCCCAGGCCAGAAAGAGCAGATGGGAACACAGCAAATTCAAGTGCCCATCGAGCTCCTCGTCTATGAAACAGGGTGACTGCTAATTCCCGACTCATGGTGAATATTTGGAGAACAGGTATAAGGGCCAGGGCCTTGTAAGTCGAGTGGCCGTGTAATTCATGGCCCAGACCAGGACACTTCAGAGACTGATGGTGGACCCTGTGCACTGGGGATGCCGGAGCAGTAACTGTCAGCCAGGACTGTCCCAAGCATCTCGGGCACATGGTCCCATCCTTATAAACTCCTTATAAAGTTCACCCCGAGGCCCATATCCTATTTGCTGTCCATTCCTGGCTGTTCTTTCCAGAAAACACCCCTTGACCCCTCTTGCCTCTGGGGCAGGGCTGCTCTGGCTTGGGCTCACCATCTCTTCTGGACCCCTGCCACAGGCCGGCCTCCTGCCTCTGGCCCTTTTTTTTTGGTAGTAAAATATACATAATATAAAATTTACCATTTTAAAGTGTTCAGTGCCATTTACTACATGCGTGGTGTTGCCCAACCATCACCATTATCTATTTTCAGAACATTTTCAATCACCCCCAGAGGAGACCCCATACCCATTGGCAGTCACTCCCCATTTCCCCCTGCCCTTAGCCCTAAGCAACCACTAATCTCTTTTCTGTCTCTGTGGATTTCCCTGTTCTGGACACTGCATGTAAGTGGAATCATACAATATTCGGTCCTGTATGACTGCTTTCACTTAGGATAATGTTTTCAAGGTTCATCCAGGTTGCAGCTTGTATCACTACATTATTCCTGTTTATGGCTGAGGAATGTTCCATTGAACGGGTAAGACTACATTTTGTGTATCCATTCATCCATTGATGGACATTTGCATTGTTTCTACCTTTTGGTTAAGAGTGAATAGTGCTGGAGGGAACATTCATGTACAGGTTTCTCTGTGACCACCTGTTTTGAGTTCTCTCGGGTATGTAACCAGGAATGGAATTGCTGGTTCGTGTGGTGATTTTATGTTTAACATACTGAGGAACTGCTGTTTTCCACAGCAGCTGCACCATTTTATATTCCCTTTTATATACACAGCAGTGTACAAGGTTTTCACTTTTTCCATATCCTCACCAACACTTGTTACTTGTTTATTTTTTTATTATAGCCATTCTAGTGGGGGTGAAGTGTATCTCATTGTGGCTTTGATTTGCATTTCTTTTTTTTTTTTTTTTTGTGGTATGCGGGCCTCTCACTGTTGTGGCCTCTCCCGTTGCGGAGCACAGGCTCCGGACGCGCAGGCTCTGCGGCCATGGCTCACGGGCCCAGCTGCTCTGCGGCATGTGGGATCCCCCTGGACTGGGGCACGAACCCGTGTCCCCTGCATCGGCAGGCGGACTCTCAACCACCGC
Organism: Orcinus orca; assembly: GCF_937001465.1. Classification (NCBI taxonomy): domain Eukaryota; kingdom Metazoa; phylum Chordata; class Mammalia; order Artiodactyla; family Delphinidae; genus Orcinus; species Orcinus orca. Next base: position 117,375,940 of record NC_064562.1, read on the forward strand.
GCCACCAGGGAAGCCCTGATTTGCATTTCTTAACGGCTAATGATGTTGAGCGTCTTTTCCTGTGTTGGCCATTTGTTTATCTTCTTTGGAGCGATGTCTATTCAAGTCCTTTCACATTTTAAATTGGGTTGTTTGTCTTCCTGTTGTTGAGTTGTAGGAGTTCCTTATATGCTCTGGATACTAGATCCTTATCAGATGTATCATTTGCAGATATTTTCTACCATTTTGTGGGTTGTCTTTTCACTTTCTTGCTAGTGTTCATTAATGCACAAAATTTTAAAATTTGGGTGAAGTACAGTTTATTTTTGTTGCTTGTGTTTTTGGTGTCACATCTAAGACACCGTTGCCAAATCCAAGGTCATGAAGATTTACCTCTATGTTTTCTTCTAAGAGTTTTATGGCTTTTAGCTTTTATATTTAGGACTTTATTCCATTTTGAGTTAATTTTTGTATATGGTGTGAGGTCAGGGTCCGACTTGATTCTTTGGTGTGCAGATATCTAGTTGTTCCAACACCATTTATTGAAGAGACCGTTCTTGCCCCATTGAATGGTCTTGGTGCACTTAGCGAAAAAATCAGTTGGCCATGAACACATGGTTTTATTTCTGAACTCTCCCTTCTATTTCATTGATTTATATGGCTGTTCTTATGTCAGTCCCACACTGCTTTGATTACTGTAGCTGTAAGGTTTTGTTTTTTGGCGGTACGCGGGCCTCTCACTGTTGTGGCCTCTCCCGCTGCGGAGCACAGGCTCCGGACGCGCAGGCTCAGCGGCCATGGCTCACAGGCCCAGCCACTCCGCGGCATGTGGGACCCTCCCGGACTGGGGCACAAACCCATGTCCCCTGCATCGGTAGGCGGACTCCCAACCACTGCGCCACCAGGGAAGCCCTGTAGCTGTAAGTTTTGAAACTGTAAGCTTTGAAATTGGGAAGCGTGAGTCCTCTAGCTTATTCTTCATTTTCAAGATTGCTTTGGTATTCACTATACCTTGCAATTTCCATTTCTACAGCAAAGGCTGTTGGGATTTTGATAGGGATTGCACTGAATCTGTAGATCAGTCTGGGAAGTATTCCCATCATAACATTATTAAGTCTTCCAATCCATGGTGTTTTTCATTTATTTGGGTCTTCTTTACTTTCTTTCAGCAACGTGTTATAGTCTGCAGTGTACACATTCTTTCACTTTTTACTGTAGGCGATCAACTGCAGTAGTATAAGTAAATCCCGTGACTGTCACCAATGCAAATCCCAAATGTTCTTTGTATCACACTGCAGGTGTTGCCAAGATTTTGGGAAGTGCTTAGTCCCATCTTTCCTTTGAAATCACAGTATTATAAGATCTTGTTTTTCTTGGTGTGTTAATAAGGAAGCACATGCATAATATATCACAAATGCACATTTTTGCAATATTTTGATAATAGTATTTCAGTGTGATTGGTTTTTTTTCCTGTGTGTTGTGTCTTATGCATTTTAAGCATGATTCTGAGAAGGATTTACAGGCTTCACGTGGCTGCCAGAGGTCAGTGGCACAAACATGGTAGAAACTCTACACCAGGCTCTCCCTCGACCCCCGCTGCTCCCACACACTGTTCCTTAAAGCCCACTGCCCACAGCAGTGGAGTGAGGGTCACCATGGGGCACCCGCTGGAGGACACGGGGTGATGAGTACACCCTGTACAGTAGCTGGAATTTCACCCCACTGTGTCCTGCTTTAGAGCTTTTATTGACAGCTGCACAAAAGTGATGTCAATTTAGGGACCATGTAGTATCTGCTCTGACACACACGTAAATTGATGGCAAACATCTGTCCTTTAGGCAGCTGGTGATACCTCCCAGCGCTGTGAGAAATGCTAATTTGGGACATAATAGAGGGGCAGCCGCCTTCTGGAATCCCGCAGCGCCCAGGAACCGTCTGGTCTCCCACCTCTTGGTGTGGCACATGGGGTCCTTTGTCACCCACCCGTGCCGCTCTCCTGCAGGACGTGTGATGCTCCAGCCGCACTGGCTGAACACACTGTGTCCTGGATGCCTGGGGCTTTGGTACAACCTCTCTCTCCCTCTGACTACAACACACTTTCCTGAGCTTCCCAGGAGCGCTCCCCGTCCTTCAAGACCAGACGCCCCCTCCTGGACCGCTTCCCCGCATGGGGGGGTTTGGCCTCTGCTCCCACCTTCCCCTCCCGGTTCTCACTCCGTGCTGTGGTGAGTTAACACCACTCAGCAGAGACCAGGGCTGACCCTGCTGGCCAAGGTCACTCCATGGTGGCCGGGAACCTCCACCAGCCACTAGGGATTCCGTCGATGTAGAAAGGCAGGGCCTTGGGGCCCAAGACGCTTTTGCCTTTGTGGGCCCTTTCCTCCTTAAAAAAAAAAAACAAAAAACGTCTTATGACTGTCTTGGACTAAAGATGAATATGATCCAGGCTGGATTCATTATTTTTTTTTCTGGTTTTGAAGCAAAAGTTAAAACCATTTTCTGGGGTCATTAAAAGCATCGCGGGCCCCAGCACTGGGTTTTGTGTGCCTGATAGAGATGTCGGCCCTGAAACAAAGGCCCTGCTTCTAAGGAAACACCCTTCTGCCAACCAAGGGCCTCCATGGCCTTCATCCCTGGCCCCCAGGCCCACAGCCCCACCCGGAGAGGACAGCGGCAGGTTTGGGTACTGCCCGTCCAGCCGGGTCCCGGCCTCCAGGGGACCCTGGAGGGCAGAGCTGCCCGGGGTCCTGCCCCCTTCCTCTGCATGATCATTTCCTTAATAAACCCCGGTAAACTGAATTTATGTTCCACTTGATGTGTAGATGCTCTGGGTTGGCTCCTGGCACCCAAGGGCTGCCCTGTAAGTCCTCACTGGGGGATGGGCTACCTGCCAGCTGCATCCACCCACTGACTCATTCACTCGTCTCCCTCTGCCTGTTGTGTGGTTTCAGCCCTGCCCGCAGGGGCTCTGTCTATGGGGAGGTGGGCTTGCAAGGAGGTGAATTAGTTTCCTGGGGCAGCTGAGTGGCGTAAAACCACACGCATTCATCCTCTGACAGTCCTGGAGGCCAGAGGTCCTGAATCAGTCGCACTGGCTGTGCTTCCTCTTGCAGCCTCTGGAGGTGTGCTGCTTGCATTCCTTGGCTTGCAGCCCCTCCCTCCATCTGCAAAGCCTGAAGCACAGCATCTCCAATCTCTCTCTGCTCTATCTTCCCATCGGTGTCTCTGTGGCAGATTCGCCCTCTGCCTCCCTCTTATAAGGGCGCCTGTGGTTCCACTGAGGGCCCCTCTGGATAATCCAGGATAATCTTCCATCTCAAGACCCTTGACTTGATCATATCTGCAGAGTCCCTTTTACCATGTAAAGTGGCATATGCAGGTTCCAGGGATTAGGACCTGGATACCTGTAGGGTATCAGCCGGCTTCCCTTGGCCTAGTCGTCTACATGTCTGAGCCTCCGTTGCCCCGTTGGTAAGATGCAGTCAGTAACGTGGCCTTGCAGGTGCTGTCGTAGGAGTGTATAAGCTTTATTTAAACCGCCTACCGTACGTAGTGCAGAGGCAACGAAATTTCTGGAGCTGCCATCAATATGGTGTTTGGGTGCAACAGGGCAGAGCTTGGGTGGGAGCTCAGGAGCCCCCTGGCTGCAGAAGTTCGACGCAAAAGTGGGATCCACTGTTCACCCCCACGGTTCTCAGCAAGGCTGAGAACACAGGAGGTGTTTGGGGCTGGGGGGTGGGCTCACATACTGATGCCTGGGTGTTGCTCCCGGTCTGGGGTCCGGGTATCGGGGTCTCCCAGTCTGGGGTCCGAGTATCGGGGTCTCCCGGTCTGGGGTCCGGGTATGGGGATCTCCTGGTCTGGTGTCCAGGTATCGGGGTCTCCCGGTCTGGGGTCCGGGTATTGGGGTCTCCCGGTCTGGGGTCCGGGTATGGGGGTCTCCCGGTCTGGGGTCCGGGTATGGGGAGCTCCCGGTCTGGGGTCCGGGTATCGGGGTCTCCCGGTCTGGGGTCCGGGTATCGGGGTCTCCCGGTCTGGGGTCCGGGTATGGGGATCTCCCGGTCTGGGCTCTCCGGTCTGGGGTCCGGGTATCAGGGTCTCCCGGTCTGGGGTCCGGGTATGGGGATCTCCCGGTCTGGGATCTCCCGGTCTGGGGTCCGGGTATGGGGATCTCCCAGTCTGGGGTCTCCCGGTCTGGGGTCTGGGTATCGGGTTCTCCCGGTCTGGGGTCTCCCGGTCTGAGGTCTGGGTATTGGGGTCTCCCGGTCTGGGGTCTCCCGGTCTGGGGTCTGGGTATTGGGGTCTCCCGGTCTGGGGTCCAGGTATCGGGGTCTCCGGTCTGGGGTCCGGGTATGGGGATCTCCTGGTCTGGGGTCTGGGTATTGGGGTCTCCCGGTCTGGGGTCCGGGTATCGGGGTCTCCGGTCTGGGGTCCGGGTATGGGGATCTCCCGGTCTGGGGTCCGGGTATGGGGATCTCCCGGTCTGGGGTCCGGGTATCGGGATCTCCCGGTCCGGGGTCCGGGTGTCGGGGTCTCCGGTCTGGGGTCCGGGTATGGGGATCTCCCGGTCTGGGGTCTGGGTATTGGGGTCTCCCGGTCTGGGGTCCGGGTATCGGGGTCTCCGGTCTGGGGTCCGGGTATGGGGATCTCCCGGTCTGGGGTCCGGGTATCGGGGTCTCCCGGTCTGGGGTCCGGGTATGGGGATCTCCCGGTCTGGGGTCTCCGGTCTGGGGTCCGGGTATCAGGGTCTCCCGGTCTGGGGTCCGGGTATCGGGGTCTCCTGGTCTGGGGTCCGGGTATGGGGATCTCCCGGTCTGGGGTCTCCCGGTCTGGGGTCCGGGTATGGGGATCTCCCAGTCTGGGGTCTCCCGGTCTGGGGTCTGGGTATCGGGTTCTCCCGGTCTGGGGTCTCCCGGTCTGAGGTCTGGGTATTGGGGTCTCCCGGTCTGGGGTCTCCCGGTCTGGGGTCTGGGTATTGGGGTCTCCCGGTCTGGGGTCCAGGTATCGGGGTCTCCGGTCTGGGGTCCGGGTATGGGGATCTCCTGGTCTGGGGTCTGGGTATTGGGGTCTCCCGGTCTGGGGTCCGGGTATCGGGGTCTCCGGTCTGGGGTCCGGGTATGGGGATCTCCCGGTCTGGGGTCCGGGTATGGGGATCTCCCGGTCTGGGGTCCGGGTATCGGGATCTCCCGGTCCGGGGTCCGGGTGTCGGGGTCTCCCGGTCTGGGGTCCGGGTATCGGGGTCTCCGGTCTGGGGTCCGGGTATGGGGATCTCCCGGTCTGGGGTCCGGGTATCGGGTTGTCCCGGTCTGGGGTCTCCTGGTCTGGGGTCCGGGTATGGGGATCTCCCGGTCTGGGGTCTCCGGTCTGGGGTCTCCCGGTCTGGGGTCTCCGGTCTGGGGTCCGGGTATCGGGGTGTCCCGGTCTGGGGTCCGGGTATCGGGGTCTCCGGTCTGGGGTCCGGGTATGGGGATCTCCCAGTCTGGGGTCCGGGTATCGGGGGTCTCTGGTCTGGGGTCCGGGTACGGGGATCTCCTGGTCTGGGGTCTGGGTATTGGGGTCTCCCGGTCTGGGGTCTCCGGTCTGGGGTCCGCGTACCGGGATCCTTGGAGGCTCCTGTGATTCTGGTACACAGCGCCGTTGGGGCCTTTTCTGTGCTCAGGTCGGGCCACTGAGGTGATGGCTGCCCCTCCTCTTGTGTGCGCCCCGGGCTTTTCGGCCACCTGGGTGTCCCATTGTTCCCGTTGGAGGTGCTGCCTTTCAGTGGCTGGGCCTCCGTCACGTGTACAGGAAGGTGCTGGATTTGATGGTCTCCAGGCATCTTCCTTGCTCTGAGGCCGCAGCCCTGAGGGAGTGGGGCTTATGTTGTTCAGTGAGGGGCTGCTCTGCCCAGGTCTCCGGGACGCCCCACTGTAAATGTGGGTGCTCCCTCTTCACAGCTGAGAGGGGACCGAGGGTCAGGGGCCAGATGCCCTTTCCAGAGTCACTGTGTGTGTTGGCCGAGCAGGCCTAGAACCCAGGGCGCTTGACACACAATGGGTAGTGGATGGGTGGCTTAGTCTCTTGGCCAGAGTATTTCAGAATTGGCGGAAAGATGGAGTCTCGGGCGATCAGGGCTCTCCAGGGTGCTTACAGCCATGGCGTGCCCATGTGGAGAAAGCCAGAGGGTACTCCCAGGGCCTGGAGGAAACAGGTATGTCTGGCTAAGTGACTTCACATTCTGTTCTGGAATATTCTTAATTGTCTCATGGGGGTGGGAGGTGAGGGAGGTTCATGAAACTCTCCAAACTGGGACAGAGTTTCATGTCACTTGACTCAGGAAATGGTAGATACTGGGTTATGGGGGACACATGCGCTCTCGGTGTCCGGAGAGGCTGGCACGTTCCAGAGCCCCCCGGGAGGCAGTGGGCCTGGCCAGGGCTTTGGCGAGGAGGAGGGAAGGCCGCCAGCCTGGCCATGCTGGGGAAGGGACAAGGGCGACCTCCGGGGGAGGTGAGCCAGTGCTGACCACTCAGGGCCTAAAACAGCCTTGGCGTTAGGGGCTGTGTTAGTTTGCTAGGGCTGCCGGGACAAAGTACATCGACTGGGGGACTCCAACAGCAGAGATGTATTGTCTCCCGGTTCTGGAGGCCAGAGGTCCAAGACTGAGGTACCAGCAGGCGCTCTCTGAAGCCTCCGGGGGAGAACCCTTCCGTGCCTCCTCCTGGCTCCTGGGGCGGGACGGGGCGTTGCCGGCAGTCCCTGGCTTTCCGTGGCTTGAAGGTGCATCACTCCATCCTCCGTCTTCACGTGGCCATGTGTGTGCACCTCTGTGTCCAGATGTCCCCTTTTCATGACACAGTCATACTGGATTAGGGCTCACCCGAATGACCTCAGTTAATTGAATCACCCCTGCAAGGACCCTATTTCTAAATAAGGTCACATTCACAGGTGCCAGGCTTAGGGCTTCCACTTTTTTTGGGGGGGTTGGGGCACAATTCAACCTTGACTGGGGTGCAGCACGTGGGGCTGGCAACATGCTCTCCAGCCCTTGATAGCTTTTCATTCTCTTGATAAACGTGTAAGAGTGTGAGGCCTTGTCCCTTCTTCAGAGACAAGATGCGCAGGCGACCTGCTCGTCACACAGGTGGCGGGTGGCAGAGCCAGGATCCAGTTCGGAGCCAGCTGGGGATTTTCCTGGAAAGGCCTGCGGCTCGCTTCTCAGGCCACTCAGGCCGTGGTGACTGCAGGGGACACCATGCCATGTAGGGAAATGTGCTTTCCAGCTCCGAGCAGCCTCTGGGGCCCGGGAGAGGCCCGGGGTTCACTGAGGCGTGGAGGGGGGAGGGGGACAGCCCGCCGTTGGGGGCTGGGGTTTGCCATGCCCCATGCCTCCTGCTGATTCTCCGGGGATCTATTCCTTTGCCTTCTCCCTCGGCTGCTTGGGGGACTGTCGTGTTCTCATTTCTCAGTTCTGGGAGCTCCTTGGCCATCGGGCCCAGGAATCCTGGATGGAAGGCCCAGGCCAGGTTCCAGGAGGACGGCCCTGAGGAGGTGGTTCCCCACGGTCCTGCAGAGAGAGGGGGGTTCTTTTTATACCTAAACAGATGGGGTACTGTGAACCAAACCCCACGTGGCTTCTGATTTAAGGGATAGGTTTAAGGATGCACGTCTCTCCAAGACTTGAGATTATACTCTTTTAAGTTTTTTTTAATTAAATTAAATTTTTTAAAAAAATTATTTATTTTATTTATTTATTTTTGGCTGCGTTGGGTCTTTGTTGCTGCACGCTGGCTTTCTCTAGTGGCGGTGAGCGGGGGCTACTCTTCGTTGCGGTGCGCGGGCTTCTCATTGTGGTGGCTTCCCTTGTTGCGGAGCACAGGCTCTAAGCACGCGGGCTTTAGTAGTTGTGGCACGCGGGCTCAGTAGTTGTGGCTTGCGGGCTCTAGAGCGCAGACTCAGTAGTTGTGGCGCACGGGCTTAGTTGCTCTGCGGCATGTGGGATCTTCCTGGACCAGGGCTCGAACCCGTGTCCCCTGCATTGGCAGGCGGATTCTTAACCGCTGCGCCACCAGGGAAGTCCCTATACTCTTTTTTAAAAAATTGAAATGTAGTTGACATATAGCAATATTTTAGTTTCAGCTGTGCAACAGAATGATTCAATATTTGTGTGTATTGAGAAATGATCACACTGTAAGTCTAGTTAACATCTGTCACCACACAGTTACAGTATTTTTTCTTGTGATGAGGCCTTTTAAGAGCTACTTTCTTATCCACTTTCAGATACGCAGCACAGTTTTATTAACTGTAGTCACCATGCTGTATACTACATCCCCAGGACTTATTTATCTTTAATTGGAAGTGTGTACCTTTTGACCCCCTTCACCCATTTCCCCCACCCCCCTGCCTCTGGTACCACCAATTTGATCTCTGTATTTATGAGCTCAGTTTTTATTTTTATTTTTTTTAAGATTCCACATATAAGTGAGCTTGAACAGTATTTGTTTTACTTGGTCTGACTTATCTCACTTAGTGTAATGCCTTCAAGGTCCACCCATGTTGTTACAAATGGCAAGATTTCCTTCTTTTTATGACTGAATAATAGTCCGTTGAATATATATACCACATCTTTATCCAAGCAACTTAGGTTGCTTCTGTATCTTGGCCATTGTAAATAATGCTGCAGTAAACATGGGGGTGCAGACATCTTTTCAAGTTAGTCTTTTCATTTCCTTCAGATAAATACCCAGAAGTGGGATTGTTGGATCACATGGTAGTTCTTTTTTTTTTTGTGAATTCATTCTTTAATTTATTTTTGGCTGTGTTGGGTCTTCATTGCAGTGCGCGGGCTTCTCATTGTGGTGGCTTCTCTTGTTGCGGAGCACAGGCTCTAGGTGCATGGGCTTCAGTTGTTGTGGCACGTGGGCTCAGTAGTTGTGGCTTGCAGGCTCTAGAGCGCAAGCTCAGTAGTTGTGGTGCACGGGCTTAGTTGCTCCGTGGCATGTGGGATCTTCCCGGACCAGGGCTCGAACCTGTGTCCCCTGCATTGGCAGGTGGATTCTTAACCACGGTGCCACCAGGGAAGTCCCGGTAGTTCTATTTTTAGTTTTTTGAGGAACCTCTGAATTGTTTTCCGTAGTGGCTGCACCAGTTGACATTCCCACCAATATTGCATGAGAGTTTCCTTTTCTCTGCGTCCTTTCCGACCGTTACTATTTCTTTTCTTTTTGAAAATAGCCATTCTAATAGATGTGAGGTGATATCTCATTATGGTTTTGATTTGCAGTTCTCTGATGGTTAGTGATGTTGAGCACCTTTTCATGTACCTGTTGGCCATCTGTATGTCTTCTCCGGAAAAAAGTGCCTGTGCGGTTCCTCTGCCCATTTTTTAGTTGGATTCTTTGGGTTTTGCTCTAGAGTTCTATGAGTTCTTTATATATTTTTATATTAACCCCTTATCAGATATATGATTTACAGATATTCCTTCCCATTCAGTAGGTTGCTTTTTAATTTTGTTGATGATTTCCTTTGCTGTGCAGAAGCTTTTCAGCTTGATGTAGTCCTGCTTGTTTATTTTTGCTTTTGTTGCTTTTGCTTTTGGGGTCAAATACAACAAATCCTTGCCAAGACCAGTGTCAAGGAGCTCATTACCTGCGTTTTCTTCTAGGCGTTTTCTGGTTTCAGGTCCTACGTTCAAGTCTTTAATCCATCTTGGGTTAATATTTGGATGTGGTGTTAGTGGTTGAGTTTTATTCTTTTACATGAGGCTCTCCAGTTTTCCCAGCACCATTTATTGAAGAGGCTGTTCTTTCCCTGTTTTATATTCTTGGCTCCTTTGTCATAAACTAATTGACCATACACATGTGGGTTGATTTATGGGCTCTCTTCTCTGTTCCATAGTCTATGTGTCTGTTTTTACACTACTACCACACTGTTTTGAATACCTTTGTGATATAGTTTGAAATCAAGCAGCATGATGCCTCCGGTTTTCTTCTTCTTAAGATTGCTTTGGCTGTTTTATGGTTGACACAAATCGGAAGATAGTTTGTTCTATTTCTGTGAAAAATGAATATGTAATTTTGATAGGGATTGCATTGAATCTGTAGATTGCTTTGGGTAGTGGTAGTGTGGACATTTTAACAATATTAATTCTTCCAATGCATGAGCACAGAATATCTTTCCATTTTTTTGTGTCTTCAGTTTTTTTCCATCACTGACTTATAAATAGTTTTCATACAGGTCTTTTACCTCCTTGGTTAAATTTATTCCTAGATATTTTATTCTTTGGAATGCAATTGTAAGTGGGATTGTTTTCTTAATTACTCTTCTGATAGCTCACTTATTAGTGTATAGAAATGCAGTAGATTTTTTTGTATGTTGATTTTGTATCCTGCAACTTTGTTGATTAGTTCTAACAGTTATTTGGTGGTCTTTAGGGTTTTCTATAGATACTTTGTCATTTGCAAATTGTAACAGTTTTTCTTCTTCCTTTCTAATTTGGAGGCCTTTTATTTCTTTTTCTTGCCTAATTGTCCTGGCTAGGATTTGTAATACTATGTTAAATAAAACTGGCAAGAGTGGCCATCCCTTTCTTGTTCCTGATCTTAGAGGAAAAGCTTTCAGCTTTTCACCATTGAGTATGCTGTTAGCTGTGGGCTTGTCATATATGGCCTTTATTATGTACATTCCCTCTATACCCACTTGTTGAGAGTTTTTATCATAAATGCACGTTGAATTTTGTCACATGCTTTTTCTGCATCTGTTGAGACGGTCATATGATTTTTATCCTTCATTTTGTTACTGTGATATGTCACATAGATTTTGTGGATGTTGGAACCATCCTTGCAACCATGGAATGAATCCCACTTGATCATGGTGCATGTATTTATTAACGTGTACTTGAATTCAGTTCGCTAATATTTTATTGAGGAGGACATATTCTAACAGGGCTTCTTAACCTGTTGTGTGCCATGGACCTCTTCTTGGAATAATGTTTTCAAATGCCCAAAATAGAATATAGAGGGTTACGAAGGAGTTCAGTTATTTTAAATACAGCTCTCCAACCCTGCTATTCTAGACTGTGGAAGGAGCTGCTGAAGTGGCCCTTGCTGCCCCCAGGGGCCGCCAGTGGGTAGCTGGGTCCCAGGCAGGGCAGATTTGGGTGAGCAGTAGTCAGGTGAATGTGGGGAGGGGCTCAGGTGGGATAGGGCGGCGGGCCTGGGGGAGGCTGTGCGGCCTGGGCCAAGAGTCCAGCTCTGCGTCTGCCAGCTGTGTGGCCCGAGTGAGCCAGGGAATGGCTGTGGTGACAGCTGCACAACAACAGCAAACGCTTCCTTCCAGAGCATCCCGTGTGCCTAGGTGCTGTCCTCCCACCAGCCCCGGGCGCTGGGGCCTCTCACTGCCATTGGCTGGCAGGAGCCTGGGCCTGGAGGAGTGGGGTGACTTACCCAGAATCTGGCTGCCCCTCCTGGGCGCCGGGCACCGGCAGGGTTGCCACCCCTGTCGGAAAGCCCCGCACATCCTCTGCTGCTCCCTTGGCCGCCGCGTGTCCCCGGGGCCCCTGGCCCCTCCTCTTCCTCAGATTCAGCCTCCTTTGTCACCCAGCTCCATGCTCAGCTCCTCTGCAGTCTCCCCGGGCTGCCCACCCGGGCCGGGTGGTCTTGTCCTTGCCCACGTGCCATAGCGGCCACCAGAACCCAGATGGCATCTTCCCTGGGGGTGCTTTGGGCCTTGAGGCAGCCGCGGCGCCACCCTGTGTCCCCTTGTCAGACGCAGGCTCCACATGCAGGAGGGTTGTCCAGACAGGCTGGAGTGGCTAGAGAGGGTGACAGCCCTGACAGCCCAGGTGAGGGGTCACGGGAAGAACGGGGGGTAGAGGACAGAGATGTTGACGGGGGCGGACTGCAGAGATGGGCAGGAAGGGCCTCCTTGGGGGTGACACAGAGACTCCTTGCTTGCTTCCCTGGGTGGGGGGCACAGAGGGGACGGGTGTCGCCCAGGCTGCAGTGAGCGTGAGCTGGGTGGTTGGAGGTGGGGACTCGTAGCCCGGGCAGCAGTGGCCGGTGGCCAGGGTGGCCGTGTGGGGAGAAGAGAGGGAGTAGTGGGGCTGGGCTGGGAGCCTGGGTGCTGCGGTTCCTGGTCACACCTCCCGACCTGACCCGCAGGGCCTCTGCACGCCCTTTCAGCCCAGGACACGCTCTCGCCCCTGCCCAGCGGCTCCCAGCAGCCAGGGAGCACCTTCAAGGCCAGATGCAGCATCATTTCGTCCCCCGTGCCCCAGGCCCTGCAGCGGGGAGGTCTCCCATCGCTGGCCCACTCTGCTCATGGGCTGTCATGCGTCATCTGCCGACATTACTGAGTACGTCCCGTGGTCCAGCCACGGTGCAGAAGGCCGAGTCCCCATGCTAATGGGGACCGCCCTCCAGGGTGGGGAGGACAGGCTCTAACCGAACACGCAGGAAACTGTCCAGAGTGGAGGTGATGGGGGCCCGGGAGGGTCTTCTGTCCTGCCCAGCTGGCCCCAGGTCAAGGGCAGGGCTGGTGTCCAGGGCTCAGGGGTGCCTCTGGAACAGCTGATTAGCCATTGGCTGATGCGTCACTGTGGTGACCCACAGCGTCAGAAGGGCAGCCCACACCCACAGCTCGATGGTGTGTCCGATGTCCATGAGGCCTGATCGTCACCTGTACCCCGAGCTCTCTATGCAAGGCCTGGAATACTAGAAATGGCTAATTTAAAATGAAGGTGATGCAGCTTGTGGTGAAAAAATGAAAATGGTACAAAAAGTTGTCCAGTGTAAAGTGACTCTGCTGACTGCTTCTCACCAGAGGCCTCCCGGTTCTGTGTTCCGTGCCTCCTTCCGGAGACGGTGCCCGTGTACAGTGGCCCGCGGGCCTGTGTGTCTGTGTGCATCTGTGTGTGGGTGTGTCTGCGTGGCCGCCCCCTCAGCCGTGCTGACGGCCCCGCCCCCCCCACAGGTGTCCGTGCTGGTGCTCTTTGCCCTGGCCTTCCTCACCTGTGTCGTCTTCCTGGTTGTCTACAAGGTGTACAAGTATGACCGTGCCTGCCCCGACGGCTTCGTCCTCAAGGTAAGCCCCCACCATCCCCTGGGCCCCCGATGCCTTTGCGCCTTGCCCCCCCGCGTGACTCACGACAGGGCTAGAGCGGCAGGGGCGGTGTTGGGGCCTGGCGGGAGCTCCTCATGGGGACCTGGGGGCAGGGAAGCGGGGTCACGGCGGGGCCTGTGAAAGGGAGGCTCCTGTCTGCAGGCCTAGCACATCCCCTGGGGGGGCAGTGAGTGATGAGGGGACATGCCAGGAAACAGAGGTCCTGGGAGAGGAAGACTTGCACCACCACTCAGGGGTTTGGGAGCAGGGCTGGGCGACCCCAGCCCCCCGACCGCAGACCCTGGTCTGCCCGCCATGCCGCTGGGCTGTCCATGCTCCATGCTCGCTTTGCTGATGTGATGATGCCTCCTTCCCCAAAGGCTCCAGGTGGCAGAGAAGCAGACACATGGGGCCGCAGGATTAAGGGGAGAAAATAAGTGAGGGGGTGGGGTGAAGGAAGCGGGAGTGAAACACACGGGCTGTGGACTTGCTCCCGTGTCCCATACACTCAGCACCTGGGCCCCCTTTTGGTTCTGAACTTCCCAGAGCCAGTGCGAAGAGGAGAACATGATCAGTCCCAGGATTTGGCGCTGCTGGAATGAAAGCAGAACCCGGCCCTGTGTGCTGCTGGGCTCGAGCAGAACAAGCCCGGTCGCCCGCTGCCACTGGGCGGCTGCGGTTTGGGAGCTGCTGATGTGAGGGACACAGGCCCTTGTATGGGTTCCTCCTTCCACGGCTTCAAGGCTTCTGACACTTGAGCCCTTCTGTGCTCAGCGAGTGTGCGTTTTGTGCCCACCATGTAAGAGACCCATGGGGGCGCCGTGCAGGGACCTGGGGAAGGGCGTCTGGGCAGGGCGAAGCCCCCGGCCCCTTCCACCAGCCCGTGCACACCCCGGGCTGCGGCTGGAGGAGTTATGATCTGTTGGGAGGCTCAGGAGACAACATGGTTTAAAGGAGGCTGACCCAGAGGGCTGGGACTTCGAGGAGGGCAGCACATGAGCTGATGCTGGAGGACAGCAGGGCTGAGCCAGGTGGGCGAGGGGAGGAGCAGTGCACAGGTGCTGGCTGGCCCGGTCCGTACGTAGTCCTTGTTGGGGAAGAGCCAGCTGTGGCCAGGCTGGAGTGCCGGCCAGAGGCCGCTGGAGGAGAGGGAGGTGATGGGATGGCCACTCGGGTGGCTGGGGAGGCTGCCAATTGGAAGGGAGGGACAGGAGGCTGCTGCAGGCGACCAGGGAAGAGATGCGGGTCTAGACCGGTCTGGGTGCTGCGGATGGAGCAGGAGTGAATCTGGGAGGCGGGGGTGGGGCGGGGGGGGAGGACCTGAGGTCAAGGAGGAGCCGCCAAGGTGACGCAGGAGCCGCGCCCTGAGGGAAGCCGGGTGCGCGGAGGACCACTTCCCTGGGGACTGGAGTCCTCGTCCAGGCAGACGGCTCCCATACTTGCGGCCACAGCCTCACCAGGAAGATGCAGGGCTTCCTTCCGGGCTCGTTCTCTCTGTGCCTGAGACGGAGGCAGGAGTGGGCCCAAACTGCCTTCCCTGTCCTGCAAGGCCAGGTTCTGCTAGGTAACCTGGTCCAGGTGGAGCCGGGGAGATGAGGCCCAGTCCTCGGACTCACAGCAGCTTTGGACGGCAGGTGTGTGCATGCTTAAAAGGCTCTGCAGGTGGTTCCGGTGCACAGCCAGCCTTGGGAATTTAGAGCCCCTGAGAGACTGTTCCGCCTCGGGGGACTTGGCATTTTCCACTGGCATCTAATGGGTGGTGTCCTTCCTGGAGAAGGTCACTGGGAGGGCTGGGGAGCTGCTGCCTTGTATCCCACGGCCCTCGGGCTAAGGCTGGAGGAGGGAAGGTGTGAGCGTGTGTGTGTCCCCTTCCTCCCTCCTTTCTGCGTGTTCGTACATGTGCATCACATGCCACCACCCGACAGTTTACAAGGAGCTTTTAACTAAGATCTCTGATGCTCCCAGAAACCCTGTGGGGTAGATGCCATTAGACCCCCTTTTACCAACAGGAAGCTGAGTACAGAGACGTCGTACCCGAAGTCACACCCTGCACGTCCTTCTTTACTCGGCATCTGTTTAGTAACTGCCACCTTCTGTGTGCGTGGTGGGGTGCTGGGCGTGCCACGGGGCACAGGGTGTGTCAGGGGCCTGCCCTCGGAGCTCACGTTCTAGCAGCAAGCCAGCAGACCGATGTCCAGATGACGTGGATGCTGCCAAGTTAGGCAAGAAGGAATACGTGGGGGACCGTGTGCCTGTGGCCACCCCTTCCTGGGGGAGCACGGTGCTCGTCCAGGCTGGGACCCGAATGAGCGGGGGGCGCTGGTGTGGACCTGCTGTGGGCTGGGCTTGTGCTGAGGACAGACTGGGCCGGGCCTGCTGACCCCGGGCCCCGAGGGAAGGGCTGATGGGCACAGGCGCCCGAGCTTCTGGGATGCGTAGAGGGGCGCGGGCCAGCCTCTTGCAGGGGGGCCCCAAGCTGAGGAGTGTCACGAGGGGATTTAAAAGGGCAGATGTGGGCTGGGGAGGATCCTAGGTTTCTGCTTTTTTTTGTTAAACCATGAAGGCACTGGATGAGTGTTACAGAAAGGTCTTAAACACAATGGGAGGAAACTGCCCCAGACCCTACAAGGTGTTTACAGTTGGGTGCTCCTCGTAGACTGACGTGCTTTCGGGGAGCTTGCATGTGAGGTTTAATAGCTAGGCCTCCTGGACCGTGGGCCAGGGCTGTTGGGACACTTTCCTGGGTTCCCTCACCCGTCCAGTTATCGTTTCACGTTAGAAGCTCTGTGACCTCCCTGAGCTCACCCACAGCTGACATGCGTTTCTGCTGGGGTCTCTCCAGCCTAAGGGGGCAGGTCGCAGCTTCCCCGGAGCTCCCACCCCATCCTACTCCTGCGTGGCTCCCGGACACCCCTGGAAGCTGTCTTCCCCCGGGGTCTTGCCTGCCGCCAGCACGCCCCCCCGCAGTGCCTCCCCAGCACCCCTGTCTTACAGCCTCGCTGTGTGGGTGGCAGCGGGACCGTCTGTCCTGGGTGCCTGGAGGGCAGGGATGCCCCATCCCATCTGGAGGCCTGGCCTAGCCTGGAGCAGAGTCACTCACTGCCCAGCAGGTGTTGGTGGCCTCAGAATGTCTTGCCAGACCCTGTGCTGGTGGCAAGGACAGAGTGAAGGGGAGGTGGCAGTGCAGGTGGGGGAGGAGGGTGGCTGCCGGCCTGCTGGACAGGGGCCAGTTCACCTGCAGGGCCGGCCCTGGGCTGAACAGACGGTTTGCCCCTGCAGAGTGGCCCGGCTCCCCAGTGCCCAGGTGTGGCCGGGCTCAGGACGCCGATGACAGAAGGGCATGCATGACCTCAGCGGTGCCCCTGTGGGCTTTTAATCCTTGCTGTCCGCTGTGCTGCGCTGGCTGCAGTCCTCACAGCAGCCTGGGCGGTGACTCATCAACTCCTTTCTATAGTCGAGGGGACTGAGGCTCAGGCAGAACGAGACCTCGGCCTGTAACGTGACCTCCTGCTCCTGCCGGCCTCAGCCCACAGAAACGCTGCGTACAGCGGCGCTGGGCCGTAAACACACTGCGTCCCTTTGTCACTTCTCTCCTGGAAGTAGCTAGCTGGCAGGTGTTTCTAGTCTGTATTTCAGGGTCAGTGACCTGGTAAGGAGACCAGTTCTCCGTGGGGCAGGGTGGTATCAGGGCTGCGGGGAAAGCACGCGTTTATTATTTTCCCTTCCATCTTCACTAAACCAGCGGCAGTGAGCCACACATCTCTGAGAGGCCCTGGCTCAGGGAACAGAGGCGGATGGATGGATCTGCTGTCAAATTCAACTTATTTATAAACCTCTGGCAAATCCCAGAGCTGTCTAAAGCCCCCTGCCCGCAAACCACATCCCTTCCCTCACCACCTGCCATCCTCCCAGACCCATGAGTGATGGAATAGCAGCCAGGTGGGCCAGGGCTGGACCAGCCATGGCGCCGTCACATCCGCCAGTAACCACGCCAGGTAGCGCTGCCCTCCCTCTGCCGAGTGGCCACACCTGCCCCTTCCTAGTGTGAGCGGCAGAGCTGGATCCTGATTGGAGGCCACGGGGTGGGCACGGGGCTGCAGGGCCTGTGGGATCCCCAGGGCCTGGCCCAGAACTGGTGTGAGCCGCTCTGCACCCGATGGGCAGCCCACCTGTGGGAGAGCCTGTTAACCTCAGGCTGACACTCCTTTTCGCAGACACAGGGCTGGTGACCCTGTAAGAAGCATCGGGACGGAGAGGGAGCTCGCTCACTTACAGGTGGAACGGGAGGCCCTGGGTCACACTCGGCCCAGCCTCTGCGGTGGCTCAGATGGGAGCTTTTCTGAGACTGAGACGTGGTCCCTTCTCTCGTCCACAAATCATGTGTTCGGCCCTGTGTGGCAGCTCCTGATACCAGGCAAATGGGCCCGCACAGTGGGGAGGCCTCTGGGTCCACTGGGTGACGTTGCCCGCCTGGTGCCCGAAGAGGGCTTGACGAAGGCTGTGGCGTTCACCGGGTTCCCCTAGTCCTGGCCTCAGCAGCTCCTCCCGGGCAGCACCTCCCCGCTCCAGCCCAGCCCCCTGAGCTCTGAGGACGGAGCTCCGCCACACACACCTCTGAGGATGCTGAGAGCCCAGGCGGGACCCGGTGTGCCCGGCTGGGGCCTCACGAACGCTGGCTGAACTTGAAGCTGCCAGGGCGTACAGTCCTGCTCCGGCGCCCCGGGGGGACCTCGCTGCCTTGTTTCTCACTGTTCTGCCTTTGAGCTGAGCAGTCACCATCGGCAGCTTTGTGGGTGGTGGGGCGACGTCTGGAGTGCACTGAGCAGAGGCCCGGGTTGGAGCTCGGTTCCCACACTGCCCTGTGGTCCCTTCCCTCTCTGTGTCTCACTTCCTGTGACTGAAATGGGACTAACAGATCTCAGCTCACAGGGAGACATCGTGCCCGGAAGGCACTTGGCCACCTGTCAGAAGGAACCGGTGTGGTGGCAGGGCTGGGATGTGGAGACGGGCCTTGGGTCTGCAGAGACTCCGACGAGCAGCCCCTTAACAGGGAGACGCAGCTAACCTGCCTTTAGCTTCCGGAGGCTGAAGAAACCCGGGTCGGGCAGGGACAGGGCTCCCAGAGGAGGTCCCCCCGTGCATCCCAGGCTGGCGCCCACGTCCACAGGGCAGTAGCCGCCAGCGGCCATCCTGGTGACCATCAGAGACTCTGTCACGGTCTCCATGCTGGGAGCCTGCTCAGCCCAGAGGCAGAGGGGCACATCGAGCCGCGGGGTGTCCTGGGCCCCGGGAGTTGGTGGAATCCTGGCTGCGCTCTTGCCAGCGAGGTGGCCTCGGCTGAGATGCCGCTCGGGGGTGCTAGCCGGACCCTGCGGGCGGTGCTGGGAATCGGGGGTTTAAAAGTCTCCCTGGTGACTGAAGGTAGCCAAGGCCCAGGACTCTTGTTACTGCAGTCTCCCTTCACTGTGTGACAGACCTTGGCGTTCCTGTAATGCTTTGGTTGCTTAGAGACACAGGTAACGTGCCTTCCGCCAGATGGAAGGTTTCTCTCTCTCTCTCTCTCTCTCTCTCTCTCTCTCTCATTAAAGCCGCAGCTGGCAGGCAGTGGGGCTCCCTGAGGTCCTCCTAGAGCCCCGATTCTGTCGTGTTGCGCTGCCGGCCCCCAGGGTGTTGTCCCTCTCCAGGCAGGTTAGTCCAGGCGATCAAAGCCGCTGAGAAGGGAGCGGTGGAGGGCAGGAGCCCCCCAGAACCTGCTCCTGTCACAGCCCCGCACACCCCGTTGGCCAGAAGTTAGCCCCATGGCCTCTGCTGGCTGCCGGGAGGGCTGAGAAGCGTGTCACGAGCTGGGCCCCACGCGCCCACCTGCCACTGGGAGAAGGGTGGGGGGAGGCAGAATGCAGCCCGCGACCCCTTCCTCAGGGCCTGGCGAGCAACCCCTGGAGACGGGGTGGGCGGTGGCTTAGCCCGGCTGATGGATGGACAAGGGAAGGCAGCCTGACTTTTGGGGGGCCCTAGACCCCCGGTGAGCGGACGAGAGCTAGGGACTGACCTCCCCACCCCCGGGTTCCACGGGCTGTAGGGAAGTGCCTCTCCCTTAGCGGACAGCTGCCCCCCGAGAGCCCCCCACCCTCACGTGCCCTCATGGGGTCCTCGTGGCTTCCTGGGCTCTCTGGATCTCCAGGTCACACAGCTCCCTACCAGGCCCTTGTAGGTGGTGTGTCCTGACCCCCCGACCCTTGCCTTCTCCCCAGCGTTTGTATCCTGCGGCTCTGCACCCTCTGCTCCGGCCGCGGGCCTCTCTTCAGCCTGTGTCCCTGTCCTCCTGCCCCGAGGACCGGCTCCTTTGGGTCAAGTGCCCCCACCCCCTGCTCCCAGGAGCCTTTCTGACTCCCTTCCTTCACTGTTTGAATATGTTGCTTCTGGTGGACATGTCAAAAGTTCCATTGTCTTCTAGGAGATTTAAAATCAATGGCCACGAGTGTAAGATCTTTAAAGAAGCAGGAAGGCCCGCTGTGTAAGTCCCGTCGCCACGGCCTCGTACAGACGTCCATCCCGTTACCATGCAATCAGTGTCAGGCAGTCAGCTCATCTCTGAGTTTCCTCCAAGCCCAGGGAGGTGCTCAGTGACCACGGGCTGGGTGCTACCTGGAGACTCACGGGCTCCCTCCTGCATCGGTGCGTGCGTCTCAGGGGGCGGCTTGTCTTTCAGAACACCCAGTGCATCCCAGAAGGCTTGGAGAGCTACTATGCGGAGCAAGACTCCAACGCCCGGGAGAAGTTTTACACCGTCATCAACCACTACAACCTGGCCAAGCAGAGCATCACCCGCTCGGTGTCGCCGTGGATGTCAGTTCTGTCCGAAGAGAAGCTCTCAGAGCAGGAGACGGAGGCTGCTGAGAAATCCGCTTAGCGAGATGGGCAGGTTCCTTACAGTGTCGCTGGAAGGTAACGAAGGGACTCTGAGGGAGATTTCATTAGCTAGAATTACTGGTAATTTAGAGGCTACTCATGTACGGTGCCACTGCTTCTGTTTGCTAACGCTGCTCTGCGAATACAGCTTGCTGCAGGCCATGGGCTGAAATCAAGGGCATATCAGCGCTGCTAAAAGAGCTCTGACACCACTTGCCATGGCAAAGAGTCTTAATTTAGCAACTTTACTGGGATTTATTGGATGCTGTCAAAAAATAAATTTACACTGGATATGCAAGGGGTTCAGACTTCAGATAAATGATGCATTTTGTGGGATTGTTTTTTTTTTTTAAAACCACCTTGCCGTTTGGAGACCTTACACCATAGCCATATCTAGAGTGGTCCCTTGCTTTGCTAAGAGCAAGCTGTACTGCACGTTTCTTCCCCCCTCCCGCCAATGGCAATAGTGCCAGTGGTCAAGATGCACCATAGTGAGCGTCAGAGGGAAGGAAGGAAAGATGCCATCAGGTCGCAGTTGTGCCCTCGCCTGCCCCGTGCTCACTCCTGAGCGCGCAGGCGCTGTGGCAGGTCGGCTCGGGCAGGGGTCACTGCTGCAGGCAGAAGGCTGCCTCTTGGTACAGAGGGCGCCCGCTGGGCAGGGGAGCCGTGTTTCCCTCAGTGCATGTGGACTGGGTCAGAGCATGTGAGGTGGGGACTCTGGGAAGAGGGGACCCTGGGCCACAGGCTGCAGAACCCGTCTCCCTGTAGCTAGTCTGTCTGCTCTGTGATGGGCTGAGTAGGAATGAAACCTACCGGCCCTTTTGTTCACATCTATTATGAATAAGTTTGCACCGACAGCTGTATTAGCTACTTAGTTTTAAAACAATTAGCTGGGTGAGAAAAGTGAAAGTGTAATTGCTGGTAAGCCAAGGCTACTTTAATTTTTATTTTGTGGGACAGATGTAACTCCTTTGATGTAAGAAGCAGGCAGGAAAGGCTGGGGGGGGGGGGGGCTGGCGTCGCACCTTGCAAGTCCAGTTATGACATTTTCATTCACAATCTTTGTAAGACAATTATGTTTCATCCTGAATCTTGACATTAAAGTATATGTTTCCAAAATTGCCAGTTAGATAAACTAAGTGTGTAAGATGATTAAATAGAAAAAAAGACGTTCATGGACATTTTCTTCCATGTTATTTAAATGTGTTGTTTCTGGTGGACATGTCAAAAGTTTCACTGTTTTTTTAGCTCAAAAATAAATGACAAATAGTGCAAGATCTGTTGCGAACAAGCATGGTGGTCATGGCCAACTCCATTACTGTTTCCTGAAATGTGCTTCCGAAACATACAGTATATTTTATTATCAAGGGTGTTTGTTTGGAAACAACGACCATGACCTCGGAGCAGTGGGTGGGCGTAGAGTCATGGACGTTGTGAAGCTGTGCCGACGCATAAGAGCAATAACCGCGTGCCAGAACTTCTGTGGAGACAGCGTCTATCAGCAGATTCCAGCCCGTGTCAATGCAGTGTCAAGGCAGCCCTATTTGTATTTTCTAGGAGACATGTATTTTATTGACTGTAAGCTCATTCACATGTAACTTTTGACATTTTCCCTCTGTGCAAATAAAGAACACAGGATCCCCGTGGTGCTCCCCGGACTGTCTGTGCAGAGCCCTCGAACCCACACCCTGGGGGCCCATGCGCACCGGGCGCTTTCTGCACAGATGTGGCCGCAGGTGCCTTGTGCCTGAGTACAAGCAGGCGTTCCTGATCCCTGGGGCTCTGGGGGGTGGAGAGGCCCAAGTCCTCCTCTGGACGAAGCTCCGTGGGCCCCAGTGGCCGCAAGTTGGGCCTTCCCCACCCCCTGCCCACCCATCAGGAGAGTGTTGGGGGCAGCAGTTCTGAGGGGAGCCAGGCCCCGTCTGCACACTTCTTCCCAGACAGGAGGCAGGTGGGCACGCACTGACTTTCTAACCTTGGACCCACCAACAATACATTAAATGGCTGTAGTTGTATGCACTAGACTCCCAGGGCGAAGGTGATATCTTCTCTACCGCGCGATGAGTCTGTGTATCAGTTGGCTGAGGCACACAGGAAGCCCAGGAAACAACCCATCATGTGCTGTGAGAAGCTACTGGCCAGTGCTCTTCCTGCTGCCGCCAGGAGGGAAAGGCTGGCGCCTCCTCCAAGCCTGAGTCTGTGGAGCAGGAGGCCCGCGTGGCTCCTGCGGAGGAGGAGGCTCCCCGCTCCCCGGGGCGGCCCCATCAGGTGCAGGAATAATCACCCCCGGTTCCTTCCCTCTGGCCGCAGGCTTGTGACGCAGACCACGTTTAGTTGTGTTGTTTTCTTTTTCAGCTACTACATGGGCTTAAAACCACAAGTCGGGTGTCCCTTTTGTGAGTACATATCTCCGTGCCCCCTCCCCACCGATGGCTCCAACGCCAGGGACCACGACAGCGCGCCCAGCGCGCCGTCTGCCGGGTGTGGCCGCCTAGCTGTCGTACCAGTCGAGGAAGAGCAGGGAGAAGGAGCACATCACCAGGAAGAAGAGCACCCACACGCGGAAGCCAGCGTTGTTCTTGATGGCCTGGGGGGCGGGGCACGGGGGGTTAGGCTGGAAAGGCTCTCAACTGCCTCGTGTGTCTGCACATGCTCTCCCTGCGGGGCTCTGACTGTGTGGACTTTTCAACCCTATGCTTACCTTGCACAGACGCCTTAATTATTAAGCAAAACCAAAAAGTGGGTTTAAAGTCTGTTAGACAAATGGGCTGCATCTCCCTCTCTGGTTAGTCGTCACGTGGACGTCATGCACAATTCTCCCAGGAAAAATGGCTCATGTCCACCCCAGGGTTAAACCCACACAGACAGGATGAGAGCGTGTGTCCACTACCCTGACGTGTGCTTCCTAGTAGTGCGATGGCAGTGGTGGTCCAAGAACGGTCCCACGTCAGCCCAAACCTGAGGACTGCACTCAGAAAATAAAGTCCACTCAACAGAGTCTACTGTGGTGGCCCTGTGAACAGCAACCAGGGCTCTGGGTCCTTGGAGGGGTCCCACAAGCCTCTCCTGTGGGGCCCAGCCCGGACTTAGGGAGGGACCCCTGCGCCCCAGCTGGCTCCTCTGCAGGGCAGTGAGTGGGGTCCTGGGCTTGGCAGGGTGGAATGGGCCCATCCAGCGCAGTCCTGAGACCAGTCCTGTGCACGTGGCCCTGACAGGGTGGACGCTACTGCCTGGACTCAGCGCCCCTCCAAATCAGACACGGTGCCCCAAGAGTACCCACCTCTCTGATGTCTTCATTGCCCTCCTTGATATTCTCAGTTGCTCCTACTACTAATTGGTGAATACTGTCAATCTCAGCTTCCTGTCGGGGAAGAGAACAGCAGATAAATACAACTGCCACCTCCTTCGCCGAGCGTATGTCACCATAGTAACAGTAGCTGCCACTTACTAAGTGCTGGGGCTTTACACACCATGAACCCACGGGTCCTCATAGCACCCGACAGGTAGGCAACACTCTCATTTACAAGAGGGAAACTTAATTAAAGCATAGAGAAACCCGAAGTCACACAGCACCCAAGCTGCAGGACTGGGACTGGACCCGGTGCCTGTGCTCCCTCCACCCCGGCTGGCCGCCTTCCTCCACTCACTGGACAGGAAGAGTTCAATCGCAGAGTGGCCACCACGTGCCAGGGGCTTCAAAGCACACGTGGCTCTAAAACATACGTGCTAGCTTCAAAATGGCACTTTGTATATCACCATTTTCTCTCTCTTAAAAAAAAAAAAAGCTAAAACTTAAAAATCAAAATGGTATGCAGGATGTTTGCAAAAATTTTACTCCAAATACTGGGAAAGCTTAAACATGGGATCCTGGGCTTACACAGGAGTGGCTGGCTAATCGCCCACCATTGCACCCCTGCACCGGCTGCGAACCACACTGAGGTCTAAGGAGCAGGCCTCTCTCTCCCTCTAGGCGGTGGGGAGGGAATACAGACGAGTGTGGGTTTTAGGGAAACCTGACTGATACAGTACCGCAGAGAGGAAATCGACCTTCAGCCATCCGATTCCCAGCAGTGAATGCCACATAGTCTAAGGACCTGAGGGCCAAGGACTGCTTTGCTCCAAAATCTCGCTTATTTTTAGAGAATCTCCAAGTGGGAGCTGGCTGACCACGGCCACTGTTCCCATGAGAGGATGGGTAGGAACCACCGTGCAACATAGATGAGGAAGCCCAGACAGACTCAGCTCTTCTCAGGTCTTAGAAACCCCGAGGGAGCCAGGCAGGGCTCAGCCTGTGCTCTGCAAATCCCTCCCAGGTCGAGGCCCAGAGCCCTGGGGGTGACACAGGGTGGGGCCCTGAGTGGCTCTCTGCCACCTCCTGGGGCACATGTCCAGAACCCCGGGACTGCTGCTTCCTAACCGAGAACCAGCCCCCAACTGAGAATCAAATGTGAAGGGCAATCAGTGCTCCTCAGTGGCTGGGCTGAGTGTAGGAGCAGAAGAAATGGTCGTGAAAAGTAAGGGCTTTTAGTGCACTTGGGCCCCAGGACCTCAGAGTACTTTGCTGCATGTAAGCAGCCCTGCTGTAGTGAAGGCCCCTGGCCCGTGGCTCTGGCTGCGCTAGTGAACAGTGCATTACCCAGGTCTGCCACAGCCGTGCCCACAAACAACGGCTCCTGGTTCCAGGACTGACAGCCTGAGGGGGCCCGGATCCCATTCGCCACCCCTGAGAGTGACGCAGGTGACCTCAGCCCCGCTTTGCTGAGGGGGAAAGAGCTCATGTCACATTACACGTGACGGGGAACCGGGTGGGGGCCGTCTGTCTGACTCCACCTGGGCTCTGAGCTCCTCCCGCCACGCCGAGCTGCCTCTAAGGACAAGTGGGTGCTCTGAGGGGGAGACATCTGACTGAGCTGTTTTCTGTGTCCGGAGGCTGAACTGATGGCCATCAGGCTTCCAAGTGAAGGCTTAGCAGATACATATTAGAATGGTTCCTGCAACACGCTAGTGAAAAGGGCACCTCCTGTGAACCACCTTGTGTACCCAACGTGCAATGATCTGACTGGCTGTGTGGTTTAGGGGGCATCTTGTGAGTGGAGTATCTTAAGCCAAGCAGCCCAGTCTAATAACACAGTGAAGAAAAATAATTTTGTCTTTCAAACTCTTCCAGTCTGCGGATACTAAAAACAACAGGGAGAATTTATCAGGTGTCTGAAAATTTTGCCAGTTAGTGGCTGCTGGAAGAATTTCAGAACTGTAGGCAGGTAGAAATGACATGAAAATCCATGTATGAGGACAGTCACATTTCCTGTGAGGACGGGACACCTGAGGCGGCGGGGACCCGGCATTTGAGAGGGCCAAGTCTGAGCTTGTCACACCGCTGACTGAAAAGCTACGACTCAGGCACCGTGCTGGGTGCTTTCCATGGGGTATTCTCGGAGCCTTACGACAACCATGCAAGGGCCACTCTGTTTTACAGATGAAAAAACTGTAGTTCAGAGAGGCTCCCCAGCTTCCCAGAGGACATCCAGAACCCAAACCTAGCCGCCTCCCTCCCCCACGTGCTCCGCTGCACGGGGCTGGGGCGTGTGGGGAGCTGCCCCAGACTGCAGAGGCTGCTCCCGGGGAAGGGGAGGCTCTGGGCACACAGCTGCAGAGGCCCAACAACCTCAGAAGAAATGTCCCGAGTTCTTAGTATATCCCCATTTTAAGCTAAATCTTAAAACCACTATATTTTTTCTTACTTGTTGTAAAACCTTCTCTGTGAATATCTCTTGGAGTCTGGAAATTTCAACCACTTTCCCTTCGATTTGCCTTCATAAAAAAAATAGATTACACATTAACTATTAGTACTTGGTGATCTTAACAGCAGTGTCACACATTTCTAAAGAAGTTGTCTCTTCTAAGTGAAGGCATGAGAGAGGGAGGGGACGCCGCGTCAGGCTCAGGGAAGGAGAACACGGGCAGAGGAAGATTCACTCTCCTTACCGGTTCCCCTTTAACATTCCTCAGCTTACTGGGGCATACTGGACTGTTTGGAAACCCACCCTGCCCCCCTGGATAAGCTGGCTCCGGGTCCCAGCCTCCTGAGCCAGTGCCCGGGCCACGCAGCTGCGCCCAGTCACACAAAGTAAATTCTCCTTTAATGCCGAGCCCTGTCTTAGCAACACAGTGACACATGGGGGGGATTCAAAAGAAAACATCAGAATGTGTTGTCACCCAACTTTGTTACCTCTCAGCAGGTTAGGGGGAAGAGTGCATTCACCGCTCAACCCAACTTTGAAAGGAAACCTGATTCTGGCTGAAAACATCCCACGCTGGGATATCAGCAACTAAGTGTGCGGGCTTCTCCCCGTTTCATGGACGGCAAGGGTGACCCTGGGGCGGGCCGGGAGGTGCACGTCTAGAGGCTGAGCTGACAGCTGCTTTAGCACAGGCAGCGGCTGAGCTCCAGCCCAGGAGGAAGCGGAAATGTTCGATGGGGAGATGATCCCTAGTTGTGTCGCTCAGGCCTTGAGTCCCCCTAGACCAGGTGAGGGAAGGAGAGGAGACTTGGGAGAAGAGTAAGGAGGGGTGAGGGTGGGGAGAGCGCCATCTCTGAGGAAGGACTGGGAGACGTGCTTGTGAAGCCAGAGACAGGGGGAAGAGCCGGGGGCAGCGATCAGAGGGAAACACCTGCACTCAGTCTCCAGGGCTGCGCAAGTGTAACGTCGGGATGCATCTTCTTTTGGGAAGTGACCACGGTGCAACAAGAGTTTTGGCGCATCCTTTCAGAATGCTCCCGGCATTCCCAGGGCAAGAGGCCTGAGTGCCTTCACCGGAGGGCTGGTAACCACACCTGTGTGGGCCACGGCCACGGGCCTTCTGCGTGGCTGATCGCCCTGGTGAGGGAGCAGCCGGACCCCAGTGGAGCCACCTGCAGGGCTTCCCTCCATCAGCCGTCCCTCACGAGGTCTCCCTTTCATCTTGGAGTAATTAAGTGCAACTAGCCCCCACGTGGCAGTGGTCATGATGTTTGGTGTCATCTGCCATCAGGAGCCGATCCTCTTGGATGGGGCAGCAGCACCTGGGAGCCTCGTGGCAGCCCGTGGGGTTATCTCACAGGCCCACAGGTCGAGGGGAGTCAGTGAATTCAGGCAGTTTCCTTGACCCCCTAAGTGGCGGGACGGGCGCGACATTTGGCCCAAGGGCCACATGTGGATGGCTGGGCACCAGAGTAAATTAATAAAGTTCCTAGTTTTGGGGAAAGTTGTAAACTAGGCCATCGGCTCACAAAGGAACCACTCACATACCTCACTTCGTCAAACAGGCTGTTCATTTCACCAATCAGGCGCTGATTTTCTTGTTCGAACTGTAAGGAAACAAACACGTTAAGGATGAGGACAAACTGACTGGAGTCTCAAAGCACCACAGCCAAAGGCAAGTGTCGAGCTAGGCGTGTCTGTGCAGAAACCTTTGATCCGCCCTCTAAGAATCACTGCGGAGCCCCTCTTTCCAGCATGGATCGTAGCGGCATTGCTGGAAGACCCTGAGTGTTCGTGTGAGGATAGCCAGGCCGTAGGGAGAAAATGAAACCCCGCAGTGCAGCGGGGCTGCCTGTGGCTGGACTTTCCATCTCACTCATTTGAACCGCAAGCACGCAAGCCGACTCTGACTGGGAGCGCGGAGGCCTGTGGGTCAGCCCCGTTAGGCTGGCCGCCCTGCTCTCCCTCTGGGCCCTCACGACCTCCTGACATCATCCTCTTTAAATGGAGCGGTGAGGCTGCGCGGCCGTGCTGAATCAGGGTAGTGGCAGGACCGCACTGGGACTCAGTCTGATCGCAGAGCCTGGCCTTGGCCAGTCGCCACAACAGGGACACAGGCCCGGGAGCTGGAGAAGCTGCACTCCCGGTGCTTGGGATGGCACCAGGCTTTGGGGCTTAGTCTGGGTAACGATGCCACCCCAGCACCCGGGGAGCTCATCAGAGCTGAGCTAACTGCAGGGTGGACAGCTGCTCTCCCAGCCGTCCTGCCAGCTCGATGCTGGTCAAACGCGAGGACGGCGCGCATCTGAAGCGCCGCCATGGTGTGGGACCAGGAGGAGCTTGTCGTGTACAATGATGACTCAGGCCTCACGCATCCACTCTTCCGTCTCTTCCCCGACGGGTCCCACGTGTTCCCAGCTCACGTGCCACCTTTTCCATGATACTGTCCTGGGCCTTGGAGCTCAAGGTTATTTCTCATTTTTCTAACCGTGGCCTGGTATCTTCTCAAAATCCCTTAGAATATTAGCCATTTTCTGCCTTGTACTGAGTTGTGCGTGTCTCAAACTGTCTGCACGACTATGAGCCGCTCAGGTGGGAAACGTATTGGACCCACACACATTGGAAAAGGCCGCTGTCCACATGCAGGGGCTTGGTCCACCAGGGAGGGGGGCTGTGCTCTCACCTCTGCACCTGCCCGCGCAGCAACCTTGTTACAGCCACCGGCCCCTCCGCACCCCTTACCTCCGCCTTGCTCACTCCCGCGCCCCGTCACTCAGGGAGGCTTCCTCTAGCGGGGCCTCCTCAACGTCAAGTCCTTTTCCTCTCCCTCCAGCCCCTCTGCGAGGCTCTCGGCTGGCAACCTCCCTTCCTACTCTGCCAGTTTTACTTGGCACACTTGCCGTATTCGTTCCTTCCCTGCTATCTAAGTTCTGCCCTCATCTCTCATAGTCTTCAGTCTACCCTCCATCCCGTCAGTCACATGCCGGCCCTGCCCCTGCACCCTGCAGATCAGGTCTGACGCCAGGTGCACGAGCCGGCCACGCCCCAGGCCTCTCCGAGGGCATCTCCTGCCATCCCCTGCCTCATCTCTGCACAGGCTAGCCCTCAGCCTAAGGTGGATTCATTGTCTGGCTGGGGAACTCCAACTGGTCCCTAGAAACCCAGCATAGGCACCTTCTTAGTCATCAGACGCAGCAGGGCAGGTTTCGTCATGTTCCACCATCCCCCTCTCTTTAAAGCTTCTCTGCTCTCGCCTCCATCACTGCACTCCCATGCTTGTTTGGGGTCTGGCTCCCCTCCTGGGCAGGGTGGTCTTTCTCCTCTGGACCCCGAGCCCAGCACAGGGCCCGAAACACGACAGGGCGTGGGTTCCCAGCACCAGCCGCTCATCAAAGCACAGAGGCCTCTACCTCACCCCAGGCCACCTCAGAGGCCGGGGTTGGCGAGGCTCCAGGAGGCCGGAGCGGTGGGGAGCCTCCTGCAGGGCCGGGGCAACCGGCAGGCTGCCTTGCTGGCCGCTGCCGGGGCCCTGCCACGGCCCTTCTAATTATGTGTCAAAAAAGCTATTTAAGGGAATAAAACCGTCACTTTTGAGTCTGAAAGAATCAGCTCTGTTAACTGTCAACAGTTACTTAAGAGCCTGATATATATGAAAAAATACAATTACTTCGGCATGTGGGTGCTAATTTGACTAATTCTCTCAGGTACTTTACTCAGGTTTTGGGGGTGGGGTGGCAGGAGGCATTTTCTCTGAATTTTTCTAACAATAATATGGCCCTACCCTTTTAAATCTACAGCCCTTTCATGCTTTTAAACTGTTCGTAAACAAAATTAACTAGGGGTTTGAGGTGGTTTATTACTGGAAATGGTCCTTGTGAACAAAGCTTTCTGTTTGTTTCCTCCTGAATTTAAGGGCACCTGGCTTTCTTTTAAGCCTCTTGGTAATTGTTACTTCTTTTCTTTTGGTTGGTAATTGCTACTTCTGAAGGGCTCCTGTTAGCAGGGTCAGGAGTGGGATCAGATTCTGGCTCTGACTTCCTTCCAACCCATGGGTTCTTGATGCCACCTGAGAAACTCCCCATTCCTGGAGGAAGTGAGAGAAACAAATGCCTCAAGGGATCAAGCAGTGGTAAGGGCTGAGGAGAGAGGTTTGCCGCACCACATCTATGGAGAGCAGCCTCCATTGAGGGGTTGGGAGTAACAATGACACTGCATTTAAAAACCCAACAAAACCTGTTTCCCACAGGGAGCCATTTAACGAGATCTGGCCACGCTCTGGTAGGTTAGGCAGCGGCCAGGATGCTGACCGCATTCACTCGCACAGGCTGCAGGGAGGTTTCCGAGACTGTCTGGGCAGCAAACCTGTACACCTCACCTCTCATCCGCCGAGTAAGGCAGGGAGCCACCAAATGCCAGGCTGCGGGGCGAGGCAGGGGATATGCCAGGGGCTTTGATGGCCCAGTTCCTGTGGCCTCATGGGAACTTCCTGGGTGACCCTGCCCCAGTCACTGGCCTTCTGTGTGGCCTGTCAGTTTCTCTTTGTGAACAGATGTGGTTGGTTATTCTTATCCTTTCCCGCCTGATCCTAAGGGTGAGGAGGGACAGCTCCTTTACCTTCTAAGCTGTATGCCCTTGGGCAGGTAACTTAACCTCTCTGTGTCTCTGCCTCCATCACTAAACTGGGGATAATTGTAGTACTCAGTAGGGTCCTTAGGAGGAAGATATGTGCTAATCCGTGGAAGCTGCTTACCAACTTCACCTCCATAAACGTTAACTACTGTTATTTAATCTCTTCAGGAGTAGATCCTGGATATGCAAAATGAGTCATTAAATGCTTTGACGGCCCCTTTTTCCTCCCTTGTTTCAAATTCTAGAGGGCCACTACTGGTCTCCTACCCTCTCAGGCCTGAGAAGCACAGGCACACAGAGCTCCCTGGGGCTCACTGGCAGCCCGCACAGGCAGGGGCTTCACAAAGTGCAGTGCTGAATGCAGCCTCAGCTCCACGATCAGCACCAAGGGCAGGGGACCTACAGGCCCTGGGACGACACACCTGCCATGTCCTCCATCTCCATGAGTCCCGGAAAAGGGAGATAAGAGGCCCGGGATGATGGAGGAGGAGCATGACAGCAGCCAGCCTGTCCTTCTGCGCCACCGCACTCTACACTGTTTAGGTCTCACAGCAACACACAGTGCTTTCCCTCAGTGCAGACCCCCAACAGCAGTGGTAGGCATCATGGTTAAGAGTCTAGGACTTGGGGGCCCAGCAACAGTCCCTACCACATGGGGCAGCATAAATTAATAAATGCTCAAGCGCTCATACGGTACTGGGCTGAGACGGTTACATGCACGTCAGGCAGTATCATTTAACTGCTTTATTCCATTCGGAAGTAAGTCAGACTTTCAAGTAGGGCCCCCCAAAAGGGTTTATAATCTGGTTTAAAGGATACAGATCCACATTGTGAATACATTGTCACAGAAATCCTTTTTTAATCTAATCCTCTTTACTGTAGTTTTAAAAAGAAAATCATTCCTACCAAGGCCTTTGAGCGTCAGATGAGACCAGGAGAAGGATCTGCATTGCAAAGACCTATGAGCAGTTCACTGAAGCGACACTGTGAACCCGCAGGGGGCTTGGCCTAGAAGGCAGTCTGCCCCCTTGGCTCAGAAGACCACCGCCCAGGCCCACTCTGGGCTCTTCTAGTTGTGCTTTATCTGTGCCGAACACCTTCACACTTGTGGCTCTGGGACCCTCACCGTGACCCCCACCTGTGCCCCTGTGAACCTCCCCAGGGTCTGTGCCCCAGCATTCACCTGTGTGGCGCTCACATTCCATCAACAATTCTCCTGTTCTCAATGTGCAAGCCAAGCTTGGCCACAGACCACAAGCCCTGCCAGCCAGCCCCCTGGTGCTTCCAAGGGCCCACCTCCGGGGACAGGGGCTAGGGACACTTTTCATGTGATCTGAAGAACAGAAGTCACATTCATGTCTTTAAAAATTATTCCAAGAAATACATCACTAAGTGCAGTGGTTTCACTGGAGGCAAGTAAAATGAATGTGGGCTTAGAAAGGAGGCATTTTCTCTGGGTAACATCAGAAAACAATTTGGTTCCACTCAGCCTGACCACAAAACATCTGCTTATATTAACTCAAAGGCATTAATATCCCTGCATCATGAGTGATGAATGGAAACGTAGTGTGCGAATCATACAATGCTCCGCAGCCACTCTGGAACGAGTAACAACAGCTCCTATGGGTGAAATAATGAATTAAACTGCTGTTATAGGGCTCAATTCATTATTTTACCCTGAGGAACAGTGATTATGACTTATGACCACAATTTGCTGTAACACTTTCCAATTTCAAACCAATAGTATGCATTTCTTTCTCTTCATTTTCAGGGTTGAGCCTTTTAAATAAGGTTCGGGTCAGTCTGACTGTAGGATATGGTACTTAGCTATGAGCCCCAATTAAGAAAGAAGTGAACTGAACATTAAACAGCTTGTCATAAAAGTACTGAACAGTACAGCCTTCTGCCCCATCCTCTTGCAATTACGTGATAAAAATTAGGGAGGTCCTGCTGGTTCTGATTGCTTAGGTCACCGATATCATGACGCCGAAATAACTAGCATTATTGGGAATGATCCCTGGCATGTTTCTGGACAATGCTTCATTCATTTGGACACTGCTTAGACAAAGCATGGTGCACCAACCATCATTATGGAAAGACAAGCCTTATGATATGAACATGTGTTTCTCATATGCAACAGCTACATACATCACACTCAGAACATGTGCAGGGAACCCAGGACCACACGGGGCCAGCAACGATCTCTCACTGTCTGTGAGGGAACATTCTCTGAGCAGCTGCTACGTGCCCTGCACTTTCCTGGGCACTCATACATACACGACTGTATTCCTGACAATCCTGTCAACTTACCAAGCTGAAGTTCAGTGAGGCTTATTTTCTTGCCCCCAAATTACACAGGCAGTAAGTGATATAAAGAGAGGGTTAAAACCCAACTCTGTCAAGTCCCAAAGTCCTTGACTGGGGCCATCCCTCACTGGGGCCAAGCATCAGCTGATCACAGCTATCCTTGCTGCCAGCCTTCCACTGGTCCAGCCCCCGTGCATCTTGCAGCTTCTAAGCACGCGTCTGTGCAGGTTAACAAGCTGCTGCTGCTCACCACCGCCTGCGGGGAAGGCAAGTGTCCTCTGGCAAACGACTGACGGCCATTCTTCCAGCTACTTCCTTTATGAAGCGGTGCAGTGTATTTTTTAAAAAGCCCTAAATGGAAGCTAAGTTCTGCCTAAATACAAATGTATTCTTTCTTAATGAAGGGATAGTACTATACATATTTTTATCTCTAGCAAAGATAGGTGGTCATGTTACATGATACGGGGGAACGTGACATCATTTTCAATAATAAAGTTATTTTGTGTAAGCTGAAGGAAAACTATGAGCTTTTAAGAAACTCTGGCCATCATTTGGCTATCAGGGAGCGTGATCAAATTGTCCGCCTGGGCCTGCCCTCCAGCGTTGTGTCCCGGGGTGATGTGCTGTGCCTTTCTCTCCCCTGTATGCACTGTTTCAAACACCAGCCCTCAGGTGTATCCCACAGTCACGTCTCCAGCCCAAGTCCCAAGCCCGGGACACCAGCGCCCACCAAACACCTCCCACGGACTCACACCTGTCCGTGACCAGGTCCTCATCTCCTGACTGCCGGCATCCTGCTTCCCCGGGTCACAAAGCTCCAGGCTCTTTCTCCTGCCTCACTCTCTTCACACGCCCTGCTGCCCTCCAGTGGATCACCGGGTCCAGTCCACTTCCCGCAGCAGCTCTCTCATCTCCGCTCTCACTTCCACTCCCTGGCCATCGTCTTCAGCCTCTCTCTACTTGACTGGGCAGCCACAGCTGCTGCCTGGAGTCTACACGGCCGCAGTCTACACTGCGAGGCCTCCGGGTCACGTGCCTGCTGGTCTGGGGGGCACTGAGCACGTACTCCAAGCCAGAGGTGTGGAAGGAAGCAGGGGCCTGGCAGGCCACTTTAAGGTGTTTGAGTTACTTCCTTAGCTCAGAATTATTTTTATCTATCAGGGGCACAGACAGCTCTGCTTCTTGTTCTAAAGAAAGTCCCACAGCCTCTGAGGGAGCACCCCCATAGCAAGTCCCAGGAAAGTCATGGCTAATGGTGTCATCACTGGAATCAGTGTCACGCTTCTAAGGTGATGATCTTAAAGGGGAAACTGCTCATCTGGGTGAATGAATGTTTGTGAAACAGTCCTGAGTATAAAATATGTATGAAGACTCCATGGAGCGGCAGCTGCCACCCTGCGTGGCCCTTTGATCCTGCCGTGAGGGCAGCACACGCACCACAGCCCTTCCCCACACACGTGAGCACTGCCCAGGCCCCCCCGACCCTGTGCAGCCCAGGGCTGCCCTGCCTCTGTGCACACCTGCCACTCTGAAGGGGAAAGGCCGAGGGAACTCAATTATGAGTGCCTTCTGTATGCCTGGCACCCTCTTGGGTCAGCTCACTCAGTCATTAACCCACCGTGAGGGGCCACCGGTGTTTCAATCCCACAATCAGGCGTGGGGAAGAAACAGGAAGCCTCGAGAGCAAGAGGATTCTGAGCCAGCTTTATGCTCTCGGCAGCCAACGCTCAAGAGAGCAGACCTGGCCCCCTTGCTGGGGCTGGTGAGGCCTCTGTCAGGCCGCCCAGGTCAGTCTGCCAGTGCTCCTGTGCAGGCTACACTCACCTAGACCACCAGATCCCAGCGGGCACTCACATGAGCTGTGATGCAGGAAAAAAGCTCAGGGTTTGGAGCCAGGGCTCGGGGCGTGGAGCATGGCTCGGATGCTGGGCTCTGTGACCTTGCACGGGCTTTGGAAGTTTTGTGCCCCATTTTCGTCAACTGTACAAGAGAGATAATTCCTACTTCACTAGACTGTTATGAGATTAAACAAACAAGGCCTGGTGCATAGAAGGTGTTCATAAATATAAATAATAATAATAACTTAGATAGAATATTCTAGTAGTTCTTACTGATGATCCTGCTGTACCATTTAAAACAACCTAGAGTTTTTATATTATATTCATCAAAGTCACTCATCCATTCAACAAACAGTTCCCACCCCTGCTCTAGGCTCTGGGAACACAGCAGTGAAGGCAGACAGATTTCCACCCTCGGGGCACTTGTATTCTAGTGGAGGGATGAGGGCAGGATGTGGGCACACAGACATAGTGGCTGGGGCCACTTCAGGCCAGGTGGTCGCGGAAGGACTCTCTGAGGACATAACATCTGAGCCTGTAGGACAGGAAGACAGGAGTGAAGAGCTTGGTGACACGAATGCCTCTGTGTGAGGTCTGGGAGGAGATGGGTGCCTCTCTCACTCGACAGCCATGGCTCGAAGCTCTACCTCTCATCTTCTTCAGGAGACATCAGGAGACCGCTTACTGCAGATAGGCTCAACCACTTACTAATGAGGGGCCCTTGGACAAGAGAGCCGACTGCTTTTTGCCAAAGTTACAAGAAGACAGTAATGCCCCAACACCTCTTAGTGTGATTACTGAGACTATCACGGATAAAACAAGTACTAAAGAGCTCTGTCCACCGTAAAGCGCTGCAAATTAAGATGTCATTTGCCAGGCACAGCCACTGGAGGGGGACTATGTGGGAACCGGCTTCTCAGCTCTTTGGGCAAGGCCCGCATCCCACCAGGGCAGCTCTAGGACATATCTGTTCCCAGCCCCAGGTACACGTACTCCATGTGGCTCTGTCACACCGATGTCCAGACAGCTGTGCATAGACCCGGCTGTAAACGAACAGGTAGGGGCTCTGGCCAAATCTGTCCCTTTTCTTTTGAAACTCACCCAGAGATAATAAACTACAATTGGCAACTAGGGGACAGGTAAATAAAAGGAGGTGATATTCGCAGTTAAGGTGTTACTCTTTTCATTCTTCAGCCATTACTTATGCTTTCTTCACATTACCATGCACCAGTAATTCAAACAATTAAAAAGCACCATAGCAGCGATTATAAAAGACCCATTTAGAATAGAAGACTATTTTACTGCCACTGAAAAGACATCTAATATTAATAAAATTATTCCAAGGCAATTTCTTCTTTAAGCTACTGCAAATTCAAAACATAAGAAAAGCATACTAAGAATCTGGAAATCAAGTGGAAAATTGATCTAAAATATTTATTTATAATTTTTAAAACTCAGTATAAAAATTAGGGCAAGGGCATTTAGGATGACCTCCTACTCAATGAAATATTCTTACTAAAACTAGTTAAAAATACATGATTAGGCAGAGAATAGCATTACCATTTGTATTTCTTCTGGGGATAATTCATCTTCACCTTTCCCATCTCCCCAGGTTCCCAATTCAGGTTGTGCTTCGGCCGGAATCTTTTCTGTTAAAAAAAAAAAAATTGAAAGTAGGCAGAAGGCAAAATATTCACTTTAGAATAGGTTGTCTTAGGATGCAGGCATATTTAAAAACATGAGATGGAAGGAAATCATAGAGCTTTGTCCACATTCGACCATCTGTTGGTTAATATTCACGCACTGCAGCATGACTCTTTACAATGTAAAGATGTGTGTGTGTGTGTGTGTGCGTGCGTGCGTGCGTGCGTGCGTGCGTGTGTGTGTGTGTGTGTGTGTGTGTATGGATAGATGGGACCCATGCACAGTTTCAGTATTGCCCTGATCTCAGTAATGGTCGCAAACCAAATGGACGTTCTTCAGGACCACTTTTCAAGTGGACTTGACTTCAAATCACATACTCGTATGCTTATACCCCTCCCTCTACTTTTTAAAGACTGCAAAATGTATGGGTAATTTCATTAAAAAAAATATATATATACATATATAAAAAATAGAGGAAATGACATACCACGCCAATCCCATTCCCCTCCCAGAAGTAACCACTGTTTGTCAGTGCTTTGATGGAGTCTCGCAGGCTCTATCCAGCACACTCACACACACACACACACACACACACACACACACAGATATGCAATTCCCTGCCTCCTCCGCAGCCTAGAGATAATTTATAGTTCTCTGTGTGTGTGGCAGTGTGCTTTTCACAAAGATATCAGTGGTAACACATTGTTCTAAAACTTGCTTTTTATAACTTAACAATGCATCTGGGTGATTACCCAATGTCATTTCACATATATCTACCTTGTTCTTTCTTTTTTTTTTTTTTTTTGCGGTATGCGGGCCTCTCACTGTTGTGGCCTCTCCCGCTGCGGAGCACAGGCTCCGGACGCGCAGGCTCAGCGGCCATGGCTCATGGGCCCAGCCGCTCCACGGCATGTGGGATCTTCCCGGACCAGGGCACGAACCCATGTCTCCTATATCGGCAGGCGGACTCTCAACCACTGCGCCACCAGGGAAGCCCTACCTTGTTCTTTTAATTGCTGCATAACATTCCACTGTAAGGAATTTTCTGTGTAACTGTAACTCCACTGATAAACCTTTGGTTACTCTGGGTTTTCTGCTAGTACAATGGTATGTGTGCCAGTCCATGCTTTGGTCCATTTTGATGTACTCCAGGACGGGAACCTGGGCATGGACTGCTGACTGGCGGTAATTTTACTTTTAATCTAGAGAACACTTTGACCGGGATCACATAAACATGGGCCAGATCTCTGACAGAGCAGAACAACAGCACAGCTCCCAGAAGGGGCTGCCCCACCCGGGGACCCTGATAGAGAGGCCTATGCGGCTCATCCAGGGGTGGACTGGGAGCAAGGTGGGGGGGGGAAGGGGGGAGGCGGAGCGTCACTCCTGGGTGGAGGCTGTAATGGGGTCTTTTTTTTGTATAGGTGACTTTGTGTCCGGTGTCTCAGCAGTGCCTCTGGGCTTGTCAGTGGGTTGCCAAGTACTTAAAGGCGAATACTGCTTCTTTTTCTTTTCTTCCCCAATCTCAGTAAATTTCCCATAGCTGCTCTCAGCCCCATGAGATGGGCAAAAGTCCAGAGTTTTTGCTTTGAGACTGATAAGGGAAAAGAACATAATGATAGCACCAATTTAGAGAAAGAAGATTAGGCAGACCTATGTACAAGGTATGGTTATTATTCTGGATATGTCATCACAAAAAACTCCATGTCATCTGCGACCTTGTGCAAGTTTTTAAAAATCGGCTGTTTTTGCCAGAACTGTCTTCATATTTATAAAAGACACATGTATAACTTAGATATAATGTAGGACCTATAAATATAATACATAATTTTTATATAAAAGATATTTATAAAAGGTTGGAAACATCTTTAGAAGCCGAGGAGGTGTTTTTCTGAGACCACATTCTTCAGGTGGAACATCTGTACTTTTCACTCATCCCACCCCCACCCCTAGAGCCCTCTATCTCCTACCTGACCTCATTATTGTATCCATCTCAAGCTTTTACCTTTATGTGTTTTAAGGATAAGAACATCAAATTTAGAAACACAGAAACATATTCACATCAGAACGAAGCATAAATCAGCTCTGAGCTGGAATGGAAAGTTTGTTAAGAGCCTTTGCAGCCACCTGGAGCCACCCTGACCTGCAGCTGTAAGAATCAGCCTGAAGCACGGCACACCCCATGCGAGTGCTTTGCCCAGACCTCCATGCACCACGATGCCAAGGCACTCAAGTCCAGACTCCTTGGTCCAGTACTCAAGGCTCTCCGTATGGTCTGGCCCCATCCACCTTTCCCACCTTAAGGCCCACTCCTCCTCCCCTTTCTGTGAGTT
Source organism: Orcinus orca (assembly GCF_937001465.1). Taxonomy (NCBI): domain Eukaryota; kingdom Metazoa; phylum Chordata; class Mammalia; order Artiodactyla; family Delphinidae; genus Orcinus; species Orcinus orca. The sequence continues at coordinate 117,414,400 of NC_064562.1, forward strand.
TTGCTGACCCAGAAGTGGTTTCTTTACTGACTACATTCCATACCTCTCCCACGCTTTCCGGCCTCTGAGTATTTACTCATGCTGTTTCCTCTGCCTAGAACATTCTAAGCTTCCCCTTTTTCAGGTTCAGACTCATTTCTCCGGACCACCTCCTCCTGAAGTTCCCTGGCCCTCTGAGTGGACTACGTCTTTCCCACCTGTGCCCTCTTTTTTGGCACTACTCACTTTCTCAGGGGCTGGATCTGAGCTTCCCTGTCAACTGAGGGCAGGACCCGTGACTGACTGGAGAAGAAGGGCAAGAAGTATTCACAAATAACCGTACCCATCTTAGTGGAAACCAATGTCAGGAAACAAATTATAAATGGGTCCACAAAGATCTCATCCTGGCTGAGTAAGAATATGGAAGGAAAAAAAACTAAACCCAGACATGCACAGAAGGTCAGCTGTGACCACAGAGGTGCTTTATTGTGCTGCCTAAATCAAAAATAACAAGACTAGTGCCTTTTTTAAGAAACAGGAGTATGACAAGCAAGAAACCACCCTCTGCCTAGAAGTGTACCGCCTAGTCCTACACTAAAGTATTTTTTCTAAGTTACATCTCATGTTTCAAAAGCAAAATGAAAAACCTGAAAAGATAAGCAAAAAGACACCACATAGCCCAGATTTTAAAAATCCTTCTGCTAACTGTAGATAACCTTAGCAAAATGCCCATGGACAGGAAAAAGCTGTCTTCCAATGGCACAGAGAAAAGGGCAGATATACGACCCCTAAGAGGAACCAGCTGGGTGTGGGGGACGAGATTTACCTGCCAGCATCGAGGTGGGGATGGAGATGAAATGGCAAAGGCCCTGGAAAACTGGCAGCACCACGGAGGTCTGTGCAGGCTTCTCCCCTCCCCACACATTCCCCTTAGGTGATGCATCCAGGCCCGCGGCTCTGAACTGCCTATGTCCTATGACTCCCAAAGACCTCCAGCCCTGATTTCTTCCCTGATCTCTAGGCTCACTCCAACAGACTCACTATTTCCACCTGAAAATCCAATAGGCATCTCAGACCTCACACAGAATATGATTCTGCTCCCTCCCACTCCTCCCGGCCTCACTGCAGACCCTCGCACCTTCGTCATCTTGGTCGGTCCAGCCCAAACCTAGAAGTTGCCCTTGATGGCTCTCTTTCTCTCACCTCTCGCGTCCTACCTACTGGCTAACCTTCAGTTCCCAAGTGTGAGCAGAGGTTGAGCCCTTGTCTCCGCGGCCATCTCCACCACCACGTCCCTCAGGTGACACCTCATCCCGCCGGCGTGTGGCCTCCTGCAATAGATTCCCAACAAGGCCACTTGGTTCCTCTTTTTCTCACTCCACTCCAGCTCCACACGGTAGTCAGGGAGGTTTTAAATGTGACCCGGGCCTTGTCATGCTCAGCTTAACAACCTCCAGGGCTCCTCACTACACACAGACCCAGAGCTGAACCTTTCCCACGGCCTGTAGGGCCCTGTGTGATCAGGCCTCTGCCTCCGTCTCTCCCCCCTCCTTGTGCCATTCTCACTGGTGCCTCCCTCTTGTGAGTGTGAGTGTGTGTGCGTGTACATGTGTGTGCACGCATGTGGAAATATGCCAGCTCATTTCTCCCTCCTTGATCTTTTCACTGGCTGGTCCCGCTGCCTGGAGAACTTATACCTGCAGGAGAGTTCTGATTTCTCCACATCCTGCAAACGCACTTATCGTCAGCCTTTTTCATTCTAGCCATCCTGGTAGGTGTGAAGTGGAATCTCATTGTGCTTTTGATTTGCATTTCCCTGATTACTAATGATGTTGTGCATCTTTTCGTGTGCTTTTTGGCTATTTGTATTTCTTCCTCGGAGAGATTTCTATTCAGACCCTTTGCCATTGGGTTATCATTTTCTTATTGACTTGTAAAAGTTCTTTCCATGTTCTAGATATAGACCCCTTATCAGATATATGATTTTCAAATATTTTCTCCCATTCTGTGGGCTTTTTTCACTTTCTTTTCTTTTTAACCTTTAAAGCACAAAAGCTTTTAATTTTGGTGAAGCCCAGTTTATCTAATTTTTCCTTTTGTTGCTTGTGTTTTGGTGTCATATCCTTGTTAATCTTTTGTCAAATCTGAGGTCAGGAAGATTTAGCCCTATGCTTTTTTTTTTTAATTAATTAATTTATTTATGGCTGTGTTGGGTCTTCGTTTCTGTGCGTGGGCTTTCTCCAGTTGTGGCAAGCGGGGGCCACTCTTCATTGCGGTGCGCGGGCCTCTCACTATCGCGGCCTCTCGTTGCGGAGCACAGGCTCCAGGCGCGCAGGCTCAGTAATTGTGGCTCACGGGCCCAGTTGCTCCGCAGCATGTGGGATCTTCCCAGACCAGGGCTCGAACCCGTGTCCCCTGCATTGGCCGGCAGATTCTCAACCACTGCGCCACCAGGGAAGCCCCAGCCCTATGCTCTCTTATAAGAGTTTTAGGGTTTTAGCTCTGTGTAGGTCTTTGGTCTATTTGAGTTACTTTTTTATAAATGGTGTGAGTTAAGTGTCAAACTTTGTTCTTTTGCATGTGGATATCCAATTTTCCCAGCGCCATTTGTTGAAGAGACCGTTCTTGCCCCCTTGAATGATCTTGGTCCCCCAGTTGGAACTCAGTTGACCAGAGCCACACGGTTTTAATTCTGGATTCTCAATTCTGTCCCATTGATCCATACGTCCGTCCTTGTGCCAGTACCACACTGTCTTGATTACTGTTGCTTTGTAGTAGGTTTCGAAATTGGGAAGTGTGAGTCCTCCTACTTTTTTCTTTACCAAGACTGTTTTGGTTATCCTGAGTTCCCTGCACTTCCTCATGGATTTTAGAATCAACTTGTCAATTTTCACAAAGAAATCAGCTGGGATTCTGAAGAGGAATGCATTGAAACTGTAGATCATTTTGGGGTGTACTGCCATCTTAACAACACTAATTCTTCTGATTCATGATCTTGGGATATTTTTCAATTTATTTGGATTTTTAATTTCTTTCAACAATGATTTGCAGCCTTCAAAGTATGTTTTACATTTTTGTTGAATTTATTCTTTTTGATGCTATCATAAAGGAATTGTTCCTTTTAAATTCCATTTTTGGATTGTTCATTGAAAGTATACAGAAATGAAATCTCTGTATAATGGTTTTGTATCCTGCAACCTTGCTGAACTCATTTACTACTTCTTTTATTGGTGGATTCCTTAAAATTTTCCGTACACAATACCAGGCAGTTTGTAAATAGAAAAAACTTCCTTCCTAATCTAGACTTTCATTTCCTTTGCCTTCCTAATTGCCTTTGCTATCTTGGCCAGCCTACTAATTGACTTCCAGTACTCATTTGAAAAAGAATCCTGCCCAATCCTTAGTGTCTAGCAATGGATCTCGTCATAGCTGCTCTACGAACTAACGCAAAATGTGCTCTTTGTGGAGCCCTACTGCACATGCCAGACACTGCCTGGCCCTTTACACTAGCTCCTGAAATGCTCACAACAAACCACAGCCACATGATACTATAAGAAAGTTGAGGCTCAGAGTTCAAATAACTTGTCCAAGGTCATGGTGCAGGACAGAGGCCAGACTGTGAAACCAAGGTTCACGACCCTTCCATGACATCACACTGCAACCACTGTGCTTTCCCTTCCCTCTCACTCAGAGGAAGGGATGGCCCATCTCCATGAACAGAAAATAGATAAAGGTGGGGTACAGCAATGGTAATAGCTTTCTTTTGGGAAAAACAAACAAAATGAGGTAGAAAAAGCCTATTATATATGCAGGAATTTGTACATAAAGTGTGCACATTTTTAAAGAGCACTAGTTAAGATTTTATTACCCTTTGGGACTCCACATAACCAAGGAAGAGATGGCTCAGAAATAAGCATCACCAAATGACCACGGAGGAAAGAGCTGCCGGGTGGAGCTGTGGGGACAGTGAAGTGGAGCCAGCAGCGGCAGCAGGGGCCGGGATACAGGGGAAAAAGCAAGAGAGGACCAAGATGGGGCGGGAGGAGTCCTGAGATGTATTTACAAAATGGGGGAAATGGTTCTCGGAAGTGCCACTAAATGCTGCAGCTGGGACCTTGACGGCCTCCAGAGAGACACCCTTCACACCATTCTGCTCCTACACGTGATCAGAAGCTAAACTGGAGGGTTCTCTCAACATTTTGGTGGGCTGGCTTAGTCAGGAGATAACTTCGTGATTATAAAGCATCCAAATACTGACTTTAAGATAAAAATATAAACCGTGAGGAACAGCATTCTCTCATTGACCATTTGTTTTCTACCACCGAGAGGCATTAAGTTCCTTTTGCTTCAGGAAATATTTCCACAGCAACTAAAAGCAATCAGTGCTCCAAATAGAGTCTTCATTCATTCATTTTCTTCAACAAAGATTTAATGAGCACCTCCTATGTGCCAGGTATTGTTCTGGGTGCCAGTGTTACAGCACTGAACAAAGCACATACAGAAATTCCTGTCCTTGTGGAACTTAAGTTTTAGTAGGGGAGCCAGAGCATAAAGGATATAAATGAGTCAAACATATAGATCGGTAGTGACAAGTGCCGGGGAGAAAGAACAGGGAAGACCAGATCGGGAGGCTTAGTGCGTCATCCTCTTTCTACTGACCCTCATTCCTCAGGGATCCCAGCCTGTCTCATGGGATTGACGTGATCTAAAGACCTGTCCCCTGACCTCTAGACTCATAAACCCAACTTCCTGCTCAACCTCTGTGCCAGACATCCCTAAATTAACATACTCCACACTGAGCTGATCTGCAGCCCCCAGCCTGCCCCCCCTCAGCCTTCCACAACTCAGTGAAGGGCAGCCACCTTCTTCCCACTGCCAACAACCACTGCAGCCTTCTTGCCCCATCTCCTCCTCATGCCCCACGTCCAGGGAGCACATTCTGTGGCTCAACTTTCAAAATATATCCAGAATTCCACCGCTTCTCCACGTCCCTGCTACCATGCTTGGTGAGGGGCACCACCACCTTGTTCCTAGGAGACTGTAGCAGCCTCCTAACTGTCCCTATTTTGCTTCTTCATCCCCTAAACAATCTATTTCAACAGAGCAGCCAGAGGGACCCTGCTCAAATGTAGTCCTCTGTGTGACAGTCCTCTGTGCAAGCATCCTGGTGGCCTCCCACCTCACTCAGAGTAAACAGCTCTCCCGTGGCCCGGAAGGCCCCATGACCTTGGTGCCCTGGTACTTGCTTGCTTCCTGTCCCTCTGCTCTTCCCTTACTCTGCAGCCTCCCGGCTGCTCATTAGCACACCAGGCACTTCTGCTTCCTTTGCCTTGACTCTCTTCCCACAGAGAGCCACATGGCTCACTCCTCACTGCCCTTGGGTCTTACTGAAACCTCAAGGACTCCGACCTCTCCAGTGGGCCATCTCTCTATTACCAGGACCCCCTCTCTTATAGCACAGACTGACTGTGTACCCAGTTGTGTAATATTCCATTACCATCTGTTCCCCTCTGGACTGCAAGCACATGTGCCTATTTTCTACTAGCTCCCGTATCCCCAACACCTAGCGCAGTGCCTGGCATAACAATTCTCAGTGTGAGTGAGGGACCCAGCAAGGGCAGACTCTCTTCACATGAGATTTACCCTCACCTGGGCCCCAAGACTCTGGACTGGCTTCTCCCCACTCTCAGCAGCCCTGACAATAGCTCCTGAATGAATGAATGGATGGATAAAGGGTCGAGCAGCTATGTCTGGCAGGAGTAAATTTAGATATGATACCCCTATGTATTGTTTACGAAAAGCAGGGCCCCATCACTTTGTGACTGATGCTGGGGTTTTCCCTCATTAGGAACAAGCGGAGATGGGCATGGGAGGGTGTGTGCGAGGCCTCTGGCCTGTGGGACAAGGCAGCCTCCAGAGAGGATGGGCTCAGGCTCGACACAGAGTGACCCACACCTGGAATCCCAGTGACGCTCTTATCTTGTTATTTGACTTTTGATAGGTTATATAATTTCTTCAAAGCTCTGTTTCCTCACACATAAAATGATGACAATAACACCTCAAAAGACTCAGTGAGACTTGATTTGTTGACACCCCCAGTGGGTGCCCAGCACAATGAAGGGGGTGGTCACTGAACGCCAGTCTCCTTGCCCTTCCCACAGAAGCTGTTTTCAGCTACAGAAAGGCCTCTGGCATCTTTCAGGCTCACAAAGCCCCAAATGCATTCTGAATTCCCTCGCTTGCAATATGCAGGGAATAAATTAGATGGAAGGGCAGCACAGATGCACATGGAAATGCCAGGTCCACCATTAATGAACTTTTAACTTGGACAAGAAAAAGGTCATAAAATCCATCCCAGAGGGCTGCTACAAGGATGGTGGTGATGTCTGTGAAGATTCAGGACAGCGCCTAGTACCTGGGAGGCATGCAGTAAATGACAGCCATTGTGAGAGTATAGAAGAGGAGGCGAGGGAGACTCTTGGGCCTCAGCATCCTGGGATTCACACAAAGCAAAATCTCATGTGCCTCTGAGGTACAGCAAACTAAGCATGCATCCCCTACACAGGGTGGCCACCCTGGCCAGACACATGGATTGAAGATGTCCCCGACAGCATTATATATACATTCCCCTATATTTCCAGACTTTATAGAGACACTGTATTTATCCAGCATCTACCATGTGTTAGGAGCTGTTCTAAGTTATGGGCCGGCTAGCAAACATGAAGACAGGAAGTTTATAAACCCAGACTTGCATTTTGTCCTATTGGCTCAATTGGCTGACAAAGGCGGCTGACACCACAGGCTCCGCCCCAAGGCAGGATGGTCAGGTCCAGGCAAGGTCAGTGCTGACAGTGCACTGCGTGGGTGCAGGGGAGGCAGCGCCCCACCGTTCCTGAGACTGACAGGCAGAGATCCCCATGATTCTTCCAGGTTCTAAGTCTCCAGTCCCCACCCCACTGGTGCGCAGCAACTCAGGCCCTTTCTCTGGACCTTGGCAGCTGCCAGGTGACTGGGGGATCCTCCCACCCCGCCCCTGCGGCGGCATTAAGATCCAACTGTGACCAAAAAAGACTGACACTTCCGTGTTTCCTTTGCTTTATGCAAATACTAACACCACAAGATGTCTGGGGCTGTGTTCCTTCTTTTTCTGCTTTGTATTTTGGCCAACGTGTCACAAGGAAGAGGCGCAAGGCAAGATTCTGATTTTAATTCATACCTGGAAATTCTTCAGTGACAGGTCTTTCTTCAGAGTCTTTTGAAGGATTCTGTGAAACTTTCTCAGAAGACATGGATTGTCTTGTCTTTGTATTTGGTTCTGGTTCCAGCTTAGATCTAAAGATAAAAAATTAGCAGTCATATCATTTACTTACACAGGATTCCGCCTGAAAGCAGAGAGGAGTCACACGTGGCCCTCACGCTTGCTCTGTGCCCTCTGGGGGAGAGCAGAGCCGCTGCCCTGGGCCCAGCGGCCATCCCCACACAGCTCGAGTGGGGCACTTACTACATGGCAGACCGCACACCCCCAGCCATAGCACGCAGCAGGACGAGTGCCATCAGGACGCACCGAAGGAAAGGACACCAGAACAGCCTGACTTCCTGAACCCACACTCTACACGTGGGCAGCGAAGGCCGACTGCTCTAAGTTCAACAAACCCAAGAAGCTGGTTGTCTTACACCAATGCAAAAGTGTTGCTGACTACACACACACATGTGTTATATAACAAATATGATATATAAGTAATATCTGAAAATAACTGAACCATAAAAGCACAAGTTTTTACATATCCACTGGGGGGCAAGGCCTTGACTCAGGTCCCTAAGCCTCAGCACTTGGCACTGGCCCTGGGCTCCTCCCACAGTGTATTCTCTTCCACCCTCAGGGCCAGGTGCAACCTCACACGCTCACGGAAGCCTCTTCTGACTCTCCTACCTAAAACAGGCCTCCTCCTGTTACTCTGTGCCCCTGTGTGTCTTCTCCCCAGCAGTCACTGCAGTCTGGAACCATCCTGCTCATTCATTTCTTTACTGTCTGTCTCACTCCACTGCAGTGCACGCTCTGAGAGCAGGGTACCTGACTTCGTAAGTCGTAGTTGCTGTGTGGCCCTAGGTTCTAGATGAGTGTGTGCCATTTAGTGTTTAATAAATATAGGTTGAATGAACAGATACTTTATAATTGTCAATAAATGGCTAATACGAGGAAAAACAACCCGGTTATGAAACAGCGGGCCTTGTACTGGAATTCATACAGCACTATGAAAATTCTAGGCAGATTGCTAAAAAGATCTAAGATAATTTCCACGTTACTAGGCAGAAGGACTAAAAATAAAAAGGACAATGTAAATGCATATAAGGATGATATAATTAATGCCAGCTAACGTTTACCGAGGGCTTATCAGGTATTGGGCACTTTTCTGAGCACTGTATATGCATAAATTTATTTAATGTCATACATCCCTATAAAGTAGTTACTAGTATTAATGCCCTTTTTACGGAGGAGGAAACTGAGGTATAGGGAAGTTAGGAAACTTGCCCAGGTCACACAGTTAGTAAATGGCTGGGCTGGGATGTGACCTTAGGGAACCCAAAACACAACAGACTAGTGTGCTAAGAAAGGCTGTTTTGGAAATGCTCCTCTACAACATTAACAATAGAAATTTCAAAAGTAATTATAATATCAATCATGTTAAGTGTTCCAGTTACTATGGCTGAGTAACAGACCACTCTAAAATTTAGTGCCTTGAAACAATATTAATTATTTACCATCTATCGATGTTTCTGGGGTCAGGAATTTGGGAGCAGCTTGGCTGGGCGGTTCTGACTCATGAGGGTACCGTTATAGGGCAATGGGGCCCCACCATCTGAAGGCTTGACTGGGGCTGGGGGGTTCACTTCCAGGGAAGCTCATTCACACAGCTCCGTGTTGGTGCTGGGAGGAGCCTCATCTCTTCCTCGTGGGGCCATGTCAATGTGTCACCTGGCATGGCAGCTGGCTTCCCCCAAAGAAAGCAGTCTCAGAGACTACGGTAAAAGCTTCAAGGCCTTTTATAACAGCCTCAGCCTCAGTTTATAACAAACTGTCATTTCTGTCATATTCCACTGCCCAAGCAGTTGCAATGGTCCACTCAGGTTCAAGGAGAGGGAATACAGACCTCATATCTCACACTCAGTGAAGCAGTAACAAAATCACATTTTAATAAGACCATGGGGCATGGGCATTTTAATAAGACCATGGGGCATGGGGCATGGGTGCAGCCATCTTTGAAAAATACATCTGCTATTCTAAGTATCATAGATATGCACAAAGATATAGTTTCAAGGATATTCAGCACTGCTTATAATAACAAAAAAATGAGTTAGATGTTCATCAAAAAGTACCTGGTTTAGAGTTGGAAGATACAATGAAAGAGAAGACTCCATTTGCAATAGCCAAAACAAAAAAGATTAAAAAACTAACAATAACAACAAAAATTGCAGCGTAAACTTAGCAAGAAAAGCCCAAAACTCACAGATGTTCTTGAAAGATAAAAAAAAATACTGTAACAAATGAAAAGATATATCATGTTCTTGGATTGAAAAAAGAAATATCATAAAGCTGTTAGTTCTCCCTAATTTAAAAATATAATGTGATCCCAATAAAAATATCACCAGGTTCCCCCCCCTGCCATCTTGAAGTCAGACAAGTTAATTATAAAATTCATTTGGAAACATGCAAGAATAGTCCAAAAAACTGTAAATAAATATTGAACTCTAGTTAATGATATACATGCTGAAGTATTTGAGGATAAATGTACTGATGTTTGCAATTTATTTTGAATTGCATAAAAAAATGCCCAATGGTGTTAACGCCTATGGAGGGAAATTTGGTAATATCTAGCAAAATTATATTTACTTTCTAACCCAGAAATATGACTTCTATGACCCTATCCCAAAGATACAGCAATAATATGAAAAAGTAGGTGCAAGGCTATTCATTGTAGCAATTTTGTAATTCAATTTTAATACAGCAAAATCCTGAAAACTAACCATATGTCCATCAACCTGGAACTGGCTTAATAAACTCTGGAGTACTATGGAGCTGTAAGGAATGAAGAATATCTCTATATACTGCTGTGGAGCAAATCAAGCAAGGTGAAGAGAAGTGCGTATAGGAGGGAACTTCCTTAATCTGATAGAAGACATCTACAAAAAATCTACAGCTAACAGCATACCTTATGGTGAAAGGCTAAATGTTTTTCCCTAAGGTGAGAAAGAAGGTAGGGATGTAGTATACCTGGGCAACAAGAGAGGAGACAGAACAATTACAAATCATTTTATGAGGCTAGGATTACCCTGATATGGGAATCTAACAAAGATATGACAAGAAAGGAAAATTAGACAAATACCTTCATGAACATAAATGCAAACATCCTTAACAAAATATAAGCAAACTGAATTTAACAATGTATAAAAACAGCAATGCATCATGGCCAAGTGGGGTTTATCCCAGGAAGGCAGAGTTGGTTTAACATCTTAAAATCGATCAGTATAATACACATTAACAGAAAAGAAAAGCACATGATCATCTCATTAGATGCAGAAAAAGCATTTGAAAAATTCAAGATACCTTCATAATAAAATGTTTCACCGAACTAGTACTAGAGAGTGTGCAGGAAAGGGTTGACGCAGCAGGTTTGGGTGTTCCAACTCTACACATTTCAAAGAAACTGGCCCTGGACCAGTTCCTGGGAGATAACCACCAAGCTCTTAGAACATCCTGCCTGATAAAGACTGTTCTTGTATGCCTGGGGCCTTGGACCACACCAGACAGTTTACACTAACAATGTGATTAATGTTGGGGTCTTGGACCAAGCTGTATGAGTTCGACCTCTGGAGGGACTAGAGACTGATTAACTAAAGCCAGCGGCTTGGGTGCTCCATGCATACATGACTGGTCCCCAGTGAAATCCTGTGGGCTTCCCTGGTTGACAAATACTGTGTACATGTTGTCCCACATCACACATTCTCATTGCTGGGAGAATTAAGCACTGTCCGCGCTATTCCATTGGGAGGACAACAAGAAGCTTGCATCTGGTGGCTCCTGGACTTTGCCTTACGTGCCTTTTACCTTTGCTGATCCTAATCTGTTTCTTTTCACTGTAATACTATACCATGAGTATAACAGATTTTCTGGGTTCTGTGAGTCCTTCTAGCAAATCATTAAACCTGAGGGCAGTCTTGGGAACCCCTGACAAAGAAGGGAATTTCCTAACCTGATGAAGAGCTACAGAATACCTATAGCTAACATCACACTTAATGTGAAGCAATAAATCCTTGCCCCATAATTAGGAACAAGGCAAGGATGTCCATTCTAACCACTTCTATTCAACATGGTACTGGAGGCCCACATCCTAGTTAGTGCAATAAAGCAAGAAAAAGAAATAAAAGGCATAAAGATTACGTTATTTATATATGGCATCATTGTTTATGCAGAAAATTACACAGAATTTACAAAAAAGCTGCTAGAACTAATATGTGAATTAATTAAGGTTGCAGGACAGAAAGTTATTTTGCAGATACAAAAATTAATTGTATTTTCTATATACTAGCAATGAGAAATTGAAAAGGAAAATTAATAAAACAATACCACTTACAAGAGCTTCAAAAAATCTAGGAATAAATATAACAAAAGATGAGTAACACCTCTACTACGCTGAAAATGACAAAATATTGCTGAGAAAAAGAAATTTAAATATATAGAAATCAATGAAAAGATATACCATGCTTGTAGATAGGTATTAAGATATCCATTCTCCCTAAATTTATATATAGGTTCGATATGATCCCTATAAAAATCCCAGCAGGTTTTCTGAAGAAGCTGACAAGCTGATTCTAAACTTTCTATGGAAATATACAAAGGATCTAGAATAGCAAAAATAATCTTGAAAAAGCAGAAATTTGGAGGACTAACATCAGCTGACTTCAAGATTTACTACAAAGCCACAGTAATCAAGATAGTGAGGTACCAGAATAAAAAAATCTGATTAATAACACTGAATAAAGAGTCCAGAAACAGATATATATGTATGGTCAATTGATTTTTGACAAAGGTGCCAGGTCAACTCAATGAGGAAAAGAAAGTTGAAATATTGCTGGAATAAGTGGATATTTATATGGAATAAAATGAACCTCAACCTCATCTCACTATATCAAAAAATTAATCTGAGATAGATGATGGGCCTAAACATAAAACCTAGACTCACAAAGATCCCAGAAGAAAACATGAAAGACTAACTCGGTAGACAATATAAAAACAGATAAATTGGACTTCCTCAAAATTAAGAGTTTCTGCTCATCAAAGGACACCTTTAAGAAAATGAATAGACAAGCCACAGAACAGGGAAACATATTTGTAGCACATATCGAGCAAGGAACTTGTATGCAGGCTATACAAAAATAACTCCATTACAAGTCAACAATAAAAAGACAAACAATCCGGTAAAGAAATGGGTTAAAGACTTGAACAGACATCTCAAAGAAGCAAATATACGAGTAGTCAATAAGCAGAGGAAAAGGTGCTCTAGACCACAGTCTAGAGCAAGAGCTGAAAAAATGAGCTATTACTACCACTCTTACTACTGCCGCTACTATCACTGGGTAATAAGAAAAGGCAGAGGGGTGGGATAGTCTTGTGAAATCCTAAAGAAATACACATTTTTTATTCTGACAAGATGCAGACCAATGGAGGAACAGAAGAAAACAGCTGACAAAATCCATTAGTAATTCAAAAAATTCAGGGACTTCCCTGGTGGTCCAGTGGTTAAGACCCCACGCGTCCACTGCAAGGGGCACGGGTTCGATCCCTGGTTTGGGAACTAAGATCCCACATGCTGCGTGGTGTGGCCAAAAATCTAAAAAAAAAAAAAAAAAAAAAAAAATCAAAAAAATCAGAGAAGGGAGAACACTGCTGTAATCTTTGCAAGGGACTCAGCAGGGTCTTCCAATTAGGGGCCAACTAGTGCTCATCTTCTGGGTTGGTGCTGTGGAGGGGGAAGGATTTGAGGAGTCTTGGTAGATCAGCAGGGGAGAGGTCTCGGGGCGGGGGGCAGCCACAAACTGCTTGAGTGTGCACAGCCTTGACCTCAGCCATGTTCCTCAGTAGGACTGGCCTGATGTCCTCCTAGACTGTCTTGGCTGACAGGTTACTCCAGTAATTCCACACATCCATGGCGGTTGGAGACTGGGTCCTTAAACCACTGGCTGATTGACTGCCTGAGACAGACAAATATGTTTAGAAATATGTTTGGAGACAAAAGTGGGCTTGGATCCTAGTCTGCAGCTTATCTGCAGAGTAGCCTCTAGTCTGCCACTTATCTGCAATGTGACAGGTATTTTGTTTTGTTTTGTTTTTTAAATCCTCTTTGCTGAATTTTCTTTAACTGCAAAATGAATTAAATAGCGCTTTTCTAAAAAGGTTCTTGTAAACATTGAATGAGATCACCTGTGACAACGGACCTAGCACAGAGGTTGGCACGCAGTAGGTGCTGCCCTGGCTCACCTTGTAAGCACTGGGCCTCAGTTTCCATATCTGTAGAGCAGCTTCCAGTATCTTCTGTTCCAACCAATAAAACAAGGTTCCTTCTACCTTTTTTCATTTCACTTCTTTGATAATGAGAAACCTGGCTTCTGGTATCCTTCCAATATTAACACTCAAAGTCATTGCAAAGACTAAATAACACAGCAGACCAAAAAAAAAAAGTACTATGGAAAAGGTAAGTACTTTATAAATTCTTACTGCTACTAATTCAGAGAGTAGAAATAACTGGGGGCTTCTCAGGGGAAGTGTCACTTAGGCAAACTCTTGAAAGAGGAGTAAAGTTTTGCCAGGCACAGAAAAGCAGAAAGGACGTTCTAGGCATAAAGAACCTAGGTGTGGAATTGCTGGGTCATTGGGTGGTCATTTAACTTTGGAGAAATATTTGGCTGGTTCTTTTTTTTTTTTTTTAATAAATTGGTTGTTAATACACACTTTTCTTTTCTTTTTCTTAAATTTCTTATTATTTATTTATTTGGTTGCACCAGGTCTTAGTTGCGGCAGGTGGGCTCCTTAGTTGTGGCTCACCAGCTCCTTAGTTGTGGCATGTGGGATCTAGTTCCCTGACTAGGGATCGAACCCGGGCCCCCTGCATTGGGAGCGTGGAGTCTTACCACTGCACCACCAGGGAAGTCCCTGGCTGGTTCTAATAAAGAGTTACTTTATTAGAAGTAAGTAGCCATAAATCAGAGTTCCAATTATTAACCAGCCATAAATGAGAGTTCCAGTTGCTGCATATCCTCCCTAACATTTATCACTTTTATTTTAGCCATTCTAACATGTGTGAAATGGGATCTTGCGGGGTTTTATTTTATTGTGAAATAATCACATGCAGAGAAGTCTGTAGTTCGAAGAATGCTTTTTCCTGAACCATTGGAGAGTAAGTTGCCAACCTGATGCCCCTTCAACTCTGAATATTTTAGTACTTCCTAAAAACAAGAACATTCTTTGACACAGTCAGAATACAACCATCTGTATCAGGAAATTCACATTGATACATTTCTCCCATCCTCTCCCTAGACCCCATTCTAATTTGACCAGATCTCAATAATATCCTTTATAAGAAAAAAATTCAGTTCAGAGTCACACACTGACTGCATCTAGTTGTCGTTTCTCTTTAGTCTCCTTTGGATTAAACAGATCTTAGCCTTTCCTTGAGTTTCAAATCCTTGATACACGCCAGTTATTCTGTAAGACGTCCCTCAATCTGAGTTTGTCTGACTTTTCCTCGTGGTTGGATTCAGGTTATGCATCTCTGGTATAAAAACAATATGATATGATAGAAGTGATATTCTATTTCCATACTTCTCATTTCATCCTATCAGGCTGTACATGATTTCACTTTGATCACTTGATTAAGGTAGTGGCTGTAACCGTAAAGTTACTCTTTCCTCTTTGTAATTAATAAGTCTGGGGGGAGGGACTGCTTAGATACTATGCAATTATCAATTTCAAACTTTCAATTTACTCATTTATTTATTCCTCTCTAGATGGGCTCATGATGCCCTACTTTATTCAATGGGTTATAATCTGCTACCATGTATTTTGACGGTCCAATTGTCTCTAATGTGGTCAGCAGAAGCCCCTTCAAACTGGCTTATGTCCTTTTTGCATGTCCCCATCACTCTCTGAGCCGTTCGTTCCTTGCTTTCTGGCACAACAAAATGTTCCAGGCTCATTTTATACTTTCCCTGACCCAGCCCCAGAATCAGCCATTTCTCCAAGGAGCGCTGGTTCCTGGAAGCTGAAATTGCTATTAAGAAGCCAAGATCTGAGTGCTAAGTATTCTTATTGCTACTGGGATATTGGTGCGTCCAGGCCCTCTCAGTGGACAGAACCAGAAAAAATGTGTATGTGTTTGCAGACCTAGACATGCATACACATTTACAACCATATTTCATTTCTATATCTACCTATGTAAAATGAAAACCATGAGTTCACACCAGTACTTTTCATTCCAATCCAATTTCCCTTTCACTCCCCTGAGTGTGAAACCTGGCTCCCATTATCCGTATATACTTACTATTTGATCAGTCCCCCTTGTATATCACCAACTTGCCACCTCCACTGCCACTCCTCCCCCATGTGGACACGCCCCTGTCCTTGCTCAGGCTCTCACTGCCCATGCTGAGCCACCCCTCCTCAGCTTGCTCACACTCTGACCTGCCCTGGGAAACGACAGCTCCCCGAAGCTGCAGACACGCGTCTTACGCTGCCCCACTCCATGGCTGCAGGACTGAATTGTTCAGGAAGGAGAGGGGCTTAACTGACTTTTAAATAAAGGGTTCCATTAATGTCTGTCGCCCTTTGTGTCCAGGGTATGCTAATGTGCCAGTTTTTAATTTAAAATGAATAAAGGACTGCAATGCAGCAGACACAGATGAAGTTGAGTGCTTTTTTTTTTTTTAAGTGATAAAAACAGATCTAATTATACACAGAATGTCTACTGAGATCCTCAGGGAAATTACAGATTAACTAGTTGAAGGCAATTTGAGAAAAGCAATTTTTAAAAAGTCATCAGAAAGATCAGTTTATGCTCCATGATTTACTTAAACTGATTTCTCTAACTGAAAGCTGAGCATTTCATAACAGCAATCCAAACAGTTTCCACCTGGCCAACATCTGTTTCCAGGTCCCTTATTTGAAAGACTTTGGGATTTTATTTAAAATTTAAGAACAGGAAGAGATAGAAGAGAGGGAGAGAAACAGATTTTCCAGTTTCAAAACAAGAAAATATGTGGAAGAAGTTCTTTGCAAACCTTAAATAAAGCCCTGTACAAATATTTGAGAAAAATGATTAATATTCTAGAGTCAGGCATAGCTCTTATACTTCTTTTATGCCCCCAACAAAGACTCTGGTAGAAAGGAGATATTTTTGATACCTAATATTATAGCACTCTCATTTCAAAGATGGCTTTCAGTCTAAGGTATCCACTCTGGCACAGGTACCCTGTACTCCCACAGAGCAGGAATATCTCAAACTACCTTAAGCCATCTTCACACTTACAGATATTTACTGGGCATCTACTCCATACTGGGTGATTTTCAGGCCAGTGCTACTCAAAGTATGGTCCGCAGACCAGAATGAGACTATGAACTGTTTGTTACCGGTCTGCTATGAATAAGTACAAAAATGAAGAATAAGCATTTAGAAACATTTATAGCAATTTGCTACTGCCATTTAATCAGGGGACTCCTGTCTCTGAACAGGGTATAGACCACTTCAGGTGTTATCAAACCACTGTGGTGGCTCACCAGCAGCATAAGCTACGAACTTGACCTGCGCAGTGGAACTTGACACATCAGTCCATGATGGACTGCAAAGAACAAACAGCAACAATGTGGTCCTTCACCTCAGAGACTTTGGTCTAAGCCAGGGGTCAGCATGCTTTTCCTGTAAAGGGCCAGATGAGAAATACTGTAGGCTTTGTGAAAGAACATATATGGTCTCTAACCCCATATTCTTCTTTTTTTCTTTTGCTTCTTGTTTTACAAACATCTAAAAATATAAAAACCATGTTCTCCTTGAGGGCTGTACAGAAACAGGCTAGATTTGGCTTGCAGGCCATAGTTTGCTGATCCCCTGTTCTAGGTGGTGACTAAGACAAAATCACAGGTGGGGGCAATATGGAGAGGTTGGTAAAAGGGTACAAACTTTCAATTATAAGATGAACAAGGTCTAAGGATCTGAGGTACAACATGATGACTATAGCTCATAACACTGTATTGTATAACTGAAATTTGCTAAGAGAAAAGAACTTAAATGTTCTCAGCAAAAAAAAAAAGGAAAAAGAAACTGCTATATAAAAAATAAATAAAATAAAATACAAAAATTCAAAAAATAAATAGGTAAAAAAAAGATAAATATATGAGGTTATGAATGTGTCAATTAACTAGATGGGCAGGAATCCTTTCATAATGCATACATATATCAAATCACTACAGTGTACTCTTTAAATATTTTAAAATTTTGTACGTCAAATACAAAAAAAGCCAAAATTAAAAAAAAAAACCCACAAAATCATTGCTATGGACTTAGTATCACATCGTATCACTTCTTGTTTTTTTCATCTCTATCATCATTATCATCCCCAACACTGGCAAAATTTATTGAGCTGTTACAATGTGTAGGATACCGGGTTAGGGGCTGTGGATATAAAGAGGTAAAAGACAAAATTCTGCCTTCACCAAGCTTCCAATCTAGTTGGAATGAGAGGACCAAATCATAAATAATACTGTGAGTACGTTCTTTAAGTACCAAATAAGTATGGTGAGAGCATGTGTTGTAAGTATACCAGTTTTTCTTTAAAGAAGGAAAAATGGAATGCAGCAAAATTTTTATCTTTTGTAACCAACCTAAGGGAGTAAATAATAAATAACTCAAGGTCTTACACCTGGCCATGGGATTGGGCACTATTTCTAAAGTGTGTTTGCCAGGTGTTTCAAGAGTAAAGGGCTCCACAGTGAGCAGGGCTTTCACTTAGAAAGATGGAATCAAGGCACAGGGTCAGTGTAAAGACTCAGGGAACTCTATACACTAAGCGTTTCTCAAACTTGTTTGACCATGGAACCTGCTTACAGAGTAACACTTATTTTATTTAGGTTGCCAGGATTTCCTCAGAATATCATAGGAAATTCTCACATTATCCTTTAGAATTAATAGTAGGATGTGACAATATTCTGATAGTTAACTTCAAGCTACAATGATAAATTCAGAAGGTGCTGTAAACTTGTCTAGACTTCCTATCTGTTGTTTCATAACCTGTGCAATGTTAGAAGAAACATCATCTTTCAGGCAATATGTTTTATCAATCTCAAGTCTCCCTTGAAGCAGAAAAAATAGCCAGGAGTTCCCACTCTAAGAATATCACTGTACTAGCGAAAAGTGATGTGTTCAAATGATGCACCCAAACCCAGCAAACTTTAAAGTGAGGTTAGCCATGGGCAGATTCAGGATCAGCCGACTCACCACTGAAAAAGAAATAGCAATTTGAAGAGAAGCCCTACTATTTTAAGTTTGGATGTGTTCCTGGATTTTTGTATAGTTTATTACACCCAAACAGAGAAAATGCTCTGAACTCGTGAAAAACAATATCAGAGGTTAGTTTTAATTTCCAGATCGCCACCTCAAACCTCTTCCCAGGAAAAAGAAAGGCGATTGATATTCAACCTGATTGCTTTCTGGAAAGGGGAAACGTTTCTGATGTTTTAAATTAGAGCACATACCCAGGAGGGCATCTGTTGGCTATTTCAACTTAAATCTTAACCAAAATATTAGTGCTTTCAGGTGATCAGGAGGATATGGGTGTACGTCAAACCCTTTGGGGATGACAAGGTCACCTGTGCCAATGCTGTGTCTATACTGCCCACAACCTTTCCATTTTATAAGCTCTCAATACATAGACCTGAGGATCCTGTAATGAGTGCCTGTGCCCCATTCCTTACTTCACTCAAGAACCCTTAACTGAGCACCTATCTTGTGCTAGGGTCTGATTAAGGCACTGGGACCACAGAGAGAAAAGACACAATGGTCCCTGTCTTCAAAGGACTCTCAGTCTCATAGCAGGAGGAAGAACAGAGGTGAGACCCCAGCAAGAGTTATCACCATCTGCATGCTCAGCTTAAGGCAACTAACAGCAGGTGCAACTGTCAACTCAGGTAGCACAGTGCCTAGGGATGGGTGAAGAGAGCTACATTTGACAATGGTGCATCCTTCTAAGAAATGGAGCAGGCATGGAGGGAAAACCCCAGAAAGCTCGGCTGAGACTACGTCTGCCTTCACGGGCAAAACATTTTCACCCCGTCTGGAATAAGAGCCCTTTGGTGTGAGAGATTAGTGCGATATTACCATTCTATGAAAATAAACACCATCAGAGAATAACTTTTCTCTTACACTGTGAAAGGTTTAAAATACAAAACAATCAGACTGCCCCTTTACTAACAAATATGCTCTTCTTTCACCAAGAAAAAAACAAACATGAGAGTAGCAACAATGCCATAAAACATGAGAACTTGGGTTTCGCAAATCTATTTTATAAGAATGATTTTTAACCATAACCATCACCAATGAAAACAAAATAATACAAAAACAAAGAACCCACCAATCCAACTTGACAGTGAAAACAACTCTACTTAACAGCCAAATTATCTTCAGGAAACTTGCCATTCATTCATTCATTCATTCCACAGTCCTCACTGAGTGGCTTCCCTAGACTGGGACAGGCATCATGCCGCACACTGGGCTAAGGGGGCGTACTAGCAGCTTTCTAAGAGTGGAAGTGTCACACCTGACCATGACAACGCGCAGGGAACCTACATCGGAAGGAGCTACTAATAGGGCCCATGGGAACTGCGAAAGGCCTTAAAGAGCAAGCAACATCTTAACTGGGGCTGGAAGTATAAATAGGAATTGGCTTGCCACGTGAATATAGGGGACAGGGGCAGGGAATATAAATATATATGTGAAGGGCATTCTGGGCAGAGACCTCAGCAAGGATTAAGGCATAAAAATTTCAAAGAACAAGGCCTCTTTAGAACACAAAGTAGTCAGGTATAGTCAGAGCATAAATCCATGGAGACCAACTAAGAAACAAATCGTTACGAGCCTGGAATGTCATGCTGTGAAGTTTAGCTTTGTAAAGACACTGGAGCAAGGGAGTGATAAAAGTATACGTATGTTTTAGGCAGATGCCTTCTGGGGTAAGGTGAGGAAAGAACTAGAAGGGAGGGCTGGACTACATTGTGAAGGGTCACACAGTTATTTCCCTCAAGGTCCTCTGCTCAAAGTAATTGGCACAGGGCAGCTATCTGACAGGAGACGAGAATGAACTTCACTGCCTAAATGAGAACAATTCCCATCTGATCTTAATTTGTCCAAACCTCTGCTGAGAACCAGGAACTGAGGAGGCAGCTGCCAAAGCCTCTTCTTACTTTACTCAAGGTACCTGTTAAGTCTCAAGTGTCAAGGTCCGCCTGAGATAAGGAAGCAGAATTGGCATCTCTCGCTCTGGTGGGTGTGAGACCCAGTGACCACGCACCACCTCTCGATGACAAATCACACACCATCAAGGCCCTAACTTCTCCTCCAGGACTTGCTTTGGGCAAATACTCTGCCTGCCCTCCTGCCTGAGCCTGGCCTGCTTTCTTCCTCTCTAATCCCTTACCCAGATTATTTTCTTTCAGCATCCAACACAAAGCCCATTGTTTGAGAAATCTGCCCTGGTTAACCTGACTTCAAATCTGAGTTCAGCTATGTGACACTGTGCAAGTAACCCAAATTCCCTGAGCCTCAACTTCCTCTATAATATGGGGTACTAATACTTTTTAATAGAGTGGCTGTGAGCACTAAATGAAATAAACATAGTGCCTGACACATGGTAAATGCTTCAGAGCAGATAATAGTATAAGTTAACGTATATTAACCACTCAACGGCAAGTGTTTTACCTACATCAACTCATTTTATTCTCACAACAACCCAACAAGGTAGGTGTTATAAACCTTTCCATTTTACAAGTGAGGAAACTAAGGCACAGAGAAGTTAAGCAATCTTCCCACGGTCACACAGCAAAGCCACGATTTAAACACAGGCTGCCTGCCTGCAAGCTGGAGCTCTTAGGTCCTAGGCTTTGCTACTCAATGGTACCAGTCCCACCCTGAACTTGCTACAGATCTCACTAATTATGACATATCCTGATTAAGTTAGCTTATTTTTCATGTTTATATAGCAACCCAGTCTGACTCTAAAGCATAGTGCTCTACAAACTTTATTTGCTATTATTAATTAAAGAACACCAATGGAGACAATACTTACAATCTTTTCTTGTCCACCACTCGCTTAACTCGGATGGCTCTTTGTTCTGAGTAAAGTTTACATACTCCTGTTCAGGGGAAAATAGCAGAGACCACTTAAAACTGCTTCTCAGGCAAAGGTATCATTAAATACAATGAGACAGGACAGTCTTCAGCTAGCAAAGCTAAATGTTGCATCCCATCTATTGTGAAATGCCACATTTGCCCTTTAAGATAAAATGAAATACTTTTTAAGTAATCTTCAATGAAATCCAAAACAGCACTCCTGTGCTCCTTCACTTGCTGGGAATGTATCTCCTTGTGGGCTGTAACAGAAAAGGACAATATTCAGGGCTCTGTATTCAATTATACAGAAGAACAATTCATCTTCAGCTTCCTCACAACAGTTTCTTTATTAGAAGTATTCTTAAAAATACAGCTATAAAACAAGTCTTGTGTCAAGTGACATTACATTTTTAAAAGAGTAAGATTTATTAGGCTTTGTGAGAGTAAAAGATTCAACCTGCAGAAAAACTAGTCAAATAATTTATGGGTTATTACAGCACATAGGGATGGCATCTGACACAGCCCTCTTCTTGAGTGCTGACCCTGTTCGTATTAACAGCACCCAACGTTCAAGCTGACCTTCAAGTAACATGTTTAAATCAAACTCAGAGCACACACGCCCCCTGTGCCTGCCTGTTTTTCAGCCTGGAATGCTCCATCCTCTTCCCTCAGCCATTCACATTTCCTTTAGACACCGAGTCAAACCTTCCTTCTCCAGGAAACCTTGATTCTCTGAGCCACAAGGATGCCTTTCTTCTGTGAACCATCACTTCTTCTTAGAGTCTGTGCCAGTTACTTTGCTAAGACAGCTCCGGTTTATGAGAGACTGAGTACCTACCATGTGCAGGCACCCTGTTAGTACTTCACGTAAATCACTGCTATTGACCCAAACAATGCAAAAGGCAATTCTAATTAGGCCTGTTTTACACATGAAGAAACTAAGGCTCAGAGTCAATAAGGAGGCCAAGGTCACTTAATTCCTCAGTTTATTAATGTTCATGTATATTTTCTAGGTTATCTCAATGAATGTCCTTAAGGGCAGGGGGCATGATCTCTTTCTACCATAGGGCCCCGTCATCTGAGATTCACGTGAGGAATTTAGCTGATCCATGAAATTATACACAAAATTTTGTGCATATGTATATTTTTTTCTGGCAGGAATGTCTATAGCTTTCAACAGACTCTCCAGGCTGTCCATGGAAGCTTCCCAAACAAAGTCTGTGTCAAGCACAACAGCATCTGGACAGTTGAACTCTATGCTGTGTTAATGGAATCTGTATCTGCCTAAGCAAATTAAAAAAGAATCAAGGAAGCCACCTCAGCCTCTCAGTAAGATCTAAACATCAGTGAAAGTGAGATGATAATAGTAACCCTAATGCTAGCTATTGTTCTAAGGATGCCATGAGAATTCTCATAAAAACCCTAAGCAATATACCTAAGAGATATACGCTGAGAAATATCTCCATTTTATAGATGAAGAAACTGAGACCCAGGGCGACTAAGTGACTTGCCAAAGGCCATATGGCCAGAACATGGTGGGGCTGGGGTGGGTACGTAAGCAGCCAAGGCTCCAGAGTCTTCCTCTTAACGATGAGAGTCTGATACTGCAGTTTACTTTAATACTCTAAGTAGAGAGTTCAGAGACCTTGTATCCTTGTCCACATGCCATCAACTGCTGCCCCTCTCAGTGCCACCCAGAACACAGGCACACACGCACACACCTCCACACACGATTCATCTTCTCTGACCCTGGTCCCTTGGTAAATTTTTGGTTCTGTGTGGAGAGGTCCTTTCCACCTCCCTCTTCCCATCTGTTTCACCCGAATTCATGGCCTTTTCATTATTGTTAACAGCTTAGGTTAAAACACTAATCAGGAAAAAAGAATTTTAAAGTTCTGAAACCTAAATCGAAATAAGAACACAAAAGAGAGCTTTACGCGGCTGTGCCACATGCATGATGTAAGTACTGAATTGAGTCACAGCTGGCTGGCTGCATCTTGCGGGGCACGGCACCTTGTGTTCTCAGCTGCTGGATCGCTTCTGAGCAGGTCCTCATGAATGTCTGAGCATCCTGGTCTATCTGGTCTCGTTCTGTGTCCGTCATTCTCCCATATTCAGACATGACATGGCTAACAAAGAGAGAGAGAGGGACAAAATTAAAGGGCAGCAGCAAATGACCACACGTGGAGTCACGGGGTGTGAAAGGAAGAACAAAGTTCCCTGCTGCCGTGACGTTTAAGCTGCGACTTGAAGAATGAGGAGGAACTGGCCAGGCTAAGAGGTGGGAGAACGCTCTAGACAGTAGAACCAACACTTACGAAGGCCGTCAGGAAAAGCTTCCTGAAGACCAAACTGGAGCAGGCCACGCCAGCGAGAGTGTGGCGGGCCTGGAGTGGAATCAGGGCCGGAGCACACAGGCCTTGTTACGAGTGTGGGCTTTGACTGTGAGAACAGCGGGGCAGCTACTGACGGCTGTCACAAAGCACACTGACAGAGTTGGAGTCCCCCAGAGGAACCCCTGGGGGCTGCACGGAGAGCGCTGTGGGGACACCATTTGTGAAGAGCTGTTTCAGGCTGGCATTTCTCCCATGTTGACAAGTGGTCTTCAAAACTCACCATGAAAGAGTTTTAGAACCATTTCACTTCCCCTGATAATCAGTTAAAACTCTAAAGTTACTGAACAAGTAAGGGTGCCCACTTTCAGTAATGCCGCACCCTGAAGCTGTTGTAGCTATATCTCTGTGCTCATTTCTGTAAGACATGGGTGGGTGCTGCAGCATTATTATGAACAGTGATGAGACACCCTGGACACTACAGCTGAAATTCAGAATCACAAAATGTCAAGTTAAAAGGGACCTTAGATAATCATTCCACTTCCACCCACCAGCCGCACTAGCCCCCGTTCCCATCCTCACTGAGAATAAAATACAAAGTCCTGATATTCCCAACCTCCACCTGTGACCATACTTCCTGCCTCTCGTTCCCATTCACTTTGCTCCAGTCACACTGGCCTCCTTGCTATCCCCCAATCAGACACACAACCTTCGGCAGCCTGGGCTCTCTCCCAGCAGATGCCTGCCCTCTCTCTGCCCTCGCATCTCTGCGCACACGGCCTGACCAGAACCAGCCCCACCGACCACCCCCTGTGCCACACCCAGCACTTGCCCTCAGTGGTGGTCACTGCCTGTGTTGGTTATTTTTAGTTTTTATTTTCTTTAGTCTCCCTAATTCTTTTGTTTTAAATTGAAGTACAGTTGATTTATAATGTGTTAGTTTGAAGTGTACATCAAAGTGATGCAGTTATACAGATTCTTCAGTTATACAGATTCTTTTCCATCATCGATTACTGCAAGATGTTGAATATAGCTCCCTGTGTTGTACAGTAGGTCCTTGTTGTTTATTATTTATTTATTTAATTTTTTTTTGCGGTACGCGGGCCTCTCACTGCTGTGGCCTCTCCCGTTGCGGAGCACAGGCTCCGGACGCGCAGGCTCAGCGGCCATGGCTCACAGGCCCAGCTGCTCTGTGGCATGTGGGATCTTCCTGGACCGGCGCACGAACCCATGTCCCCTGCATCGGCAGGCAGACCCTCAACCACTGAGCCACCAGGGAAGCCCTGTTGTTTATTTTATATATAGCAGTATGTATCTGCTAATCCCCAAACTCCTAATTTATCCCTCCCTACCCCTTTCCCCTTTGGTAACCCCTTTGTTTTCTAAGTCTGTTTCTGTTTAGTAAATAAGTTTATTTGTAACAATTTTTTAGATTCCACATATAAGTGACATCATATGGTATTTGTCTTTCTCTGTCTGACCTACTACACTTAGTATGATAACCTCTAGGTCCATCCATGTGGTTGCAAATGGCATTATTTCATTCTAATTTATGGTTGAGTAACATTCCATTGTGTGTGTATATATATATATATATATATATATACACACACACACACACACACACACACACACACACACCATATCTTCTTTATCCATTCATCTGTTGATGGGCATTTAGGTTGCTTCCATGTCTCAGCTGTTGTAAATAGTCTGTGCTGGTTATTAAGTCACTGTCTCTCAGCTCCAAAGCCGCCCTCCCACACTCTGCTTTGTGATGTGAGGGCTGCAGCTCCCCAAATCACACTACTCCTCTCCGACTATACGTTCCTTACCTGGCTTGTTTTCCTCTACAGCACTCTGAAATAGTAACATCCATCTCCTCCCAGGAGAATGCAAGCTTCACGAAAGCAGGGACTTTGTCTTGTTTACTTCTGTTTCCCCAATACCTAAAAATGCTGTCCCCCACACAGTAAGTGTGCTAACATTAGCTGAGCACTTAGGATGCGCCAGACACTATTCTCGGTGCCTAACATGTATTTTATTTACTTTTTAATCCTTGCAATTCATTCATTCACTCACTTGTATACTAGCCCCCCATATGTCAGGCACTGTGGCGGGGCTGGAGGTTCAAAGTTAATTAAGTAAGGCTCATTTCTGATTCCCACAGAGGGTACCACACCACAGGGGAGACTGGCACAGACACGGGGGGCACAGGAACTGCGGTGGATGGCACTGGTCTGGAAGTGGACTGTGGGACCCATGCGGGGAGTGGTAAGTTCATGCAGGGGAGGTGCTGGGCAGGTGGAGAGGAAGAGTCTCCACACAGGAGACAGCGGGAGAAGACCTGCTCCAAATCCCCAGCCTGTGGGTCATGGTTGGAATGACCACATAACGTATGATCTACAACAGGACACATCTGAGAATGAAAGGGAAAACAGAAGTATACCAGGTGGTCCCTGTAAACCAAGCATCCTAGCTATGGACCTCTGGGACCCCCTAATTTATTTCAAGGGGCAGCACATCACATGCACCTGGTCAGTGTCTCCACGCTGAATGTGCCTAGCATATGTCTACACAATTTTCCAAAGGAATGCAGACGAGATTATGATAAGTACACATTTATTTAAAGTTACCAAATCTGCATTAGCTGTTTCTTCAGTATCAACAGGTTCCCCCAAATACAACAATCATACAAAATACAAATATGCCACTATCAACTGGAAAGGAGTCCCTGCGGTACAGAAGGTGGGGACTGCCGGCTGGCTTAGTCATTGGAGGATTTTAAACAGAGGAATCTGCATTTTGCATGGGGTCTTCTGTGGTCGCTGGCCTGGAGGTGGATGAAATCAGACCCCAGTTAAGAGGGCACTGAGCATCCAGGAAGAGATGAACAGAGCCTGGGCAACGCCATGTCAGTGGGGGAGAGGAAGCATAACAGATCTGAGAGAGATCTCACAGACCGGGTCTACAAGACTGGGCTGACTGGGTGTGGAGGTAAACGAGGAGACGCCTAGGACACAGAGCACAGAAGAAAGAACAGGTGTGGAAGGAAAGATGGTAAGATGCAGGGCCAAAGACGGCACGGAAAGTTCAGGACGTGACAGATGAGGAGATGGAGCAACTTGAGAAAGGGTTCAAACTCTGATTCTGCTGTGATGTTGTAAGAACAGCACTAGCTATATAATCGGTGTTTGAAACACTCATCAAAAGTAACGAACGCTTGGCTTGCCAGTGACATAGCCCCAAATTAAGAATCACCATAACAAAATGACTACTATTTGGAAAAGGTTAACCATCTGGCCAATAATTCCAAAAGATATATTCTCACGGGACATGCACACCTAACTTTTTCAAACTTTGATTTTATTTCCTTTATGATGTGCAGAGGAATAATTTTATTACAGACTTCAATTTATCTAAATTTTAGATTCAGTTTAAGGAGATTACGTTAGGTATAGGTTTGGATTAGTCAACTTATTTCAGGGAGAAACAAGGAAAAAACCAGAGAAGTAAGTTTATTCACTGGTTCAGAAATTTAAAGGAATAGGCTTTTAAAAATTATCTGGTTGGTTACTATGTTAAGAAAGGGCGAGTTCAAAATTACAAAATACCACGGACATTCTGCCTATTAATTTAATATGCAATTAGATACTTCCTGAAGACAGAGAAGGAGAGAGAATAACGTAAGTTATTTTAGACTCTGTTCCAAAGGTTACTGAAAAGGTTTGGACAAAAGTTAAAGACCACGATCTCATTTTTGCTATAAATATTAATTATGAGCAAGTGTAGTACCTTGCCCATGGTATATGCCCAATATACGTTATGAAATGAAACTGTTAATGTCTGGGCTACATGAACAAAACATAGACCCTGCTCTCAATAAACTCTATCACAACAGGTAATGTCCACAGGCTTATGTACACAACTATACATCATAAACAAAGGTTAACAGCCATATAACACTGTCCATGCATTAACACTAATTCACTGTTCTAAGCACTTCACATATATTTACCCACTTAATTATCAAAATTCTATGAGGTGGGTACTATTATAATTCCCATTTTACGCATGAAGCAACTGAGGCACAGAGAGGTTAAGTAACTTGCCAAGGTCACACAGCTAGGAATTAGCAGAGTTGGGATTTGAACCAAGGCATCCTGGCTCCATACTCTTAACCACTGCTCAAAGCACTTCTTGAGTCATAAAAGGTAGAAGAGTTCAGAAGAGGGGATGCTTATTCCCTATTAGCTAATCAGAAGGAAGGTGATCTATGAACTAAATCTTGAAAGGCAGGATGTAGCCGTGGGAGACAAGAGCAAACACTCTGAGCAATAGAACGGAATCGGGAGAGAGGGAGCCTGTCTGGAGAACAGTCAGTGGTTCAGTTTGGCTGGAGCACAGGCTAGGTAGAAGCGATGAGTTCTTGGTGGGCCTCCAGTATGACTTGAGGAGTTTTATTCTGTAGCCAGTGGAAAGGCAGAGCTTGATGAAGATAAATGTGGCAATTCCACATTTAGCTGGAAGAGAGGGGGAAAATCAGGTGATGGGTTATGGAAATCAGGCAGAGAATCCTGCCTTATTCATCTTTATATCCCTGGCACAGGTAGGGGCTAGTAAATTTCTGTCGAACTGAAGACAGGAGCCATGGTAGAGCGTGGGTGGCAAGACTGAAAAGGGGTGATGGATCTGAGATGTAAAAATCGTCAGGAACAGAGTAGATGTTGGAGGCAAAGCATCAGCAGACCCTGAGATCTGGGGCCTGGGTGAGCAAGAGACAGTAGTAGAAACAAAGAGCACAGAAGGAAGAGGAGAAAGAACTGGAAATATGAAAGAAAGAAGCTGCTAACAACACTTGTCCCTATAATGCAACTCAAAAGGACAGAAGTAATGCTCTTGAGACCAGATGGTCTACGATTGATACTTTGTTTTCAAAAGTGAAACCAGGGCAAATGGTCTTCTAAACACTTTGTGATAAAATCTAGACAAAGTAAAGTTCTGAAGTTCTATAATTTATGAAGGAGAAAGGGAAAAGTCACTGTGACATACAGCACAGTGGCCACAAAGCTGACACAGGACTGAGGTTACTGACGCTCACCGCAGCCTGATCAAGAGAACAGAACACTGGTGCAGTCCACAAACTAATAACAGACTGCTTTCACATGACGGACTCAAAAAATATTTGGTTGCCTGGATTTTGTTTAATTGATCTGACTCTTTCCATCCTAAACTTCTGAGGGCTATAGGAAGAGTCTGGCTCCTGGAAGAATGCCAGGAGTGGGAAGCAATGAGAGAAGGGCCATTTGGAGTTAAGAGTCCGGAGACCGGCGCTGTACGGAGAACGGAGAGTTACTAGCTCACCAGCAGCTGAGTTTAGGATCAAGTGGGAATCAGACAGAGATCAAAATATTGGCTTTATATGATTACTAACCACACATGGCCCCCTAATGGTGCCTGGCAATTATGCGGTATGTTCTCACTGTGTCTGCTTTCCCACTCTCCCAGGTGCCTGTTTCCTATCTTCTCCTCACAGCTCAAACCTCCAACACCTCCGTCCCCATCTGCAGCATCAGTAATAACTGTGCTTCCTGGTTTCTGAGAGCTCCTCCAAGCTCTCCCCACCTCGCTTCCCATGGGCCGGCACACTGTGCCTTCTCCCCAGCTACTAAGGATGAGGTGTCCATCTCCTAGCTCTGCCCCTCCACCTGGGCACCAGGTTGGCCCCAGTTTCTCTCTCGTGCACCATCAACCGTAAAAGAATTACTGCGCAGACACGGTGCTCAGGCAGTGTCTGGCACACAGTGAACACTACACGTGTTAGTTCCTAATAAAATCAATTTTCCCCGTCTACTGGATCTTTCCTAGCCACATACAAACATGCTGTTATTTCTCCCAACTTAAAAAACAAAAGGAAACCTCTCAAATCCATGTCTCCTACCAGTTACTGTCCAATTTCCCCGCTTTTTTCAGTAAAACTCCTCTGAGACGCTTACAACCCTGTCTCCATCTTCCTGACTATTCTCTCTCGACCCCATCCAAAGGGCCTTTTGCCCTCATCCCCCCACTGTGGTCCTCACTCCCCAGGGTCACCCCTGGGTCATCCCTCCCCTCAGTTACTTTCCACAGATTGGATGGAGCTAATGGCTCCCCTTCCCCTGATTTGCTTTCTCCTCTGTCTTCCCCGACAACACACTCTCCCGTTTCCCTCCTATCTCCCCGGCTGCTGCTCGTTTTCAGGCTTTTTGTTGATATCTTTTACCCTCAGTCCCTCAATCTCTCCACTGTCTACGTTGCTCCCTTGGTGAGTTCAGCTAGGCTCGTGGCTTTTTTTTGGTCGGCGTATATACCAGTTCTACAATGACAAGTCCAAATTTATGTCTTCAGCTTGAACCTCTCCTTGAACCTGAGACACGTATATCTAACTGCCGGCTCAACGTCTCTATTCAGATGTTTAACCTGTGTTGCAAATATGCCCCAAACTGAGCTCCTGCCCGCTCTCTTCAAACATGCTCCCCCATCTGGGTTGATGGCAATTCCATTCCTTCTAGCTGCTCAGGCCCCAAACCTGGAGTCATCCTTGCACCTCTTTTTCTCTCCCAGCTCACAGCTAATCCATTAACAAATCTCGTTGGCTGTACCTTCAAAATAATTCCAGAATGTGACCTCGTTATCACATCCACTGCTAACCCCTCTGGGCCATGCCATCGGCATCTCTCGCCTGGACTGTAACGTAACCGTAGCCTCCCAGCTGGTCTGCTGCTTCTGTCGTGTCCCTCCACAGATTATTCTAACACACTAGCCTTACTGATCTGTTAGAAAGTTACTCAGATCCTATCAACCCTCTGTACGGACCTTCTAGTGCTTCCCCCCTAAGAGTAAAAGCCGAGGTCCTCACAAGAGCTACATGAGCCGTTAAGACGGCTCACGAGATCTGGCTGCTGCCCCCTCTGAGCTCATCTTCAACTACCACCCCCCACACTCCCCAGTCCCTCCTGCTCCAGCCACCCTGGCCTCCCTGCTGTTCCGTGAACCCTCCAGACATCCTCCTGCATTAGGACCTTACACTTGCTGCCGTCTTCTCCTTTTGGAATGTCCTTTCCCTGGATGATATCTATATAAACAACTGACTGCTTACTTCTTTTAGGTGTTTACTCAATGTCCCCCCCATCTTAAAAAGTCCTTCCCTAAGCTACGTTTATAAACTTGTACCCTCCCTGACATTTTCTATTTTCCCTTCTCCCCTCCCCTTAAAAGCATTTATCCTGCTCTAACACTATTATGTTTTACTCATTTATTTTGTTTCTTTTCTATCGTCCTCTCCAAAATATAAGTTGCATAAAGGCAGGGACATTTGTCTGTCTGTTCATTACTGCATCCCATCATCACGAGCAATACCTAGGATTTAGTAGGCTGATAAATCAATATCTCAAGAGCCAAATACTTTCTGAATGACCTCACTTAATGCATGAGGCCGACCTGAAGAGGCCTGACACACAGCTACACAACTGTGCTCCTTAATAGGTCCCTCCCGGATTTATTTCACTCCCACCCTGAGACCTGCGGGCACCCCCCCTTCCAGAGCCTTCCCTGGAAAAGTGGAGGCACAGAGGGGCAGGGAATGTGTCCATCCTGATGACAGGACCCCAAGAGAAGAGGGAGGAGTAAGCCTGAGGCTCTTCCCAGGGCCAACCAGGAGGCCAGGCTCCTCTCCTCCCTCATTGTGGCACCTTCCCACGCCCCAACCCCAGGGTCCACATTTTCGGGGGCAGGGGGTCGTTGGAAGGAGAGAAGGAAGCCCACAGGTTCCTGGGGAATGGATGGTCCTCCCCTCAGCAGAACCTGAAAAGCAACAGAGACCTATTTCCCTATCCCAACCCTCCCCAATATTTTGTTTTCTTAACTAGTTCGGCTTAACATGGTAACCCCAGACAGAATGTACTCTACCTGAGGCAGAAGACCCAAGAGACAGGGGAAGGGGCTGGGCAAGCACGCTCCACCCTCCTCCCAACTCCCCGGTCAGGTCAAGGCGGGCGGAGTGAGAGCAGTGAGCAGAGGGGTGGCGAGTCCTGTGCCGCCCCTAATAGAAACCACCTCTCCGGAAACGGAGGCTAACGGGGTCAGGAACAAATAAGTAAGACAGGTACCCACTTCCAAGTGGCTATGTACCTTGTGGACGGAGCAGACCTATAAAGGACTAATTCCAAAAACATTAGATTAACATCCTCCTACTCTATTTTGACTTAATGGAAACTCAGCTCAGTGAAATTGAAAAGGTCTAAAGGTTAATTTGATAAAACTGATTACTCAATTAAAAGGTGATGTTCCTTTAGGAGACATTATATATTAACCTTTTAAACTGGAAATTGACAGTATGGTTATTCTATTAGTAACAACAACAAAAACCAAGTTTCTCCCCCAGGTGGTATTGTTTCGTTGCCAGGATATTGAGGAAAAGGTACATCTACCAGAAGTGGAGGAATCAGTTTTAATTAAAATCATTCAAGAGATCCAGCCAGAGGCTACCTAGGTTGCATGCTGTTCTAGTAAAATGTCATTATTTAAAAAAAATTAAATGGGTCAATAAAGTCTGAGCTCTACATTGTGGAAAAGATTACAGCTTCCTAATTATGCCAAGCTAACATAGCTTTATGGGTCTGAAGGTAATATTTCTCTCCATTCCATGATCACACTCCATCCAAAATCTTCTCAGTAACAAGCCAAGGCCAGCACATTGCATTGGGAGGCAGAGCAGTAAAAAAAGAAAGGCTTTAAACAGTCTACCACCTTTGGGAGGGAGAGCTTGATGGGAGAAGATAAAGATGGCCTTTCTCCATCTGGAGAGAATGTAGGGCATGGAGGGGAATGCTTATTCCCTAGTCCTCCTGTTTCTACATGAATCCACTCCTCTAGCGTGACACCTAACCTCAGCATCCTCCCTCCTGCCCCTCCCTTGGGGGCAGGGACTTCTCTGATTGGCAGCCTGGCAGAAGGACCTGGGCATGGGCGTGAATACACATGGAGCCACAGCTCCTCTCTGTCCTCTCCTCTGGGATCTGCCTGCCCTCTCTCTCATATGCTATCAGGGGCCTCTGTGCTCTCTGTGCTCCGGGGCTGTGACCGTTCAGTGGCACTAATGGCTGAGTGCGTCTAATTCAGGAGCCTTCAGCAAGGTCACCCTCCTGCAGACCTAACCTCTGCCGCCACCCTAGGTTTCACTAGTGATCACGCTGAGAACACGTCCATCTCTGTCAGGTCGACTTGACTCTGGCATCCTCTCTCTCTCTTTCTCTCCCTCCCTCCCCCTTCTGGCAGGAAATTAGAGGTGCTTGCTTTATCAACTGACCACTGCTGCAACCTCATCACAGGTCAAATGGGATTCCAATTCAGGTACCATTCACCAAGGGACTTCTATGTGCCAGGAACTCTCACACATCTCTTTTAATCCTCACAAGAACATTATCCACACTTTATTTAAAAACAAACAAAAAAAGCAAGCACAAAGATGTGAAGTGAGCTGTATACACTTACGTGATTAATACATGGCAGAACTGGGACTAGAACCTAGGTGTGATTGACCCTCCAAGTCCCTGATCTTTCAAAGGGACCAAAACAGGGGTAGGAGTGAAACTCAGACTGCACTGGCTGGCCATGAACTGCAACTGGGAAAAGGAATTAAAGACTGAGTTTCTATAATGGGGTAATGACTGGTCAAGACTAAGAAAGCCTCAGGAGCTCTAGTTCTGCTGACGCTGCAGCCACACAACCAGTAAGTGGCAGGGTGAGATGGGCTCCAGGGAGCCTGGTCCTCCGCCCCAGAGTGTGCTGCCATGGTAGCCGGGAAAGGGGGAGGCCGAGGCCAGCTGCCCACTGTCCTGAGCAGGGGCATGAGGACTCGGAGTTAAGTCCACACCTGCTCTGGAAACACTGACACACTGTGTGGAGCTGAGCTGTGCTGTTCGAGGAGAAATGCCTTAATCCCACCATTATAATCAAAAGTATAAAACTACTGCAAAGTTACAGAATAGCAGCCTTATAATCTTTTTATAAATCCACTGCTTTTTAAAAAAATTTTATTTATTTAATTCATTTTTGGCTGCATTGGGTCTTCGTTGCTGCGCTCGGGCTTTCTCTGGTTGCGGCGAGCGGGGGCTACTCTTCGTTGCGGTACGCATGCTGCTCACTGCGGTCGCTTCTCTTGCTGCAGAGCACGGGCTCTAGGCACGCGGGCTTCAGTAGTTGTGGCGCGCAGGCTCAGTAGTTGTGGCGCACGGGCTTAGTTGCTCTGCGGCATGTGGGATCTTCCCGGACCGGGGCTCGAACCCATGTCCCCTGCACTGGCAGGCAGATTCTTAACCACTGCGCCACCAGGGAAGTCCCCTCATTGCTTTTTCCTTTTGCACTGCATTTCAATTGTACTGTCTTATTTGAATCTCCTGACAAGTGGCAAGTGATCATCACTCTCATTATTTACAGCAGGGCTCCTTAAACCTTTTCTGGAAAGGGCCACATAGTAGACATATTAGACTTAGAGGGCCACACAGCCTGTCACAGCCACTCAGCTCTGCTGTCATAGTGTAAAAGCTGCCAGCGATAACATTCAAATGAATGGGTGTGGCGCTGTTCCAATAAGCTTTATTTACAGACACCAAAAATTTAATTTCATATAATTTTCTTATGTGGTAAAATATTATTGTAATTATTATTATTATTTTTAAAACCTGGTTTTATTTCTTATGTATTACAAGTATACTGTTAGGAGGGACAGTGTATTTGATTAACCAGGGAAGAGGAGGTGGGGCACTGGCCCAGCATCTTCCCTTAATTTCATCTTCTTTTTTTTTTTTTTTTTTAATATTTCTTTCTTTCTTTATTTTGGTTGCACCAGGTCTTAGTTGCGGCATGCATGTGGGATCTAGTTCCCCGAACAGGGATGGACCCCGGGCTCCCTGCATTGGGAGGGAGGAGTCTTAACCAGAGGCACCAGGGAAGTCCCTATTGTTATTATTTTCCCTCCAGCAATTTAAAAACATAAGGACTATTCTCAGCTCACAGGCTGTACAAAAATAGGTAGCGGACTGGACTTGGCCTATAGGCTGTGGTTTGCTGACCCCTGGTTTAGAGGAAGACACTGCATTTTACAGATTAAGTGACTTTCTCAGGTTTGCACGGTTAATAAGGGGACAGGGTGGCCTGAACTAAACCAACCTTTAAAGCATTCACCTGGCTGGATGCCTTTTCAAGGAAAAGGGGAGTTAATAATGGATTTCCATGAGAGATCTCTACAACCACTTATTTAACCTAAGTTGTAAAGTACTAAAGAAAGGAGCTGGAACTGACAGGCTTATACCAGTTTTATTAAGCTTTCCAAAATGACTGTCGCTTCCATTTTTATGCACTATAAAATTAGCATCTGATGTACATACACCTTTAGAAATAAAATTTACACTGCCATCTAGTGGTGACCAACTATTTTAACTGAGAGCTTTAAAATAAGGTTTTCTTGGTACTAAGCATTAGAATAATTTAGTATATTCCAAAATTATGCAAATGAAATACAGTTAAAAGTATGAAGTAGACAAACTGGTAGAGATTATTTAAAATTCACCTGGGGCATAATTATTTTCTCTGTTAAAGAATTTATATGAAACATTTTCATTTTTGCATATATTGACAAAGTTTTTTTAAAAATCAGATTTTTTCTGTATTTTCTAACTGTGATAGGAAGGCTTCTGAAGGGCAAAATCCTTTGTTTTATAATGATGAACTCCTAAAAAGATGCTTCTAATGATGTCACTTCGTATGTCTAATCCAACTTTTCCATTAATTTAGGTAATACACTTGAAGCTGACTCCTATGGTAGAAATGCCACACTAAAGCCAGGTGCAAATGTAGGTCAGGGAAGAGCAGGAGGCATGATATCTGCACGGCGGTGTTCCTGTGTCTACTGAGAGCTGGAGTCTTATTCCAGAAGCCACTTTGGAAGGCTTGATCAAAATGCTTTTTCTTTTTAAAAATCAACCTAACCAAAAGTTTCTTCACTAGAGGCAAGAGCTCTTGTCTTTCCAAATGGCATTTTTACATGACCTGCATTATCTCTTCATTTGCTCAGCAATATGCATTCAATGAGAAACTGCCCCATTTCTCTCCGCATGTTTCACAACATATATGGCACACAAAGAGCTACAGACACATGGGAACATCAGAATAGGGGACATTGCTGTGAGGATATGGTGACTTTGAGGACATGGGGTATGGCTGAGCTTACCTTGGCTGGGGGGAGCCCCTTTTTGCTCTGCAGATATTCTTCCACTGCCAAACTGACCTTCCCCATTACAACCCTAAGTTAGTAAAAAGTGAGGACAAAAAGCTCAAAAGGAATATAGGTATGGAAAAGAACAGTCACTAAAATCACGGTAAGAAATAGACACTTACCTATAAGCATTAATATAATCTTTCCTGTGTTCGAGAAGAAAATCTCTCAGTTTGCCAATGTGTGAAATCTATAATGAAAAGAAAGCAAACGATTTATATGGATAAATATGTTACGCTCATATGCAACAAATTTTAAATTAGTAGAGAATGGAATGCAGGTAGTAAAAAGATTTTGAAGCTACAAACTGGATATCTCTGGTTTTAGACTCCTGTATAATCACTGACTTGTTGGGTGGCTTTGGGAAAGTCACCCACATTCCTGGGTCTTGGTCTCTTACCGATGGTTCCTTCTTCCTGTAATTGTTGTGATCTGTGACATAACGAAGAGATGATCTCTAAGGAACTTCGAGATTCAATGAGATAGTACATGTCTAGTAACTACAGAGCATGTGCTCAATAAAGGCCAATTCCCTTCCTTATATGTCTTATATCCAAAATTTTATAGAAAAATATTCCTTCTTCCAAGTGTTCTAGGGGATGGATTCTAAGGCTGGAGCTATCAAGTGTATAAATAGGGCCCATGCAGAGCAGCAGAATTAAAGAAGAGAGGCAGGAGCAACGATTTATCCCTACACAGCAAGTCTCCATTTTCCCTACTTCCACGGATGAACAAAACAGACACAAAAGTACAGAGGACGGAATTTGTGATGGCTCATTTCTAGTACTAAAGCATGTGTCAGGTAATGTGTGTGGAATGAGGGATTAAGAAACAAATAAAATAAAAAGAGGTAGGAAGAAACCTAGGATCATGGTCAACATGGACAAAAGTGTTTCCAGAAGGAGAGAATGATTAACTAAGTTGGTGGCCTGCTCTGTCCTTTGACCACAGCTCACACTAGTTTCCTCCTAATGTCCTTTGTACTTATTCCAAACATACGGAGCCCCATCCTTGAAGGATGTGCTGAACTTTCATCTTTTTCATGAAAGTTTTTCTGTCAAGGCCAACTCAGGCTAATTTTCACTTTGCTCTGAACTTAAAAGCACTTCTGCATCCCACCCACTGGGCACTCAGCTACACACAGCCACGTCCCCTGGCTTCACTTTTGCATGCACGCCTCTTTCTTGGGGGTTAGGAACCACGCAAGGAGAGGCTGCACAGCTTCCCGCATGGCTCTAAGCACAACATGAAGCCCAGAAGGTGTCAGTCACTATTTGTGGAATGAGTAAATGTTTAAATGCAAAAATAGTATTTACCACTAAAGAAACATTCAGCATTTGTCTGGAGACAGGTCAGTAAGGGTTCAGTTAAATTTCTCACAGAGTCTAGACTAAAAGCAAATATGGTTCAGAAAAGCACCCTTAGGCATCTATAAGAGCATGAATCGAAGAAAAACTGAACTATGGCCACAATATTCATTTATTTATCAGATTACAAACAACAACTGAGACAGCCAGAGTCTGTGCAGCATCCCTGGCTCCGTGAGGAACTTCCCCACACACGACCTTGTTCTTTCACAGCAGCCCATTGTGGGCACTGACGTCACCACGCTCATTAACCAGGTTGGGAAAGTGAATCTTGCAGAAGCTAAGTGACTCGTTCCCAGTCACATGGTTAGTGCCTGGTGGGGCTCAGAGGTAAGCCTGGGACTCTGAGTTCAAATTTGTCCCGTCTTCCACCACTAAGCCACAGCTGCCTTCCTCACACTCTTACTCCTATTTTCCACTGACGCTGCATTTTAAAATCTGACTTTTAAGATTGTTGGGAAAAAAATTTAAGAGATGTGCAAATAAGGTATTTACTGTACCACATACAAGATTTAATCAAGTTAAGTTTAATACATTTCAGTGGTTTCCATTCCCTTCCCCAACCCCTGCCTGCAAGGGGCCAGGTAAGCAGTGTGAGGGAGTAAAGCAAGAGGAATGGAGGGTGCAGTGCATTGGGCAGGGATGAATTCTGGTTTTAAAACCCACTGCAGCCAAAGGAAGCATCTCTGCCGGCCGACTTGCCAAAGGGCAGCTAATTGTCATCTCTGGGCCTAACCAATGGGATTGAGTCCAAACCCCAAATGCAGCACTCAAGGCCCTTCACAATTCAGCTCCAAAAGTCCTGAGCGGCCTCAGTCCTGCCGCGCTCCCCACAGACCACAATGACTCATTACCGACTGGTTTCTCTTCACCAGAGTGCAAGCTCCTAGAGGTTAAAGGGTCCTCTCTCTTTCCCCAGAACCTGTCAGGCACAGTTCCTGGTGCAAAGCAGAGCCTCAGAAACTTTTACTAAATGTTGAATAGATAGTGGGTACTGAATAATCCCCAAAGGATTATACCTACTGTGGTAGTCAGGGTAATGCCATTACCTCCACCCAAAGATGTCCAAGTCCTAACCCCTGGAACCTGTGACTATATTATGTTACATGACAAAGGGGAATTATCGTGACAGATGGAATTACGGTGCTCATCAGTTGACCTTAAAATAGGGAGAATACCCTGGATTAATACTGGAGTATCCAGGTAGGTAGGCCCCTATGTAATCACAGGGTCCTTAAATGGAGAAGAGGGAGGCAGAAGAGAGAGTCAAAGCGATGCAACGGGAGAACAGCTCAATCCAACACTGCTGGCTTTCAAGATGGAGGAAGGGAGCCAGAGGATGAAGGCAACGTCTGGAAGCTTGAAAAGGCAAAGTAATGGATTCTCCCCTAGCATCTCCATAAAAGAACAGAGCTCTGCCAGCACCCTGATTTCAGTCTAGGGAGTCCCATTTTAGACTTCTGACCTACAGAACTAGAAGATAGTAAGTTTTTCTTGTTTTAAGCCACTAAACTTGTGGTAATTTGTTACAGCAGCAATAAGAAACTAATACACTTTGTCTCAGTTTGGGGTGCTATAACAAAATATCACAGGCTGGGTGACTTTAACAACCAACACTTATTTCTCACAGTTCTGGAGGCTGGAAAGTCCTGGTCAAGGTGCCAGCATATCTGGTGCCTGGTGAAGGCCCTCTTCCTGATTTGTAGAGAGTTGCCTTCTTGCTGAATCCTCACATGGTGGTCTTGTGTCTCTTCCTCTAAGGGTACTGATCCCATTCACGAGGGCTCCACCCTCATGACCTAATTAGGTCCCAAAGGCCTCACCACTAAATACCATCCCATTGGGTAGTAGGGCTTCAACATATGAATTTTGGGGTGACACATTCAGTCATAGCATACCTGTTTAAAGCCTTATCCAAAACAGTTTTTTTTTTTTTAAAAAAAAGGAGTCATAGTTTTCAATGAAAAGTTTGAATGGGCCCAAAGGAATCTACTACGTAGGCTAGACCCAGCAGCACCCCCCAGCTTTAGCTAATTTCAGTCCACCAGGGTAGAATGGTGCAAGGGGATAAGTGCCAGGAACAAGAAGGCCCCGCAGGCATCTCAGAAAACATGCTTACAAGAAGTTTCCCTTAAGTACAACAGATGTGATCCCAATTTCTTATGACATGATACCTGAGATTTGCTTCAAAATAATATGGAGGTGGGGAGGAACACAGGAAAGAGGATCAGTCCTGCGCTGACAGCTGAAGATGGGCACGTGCGCACAGGCGGGCTCCTTACACTCTCGGCCTACTTTAGTACATACTTGACATGTTTTCTTAACAAAACATGATTTTTTAAAAAATCTCCCATTTTGCACTCTCTTTTAACATGTTTGGTGATTCTGAAGTACAGATTTTCTGCTGCCAAACTAGTAATAACCCACATTTGAACCAACACCTCAACCCCACGCAAAATCTCTAGCTATTTTATTTCTAAGTACTTGCAAGCCTTGCTTAAAGTTCCATTTAAGTGGATCAATGCCATTTAAAAAAAACCACCACCAACAAAACCTTCATTGAGTTTACTACGTGCCAGGCTCTGTTCCAAGATCTCCCCACACATTAGCTCATCAAATTCTCCCAGCTACACAAGATGGGTAACATCATCACACCTATTTTACAGATGAGGAAACTAAGTCAGAGACAGGGTAAGTAATTTGCTCAGGAACACATGGGGTGAAGCCTGAATGGAACCCAGCATTCTAAGTATCAGGCTTGAGTTCTTAATGCCCAGATTTAAGCACAGATTCTTGGCAGGTGGCAAGTGCAGTTTCCCAGTATAGTAATCACAAAGAGGGATGACTGGGAACCGAGAAAAGCATCCAGTGAGCAACAGCAAGCTGTTTTGTCTTGTGTCTGTATTCAACAGTGCACTACACACCTGATGTTACCCAAGAGTGACATACCAGGCACGTGTGTGCCAGGAAGTGTGTGAATTGCTCACTATGTGCCGTCATCGGCTCCCCTATAACAATCAGTTGAGTTAGACGTTACCCCCATTCCCGTTTGATAAACATAGAAACTGAGGCCCACATGAGGTCGGTCACAGGATAATAAGGGGAAGAAGTGGCATGGATCACGGGTCTGTATGACTCAAAGGCTAAGTTATTTATTCTACATTATATGGTCAAAAGACTAATAAACTATTACTATTTAGCTTATTTAAGTTTGAGGCTTTTCTTCACAGAAATATAAACTGGGTTTCATGTGACAGCATTTGTATATATTGATTTTTAAAATGTTTTCAACTACAGTGGATACAGAAAGATCTGCAAGAAAGGTTTTTTGAATGTTTCCACGTAGAGCGCTCGTTTTATAAGTCACTCAAAGTAGGAACGTGCCCATATCCAAAGTGCCTGTTTTTACCACTGAAGTCTCCTCCTCCAAGCTCGGCTGTTATTCCTTGTGTTTGTGACACGGGAGGCTTGGAATTCGCAAGTACCATAGGGATGCTGGGAGGAAGGCCCACAGCTGTGAGCAAGGAACCAGGATGGTCAGAAAGACTGGCGGTGCAATGGCGACCCGTTCACCCTGAGTATCAATCATCAAACTGCCTCAAAACACAGTTTAAACAAGTAATGAAGGCAACTTCCAGGACTGGGTCTCTTCCCCGTGTCTGAGTTCCTCTACCTCCTCGCCTAGTGCGGGGCGGGGTATGAGCAGAGGAGCAGACTCCGGGCAAAAGACTGAGGGGTTTGGGTGGAGCAGGGCAGACGAGAGAAACAGGTACGGAATCCAGGGAGTTGGTTGAGCTTCTTGGTTCTAATCTCTGCTCAATCTCCACCACTTACTCTGAAAGGGACCTTGATTCCCCCCACCCGCTTCAGGCTTCGTGTGGAGGGACCCCAGCTGGACAAACTTCCTCTTCTGTCTCCCAATGCTTCACTCACGCGTCTGAGGGAAGAGGACTTACTGGTGTAGGGTTTGGAGACAGCAGTGAGCACACTCGGCAACAGGCAGAGAGGGTCTGTTCTGGCCAGCGCTCCACCCATATCTGGCCACAAATCTAAAGCCAGGTTCTCCGTTTGGCTTTTTCAGTTCTGACTCCTGTATTTCTTTCAGGTAGTTCCAAAATTGTGCTGGGAAAAAAGAGGTGTTTTTAATAAACTCCCTAAACTCTTAACCTTTGCCAACTGAAATTTTGAGCAAGTTGCTTAATCTCCCTGAGCTTCACTACAACGGGAGGGCAGTAAAAATGATTCTTTAAAAATAGAAATAGCACGAGTTAATAGCTAACTTTTATCGAGCACATGCTGTGTGGCCGGCATCAGTCTAAACACTGTGCATCAATTAGCTCATTTACTTCTCCTAATAACCCTGTGGGATAGGTTCCACTATAATCCCACTTTACAGATGAGAAGACACTGAAGTAACACACTGCATATAAATGGTTCAAAATAAACAGGGGACTGTGACTCCCAAACCAAGCGCCTGTGTGCTTTCAGCCTCTGCAAGTCTGCCCACGAAGACAAACCTACCGTCCCATCCGAGCGCAGTGGGTCTCTGAGGGCTGCTCTCACCACAGTGCACACAGAACGTTTTAAGATCAAAAGTGCCCAATGCTGAGATGCCTTGTTCAGGTCAAATGCAATGTCAACAGCTATGGGTCAGCGCAAAGCCAAGAGCCACACTCCAGGGTCAGCCAGGATCTGGCTTCTCCACAAAGCTGATACTCAACTAAACAGTTGTTTAAACTCCATTCTAAAATGACAGGCATTCATGTGACTCATCCTTTTCTTTCTCTGAAGATAAATCAAGTTCACTTTTAAGTGACTGTATTCTAATAAGGCTAATTTCAAAAATCATCAAGACACTGAACTTCCCCACAAAACACACCTACCGTATAAGCAGACTGATTATAAAAAACAGTAGCAGTGGTCTCTATATTAGATGCATTTGACAGGGAAAAACAGATTCTCACATTACCTGTTGTTACACATAAAGCTTTTACTAGGAGAGACCAAACAAAGACATCCCAATATGTGCACTGCTTGACATGGACTCAGCCCCAGGGACTCAACCCCATGGATGGTTGCCCACAAGCATGTTGCTGAATGGAGGGAAAACCAAGGTTGCGCACAGCATGTACTTAGGTAAACTATATGAAATACAGACCTGAAGCTGAACCCACAGAGAGAGAGAGGAATCTAAAAGACTGCTCATCAAAACACTGATGGCTGTCTGGGTGGTTAAGATTTGAAGACTTTGCTTTTTCCTAATACCTTTTCGTACCTTAAAATTTTTCTACACTTCGTATGTGTAATCTTTGCAACCAGACAAAAAAATGTTTTTAAACAAAATGGTAAATCTTGCCTAACTAAGAGTGTATACTGACTGACTCCCCAGGCCCCGCAGGGTCAAATCCAATTCCTTGAGCCTGGGACCCCCTAGTGTTCCTGGCCCTGCTGACTTCTCCGGGTTCAGAGCCCTCCCCCATCTCCCAATCCCGGTCTTCTGACTTACTCCTACTCTGCTCAGGGGATACACCTCCCGGAAGTCTTCTCTGCCATTTCCAGGCCAGGTTAAGGACCCCTCTCAAGCCTCTCTTTTTCAGGGATGTCACCATCTTGTTTTGAAATGTTTTCATGTCTATCGGACATAATCTGCTCAGGCATATGCCTAGCCCAAAGCGGCTCTCCAAAAATGATTTAATGCTCCGAACTGAACTGACTTTCTATCCGCTTCAAGAATTACTAGCAGGGTAAAATAAACTCCAAACACAGTAAGTCTGCTATATACTTTACATTATCCACTAGATGGCAACACATGTATTATAGCAGGAGTAGTAACAGGAACTCTCAAAAATATCACAGTTTTTTCCCAAAGGCTTTAAAATTTTCTCTGGTTCTGTATTTTTGATCTAGAATCAAAGGATTATTAAAGGTTAATTGTGCTGTGCAGGCTGAAGCTGAAATGACACTGTTTTGAAACAGACACGTGCACTTGGATGAGTCCAAGGTTTTAAAACACTGCACTCCTGGCAGGTTCAACACAAAGGCAGCTCTGGAGCATGGCTGCCATCTGCCGTCCCAGGCGGCGGGCCCAGCTTTGTTTGTGTGTGTCATCCACAGCACAGACCTGCTAGCTGCTCCTTCGTGGGTGTTTTGTAAATTACCCAAAGCAAGATAAACTGTAAAACAAAAACCCTGCTACAAAACTGAGGGATTCTTCTCAAAGCACGACTGCATTTTCACTGCAGGGGGGTTCAAAGCAGCCACCAGTGTCCTCTGCAGATCACAGCAGTGGCCTGACTTGCAACTCCCCTAACTACTCTCCCCCGCCACAGGAATTCTGTTCTGGCGCTCATAACACTTCCAACAAAGACCTGATTGATTATGAAACACTAAGTACTGATTTGCATAATTTGCCTCCGCAAGAGACAGCCATTGTTAAAGATTAAAGAGACTCCGGTAAAGCCCTCTGGCTTATTGTAAAAAGTTCCCTGTAACACAAAATCGTTATTTTTTTCATTCAATCAGTGGACACAGCTTGCTGTCCAGTTTAGTAGGCAGCCAAAGGACAGTCAGAACAACCACTGTTGTACAAATGTTTGCCAACTACTGATAAGCTAAAACGACTTTTCACAAGGATCATGTTCCCAAGTCTAATCTGGAGGCCCACTAACTAAATTCCAAATCCACCTCCCTTCAGTCATAATTGAAAAATGCATCAATACCAATTATAGCTAAAAGTTCAGAACCGTCACAGCTCTGGAGCGCGACGACTCTGCTGAAGTCACAGTGAGGGTTGTCTGAGTCCTGTCCCCATCCCCGTGCTAGAGAAGCTCCCAGTGACTGGTCACCCACAAAAGAGCCTGGCATGGCCACAGACATTCCTTCGGTGCTGGGGTCACAGCAGTGAGTGTGTTAAGGGATTACATGTATGAACTGTTCTTCTTCACTTCTTTCCTTTCAGCAATTGTTTAGTAATAAGCAAGTAATAAGCAAGGAGTCTGAGCCTCCTCCTATCACTTCCGCCCTAATTTCTACTGCACGAGGCCACCCTTCAGCGCGTACAGGGCCCTGGAGGGGTGGCAGCCACTCTCCCAGTCCTTGCACAAGCCCCTCCTGAAGCACCATACTCCCTCGGCTTCCAGGACCCCACTCTCCCCAGGTTCTCTTCCTAAACCTCTGACAACTTTGCTTCACCTTCCTTCCTTGCCTCTTCCGCCTTTGCACACCTCAGAAACTTAATGAAGCTCAGCACTGACACATTCTTGCTAAACCCACCCCTTCCACCCATAGCTTAATTTACCATCTACAGAAAATGCCCACCCAGCCCCTGCCTCCCTCCTGTGTTCCAGGAGCGTATTCAACCATCTACTGTGTGTCCCACCGGTGCCTCAAAAGCTACATGTCCCAAAGCCTTAGTCATCCAACCACTCACGCTCGATCCTCCTGACTTACTCTCAGCCCCT
Source organism: Orcinus orca (assembly GCF_937001465.1). Taxonomy (NCBI): domain Eukaryota; kingdom Metazoa; phylum Chordata; class Mammalia; order Artiodactyla; family Delphinidae; genus Orcinus; species Orcinus orca. The sequence goes on from NC_064562.1 coordinate 117,459,277, forward strand.
CCTTGTCCCCACAAAGAGAAAGAGCCCCTCTCTCTCTCTCTCTCTCTCTCTCTCTCTCTCTCTCTCTCTCTCTCTCGATTCCCCAAGTTAGAAAATCTCAGGACATTCTGACTCTTCCCTCTTTTTCACCCCACAAAGTAAACTGGTCAGCCAGGCCTGTCCACACCACTGGCTGAAAATCTGCCAAAGGAATGGGCACCCACAAACCAGCTTCTCTGCCTGCTTTCCCACACCCACCCCAGAGCCCAGACCCTCAGAGCCCTTCCCTGATCCAGCCTCCTCCCTCCACCTCTGCCCTTTGGCACTGCTGTTTTGCCTGGAACATCTTATTTCTCACCCACCAAGCACTCAAATGTGCTGGGCCCTAGGAGGTTTTAAAATATGGCATTCTGGGTTCACTTCCCACTTTCTCTGTATGATGCCTTTGGGAGGCATGCTGTAAGTGTCTGTTAGCTGAATGTTATAAATGTTCGCTGCATGTATATATGTTATACACATTACATATATACATGCATATATATGTGTTCATATATATAACATAAATGTTAGTTGAATATATAAAGTGCTCTACCCCATCAGTCTGGAAACCTCACTAGAAAAGAAGACACAAATATTCTTGATCTAAGGAAACTGTCATCAGTGGTTAAATAACCTGTTCTGGAATTTTGCTGAGAACCAGTGCCAACCTTACTGGTTTGTAGTTTCCAGAATTCAGCGTATGTTTTCTAATAGAGGGGCGGGGAGGGGGGAGAGGGAGGGAGGGAGGGAGGGAGAGGGAGAGAGAGAGAGAGAGAGAGAGAGAGAGAGGGAGAGAGAGAGAGAGAGAGAGAGAGAGAGAGAAATGTGTACTTGAAAGAGGAGAGAGAGTGATTCTTCTAGTTCCAGCCTTCTACGCCAGCTTCATAGATCCTGAGGAGCAGACAATAGGGAGGGTCACACGGAGGGGACAAGGACAATTAACAGGAGTTGAGATGAATTTAGTGGTCTAATTTCTGATATTAGCAACTAACCTTCAAGCAACCTGAAAGGTATTATTTTCTAATACTAAGCCCCTATCTCCTTTTAAGAAATTAAAAAAGTAAAATCTTAGATTCTTAGTGCTAATGACATAATGAACGAACTCATGACAATTTTCAAAAGCTGAGTAGCACCGTAGGGCTTAATGACCCATGAAGCTCAATGCAATTCCATTTTAAAACAGGTCTAGGACTCTTAACCTCAAGAAAAAGTAAAAGCATATCATGTTCTCAACCTCTTCCTCCTCAATCTCTCTGCCCCAGCTTTCTCTTTACATCTCATTGTCTTCAGGTTCACACTTTAATCTCATTAAACATTTTAATTCCCATTCTACTGGCTCCCCAAACTGCATGGGTTTGGCATTGCTGGCACATACCCTCCACTTCCAAAGCTCGGTCCACTCCTGGCCTATCTGAACCTGCAATTTGCTAGCTGACATAGAGTATAACTCCAGGAAGTAACACCCTGCTCTGCTTGCATGCAGGGAGCCCCTGCTTCTTCCGGGCCATCCGCTCCACCACAGCTCACAGTTCTTTCTCACTCTGAATCGAGTTCAGCTATTGTGTGCCCCCCACGCAAGTCTTCTCTCTTCTGTAAGCTAAATGTTCTCAATCCCTTAAGGAATTCTTTACGTGAAATACACTTGTGGCTGCTGGTCTTACTTATTAGTCTCTGAATGCAGGAATTTATTGGCCTCAAAAGTCAAATGTGGTTCCGAGAATGGACTCAATACTCGGCGTCAACAGGAGGTGGAGAGGAGGCAGGACCATTACCTCCCTGTTCCAGCCTCTGTGCTTCTATTAATGCCGCCTAAGAGGATGTTCACTGTCAAGTTAGAGTCAAGCTGACTTAACATCGACTAAAATCATTTTTTCCATCAACTAAAATCACGTTTTCCATGAAGAACTATGTCTTCACTATATCCGTATTTCCCCCTGGCTCCTTGTCATTTGCCATTCTGATCATTCTGCCACTAAAGACATCTCTAAGTAAAAATTACCATTTTAAAAACTGGAATGAAAACAGGGCTGAAAAAGAAGCATGGAGTTATAGACCCCTCCCGGTGGACAGTCAGATCAACGAACCACAGACACACTTGAAATCCAAATATTCAGTCCACTAAAAAAAATGTTTCCTCCACAAAAATATCACGGTGAGATCTGCTAACCGCACTCTGAAATCAGATCTTCTCCTCACCTACAACCTGATCCAAAAGTGCACAATGAGGCTGGGGGGACAGGGCTCGTGCTTTGCAAATGTATGCTAGTTAATCATCATTACTTTCTTTTCTGTGTGCAAAAAAACCCCACCTTCCTTTTATTTGTTCTCTTGACAAACAGATTAAGACCCAGTATGGGGCAAACACATTAAGGAGGGAGATAATAAGGCAGAAGAGAGGAAGGGAGGAGGGAGGACAGACAGGGAGTTCCAACCCAGGGCTGACATGGCTTCACATCGCTTTTCAGACCCAATCCAAATCCTGTCTGGTCCGGAGGCTGTGTGTAGAGTGTGTGTGCAGAGTGCGCACGCATCCTGCTCTCTGTCCACTCTGGGTAATGCAAAGCATGAACTCCAGAGTCACACAGACCTGGGTTCAGATCCCAGCTCCGCCACTGACTAGTGATAGTGCCTTCTGCAACTTATTGATATTTAACTTCTTTGAGCTTTAACACTCTGACGTATAAACTGGAGACAGTAACTGAAGGTGATTACAAGCTGTCAGTGAAAATGTCGGTACCGTGTCTGGTACAAAGCAGGTGCTCAAGCATATTAAGGTTCCCTCCGCCACCTCCTCGTTGCTGTCTGGGCCTTACCCATGAGGCCAGGTCTGCCTGGATGGGGGTGGGGACTGCCCTGGGGCAGCGGATGGAAAGGGAGGTGGAGGGACCCAGGTCACGTGAAAGAGCTGTGACCTAGAAGGTCATTCACAAAGTCGTAGCACTGAGGGGAACAGAGAGCTATGGAGTCAGGGGAAGGAAATAAACTGGATTTGGCACAAATACAGCACAAGTGGAGGACAGGTGGTGGTTAACACTAGTAGCTAACATTGATTGACTGCTTACTCCAGGCCAGGCACTATTCTAGGAGCTTTATGTATATTTAACTTATTTAACTCTCATGACAACCCTATGAGATAGGCACTGTTACTACCCCCATGGAAGAGAAGGAAGCTGAAGCCCAGAGAGGTTAACACACTGCCCAAGGCCCCACAGCGAGTCCGCGACTTATCACAATTGGCCCCAGAGGGTCTGGCTGCGGAGTCCAACTTTAACTGCCTCAGCGGCAACAGGTGGCCCCCACGGGTACCAAGGTCAGGAGCAAAGAGCAGAGGTAGGAGGGGCAGAGGCGCCGTGATGCAGGCTCAACGCCACAGCGGCAGGGCACCTGGAAAAGCCCTTCTTGAAAGCAGCTTGGGAACAACTCACGTGGGCACGACCAGCTCCTGAAAAGAGCTGGCTGGATGACAGCTCTGCTGCCTGCTGTCCTCGAGCTGCTTCCACAGCAGAGCCGCCCCTCACCATCAGGCTAACTTCCAGGCACGAGGTGAAATACGGCACAGGACCCAGCCGGCGCTTACACAGGTTGCTCCGGATTCTGACTTACGCTCCTAGGTACGTCCAAGACAGCTCACTCCCCCAGAGCTGTAACAGTTGCCATTTCTTCAGTTGTGCATCAGAAGGAGTGGCTGGTTAGAGTTTTAAGAGCCACAGTGAGAGCAAAAATGCTTATTCTTACATGCTAGACTCACAGGCAGCGAGGCAAGGTACTCTTACTGAAGAGGTCTTACGCAAACAACCGAGGAAGGCACAGCAGCGCCCAAGCTCCATCCCACCCTCACCCAGGCCCGCACATGCGGACTGGACAAGGGGCCCTGGCGAAGCACGCGGAGCAGCCGACCCCTGCTGGCTCAGTGTCTGTGAGGTGCGTCTCGAGGGTGCAGCTGGCTTCCCCCTACCCCGTCCCCCCTCCTCCGCATCTTCTCTCGGCTCACAAGGACTTCCTTTCTCTCAGCACAGGTGCTCTCCTCCCAGGCAGTCTCTGCATTTAGCGCCCCCTCTCTGAGGTCCACCGCTCACACTGGCACTCCACCGCCAGCCCGCCGCATCCACCCTGCTCTCACACCGCGCTTCAAGCAGGAGGTATGGTGGGCGGCCAGCTCCAGGCAGGGAGAGGCCCCCCCTGCCCCCCGGGCACACCGGGACCCAAGCCGGCCCTAGGGCCTCAGACTCTCTGCTCTGGGCCTGGACTCCTCACCTGCAGGCCGCAGAGGTCCTTTCGCCTCAGAAACTCCATGATAATTTTTGGCGTTCAATCCATTAGAATGTTCCTTCTGACCAAACCCTACTGGTTTCTTTTCACTCCTTTTATGCTCTCCAAAGTTTCAAGCGTGATTTTAAGGATCCAGGTACTTGGGATACTCCTTTATTAAGGTTTTTCTAACTTAGGCAACTCAGCTATAGAACCTTGGAAAGTCTGGTCAGAAGAAAGAAACTAGAAATATTTGTAAACGTTCACACATCAATAAAGTAGAGGTAAAACAGACAAAGACCATTTGCAATAGGCAACAAATTTGTACATATTACAAATGTTGTTGGGTAAACAAAAATGTGCAACAAAATGATAACGGCAAACACAGAGTACTTACTACACACCAAGAAGAGCCACAAGGGCTTTGTCCAGATGACTCCATTTCACCCTTGGTACGATCCTATGAGGTAGGTACCGTTATTATTCCCCCTTTACAGTGGGAGAGGCTAACTTACTGGCTCAAGGTCCCACTAGCACGTGACAGAGCTGGATTTGAAATCAGGGGGTCTACTCCAGAGCCTGTATTCCTGACTTTTCCTTGTTCTTATGATTCTTCAGAACTTTGACAAGAGGGGGTAAGAGGAAAAATGTTCCATTTATATTTGAGTTTCTCAAATTAAATTAACTTCTCAACTCTACCCTTAAAATTATGTCTGTATATCTTACGAAACAAATAGTGTAAAAGTCAAATTTGAGTTTCATTTTCTAGGGGGGGTTATGGTATCTTTAATTTCATGAGTGGCTTTCCAGAAAGAACTGTGAACTTCAAACGTATAGTTCTTGACCCTTTTAGGGGGCACAGATCCTTTGAGACACTAACCAAAGCTACGTGTCTGATCTATTCCTTTAAGAAAATGGATATTCCCAAAGATACAAAAAACTTCCTGTCCACCATACTGAGCTTCAGAGGCTCTTGGCTCACTGGAGTTCAGGTTAAGACCCTCTGATCACAAAACACAATTCAACAAACAAGCAAACAAATAGACAAACACAGGAGAGCACAACTTTTTTGTAAACCTCATGTGCCTAAGGAAGCACTTCCAGCTCAGCACCTGGAAGCAGCTGCTGGCCGTCCATCGGCACAGTCTATCTGCACAGCGGTAACAGTAACCAGGGAGAGGTGGAGGCGGCAGGGCTGCGAAGCCTGCAGGTGTGGGGGAAAGACTGAGCACACTGTCGCAACTACTCACACTCCTGCCTTATAGCATGGAGAAAAGGGAAGATGGAAGAGAAGCACTAACCGAGCGTCATCACCATCATCATCATCATCAATGTTTAGTGTTGAATATGCCACTGCATAGATGATCTCATTTAATTCTCATAACAAATGAGAAAATGGAAACTGAAGTGCAGAGCTGTTAAGTAACTTGCCCAAGGTCACACAGCTAGCAAGTTGAAAAGCCAAGGTCCATACTCAAAACAGATTCCAGAGCCTGTGCTCTTAAATTCTTCACGCTGCATCTCCAAGCTTGGGCTCTTTCAGCATAAAACTCGAGCTGAAGAACCCAACTGAGGAAGAGTTATCATGCAGGCTTCTACAACTTCCCACACACCAAACTCATTAAAAGAAAGCCATCAATTTTATTTATCAGTTCCTCCAAAAGTACTTGCTAAATGTCTTCTAAATTCTTCCAGTTGTAGCAGAAAATACCATGCAAATAAACACATTTATACCCCACTGTAGTACATTCCACTTCTCAGGAATGTGTTCACTCCTTTTGTGGTAAAGAATTAAAAGACTTAAAAAAAAAATGGCACGTCCAAGAAAGAACTATGTCACGTTCGTTTCAGATTCCCAAATCTGGCAAGGTTCCTAACTCAATAAGTGTCTGTTGAAAGAGTGATATATTTTATTAAGAATCTCTCATTCTAAAATAAACATTAAGGAATAGCTAAACCTAAAACTGGTGGTTGTGATGCATTAAAAGTTTTTTTTAATATGGAATTTTCTCACACTGTTTTTGCAAATTTGTTAGTTTACTCCAAAGGCACACAACTCTGTTAACGGGCAGCCAACAATTTATGATCCAGTTGATAAATCAGCAGCAACTCCTCTTCTCAAAAAGAGAACAGATTAGCAACAGAGTATAAAGGCTGTGGCAACAAGCAGTTCTATCCAAAGGGAGTCTCTTATTACTAAGGTTAAACACATACACTCAAAAACATAAAATCCCCAAAGACTGAATGTTGCCCTATTGACATTTTAAAAAATGACCTTTTGGGGGGCTTCTCTGGTGGCACAATGGTTAAGAATCTGCCTGCCAATGCAGGGGACACAGGTTTGATCCTTGGTCTGGGGAGATCCCACATACCGCGGAGCAACTAAGCCCGTGCGCCACAACTACTGAGCCTGCGCTGTAGAGCCCATGAGCCACAGCTACTGAACCCGCACACCCTAGGGCCCGTGTGCCACAACTACTGAAGCCCACACGCTCTAGGGGCTCATGCTCTGCAACAAAAGAAGCCACCGCAATGAGAAGCCTGCACACCACAATGAAGAGTAGCCCCGGCTCGCCGCAACTAGAGAAAGCCTGCACTCAGCAACAAAGACCCAACAGAGCCAAAAAAATAAATACATAAATAAATAAAATTTTAAAAAAGGAGTGTTAAAATTATTTTAAAAACGATCTTTTTGTTTTAATTATAATATCAACTATGAGGAGAATATGTTTGTGAAGATGGCAAGGACCAACACACACACCTACGCAAGTGGGAAAACCACAAATAAAACTGACATGTCACAACTTCTCCCAATCTCCTTCTCCTGGGATCCTAGCCCTGGGTAGAAATTATGAGCTGGGAACAACATAAAACCTCACCTTTCTGCAAGCCAAGGAAGGACAAGAGTCACATCAATATAGACTGGCTCTCTAAACCTTGTACCCAAGAGCAGCAAGTGCACGTCCCATCCACTAGGTGCTGCTCTCTACCACATTGTTCCTCAGAGAACAGTACAGTATATCAAAATGACAACAGCCTGGTTTTAAGATGATTTGTCTCTTGAGGATATACATTTGGTTTAAGTTTCCACTGCAAAGTTAAAGTTCTTAAGATAGGTCATGCAGATCAATTGCTCCTGTAATCTGAAACTCAAAAGAGCAAGTAATATCTAAACAAGGGGAAGGGGTGGCCCTGAGCTTATAAGGTTCTCTAAAAGCCAGGAGACAGTCAGCCTGGCTACCTCTAATCTCATCATCAAAACTGTTACCTTGTCCAGTCTCTGCTTCACATCAGCAAAGAGAAGAGCGAAATCAACTGAGGGTGGTACAAAGGGAAAACATACATTCAACTTCCATACTGCTTGATAGATGCCAATAATTTACATTCAACAGAAAACGCTTAGATAACATTCGAACCCCCAAAGTGTAAGTGCTTTGCTCTATTAAAACATATATTTTTTCTTTATTAGTGAAAACAAAAGCAAAGGAACCAATGTGCGTTTTATCATGAAGCTCTGAGAAAGAGGGCTTGGTAACAAGATACACAGCCTTGCCTCCGAAGTCATCTTTCAACTGAGTGAGTGGGAATAAAATTCAGAGCATGCCAGCCTCAAACAATAATACAATGTTCAAATTCCAAGCAAAATCCGGGCCTTGTTTCATCATTCCCTGTCCTCTAAAAAATATAGATTGCGTTCCCTCATTGTGGTCTTCTTTGGAGTAAATAAGGCATAAAACTGAAAGTGAAAATAAGGCAAAAATACTACTTCAAGGAGTAAGTTACAAAACATTCTAACAATCTCTTTGCTTGAAAAAATGAAAATAAAAGTTAGGAGTTTCTAGGATTTAAAGAGACTATAGCAAATTGCTAACTGCTAGTTTTTATAAAATGGGGACCAACCTGATAAAAACTGATTCTTACTTAAGTGTTCAAAATAGCAGAAAATAATTAGTTCCTAATATATTTTTCAATCTGTGTATAATAATAACTAGAAAAATAATGGTTAGATCCTGAGCTGTATATATATAGATCTTGATTTTGAGAATCAAATTATATCTTTTCAGCCTACTTTTAAGATTTACTGTTTTATATTTAGACACCTAAATACTTTAAGTCCTATATTTGAATTTTATATTGAGAACTCAGTTAAAAGCTTTAAAAGTAAAACCAGTGTATATAATTTATATGCCTTTTAACAGTTTTTCAGATCATTAGGTAAAGCATCTGAAACATCATGCATATAAAATTTTCCATTCTTATCCCAGCAACAAGTTTCAGTTAAAATCACATATCAATTTGTAAGCAATAAAACTGTCATCAAGGGTCTTCCCTGGTGGCGCAGTGGTTGAGAGTCCGCCTACCGATGCAGGGGACATGGGTTTGTGCCCCGGTCCGGGAGGATCCCACATGCCGCGGAGTGGCCCGTGAGCCATGGCCGCTGAGCCTGCGCGTCCGGAGCCTGTGCTCCGCAACGGGAAAGGCCACAACAGTGAGAGGCCCGCGTACCACAAAAAACAAAAAACAAAAAACAAACAAACAAAAAAATATCATCAAAATGTAACACTAACCGCCCCCCCATCCCAAACACATACACTTTTCAGGGACATATACAGTAGTGTGTCAAAGAAAGGAAAGTAAAACTTTATAATGTTCAAGAAAGCCTTCAAAAATTCTGTATCTGATCAAATGTTGGCATGACTACTATTTCAAAAGTACCTAAATGTAATAACTGCTAAAGTAATATCATTTTACACTTCTGGTATTACAGTAAAAAATGGACAAATTTCCCCAAGAATTTGTTTAAACTAAAAATAAAATGCCAATTTGCAATTGTGAGGTTGATGTAATGACAATGAGGTTTATAACAAATTTCAGACTACTAAGGTTTTTAAATTTTATTTTTATTTATACTCTATATTATGATATATTTCAATAATTAAATGAACTAAAATTTTTTTCCGCCCTGCAAAATTAGGAATCTCCCTATACATTAAAATTTTGCTTCTTTCGTAAAAAGTAGTTTAAATTTTCCTGGCAACTAAGTATGTATTTTGTTTTTTAAATGGAAATCCATATGTAGTTTTTGTGCCCATAATTGGAGGGGGACATTATGGGAACTCCCAAACAATCATTAAGGTTCTTAAAAAAAAAAAACAAGCAAAATTTCCTACATGTTAAAGAATTCATATTTAGCCCTTATTTTCAATTACAGCCAAAGTCTTTATTCCAGAGCCACATAAACCACCATTCTTCTCCCTGAAAATGAGTTTTTAGAGAAAACATTATTAAATATTACATCTGACTTTAATAGTTTCCCAATTTGCTTTTGCATGTTTATTATCAAACTCTAATCATGATTTTCCCAAACTTATTTATACTTTCACACAAACTTCCAAAGCTTTCCCAACTTAAATAAAAGCCCACAAAAACCGTGGGAAATGTTTCGCTTGAAAGATAAAAGTAAATTGGTCCAAATGTACATTTGCAATAATCAGTGTTTACATTTGTTGCTCAAACATTCAGCTCACAGCACTTTCAATATCTGCATTCAACTTAATTTTTTTGTCTCTTAAAAAAAAAGGGAGGGAAAGTAGTTTTCTTTCCCCCCATTTTGCTCTCAAAATATAAACTCATTTAATGCAAAGCATTCCTGAATCAGGCACGTTTTAAACTAAAAGCATATCTAGTCCCAACAGCATTCATATTACGTAAGAAACACCCTTTCTTTCAAAACTATCTAATTTCCCTTTTCCTAATAAAATGACGACATTTTACTATATAAGACCCACTTAAAATTTTAGTAACTGAAAATAGCAAAAGAACTGATACTACAATACCAACGTGGGAAAGAAGATAAGCATTAATTCATTTACTTGGAAAGGTGGGGGGTTTTCTTTAAGCGTCCCTACTATAGATCTTGCACTATATTATTAAAATATGACAAACCTTTAACCTGGGAACAATTTACCAGTTAACATTATCTACTGAAAAAGGAAGTATACTTTGGGTAAGTAAAACACTGGAAACTATTTATGCTGCCCTTGTTCAAAGCTGCTTAGAAAACTGGGCTATGTAGGTTTAAAAATAATCATTAAAAAGAGCCTAAAGGGTAACTGCGATACAGTTAATCCACCAGCCAACTGATGCCATTTAATTCTAGAGACAGCAGTTTGTCTCTCAAGGGGGATCTAAGACATTCGTAAAGTGGTACATGTTAAAGGTAATGAAACTATAAAGAAATATTTCCTAATAGAATGAACATATTTTAAAGTCTGTATGATTGGCAATAGAAAAGATTTTTTTTTTTACCATTAAAAAAAAGGCTCCAGACAAGAGATTCTGATTTTGAAGTATGTCACACCCCAGTTCCCCAGCCATGAATCCCAGTTCTTTTTTTAAAATGAGATCTATTTCCTGTAATTTTAGATATTTTAGAGTACAATTATTTTACATTTTTATGATGCCTTTGGGGTATCATTACAAATATTTTTATGTGTTTAAACTTAGGAAAGTAAAATTAAGTAATTGCTTCTCTTAAAGGGAGCTGTCAACTCTCTCCTGAACAAAAATCTCTGTTTTAAAGCAATCTAGAGATTTATACCCCTAGTAACCATAGAAATTAATCTTAAGCTTTAGAAAAAAATTGCATAAAATGCTCTTTAATTAAAATCAGAGCTCTGCTCTTAGAAATAAGGACCCTCTTTTAAAAAGAAAGAACTTTCCACAGAGTAGAATTGTTTTTACTCAAGGTGGCACTCTTTGTGATAAATTAATCAAACACTTTTAACTGACTCGTGAATTTGTGTGCATAGAAAGCTAAATACTTTGTTGGAAAGAAAAAGATTTGCTCAGGGACTACACCCACTGAAAACTTTTCGTTAAGAAAAGAAAGTGAAACACACAGGATCCAAACAGTATTTGTAGATTATCTAAGCGTGAGCAGAAAAAGAGAGAGCAGAGCAAAGAACTTAACAATAACAATTAGGAGAATCACTCAGAGCAGAACTCACTTTGTTTTCATAAGGAAACCAAAAATATCATTTACAGTGCCTTAGTATGAAGCTCCATCAACATGTCATAACTCAAATTGCATTCTTGTGATCACTATCACTTTCTATTTCACACGTGCTAAAATAAAATAGAGACACGTTCTGAATTCTGCTTATCACCATATGACTAAGAAGTTTCTTTCAGCTTTAGAAACCAGTTGGGGACGCCTCAGGGAGTCGGCAACACTCTTCTGTGCACTTTCTTCCCGAGTGGTCTGAAAGAATGTGTGTATTTGAGGAATGGTAAAGACAAACTCCTCAAACATTTTTAAAACATCAAAGTTTTCAAGGCTTATGAAATTCAGGTTTTGATGAAATCTGTGCACTACCAAATTTGATTAACTTTCATGAGATTTAAATTTTATAGCTTCAGGTTTTTCTCTGCATAATGAATAATTTTAGAAGTTAAGCCACATTGTTTCCATTATATTTTTAAAAACCCACCCATTTAGACTTTTCTGAAAAAGAAGATAAAAACAAAAAAAGGTTAAGAGCTTAGTGTAGAATCAGGAAACAAAGATACCAATGATCATGTCAAAAAATAAATGTTAAATATTTGTAACGTGCTCATACAGTGTATTGTAAACCCCAAGTAAAGTCCAAACTACAAATGTTTCTGCTTTTAGACAAAGTCCTTGGAGAGGCCTGAAATAGGTATTTCTCCGCATGACTTTAGGCGCTGCTAAGAATGCTAAACATTTATCATCATCTTCTGTAAGCAAACCCACTTTTTGGAAAAGACACAGGCATTTTCCTCCCCCCACTGTTCATGGCTAATTTCACAGTCCTACAAAGGAAAACCTTCCCAAGCATTTAAGAGAATCAAGACATCTTAGCATATGTAGTAAGCTGCAAAATGGGTCAGAAAATGATGAGGAACTTGTAAATGATTTGACACCAGAGTGTGTTCACCTTGGTTGTTCCAAAAACTATCCCACTATGAAAAAAAAAAGGGTTTCTGCAGGGGGTGGAGGGGAGATGACAGGAGTCAAGAATTTGGGTTCAGAGATCAGAAAATGACGCATCTTACTATCTTCCTATCTTCACTACTGGGGGCACACTTCCCTAGCAATTAGGCCCCCAAATAAATAATACATATTATGTGTCTATGAATTGTTTTTCACTTTTATTTCAAATTATAATAACCAACCTTAATAGAAATCTAAAAAATCTATTCTAAAGCATCAATAGAAAATGACGCTTATAATGGTTTAAACAATCTCAACGCATGATGCTATTTTGAAGCTTCTACAATATGATGTTTAGTAAAAACAAAATATCAACGTTCTATTAGAAGCGTAGTTGGAATAACTTCATTTCCCATCTGCTTTTAACCTTATACATGCAAGAACTTATGAAAGATAAGAGAGCCCCATTCTCACAGAAGACACAGGAACTGGAAAGAGCTTTATGGGCTTTCAACCTCATTGTATATTTTTAACTCTACTCCCTCTTGTGCAAAAAAATCAAGGTAAATATATACTCTTTCCTTGTACCTCCTTAACTCCGTATCCGATGGTGGCTCCTTTAGGACTGTATCCAACAGGCAAAGCTTTACATTGGGGTCAGACACTGGAGGCCTGCAAAGTTGCTTTGAGAGTTCCATAACGCATATAAGAGTACACTGAGGTGACAGTGCAAACGCTATGAAGCAGAAGGTAATAATAATCACAGTAGTAAGAAAGCATTTATTAACCACCAAACTGTACACCAGTACAGAATGAGTAATCCACACAGAGACTGCATCTGGGCTCACAGCGTGCCCTTGGTCAAGTCGCTTCTTTATGCTTCAGTTTCCTCGCTTGCAAAATGAAGGGACTGCATTCGCTGATCCTGAAGGTCTATTTGAGCTCCAAAAATTCCATGACTTCTTGCATTTGACTGAAAGCTGAACAGCACATTTTCCAGCGATTTTTCATATTCAAAACCGTGCTTACTTTACAAAGAAAGAATTCAGCGTTTATTTTTGATTACCTACTACAGGACAGAGCATAGCCCATATTTTTACATATCTCATTTAATCTTCCTATTAATCCTCTAATATTATCACCTTTACAATTTTACAGCTAAGAAAACTGAGGCTCAGATACGCTAGAGTTGGTCAAATTAGATCTGCCCAATTAACTATCCATGCTCTTTCCATACATCATGGGATCTCCCCTGATTCAAAGTGACAACAGTACACTGAGGCGTCCACAGAGGGATTAACAATCAAGTGCTGTGTATGCGTACAACGCTGTGCTGGGCACAGGGAAGGCTACACACAGGGAGGAAGGATGTCCTTGTCCCCAGGGGCCCTGCGTTAGAGAGCCAACCCATAAAGCTGTATGCCATTAATTGCAAAAGGCCATTAAAAACCCTACATATGTCATGAAATCAGGGGAAGAAAAGGGTCTGGTGGACTAGAAAAACAGGGAGACAGTGACCTTGAAAAGTGAGAAGAAGGAAGATTTGATTGGTTTCAAGTAGGGCCAGGTAAAACGTCTCTCTTTATCCCTTGGCACTCTTGGCAAGCTCTCCAGATGGGTCTAATGGACAAGCAGGCTGAGAACCACTGATGGGGGCAGGGTGGGGGACAGTAAAGCGGACTCTGCACTCAGACTGCCTGGATCCAACACAGGCTCTGACAGTCACTAGCTGTGGGGGTGTGCCCAGATTACTTAACCTATCTTTGCCTCAGTTTCTTCTTTTGTAAAAATGGGGACATACCACACATATATGAGGGTGAAATGGGTTATTTTCTGCTCAGAAAAATACCTGGCATACAACAAGTACTATGCAAAGACTGGAAGGCCTTGAATGCCCAGTGAAGGAATTTCTGTAAGCCAACGGTGTTAAGTGTTCTTTTACAGATGGTGCTGACAGAAGAAGACGACTTTCTTTCTTTCTCTTTTCTTTCATATTAAAATTGTACGTTTAAATACAAAAAATAAATGGTAGCCTTATGTTAGTCCAGGTCCAGGTCCAGCTCCCCAACCCCATGTCTGAATTTTTAAACAGGAAAAAAGAAACACATAATAACATTCATTTTCAGGTAAAATAATCTGTTGAGTTAACTGCAACAAAATTTTTTAAAAAAGGAGGATCTCACAGTATCCTAGTATAAGGAGATGGAACGAGTTAAAATGGATATGAGAGTTAAAATAAAATGACATAGTACAGTGGGCCTGTCAACTACACACTACGGGCTCTAAAAACTGTCCACGTCTGAAATATTGGGATGGTAAATGAGAACATCTATGATTATCAGATCATGTGATATTTTTATCCTACAGTTGAATTATATTTCATTAAATAAGTGTACCTTCATCAAGATCTCTTTGTCATATACACTTTCAAAACCAAGATTTCTCTCTTTTTTTTCATTTATTCTTTACATTCCCAAGAGAAAGGTAAAGCAAATAATATAAGATCTTCAATATCAAGATGAAGAAACCGAGTCAGAGCACTGCCCAACACCGCCATTAAGTGAGATAAACTCTGATTTCCTTTTTAAACATCTAATGATGAGTTTGGGTTTTTTTTTTTAATTAATTAATTAATTTATTTTTGGCTGCGTTGGGTCTTTGTTGCTGCGCGCAGGCTTCCTCTAGTTGCAGTGAGCGGGGGCTACTTTTCATTGCGGTGCACGGGCTTCTCACTGTGGTGTCTTCTCTTGTTGCCGAGCATGATCTCTAGGTGTGCGGGCTTCAGTAGTTGTGGCTTGCGGGCTCAGTATTTGTGGCGCACGGGCTTAGTTGCTTCACGGCGCGTGGGATCTTCCCAGACCAGGGCTTGAACCCGTGTCCCCTGCACTGGCAGGTGCATTCTTAACCACTGCGTCACCAGGGAAGTCCCAAACTCTGATTTCTTAAATAGCAACCCCAGTGGTGAGCTAAGGGGGAAAGGAGAGGCCTGGGCAGCAAAATGAAACAGCATCCGAGAGCTGTGAGGCCTCTCACGTCCTGATAACCCCCCGTCACAGGACCGTGGCCGCAGGTCCTGTGTCAGCTACTATGCTCTGAGTCAGTTATGAGATTACGAGAACGTCAGTGTCCTCTTAGGCAGAGCCCTCACAGCTGATCACTGCCTCCCATTGAACTACTCCGGCCAATCCATCAGCGAGCCCTACAGACTCTGTCTGAAATGGCTCCTGAATCCACCCCCTTCTGCTCACCCGTCAGCCTTAACCGTGGAGATGCCTCACTGCTGTCCCTACTTTGCAGGCTCTCCTCTCTCTGATCCACCACCCACACTCCCACCCCACCCACCCAGCTGGCCCAAGCCACAGTAATGGGGGGAGGAGCTGAGGCCTGGGTTACCTGTGCTGTTTAAAAGCAGCAGCTTTGGAGTGTCATTAAAAGCCTCACCAGACTGATGCTGCCTACACAACTGTGGGTAGAAAGACTGACATTTTACCTAAAACCCTTTCCATGTTAAATAACTATAGTACCACAGGTTTGGAGTTAAAAGAAAGAAAAGGAAAAAAACCTACCACCAGCCACATTAAAACATTGTGTCATGCAGGAGACTCAAATTCTGTAAGTCTTAGCACTTAGGGTGTGCAAAGAACAGCTGTTTGAAAGAGGTAGATGAAGGGTGTGGGAAGCAGTGACTTACATGCCTTTTGTGGGAGGCAGGGAGAAGATTCCTTCATACTGCCAAGGCAAATTAGCCTGTATCTGAGAGGACTTAATAGCCAGTGGAAGAATTGGCTTCTTAATGTTCTACACAGAAATGAATTCCATAAAAACAGCATTTGAACCAGTGAAGGACTGTGCTGGTTTCTGAGGACTGTGGTTGGGTCTGCCATCCCAGATCCAGGACCTAGGTTGGCGATGGGAGTGGACGATCACAGACATGCAAGTGTACCATCGCCCAGACGCCCCCTCAGGCTCCACAGCGCAAAGGGAGCCGTGAAGACCACAAGACTCCTCCAACCCCCGCCCCCCAGTATCTGTACCAGAAGGCCTGTCTGGTATGGCTTTAGGAGAGCATGACCTCTGATTTAGTTCTCAGGGGCTCAGGCTGAATTCCCAGGATTACTGCACAATATGCCAATAAAGATCACAGACTTCCAATTTCTAAGATGTTTATGATGAACCATGAGTTGCAGAAAAACTGGGGGGTGGCGGCAGGGGGGAACTAAGGAAAACTAGAAAAAGCTATATCACCACTCAACTTGTTCAGCATCAATCCCCGAGCAGGCCCCAGAACTACAAATGGCACCTTATTATTCTGTGATTAATACCAAAAACATCAACAGATAACAAAACGTCTATTCACACACTCACTAGCACCCATATAACACTCTGCACCGGGCACAGTTTTATTCTGTCTTACAGATACTAACTCACTTAATTCTCCTTAACCTATGAGGTGAATAGTACTATTATCCCTATTTTACATATGAGGAAATTGAGGCACAGAAAGGTTACATACTGTGCCCACTGTCACTCAGCTAACGCAGAGCATAACTAGATTAAAACCCAGTTAATGCGGCTGCAGAATCTCTGCTCTTAACTGATGTCTATACTGCCTATTGCACTAGAATTTATAAGATCTGTAAATTAAAACTGTGTTCACTGGTCCTCAGAGTCACCCTGCCATATCCTCCTGAGATACATCTACTAGGCCTAGAACAAAATGTGTATTGCACCTGATGAGTTAAACGAAGATTAACTTTATCTTCTAAGAATATAAGGAGACAATATGCTATGGTCAGAGATAATGTACTCCTGGGTATTTACATCTGAGGGTATATGGTATATGTCAAAGAAAGGTATGATTACTAGTTACTGTAAATGAACAGATGTTGTATTTTTATACTCATTAAAATTAGTCACATAAAACTTTTGTAACAATACTAACTGGGAAAATCAAACTTTATCACTCTTTTCTATAAAAGGGGAATTCTTGTTCCATAGAACCTCATTGCATATTGTTTTCACCACATAAATTATAACTCGTTTATATATGTCTTCCCTAAATTTGGAAGTTTTCTTTTTCTTTTTAGAACAATTTTTCTCTGGAGGGAAACACTCCCAGGAGCGGCGGGGAGGTGGGGGGGTGGGCAAAAAGAAAACAGATTTGAAGTCACTTTTCTACTTCTCTGCAAAATAATACTGGATAATAAACCCATTAATAATAATAAACCCCAAATAACTATAATATTACTGCCAATATATCAGAAAGGTCTCCCTACTAGACTTACTGTACTTTGAAACACTTAATCTCATCCTTTTTTTTTTTTTTTTGGTATCTTCAATCCTCAATACAATGACTGGCACATAGTCCCGGTATCCCATAAACATCTACTGAATTGCTAAATAAACCTAAGAACGTGTGTTTGGACTATTTAAATCACTGGCCCAATTCAACATCAAAGACTTCACAATCTTTCTAAGAAAAACAGTTTTGTGATACCAGTTCACTGGTACATAACACTATTGTTAGGACAAAACAATCAGGTAATACATAAGCAGGACATTTAGGAAGGATAATAAGAACAATTAGTTTATATCCATAAGGGTATAACTTAGTACTCCAAAGTATTAGGCAAATAGCAAAACATCTTAAATTTTAAGAAAAAGATCTAGGTTTCATATCAGATAAAAAAGAAAAAAGAGAAAAAGATGTGGTCAATGAGAAATGCTAAGCACTGGAAAGACTGTGGCCTTCTCTGAAGGCCTTTAAGAATAAGATACTCGTCATAGGGCTTCAGGTTATTTTTGCAAGAAGACAGAAAGCTCACCTAGGCAGCATTTTCCAGCTCTAGAATTCCTTGGCTATAGCCTATGAGACAAAATGGACAACTAGGCCGCACAGGCAAATGAAGAAAAAAGGTGCCACTTCTTAGCAGGGGGATAGCAATTTGAGGCTATCATGAACTTACATATAACAAACATTTACAAAATTTATCCCAGTGCCTAACAAACTTTCTTCGAAGATCTTTTCTTATTAAACTAAAAACAGTAGCTTTATTAATGCACAACCCATTTCAAATTTGAAACACAACTCTAAGCCATACCTTGTGGACTGGAAAGCCGTAATTGTAATGTGGAATGAGACCAACTGAAATCAATATAAGAAATTTGAAGTAAGTAAATACTTTTTTTTTCCTAGGGGGTTAGTATAAAACGTATGAATTTACAGTAGTAAGAAGTTATTAATTTTAAATTATAAAGTGGAATTATAAAGTGGAATTATAAATTATAAACTGGAATATTCAAAATATTCACAGATTTTTCAAAGAATTTTGAAAGCAAGAAAACCATATCATGCTCTGGAAAGCTTACCTTTTAGAAAAACAGCATTTAATTTGCCCAGCTGCTCGACCATGTTGCACTGCAAAGCCACAGCCACATGGATCCCACCAAGCCCTGCACTGATTATAAAGTTGTCTTTTCAGGTTCACAGATATTACACTGACTGGTTTCTACACAAACATTCATTATTTAATTGCTAACCCAATTTAATTATTAAACCTGAACCAGGTGAGAACAGGAACTGTGTCGAGTTACCTGTATACCAGAATACTCTGGCAAGCAGATTTATGAAAATTTCAACAATCACTGGGCAAAGAATCACTAGTAGCAGAATGTTACCTTCAAGTCAGAAGAATTAACTAGTAGGCACTAAAAACGTATGCTAAATGAAAGAATAAAGGAATGTTCATTCAACAGGGGGAAATGGCTTTTCAAATTTATTTTTTGCCAAATAAAATGACTGTTGATTAATACAGCAGTTACTCGTGTATTTCACCCCACTGCCCACAGTCCAGATGGGTCACTACTCCCACCGTTAGGATCCCAGCCATGGGGGTGAAGGTAGGGCAGCTGTGTGAGACTTAACAGAGCACAAGCATCAGAGACTGTGTATCAATAAGCCTGTCCTCAGTGGGATTTTAAAGTGGGTTTTCCATCACTTGGTATTAGAAAAAATTTTGCCTCTTCAACTACATTTTAAATTTCTTTTTTAATAACCTTATTTTCTGCTAATCAGGGAGAATTTGTGAAATAAGCACAATATAAAGAAAATAAAACCAACCCATAAGATCACCTAGAAATAAACTCTTTTATCACTTTGATGTATTTTCCATTTTATGTATATATATCCTTTATATAATTGGAACCATATTATATGTACAATTTTATATTCTACTTATTTTAATTGACACCATAATGAGCACTTTCTCACATAATTAAAAAATCTTCTAGAAAACTACTTTGATGGCTATATAACATTTCACTGTTTAAATTTACCATAATTTGACTATTTTCCTACCGCCAGATAACTAAGTTGTTTCTTCTGATTTTCCACAGGATAAATTATGCTGTAATGAACATCTTTGTGCTAAACCATACCAGAGTATTTTTGTATACTAAACCTTTATCTGATTTTGTAATTCCTTAAGACAAAGTCTTAAAAGAGGAATTACAAGCTAAAAAGTTACAAACATGTTTAAATCTTGACATATATTGCCAAATGGTTTCCCACACAGGAAAGGAACTATTTGCCTCATACGGCATCCCAGTCCCAGGCACACAGCGGCAGTCCATGAGCAGTACTGCCAAGGCTCCCCTCCCTTTGTTTGCCTGTTCAGAATGACTGCTTTTTAGAACAGTAAACAACACAATTATCTTAATACCATTAAACCCGATTTCTTCTGCCTCAAGTTAGTGATCATTTTCTATATACAGGGCAAAATAAGGCTTCAGTTTCCTCATCTAGAAAATGAGGAGAGTCAGACTAAATGGTCTGTAAGGCGCTTGTGAGTACTAACATTTTACAATTCTTATCTGTCCTTGTGCAGACACCACATGTGTAGGTTCACAGGACACTGACAGGAGAATAAAACGTAACCTATTCACTTAAAGCTGTTCAGCTGTTATTCAATCTTGTTTCTCTTGGAGCAAATCATGAACAATAACTCTGCAAATTGGAAATACTTAAATACAATTGCCATCCTGTTTTATAAAAAGAAAGATTATATTCACTTCTGGTATTTAAGTACATAACCTAGTTTTTGATTTTCAATTCAGGCTCCATAAAACTAGATGCAACAGCTGGAAATTCTGATTCAGAATTTTGACTTCACAGAAAACCAGATGCTATATTGAAGATAAGGTTTCCTGGAGAAGTGCAGCATTTTAAGAGGCAACAGAAAATCTGTATTAGATTTTCTGCAGAAAAACAGAAACCTCCAGGATATTAAGCATTAAGAATCTGCACATTAACAGAAAGATGAAGCTGCCAATCTACAGTTCATATTTCTTAGCAGCAATATAACCTATTTACGTGATGCACGCACACAGACCTTTATTACCCTATAGGTGTAATATGCCTAAAAGTACCTACCAGATACCTCAAAACCACTTGCAGGTAAAAAGAAAACAAATGACAACATTTTTTTAAATCTTTGAAAATTACATTAGGATAAAAAGTACCAAAAAAACATTATTTCAGTGGAGAATTCAAGCAGAACCTTATTACTTGAAAAACAGTAAAAGTTACCTTAAACACTGTAATTGGGAAAACAAAGAAAAAGGAT
Source organism: Orcinus orca (assembly GCF_937001465.1). Lineage (NCBI taxonomy): Eukaryota > Metazoa > Chordata > Mammalia > Artiodactyla > Delphinidae > Orcinus > Orcinus orca. Next base: position 117,480,124 of record NC_064562.1, read on the forward strand.
TTAGGGAAAGTGGCATTATTATAAGCTACTGAGTTAAAAAATTTACTTGTAAAAGAACATTTTATTCTTGAAAATTAAAAATGAACTTCATAGCATACAACACTACTCTGGAATAAAAACATTTTCCCTTTTATATCTTTTCAAAGAAAACTGAAAGAGTTAATAGATTTAGAGTCAAATTTTACATGAAAAATTTTTTTCCTGCATCAGTGAAAAAATATTTATTGAGTTCTTACTAGATGTCCTGAGTTGAGGAAATTGTGGTTGGAAAAAAAAAAAAAAATCATAGCTCTTTGCCCTCATGTGTCCTGAAGCAGTAGTCCACACAACAGAGGGATGGGTATCCCTGGAAGCACAGGAGGGACTGCTGTGGCGTATCTGGCACACATAGTTTTAAGGAAGTCTATTTCTAGAGCCTCAACATCTATGTATAACTCTTTTCTGAAGCAGATCTGCCTGTGAATCTGCTGTGACCCACATCCTGCTGGTTCTACTTTCTCACAAACCCTTCACAAGCACCCCTCTCCCACTTCTTAAAGAAAGTCAGAGCTCCACCATACCTGAATCTTCCTATGGTGCACTGTCCTGGACATAAAAACCTCTAACAAAGGGACAATTATAAATTCTGGGAATGACTCTAATGACTGGACAACAAACCCTTTCACAAGTCTGGTGGCGGGGTGGGGGGGGGGTTACAATTTTTCCCACTCAACACAATTAATGGAGGATCTGAGTTGTCAGCTGACAGATCACTTTAAAAAGTTTTGATGACAGTTTGGGCACGTAACTCAGAGGAAGTTCAAAGAACAGAGTGGAGTGCCAGCGCTATAACAAAACTCCTTCCACTTTTGTCCGCTTATGTATGCAAACAAGGTTTCCAAGGTTTCTTGGCTCTTACGTCATAAGAAATGCAAATTAAGAATGTAGTTGATATTGAACACTGTCATAGTCTAGAAAAAAGTAACATTCATCCACTTGCATATGATCTAGTTAAAAAAATCTGTTGCCTTAAGAGACTTTTCACCTCAAATAACATATTTTTTGTTTTAATCCATGTATATTGGTAATAGTTGCAAAGGTAACTCAACACAGAATAATTCAACAGAGAACAATTACAGCCTTTTGTTCATCACTGGAAATACCTTAAAAATTAAATTTCTACTTGCATACCTATTTTTGTTGCAAAGAAGTATAAGAGAATGAGCGATAAAAGATTTTCAACAATAATGAGGGATAGGATAATATTATGTGGGGGAAGTGAAATGGAGTTTACGGAGAAAAAGGAAGACTGTAAAATTTATGACTATAAAAAAGATTTTTTAAGGGTTTTGTTTTTTTTCAACAAATGATGGTATCAAATATAGTATTTAGATTCCAATGGATACATTTAAAAGAATGATCAAAAGTTTAACTTTAAAATGTCAAGTTTTATAGTATGCTGGAAATGATATCCTTTGCAACTATTTAAACTTAAAATGAAAAATTATAGATGTCAGCTTGAAATATATGTATGAGGTTACTTAGTTTTTTTCAAAATTCTTTTAAAGGACAAATAAACAAAAATATTTAAAAGTCACTGGTTTATGGGCTGGTAGGGTGAAAAACACTGAACATACATAACTGTAAATAATTACACAAAGTTCTGTGAAGTAAAAACATAGGGATACTATAAAAGCATAAAATAGAGGCACCCAACCTACTCTGGGGTGAGGGGCAGAGAGGGTTTCTGCCATGAAAGGTAAGCCTCAAGAGGATAAGGATTGTATCTGTCTTATTCATTCTTATATTCCCAGAGTCTAGAATGAATGAGCGAAGGTGATGCTTGAACTAAGAAATAAATAAATTAGCCTGGCAAAGAGAGTGGGAGGAAAAGTGTTTCAGACAGAGGGGACAGCATGTATAAAGACTATGAGGCAGAGGACAGCATGAAATGTTCAAGGAACCAAGCTGTATCATTCCAGGCTTTACAATCTATATTAGAGATTTTTTTTTCCTAAAGAGGTAACTGGAAGGAAATATTTTAATCAGGGAAGTGACCTAATTAGGTTTACTTTTAATATATTATCTCTCAGAAAACAAAAACAAAAACAAAAACCTGCTGCTAATCAGTAAGAAGAGGGAACTCATTCATTCATCCATCAAATATTAACTGATTATCTGTTTTATGCCAGGTACTATATTAGGCACTGAGGGTACAGAAGTAATCAAACAATGAAACCCTGAGAACTTGTAACCCATCAAGAAGTGTTTAAGAGAGTGAAAAGACAAACTAACTGGGAGACTAAGAGAAAATACTTGCAAATCACACATCTGACAAAGGACTTGTATTCAGAACATGTCAAGAACTCTCAAACTTCACGCTAAGAAAACAAACAACTCAGTTTTAAAATGGGCTAAAGACTTGTACAGACTCCTCACTAAAGAAGGCAAACAGACACATGAAAGCTGTTCTACATCATTAGCCATTAGGGAAATTCAAATTAATAATGAAATATCACTACACACACACCCATTAGCTAAAATAGCTAAAATAAAAAATACTGACAATACCAAGTGCTGGTGAGGATGTGGAGCACCTAGACCTCTCACGTATTGCTGGTGAGAATACAAAATGTACAGCCACTGTGAAAAACAAGTTAGCAGTTGTTGTTTTTTTTAAACAGCCATATTGAGATATAATTCATACAGCATACAATTCACTCAGAGTGTGCTATTCAGTGGTTTCTAGTATATTCACAAGTTGTGCAACCATCACTTCAATCAATTTTAGAATATTTTCATCACCCCAAAGATCCCATATTCATTGACAGTCACTTCCTGTATCTCCCCAACCCTCCCAGCCCTAGGCAACCAACCTACTTTCTGTCTCTACCGATTTCTCTCTTCTGGACATTTCATACAAATAGAATCATACAATATGTGGCCCTCTGTGACTGGCTTCTTTCATTTAGCATGTTCTCAAGGCTTATCCATGTTGTAATAAGTATCAGTACTTCATTACTTTTTATTGCCAAATAATATCCACTGTACAGATATAGCATATTTTATTTACCCATTCCTCAAGTTGATGGACATTTGGATTATTTTCACTTTTTTTTTTTTTTTTCTGTACGTGGGCCTCTCACTGTTGTGGCCTCTCCCGTTGCGGAGCACAGGCTCCGGACGCGCAGGCTCAGCGGCCATGGCTCACGGGCCCAGCCGCTCCGCGGCATGTGGGATCCTCCCGGACCGGGGCACGAACCTGTGTCCCCTGCATCGGCAGGTGGACTCTCAACCACTGCACCACCAGGGAAGCCCTATTTTCACTTCTTGATCATTGAATAATGCTGCTAAGAACATTTGTGCACAGGCAGTTTTTTCTAATAACATTAAACATATAGTTATCATACGACCTAGCAATCCCACTCCTGGCTATCTGCCCTAGAGAAATGAAACTTTATGCTCACACAAAAACCTGTACACAAATATTTGTAGCAGCTCTTTCCATAAGTGTCAAAAACTGGAAATAACCCAAATGTCCTTCAACAAGTGACAGATAACCATGATACCTGCATATAATAAACTACTACTCAGCAACAAAGAAGGAAGGAACTATTAATAAACACACATCTTAAATGAATCTCAAGGGCATTATATTCACTAAAAGAAGTCAGTTTCAAAGGGTTACATACAACATGATTCCATTTACATAAAATTCTCAAAAAAACAAAACTATAGCAAGGAAGAACTAGTTGTGTAGGGGGAGGGGGGTGGGGGGTGGCTACAAAAGGATAACATGAGGGAGATTTTGTAGGTGATGTAACTGTTCTGCATCCTGACTATAAAATGGTTACACCAAAAGAGAATATATATATGTATATATATATGTGTATATATATATATATATATATGTATATATATACACATATGTATTACAATTCATTGAACTGTACAGCAGAAAGGTCAATCTTATTGTATGTTAATTTTTAATTAAAATTAAGAAAAAAAAGAAGCCAACTAGAAAGATATACACTGACTCTCCTAGCACCTTATGCTCCAGCCTGGAAAGTAAGCATTCCGTATCTACTGTGTGCTTATCGTCTAGCAGCTACTGTGCCAGTGAGCTGACCACAGAACAAATGACTTTGGCCATCCTAACACAGATGTAAAAGTCCAAATATAGGGTGTCTTTTAATTTAAATACTAGCTGGCCTCCCACGACTGCTTAGGAGAATTATGAATTATCATCAAATAAATGTATCATGGCTGATACTCCTTCTAGAGCGTAAGATGCATTATAGAAATGCCCAGGTGAAAAACACCTGCTTTTAGGACTTTTAACTTGGGGCTCGTATCCCAAACCACTGTTGTTTTGCTTTTGTTTTTTGTGTGCTCATGGTGTCTTAAGAGCCTGTCACTTGGGCCTCTCCATTCCCTGCTGAAGCTGCTCCAGAAGAAACCTGCCTCTTTTGACTGCCCTTTCTCATCTCTCATTTATGCTACGGAGCCTATATTTTACTTACGTCATCCCAAACATAAGCTCTGAATTTGGTGTAAATCCAAGAAGTTTTGGTGTTGCAGTCAGAAACAGAAAGAAACATCACTTTAATTATGTAGGTTGTATATACGAAATTTGTTATTTTGAAGCAAAGACTGAGCCCGACACTTCAGGAGACCAGAAGTAGTAGATCCCAAAATACCAGGGCCATTCTGAAGTCAAGAAGAAGAAGCTGGTTTGTAACAAAAACTGAATTAAACTTGGGAGTCAGAAGATCCCAATTTGAATGATCCTGGCTCTGCTTACAATCTAGCCAGATTCTAGACAGATAAACAATAAATATAATAAATATGTTAAAAACATATAATAATAAACAGTAGTAAGTCTGTTAATAAAGTATATTTGATGGTGATAAATGTTATGGGGGAAAAAAAAGAAAAAGTAGAGTAAGGAAAGGGAAATCTAGGTAGAATGTGGAGGAAGAGATGAATTATAATTTTAAATAGAGTGGTCAGGATGGCCTTATTGAGAAGATGACACGTAAGGACATGCTTAAAGGAGCGGAGGTAAGAGTCATCCAGACAGATATCTGGGGGAAAGCATTACAAGTCCAGGGAACAAGTACAAAGGCCCTAAGACAGGAGTAGACCTAGCATATGTGATGAAAAGCAAGGACAGCAAAGGTCTACTGGACCTCTGAGCACAGATGTCAGGTAGGTAATCCAACGTAGAGTTTGAAAGAGAAGTTGGAGCTGGAAATAAAAATTTAGGAGTTAATGGAATTCAAATAGAGCTGTGCGGTTAGATAAGACAACCATTCATTGTTCTTTGAACAAACACTTAATGAGTGCCTATGTGTCAACCAGGGCAGGGAGAGTGGAAAAGAGAGAGACAGAGAGAAAGACAAAACAAAGGAGCGAGAGAAATTTAGCCTCACAAAATGCTCTGCAGTTCATCTGTAGTTTTAACCAGAGCAATGGGGGAGGCCAGGGGGAAAGAAACTGAGAGAGAATTCCCCATCACAGTTTTTAAAAAACATTAGTCAAAGAAAGTTACAAAAAAAAAAAAGATTTAGTGAAAAATGTAAGAAACATTAAATCTGATTCTTAATCTAGGAGATTAACTGCAGGACCGTGCTCAACACCTCAAATTCTCGTTGTTAAGTCATCACTAACATTCTTTTCATCAATTTTTCATTGAGAAATTCATGTATATGAGTCTGAAGATGAATCAGAGGTACCTTGCTTTCTGATAGTTTCAAAGAGGAATTTTGCTTGCCCAGCCCATGTTAACACAGATGCTGGCAGCTCCTTGTGGTAGCCATGCTTGATCAAGACCACTGTAAGACAGTGTGTTATTATTCCACATAGTTATTCCTAAAAATGGATATATTTCATCCCTTATATAGGAGCTGAATGTAAATCTCAAAAGAAATCTTAGGGAGGACAGCATAATTTTGATGCAATCCTAGTAGCAATTTATGAACAGATTTTGCTTCAAAAGTTCTCAAGTTCAGAATATATGTTGCTTAGGTACCCAAGAAAGGCTCCAAAGGTCCATTTGAACAATGTGTGTAGGTGTGGTAGGTGAATTCAATAGTCCCTCTAAACCTGAGTGATGGGATATCTGTTCATTAGGTCAGCTTTGTGCTGAAAAATCTTAAATATGGAACTAAAATGTGTACCAATAAGCAAACAACACTCACAATTAGCTCATGTGCACCCCTAGATTAGTTAAGGTTCTCTTGAACAGCAACTGCTTCTAGCTAGCATTCCAAAAAAGGGGATACTAAGGTTATCCAACAAGTTTGAAAAAGGGGTTAAAATTCAGGGTTTATCACACTAAGCCCTATAGAAATTTTGAGCCAGATAACTCTTTGTTGTAGGGGCATTATTCTGGGAATGGGAGCTGTCCTGTACATTGCAGGATGGCTTAGCAGCATCCCTGGCCCCTACCTACTAGATGCCAGGGCAGGCCCCTAGCAGTGACAAGCAAAAAGGTCTCCAGACATTGCCAAAATCCCCTGGAGGCAAAACTGCCACCAGTTGAGAGCCACTGGTTTAATGCCAAAACATGGGAAGGGCAAAGATCCAGCTGGACCTCTGAAACAATTGGAAGTGGGTATTTAAAACTCCTCTGTGAGTCTGCCTAAAGGTTTATCAATTTTGTTTATGTTTTCAGAAAACCAGCTCATAGTTTCATCCATCTTTTCTATTGTTTGTTTTCGTCTCTATTTCCTTTACTTCCTCTCTGATCTTTATTATTTCCTTCCTTCTGCTGACTCGGGGCTTGTTCTGTTCTTTTTCTAATTCCTTTAAGTGTAAAGTTAGGTTGTTCATTTGAGATTTTTCTTGTTTCTTTTTTTAAAATTTTTATTTATTTATTTATTTATGGCTGTGTTGGGTCTTCGTTTCTGTGCGAGGGCCTTCTCTAGTTGTGGCAAGCGAGGGCCACTCTTCATCGCGGTGCGTGGGTCTCTCACTATCACGGCCTCTCTCATTGCAAAGCACAGGCTCCAGACGCGCAGGCTCAGTAACTGTGGCTCACGGGCCCAGTTGCTCCGCGGCATGTGGGATCTTCCCAGACCAGGGCTCGAACCCGTGTCCCCTACACTGGCAGGCAGATTCTCAACCACTGCGCCACCAGGGAAGCCCTTTGTTTCTTGAAGTAGGCCTGTATCGCTATAAAGTTCCCTCTTAGAACTGCTTTTGCTGCATCCCATAGATTTTGGAAAGCTGTGTTTCTATTTTCATTTGTCTCAAGCTGTTCTCTGATTTCCTCTTTGATTTCTTCATTGACTCATTGGTTTTTTAGTAGCATGTTGTTTAGTCTCCATGTATTTGTGTTTATTCCAATTTTCTTCCTGTAATTGATTTCTAGTTTTATATCGTTGTGGTCAGAAACATGCTTGATATGATTTCATTCTTCTTAAATTTGTTAAGACTTGTTTTTTGTGGCCTAACATGTGATCTATCCTGGGGAGTGTTTCACATGCACTTGAAAAGAATGGGTATTCTTCTGTTTGTGGATGGAATGATGCTCACCATCAGGGAAATGCAAATCAAAACCCCAATCAGATGTCACCTCATACCTGTCAGAATGACTATCATCAAAAAGATAGGAAATAACAAGTGTCTGTAAGGATGCGGAGAAAAGGGAGCCCTCGTGCACTACTGGTAGGGATGTAAACTGGTGCAGCCACTGTGGAAAACAGTATGGAGGTTCCTCAAAAAATTAAAAATAGAACTACCATACGATCCAGCAATTTCATTTCTGGGTATTTATCCAAAAAACCAAAAACACTAAATCAAAAATATATATGCAAAAACAAAAGATACATGCACCCCAATGTTCACTGCAGCATTATTTATAATAGCTAAGACATGGAAGCAACCTAAGTGCCCATTGACAGATGAATGGATAAAGATGTGATACACACACACACACACACACACACACACACTCACACACAACGGAATGCTACTCAGCTGTAAAAGAGAAAGAAATCTTGCCATCTGCGACAATATAGATGGACCTAAAGGGTATCTCATGCTAAGTGAAATTAAGTCAAACAGAGAAAAACAAATACTGTATGTTTTCACTTACATGTGGAATCTAAAAAACAAATGAACAAATATAACAAAACAGAAACAAACTCACAGATACAGAGAACAAACTAGTGGTTGCCAGAGGGCAGGAAGGTGGCGGGAGGGGTGAAATAGGTGAAGGGAATTAAGAGGTACAAACTACTGGTTATAAAATAAAGAAGTCACGGGGATATAATGTACAACACAGGGAATATAGTCAATAATATTAAAGTAACTTTGTATGGTGCGAAATCTCTAACGATATCAAATCACTGTGTTGTATACCTGAAACTAATAGGATAAGTAAACTATACTTGAATTAAAAATAAATTAATTTTTAAATTATAGAGCTCCCTTGATTTCTAATCCCTTTTCTTCTCTGATTTTCAGCTTTAATTCTCTCACTGCAGCTCAGCAATGGGAACATGGCCACCAACAGCTCCTTTTATTTGTTAAAATCCAGGCCACTGGACAAAGAATCACTCTTTTCTCAAATTGCAATTTTTAAGAAATCTTAGGGAAGGATTCTTATTGTCCTGATTTGAGTCTGATACCTACCCTTTGTGTGTGACCTGGAGGATGTTACATGGAAACACAGCAGCTTCTGCTGAAAATACCAGTTTGAAGTCAGAGACGGTATCAGTTCCCAAAAGGAGGAAGGTGCTTACTGTTGATAGAAGGGTGGTTTGGGACAAAAAATATAATAGACATCCACCACAACCATTTAATATGGAATAGTAAGCATAACACAGAGCAAATAGTCAGGAAAATAATATTTCTTCATAATATTGAACTTGATTTTCTACATTTGAGGCACGTCTGTGAGTTAGGTATTCCGGGCAGCATCTGAGTCCACTGAGAGACCATTATAATTTTTAGGTAAGTGGGCAGGCAGAGTACATAACATCTATGCTTGGCTGTTTTGTCTCTGATGTATTTTAAAGTGAATTTCTGGATGATACATTTAAGTAATCCACAGATGAAATTTTGGAATATTACTATTACTGTAATATTACTGTCCACAGGCAGACATGACAAAGGACTGACAGTTGGTATGCTTTGTGGGCTACTAGCAAAATATACTTTTAACATGTGACTCTGCCTAAGTCAGCGGAAGACCATAATTGAACAACCATTGCCCAATTTGTGGGCTAACAGAAAACCAAATGTTTGCCTTGAAACTTTCCAACTGGGTTCAAGAATAAAATCCAGGAATATGATAATATACACATCAAATGGGCATGAGTGCATTCAATTCAAAATTTAAGGAAGGAAGCAGTCTAAGTTTAAAATTTTTTTAAATTTTCCCAAATACTAAGAGGAGACAGGAGACAGGAAATCTTTCCCTGGTTCTCCCATTAGCAAATCCCAGAAATTATATTCCATGTTAATTTAGAAGCACCTGCACCTTGAGAGTAAGATCAGAAAGAGCCTAGCTCCCAAATCTCAGCTTTAGGCACACCAGAGCTCTCAGGATTTCCATTCATCTGTTATCCCACAGAAGTAGGCTCAAACACCTGACTGCAACTTATCCCAGAAGAAGCACCCCTTTGCAGAGCCAGGAGCCAGTCATAATCAAGGGAAGGACAGAGAAAAAGGCTTGAAGCAGTAGAGGAAAGCGTAGGGGGTTTCAACCTGCAGAGTCATCTCCGTCAGCGTCACGGAGGTTGGGGCCTCTCCCCTCGGTTCTTGAATCTTACTGTGTTAGTGTCAGTTTTAGGGGCTACATTCACCAGCAACACACAGTAATACTAATATTTTCAAAGTTCATCAGTAGATTACTTAAATATGACACCTTGGAAATCTCTAAAATTCCAAGCTTAGTAAAAATCACATTTCTACATTTTAAACAGACACCCAACAAAAAGGAATAACCAATGAGATTCTTAACCCTCTGATGAGGAAAAAAGTACCCCAGCACTCACATCCTCACTGCAAAGCCAGAGGTCTGCGGTGTCTCTGTGCTAACGCAGTAATAACGTGCTAGTTGGCTGCGATTAGACAACCATAAACTTCTATCTTTTCTTATAAAAGACTGATGTTCAATCATTGCTTTTATAAATGCCATAGTTTCTTTTCATTTCAACCTGAGGGCAGGACTGTGATAAAGACATTGAGGATCTGGAAGAAACCCATGCATGAGTCACTACTGGAGGAAGGACTGTACGATTCCAGCTTCCACTGAGGGAGAGAATCCAGCCTAAAGGAGACATGATGATCAACCCTCAGCCTTCAAAATCCATGAGGCCAGGACTTGTACGTTATGATGTCTCTGCATCAAGCAGCACCCTGAAAGTGCTCAAAAACTGTTTACTGAGTGGTCACTGCTGCAAGGCTTCTCTATAAATCAGGAAGACTTGTAGATACACAAATCAAAGAAATGTTTCTCAATCTTTTCACTGCAGATGGGGAAAGCAGTTGCATAAATATTATCATAAGTAAAGCAATCAATTTGTCAAGCACAGCAACAGACAGTGCAGCGTGAATGGAAAACAGATCTCATGAATGAAATTCATTCTATCATTGTTGTCATTTAAAAAAATTTAGAGTGAGAAATAAAGTTCTTTCAGCTATTTGGTTATGGCAGAAAGAGAGAGCTTCAATGTTATTTAGATGTGATTTCTACTACCTTTTAAAGATCTTTCACTCCTGTCTTTCAATACTAAGAACCCTGAATGGATGGTCCACTTTGTCCCGATTTTTCAAGACATTCATATATTTAATCTTAAGCCCTTCCAACCTGGCTTCTCTTAACTAACTCTTCAATGAAATTATTCTCTACATGATAACCAATTAACATGGTCAAACCTCCTGGTTTTCCTCTGTTGCATGATACTTAACCAATTATTTATTTAATCGAAATTCTCTCTTCCTTGGGATCCAGGATATTCCGATCTGTATCCTCTACTCTCTGAGGGCATGTCTCAGGAATTATCCTTAGCTCCTGACTAAAGGAGCACCCCGTAGCACCTTTCTCCTCTGAACTTGAACTGTGGAATATACATACATCATATACGGCAGAGTACGCAGGAAATGTTGCATGTGTTTTGCAGAGTGAACGTTCTGCTCCCACACTCAATGCTCAGTGTTCCCTCCTCCACTTGGCGTTCTCATGCTGCCCTCACACAGCGTGAGCCACCCAAATTACTCCAGCAACTCCTTAATATTTTCCATTATTTTTACTGATACACACAATCAAGTATATTTGTTTATGAATGCCTATCTTTATGGCCCAGTGGCCCTATGTGGTCTATTTAATAAAAGCTAATATTTACTGAGCATTATTATGAGCCAGATGCTATTCTAAGTTTTTACACACACACACACACACACACACACACACACACACACACACACACACACACACACAGACAACCCTATGAGACAGGTACGATTATAATCCCCATTTCACAGATGAGAAAACTGATTCACACAGAGGTAAAGTAACTTGCTTGGTCGCACAGCTAGAAAGTGCCACAGCTGGGGCTTAAAACCCGGGCAGACTGGATTCCAGCCTCTCTGGTCTTAACCACCGGACCGTACTGCCTTTATATCAGCCCAATGTTTTAGATATTATCTATGTCAGTTAAGGATTTATCTTTGATTGCATTTTTTTATATCTTTCATTTGATTCACTATATTCATTCAACAATTGCATTTCTACTATGACCACACACTGTGGACTGAAAATCAAACAGGATGTGGCCAGTGCCTTTAAGAAGCAAAAATGGGGAAGACAAACAGCCAACAGCTGCAGTGAGTCCAATAAGTGATATAACAAAACTATGGGCTGCATCGTTTTAATCAATGAACAAACCAATAGTTCTCTATGTGTCCAGAATGTCTATAAAGATAAAACTTATATTTTCAAACAATCTTGATGTGCCAGAAAGAACATAAGAGTTTAGAGTGCCAAAACCCTGATCTGAATTCTTGTCCTGCTGCTTTGGGGTTCATGACTCAGTCAAGTCAACTTGGGTTCTCTGAAGCTCACTGTCTCTTATCTCTAAAACAGGGAGGCCTTCCTAAAAGGATTGTGAGAATTGAGCGAAAACGACTGGCAGACTGGAACGCTTTAAAGAAATACTAGCTATTATTCACACACTTAGACCTCATGTGAGCCCTATAACAACACAGCCTAAAAGACTAACTGCTCCATATCAACAGATCATAAAGCAATGTCCTCAACCATAAAAACAACTTTGCCAAGGTTATGTTCAATTAAGTGCAAATATCGGGTAAGTACAAGTATACAAGAGGAGATGTAGCTTAGAGCAACAGTGTTTCTGAGGAGTGTATCACTTTGTAAAGAGGAGAGAAATTGGCTGGCTGAAAGGAAAATGGTGGGGGGTATTCAGGGCAGGGTACCAGCATGGCCAGAGTCATTTGGTGAGAGAAATAAGATCTATATGAGGAAATGGCACAAAAAGAAAAGGAGAGAAAGACTAGCATTGGGTTAAGAGGGGCTTGGATGATCTGAGAAAGAATATGGATATGGTGACTAAGCCAGGGAGAATGGGATGAAAGTAAGGCAGACAGTGCATTCATCCATCATTCAGCCAACAAGGAGCGAATGCCTGCCACAAGCAACATTGTGTTTAATGGTGGAATACAACAGAACATAGCACACATCCAGCCTTTGAGCTGAAAGGGCTTACAGTCCAGTGGGAGTGGCATTAAACAGGTTAATAAACAAATATAAAAATCCAAACCAGGCTAAGTGCCATGAAGGAGGTAGCTTCAGTGGCCCAAACATCGCATAATGAAGTGGGAACTAGGGGGGAGCGCTGGCCTAGGAAAAACTGGGTGGAGATAGAAACAAGAACATTTTAAATGGATTAGATAAGGGAGGGAATGAGACAGGATCCAAAGGGTCTCTCAAGTTCCTACTTAGACTAATATTTCACTTTCTCTGTGAAGATCCTAAGAAGCATGGGGACAGGAAAGGTAAAGATATCATACTATTCTAGTCTAACTAAGCAAATGCCTCACGGAAATATTAAGCATAAGGTACTTGTAACTCTCTTTAGGTTTCATTTTCCCCATATAACTCTCAGAAAGTTCATTCATGCAACCAAATACCCTCCCCTATGACAGAAACTTTAAAACTTCCCTAGAATGGTGAGACCTAAATGAACTTAAAACAAAACAAACAACAACAACAAAAAACCCAAAACACCATTCTGGGAATGGTCATAAAGTTTCTAGAAAAATTCATGGTTCAATATGCAATGATGACATCCAATAAATACCTCAAAACATTGGTTTCCAATGCTAATTAGAATGTGAATGACATGAATACTAAATAATGGGGAAAAAAGAGCTTTGGCTATTGCATAAGCATTCTAAAAACTGTAGTCATCGGGGCTTCCCTGGTGGCGCAGTGGTTGAGAATCCGCCTGCCGATGCAGGGGACACGGGTTCGTGCCCTGGACCAGGAAGATCCCACGTGCCACGGAGCAGCTGGGCCCGTGAGCCATGCCCGCTGGGCCTGAGTGTCCGGAGCCTGTGCTCCTTAATGGAAGAGGCCACAGAAGTGAGAGGCCCGTGTACCACAAAAAAAACAAAAAAACAAAAACAAAAAACCGTAGTCACCTTTTGTTTTTCTTGTGTTTTAAGAAAAACCTGAAGTTCCAAGATTCCTGGATAAAATTTAAATATTTTGAACCGTCAGAGCAGTGGTTAATTCTCACACAAAGATTCATCAAATCATAAACTGACTTGAAGAGAAATGGTTTGAAGTGGATTTTGAACACTATACACTGTATCTTATAATGGATACCAGCCTGATGAGCAAATGCAATAAAAAATGTGCAAAGAGAAAAACAACTGTAAAATATATTTGATAAAAGAGACAGATTTGTTTTAGCAGTTTACATGTATTTTTAAAAACATCTTATTAAGTGTACAAAGCAACTGAAAATTACCTTAACTATAGCTTTCTAAGTTTAAGGGCAAATAAATTATTTTTTCCTAGCACATAAAAAAGAGTTATAGTCAGCAGCAACATTTTAAAGGCTACTTTAAAAAAATACTACTCACAGGTATAATCCCCTCCCCCACCCCATGCAGTCTTTTCTCCAGTGCAAATTATTGATTTGCAGACAAAGTATTCAGAAAACACACATCTGATTATAGCATAAGCTATCAATGACACAAAAGCTTTTGTGATGAGAAAAGGCAATATCTCAAATCTAAGAAGGGAAAACACCAAGTAGCAAAAATGAATCCTTTAAGAACCATCAAACCAAACAAAAAATAAAATTAGATATAAATTCAAGTTTTAGACTGTGGTCAATTGAGGTCTAGACAAAACCCTATGTTTGTTCACTGCCTAGTCTCCAGTCTGCTCCAAGTTTGAAAAGGTAATTGAACACAGTCTATAATTACTGGATTAGACACAGATGGGCTCTGTACATTTCAGGGGGAAAAAAAAGCACTGTTTTGATTCATTTTATGATTGCCTGTAAGGTCAGACTTTTCAAAATGTACTTTCATCTGTTAAATGGTTTCTCAAATTCCCTGGGGTAGATCTTCAATAACTGTGATGTTTTAAGCAATTTGGGTCTATCAGATCCTGTCTTTGAATGTAACTAGCTGCCCATTTTCTAGTATTATAAATGTGCATGTAGGTTAATTGCTACATCTCTTACATATTTTCTGAAGTTGCAGTTTTGGGGGGAAAAATTGAAAAATTGTGCCCCTTCTCCGACAGGAATTGGTCATATTGATGAGGATTTTCACATAAGAGAAAAAATATAGCTATTTAATAACAAATGACTTACTGTCATCTAAAGTCCACGAAAAATATTTTCTGACTCAAGTGAAAAACAGAAACAAGGAAACATCAACATTTGGGACAAAAGCTGTAAGCAAAGTAAGTTTAGATTCCTTCCAACTGAGTAATTTATAAAACAAGATAACACACACTTGACTCACCTTATGCATTTTTATTTAATAACTGTAAATGACTAGGAAGTACGTTATCTGTGTAAACACAAAAAATGAAAAATTATTTCCTAATCTAAAAAAAGAAACCCCCTAAACATAGCATTCTATATCACTTACAATAATAATGATGTCATTATATAGCAGTGTATTATAAATTCATGGTGGAAAATAATAGCTAACTTGGAGAATTTGGTATTTGGTCCCTTCAGTGTCCTGCCTATCCTATTTCCAAACATCTCATGTTAAAACAATTTAGTCAACAGAGCTAGACACAAAATTTTTAATTATAGAATTTGTGGCATAACCAATAGCTTCAGTTAAAATACCACAAAAAGTCTTCTCTGCTTAGTACACTTAACCACAGAAAGTAGATTCTCAGGCTAAAGACTTGGTCAAAGGGGCTCCCAACTCCACCAAACGAGCCCCGAGAAGAGCTGGTTCAGGCCAAGGGCGGTTCTGTACCAGCGGCACAGAGGCTCCAGGCCCAGCAGGACAGCCTTCACCTCGTTCCCACCTTTCACAATGTCACATTAGACTCGTCTGTTTATTTTTAAAATCTCCTTCATTTTCTATTCCCCAAGTTCACTTCGGTTGGCTACTCTGTGATCCTGATAGTACAGAAACACCTCAACAGGAGAAAAAAAAAAAAGTGTAGAGTAAGAAATAATTCTAAAAAGTTTTGATATGTTTTAGGAAGTTGGTTTTGTGTGCATGTGTGTGTTTTAACACACATGGAAAAGGAGAATTTACAGTCACCTAATAAAACCTAAGTTGATATTCTTCATGAAATTACACATGCAAATAGGAAGTATTTATAGACAAAGATTTACAGCCATGTTCAAGAAAATTTAGCAATTTTACTGACACTCTCTTCAAGATGCATAAATATAATCTACTTGTAACCTCCTCTTGTCACAAAACCAAGGAGTTTCTAAACCACACAGATAATCTTGGGTTTTTTAAAACACACTAATTTGAATAGAAAATTTTGCAGAGACAAATGTTTATATCACTATTTACATGAACAGAGCTATCATCATTTCATTTGTAAGTGTTCCCATAAATGTTGTTCCAACTATAATAGCCTCACATGTACTAAGGAAGTGGTTTTTTAAATTAAATCTATTATATATTTGTTATATCTTTATGCAAAACGAACAGGGGCCTCTATTTTATATTTTGCATATGTATGGATTTTCTTATTAAAATTTCCTAAACATAAGATATATCTGTATTAAGTGACTAGAAGCTCAGAGTACCACGTAAATGCTGTAGAAAATTATTAACAATTTCCGTCCTTGCTCTCCATCGAGCTCATGCACAAAACCAAGATAATATCGGAATAAAGCATTTGTACAGAAAACCATGACAGAACTTTGGCCTTGTTACTGTGCTATTCTATGCTTTCTTCGTAAGGGTGTACATAAACTGAGTGCCACAAGCCAACCGAAATGGTAAAACGGCCAAGGGGGGAAGTTTCTCTAGGTAAATCTGTTTGTGAAATTAAATATGCGTTTCACAAGACTGGTTACCAAAAATTGTGCCTTAATGTCGACTACAGACACACAACAACTAGTTAAGAGAACACAAGGGTTTTCTTAAAAAGATATACATGCTATGAATTAATTCCATCCTTCCTTCCCTCCTTCCGTCCTTCCTTCCTCCCTCTCTCTCTTCCTTTCTTCCTTAATTTCATTTCCAAAGTCACAGGAAACACATTTTAAAATATTATAATGAATTTGATACATATTATTCTGCATCAATACCTGGTTTTAGCCCAGCTCTGGCTCACAACAATCTTTACTCACATACATGTGCACTTTATTTCTTTAACATTAATACTTTAAATAGAGCTTAAAATCATGAAACTATAAGAAACAAAAGAAAGCCTGGAAAGATTTCTTCTTAGCCTTTCTCAAAGAAGGCCTTTCCCTTTTTAAACAATTTACATGATGTTTTATGGTCCTTTTAGAAGAGAATTATGGTAAATGGCACTCCAAGTGGGTTGTGTGAACCCACAAACCACTCCTCATAAAAACTGCTATAATTTTCCAGGACAGGGACAATAAAATATCATACACAAGCCAAAGCTAAATCACGGTGCGACCACAGTAACAAACACATTATTTTCATGAAAATTAAGCATGATAAAGCTAACAAAGAAATGACAAAGAGAAAACTTCTGACAGATTTTTCTCAGTCTACTTAGCACTTATACAAGCATTTACAGAATTTTCCTCCATTTCCTAAGTGGCTTGAAATACAGGTGCTAATCTAGTTCCCAAGTTTTTATATGTAGTTCATCTACTTTCAATAAGAGATTAAGAAAATAAGTAACTACAACTGTAGCTCAAAGAACACTATGAATAAGCCAATCAACCTACCTAAAATTATTAACATTTTTGTTTCTAATCAAATGCTAAACTTTATGGAAAGTTCAAATGAAATTTTCCGGAGATGCATTTTCCATTTCAGACCACTAGGGACCAACGAGTGTCTTCCATTCCCAAATCAGTAACTTCGCGGTTAAGAGAATGAACGTTGCAAACACTGGCAATGTACTCCCTTCTCCCGAACAGAACCAAATTCATTATCTGTGAAACAGCTGAGAAGATCCAAACACTGTACAGAGAAAAAATGATGATCAAATGAAATTTTTAAAAGATGAAAGTAATTCAAATGGTATAACTCTTTAATCATCATCTACTTTGAAAAACTTCCCACCTTCCCTTTCCCCAAGACAGAGTTATTAAACATTAAAACTGAAAAACAATACTAAGACCATGGTTTTCTACCTCAGGGGTGGGAGAAACTACAATACCACACTGCCACAGAAAATAAAGCCTGCCTAATACAATTTACTGTTGCTGATCACAGCAGCGTATTGCTAAGTCAGGCATAATACTGAAATTAGGATCAGTGAGCCAGGCCAAAATATCTATACAAGAATATCATTTACAGAGAGTTAGCTTATGATGCAGTAAGAATGGTAAAATGAAACAGCATTTTCTACTTATATCTGGTATTATTAATTCTGGTCAGAGAGAACTATTTAAAATATTTACAACACTCCTTCACAGCAAAATATTGGAAGAGAATTGGAATGAAATAATACAAAGCTCTGAAACAAGCTAACTGATAGAAACCTTAACAGACATGTTCTACTGCTTTTCAGATTCTTACGCTAAAATGGACGGCTCTTTCTAGAGTAACAAATTATGCTAAACTTACATAGTATTTTTGCACATAGCTCAAGTTCCCAACGCCTTCCGAAAGAGTACTGTTAATCAGCATTGCAAACTTCTAGGAGAATATGGCAATGATTCAATTAAATCTGCTAAGACATCGAACACAGAAATTTGCTCTCCTTCCTCCCCCACACAAAATGTAATAGAATAATTCTAAAACAGCGAGCTGGAGAACAAAAGCTGAACACCTGAAATGCATACTTGTCAAATCCTTTCATATAAAAATGCACTTTTTTATAAGAAGAAAATTTTTGGCTTCTAAATCAAACTTTAAGAAAGAGGACATTTAAAAACGATTTACAATATTAGATATGAAGAACAAATAGTAATGTTTAAATAGTTTGCTATTAAAACTAAATTCATTACTCTTGAGGTTAAATAAAGCTTTGTATGCTAAAGTATGTCATTGTATTTGTTCAGACAGTCTAGCGGGTCTTTGTTTGTGTTTATTGGAAATGCCTTCCAAATACTAGGCCCCAAATCAGAGCTTCCCAAATAGAATCTGCAGAGAAAAAAACACTGATTCCAAAAAGAAGACTGTGCAAACAATACATAGTTCCAAGATAAATAAATCTACCCAAACCAACTAAACTGTTCTTCCAGGTTGATCAGAGACTCCTGCCTCATAAAATATATCTCTCAGAAAACTTAAGATGTACACATGTCAGACTTACAATTAAAATGATCTTCAGAACTAAAAAATTTCATCAGCCCAAACGCAATGAACAATTTATCTAGTCTTGCGAATAGATACGAAGAATCTTTGAGGATGCAAAATATCTTCCCCTCATCCTACAAAATCTGACCTGACTCCTCCTCCATTTACCAAAGGCTACCCACCCGCCCAATCCACCCCTTCCACTGCCCTTACTGGACTCTATGTTATTTGCCTAATATGGCAAACCCTGTGAGCAAAAAGAAGAGTTTACTGAATCTCTTTCCTTGAGGTCCCTCACTGACGTTTCTTTGGGCCCACAGCACGGGGGTATGGGCCGATCTGCATGGCTGGCTCTACACACGTATCACGAAGCTTTTACAATTGACCACACAAACACAATACCACAATGTAGGTCAACTTGTGCACTGAGATGCCAACGTGAAACTTATATAGAAGTAAACTACAGACATAAATCTAAAAGGGTAGAATTCCACTCAGTGATCCTAAAATTATTTCAAGGAATCAATCTCCAAGAATGCATCATGAAATCAGAAGAGCCCAGTTAAGCTTTAAGACCGGGGGGGGGGGGGGGGGGGGGTGAAGAAAGAAAATGAAAGACTTTAGAAGAGGCAGCAAAGGTTTCACCAATCATTATATCATTGAGAGGGCTCAAACTACAGATGAAGTTAGAATACAGAAGATTGTAGAAAGGGCATTTAAAATTATTAACTGATCAAAAATTTGTAGTTGTCATTTAAAAAAATACAACTTAGCAACTCAGTTCAGAAAGAAGAATATCCCGAGAAACATACACATCTGTTTAATATTACAAGCCAACTGTCAACATCCTAAGTGAAGTTTTAATTTAATATTTTTTCTTTCTTGATGTTTTACCTTTAATCAATGCCTCATGAGAGTATCAGCTTTCTATAAGAAACTGTTAAATATAAAGAAATGTTATTGTAGCATGTTTATAAAATCATAGTTCGAGAACTTTTTATTTTTCCAAAGCCTGACCACAACTTAATTATCTGCAGGACATTCCAGGCTCACAATTGCAAGCTCCAGTTCCCAAGCAATTTTAAACAATATCTACTGTACAGGACAGAGGGTACACAACAGACCGCAACATGGTTATATTTCCAAAAGTCAGCATTAGGCCCTTTAGACATGGTTTTTATTTTCATTAAACAATATTTGTTTCCTCACTAATCATTAAATGGTTTTCATCACTATTCCCTGTTTTCCTTTCACATGTCAGTTGTTAGCATCAGTGTTTGTGTTCATAATAAATAAAAAAGTGACCCACCCAGTTATTTAAAAACGAACACACACGATGTCTGATTCAACGAGTGTTAGAGATTCCATGACAAACTCACACCCTGAATACTGTTCTATTTTAATCTAGACTTTAATGGAGGAACAAACTGTACAATACTCCTTTAAATCAGATTTAAGCTTTGTGCCTGCTTATGTTATTGTGGGCACGTAGATCTAATCAGTGGTTCAAGACACATACTTGGGAAAATGCAAAAGGAAGAAGAAAAGACAGCAAGTTCATATTCCTGACCATAATGGAGAGGAATTGAAAATATTGCCAATTCCTACAGATGGATGAAAAAAGTAGCCTGATTAAAAGTAACATGCCAGAAACTGACCAAAATGCGGGGGAGCAACTGACAGAGCATTCCAGAACTTTAAGAATGATTCCGAGGAAGAAAATCTTAAAAAAAAAAAAAAAAAAAAGAGAAGAGAAAGCTGTATGCTGTGAGGTTATTAAGAACAATTTTAAAATATATGAAGTATGGAAGAAACAAAGAAAAGTACATCAAAGTCAGAGGTAAAATTAATAGCCAGTAGAAAAAATAATCCAATAAATAATCCAGAAAATCTTCAGGAAGTCAGACACTTAAACTGTTACACTGGAATCACTAGAGTTTTCAGAAGAATAAATTATTTAAGTCCAAACAAACTAATTTTGGATTTCAGATTAACTGGCCAGTGGATATGTAAGCTCAGAGAGACAGACAGATGCACAAATGCAGGGCACATGCATTTATTGGTTTCCATGTTTATTTATCAAACACTTTATAACATTTCCTATGTGCCAAGCACTTTCAAAGCGCTTTGCTCATTTAATCCTCCAAAATTAGGTACTACCTAATTCCCATCCCATAGATCAGGAAATGAAGTTAAGTAATTTGCCCACAAGTCACACACCAGTAGGTAGTAAAGCCCAGAGTCCATGCTCTTAATTAACCACCATGCCACCAACCTCCCAGGTGACACTGCCTTTATCAAGATGAGAAGAGGTCTATTATCTGGAGGGACCCAGATGCCTGCCTAACTCCTCCACAGCCTCCTTCTCCTTCTCCTCTACCAGCCTCTCAAATGTTGCCATTCCCCATTCCCAGGCCCTCTTTTCTTCTCATTTGAAATTCCCCTTGGGTAACCTCACTCCTTCCTCAAGGCTTCAACCTATACTCCGATGTCTCCCTGTCTATGTCTCTGGCTCAGAAACCTTTCCTGAGGTCCACTTCTGTATCTACCACGGCCTGATAAACATGAATCCCTTGGGTGGGTGTTCAACAGGCACCTCAAATAACCACAAAGATGAACTCATCTTGAACTGAACCAGACTCATCTAGTCACCCACAACTGAAACCTTGAATTCATCTAGAACAATTGATTTTCATCTCCTACATCTAACAAGTCCCAAATCCTGTCAATATATCTTAAATCTGCCCTCTGTCTCTATGGTCCCTGGCTCAGTGCACGGGGTCTTCACTCAGATGTCATTTACTGCAACAGTCGATGGATCCTCCTCCTCACCGCCAGTCCTTCTCACCTCCACTAGGTTTACCAATGGCCAGCAGAATGATCTTTCTAAAATCCATACCTGATCCTGCCAGTCCCCTGCTGAAAACGTTTTATGGTTCACCATGGCTTTGAGGATAATGCTCTTCCTTCCCCAATCTAGGGAAATCCCTTCTACCCGTCAAGGCTCAGCTCTCCTGTGAAGCCCTCCCTGCTTCAAGCCCCTCCCACTGAGTTCTTCACTTCTACCTCTGTGTCCATATATACTTTGATAACAGCACTTATTACAACATGCTTTAACTATCTGCCTATTAGTCTGTCTTTTCACTAGACTATGAGTTTCTCCTGGTCAGGGATATTGCCTCACTCACGTTTGTATACCCAATACCTAGTTGCGTGCCTGGCATACTCTATCCAGAGTGTTCAATGAAGAATGAGAGAGTGAGTGACTGAGTGAGTGACTGAGTGAAGAATTCATTCGCAGAGATACCCTCAGTGCAAAGCAATATCAATAATCTGTCTAAGGCAGAATGAAGAAGCACAATTTTGAGTGTAACGTACATCTATTGTTGGCCACTCACATCCATTGCCCTCCTCCTGGGAACAGCTCCCCAAATTTCCTTTGGAAATCATTCCTTCCCTATTCTCAGCCATGTGTGACACTGTTCTATTTGAAGAGCTGGGTCCTAAGCAGACCTCTGGAGTTGGGTTTAAGGAGAGGCATCTGCCTCAGTTCCAAGATGCTGGTGGGTACTCTGAGGAAAGCACCTCTCTCTTCCTCTGGATGGGGTAGTATGGCAAGTAAGGTCTGCACATGCTGCAGCTCTACAGCTACCATGAAGCAGAGCTTGGAGGTACCTTAAGGGAGATGCTAATACCACGAAGGCAGATCATAGGGAGTGAGAAAAAAGGCTTTTGGTGACACTGTTTTGTCCCCTGGGTCCAGCCGTGCTGGAGGTTAAGTCCTATTACTAGACTTTTCAGTGACATAAATCAATAAATTCCCTTAATCATTTAAGCTAATTCACATTGGGTCTCTGTAACTTGTAATTGTAAGACTCCTGATACAGCAAGTTAGTGTTTTGTGGGAAGAAAATCAAGCTACTCATTTGAAGAAATGCACAGAAAAAGGAAACAAAACAAGGAGAGGGTGAGAGTAGACCACAAGTTAAATCCGACAGGCAACAGGTAAAAAAGGTTAACAGGATACTCCAAAACACAAATGAGGAGATTCAAGATGCCTTCCTTTCCAGGCAGCATTAATCAGGCCTTTATAGGGGTATTCTATGGTACATTTATGAAAAGAATAAAGTTTTATAAAGAGCTAGAAAAAGAAATTAAAAAAACAACTAACACTTCTTTCTGAAAAGGCCTTTATGAGAAAAAGAAAGGGCTTTGGGATAATTTAATCTGGAGAAAGCAAATCCTAGAGGCAATTTAACTTGTTGAAGGGTTATTTATAAGGAGGTGACTGAACAGCTGTTCTCCAATTTCACAGGGAAAAGAATTAGAGGAAATTGATTTATATTTCAGCATGAAGCTGAAGGCAGGCAAAAGGAAGAAGTGCTCGAGGGAGAACTGTTAATGGTGAAAAAAAGCTAAATGAGAAACTGGATTTTTATGGCTTTTAGAAGTTGGAAAATCACCCATGTTGATTCTTTTAGCTTTGGGTCAAACTAGTAAACAAATATTTGAGAACGCCTTCTATTTATTTAGTCACATACCATGTACTGAATCGCCACTATGGACCAGGCACAGGGCTGGGAACTGGGAAGGGAAACATGAGTAAGACGTGGTGACTGTCCTGTGTAACGGCTGCAGCACTAGCTACCAAAGCCAGTGAGGGAAATATGTAAAAAACATCAAATCACTCTCGCCCTTTCCTGTTCCATCTCCCATGCTCAAAGATAAATAATATAGTTTGGAAGAAAACAGCACTTGGAAAGCTAAGCAACAATGCAATCATTAAATAACAACACGTGAGTGCCTATCTCTTTGCTAGATGGGATACTGCTTGACTCATAAATCACTGAATAAAGCCAATCAGATCTTCAAAAAGTAAGAATAATAACACCACCAAACAATAATGCAAAGGCTGTCATAAGCCACACATAGTTGCTGGCTTAATGAGTAATACAGACAGCAAGTGCTTTGAATTCAGAAGAGATTAAACTTCTACCCTTTAAGGATGGGTAGAATTTGAGTAAGTGAAGGGGAGCGAGCTGTCCAGGCAAGAGAAATAGCAAGAGCCAAACAAGGAGACAAGAAAGCAGAGGAGTTTGTGAAAAGAGCAGCTTGGTTAAAGCTGGTAGGATGATCCAGGGAAGTGTGGGATGCAACACTGGAAAAGTGGGTAGGGCTACCTTTATAAAGACCTTTGAAGACCAGCCAAATAACAGAATTCACTGTGTGAGGAATGGGCAGTACTGAGCCCAGGCAGTTCTGAGCACAGGAACATGAGGAAAGCCGCATTTTCGGCACAGTGGCTTGGCTCTGAGTGGGGGGTGGGGGCGGGGAGCGCTCAGTGCTGTTTCATCAACTCAGGCTCAAGATGGTGAGGGATGAGCACGCATGGTAGCAGTGGGCTGGATGAGAAAGAGAGGAAGCACAAGGCACAGATTAACTTCACAAATATGTGCTGAATGCTGCACTTCATCTGTGCTGTGATGGGGAGTGGGACACAGTCCCTGTTCTCTTGGGCCTGAGAACTCACTGGACAGGGGAGGCCAACAAAAGGGAAACTGAGACAAGTGCAGAAATGGCGGTCAGCATGGCTGAGTGGCCGGAATCAATTCTGATTCCCAGAACTGTATTTACATGAGCTGAACAAAATCAAATAGTCAAAATATAAACAGAAAAACCAATTCTCCCAAAATATCACCTGATGTGTATCATGGGAGATGCTGATTTTACTGCCAGTTGAGTCATGGAAAAGTATAGAAGCAAATATGCGTGTACTGACTGAACTGTACCAAGCAATGAATACAAAAAAGACTTTATAAAAGAGAGAAGGTCTTTTTTAGGACTGAAATGTTTCCAGATTTCATCCTTTGACATAACTGAGATATATTCACAGATTTCTCACTTACCTACAGATAAGTATTTAGACGCCTTCAGAAGATTCATCACCTCTCCTTAATATCTCTCTTTTTTTTTCTTCCTTCCCTTAATTTAATTTTGATTTAACTTCCTCTTGTCACTGCTTGCTTGCAAATCACGGCCTCTATGTCTGGAGTCAATTAGGGCTATAAAGTACCCCACCACGCCTTCATCTGGGGACCCATTTATATATATTTTCTTATTTCAAGAGGTAGAGCTAAAAGCCCGTAACTCCAAAAGTTTCCAATCAACCATCACATTCTATTCTTTGGAAAAGTATGCTTCTCTCCGCAGTTAAGAAGACAACATCAAACTATATTTTGCAAGAATATTTCCTCTCCACCTGTAAAAAGATGAATTGTGCTTTGGAAATTCATTTGCAGAAAATGGCTTGAGTGTGTGTAATACATGCTTAATAGCAATAACATTAAAAAAATCTTTCTACCATTTAAAATTAAATGTAATTTCCTTATTACTTTAATGGAATCCTTTGGAGTTGAAGTATTTAACTAGTCCCTTTCACATCAAGTATTCATTATATAATTCCCTTTTAATATTAGGTATATTAGGTATGTAAACCATCCACTGACAGAATAAAAACACACATTTTCACTGAAACAAAAACAGGAGAAAGACAAGGCAGCCTGATTCAGAATCTGATAATGGGTTACAGATTCCATTCCAGTTCAGATTTATAGTCAAAGTGCCACAAGACCATTTACCACCTCTAATCCTTCAGGTCATATTTGGAAGAAAAGTATGAACTGCCACATCACTAAGAGAAAATCTGTTTGAGCCTAAAATTTTTGACATTACCCCATTGTAAAGTTGAGAGAGAGACAGAGAGAAACATATCGCCTTTAAAAGCCACCTTAAATAAAAAGGCAAAGATGAAATGTCCAAAGTTCTATCCACGGGGAGGAATTCCCTTTGTCACTATCTTTCAGGGTCACCCCTGAGTGGGGCTACAGTACAATCCTGTCTATTGATGGCTGGTACCAGCCTACTGGCTAAAGCCATCCTAACCCATGGGATGCCTGACATACACAGGTAAAAAATTCTAGGGCTGGTGGGAAGACACGTAATCTAAGTAATAGATTGTGGATGCAAAGCCTTTACCCAGTTCCCAAACCAACTCCTGCTTCTTCCAGCCCTCCAGTCTCCTGCTGGAGCCTCGAACTGGCTGCATCCAATCAGAAGCCAGAGAACAAGGACACCCAGTCACGCACTCCATAAAGATCGGCCTGCTGACGCAGGAGCAGAGTGGAAAGGATAGAGAGTAGATCTGTAGGGGCCGAGGGGTAATACCTGGCACACCCCATTACCTACTTTTCACACTCCTTCCAGTTAAACTCAGCTTTCCTCAGATTTTACCATCCTGTGCTTTCCCACTCCTAGAGTCTTCGTCATGTGTTCAGTCCTGCATCTCCTCTCTCCATTCCACATGTGGAAAATCTGGGAGGCCCACCTAAATGTCACCTCTTCCATGAAGCCTCCCCTCAACCTTACCCCGAAGTAATCTCTCTGCTATCTAAATGATCAAAGTTCCTCTTGTGAAAACTTCTATAATTATGAGTATGCCTTATGAGTTTACTTATCACTACCTGACACAAGTATTTTTGAATCCGTTTACTTGTTTACTGTAAGTTTCCCATTAAAATATACTCTCCATGAAAGCAGAGATTTTGGTCTGTCTTACCTTTGCTCTATCCCCAGGGTCAAAAACAGTACATAGCGTATAGCAGATGCTCAATAAATATTTGTTGAATGAATGAATGCCCTCTTCTAGATTGTTAGCATATTAATGACCAAAATGAAAGTCTCATTCATCTTCCCAGCCCAAAGAGCAATCTAAGTGCCTTCCTTATACTTATGGGCAGATACTCAAAAAATATAAGCTGATAATAAAGTAGTCGCCATTTAATGAGTATCTCTAATGTACCAGATACAATGCTGGCAGCTTTACATGAAATACCTCATTCAGTCCTCACAACAACCCTAAAGGGTAGTATGGCAGAGCTGTGCCTTCAGGATGAAGGCCCTCATTCCCCCAACATCCAGAAGAATTGCCTGCTGATGGCTCACAGCTGAGTCTCTCTCAGGCACTGTCCTCAGCAGAAGGAAGCTATGTCACCCAACTCAAAGGCCTTTCCCTGGTGAAGCCCTCTTCTGATGACTGACCAACGTTTTTAAAGGCCTGGCCCCTTGCCTCACCTGAGCAATTCTGAAAAATCATCTCAGCTCGAGTTCTTCACGGGACTGACTGTTGAATGAACAAATAAATAACAAACTAGTGTCCCAATGACAGAAAAGGGAATTATACTTTTTCAGATGGATATAATGTATAAATTGGGTCTCCTTCCTTCTCAATGATTTTACTAACTAAAACTACAACCCTTTTTCCATTTTCCCAAAAACATACCTCAACACTACCTCTAAAAAATACACAGTTACTAGTAATTGTTGACTAAAAAAAGAGTTTGATTTGGAGGCAGCTGTATTTCCCCAAAAGCTAGTCAGGCATTTTCAAATACCTGTGATTTATGTAGCAAAATATGCTCCTAAAGACAGTAGATGATATGACAACATGCCAAGGAGAAAATCACCAGAGATCTGACCTGTGCCATACAAAGTGAAGTCCAGCTCCAAAGTCCCAGGACAGCACTCCGCATGCACATAGCCCTGCATCCACAGAACCTGGAGAGGTGGCAGGCGATCCCAGGAATACGGCACAAGCTCATCAATGTTACATCATCTCGGGCAGGACACCTTGGTTTCTTTATGAGTAAAGGAACCTAACTTGCAAGGATAGTCAACCAAATTACAAAGCTTTTAGCAGAGTGCCAGGTAGAGTAGGTGCTCTACGAGTGGTAGCTATTATTACCATTTATTATTTTTTAGAATGACAACCAGAAAGCTAAGACATCAATGAAACACTTGTGGATGATTTTCCTGTACAGGTTAAGAAAGTCTGAATTGAAAATCCAGCTGAGTTACAGGAAAATTACTCCCTTTACAAAAGATTTACCACAGACTTCCTTTAAAGAGGGGCCCCCTCCATTGTACATTTAATATATAATTAGATACTGCTTATTCATGACATTTTTCCAATCAAAAGATATTCTTTTCCATTCCTCCCACAGCAAATAAAAACTCATCTGCCTAGAGTTTTACTTATTCTGTTTTGCTTCTCATTTCAAGAGTAATATGTGTTCATTAGAGAAATTCAGGAAGATAGAAGCAGAAAAATAAATCACCCATAGTCTCATCAGCCAGATATAGCCATTGTTAGCATTTTACATACACTAAAATGTAGGCCAGCACCCACTGGCCTAGTCAGCCAGTTTCCTTCTAATCACTATGTCCATGCCTACAGTTTTTTGATTTTGTATATATAGTTTTAATTGTAACTGGTTTTGGTAGTATTTTTTAATATGAGCAATTCTTCTCATGTCATGACAAACTCTTCACTATGCCATATTTACCTAATAATTTCTTGTACTTGGGAATAATGCTATAGTGTCTCTATGTAAAGTACTTGTGATAGCTGCTATCATCAAAATCAACACCGTTATTAAGATTACTGCTGCTAATTTTTAAACTCAGAAAGACCTCCCACTTCTAGAAGATAGGTCAATATTTCATATACATTTTCATTTTCTTCAGTTTTGCTTTTACAATTAAATCTTTAGTCCATGTAAAAATTTACTTTAATGTATGTACAGTAAAAGACAAGGACCTAAAAAAAAAAAAAAGCCTTTCTTTCCAAAGTGCTAACCAATTATCCCCAAATCACTGAATAAACCTTCTTTTTCTGACTGATTTACAATACCTCCCTAAACAAGAGTTACACACACATACACACCTGGCCTAACAGGCTTCACTGATTGATCCATATACGCATATATTATTTTTTGGGTTCAAAATGTTTTAATATTTGGTAAGGCTAGTACACCCACCCCAACACACACCCTTCCACTTTTCTTCAAAAATTAATTAGCTATTTTCACTCATCTTCTTTTCTAGATAAATTTCAGAACTACTTTCTGCTGGAATTTGGAATAAAGCTGCACTAAATCTACAAATTAATTTAGGAATAACTGATGTCTTTCTAACACTTCTTCCCTTCCACATACACAATATGTGTTTCTATTTATTCAAGTTTTCTATATCTCTCTACAAAACTGGGAAGTTTTCTTCAAATGGGGCATTTACATTTCTTATTAAGGTTATTTCTAGAAATGCTTTTTGTTACTACTGTAAATGATTTCTTTAGATTTTTAAGTGGTCATTAATTAGATTTGGATGGCCACTGATTTTTGTACACTTGTTTTGTACAAAAGCTCAGGAGGCCTTCTATAATCTGCAGACCATAAAGTACCTCCCCAAGTTTGTTTCACGCCACTGACAAAGAAGAACCCACTGGCCTAGTCAGCCAGTTTCCTTACCGTCACTGAAATACATCATGCTCAGGCTCGCCACCTACCCAATTTTACTTGCTCTTCAAGGCTCTGCTCCCACGTAAAAGTTTTCCTGACTAGCCTGCTCCCAGTTATCACCTACCCCTTTCTATTCTCCTCCAGCACTGAAATAAGTTCTCATACATTTAACACTTTCCCCAAAGTTAGGAATAATTTTCTTTTTATCAAATTAGGGCATCCAATTTTTTATATTTGAGAAAAGATTCAACAGAAAACAAGTAACGTGAATTTATATACATTTTGCCTTTTTTTTTAAATTTTTTTAGAGGCCTGGCACCCGCAGCCCCGCCCCCCCCCACGCCAACGGCGCCTGCGTACCCCGCGCTCCTTCCCCCATTTTGCCTTTTATCTTAAGAGATTATAAATCTGAAACAAATTTGGTAAAAAATGTACTGTTTGTTTAAAATAGTGATAAACTGAAAGCAGCCTAAATAGCTTTCAATAGAGGTTCAGGTGAATAAGTTATGTAATTTTTTTTTTTTTTTAGGTAAGAGATTTTTACTCTGTAATATTGTTTTTAATGGTTATGCAGCCAAATAAATTGATGACAAGAACAATACGTACTGACATGGAAAAATGTTCACAATATGTTATTAAGTGAAAAAACCAAGACAAGGCAAAAAGAAAGAGGGGCTAGAAAGCAGCACTGCAGAAAAACTGTTTTTGTTTAATAGGAAGAATGTCTGAAAAAATATATACAAAAATCAAAACAGTGGCTATTTCTGGCAAGTAGTACTATATGTGAACTTCACTTTCTTTTTTATTCTGTTTAATGAGCACTTACTGTTTTTATTATCAGATTTTATAACTAGCCAACTTCAAAAACATGCCCCACTGATAACAGCCCATTATAAGAGTACATAATCACTATTAAATCAAATATACTTGTGGAAACATACCAAACAACAACTTCGAAAAACAAAATCATTTTTTTTTATCTAGGTGAAAAATTCTGAGTACATAGGAACTCGGGGGAAGTATCATAAGGCGCTGGGGCAGTTACTACTGCAAAAAGCATTTTAAAATATAGTCTGAGACTTTCAGAAAAAAGAGTACTGAATCATGGAAACACCCTGTTGAAAAGGTCCTTAAACGATTATCTAGTCAAAGCTCCTCATTAAACAAGAAAAATGAAAAAAGCAAACGAAAAACAAAAATAGAGGTTAGGTGAGTTCTCCAAGATCATACAGTTAATTATTGGCATAGTCCAAAAGTATTTATAATTCAAAACTTATGCTTTTTAATTCCTTTCTCAATTTCTCCCAGTCAAGATATGCTGCAGTCTGTCATTTCTACTTAGACTATAAAAGACAAATGTTGATTTTACTACGGTTTTCTTATCATCTGTCCAAAAAGTGAACAGGAATGTATACAATATTGTGAAATGAAAAGACTCACTTCTCTTGGTTAAATATAGCTTCTGAGCTCCATAAGAAAGTTTTGACAATTAGGCATTATGTTAGACTGTAACAAGTAGAAGGCAAATTCTAGTATTTACAGACTTTGAGAACCTGAAAGTCAGGAAGAAAAAAGTACTACCGAGCTTAAAATTACAACTGTGCTGCAAACTTTTCATATGTGAGCTATATGATATATGAGTTCATTCAACCCATCATACTTTTCACTTCTCTGGTTTATTCACTTTCTCTTAGAGGGTTCGGAAGGGGCCTCTTTTTAAGTCAATTTTAAACTTAATATGTTTTAAGCACAAGTTTTTCGTAACACAAGCCATAACTAACCATTGTAAACGTCACTGATACTTTGCCCACCAGGGGGAGCCCATATAGATTTTTCACATAACAAGAAACCTCAAACATCAAGTTTGTATGAATTCTAGAATCATATTATTCATAATATGATCAATATTGTAAAATCACTTGATAATATTATATTTCTATCCCCCAAATAGAGAAAAATTAATTGAGATCAGGTATGTAAAGCCCTCAACAGAGTTACTGACCTATAGCAGAAGCTCAAAAATAACTGACTTTCCAAAATTTAGATCCTCCTGAGTATTAGTTATGGCACTCAAAGAAAATAATCTGGTATTCTAACTTGTACACAAGTTGGTGTGAGCTCAGTTGATATCTGCCCTGATAGATGGTTCTATCGTTGGTATGTTGACAAACCTGGTTCTCAAGCCTGCAAGATAGTATCAGACCATGGACAGGAAGAGTTCATTAAAAATGTCATCCTGAGAGGACCTGTTTTGGCAGCCCTATCCTTAGTAGGTGAAACACTGAACTATTGGCTACCTGCCAACTAGAAACTGAGAAAAGAGGGAACTCTTTGACCCATTCCAGACTTTTTTTGGAATGAAGGAGAAAGTCAATTGACTATCCCTGAGAACCATGCTTCTACAGTATGTGATACAATCATTACCACCAAGATGACTTTCTTTCAAGAATAAAGAATGCACAATTGAGAATAAAAGTCTATATAAGAACCTGGTATCTAAATGGCCCTACTCAGTATCCCCTCTGCAGTCTGGTGTAGTTGACTTGCCTTGCAGCTCTCACCATAATAAGGCCCAGCCCAGTGTTCGCTGGGTTTGTGAGGTGGTTGGCTGGGTATATGAACTATGTGTCTATTTTAAAGACTCAATCATCTCCAAGATCTAAATACGACAAACCTAGAGGAACCCACTGGGTTCCAGCTATGCTCTCCAATCCAGGTTTACCAAGAAGCACTGCCACTGGGGAGTTACCTACCACTTGTTGTCTTAATAAAACTCTGTCTGTTGGGCCCCGTGAATCTATTCTCCACTGTTTAGAACTGAGAAAGGGAAGGCATGATTAATTGGCATCCTACTCAAACTTTGAAAAAAATGTTATTGTGATATCTACCACCATGAAACTTGCCAACTAGAAAGCTGGGAATTATTCTACCTCTCCCTCTTTC
This sequence comes from Orcinus orca, assembly GCF_937001465.1. Lineage (NCBI taxonomy): Eukaryota > Metazoa > Chordata > Mammalia > Artiodactyla > Delphinidae > Orcinus > Orcinus orca. Next base: position 117,512,343 of record NC_064562.1, read on the forward strand.
TACCCCCACCAATGGCTACATTTTTTTAAAATCCACCTCCTAAATATCTACTTCATCCATTCACTCCTCTGTCACTAGCTCATCAGCTCTCACCTGGATTACTGCAATAACCTTCCAATTAGCTCCTCTATGTCAGTCGTGTTACACTCCAAACCCATCTGCAATATTGCTGCTTATTTTAAAAGACAAATATGAACTTTTCAGGCCTCTGCTCACATAGCTTAGAGCATAAAGTCCAAACTCCTCAGCACTGCTGACAATGCTCTCACCCAAGGTCTGGTCAACTTTTCCTCTAAAGAGCCAAACAGGAAATACTTCAGACTCTGCCAGCCTTTGCCAGCTACAACTCTACCACTATAGCACAAAAGCATCCATAGCCTACATGGAAACAAATGACCGTGGTCTCATTCCACTGAAACCTCATTTACAAAAATCAGCAGCAGCTGGATTTGGCCTATGGGCCAAAGTTGGCTGACCCCTGCTCTAACCTAATCCAGCACAGCCGCATCTCCTGCCTCTCTGCCCCTCACCCAGGCCTCCTCCAGAAAAGGGCTCCAATCACTCCAGCCTTGCCTCTGCTCCCCCCATCACCCTGCTGTTGTACACCGGTGCCTTTGCTAACACTCCTCCCTCTGCCAGGAATGCGATTTAACTCCCTTCCTTTGTCTGGTAGAATGGTTCTCATCCTTCAAGGTCCAGTTTGATTTTCTACCAATTCTCCCTCAAGGAGCTTTAGTTATCCTTTATTTCTATTTTCAAAGAGCCGAGACGTATGTCTCATAGTTTTTTGTGTCCTCACAATGACTGACACCTATCAAGAGTCCAATGCTTACAGGAGATGGAATAAATCAATTAGTATTGAATAAATATAATTTCAAAAGCTATAGTCTTCATAAATCCTGGAAAATTTCAGAGTGCAGTCCATACAAAGGGCTCACTCTTTATACCATGGAAAGTCACTAGCACTGAGTTCTGCTTACAGTACACACTCAGTTATTATGATCCATAAAAATACAGCACCATGAAGTTAAGAGAAGACTTGGAGAACATTAATGGAGCGAGAAACTGTGTCTCTCTCAGCCCTATGGCTGGTTCCAAAGGGGCTCCTCAAGGAGAAGGGGGAATGGCGGTAGAGGGGCAAGCTGGCTAATGAACCTCTCTCTTCCCAGCCCCCTCATCCCAGCCTTAGCAAAAGCTGCTCCTTATTTCATTTGCAAAAAGAACTCTCCATTAATTTTTTTTAAATCTACATGATTCAACAGACCCACGTTCTGTTTGAATCCTACATCCTAAACCTACACTGTTTCCTGATCTATTCCTGTCTTATGTGGGCCTGTCTCCAGCTTCTCACTGACCCTTGGCACCTGTTGCCTGATACTGCTTCTTTGAACAATGCTCCCTCAACTGAAACCCAGTTTAAGTAGAATTATACTCAATCCTTGGATAAAGTCTATTTCCAGCTACTATGGATAATAATCCAGGTGGTCCCAGCTTAACCTTTGGCTCCAAACACTGGCACACAAGTTCAACACTACAACTGAGAAGAAAATCGAGGAGGACCTGGGGGATCAATGCTGAGCATTACGGTTGTCACTTCTACCTGAGTCGTTGTATTATTTATGGGTCTGCTTCTCCACTTGACTACAAACTCTTTGATGTAGGAACTAAATCTTACTAATAAAATAAAAGCTACTATTTATTCAAGGTTTATTCCAGATACTGGATTAAGTGTACACATATACTGTATAATATTAAGGAATCATGTTAGGATCACACATTTCTAGAACTGGAAGGAGGCTTGGACAGAGATCAACCAGCTCCAAAATTAAAAGCAAAGTGACACAGTAGATAACACTCATTCTTTAATTCAAGAAACATTTACTGAGAACCTATCCTGCACTATTCTAGAACCTAAAGAGTCTTTGTTTTCATGAAGCATATAGTCTAGTGGATAAACAACAAGTCAATGGATACATGATATGTTAGATAATGACAGGAATAAAGCGGAGTAAAGAACAGAAAAAGGATGCTACTTTATACAGGGCAGTGGAGGAAGGGCTCACTGAAACAACGAATGAGCAGAGGCCTAAAGATCAAACCACATGGAATCTGAGAGAAAAGTGTTCCAGGTCGAGGTAACAACAAGCGCAAAGGTCCTGAGGTAGGAATGTGCCTGGTACATGTGAGGAAAGCAAGGAGGCTAGGGCAGCTGGAGTAGAGTAAGAGGAAGGTGAGAGGAGGGGAGCTCGAGGAAGGTAGCAGGGACTTTGGGTTTGGGTTGCTGTAAGAAGTCTGAATTTAAGCCAGGAACTAAAGATAATTAACTCATAAAAAACATAAAAGTAAATGACACTTAACTTTCACAAAAGCAATGTATAATAAACAAAGAAAAATGCATCTGCATGACTAATCTGAAAATAGAATTCCCAACAACACAGAGTCGCTGTTTATCTTATAAATGAGACATCTTTGTTTTACAAGAACTTGCTACAGTTATGGTCTAAGCTGTCGGCTTTACCAATGTGGACACTGAGGTGCAGAAAGATTAGGTGGTCTGTCCACTTCATGGCTCAACTTGGTCTAGAACACAGGTTCCCTGATGTTCTGTTCACTGGCTCCTGTTGCCCCTGCATACTCAGTTTGGCTACTCAGAGGGGTCTTGGTTTACTGTGAACTGCTTCTCCTGGACTCTGTAACCTTTATAAATTAGTAAGAAAATGAAAGAGCTGCCCCTATGAGGCACCTCCAGACACATTCCCACACCAAAGCCTGTCATACAAGCTCCCACAATTCTAGTTTTTTATTCCCCACAGAGTTGAAGACCACCAGGCAGGTAAAGTGAAGACAGGTCAGGCACTGTGCTAGGGAATAGAAGGAACATTTTTGTCAGTTTTGCCTGCCCAGCATCCCTTACTCCCTAGTGTCAGACACAGCACTCCCTTTTCCAAGGTTCTGGTGGGGCAGCAATCACAGCACCCAACCCACCTATTGGAGTGGGCATCTGACCTGGCCATGTGAAGAACCTTATCCGTCTGAGGCCATAACAAGGGCTCAGGACCCAAGCAGAACCAACTAGAGTCCTTTCCTGGGGTTTTATGGATAAGACCTGGAGAAAGAAGCTCCTTCCTGTGTTTCCCAGTTTTACCAGCCAACACATTCCTATTTTGCTCAGGTTAGTTTAAACTAGGGTACCCTTACTAGTAATCAAAAGAATTCACACTCATGCAAGCACTTGCACACCTTTCCTCATTTCATCTGCATAACCACCTTATAAGGTTGCTATTATTCACTCTATTTTAGGAGTGAGGAAACTGCGGTTAAGTAACTTGCCCAAGTTCATGCAGTAAGTAAAAGGCGTTCAAATTCTTTGGTCTTTATGCTTTGGTCTTTATGCAAGGTCTTTATGCTCCAAATCTTATTCAGTATGCAATTATGAATATAGTATTAACTCAGGAAGAAGAAACTCAGCTGAAGAATTTTTGGTTTAAAATTATAGTGGAAGTATATGTATGGGGCAGGGTGGGAAATAAGCAACATTAAACTGGAGTCAGAGGACCTGCCTTCTTCCTCTGGCTCTGTCCTGTGACCTCATCTATTATGACTCTGGGCAAGACATTTCACTTACCTGAGTGTTAGTTTTCCCACCTATAAAATGAAAAGACTGAACAACATGAACTTAAGATCCTTTTAAGTACTAAAAGAAAAAAGTCCATGGTTCTGCTTCAGGCATACAGACTCTATTTTTACTATATGTTATGTAGGATATCAGCAAATTTCAACTTGAATGTCAGGTCCAACAATAGGTAATGGTTGCCTGGGGCACAAAGTTCCAAAGGATTCTGAGCAACACAGATGTACTGGGACATTAACACTGGCTTCCATGGTCCCAGGGAAGGAGAAAGAGGAATAACTACATGTTTGCCACACATATGCCATCGCTGATAGCTTCACCTTGACAGAGGAGTGTCACTGCCTCCACTATCGATGCTATTAGTACCTACACAGAATTTTCAGATTCCCTCATGAACTTCCTTGGTTCCCCTTTGCAAGTGAAGAATGAAAGTACAAGAAAGCAAAGTGGTGTAGGGAATAAAGTTTTGTGCCACTGATGAAAATACATCTAAATGGCCTACACAGAGTTAGCGTAGGAGTGAAGGGGAACAATAATAATCATTATGGCTCTTTACGATATATACAAAGTCTCATAAGATCCTAATAATCAGCTTACCAGTCAAGGAGGGTATTATCATGCCCATTTTATAGAAAAGGGAAATGAGACTTGGGTAACAGGACTTACCCAAGTCACCCACATCTAAGTAGCAGAACCCAGATTGGAAGTCTTCTAAATCCAAGACCCAGTTTCTACTCCCAAGGTCCCCATTCATCCCACAGCCCAAATGAGTTAACTAATCAAGCTCCCAATGCAAAGTGGCATAGTTATCACTGTTAGGAGTTGTTCAGCTACGAAAAGTTCCTCCCCGCCCCCAAATCTGAAATGCCATTACTAATTTGTTTGTAATTTAACGGGTAGACACGCATGAGTATAAATAAACTAAGCATAAAGTTACCCATCTCCACACCTTTGTGCATACTCTTCTCTTAGCCTGAGATGCTCTTCTCCACTCTATGCGCACTGGAACCAACTACTCTTCTTTCAAGATTTGTTTCAGGCATCATCGCCTCTGTAAAGCCGTTCTTGGCCCTGACGCATAATTGAACACTCTCCTTTGTGTTCTACACAACGTCTTCAAGGTGTTGTGGCACTTCTTTTGGTAATATGTCTGTCTCCCCCACCATTCCTTTTAAATTGCGTTATTCTAACACAATGCTCAGAAGGTAGGCGCTTAGTGTATGCTTATTGATGGACTGAATATATTCATCTGGACCAATTTCCCTTCCCAGGCTTGAATATCCTCTGCAAACTGCCACTCACTAATTCATGCATACATATATTAAAAAATATCTGAGTGTCTACAAAGTACCAGGCACTGCACTGTGTATCAAACAGAAGTGGGTTTACCATGAAGTTTGAGCGTCAGGGCCCCTCCCCTGCACCCCCCCAAAGCTCTGAACCTTTTTTTTTTTGTGACTTTGTATTTTTATTTCTTAAAGAGGACAGACAGAACTGTATAAGCTTCAAGCTCCACAAAAACTAGATCCACCCTTGCTGCCAAGGATCCAAAAGTGAACCTGGCAAACTTTATCTCTCCCCTTACAGAGTTTCCTGTGTAGTGGGGAAGGAGACAACCATTTGTTCATTCATTGATCCAACAAACATTTACTAAGCAATGCTCTGAGTCAGGCTTCGGGGATTCTGAAGTGAAGCCAACACTGTTACTGCCTTGAAGGAGTAGGTCCCAGCTCTCCCGAACGAAAGCCTGCTGTGTTCAGGGAACAGAAAGTAGTTTAGATGGCTGTAATAGAGAGTGTTTGTGAAAGATTATCCTAAACCAGTCTCAAGACAGACCGGTTCCTGGCACGAACCCTAACCTATTGCAGGAGGCAAGGAGAAGGGCCAGGTCGGCCGAATGCGATCTTGGATCTCAGTGCGGGGCAGGGGAGGGGAGGGGGCTGAGACAAGTAAACAGAAGAGATAAATACACTGTGACTGTAGTCAGTGCTGCGACAGGAAAGCAAAGGACGGTGGGGGAAGCTTCGCCTGCGTTCAGGTCTGCAGTGACGGCAAGCTCATTACCTCACAAAGCAGCCCATGTACGTTGCAGACATAGTTCCGATCTCCCCAACATGCGTCCCCATTCCTCGACCTAAGGCTGTTCCTTTCCAAAGACAGCCGTCGACTCTCTGGGACCAACTCTCCTGACCGCCCTTGACACCACCTTCTCCAGGCGCTTCCCTCACCCACTGCTTACGGGACAGAGTCCGGTTTGGGGTCTGGGGTCCCTGCCGCGGATCCGCCCCCCCTCTCCAGCCCGCCGTTTCCATAGCAACCAGCTCACCACTTCGCGCGCCCGGCTGGAGAAGTCGCCCTTAGGCCGGGGGCTCCGGCGGAACAGCTCGTCGCGGCTGCCCTCGACCCCGCCGCCCACCGCCACTCCCAGCGCTTTGTTGCGCGTCTTCACGGTCTTGACGCTGGCCCGGAACAGCAGTGTGATGTCCACCGCCATGGCGACCCACACCCACGGCCCCCACCAGGGCCGCCCACGTCAGCAGCCGGCGACCGCGGCGCGAGCTGGGCAGCTGGAGGACCGTTCCGTTTCCGCACGCCTCCGCTCACCAACGGCGACACGAGAAGAAAGGTTCCGGCCCGCCCGGGGTTTACGGCGGCGAGAGGAGAAAGGTTCCGGTCTCCGCCGGCGCGCGTGCCCATCCCCTCGGCGACCCGGACGCAGCGACGCTCACACCCGCGCCCGTTTCTCCTCCCGGCAAAATTTGGCTGACTTAGCCGCGCGGGGAGGTCCCGGAGTCCCGAGCCCTCGCGAGCTCGCTTAGGGCGTGTAGGCCCCGGGACCGAGGGGATCAGGAAGCCGGAAGGCTGGCTCCATTCTCTTGGCTCCCTGTTGCGCGGGTTGCGAGGGGACAGGAAGCGACCCAACCTGACCCAGACCTCCTGAACCCACCTTGTGCGGGACCGAAGCACGTGGGCCGTGACCACCTGGGTGCAGTAAGTGCTAGGGCAGAGCAGGTGTGCACGGCAGAGAGCTAGAGGCCAGAGGCCTTTCTTTTCCAACCGTCACCCACCTGATCTGTAAAATGAAGCCAGCACCTTCCTCAGCGAGATAACACGTGCGAAGTGTTTTGGCGTTGCTTGGCTCCTAGAGACCAATGAAAGTTAGTTACCGTTGTTAATAATAACATTATTGTTAACATTCTTGTTATTAATTATGGTGGGGAAAGCTCTATAGAGAAGGCATCACACTGTAGAGAAGGCAGATTTGAAGAATGACTAGGAATTTATCAGATCGAGACAAGGACGGAAGAGTTTCACTGGTTTCTGTTCTTCCTCATGTATGGTTTTTAAATATACCATCTTAAGTCATAGTCATTTAAGTCGACTGAAAGTTAGCCAGTGAATTCTTTCTACATTTTGGTTCGAGGTTCAGATCTAATTCAAGATCTTTGATTTCATCATTTGTTTTCTTTTTTTCTAAAGAGGATGCACAATTAGAATATGTATTAAAATGTGGTTGTCAAAGAGTGGTAGGCAAAATAAAAAATGATTTTCATAGCAAGATGTTATTTATCTTTTCACACTTATTCTCTCATAAGTTGTGCACAATTGGGTTTCCCAGAGGCTGGGTGACTTGTGATATTGCAAAACACTGAATGCAAAACAGCTGTCTTCTATTAGGTCAAACTTTAAAAAGATTTGCACAAATGTAAAACAGTGCCATTCTCACTAAGTTGTTTTGGAAATGCTTTTTTTTTTTTCACAAAAATATACCACTTATGTTAATATGTAATGGGTTTATCTTTACTTTTAACAATGAATATTTCAAATTTTTGTTTAAATTTCTAATACAGTAAATATCCATAGCTAAAACCCATATAAACGAAAGTTATTTTAGGGCCCTCAGTAATTTTTAAGAGTGTAAAGGAGTTCTGAGACCAAAAGTTTGACGCCCGCTGTGTTAAATATGTTTATCAGAAATAGATGTTAAGAAACTACATAGGTACCTGGAAGGAAGAAGGAAAATGGTATTTAAAACCCACACTGTAGCCACTTCAGCCTTTCCTTATGAGGAAAATAAATTTTCATACCGCTTTCTTCCACCAACAGAGTAAGGGAGAGAGAATAAGACAGAAATTACTAAACCTCTGCCAATGATTCTGCCTTGCATAAGTGGCCCTTTATCTTACCGAGACATTAATGAGTCTTTGGCTTATGCGAAGATAAGTCTGGGGCAGAGTAGAAGGAGAGCTAAATCACCCTGCATAATAAAATGAATGGGACTGAATTAAGGGTAAGAGGGAGGAACCAGAACCCAGGGAAGGGGCCAGGAAAGGAGACAGTAGCTCACTGGGTAGGGTTTTTGAGTGGGAGGGGGCTGAGCTACACCAAAGCTTCAGTGAGTAGTGTGTTTGGTGCGGTTGGGTTTTTTGGGTAAAAAGTTTGGGAGAAAGGTCTAAATCTTCTGTCTGCCTCTACAAAGAGCAAAGAAGATTATGGAGATGAGACCCATGTGAGCTCAAAACATCAGGCTCTAAAACCACAAGTGACCACAAACACCTAAAACTCCTAGAAAAGTTACAAAGATCTTGAGGAGGCCCTTGGATGTCCCACAGACCATGGGATATGAGCTGTTGCATTTGTATTATTTTATTTTACTCTTCTAACCTCAAAGAGCAAGGTCACTTCAGTTGACCATGGACTAACGGGAAACCCCATAAAGCTGAGAGGGGATGTGGATAAAAAGGAAGAACAGAAGCATGGTGGGAGTGTATTACAAACTTCCAAGTTTGAAGTGGTACATAAACTACATTTCATTAGTAACAATGTTTCATTCATTAGGCTAGGCTCTCTACTCTTGAAAAACAGTAGGGCATATTGGAATTACGGAATAGAGTTCCCTATAACAGCGCCCTCCTTACAATCAGGATAGATGTAGGCAGCTTAGAATCATTTGGGGAGTCTCATGGAAGTCATTAAATGCAGCCTCCGCCAAAAAGAGGCTATATTGCCCAACCGGGTGCCCAAGCCATGACAGAACTGTGCTGTCAGTTAGAAATAGACATGTAGTTGTCAGCCACCGAGGTTTTGTCATCATTGCCTCCTTTAGAGACGTTGGTTTTCTAGCCCTACTACCTGGGGAAAGTTGGTGTAAGCTGGTATTTGCTGTATGGAGGAGGGTGCCCAATGCCTGGAAGTGTGAATTCCTGCAGGCAGCATGGGGAGACCAGTTTTCTGGGTTCATGAAATCATGGACTTGCCACAATAATATAGTAACTGGAGACCCTCCTTGGTGGTCTGTTTCATTGTTCACTCATATTCACGGCTTCTCCTAGGGGAGGATTATAGTTCCTTGACCTATTGACAGCTACTTGACCAGGTGATTCCTTTTAACCGTGAAAAGTGACGTTTTGGTTCTGGGCAGCAAATTTAAGAGCTAACGTGGTTCACTGTGCTCTCTTCTCCTTCTGCCCTGGCAACCTGTAATGTTCCATTGGGTCATCAACCTGGGTTCCCTGAGTAAAGATGACATGGAGCACAGCCAACTAAGGACGTGTGCTGGCAGTGAGAAGTAAACCTTCGCTCTACTTGTCCATGGAGATTTGGGGTTGTTTGTTACTGCAGCATAATTATCTTATCCTGACTGATACACCACGTAACCAGAAATCTGCCAAAACAGACTATTGGGTACATTCACCAATTACCAACATTACAGTGTTATCTCTGAGTAGGTAAAGGATAGAGAGGAAGGAACTACTAGATTACACCTAGATCTAACCAATAGAAAAGACCTGGCTAGGAGCGTTAGAGTGACAGAAACCCTGGAAGGCCGGCCATGCCATGGTAGAATTCACAATGCAAGAGGAGAGGACTTGGAGAGCATGTGTTTTCACTTTAGAAAGTGGACCTAAAGAAATTCATAAAACAATTTTTTTTCTCAGGGGTTCTAAAAAGGACCATGACTCTAGGGATGGGAAGCTCAAAGAATAAACTTGTTCCTAAGGAGGAACCTAGCTAAAGAAATCAGGGTGGTGGAGAAATTGAAACCCTTGTACACTGTTGGTCGGCATGCAGAATGGCGCAGTCACTATGGAAAACAATATGGAGTTTCCTCACAAAATCAGAGATAGAACTACCACATAATCCAACAATTCTGCTTCCTGGTATTTATCCAAAAGAATCAAAATTGGGATCTCAAAGAGATAGTTACACTTCCATGTTCATAATAGCAGTATTCACAAGAGTTCAGACATAGAAACATCCTAAATGTCCATTGATGGATGAACAGATCAAAAAAAAAAAGCACATAAAGTGGAATATTATTCAGCCTTCTTTTTTTTTGAAGGAAATCCTGCAATATACAACAACACAGATTAAACATGAGGACATTATGCTAAGTGAACGAGGCCATTCACAGAAGGATAAGTACTGCATGATTCCACTTATATGAAGTATCTAAAATAGTCAAACTCATAGAAGGAGAGAGAAGAATAGTGGTTGCCAGGGGCTGGGGGAGGGGGAAATGGGGAGTTGCTAATTAAAAGGTATATAATTTCACTTACACAAGATAAATAGGCTTTTGAGACCAGCTGTACAACATTCTGCCTACAAATAACAATCTTCTTACAACCTATCACTCTGAAATCAACTCTGCTCCTCCCTCTTCCACATGTAAGGACCCTTGTGATTATACTGGGCTCACCCGGGAAGTCTGGGATAATCCCTGGAGGATTAATTTCAGCTGCAACCTCAGTTCCCCCTTGCCAAGTAACATATTCACACTTTCCAGGGATTAAGGCTTGGACATCTTTGGGGGGCTATTATTCTGCCTACCCCAGCGGGGTAGCTCCAACAGAAAGGAGGACTGATTATGAGCTGGGCAGACACCTCTTGCCTTGTCTTCCTGGATGAACAGAGAGATCCATCTATTCTTTTTCCATTTCTCAAACAATGTTTCCAGCCCTGCTCCTTGAAACATTCCAAGGGTCTAGAGAAATAAGGAAAATGGAGGATTTAAATTTAAATTTAAATCTAAAAAAACAGAGGATTTAAATCCCTTAAAGGATTTAATCTAGCAGGAGGCTTTCAGATATCCAAAGTACCAAGATTTCCTCTGAAATCTTCTAGCCCCTTCCACCTCTCTTAAGGAAAGTATCCTACTTTGTTGAACCCATTTCAGAGGACTCAACTTGCAACAATGCAATCAACAGTTACCAGAGTTCAAGTCCTCTCTCTCCCCTCACCCCACAGCTTTGCAAGGTTAGTGCCACTTCCTCCCAGCACTCACTCCGTCCACCCCAGACGTTTGGTAAATCACTTCATTAAAACTCATTTAGTGGTTTCCCCAATGTAATGGTAGATATAAACTGCTCAGTACACACTTGGAAGCTTCCTCCAGAAAACTCGTGCTTCACTTTGTTGGCATGGCATCTTGGTTTCCAACCTGAATTTCCACCACCTTTGCTTTTCTGACAGTATCTTCTGTGATGAACGTGGCCGAATCCTCCACTTTTTATTGAGTTGGACAGCAAATCACAGAATAAATGCTTTCCCTCGCACTTTAAAAGGATTTAATGGGAAAATATTTTCTTACATCCTGTTTCAAGGGGAAAGTGTGATTTTAGGGGACGTTTTATAGTTCACAACAGGATATTGAAGGGTATTTGGTTTTGCTTAGTTTCTTATGACTGTGTTTCTCCAGCATGAAGTGGTGTTTTTTGTGATTATTTAGATAAGTCTGATTAAGGTACATAGACAGTCATAGAATTATGGAAATTTAAGATGGGAAAGGTCCTCAAATATCATCCAGGCCATTCCCCTCGTATTTCAGGTGAGAAAACAAGTGACTTGTCCAAGATCACACACTGAGTTAGTGGGAAAAAAATGAGATTTTATTCTTTATCCCTAAACTGTTCAGTGCCCCCCCAGACCAGCTTTTTGGTGGGAGTGGAGGTGGAGACGGGAGTGGGGGAGAGGCATTTATACAAAGGGACCCATGTGTTTCTATGTTTATATGTATCATATAAGAACTTTTGATTAGAGAATTGGGCTGACTAGTAAGTGTGGATTCGTGTGTGTTATATCCATCCATCCATCCATCCATCCATCCAGGCAGGTAGATTCCAAACACATTTTCAGTGTCTACTCAATAAGTGGCACTGTGCTAGGTGCTGAAAAGATAAAAACAAAGGTGAAATCCCCACCTTGGAAAAGGTAAAAAACTAATGGGGCAGATAAGTGTATATATAGACAGTTAAGCACAATAACAGAGTTTGGTTTTTTTTAAATGACATCTCTGAAGAGTGAAATTTTTAAGAAGCTTTATGTATCACTAGCCCACTCTCCAGGGATAGGAAAAGATCAGCATGAATGAGAAAGGGGACACAACTACAGGAATAGAACTGTAGAGAGTATGTTCTGGTGGTCCTTCCTGGCCATTTCAGTCATCCCAGTCTTGATGGGACTGTACAAAGCTGGAATGAGGTCTTAGCCTGTTATTGTGGCAACAGCCTGGGCTCTGAGTCTGACAGTCTCACGTTCAAATCCCAGTGTGAATTAAACATAAAAAATATCTATCCAACAGGGCTTTGGAAGCGTGAGATGAGCTGATCTATATAAAGTGTATAAGGCAGCACCTGGCACAGAGCTAATAATGGAAGTACAGCCATTGTGGCAATAGGTTGTTGAGGATTAAACTTCATGGCTGGTGGTGTCGGGGCATCTGGAGGTGGTGGAGAGTCTTCTTCAAGTATCGGAAGGAGACTTGGTTCACTTTCTGGTCTCTGCATCACCCAACTAATGTGTGCTGTGCAAGGGTGAATAAAGGTTGAGACGGTACCTTGGATCAGAGTAGGGGTTAAAGGAAGAACTTAGAAAGTAATTGGACACCGTGGTTTGGGTCAGTCTCAGAGAATGTTTCTGGGAGTTGGAGTATTTATTCTGGAAAAGAGAAGACTTAGGGGATGGATGAAATAAAGGTCCTTGAGTGTATGAACCAGTGGATGGAGACCAGCTGTTCCCTATTTCTGTTTTGGACAGAATGAGAGGAAACGAGCTTACAGTGAAGCAGGAGGGATTGAGGCTAAACATCAAGAAGTATTTCCTGGATGTGGGTGTCATTGAACTTGGGAATGATTTACCAAAAGGTGTTTAATATCAGGACAATGGCTCTTCAGGCCACGGACCTTTACGTGTGGGAGCATTGGCTACACGTAGGGATGGCTACACTCTCAAGCTCTTTCCAAACTGAGGAATCCCATGTCACTCACAGAATCCTTTAACAGGAGAACACGAGTCTCAGCCAACCCCAAACCACTGTCCTAGACCTTGGCCTGTTGTAAGAAACAATTGTGCTACTAACCTCCAGCAATCTGCCGTTCGACATTCCACAAATACCACGATTGCTTATGTAGGCTACTCCAGTGACCAAACACCTCCCCTCTCTGAAATTTATTAAGAAATTCTCTGTAGGGCTTCTTTCAACAAAAGTACGTTTAATAAAGTTTGGAATTTCCTCACAACACATTTATTCCTGTTGATGTATTTTTAGGTCTCCATTATCACTTGTCTTCACCTTTCCTTGCCTTGTAGGCATAAGGCAGGCCAGCCCAGCAGGATTCTAAAAGTTATCAATAACCAGGAATTGACCACACTGCTGGAGTTCTCCCCAACCCTCCCATGAAAGCCAAGTTTCTCACTACTAATTTAGGAAGACTTTAAGCCAGCCACCGGTTTTAATAATAGTTCATCAAAAAGGCAGGCAACTTACAGCTCTAAGTTAAAATTTGAACATAAAAGTCTCACTGTGAGCTTCAGTGTTGGAATAATTTTGAGTTATTTCCCCCCAAAAGTAGGCTTGATGGGTTAGGTTTGTGTTTTAAGTGATTTAAAGTCGAGTGGCTATAATCTGGAAGAGGTTTTTAAGAAAGAACCTGTATCATTCAATCATTCAGTAGTTAACACTCCCCCAAAGTGTTTTGTTGCAAATGTTGAATTCATTATAATAATCCACTAATTTAATTTACAAAGTCCCTAATTGTAACCAAAGGACTTTCACGTGTTGGATGCCTCCTGTCAGACCCACAGGACTCTGTTGGTTACGAAGGAGCCCAGGCTGGCCCTCCCTCCCCTGTTGTCGAAGGAGGAGTCATGGTTTCCATAACTGAACAGACTAGAAAAATATTCTCATCGTCCTCTACTTCAGGTTCTTACCCACACATGGCCGACAAAGGGAGGAAAGGCAGAGGCAGCTGCTTTACCCATGGTCGGCCCAGCCCCCGTAGCCAGCCAGACCTTAGCTCTCGTTTCTATGGCAGCCCGATGGCCACCCTCCTGGGTCTGCAGAGAGACCTCCCCTCAGACCTTCTTTCTGTCCTTCCCTCCCTGACTCCTTGGTCTATTGAAGCCCTGGAGGTCCCCTTGGCTCCTCCCTTTTCTTGGGCTGTCATTCATCTTTGCTAGTGGGGCTTATGCAAGGACTTAAGGGAGGTCTCCTCTGCCCCACTGGCGGGATGGTGTAAACAATGGTCAGATGTTTCATTCATGCTTCCGGTGTGAGCTCTGCCACTTCTTTCTCTAGGTCGTGTCTTCCTCCTCCTCCACCTTGAGTTGTAGTCCCTTCATTTGTCTTAGCCTTGGGGAGTGTAGGTTCCAGGAAATGCAGGATGGGCATGAAGATGGACATCCATTCCCCACAAGTAGATGAATGGAAATTTCTGGCTTGGGTGACTCATTGCCATTAATAGAGATAAAGGAGAAGGATGATGGCGGTGATGATGGTAAATCCTTACGTACTACTTACTAGCTTACTTACTTACAAGCACTATTTTAAGTGTTTTATGGGCAATAAGTTACACAATCCTATGAGGGAGGTCATCTTATCATTCCCATTTTATAGATATGAAAAACCAAGGTACAGAATGGTTAAGACACTTGCCTAAAGTCACACAGCTAGTAAGTAAAGAGCAGAAGTGGAGCCCAAGCAGCCCAGCTCCAAAGTCTGAAATGCCTCCCATGGAGAGATCAATCATGCCAGAAGTGCTTGTGAGCCAGACAGGCAGAAGTGCAGAGTAGCTGCAGGAACTCTGGCTTTGAGACCAGAGGTGGACTCAAACAGATTTAGGGGCCATCTCTACCCCTGGGCTCCTGGCCTGGCCAGATCTCTCCACTGGGCCACCCTTCCAGCTCTGCCTTGCTGGCTGGACCAACATCCTCTCTTTTGTCCATTTCACTGACTCTCACCCATGCATCCTTCTCATTAAGCCACCCAATCCCACCCCAGGCATCTCCAGGCTTAGTGTATATTTCCTGCCCTTGGAGTTACTACGGGTGCCAAGCGTTCTGCTGCACCGTTACTCTGTTGCCTGCACATCAAACTTCTGTCTCCCTTTCACATCGGCATCCCCAAAGTTCACATTTACATGAAGCATCCCTAAGAGGAATTTGATGTACAGTTAAAAAGTAGATGTAGTGACAATAGCCATCTCCTTGGGAAGGAGCGTTTTCACCAGGCGGGTTGTTTTCCTCTATCCTGCTCTGCTCCATCTCTGCTCCAGCTCATGGAGCTGGAAAGCATGAGGGCCCCATTCAAAGAATAGAATTTACATGAAATAGTTTCCAACTTTATTAAGGGAGCAGACAGCAAAAGAAAACCCGCAATTAAGGAGTTTTTGCACACATTCAGTCTTTCCACTGACTGAAGTATCATCTTCCTGAATTAATGAGGTCTGGCAAAAACTGTAGTGCAGAAGTGTGCTCCACTTTTCAAGACTTCGGGGTTTACCATCCCGGGTGGGGCAGGCAGCTGATACGGAACTGGCAGGGAAGAGTTATAGAGACCAATTTGTTTTGTTAGGATGTGTTGCCAGACTGAAATTGCCAGGCTGATACTGTAGGTACAGACAGAGAAGGAGCCTATGTGTGCAACTAACTATCGACCCATCAATTTCACTCACTATCCATCAGTTAGCTCACTCTCTAACCATCCACCCACTTAATACTTATATCCTACCTTGTTTTCAAAAGCATTTGAAAAAGGTAGCCAGAGATCTGGACCCAAGAACAACTAAGGGAAGAAGGGGTTGGGCAGGTAGCAGGTAAAGCCCAAGATGAGCTTTGCTCGGACCAAAGGCCACTGTCCCCTGAGTAGCGTGTGACACGAGAGATCGGTGGCTTTGGAGTCAGGCACGGCTGGTTTTGAATCCTAACTCATTCAGTTACCACCATTGACTAGTTCCTTCATCTTATTTCTTTGTTTTTGAACATCAGAATCATACTTAACCATTGGGATGTTGGTAGATTAACTAGTACTGTTAATAATGTGCTCCTTATGTGACACCTGTCATTGAGGAAGCAACTATTTTACTCCTTCTCTGAGTATTTACTGAGCACCTACTATGGGTCAGGCACTGCTTTAGCTGCAGGAACTATGATAGGGGATGGATAGCCCTGCTCTCATTGAAATTTCTTCAAGCACTTTTTTGCCTTTTGCTCATTAAAAACCCTTACACAAGGCATAAGATCAATACATAATTTTTCTAAACCTTGGAGAACAAATAAAGTAAAAGAAAGAGTACCAGGACCCAGAATCTGAGAGACACATGCTCATGCGATTTCTTTGCAAAAAAGTAACAAGAGGTTTTGCTATTTGTTGTTTGTTTTTTAGGAAACTTACAACTGTTTATAGAACAGCAAAAGTAAATACAACCTGATGTTTCAGCTTCAGGCATAATATTCCAGACATTTCTGAAACCCACAGAGGGTAGTTTTTACTTCTCCAGAATGTCTCCCTACCCCCTACCCCCGTCTGTCTTCCTTTTTCCTCCAGTGGAATAATATACACAAACTTTACTTAAGAATATTGTATGAAAGACAGGCCAGCGTAGAAAACACATTCCTAACAAAGTCTAAAGAGTGCAGGATTCATTCACTCATTCCTTGGACAAATGTTTATTAACAGGTACTGTTCAACCAATACTGTGTAAGTGTTCGGGGCAAAATGGTATGAAACAAATGAAGCCAGGCTTCAGGGAAGAGAGGCTGTTACACATACACCAGGCAGAGACAGGAAAAACACAGCACAATGAATGCTCTTAATGATGTGGTGCACGGGGAGAGGGGGCAGGGGGGTGGCGTGGTGTTTCTTCTTGGGCGTCGGGAGAGGGGAGTACACCTTCCAGGAGCGAACAGCCCTTACGCTGACCACTCTTCCCTTCTCTTGGGGAATCACTGATGAAAGAGAAATAAAGTCTGAGAGGTGGAGATGGTGAGGGCTTTACTACCTAGACTTAGAGAATAAGATTCTCAGGACATCGATCTTAGCATCTATTCCCAAGCCTTCATTGGATGCTTGGATCTCTCCCGGAAAACTCCAGCAAGGGGCCATCTATTCTGCATCAAAATACTCTCATGGATGGGGAACTCTACCGGAAAGCTCTTTCTGTTTTGCTCCAATTTGTTCATTCAGCAAATATTTACGGAGCCGCAAACGTATTTGCTCGGCAACAGGCACTGGGAACATCAAAGTGAATCAGACACAATCCCTGCTCTCCAGCCGCCCCCATCCTTCCTGCTTTTTTTTTAAATTTAATTTTTATTTTTGGCTGTGTTAGGTCTTCGTTGCTGTGTGCGGCTTTTTCTCTAGTTGCTGCGGTGCGCAGTCTTCTCATTGCGGTGGCTTTTCTTGTTGCAGAGCACGGGCTCTAGGCCCGCGGGCTTCAGTAGTTGTGGCACGTGGGCTCAGTAGCTGTGGCTCGCGGGCTCTAGAGCGCAGGCTCAGTAGCTCAGTAGCTGTGGCGCACGGGCTTAGTTGCTCCGCCGCATGTGGGATCTTCCCAGACCAGGGCTCGAACCCGTGTCCCCTGCATTGGCAGGCGGATTCTTAACCACTGCGCCACCAGGGAAGCCCCGTTCCTGCTTTTTTTTTGAGGCCACATCTTCTGCCCTGCTTTCCCCGTTCCTTCTCCTGTCATGTGGCTTTTCCTTCGGTCACCATTTGCCCGTGTTTCTTCCCAGAATTGAGCCCTAGACTTCAGGTGTGGTCTGACTCTCATGCCTCTGTTGTCTCCCGTTCTGAAAACTGTGCTTGTATTAGAGCGGCTCAGAAGCTCATTAATGTTTTGGCAGACAGCTCCTACTGCTGACTCACAGGAGCTGCTGGCTACCAGCCCTCCCCTGCTTGCTCTCCCTCCCCCATCCCCCATCCCCATCCTCCTGTTTGTCCTCTAGGCAATTAAGCCTTGCCTTCCCCATCTCCCCCCTGTGTGGGGCAATTCTGGACACCTGCCCTTGTTACACTTAGTCTTATTACATTAGTACCCTTGTTGTAGCTTCTTGAACTTTCGAATCTTGCTCCTGTTACCCAAGAAGACCTCAGAAGCTCTGCATCTCCTGTTAGAGTGTGTGCGTGTGTGTGCATATACACACTAGGGTTCAGCTCTGAGACCACCTGTGAGTTTCTGAACACTCCTTTGTGAATGCGGTTCATTCATACGCAAATGTTTCATTCTGCCACATTTATTCAACATCCCCTAATGAAACTTCCCCTAATGAAACATCCCCTAATGAAACTAGGTATTACAGAGAAAATGGAAGCAAAGTAATCCATACTAAGGAGTAAATAGTTGATAGTTTACACTCCTCTTCACCACTCAGGGTGTTTGCTTGTTAACCCAAATGCAAACCTTATTGGTGAAAAAGCAGACGGTACTATCAGGAGCAAGTGGAGGTTTGTTTTAAATTGTATCATTCGGCTAACTGTGATGGGGAACTTTCAGGGTACCACTCAACCCTCTCCTCTGTTGGAGCTTCTAGAAAAGGAGGCTGGCTACCCCCAGGATCCAGAAATGTTCAGAGAATCCTCCGCGTTGCATTCTGTTCATCCCCATTGTCCACCAGTAAACTGCATTGAGTTCAGAAACACTGTGGTGACCCCAGAACCCTAAGATTCTCATATCTTTTTCCAGCCTCAACTCACAAATTTCTCTGTTGTTATTGGATGGAGGTGGCAGACTTTGGCTCAAATCTCTGTTTCTCAAAGCAATTTCTTGCCAAGACCACACCTGGGTAAGTAAAACTCCAACTTACTGTGCTGGGGTAAGTGCAGATTGACTGGGGTCTGCTTCTCAGGAGTCTGGGTAGAATTGGAGAAGCAGAGCCTTAGCAGATCCAGCTCTGGAAAAAATTCTTATGTGGTAATAATACCACTTTCTCATAGGATTAGTACAAAGGTTAAATGGCATGATGACTATAAAAGGCTTAGCACAGTGCCAGGCTTGTAGTAAGTGTTTGTAGGTATTGTATTACTTTGGAAAGCTAATACAGAACACAATACCCAAAATCCTCCTAATAGCAGTTTAAATAGGAAGGGGAGTTATTTTCCTCACATAGTAATCAATTATAAAAAATGTACCACACTAATGCAAAATGTACTAATAGGGGAAAATCAGTGGGGGCAGGGATGATGGAGGGAGTATACGGGAACTCTCTGTACTTTATGCTCAATTTTTCTGTAAACCCAAAACTACCCCCCCAATAATACCTAATTAGAAAAAAAAAAAGATAATAAAGTGCTATAAGAGAGGTCTGAACAAAGTATTGTGATAGTATAGAGAAAGCAGTAATTAACTTTCCAAGGGCACACTGAGAAACCTTTCCAGAGGAGGTGGATTTGGTCTGAACAGAATCTTGAAGGATAAGTAGAAATTCACCAGGTAAAGCGAGAAGAAATGTGTGTATCAGGTGTATCACACCTGTACAAAGGTGTCTTTGTCAGGATCATTGTCTGATGTGTCCACTGATGTATGTCTCAAGTATCTAGAGTTCTGCCTGCCACAGAGGAAGAGCTCAATGAATATTTATTGAATGAATGAGTGGTAACTTGGCAGGACCTGGCAAAATAGCATTCTATTTCCTAGCAAGGTGCAGAGATTATCAAAAGTGTGATAGGTACTTATTTTATAAACTTCCCATCCTATCCATCCTTAATGGCTAAAAGGATATCCAGTATTTCCAGTTGCTCTGGGGCTGGGGAAAGGGCATCCTCTCCATGTTGATGTTAGTGCTCTGAAGGTAATTCAGTGCCAAAGGAGGGATTGGATTGTCAGGGACAGAAACTTGCTAACAGTATACATTTATAAACGAGCAAAAGCAAATCTGGAAATGTGGCATTTCAAGACTGTTTCTCAGCCTTGAGCAAACGGCCTGTGGACTGGATCATACTCAAGTGGAACTGGCCGCCTTGGCCAAATGAGAAACCTGTCTCCAGGAAGGCATTTGAAGCAAAGGCTGAGCCCAAGCGGGAGAGAGAAGTCCCACCCCTGTGGGCATGGCTCAGTCCCCAGAGGCCGACAGAAATCCCAGATACAAAGCACTAAAGCGACCTGTACCCAGAGCAAAGAGGAAACGATTTGGAATCCAGCCTCTGTCCTCAGGGGCTTACCTCTCCAGGCTTCAGGCAAAGCCTGTGTTCTTTCTTCCTGATCTTTCACCTCTTGACATCTCCAGTTCCAAGACTTGAGCGAACAACTTCATAACTTGGTCAGTGTTGTATTTTTTGTTTATCTTCCCGAGTACTAACTGTGGCCACACACCGTGCTAGGGACTTACAGAGCACTCCACACTGACCAACCACATTGTGCCAGGACTTTTCTAGGCCTTGGGGGTAGAAGGAAAAACAAAAGAGTCCCCGCCCACAGGGAGCTTATGTGCTAGTGAGGAAATGAGCCATAGACAGGGAAACCCATGTTAAAATGTCAAGTAGTGAAAAGTACTGTGAGAAAAGATAACCAGGTAAAGGGATACAGGTGACTGACCTGAATGAGGAGCTATTTTCATAGGTCTCTCGGTTGGGGCACCTGTGAGCAGAGACCTTGGATACAGCGAGGAGAGGGCTGTTTGGAAATCTGGAGAGCCACACTCCAAGCAAAGGGAACAGCTAGTGCAAAGGCCCAGAGGCAGGAGAGTCCTTGGCACACTGTAGAAACATCCAGGAAGCCAGTGTGGCTGAAACACAGTGAGGCATGAGGACATGGGTAAAGGATGTGTAGGACAAACAGACCAGGGTCAGGACTTTTTTTATTCCAAAGGTGATATGGAAGCAATAAATGGTCTGAGCAGTGAAGTGATATGACCTGATATATTACACACACACATGCTCACACTCACACATACACATGTATATATACATGCACACAAAAAAATTCTCAAGTTTACAGAAAAGTTGAAAGTATAGTACAAAGAAGTTTTTTTCCTCAGCCATCTGAAAGTTGTCAGTATGATCCCTGGTCACCCCTGAATACTTCAGTGTGTATTTCCCGAGACCAACCACCAGATTCATGAAGTTCATATCGTGCATTTCTGCATCTAGTCCTCAGACCACACTCAAGTTTCACCCTTTGTCCCAATAATGTCCTTTATGGCAAAAGGCTCCCATTTAGAGTCACACCTTACCTTTAGATGTCAAGCCCCTTTTCGTCTCTTTCAGTCTTCCCTTGATCTTCATGACCTTTACTGTTTTGAAGATTACAGGCCAGACATTTTATAGAACATACCTCATCTAGGTTTGTTGTTGCCCAAAGGAGCTGGTTGTTTACTGGGTGGGACAGACACATAAGTGAGAAGAACAATAGAGTGTCTTCTGGGCCATGACGTGGCACCCCACTGTGAGCTACTGCAGCCAATGCTGTCAGTGCTCTTCCCAGAGACCCCCTACACCTTAAGCCCCCAGACAACACAGATGCCCTTTACTGGCTCTGCCTGCCCATCCCCCAAGCTTCTGTGTGCTCTGCTCTTAAAGACTGACACCTGCGGCCTTCTTCAAGGAACTACCCTGGGATGCTAGAAGTGTCTTCTGCACTGGCAGCGATGGCCAACAAACAGTTCCTGTAAGTGTGTCTCTCCGAGCCCTGCCTCCCCCCAACCCCAGTAGCCAAAGACTGACAGGTAGGAGAGTCCATGTTCCTTACTTTGCAGGCAGAATAAATTGAGACGTGTAATTTGTTTATTTAACTAATGTTTTACGAGCTTCATTTATTTACTTATTTTAGATTCCACATATAAGTGAGACCATAGAGTATTTGTCTGTCTCTGTCTGACTTATTTCACTTAGCATAATGCTCTGGAGGTCCATCCATGTTGTCACAAATGCCATATTTCATTGTTTTTATGGCTGAATAACGTTCCATTGTTATGTATGTACTATATCTTCTTTATCCATCCATTCATCAATGGACATTTAGGTTGTCTTGGCTATTGTGAATTGTGCTGCAATGAACATGGGAGTGCATATATCTTTTCGAATTAGTATTTTCATTTTCTTCAGATAAATGCCCAGGAATGGAATTGCTGGATTGTATAATAATCCTATTTTTAATATTTTCAGAAATCTCCCTGCTGTTTCCCACAGTGGCTGCACCAATTTACATCTCCGCCAATAATGCATGAGGGCTCCCTTTTCTCGCAGCCTCACCAACACTTGTTACTGCTTGTCTTTTTGATAATAACCATTCTGACAGGTGTGAGGTGACATCTTATTGTGGTTTTGATTTGCATGTCCCTAATGATTACTGATGTGGAGCATCTTTTCAGGTACCTGTTGGCCATCTGTCTGTCTTCTTTGGAAAAGTGTCTATTCAGAACATCTACCCATTTTTTAATTGGATTGTTTGATTTTTTGCTATTGAGTTCTTTGTATATTTTGGATATGAATCCATTATCAGGTATGACTTGCAAACATTTCTCCCATTCAGCTTTTTGTTGTGCAAATGCTTTTTAGTTTGATGTAGTCCCAATTGTTTACTTTTGCTTTTGTTGCTTTTGGTGTCAGATTCAAAAACTCATCACCAAAACCGATGTCAGGGAGTTTATGGAGGTGGAATTAATCCTCAAGAGCTCCCTGCAAGATTAAGTAAGACTGGGACTTTGCCTAACCTGGCATCCTTTCTTTCCCTGCCCTGTTCTGCTTCCCCCACTCCCCTACTGCTTTTTCCTAGGAGCACTTCCTTAATAAATCCCTTGACCACTAATTCTCACCTCAAGGTCAGCATCTGGGAAACCTGGTCCAGGATTCACCTACCCAATACTTATCCTCCCTCCTGCCTCTCTCACAGGGGGAGATATGTGGTCCAGTCAGGATTCCAAGCAGCCACTCTCTTGTTCCAGAGCTCCTGTGCTAAACCAGGAAAACTCTGAAGGCAGGGGAAGAGACTTCTCATGAGGGTGAGTTGAGCAGGGCCTCGGGGGTGGGGGGGTGGGAGTTCATTAAGTAGAAAATGGAGAGAAGAGCCTTCCAAGGACAAGAAACAGCACGTGGGTTGATGGAAAAGACCAAGGAGCTGGGAGGTGGTCAGTGGCTGGGAAAAGACTGAAGTAGGTGAAGTGTGTGAGTGCTGGCTTGGTCTCCCCGTCTCCACCACGTCTCCGTTTGAGAGTGACCACCTCCCCAGGCCCCCAACACGCACAAACACACACACACACACCAGCTGTCCTGAAACTGTGCGCATCCCTGCCCATCCAGCGAGGCCCAGTGCGCTAATTTACTCCCAGCGCGTAATTCTTCTGGGCAGCCTCAAGGATTTCTGGGCAGCCACAAAGATTCCTTTGGTCTCAGAAATGGCCAAAAGGTGTGTGTGTGTGTGGAGGGGCTGTTTTATTTACAAAAAGAAAATCTTGAAGATAATTGCGCACTCTACTTGACTCTGAAATGGACAAAAAGCTTGTCATTATTGGCCCCCTTGGGGTAAGGCGTCCTCCCACCTCCCACCAAAGGAGCTGATGTTCACTGCGAGCCCCAACACCGGCGCCCCCTCGGTGTCCCGGGCGCGGCGGGGCAGGGATGGCCACCGCGCCCTGTCGGACAGTCTGGCCCTGTAGCTCGACGGGCACGGCCCCGCGGGGATCGCCTTCGGAGCTGGACTGTTGCGCACACTTTGAAGTGCGGCCGGGCCTAATGAAGGGCTTGCTGGGCCGCGGGATCAAGTGTCAGCGCCGCCGCGAGACGCAGCTGGGCGGACAAAGGGCGCTCGGCTGCCTCGCGGCGCGGCGCGGGACAAAGGTGGAGACGAGCACGCGGCAGGGGCCAGCGGGTGGCCGCGCCTGCCCCGCGCGCCCCCGCCCGGCTCCCCGGCGCCCGTTCGCCGTCCCCGAGTTCCCCCAAGCGCCTCCCGGGCGCGGGAGCTGCAGCGCCAGCCGGTCCAACCGCAGCCAGGACTCGCCTCTACCCAGACCTGGCCCGAACCAAATTTTGGTGACGGTGTGACCTTCGGTTTCTCTTACGGCGTGTGAAATTCCCACTGAGTGCAGTGCTTTCTTTGCACCGTAATAGTAAAGACTGAAAGCGCCTACCTGCCAGGCACTCTTCTAAATCCTTTAGCGTTTATTAACCCGTTTCCTCCTCCCCCAAACTCCTCGAGCTGGGAGGATGGTTAGCTCCGTTCTACAGATAAAGGAAACGAGGCACGAAGGAACTGCGCCACCAGTCTGCAGAACTAGAAGTGGTGCTGCCAGACTGGCTGGCCTGAGTCCCCGACAGATCGTGTTTTCATATTTGGTATTTTGCTCATCTGCCTTTTTTGGTGTGTGCATTAATTTTGTTTTAAAAAAATATATTGCATTAAAATGTTATCTTGGATACCCAGGTTTTGGCGCCCATTAAATTCTGCCTCGCAGACAAGTGAGGGAAGTACTACCCAGGTGGTATCCACTCCCCTCTACTGCCTGGCATGGATTCTTACAGCAGGCTCCCGCAGTTGGGATTACTGACTCCCCTGGATGTTTCAAAAGGGGAAAAACCGAAGCTCAGAGTTGGTAAGTGACTTGCCCAAGGATTTCTGCCAGGCTAGTCAGCCACCAGCCCTGAGCTAGTTAGCATACCAAATTATGGTAACTTGCAGGCCCTTAGGTACCTCTGTTTTGGAGGTCCCAGCTCTCATCATAGCGAACTCTTAAAAAGAGCAACATCCCACACATTACATAGAACTTTATGATAAAATTTTTGAAAGGATTTTTTCATGATTTTAATTTTGCTTTACTTGGTTACAAGGCCCTAATTTATAATGGCTGCAATTTCTTAGGATTGACTGGGCGAACTGGGAAGTTCTTGCAAAGTGAGAAAATCGAAATTGTTTTCACATGTAATGAAACTTTTACGAATAATTAATTTAGCAACTTTAATGATGGTGACATGGTGCTACCTTCTGTAGACCTTTAATTAGACATTTATTAGTTTTGTCTTTGCAGCTTGCTTTTATCGTGGTGGAGCCAAAAATTACTTACCCAGGTCTCCAACATTTTTGTTGGAAAGCCCTCCTCACAGCTTGTGAGTTGCAGGCTCTTCCCAAGGTTCCCCCCCACCCCCAGAATGGTCCCACCTACGCCAGTCCCGCCTCCGCAATCTGGGGGACGCTTCCCATCCTTCCAGTGTTACGACTAATAAGTAGCGAGGATTAACCAACTGCTAAGCAATGAGTTTACTCAGGGCAGGAACTAACTGTAACCAAGTGTCAACAACCCTCCTACCACCGATAGAGGGAGGACGCTTGTCAATATTGATTGAATTGTGACTTTATCATGGAAGTGGGGGGCAGGATGTGAGATAGAAAGTGTTCCAGAAAAGGGGCGGAGAGTCCTGGTGCTGCCACTAATGCTCGGTGTCCCCAGGGATGCCTCTGCCCCTCGCTGGGTCTCAGTTTCCCCTTCTGGGAAATGAAGATGGACCAGGAGATTTCTAATATGATGCTTCTTTCAGTGCTACCATTCTTCAACTGATACGGTTCATGGAGGAGACAGTTTGGTTTCACCCAAATGAGCATTATGGGAAGGGAAGATGCCAAGGTTGGCTTTGGCAAGTGGGGTCAAATAAATGTTTCCAACAGTAGTGGCTTGTGATTCTCTGCATTTTTTCTGGGTGCAGTCTCCCCGCTGCCTCCCACTTTTCTTTGTATCCTTAGCAGATACCGAATGACCTTCCTGTGTTTGTGACCACCAGG
Source organism: Orcinus orca (assembly GCF_937001465.1). Classification (NCBI taxonomy): domain Eukaryota; kingdom Metazoa; phylum Chordata; class Mammalia; order Artiodactyla; family Delphinidae; genus Orcinus; species Orcinus orca. The sequence goes on from NC_064562.1 coordinate 117,537,954, forward strand.
CTGTAAGCACACGTGCATCTTTACCGAGGGCCCGGCACCAGGCCTGATGCGTTCAGGTGCTTAATCATGGTTGTCAGGGAAGAGCACCTTTTCCAGATGAGGAAACCAAGGTACAAAGAGAGGAAGTGGTCTACCTCGGAAACAATCCAGCTCCTGTGATGTTTCTGCACAACCTTCCCTGGAAGAGGAGGATTTTATATGTTTGCAAGCTGGTGGACTTTGTTACCTGTACCCAAAGCACAAGCTGAGTGAGCTCACTGAGGGGCATTGTTTTCCTACCAGGACAGCTTTCAGGAGAAAAGACAGAGAACTTTCCTCACTTAGGAAGCTCAGCCCCATTCCTCCTCTAACCATCTTTTTTATTATTATTATTAATTAATTTATGTATTATTCACTTTGGGTTGCATTGGGTCTTCGTTGCTGTGCACGGGCCTTCTCTAGTTGTGGCAAGAGATGTGGATGTGGGGGCTACTCTTCGCTGCGGTGTGTGGGCTTCTCACTGCAGTGGCCTCTCCCGTTGTGGAGCATTGGCTCTAGGTGTGTGGGCCTCAGTAGCTGTGGCACGCGGGCCCAGCAGCCGTGGCTCGCAGACTGCAGAGCGCAGGCTCAGCAGCTATGGCGCACAGGCTTAGTTGCTCTGTGGCATGTGGGATCTTCCCTGACCAGGGCTCGAACCCTTGTCCCCTGCACTGGCAGGCGTGTTCCCAACCACTGCGCCACCAAGGAAGCCCTCCTCTAACCATCTTAACCAGAGGCTTCTGGCTAAAGGCAGCTGTCTGGGAGCCCCAGAGTCCGGGTTCTGGCGCTGACTCTGGCTCTGGTGCAAACATGCTTTGGGATTCAGAGCAGTCCCTCACCCTCTCTACACCTTCGTTTCCTTGGCAATAAACCAGTAGGCTGGACTAGAGCCGTGCTGCTCAAGCACATCATCTGAGGATGTTGTTAAAATGCAGTCTGATTCCGGTGGTCTGGGTGGGGCTTTTCTAACAAACTCACTGGTGATGATGCCACTTCTGGCTCTGACTTTGAGCCTTGGCATCAGGCACGTGGAGACTGACGAACAGCTGCCCGGATCTGGGCCAGCGAGGGCAGTAAAAAATGTGAAATGATGCCAAGGGTCCTTTCAACCAACAGTTACAAAAATCATCATTGTCATTATCATCATCATCATCAACAACAACAAACATTTGTGCAGTGCATTTCGCTGTCCAGAGCAGCTGTCACATCCTTGAACCCAGATGACCTCTGCATGCACCCTGGTGGGAGAGGAGGACATGGCTGGGGACTCTATTCAGACCTAGCCAGAGGATCTGGGCAAGAGCACAATAGCCCCCTAAACTATTGTTTCCCCTCGGCCCTTTGATTTTCTTAGCATTTTTTTGGTGTCTGCTCTCTGACCCCGTCTTCCTTTGTCTCCTAATGCTCCTCTTCCCGGTTCCTAATTCTCCCCTCCCCCAACATACTCATACACAATGTCAGGGGGAGAAAATCAGTGCATCCACCCCCAGATTTCCCACTTTTGATCCTCTCTCCCCTCTGAGCAAGTAGAACCCAGCCTCAGGGATTGGAATCTTGGTTCATTTCAGGGCAACCTGGGGCAAATCACTTCACCTCCTTAATGTCCCTCTTCTTATTTGTAACAATGGTAATTTTCCTTAAAGTGGCATTTGTTGACACTATGCTCAGTGACTCCATCCTTACCATAACCCTGGGGAGTAGGAACTATGACTGTCTCCATTTAGTGGATGGGGAAACTGAGGATTTAGGGAGTTTACCGGCCCAAAGTCACCAGCTGGTCAGTGATGGAGTCAGGACATCAAACCATGGCTGATTGACATCAAAGATCACTGTAAATTCACATTCAGTTGTAAGAAATCATACTGAGAGAGCTAGTGCAACCTCTGTGCGGTCTTCCCTAGTGAAAACGTCTTGCAAAGCTATCCTATGATATCAATCAAGATATTGATATTGATGGAATCCACCAAACTTAGATTTCCTCAGTTTTACATGTCCTTATGTGTGTGTGTCTATACACACACACATATATATTTAGTTCTGTGCAATTTTAGCGCATTTGTAGGTCCATGCATTTACCACTACAGTCAAGACACAGAACAACCCCATCACCACAAGGACCCTTCGTGGTGCCCATGTATAACCATACCTACTTCTCTTCCCTAACCCTGAATCCCTAACCCTGCAACCACTAAATCTGTTCTCCAGATCTATAATTTTGTGATTTCAAGAATGTTTTATAAATGGAAGCATACATTTATATGATTTTAGGGTTGACTTTTTTCACCCAGCATCATTCCCTTGAGACCCACCCAAGTTGTTTCATGGACTAATGGTTCATTCCGCCGCCCTGCTGAGTGGTGTTCCGTGGTATGGAACCGTTCACCTGCTGAAGGACGTTTGAGTTTCCAGTTCCTGTCTATTGTGAATAAAGCTGCAATGAACGTTTGTGTACAGATGTTGGTGTGAACACAAGTTTTCATTTTTCTGGGATGAATGCCTGAGAGTGTAAGGTCTTTGCTTTTTACCCCAACTTTTGTGACCCTCCAGGTTGAATGCAAAGATAATAACACCAACCAAAAAATAAGAAGAAACAATTAGTGAGATTTTACTACGTATTTGGCACTACTGTAAAAAATTTGCATGAATCAACTTATGAGTCCTCAAAACAACCTTAGACTTAGGTACTAGTATGATCCCTATTTTACAGATGAGGAAACTGAGGTACAGAGAGGCTAGATAGTCTAAGGACACACAGGTTGGAAGTGGACATTCAGGTTGCCTCCCTGTCCTGGCTATTGTAAATAGTGCTGCAGTGAACACTGGGGTGCATGTATCTTTTCAAATTATGGTTTTCTCCATATATATGCCCAGGAGTGGGATTGCTGGGTCATATGGTAGCTCTATTTGTAGTTTTTAAAGGAAGCTCCATACTGTTCTCCATAGTGGTTGTACCAATTTACATTCCCACCAACAGCGTAGGAGGGTTCCTTTTTCTCCTCACCCTCCGCAGCATTTATATACTGGCCATTTGGATGACTTCTTAAATGCCTATTCAATTCCAATTTAAAAGAAATGGAGCTATCTGTCTTTTCCTAAATGATTTATAAGAGTTCTTTATATATTTTGAAGATGAATATTTTGTGGGTATATGTAAAAAATATGTTTTCCCATTCTGTGGTTAGCCTTGTACTCTTATAATGGTGTCTTTTGATTAATAGAAGTTTTTGATGAAGTTTAATTTATCAATCTCTTCCTGTATGGTTAGTGTTTTCTGTGTACTATTGATAAATTACTACCTATCCCGAGTTCATAAAAATCCTTTTCTTTTTATGTTCTAAAAGCTTTATTGTTTTGGTTTTCCTGTTTTGGTCTATGATCCATCTGGAATGAAATTTTGCATATGATGTGAGGTAGGGGTCAAAGTTCATTTTTTTTTCCTATGGCTTTTCAGTTCATCAATACCATTATTGAAAGACTTTTTTATTTTTGCCAGCAGCATTATATTGGCCCCGATATATGTGGGTCGATTTCTGGACTCTGTTCTGTTTACTTCTTTATTGTCACATAATTACCAAAATGTTTTAATTACAGTAACAAAAAGACTTGCTACCTGGTAGTGTAAATCACCCAATTTTGTACTTACTTTTCAAGATTATCTTCACTGTTATCGGTTGATTGCAGTTCCATATGAGTTTTAGAACTTGTCAGTTTCCACAACAATCCTGTCAGAAGTTTATCAGTATTATTATTATTATTTTTTAAATTAATTAATTTATTCTTGGCCGTGTTGGGTCTTTGCTGCTGCCCGCAGACTTTCTCTAGTGGCATCGAACAGGGGCTACTCTTCGTTGAGGTGCGCGGGCTTCTCATTGCAGTGGCTTCTCTTGTTGCGGAGCACAGGCTCTAGGCACGCAGGCTTCAGTAGTTGTGGCTCGCGGGCTGTAGAGCGCAGGCTCAGTAGTTGTGGTGCACGGGCTTAGTTGCTCCACGGCATGTGCGATCTTTCCGGACCAGGGATCGAACCCATGTCCCCTGCATTGGCAGGCGGATTCTTAACCACTGTGCCACCAGGAAAGTCCCTATCAGTATTATTAATCTTAAAAAAATTGCCTTTGGACTTTGTTGATTTCTTCTGCAAGTTTATTTTTTATTTCACTGGTTTCTACTCCTATCTTTATTGTTTTCTTTTACTTTCTTTGGGTTTAGTTTTCTGTTCCTTTTCCAGGTTTTGAGACTGAAAACTTAGATCAGAGGTCAATGAAATATTTACCAGATAGTAAATCTTTTAGGCTTTACAGGCTCTACAATCTCTGTTACAATTATTCAATTCTTGTGTTATAGTAAAAAGCAGCCATGATTAATATAGTAACAAATTGCAGTGGCGCTGTGCCAATAAAACCTTATTTATAAAACCAGATGGTGGGTTAGATTTGGCTGATGGACTGTAGTTTGCTAACTCCTGGTTTACATAAGTGATTTTTTTTTCTTTTTAATATTTATATTTAAGTTTATATTTTCCTATAAACTCTGTGTTCATTGCATCCTACAAGTTTTTAATATGTTGTTTCTAAATTATCATTTGGCTAAAAATATTTTTAAATTTCCTTTTTTTGTCCCATGAATTATTTAGAAAGCTATATCTTTTTTTTTTTTTTTAATTAGGTCCTATCTTACACAACTCACAAAAATTAACTCGAAGTGGATTAAAGACTTAAACATAACACCTGATACCAGGAGCATTCCTAAACACTCCTGGTTTGGTGCTACCTGATTCAAATCGATTTTTGCTGAAATAACCTCTTAAAATGTTTAAGATGTCTCAGTTTATCTATTAACAGTTCTGGTATCACAAGAGGGAACCAAAGGAGGCCCCAAATGATCTCCCAGGAGCAATGATTAGTAACCAAGCATAGTTTTAGAAAGCTATATCTTAATTTCTAAACATTTAGCTGATTTCTTAGTTATGTTGTTATTGATTTCTAGCTTATTTCGTCATGGTCAAAGAATATATCTGTACAATGATAGTCCTTTCAAATTTGTTGAGACTTGCTTTACTGCACAGCACATGGTTTATTTCTGTAATCATTCCTTGTGCTCTTGAAAAGAATATGTACCCGGTGGGCTTCCCGTGGGCTTCCCTGGTGGCGCAGTGGTTGAAAGTCCGCCTGCCGATGCAGGGGATGCGGGTTCGTGCCCCGAGTCCGGGAGGATCCCACACGCCGCGAAGCGGATGGGCCCGTGGGCCATGGCCGCTGGGCTTGCGCATCCGGAGCCTGTACTCTGCAACGGGAGAGACCGCAGCGGTGAGAGGCCCGCGTACCGCAAAAAAAAAAAAAAAAAAAAAAAAGAGTATGTACCCGGAAGTTGTTGGCTACAGTGCTCTATATATTTTTGTTGGCTCAAGTTCATTAATTATGTTGTTCAGGTCTTTTATATCTACTGAATTTTTGCCTGTTTTTTCTTTCAGTAACTGAAAGAGGTATGTTATATTTTCCACTATGAGTATGGATTTGATTATTTCTTTTTTTTTCAGTTTATGTTTTATTATCTTGAGGCTATGTTATTAGCTGTGTACAGCTATAAAATTTTTATATTGTTTTGCTAAATTGGCTCTTTAATATTATGAAATATCTCTAGTAATGAATCTTGCTTTAAAGAATATATTGTCTTTTTAACTATATGTTGTTAAAGACATGTAGCTATCTCTATGTCTATATGTCACTATGGTTAATAGCAATAACTATACTCTTAACGTAATCAGCTTTTCTATCCTTCTAATTTTAACTTTTCAGACTCCTATATTTAAGGTACCTTTTTCTTATCGTCACAATACAATTGAGTTGTGCTTTTTTATATATCTGACAATTTTTGCATTAATATAAAAATTTTTAAATTTATTCCGTTTTCTCTGCTCTGCTAACTTGTCAGTTATACATCCTGTTATTATTCCTGTACTGGTTACCCTAGAGAATAAAACACCCACCCTTGACCTATTGCATCTACTTTTGGATGTTACCATTTCCTAGATAATACTTTTGTATTTGTATTTCCTCCATAAGGCAAGGGCCTGACAATACTTTCAGCTTATTCATCCTTTCTGCCTTTTGTGCTATACTGTCATGTATTTAGTTCTACATATATATTAATTCCCCAAATACATTGTTATTTTTGCTTTAAGTAGTCAGTATTTACTTATATTTACCAATATATTTACCATCCCCATTGCTCCTCATTTCTTTCTACCTTATTTGTGCTTCTATTTCAGATTATTTTCCTTTAATATATTATTTTAGTGCTGCTTTTCTGACAGTGAACTTTCTAAGTTTTTATTTGTCTAAAATATCTATACTTTACCTCCATTTAAAAAGTGATATTTTCACTGGGTGTGGAATTCTACTTGGCTGCTCAAAAGATGCCATTCCATTGGCTGTCTTCCATTATTTCTGTTGAGAAGTCTATTGTCAGTCTTATTGCTCTTTTTAAGATAAAGTATCTTTTAAAGATTATTCTCTTTGCTGTTAGTTTTCAGTAGTTTGACTATGATTTGCTGTCAGAAAGCCTGACTCTTTCATTTGATGTTGGACAGTGACAGCCTTCAAGCCCACCTCTCCCTCTTCCCACTTTGTCCCACATCTGGGCAAGCTCAGAGAGCCTGGGTGCAACTTCCCTTTGTGCCAGTGGGAAATTTGAACCCCACAAGTCTGAACCTTGAGTGGGAAGCCAAATCCCAGCTCTGTCCTCTAATCACCATAAAAACTGAAGCCAGTCTTTTTTTCCGGGCTCTCTTAATCTCTTTTCTTTGTGTTTATCCTGCTTGGCATTTGTCAAGTTTCTTGAATCTGTGGGTTGATATCTCTAATAAAACTTGGAAAAATGCTGAGCCATTTTCTCTTCAATGATTGATCTTGCCTGCACTAGGGTTCTACAGAGAAACAGAACCAATAAGATATGTATATTATATATATACATTCTCTCTCTATAGATATATATCTATGGATATCAGATTTATTTAGAGGGATTTTTTAAAGGAATTAACTCACGTGATTGTGAGGGTTGGCAAGTCCAAAATTTGTAGGGCAAACTAGCAGGCTTTGATTCTTTTTTAATAGATGCCAGTTTCCGGTGATTTTCTCCATCATTTCTCCTATTTTCTTAGGCATATTAAGCATACTTATTTTAAAGTTTATATCTGAGAACTCCAATATCTGGTTCCTCTGTAATCTGTTTTCACTCTGTTTTTCTCTTTACTGTTGGTATTCAACCCTGTTTCTATCCCACCTGGTAATTTTTTATTGCATGCTGGAAATTGTGTATGAAAAATTGTAGAGCTTTTGGATGATATCATATTCTTCCAGAACAGGTTTAATTTTCTTCTTATTGATGGATAAAGTATGGCTACGTCATCCTCATTCAGTCACGTCTGGCCTATGTCCCATTCATCATATTCTTAGAGTGTAGCCCTTTAGGGTTTCAGCTGAAAACCTGAGGTGTTTATTAGGAACACGTACTCTTGATTTACCCTGAACTCCAAATTTTGTTTCCCCAAGCCCACGAGACTGCCAAATTCTGTGCTTAGCCTCTTAGCAGATACTTTCTAGTTGGGTTCTCTGTGTCTCTCTTCCTGTGACTGCATAGTTTAGGATTTGGTACATTTCTTGTAGAGAAATAGAGTACAGATTATAGCACTCATTTCTTCATGGCTCTCCATCCTCTGGTATCTTGTCCCCTCCACCAGGTGCTTGTTACCCCTGGTATCTAATTTTTTCTTTATCCTTCTAATCTCAGTAAGATGCTGCCTTATGTTCTGGATCGCTGCTTTTGATTCGGCCTCTATGACCCACATTGTGAAAAATACCCCAAGAGCTAATCAGCAGAGGATGTAACACTTATTTCAGTGTGTTTTTGTGGGGTCTTGATCCCTCTAGTCTGACCTGACTGGGATATTTTTGGATGACTTCAAACAACTCTTTCTTGTGTGTTTTTTTTTTTTGTTTTTTTTTTTTGCGGTACGCGGGCCTCTCACTGTTGTGGCCTCTCCTGTTGCAGAGCACAGGCTCCGGATGCGCAGGCTCAGCGGCCATGGCTCACGGGCCCAGCTGCTCTGCGGCATGTGGGATCTTCCCAGACCGGGGCACGAACCCGTGTCCCCTGCATTGGCAGGTGGACTCTCAACCACTGCACCACCAGGGAAGCCCCAAACAACTCTTTCTTTAAAAAAAATGCAGCCTTTATACTTGTTCTCAGTGAGAAGTTTACTCCGAATACTTTTGTGTAGCTACTGTGTATAGCCAGAAGCAGAGGAAATTTGAATTAAGTTTTGTATAGGATTTGCATAAAGAAAGTTGCTAACTCAGTGTGGGTTCTCTTCCCTAATGAAAAAAAGGTTAGTGGTTTTTCTGGACAGTGAGGGAGAAACCCCAGTGTTCTTTGCTTTTTCAAGACATGCAGTTGTTCTAATTGCACTGAAAGGAGGTCCACATTTGAGAGTGAAGAAGGGACAGACTCCCTGTCCTATATCAGTGCATAAGACCAGGTGGGGAAGCTTGAGACTGGCACGAACTACAGAGACCAGCTGGGGTTCAGGGTCCTCTCGTGGATGTTCTTTAGTGGGCAGGAGAGACCTCTGAGATGGTGTTTTCCAGCATGTGTGCTTTCATCAGGTTCCTAAAGGGTCCCGGGGATAAAAAAGGCAAAGATCCAGTAACCTAATTGGAGGACCGAGGCAGCCTGAGAAGAGGTGTATTAGTCCGCTCCGGCTACCATAACAAAATACTGTGGACTGGGTAGCTTACGGGACAGAAATATATTTTCTCAAAGTTCTGGAAGCTGGAAATCCAAGATCAAAGTGCCATTAAGGTTGGTTTCTGGTGAGGCCTCTCTTCCCAGCTTGCAGATGGCTGCCTTCTCACTGTGTCCTCATGTGGCCTTCCCTCTAAGGGCTCGGAGAGAGAGAGCAAACTCTTTGGTATCTCTTCTTCTTATAAGGACATGATTTCTATCAGATTAGGGCCTCACCCTTAGAACCTCATTTAACCTTAATTATCTCCATAAAGACCCTATTTCCACATACAGTCACATTCTGAGGTTCTGGGTGTTAGCACTTCAACATATGAAGGGGGGCGGATACTTCAGTCTGTAAGGTCAGGGCTATCCAAATTACGGTTAGTGGTAGAACTGAGGCTGAAGATGGGACATCCCCTGGTACCTCCCTGATCCCCAGTGATGAGCTTCTTCTCATCAGAAGGATGCGTCTTCTCATATTTATGGCTTCTGTGCCTCACATAATAGCTGCTCAGCGAGTATTTTATGGAACTGAGTGAACCTAGGGGTTCTAAGTGGGATCTCTTCTTGGTACAAGATATCGTTTTTCCCTTTCCTAATGTCAAAACTAGCCCGGAGAGAGTAGATGGTTGACCCACAACCACACAGTGAGTTAGTAGCAGAGGATGGGCTAGCACCCAGGTGTCGTGCCTACCCGGGGTAGGCCTCTTCCACTCCTGCAGTCCTTGCTAAAATCAGAGAAAAGGGAGCAAATCTGTGAGTCAGGGAGTTGGCACCGACTCTTTCCTCTCACAGGATATTTGTGTTTAAATCTCTATGCCAGGCCAAGGAAGAGAAATCTAAGCCATGTGTGTGCATGGGCTCTGAAAGGGCCGGGTAGGTAGTGGGCTGAGGCCTCAAGACAGGTCACACGGGGGAGGCCTGGTTTGCTTGGCTTCCTGATTTTCCTACCTCCAACCCTGACTTCATTTTGTGATACTGGTGTGTGCATCTGTGTGTGTGTCTGTGTGTGTGCAGAAATCTTGAAAGAGTTGGGCTGGGTCTGTATATCTAACAGTAAAGTGTTCCAGCCCCAAATCCCAATTGAGAAGCAGGCCAAACTAGGTCATGTCTTCATATTCAAGTTATCATTTAAAATAGTAAATGAAAGTGAAATGTTCCTTAAAATGTTAAGAAAAAACGATTTCAGTTTCCAGGATAGAGTTTAAAACAATACCGCCACGGAGCTAAGAACTTTCCATGGAAAGGAGCAGATTTCTTACTGCTGGTGAAAGTTGCTGAGAAAGCTTCCGGAACCTTCCAGGTCTGGCTAACAATGCCTTTTCTGATCTTGCTACCCACTGACTGGCTGGCATTTGGCATGTCCCTTCTCCTCTCTGGGCTGTGGTTTTCTCATCTGCACTGGTTTGTTCATGTGGAAAGATTACCATTTGTTGGGAGGCCCCTCTTCTCATTCCAGCACATCATCTCTGCGCCCACTTGTCATGTGAGTATTGTGACCCCCATTTAATAGGAAAGGAAGCAGATACAGAAAGGCACTCAGCTGTGAGTGACAAAGCTGGGAAACAATACCAGCGCTTTAGACTGCATGGTGCTCTTTGCATTCTTTGAGTAAGCAGGGCTGTGTGACCTTGGGCAAGTCAGCCAACCTCTCTGTACCTGTTTCCTCTCTGTAAAGGGAACCATAATCGTGTCCACTCTAGAGGGTTGCCATGAGGAGTGAGTAAATGAAGCTCTGATGGTGCTTGGTGTGTTCTCAGCCCGACCCAGAAGTCTCAGGAAACTTGCTCAGCAACTTGAACCACCATTTAGAGATCTGCTCCCTTCCATGGAAAGTTGTTAGCTTCGTGGCAGTGTTGTTTTAAACTCTATCCTAGAAACAGAAATAGATTTTTCTTAACATTCTAAGCGCTGAATTCAGTGTAAGCTATGGGCACTACTTCTACTGTCGTTCAAATCTGCGCTTTGGAGACAAGGCCCTATGGTTATAAGCAACAAGCACCAACTCTGGTTCACTTAAGCAGAAAGGCCACCTCTAGGATGATCGATCATCATAGCTCTTGGAATCCACAAAAAGGCCAAGGCAGGCTCTGGAAGGACAGGAATCAGGGCACCTGTGAGGGTGCAGGGCATGTGAGCGACAGAAGGTGAGGCCAAGCCAATGTTGGGCAACTGGCCCCAGCCGTCTTCTGAGGTACCTCACTCTGTTCCAGACCAAAGTCCGGGGGAGGGAGAAAGTAGCTGCTGTAACAAATGATCACAAACATTATCGCAAACAAGTGGCTTAAATCAGAGCACATGGAGGGACGAATAGGTGGAGCACAGACGATTTTAGGGCAGAGAAACTCTTCTATATGATACTGTAATGGTGGATACGTGTCATTACACACTTGTCAAAACCCATAGAACGTGCAACACGGAGAGGGACCCAAATGTAAACTATGGACTTATGGCCAACAGAGTAATTTGGCTCACGTGCCTACCTCTGGCAACGGCATACGATGGAGCCACTGCAGGGGCTTACAGCTTGCTGGGCCCCAGTCCCAGACTTTCTGACTCAGCAGGTTTGGGGAGGGCCCTGAGAATGTGCATTTGTTACAAATTCCCAGGTGATGCTGACGCTGCTCGTCCCAGAATCACGCTTCAAGCTGAGAGGAGGCAGAACGCCTTGACAGACATTCTCACCCAGCCTATATATGGTGGGAAAAGAAACTTCCTGAAAGATCATTACGATGCAGAAGCTGGGAGCAATGGCCGCCAGATGGCAGGGACACGAATGTCCAGGTTGTTAGGGGCTCCTGCTTTGGAGAAAGGATGTGATGCAGTCATGAGGAAGGCGTGCTCAGAAATGATGGAGGAGGATAAACAGAGGCTGGCAGAGATCATGCTGGCCACTGAGACCCACGGGGTGCTGGGTCCTAAGTCCTGGCTGAGTGTTCAGTTGCTTGGTCGCAAATGGTCCCATGGGAGAATGAAGGCTCAGTGGACCCCTGTTACATATGTCCCAGTGATGCCCTTGTAGGGACAATTTTACCTGGATCTTGGAGCCAGAGAACAAGCTGGAGGGAGAATCTGCTTTTAATTCTTAGAAACAAGGAGCCTGGATCAAATGACCTGTGGGACCAGCTGACTGGCCCCGTCTGCCATTCTCCGTGCTCGCATCCCAAAGCTAATGATGTCATAGCCCTGGGCTGCGTCCGATCTGTGTAGTTAGGTTGATGGGATTAATCAGCTCATGTTAACATGCTGATGATCATGAAATAAAGACGACCATTTCAATAGGATACTCGGGGCTGGGAGACTAAAGTGAAATCATTTGGACTTTTACAGAGGTCACGGTTGAATTATCACAAAACTTCCTTTACTCAAAGCAGATGCTTATTAAGATTAATTTAGTGTGAAAAGTGAACCAGACTGAGTCTAAAAGACATTGTCTCCTCAATTATGTAACAGGACACCTCCTTATTGTCCTCTGCTCACTGAAGATGATTGTGTATTCCTCCAGGGACGGTTCAGCACGTCGAGTGCAATCCCTCTTTTGGGGATGCTCAATGAGATCTCAGTGTTCACACAGAGACAGGGTGCACAGAAACAAAAGAGAACAGCATCTGGGAAAATAGGGGCTGAAGACAGAGCCCATCTTTCTGCTAAAACTGTGCATTCAGCAATTTCTAGAGTTGTGCCTTGTCTGAAGACGAGAAACAGACATGGGGAAATGACATCACCTTCTTGAGAGGTAGTAGACGCTTGTGTGATGATGGGTCGTGGTGACTGTCCGGGTCATTTGGGCCCAGAGGAGGAACTCTGAGAAGCGTGACTGGCAAGGATCACATTTATTGGATCCTTGAAGACTCTAACCTTCCTTCCGGACTACTGCAGAGCTGTCATCATCTCGAGCCTTTTTCCTTTCTTTTTTAAGCATATAAGATCCATTCCTCTTGTTTGTCTGTTTGTTACAGAAATGTCCCTTTTTAAAGATCTTTTCCCTTTGCTTCCAAGACCCTCTGGAGCCCTAGCTCTGACCCTACCTCTCACCCTCTCCTGTTCCCTTCCCTGCCTCCTCTTCCAAAGGTAATTCATTGAATGTTGCTTTTCCCCAGGGTTCAGGTCTCTGCTTCTACTCACTGGAAACATTCCCTTCCCAGAGTTAGTTCATCCAGCCCTGTGTTTTAAATGGTTACTTTAAGCCTAGAGTTACCAGAAAGGCAATGCTACCTGACCTAATAAAGTAAAACTCAGAGTCTCCCAGATTAGCCCTGAGAGGAGAATTCTCTTTTTTTTTTGCAGTACGCGGGCCTTTCACTGTTGTGGCCTCTTCCGTTGCGGAGCACAGGCTCCGGACGCGCAGGCTCAGCGGCCATGGCTCACGGGCCCAGCCTCTCCGCGGCATGTGGGATCTTCCCGGACCGGGGCACGAACCCGCGTCCCCTGCATCTGCAGGCGGACTCTCAACCACTGCGCCACCAGGGAAGCCCTCTTTTTTTTTTTTTAAAAAAAATGTCTTTATTGGAGTATAATTGCTTTACAATGTTGTGTTAGTTTCTGCTGTATAACAAAGTGAATCAGCTATACGTATACATATATTCCCATATCTCTTCCCGCTTGCATCTCCCTCCCACCCTCCTTATCCCACCCCTCTAGGTGGTCACAAAGCACAGAGCTGATCTCCCTGTGCTATGCAGCTGCTTCCCACTAGCTATCTATTTTACATTTGGTAGTGTATATATGTCAATGCCACTCTCTCACTTCATCCCAGCTTCTCCTTCCCCCTCCCCACGTCCTCAAGTCCATTCTCTATGTCTGCGTCTTTATTCCTGTCCTGCCCCTAGGTTCTTCAGAATCATTTTTTTTTTTTTTAGATTCCATATATATGTGTTAGCACACGGTATTTGTTTTTATCTTTCTGATTTATTTCACTCTGTATGACAGACTCTAGGTCCATCCACCTCACTACAAGTAACTCAATTTTGTTTCTTTTTATGGCTGAGTAATATTGCATTATATCTATGTGCCATATCTTCTTTATCCATTCATCTGTCGATGGACACTTAGGTTGCTTCCATGTCCTGGCTATTGTAAAGAGTGCAGCAATGAACATTGTGGTACCTGACTCTTTTTGAATGATGGTTTTCTCAGAGTATATGCCCAGTAGTGGGATTGCTGGGTCATATGGTAGTTCTATTTTTAGTTTTTTAAAGAACCTCCATTCTGTTCTCTACAGTGGCTGTATTAATTTACATTCCCACCAATAGTGCAAGAGGGTTCCCTTTTCTCCACACCCTCTCCAGCATTTACTGTTTGTAGATTTTTTGATGATGGCCATTGTGACCGGTGTGAGGTGATACCTCATTGTAGTTTTGATTTGCATTTCTTTAATGATTAGTGATGTTGAGCATTCTTTCATGTGTTTGTTGGCAATCTGTATATCTTCTTTGCAGAAATGTCTGTTTAGGTCTTCTGCTCATTTTGGGATTGGGTTGTTTGTTTTTTGATATTGAACTGCATGAGCTGTTTGTATATTTTGGAGATTAATCCTTTGTCATTTGCTTTGTTTGAAAATATTTTCTCCCTTTCTGAGGGTTGCCTTTTCATCTTGTTTATGGTTTCCTTTGCTGTGCAAAAGCTTTTAAGTTTCATTAGGTCCCATTTGTTTATTTTTGTTTTTATTTCCATTTCTCTAAGAGATGGGTCAAAAAGGATCTTGCTGTGATTTATGTCACATAGAATGTTGTGCCTATGTTTTCCTCTAAGAGTTTTATAGTATGTGGCCTTACATTTAAGTCTTTAATCCATTTTGAGTTTATTTTTATGTATGGTGTTAGGGTGTGTTCTAATTTCATTCTTTTACGTGTAGCTGTCCAGTTTTCCCAGCACCACTTATTGAAGAGGCTGTCTTTTCTCCATTGTATATTCTTGCCTCCTTTATCAAAGATAAGGCGACAATATGTGCGTGGGTTTATCTCTGGGCTTTCTATCCTGTTCTATTTATATATATTTCTGTTTTTGTGTCAGTACCATACTGTCTTGACTACTGTAGCTTTGTAGTATACTCTGAAGTCAGGGAGCCTGATTCCTCCAGGTCTGTTTTTCTTTCTCAAGATTGCTTTGGCTATTGGGGGTCTTTTGTGTTTCCATACAAATTGTGGAATTTTTTGTTCTAGTTCTGTGAAAAATGCCATTGGTAGTTTGATAGGGATTGCATTGAATCTGTAGATTGCTTCAGGTAGTATAGTCAATTTCACAATGTTGATTCTTCCAATCCAAGAACATGGTATATCTCTCCATCTGTTTGTATCATCTTTAATTTCTTTCATCAGTGTCTTATAGTTTTCTGCATACAAGTCTTTTGTCGAGAGGAGAATTTTCTGACGGGAAGGGGTATCTAGCCACCTGGTCCCTGTCTGAGTTTTCTTTTCTTTGCAATTCTTGCTCACCCTTCCTCTGGGCATGTCAGGAAGGGCCTGCTTTCCTGCAAATCTCTGACATAAGAGTGAACAATCCCTTCCCCTTGGCTTTCCTAAAGCACAGTTGACAAGAGAAGCTTTCTTAATATGTGGCTACATACAAAGGAAAAACTCAAGGGGAATAAGCAGAGCAAGACCAAAGAAGTTAAACAGCTTGGCTTACAAGGTCTGAACCAACAGAGCTGTGTGAGTTATCTAATGCTAAGTAACAAATCAACTCAAGATGTAGTGACGTGACACCATCATTTATTATATTCCTGGTTTCCATTGGGTGGGAAGAGAGAAAGACATCTCATGGACAGTCTCACTTGAGAGCTCTCCTGTGGTTGCACTCACATATCCGCTGGGGCTGCATCATCGGAAGGCTTGGCCGGGGCTGGAGATTCCACTTCCAAAGTGGATCACTCACATGGCTGGCGAGCTCTTTCTGACTATTGGTTGGGGGACCTCGGCTTCTCTGCCAGTGGGCCTCTCCATAGGGCTGCCTGAGTGTCCTCATGGCATGGTGGCTGGCTTTCCCTAGAGCAAGTGGTCATTGCAGGAATGGTAATGCCTCTTATCTAACCTCAGAAGTCACACACGTCCAATTCCTTAATATTCTATTGGTCACAAAGGGCCAGCCCTGATTCAGTATGGGGGATGAGTACACAGGGACATGAATGCCAGGAGGCATGGATCACTGGGGACCATCTTGGAAGCTGGCTACCACAAGAACCAACTTGCTCTCCAGGATCTGTGGGACTGTCCCATGCTGTGAGGATCCCTATGAAGAGAGGGTTTTAGGTGCCTTCACGTTTTGGCTTCACTCATTGTCACAGATCAAGGACCAATTGGGCAAGGGCATGCAGGGCCACCCCTCTTCCAGTTTTATCTTTAGACATCAAAAGTGGAGAATTTAATGAATCCTACTCCACAATTCATGGAATACTTTCATCATTGTTCTACGGGAGGCTGCTTTTTTGCTTTATTTATTTATTCTCTTTTTATCTCCATCTCACACTTGCACTCTCTCCTCTACACCCCTTCCTCATGACCACCACAGGCAATCACTTTAAAATGTTTGATGAATGTCTTAGTCTGGTTGGGCTGCTATCACAAAATGCCATGGACTAGTGGCTTAAACAATAGACATTTCTTTCTTACAGTTCTGGAGGTTGGGAAGTCCAAGACCAAGTTTTAGTCCTTGGTGAGGGCCTTCTTCCTGGCTTAAAAATGGCTACCTTTTCACTGTGTCTGTACATGGTGGAGAGTGAGAGAGGCTGGTTTCTCTTCCTCATCTTGTAAGGATGCTAATCCCATCATGCGACCTCACCCTCAGGACCTCATCTAAACCTAGTTACTTCCCAAAGGACCCACCTCCAAATACCATCACATTGAGAGTTAGGAATTCAACATATGAATTTGGGGAGCACATAAACATTTAGTCTGTAACAATGTGTATCCTTGTATTTTTATGCATACTTGGAAAATAGGTAGTGTTTTATCTGGTCATGGATTTTTAATCTCCATGGATGTTATTAGATTGAAGAATTTGTTCTGTAAGTCATTTGGTTCACTTAGAACTTATGTCCTCAGAGGTGGGTTTCTGCCCCATTTCATTTATCCATCCTCCTGATGATGGGGACACCCAGATCACCTCCAACCCCTCCACCACAAATGATGCTTCAAAGAAACCCTTTTCCCTTCAGTCCTGAGTGAGAATTTCCCTGGGGTCTCTAAGCAGGTGCAGGTTCCTGGTTCATATATATATATATTTAATGTGACTACATGTGAGCAGGTAGCTCTTCAGGGCAGCCTTTACTCTCCCAGACTCTAGACCAGAGAGAAAGGATGTCTTCTTATCTCCCTTCTTCAGGCATTCCTGCCCAGGTCCAAGGTTTTGTTTGAGAAATGTACTGCTTCTCCAGGAAACCAGATGAGCTGTGGCCCACACAAGGGTAAGAGTACACCCTTACAGGTCCATCTGCAGAACATAGCCTAATGCGGCATCCCAACATCCTAAAAAAAAAAGGCTATCATTGCATGGTCTGAAAGGTCTTGTCCTCACACGCCAAGTTCGTGTCTCTATCCCTCAACTCTTTGCTGAGCATCAGACCTGCCTATCCTGTTACCTGCAACACATCACCCCTTGGCTATTCGAAAGGCTGCTCCAACTCTGCTTGTCCATATGCCATATTCTTTATCTTCGTGACCACTGCCCCCTTCCTGGAATGGTATCACCAGCTCCTCCACAGTCACCCGGTCACCATCACTGTCATCACTGCCCCTTGGTGAGGTTTTGCCGGGGTCGTCTCCTAGACATTTCTGGGGTCTGTTGTTTCTTTTCCGTCCAGACCCCATCACTCTTGCTCAGATTATTTCACCAGTCTCCTGACCCCCACTTTTCCAGGTACAAAGCCAGGTTGCTCACGTACAGAAAGGTCTGAGGAGGAGCCATGCATGACCTAGTCTCCAGCACAGGTTCCCGACTCTGACACACAACTAGATCCCTGCACCAGGAGAAGAAGTTTGGATCAGCTGAATCAGAATCGGAGAGCGGAGTGTGAGGGGAAGAGAGACTGGCATTTCTAGTTTTAAAAGTTGCGCAAACTTATGGTTACCAAAGGGGAAAGGTGGGGGGAGGGATAAATTAGGAGGTTGGGATTAACATATACACACTACTTTCAATATGTTTAAAACAGATAATCAACAAGGACCTACTGTATAGCACATGGAACTCTACTCAATATTCTGTAATAACTTATATGGGAAAAGAATCTGAAAAATAATGGATATATGTATATGTATAACTGAATCACCTTGCTGTACACCCGAGACTAACGTTGTAAATCCACTATACTCCAATATAAAATAAAAATTAAATTAAAAAAATGAAAAATAAAAATTGTACAAGTGATTTGGATGGGCAGCAGCCTGGGTTGAGACCCACTGCTGTCATGAAGTGCTTTTCAAACTTAAGTGAGCAGATGAATTACCTTGAGACTTTGGCAAAATGCAGGCTCTGATTCAGGAGGGAGGATGCTGTGTTTCTAACAAGTGTCTTGTGCTGCTGATAATGCTGGTCTGCAGACCACACTTTGAGGAATACATTTCTAGTTTACACAGTTCCCAATACACCACCTGCCTCATAGCAGGTGCTCAAGAAATGCTTGCTGGATGCATAATGCATGAGTGAGTGAGGGAACACCAGGCACTTGCGCATATGATTTTATCCCATTTTCACATCACACTGAGTGTCTAGTGTTCTTTATTACACCCATTTTACAGCTGGTAACTGGGAGGCAGACAGCTGTACCAATTGACCTGCGTGCTTAAGATGAGTGATCATGGACACACCTGTTCACTCTCTCAGTCTTAGTATTTGTTGTAAAAGAGGGAGAATAAAAGTAATTGCTTCGGGCTTCCCTGGTGGCGCAGTGGTTGAGAGTCTGCTTGCCGATGCAGGGGACACGGGTTCGTGCCCCGGTCCGGGAAGATCCCACATGCCGCGGAGAGGCTGGGCCCGTGAGCCATGGCCGCTGAGCCCGCGCGTCCGGAGCCTGTGCTCCTCAACGGGAGAGGCCACAACAGTGAGAGGCCCGCGTACCGCAAAAAAAAAAAAAAAAGTAATTGCTTCATAGAACTGTTGAAAGGGACAAATGACACGGTGCATGGAAAGTTCCTGGCAGAGTCGCTGGTGTTTTCTAAGTGTTCGGTAAAGGGTAATTTAAAAAATGGTGCAATTTCCCACCCACTAGGATGAGTAGAATCAAAAAGACAGGTAGGGCTTCCGTGGTGGCGCAGTGGTTGAGAGTCCGCCTGCAGATGCAGGGGACACGGGTTTGTGCCCCGGTCCGGGAAGATCCCACATGCCACAGAGCGGCTGGGCCCGTGAGCCATGGCCGCTGAGCCTGGGTGTCCGGAGCCTGTGCTCCGCAACGGGAGAGGCCACAACAGTGAGACGCCTGCGTACCGCAGAAAAAAAAAAAAAAAAAAAAAAGACAGATAATGACAAGGGTTGGTGAGGATGTAGAGAAGTTGGAACCCTCCTACACGGCTGCTGGCAATGCAAAATGGTGCGGCCACTTTGGAAAACAGTCCAAAAGCTCCTCAAAAAGTGAAACATAGAATTATCACAGGACCCAACAATGCCACTCCTATCTACCCAAAAGGGTGGAAAAAAGATGTCTACACAAAAACTTACACACGAATGCTTATAGCAGCATTTTTCATAATAGCAAAAAGTGGAAACAACCCAAACATCCATGGCTGATGAAAGCATAAACAAAATGTGGTCCATCCATACAATGGAATATTATTCAGCTATAAAAATGAGTGAAGCACTAATTTATGCTACAACACGGATGAACCGTGAAAACATGCTGAGCGAAAGAAGCCAATCACAAAGGGCCACCTATTGTATGATTCTATCTATGGGAAATCTATAGATACAGAAAGTAGATTAGTGGTTGCCTTGGGTTGGGAAAGGTGGGGAATTAGGGGTAACAGGCAAAAGGTATTGGGTTTCTTTGCAGGGAGGATAGGAATGTTCTAAAATTGATTGTGGTGAAAATACTAAAAACCATTGGATTGCACACTTCATTTTTTTTAAATTTTACTGAAGTATTGTTGATTTACAATGTTGTGTTAATTTCTACTGTTAATTTCTACAACAAAGTGATTCAGTTATGCATATATATATGCACACTCTTTTTCATTATGGTTTATCACAGGATATTGAATATATTTCCCTGTGCTATACAGTGGGACATTGTTTTCTATTCTATATATAATAGTTTACATCTGCGAATCCCAAACTTCAAATCCATCCCTCTGCCACCCGCCCCCTTGGCAACCATAAATCTGTTCTCTATGTCTGTGAGTCTGTTTTGGTTTTGTAGATAAGTTAATTTGTGTCATATTTTAGATTCCACATATAAGTGATATCATATGATATTTGTCTTTCTCTGTCTGACTTACTTCACTTAATATGATAATCTGTAGGACCATCCATGTTGCTGCAAATGGCATTATTTCATTCTTTTTTATGGCTGAGTAATATTCCATTGTATATGTGTACCACATCTTTTTTTTTTTGCGGTACGCGGGCCTCTCACTGTTGAGGCCTCTCCCGTTGAGGAGCACAGGCTCCGGACACGCAGGCTCAGCGGCCATGGCTCACGGGCCCAGCCGCTCCGCGGCATGTGGGATCTTCCCGGACCGGGGCACGAACCCATGTCCCCTGCATCGGCAGGCAGACTCTCAACCATTGCGCCACCAGGGAAGCCCTCCACATCTTCTTTATCTGTTCCTCTGCCGATGGACATTTAGGTTGTTTCCATGTCTTGGCTATTCTGAATAGTGGTGCTATGAACATAGGGGTGCATGTATCTTTTAGAATTATAGTTTTGGCTGGGTATATGCCCAGGAGTGGGATTGCTGGATCATATGGCAACTCTATTTTTAGTTTTTTTGGGAACCTCCATACTGTTTTCCATAGTGGCTGCACCAATTTACATTCCCACCAACTCTCACTGTGGTTTTGATTTGCATTTCCCTGATGACATATTTCATGTGCTTCTTGGCCATTTCTATATCTTCTTTGGAGAAATATCTACTCAAGTCATTTGCTTATTTTTAAATTGGGTTGTGTGTCTTTTTGTTATTGAGTTGTAAGAATTCCTTATATATCCTGGATGCTGCCTAACTTTTATTCTTCTAAGTCAAAGGTGCTTTAACCTAAGTTCCGTCATTTGAAAGAAAAAGGAATACTCAACGTAAATACCATCCCTTTCCCTCTTACTCTTGCAAACATCAACGACTTACTGAGTGCCTCTGAGCCTCAGTTTCCTTATCTATGAAATGGGGATAATAATAGTACCTGCTTCCCAGGGTCGTTTTGAAGATCAAATGAGCTCATATATGCAAAGTGCTTAGAATAATACCAAGCATGCAAGGTAAGGGCCCCATAAAGACTGGCTATTGCTATTATTATCATTACTATGATAAACTAGTACGACCATGTTCATTATCACCTTCATTTCAGGTCCTAAAGCCAGGTGGAAGTGAGGGAAACAACCCCATTGGCGAGGTCCTATTATGTTCTAGTCACTTTCCTTATATTTTTTAGATTTCTCCTCCCCACACCCTTTTCAGGTAGGAAAAACGATGTTGTTTGATGAGACTGGGCTCAGAGCGGTGGGGTAACCTGCCCGAGATCCACAGCTCTGAAAGCAGGATGGAATGTGCCATCCAGACCCTCCTCCAACTCAGCAGAGGCCTGTGGCCCCAGCTGCTGTTAGCCCGCTGTCAGCCCCTCCAGAGAAGGGGGCCACCTCGCCTACGGTGACAGCCCTTCTGAGGGCAGCCTGCCTCTGACTGATCAGGGTGTCCATGCTGAAGGGCCAGCCCAGCTCCAGAAGCAGCCCTTGGGGGTCGGGGTTGTATTGCCTTTAACTTCTCACTCCCCTCCCCCCACAATCTGATCCTGAGTCCCTCCCCTCCCTCTGTCATAAGCCTGGACTGACAGCCTTCCTCTCTGACAGCTTTCCTGGGGACGCAGGACTTTCAGTGCTAAAACCGGGGATGTCTAGATGGGATGAGCTGGTGACCTTTGTGTGCTAGAGCCCACCTGAGGCTGCCTCTAGGGAACCCTCCTAAGACTGGGGTTCAAAGCCAGCTCAGGCTGGTGCCGGGGGCCAGGCTGTTTTGCATCAAAGAAAGTGTGGAAGGAGAATGTCAGGAATGAGGGCTGAGTCTCCTTCACTCCTTATTGCTAACTTGGGACAAGACTCAATTCTTTAAGTGGTAAAGGTGAGAGTCATTAAGACATGAGAAAATTAAAGCGCAGTGAGGCCGGGGCTGTGCTGTGTTGCTTGTCCCGGTATCTGAGCTCATGGCCTGTTGTAGAGTGAGGCTGGGACACATGCATAAGGTGACTCGGCCCATGGGAAGGGGAAGGAAGGAGGAGGAAACTCACGCAGGACAGTCTGTCTCCTGCGCTTCACAGCCCAGTTGCCAAGGTTTTCTGGAGGATCCACAAAACAGCTGAACCGGTTTTCTGTGTACCCCTAGTCTGTCTGCTTAGACCCAGGTTGCCAGGACTGACTTCCTGGTTAGAAACCAGCCTATTAGTTTATGCTGAAAGTGTATAAACAAGATCGCCCATTCTCAGAGTTTCATAGGTTTTTATTTTTTTCCCCTTCTCTTCTATTTTAAATCCTCCTTACACTGTTGTTCCTTGACGATGGTCTATGGCTATCTGCCTCATGTTGGAGTGTATTAGTCTGGGTTCTCCAGAGGAATAAAACCAATATGATTGATTGGTTATAAGGAATTGGCTCACATGATTATGGAGGCTAAGTCCAGACCCAAAAGAGCTGATGGTGTCATTCCAGTCCAAGTCTGAAGGTCTGAGGAGCAGGAGAGCCATTGGTTCCAGTTCAAGTCTGAAGGCAAGAGAAAACTGATGTCCCAGGCTGAAGACAGACAGAGAGAATTTTTTGTTACTCAGCTTTTTAGTCTAGTTAGGCCTTCAACTGATCGGACGAGGCCCACCCACATTGGGGAGGGAATGTGCTTTACTCGGTCTACATTTGAGTTTAAGCTCATCCAGAAACACCACCCCCCTGACCCGATACATCCAGAAATAACGTTTAACTGGGCACCTGTGACCCAGTCAAGTTGACACGCAAAATCAACCATCACAGCGAGCAAATGTGCATGCAAATGTCTAACCCTAATGTGTCTGGGTCCTTCTTCTGTTGCTGAGTAAACAGCTGTTGACTGTTGGATGGATGACCAGTTGCTCCAAGGGGCAGTTGTGTCAGTCACCAGATACTGTTAGGATGTGGGATTTGGGACAGACAACCTTGGGGTAGGCTGGGGGTCGACCTGGTCCCAGGAGCTGGTCTGTCTCTTTACTGATTTGAATAGTGTACCCTAAAAATTCATGTCCTCCCAGACCTAAGGATGTGGCCTTATTTGGAAATAGGATCTTGGCAGAGGTAATTAAATTAAGATCATACTGGGTTAGGGTGGGTCTAAATCCAGCAACAGTCCTTGTGAGAAGAAGATGCACAGATGTGCAGAAAAAAGAAGGCCATGTGAATCCAGAGACAGAGGCTGGAGCGATGCAGCCACTGGAATGCCAGGAGCCACCAGAAGTTGGAAGAGGCAGGGAAGGATTTCCCCTTGAGCCTTTGAAGGGGGCATGGCTCTGAGACACCTTGATTTTGTACTTCTGGCCATCTGAACTCTGAGATAATAAATGTCTGTTGTTTTAATCCACCTGGTTTATGGTAATTTGTTTTGGCAGCCACAGGAAACTAACACAGTCTGTCTTGAATAAGCGGCCACTGGGTCTTTCTGCCTCTCAAGGCTTATTGCCTGGCACTGCTCCTCTTTCTGGAACACTCGAATCCCCTCTGACGGACCTGTCCCCTTAACTGTAAATGCTCAGGCCCCATTGGGCTTTGGTAGGCCCTCTTATTTTTTCATTTCCCTGTTGCTTACTGGGCCAGGAGGTTCAGATTAACTCTGAGGAATTCATTTGCATTTTAGATAAGAAAGGCCGGCTTACGTGGGATGGCTGCAGGGGGAGCTGACAGGGGAGCTGAAATCCAATCCTTCTGGGCTGCTGACTCAACGAAGCCTTTCTTCCACTGGGGCACTGCTGGGTGAGACCCTGTGACCTGGGGGGTTTCTGGTGCCCGTCCTGCAGGAGAGGTCGCACACAATTCACTGCAGTTTGCAGGCTTCCTGGCCCTCCCTGAGTGTAAAGAGTTTTGTTATCTTTTTCTAATTATAAAATACATGCATATTCATTGAAAACAATTCAGACAATAAGTAAAAGTATAACGCGGCAAAAATGACCCTTAATATCTTCCTACTGAACAATTATTAACATTGTGTCAACTCTTCTCCATTCTTACTTATGTGTTTATGGACAGATACACACACACCCTTTTTCTTTGTTTATATGTTTGATTTACATTTTATTTATTTATTTGTTTGGCTGCGCCACTCACCACTCGGCTTGAGGGATCTCAGTTCTCTGACCAGGAATTGAGCACAGGTCATGGCAGTGAAAGCCCGGAATCCTAACCACTAGGCCACCAGGGAACTCCCTGCATTTACATTTTTTAAGAATGATGTGCACTGTACATACCATTTTATAAGCTGCTTCTTCACTTCATAACACTGTGTACATCTTTCCACAGCTATCATTATGAGCTGATATGGACATTTTATTATTTTTTTTCATTGAAGTAGAATTGATTTACAATGTTGTGTTCATTTCTGGTGTACAGCAAAGTGACTCAGTTATACTATGGACATTTTAAATGGCTGCATCGTTGCTGGCATCCCCTCCCCCGGACGTGCCCCTGCTGAGGTCATGCAGGTTAGAGTGGGCAGGTGGGAAGGACAGAGGCTTACCTGGTTGAGGATGAGGGTGGGGTTCCTGCCCCGACCCAGACACTATTAAATTGCTTTTTCTTGTGACTTTGTTTTTCTAGACATTGAATGTGTGTAAAGGTCTACGTTGTTGCCCTAATCAGATCTCACCACGGTGTAGAAATCAATGAGAGGTAGCTTTTAGGCTGTTAGGTAGAGCTCTGAATTATGAATTAAAATCCTGAAATGAAAACAAGATTTTCGGGGTGCCTGTTCCTTTTTTCCTTTGGGACCTTGGGGAAGGATTAAGAGATGCAGTCATCTACAGGTGTGTTATTTACTCTTGAGCTGGTTCAAAAGGTTTGTTTATGTATCTGCTGATGAGCAGGTACGAGTGGCCAAACCTCTGGACCCTGGAGCCTACCGCCTGTGTTTCCAACCTCAGCTCTGCCTACTCACTGAGTAAACAGGTAAGTTACCTGGCCTTGCCTTGCTTTAGTTTTCTGGGGCTGCTGCGACATATGACCACAAACTGGGTGGCTTGAAACAACACAAATGTATTCTCATAGATCTGGAGGCCAGGAGTCCAAACCAAGGTGTCAGCAGGAGGTGCTCCCTCTGAAGTCTCCAGGGCAGAATCCTTTCCTGTTTTCTCCAGCTTCTGGTGGCAGTGAGCAGTCCCTGCCTTTCCTGGGCGGTCTCTGTGTCACTCTAATTTCTACCTCTGTCATCACAGGGCCTTCTCACCTCTGTGTGTCTGCGTCCAAATCTCCTTCCTTTTTCTCTTATCAGCCACCAGTCATTGGATTGAGGGCCCACCCTTATCTAGCAAGCCTTACCTTACCTTGATTACATCTACCAAGACTCTATTTCCAACTGAGGTCACATTCTGAGGTTCCAGGTGGACATAAATTTGGAGGGGACATGATTCAACCCACTATACCCATCCTTTAGGAGGACATGTAATTTGTAATTTGAGGAATTTGTTAATACATATATATCACTTAGAACAGCAGCTGGCCCGATGAAACCCTCACAATAGCGGGTCATTATGATGCAAGAGACCTTTGAAAAGGCTCCGAGGAAAGATTATGTATAAATGCCCAGTGAAGCGCACTTCCCAGCCAAGCAAGCCCCCTCCCCTTGCCCCCGCCCCTCTTTTTGAGTCTTTCTGTCTCCTATGCCAAAATATCAAGTTTTCCGCTTGCAATCCTTCCATTCAAGAATGGTTTATCTAGCCATTTGTTTATGTGTGGAAAATGCATAAAAATTTATAAAATAAACCCATTTACTTCCAGACGAAACTTAGCGTTTTTGCCCGGAGTGAATTTTTGTGGCTGAGTTACAAAATTCCGAAAATAAGGGTTTCTAATGAAACGGCGCTACCCTTTAATGAATCTCACTACCCTCACTGTAATAAAGAATGTACAATGTTTGGCATGATATACTCTGGAAAAATCGCCTAATGTGTAATACGAGTGATCGCCCTCTTCGTGAGCCAAGCTCTGTTTCCATTTTGTCGGGTAATTCAGCTCAACAAATATTTACGGAGCAACTACTGAGTCTCGGCGCTGGGCCGGGTGGTGGGGATGTACAGAGAGCATTAGCGAGGGGTACGGTGGCCTCTTCACCGGGAACATGTTGAACACTGTTCTAAGGGCCTTAAGTACCCTTATATCCTAACAGGGCCCCGTGAGGGAGGCACATGTCTGTAACCCCATTGACAAAGGGCACACTAGAGGTACAGGGAGGCCCAAGTGATTTGCCCATCATCGTGCAGACGGCAGGTGCAAAGTCAGGGTTCATATCCGGGCAGTTGGGGTCCAGAGTTCATGCTCTTAACCACTGTCCTGGGCAACCTCCACCGACAGGTGCCATTCAGTGGGGAAGGTTCAGTGCCCAGGGGTTATGAAAGCCCATGGGAGGAAGGGCACAGTCTGGGAGGACGAGAGAATGCTTCTTGGAGGGGCGTCCTTGCAGAGACTTGTAGCTAGGGCTGACAAAGGAGAGAGGGGATGAGCAGGCACAGTCCCTGAGCTTGGAAACAGCCTGGTGTGTACGCACGTGTGTCAGGTGTTGCTGGAGCCGCATCACAGGAGACAGAGCATCAAGAGATGAATCCAGAGATGTGGAGCAGGGATCAGCTTGAGGAATAGCATGGACGCTGCCCTGAGGAACATGGAGGTTCTCCTGCATGTGGAGGAAGAAAGGCCTGGACCAGGGTTTTAGGGAGAATGGCACACAAGTCTGCCTATTATGTTTCTTCGTTATAAGTGGAGTGTTTCAGGACATGTCACCTGGCTGTTCATTTCAGAATTGGAAAGAAAAAAGGAATATGGGGGGGGGGAAATACAGGCTACCATCTCAAAATTCCATCTAACCTCTTATCCTTCTGTCTCATTAGATATATTTGTATACATTTCATCTTTCAGCCCCAAAGGTCTGAATCTTACCAGTTTTTTGCTGAGAACAAGATATTCCTGGTGACACAGCAATATCAACGAACACTTCTGAATGCTTCTTATGCACCAAGCACAGTTGCAAATGTTTTACATGTTTCAGTTCATTTAAGCCTTACCAGGAGTCTAGGAGGTAGGTCCTATTGGTATTCTCATTCTTAGATGAGGAAATCTGAAGCACAGGGAGTTTCCTCAGTATCATGACCTTGTAAGGGGTTGAGCCAGGATTTGAACCCAGCAAGTGGCTCCGGCTCCATCATTCTGACATGAATGGGATTTCCCCTTAGCATAGCAGAGCCCACACCATCAGTGGGCTTCAGGTGTGCTATGGATGAATTGTGCCCCCCCCCAAATTCATGCGTTAAGCCCTAATTCCCCAATGTGATGGGGCCTTTGGGAGGTGCTTAGGGTTAATGAGGTCATGAGGGTGGGGCCCCACGATGGGGTAAGTGCCCTTCTAAGTAGAACACCAGAGAGCTTGTTTCCTTTCTCTCTGTGTCATGTGAGGACACAAAGAGTAGGAAGCCATCTACAAGCCAGGAAGAAGACCCCCACCAAGAACCTGATAACCTTGGCATCCTGATCAGATTTCCAGCCTCCAGAACTGGGAGAAGTAAAGGTCCGTTGTTTAAGCCCCCAAGTCTGTGGTATCTGTTATGGCAGCCTGAGCTGACTGAGACCAAGTGTGCCAAGATATTGAATCTAATTGTCCTCAGAGGGGGTGGAAATGTACACCTGCTGCGTTGCTTCTGGATCAATGGTGGACACCAACGAGTCAGCTGATATGATCTGTGTGTGTGAGCCATGGCAAGATAATGGCAGTGCTATATTGTGTCCTGCTTTGTCATGAAGAGTGCTCTTAAAAGCCCATGAAAACTGGTACACTTGGAAGTGTGCATCTTGGGACAGACACTCAGAGACTGGGCTCCAGCTCTGCCACTCACAGGCTCTGCAAAACCCCAGGCATATTTGATATCTCTGGACCTCGATCTTCTCACCTGTAAAATGATATGATATTTACGTGAGATACCGTAGTAAAGTGCCCGGCACCTGCTGAGTGGTTAGTAACGGTGCGTGGAACATTAATATAGAATTGGCTCTTCAGTACCTAGCTCAGGCATCCCCTCATCTTGAAAGCTCCCCCCTCTCGGTCTCCTCTGTGCCTGACACGTGCTGACGGTGGCTCCTTATGTTACGTTCGTGTTACTCACTGACTTTGTCCACCTGCCTCTCGGGTACACAGAAGATCCTTTTGGTACAAACTGCTTAGGGTAGCAGCAGAGGGATGGGAGAAGGGCTGTGGATGAGTGTGAGGCGACAGAAGGAAGGTCATGTCAGAATGAGGCAGAAGGTCACACAAGGGTGCCCCAGGTGTCTGGGAGAAGAGGAGAAGAATGGGCAGCGTTGCTGGTTGTGTAGGAGGAAGGTTCAGGCAGGTGGTTTTGGGGTGTAGAGAGCTGGGACCCAAGTGCACCCCTGCAGGGTTTTAAACAGGGAGTGGCTTGTTCAGATTTGCTGAAGTCTAGATGGGACCCCTGACTGCAGCGTGGAGATGCCCCAGCATGAGTGAGCCTTCAGAGAAATGGGGAGCCTGGCAGGGCAGGGGCTGGCCGTGACCTGTGGGCCTTGGGGTCTGAGCCGAACCGTCTGGCTGGCTCAGAAGTTTCAGCTAGAGGATCAGGGCTGTTAATAGCCTCACAGGCAGACAATGTGGTCCCTGGACCCTCCTCAGAGACCTGACCCTTCTCCCCTGTCCCCAAGGGTGCGATGGGGAAGCTGGTGCTGGAGTTGGGAGGATTTCTTGCATTTTTTGTCCCATGATCATTAGGTCTGCTGAAAAGCGAGGATTATTAATTAAAGGGATAAAGCGTGTGCTTCCAAGGGTGATTACTCTTACTGTAAATCAGACTTAATGGTGGCAGAAATTCATTAGGGATTCATTTCCTAATGATAACGAATTGGTTCGAGCAGATGTCAGACGCAGCCGTGACTGTAATTCTAATTCCAGGCTCTGGGAATGGAAAGTGTCCAGGACCAAGGAATCTGGGCACCCTTCTCAGAACTTTGGGCATTAGCAGTGCATCCAGTGCTGGGTGACCCCTTGGAAGTGGCCTTCTCTTGATGACCTCCGAGACCTTGCTCTTTCTGTGCCTTCTTCCAGGAACGGTGGTCCCGATACCTCTTCACTGGAACTTTACTTCCCTTGGAAGTCTTCCCTGACTGCTCCCGGGCAGGATGGGGGCCCCTCTGGGCTCATGAAACTCTCACCACATTGTGGTCCCCTTGGGGGCAGGCACTGGCTTAAATCCATCTCTGCTTCCCCAGCGCCTGGCACATGGTCGGTGCTCCAGGTGAGGGCGGAATTAATGATGAGTGAGCATGGTCGGGGTGGGTCAATGAAAGCTGCAGACGTTTTACTTGGAACGTGGGCGCCAGAGAGGAACCCCTGGGACAGACACGGTAGGGCCCTTGGTTGCCTGGAACATTGGACCTCCCCATGAGGACCAAGGTGATCCAGGTTCCTCCCCAAGGCACACGGATGCCTGGACTAGGTGAGTCCTGGTCCTGTGGAATTCACAGAAGATTACAAGGCAGCAGGAGGTCAAGGTCCCATGTGCCTGCTGCTAAGCCTATATGTCCTCACCTGTCAGATGGGATAACAGTGGTTGCTGTGAAGAGTAAATGAACTAATACGCCTCAAGTTCAAGTGCTTAGTGCCAAGCGTTCAGCAAATGTTAGCCATTATTATTATTATTTTGCTGAACTGATGAGTTTGAATCGCCAAACTTGTGACCAGGAGGAGAGCAATTGCTATTTTTCAACGAAGACCCACGCCCAGCATGGCAGACCAGGCCTCAGAAGGATGCGGCCAGGTGTGGATGGGAAGGAAAAGGAGGAAGAAAGAACAAGTGCGGGTCTAGAAAGGCCTGTCCTGGGGAAGCGCAGTGTATACTGAGTGAGCAGTGAGGAAGGACAGAAGGGGCTTGGGCCGCACCGCCCTCTAGAGTAGTGTGGTCAGGAAGTCGGCTCAGGGGATGGGAGAATCGTCCCCAATGTACCACGTGGCCCTCTGTGTCTGCTCTCTCCAGCCAAGTGCTTGCAAGGTGAGTTGGGCCAGGTTCTGGTCCTCTTCTGGTCTGCGGTTGAGCCACCTCCCTCTGGACATTCAACCAAGACCCAGGCCCGGCTGTCAGCTTGCTTCCCGGCCACCTGGAAACGTGGCCAGCTGGTCTCTAAGGAGGCAGACTGTCTGCAGACAGGGGGCTGAGCTCCCAGGGGAAAGAGAATCTTTTCTCATACCGTATTTTGTTGGCAGGAACAGGAGTTGCTCTTTGGGCCCTTGGAAACTGGTGAGGCCTCTTAGGATTGTCATCTGTAAGAATCTATTAACGTTTAGAAACACACATTTCCTTTGGTCCTGCCATCCCACACTGGGAATCTCCCCTGCAGAAACGAAAGCCCTGGAATGTAAGGCCATAGGAACAGGATGTTTATTGTCACTTGTTTGTGGTGGCAAAAGCCTGGAAGCGGGCTTCCCTGGTGGCACAGTGGTTGAGAGTCCGCCTGCCAATGGAGGGGACACGGGTTTGTGCCCCGGTCCGGGAAGATCCCACATGCCGCGGAGCGGCTGGGCCCGCGAGCCATGGCCGCTGAGCCTGCGCGTCCGGAGCCTGTGCTCCGCAATGGGAGAGAGGCCACTACAGCTAGAGGCCCGCGTCCCGCAAAAAAAAAAAAAAAAAAAAAGCCTGGAAGCAACTGGAAAGTCCATCGGGACTAGAAAGGTGGAAGAAGTTAATGATATACATCTTTTTGGAATATCAACCTTTTAAAAATTAGATTTCTATGTAGTGATCTGGGGTGCCGTCCTTGATATATTGTTAAGTAAAAAACAAACAAAAACTCCAATTTGACCAGTAATGTGACTTGGGCAATGGCATAAAAAGTTAATTTAAAAGTCCTATGTGTGTATCTGTATGAGTCTGCCTGAGTTTGCTTAACAAAGCACCATGGACTGGGGACTTAAACAAGAGACATTTATTTTCTCATAGTTCTGGAGGCTGGATGTCCAAGATCAAGGTGTTGGCAAGATTGGAGGCTGGGAGTGGCTTGGTGTCTCTAGATTCTGGGTGAGTACGTGGCAGGAAAATACTAGGGAACGAGACTGTTAGGGGATTGGGGCCAGGTAGCATAGATCCTTTCATAAAAAAATAAGACTTGGAGAGAGGACATGCAGATAACCCTTCCAACAGCCTTCCCCATTTTACCTCGATGAGCTCTTACAATTGAGTGAACTAGTATTATTGCCACTGTGCAGATGAAGGAACTGAGGTATGCAAAGGTTAAGTGACTTCCTAAATGTGGCTCAGCTAGTTAGCTGTAGAATGAGAATTCCAAGCCAGGCAGCTGTGTTCCAGAGGCTCTTTGCCTGACCGCCTCTGTACCGAGGAGTCTGTGCTATTCTCAGGGATGACCTTGACCGGCGTTTTTAAGCCCCCCAGCGGCAGAGGCTACATCTGCTGTGTTTTGGTGGCGCTCTGAGTACGCAGTCTGAGCCTGATACCTGGCAGAGACTGGTTCCATTCTTCAGACTTGGGAGAACAAATGAACTTTGGGAGACAGGCAGGGGGTGCTATGCCCACGTAACAGATGAGGAAACTGAGGTTTGGGCTGATTATCCCCAAGGTCATCCAGGTGACTCCACACCCGGGATTTCTCCCCTTCACCTGTGCGTGCTTCCTCGTAGGCCTCACAGCAACCCTGTAACAGCAGGGGTATTCATTCCCCTTCGAGGTGGGGAAACTGAGGGCCTGAGAAGTGAGGAGCCTGCCTGACCTCTCACAGTAAACAGAAGCAGAGAATACCCTAGTTCAGGATGCTGGGTCTCACCTAATCCCTCAGAGGCACGCGGTTCTCACGACACATCTGGATGTGGTTGGCAAAGGCCCCTCGTGCGGAGGGTTTCCTTTCCGAGTGCCTCTTTATAGACTTGTAATGAAATTCTCTTGTGCTTTGCGGATCCCGGTTTGCCGCTGTAAAGATAATTCCTTCTCCAAGTGGAAGACAGAGGCTTTTGTTTGCTTTCCTAGCAGCAGTAGAGACAGGTGTACCTCTCTTAGACGTCTTCATCGCTGTTTGAAAACGAATCCTTCCATAGTGGGGTTGGGGTAAGGATAGCCATTGTAGCGGGAGAAACACTGTGCTGTGTGTTTTCACTGCGATCTCGTTGAACACTCCTGACATCTCTGCTGGATCAGTATTACCATCGCCTTTTAATGGAAGAAAAGACTGAGTTTCAGAGAGGAGGTCGTTCCTGCCCAAGGGCAGGTGCTAAACAAGTGACAGCGGCAAGACTTGCTGTTTGAGTATATCTTGAATCTTGTCCTCCTTAGCTGTTTTCTCTGTGGCCCCTGCCTGAGTCCAGGATCCTTGCCATCTTTCTTTTGGACCAGTTCACGTCCGAGGCTCTGGGCCCCGAATCTTGCCCCTTCTCCTCACTGCCTCCAGCTTTTCCTAAACCACTAACTTCTTCAGCTGTTTCCCTGCTTAAAACACCACCGAGTCCCAACTGGCCTCGGGAGAAAATTCAGTTCATCAGCTCCACTTGGAACACGATTTTTTTTGCGGTACGCGGGCCTCTCACTGCTGTGGCCTCTCCCGTTGCGGAGCACAGGCTCCGGACGCGCAGGCTCCGCGGCCATGGCTCACGGGCCCAGCCGCTCCGCGGCATGTGGGATCTTCCCGGACCGGGGCACGAACCCGCGTCCCCTGCATCGGCAGGCGGACTCTCAACCACTGAGCCACCAGGGAAGCCCTTGGAACACTTTTTAAAATGAGTTTTCATAGGAGTCGTCCTTTGCGAGAGAGGACTTATGACAGGACAGAGACAATATGGTGGACCAATAACAATAACAGGTAGAGTGGGATCGCAGATTTACACACCACCCCTCACACAGGTAAAGGAAATGCAGCTTCTGTATTTTCTAGAAATGACCTAACCTGTGCTGTTGGGTAGCAGCAGAAAGGGGAGAGGGACCCACAGTTTGATAGTCCTGGGATCTCAGTCTCTTCCACAGTTACAAGTCTCCTTAGTAACAGATCTCTTTCAGGTACGTGCTCAGGCTTTCCGTGTCTCCTCCTTTCTTGGCATCTGCAAGGGTTGAGGGTGAAGCTTCCATGACCCTATGGAGGCAGGTTGGTTGGGGTGTCCCTGGGTCTTCTTGGCTGTGGTGGCATATCCAGTTTGGGCTGATCTGGTCCTTGGGCCCCTGTGTGGGATCTAATGAGGGTCAGCTGGGCCCAGCGGCCTCTGGGGCAGCCTCTGAGCACTCATTGCTAACTGTCTTGGCTATGTACTTATTTCTGCTCTCAAAGTCTCTGCATTCTGTGGCTCCTTCCTTCCGACTTGAGCCTCTCCTGGTCCCCTCATCCTTTCTGCCTCTCACCAAGGCATCTGGGAACCTCTGGGTGCTCTGTTGATTGTGGAGAATGAACAGTGCCTCCTTAGGGTCATGTATCCAGACATGTCCTCTGTTGACGCTTCCCTATTGCCCTGGACCGCCATGTTGGTTGTTGGACCACATGCAATGTGCAGCTTCTCCTAGAGCCTTGCAGCCTCCTCTGGCTCTGCCTGGGCGAGCAGGTCATGAAGCTGAGGCTCTCTGGTTCCTCCAAATTATGTGGACATTTCTACCTCAAGGTCATGGGAATATCGCTTCTGTGTCCCACCTCCTTCTCTCTCCTCTTCGAGAGCCAGATGGATTTATTTCACTCTCCTTCCTGTCTGGTAGGGACTTCCCTCTGTCCATCCCTCTTCATTCCAAGGTGGCATTCTTGTTCTCCTATTTCCTGAGACCCTAAAGTAGAATGGCTAACAGAAAATGAGATTTATAGTAAGGTAGAGGAGATGAAAATATATATCTGTATAATATATCCAAATATTATTCATGTCACAGTAAATGAAATGAACACTTGGGCTTCTCAGTAGCCCTGTAAGGCTTTTT
Source organism: Orcinus orca (assembly GCF_937001465.1). Taxonomy (NCBI): domain Eukaryota; kingdom Metazoa; phylum Chordata; class Mammalia; order Artiodactyla; family Delphinidae; genus Orcinus; species Orcinus orca. The sequence continues at coordinate 117,572,052 of NC_064562.1, forward strand.
TTTTGGGGGGTGGGCGGTGTCGTGCCGTGCGGCTTGTGGGATCTTAGTTCCCCTACCAGGGATGGAACCCGGGCCCTCAGCCGTAAAATTGCAGAGTCCTAACCACTGCACCACCAGAGAATTCCCCCCGTAAGGCTTAAAGATAAGGGAACGGGCTCTTAGAGGTGAGGTATTTCTCAAAGCCATACGGAGAATTAGTGAAGAGTCTGAAATCGACCCGGGGACCCTGACTCCTGGGTCAATTCTTGTTCCACTAGACAGTGACAAAGAGTTATGGGGTGTCATGGAGGGCACAGACTTTGGAGTCAGACAGACCTAGGTGTGAATTCTGGTCCACCAATTCTGGTAAATGACCTTGGGGAAGCTACTTACCTTCACTAAGTCTGTTTCTTCAGCCCAAAATTGATGGTATTAATACTTTCAGTTTTGTTGTCACAAATAAATAGAATGATGTAAAGGATAGGCTACATGTTTAGTTAGGATGCATTTGGCTACAAGTAAAAGAACACCCCTCCTCAACTGGCTTAATCAATAATTAACTTATTATCTCACATAAAAGGGAGTCTGAGGATAGGGTTGTTCCAGGGTTGGCTAAACAATGTCAACAAAGACTGGGTTCTCTCCACCTTGCCTCTTCGCTTTCCATCCTCAGCGTTTTCACTGGGTCCCCTCATAGCTGCAAGATAGCTGCTACCGCTCCAGACATCAGATTCTCACAAACCCATGTCCAGAGGCAGAAGTAGGACATTTTTTCTTCCCTTGTGCATGTCTTCTGAAGAGTAAAGAAATCTTTCCCAGATGACCCGCATCAGTCTTCCACTTACATTTTATTTGTCAGAACAGATCACATATTATTCTTGGTACCTACAGCTGCATAAGAAATCATACCAAAATTTAGTGACATGACTACAACGATCATTTATTTGGCTTATAAATCTGCATTTTGGGAAGGGCAACTTGACTTTGCTCCGTGCCTAAGCTGGGGCGGCTCCACTGGAAGCTAGAGAATCCAGTTTCAAGACGGCTCCTTCACACAGCTGGGAAGTTGGTGCTGGTTCTTGGCTGGGAGCTCAGCTGGGGCTATGGGCCTGGGACCTTGATTCCTCTCCATTGTGGACCTCTCCATGGGCTGCTTGGGTCTCCTCACAGTATGGTATCTGTGTTCCAAGAACAAGCCTCCCAAGAGAAGCGGGTGGAAACTATGTTACCTACGACTTAGCCTTAGACGTCACATAGCATTTTTCTGCCGCAGACGCAATCTCACCCAAATTCAGAGGGAAGGTACCTAGACCCCTGCCCGTCCACGGGAGGAGTGTCAAAGTCATATATTCAGAAGAGCACATGGGATGGATTATATATGGGTGCAGCCATTTTCGGAAAATACAATTTGCCGAAATACACATGCTTACCTATTAACCAATCAATAACAAGGAGGATGAGACCGCCATGTTTGGCTCAGACCTATCTGGATTTGTGAGAGCGGTGATGGGGCAGGGCATTGGCCAATATGGAAAAAACAGGAAACTGCAGTTAGCTAGGCAACCCAACGTATTGCATTGGGGGCAGCTCAACAAATGATAAATGTTACTATCATCGGTCATCTAGTTCTAAGACTAGGTATCCACCTATACTGAGAATCCTCTGTGCAGCTAGTCAGAGCAGAAATGTCCTCCAGAAAGAGTTTCTTGAGGGCAGCTGTAAAGCTGAGTGACTTTCCTCCCTAAGCTCCCTGTCCCATTATGAGCCACCTTCATGGCTTGACTTTTCCTCATGCTGGAAGGGCTAACATTTTATTGGTATGGAACGTTCCAGCAGGGCAAGTTAGTGGTGAGTTGAGCCTTTTCTGAGGCCATTGTTCCTTCATGCCTGTCTATTTCCTTGTAGCTGTTTTTGGGTGTTAGAAAATTGGATTAAGCTTCAATCGCATTTTCCCCTAAACACAAAAGTCCAAAATTAGTAGCACATTTCTAACAGACCTCACTTCAAGCCACATCAAATTAACTAGAGTCGTTTTAAAATGGTCCTGTATATATTGCGCAGCGTGGACTGGAAAGGTTTATGAAGTGAGGTATGTTTGTAAATACTGGAAAGCTCAAAATTGTTTTGACCTTGTGATATTTGAACCATTTTCTTGTAAATTGTATTCAACTTGGAATTGACATCGTGGGGATTTATAGCCCTTTTCCCCTCTACATATTGCTCTGGAATTTTATTACAAGCTCGTTTGATGATACTTTGTTTTTATAAACCTTGATGTTATCCAAAGTTGCATAAAATCGAAGGATATCGAGGATAGAAACATCCTTTGAGAGCTCCTATTCAGCCCTCGGAACTCGCTCATTTTGGGGTTGAGGAAATTGAGGCTCAAGGAGGAGAAATAAGTTACTTAAGCCACATAGAATGTGGGTGTCTGGGCTAAAAGTTGAGTCCAAGACTCCTGGATACAGATCGGGTGCATTCTGGACTAGAATGAACACATACACTGAAGGGACACAGGCAGCCTGAACTCTGCACTGAGCTACCTCTCTTAGTAGCTGTGTGACCTTGGTTTATGTCGCTAACCTCTCTGAGCCTCGGTTCCCCCTGCCCCTGTGAAGTGGGGATATGTGTCCTTATCAGGGTGGTTGCAAGAATTAAACAAGATGATAACAAGCATGAAACAGAGCCCAAGACCTGGTTCACAGAAGGTGCCTGATTTCCTGTTCTTTCCCTTTTCTAAATGTCTCCTTGTCTAGTGCTTTATCCTGCTGAAACAGTCTTGGGGGTGAGGAGATTCAGGGGGCGTGGGCCTGGTGGCAGTGGGGGAGAAGGAGGTCTCAGGGGGCCGAGAAGAAGTGAGGGATCCTAGGAGATGGTGTTTGTTACCCAGGGGCTGCAACTCAGGTGGGGGATCCGTGGCTGGCAGGAAGAGTAGATGGTGCCCCTCTGCACCTTTGCTACAGGAAAGCTTTTGCCATCTACTCACCTCTCAAGCCTTGACTCCAACATCACTTCCCTATGAAGTCTTCTCATCCTTCTCTCCTCTGTGCTCCTCCAGCTCTGAGCTCTGGCTTAGGGACGGTGTTTGTCCGCCTGTCACTAGAGGGGCTGAACCAAGGAGCAGTTCGTGTCCTTTCATTTCACAAGGAGTCTCGATATGGGCAGTCCTGGCAGGGGCAGGAGCTCAGTGATGTTCCCAGGGACCCCGGCTCCTCTCTCTACACCATCTCCAGTGTGTGGCAATCATTAACGTGGTTACTTCCTGGTTAGAGGATGGGCATTCCACCCCAAGTCTCCCACTGGAGTTCCAGGAAAAGGAAGAAGGAAGCGACAGTAGAGAAGGATGTACAAGCTTTCCTAGGAATCCTTAGCAAGCTCTGCTTACATGTACTGGTAGATTAAAGATATCCATGAATTCTTTGCTACGCCCCTCGGTGAGGGATAGGGTCTCTGTGTTCTCGCCTTGAATACGAACAGGCTCAGGGGCTGCTTGAGCAATAGAGTACAGCAGAAGTGGTGCTGAGCTAGTTTCCAGGTCGAGGCTTTAAGGAAGTGGCAGCTTCTGTTCCCTAGCTCTTGGAATCCTCTCTCTCGGTACCAGGCCACCATGCTGTGAGGAAGCCCAAGTCACCCCATGGGGAAGCCCATGTGAAGAGGAACTGAAGCCCTCAGCCCAGAACCAGCACCAGCTTGCCAGCCATGTGAGTGAACCATCTTGGAAATGGATCCTCCAGCCCCATCTGAGCTGCCCCTGCTGATACCACTGGAGCAAAGATGAGCCCTGCCCACATTCAGATCATAAAGGAAATAGATAAGGGTTGCTGTGTTAAGTCACCAGGTTTGGGGTTGGTTTTTCTGCACTGCAATCGATAATCAGAACATGTGCCATTGGCCAGAAGGCTGTCACGTGGGGACCTCTAACTGCAAAAGAGTTTGGGAAATGTGCAGGCACGTTGACACCTAGAGAGAAAAATCAGGGTTCTCTTAGTAACGAAGAGAACAGACAGAGAGTAGGCAGTTGGCGTTGCTAAACTGGCATCTGTAATGTTTTATCAACTTCATGGTTGACATGCCTGTCCTCTCTATCACTCTTGTCTCCACTTAAAAAATTTATTTACTCCATAAATCATGCACTCCACATGCAAAGAGCAGGCACTCCATATATATTTCTAAATTACATATGTGTAATAACTAAATGTATAATGAATGTTATAAATCTTACAGTAAAATTTCACAATGGATTTTTAAAAACTACTAAACAAGATTTCTTAAAAGTATATTTTTATTCTCTTCATTCCCGGTGCTGAAACAAAAATTATTAATAATGTTTTGGATGCTTTTTAAAAAACATCCCTTACTCTGTGAAATCTGTAGTTAATATCTCCGGGCACAATATATAACCATTCAGAGAAGTTTGTTGCTAGTGATAGCAGTTGTAGATCATATTTAGCTTGTTTTCCTGATGAATTTCTCTCAATCTCTCTCTCTCCCATTTCCTTTGCCTCCGATTAGATGTCAGGGTTTCTACCTAAGGGATGACAGAGAGCTCGTACTTGGAAGGGGAGCAGTGTCAGATCTGCTGTTTTCTGGCCCACTCAGCCTTACCTGTTGAGTGTTGTCTGCAATCTGTGGATTCTCTGCAGGAATTTTGTTCAGCTGTGTGTGCTTGTTCAAGTTCATGTAATTAGCAAGATAATACGAAGTTGCAAACCTACTTTACCTGGTGCAGGTAACTACACTGTACTGGACAGGCCAATGGAAGAGCTGGGATCACCACGAATCCTGCCCATCCGCATCCTCCACCCCCGGCATATTCCACCATGTGATGACTAGTTCTCCCTCTTTCTGCGGGATGCTCACGTGGACCCACCAGACACAGGTGGGCTCCTGGGCACCAGCATCAATCCGCATATTAAATGCAGCAGAGCTTAATCTCCTAAGTCCTGCTAACTATTAGATACGAAGAAATAGAAGTAGCAATTCTTACCCATTTTCTTACATCCCAGTGCCATTGTGCACAGCCCCAGGTGTGCATTTTCCCCACTTTGGAGAACATCAGCCTCTTAGGATGTGAGCTTCTTGTGGGCAAAACTTATGTCTTGCACGTCTCTGAATCCGCAGTGTCTGGGGCTGTTCCGGCACCAAGAAGTTGCTATAGCTCAGTGTTTACTGAATGAATGAATGAATGAACAGGATCGATCTATGAGTAGCAGGGCCCTGAGCTCTAGGACAGGACTCAGGGGTGAAATTCTGGAGCCCGGGCAGGCTGTCAGATTCAGGGACGTACTACTCCGAAACCCGCTTCATTAGTTCCTGCCTGGTCTTCCCATCTGTAAACAGAGAATTGGAATAATAACACGTTCATACCCATTGTCCACAGGAGTTCACGAGATGATGCATGAAAGAATGAGTGAGACTCTTCCAGGGCTTGATACCATAGCTGTTCACCCAGGGTATGTTCCTCTTCCTGGAAAAAGAAAGTAAGACAGAGTGGCAAGGCCATTGCCTGGAGGCAGCTGCAGTGTCTGTGTTGGTTTCCCATTGCTGCTATACCAACATAAGTTTATAGTTTTACAGTTCTGGAAGTCAGAAGCCCCATGTGGGTCTCACTGGGCTAAAGTCAAGATTTGGGCAGGGCTGGTTCCCTCTGGAGGCTCCAGGGGAGAATCAGTCCCTTGCTTTTTCCAGCTTCTAGAGGTCACCTGACTTCCTTGCCTCGTAGCCCCATCCTTGCCTTCAAAGCCAGCAATTGCGTCACTCCAACCTCTGCTTCTGTGGTTACATCGCCTTTTTAAAAAATTCATGCTCTTGCCTCCCACTTATAAGGACTCTTGTGATGACACTGGACCCACTCTGGTAATCCAGGATAATTCCCCATCTCAAGATCCTCAATTTAATCACATCTGCAAAGTCCTCTTTGCCATTCATAGTTTCCGGGGCTTAGAATGAGAACATCTTTGGCTGGGAGATGCTGTGATTCAGCCTATCACAGTAAACTACCATCCCAGTTTGCCCGGGGCAAACAGTTTTAGCCCTGAAAATCTGGTGCTCTGGAAATTTCCTTAGTCCCATGCAAACTGGGACTGCAGGCTTACTGACAGGCAGCATGATTTTAATGGTTAATACGTGCGCTATAGAATTAGGCAGACTTGGATTAGAATCTCCTTTCAGCCACTTACTAGGTGTAGTACATTGTGCAAGTTGCCTCAGTTTCTTCATCTGAAAAGTGGGAATAATAACAGCTAACTTCGGGCTTCCCTGGTGGCGCAGTGGTTGAGAATCTGCCTGTTAATTCAGGGAACACGGGTTCGAGCCCTGGTCTGGGAGGATCCCACTTGCCGCGGAGCAACTAGGCCCGTGAGCCACAACTACTGAGCCTGCGCGTCCGGAGCCTGTGTTCCGCACCAAGAGAGGCCACAATAGTGAGAGGCCCGCGCACCGTGATGAAGAGTGGCCTCCGCTCACCGCAACTAGAGAAAGCCCTCGCACAGAAACGAAGACCCAACACAGCAAAAATAAATAAATAAATTAATAAACTCCTACCCCCAACATCTTCTAAAAAAAAATAATAATAAAATAACAGCTAACTTTGAGGGTTGATGTGAGGATTAAATAAGAAAATGTGTGTAATGGTGACACATACAAAACTGGTAGCTGTCGCCATTATTGGTATTCTATGGAGAGGTCCGCATGGAGTGCAATGGGGCCGGAGGAGCTGTCCCCACTCCCTAACTCGTCAGTCCTGAGCCTGCCCCACCCAAGCGCAGCGTGATCCCAACTCCTCCACGGGCACTTTCCCAAAGATACCTGTGCAGGAGGGGAAGGGCTGGAGCAGGTCAGCATGCTCTGATCTGCTGAGCTAAGCCCAGCTCCTGGGGGCTTCCTGAGTTGGGAGCCCACCAGACTCTTCAGTCAGAAGTTCAGGGGGTGGACAGCGACCTTGGCAAAGCATCGGCAAGGCGGGATCTTCCTGGCCTTCTCTCCTCCTCCCTCCGGAAAGAAACAGCGCGGGGAGAGCCCCCCATCCACATGTCCAAACTCAACAGCTTCTTTAAGTTTATCGAGAGGTCAGTGTACTTAACTCTGGGCTGTTTTGCTGATTGGTATTTGTTTAGGAGACAAATTTGTTCTGCATGAACAAGTCGGGGGTATTTCGTTCCCTGACTGGCTCAACAGGAGATGGCTGCAGAGTCTGGGTACAGTGGGATTTTGACCTTGGAGGAGCGGTTGGCCTGAATTAGAGAATCCTGCATCTGCCTTGTGATTGCATCTCAGTTGAATTTTACTTCCTGCCTCGACTTTTGGAAGCACTGGGCATCTGAGGCTGGGTTCCTGCATTAGAGTCCCCGTGCCGACAGGCCTTAGGAATGAGAGTCTGCCTTGATGGAGCCAATGGCTTCAGGGATGCACAGTGTGACGTATCCAGACCTGTGGAGCAGGGTGCCAAGGGAGGCAGAGCAGCTAGCAGAGCCCAAAGACGGCTAGCTAGGTGAACGAGAATAAGTTCCAGAAGTTTCCTCTCAGTATGCACTGGGCTGGCCGCTGGGCCAGTGGTTGAGAACAAGGCATACACATAGGCTGTCCTCCTGGAGCCAACAGTCAAGCAGGGAGACCCCTGATTGCAGTTACACAAATAATTCAATAGAAATATTGGCCCGGGGCCCTCTCCAGCCTCACTCCTCGCTCTCCCAATGCCCCCACTCCGGCCATGCTGAGCAGCTGGCCATGTCTTTGCTTGGGCTCTTCCCACTGTGTGATAAACTCCTACTCATCTTTCAAAATTCACCCCAGGCAGCCCCGATCAGGAAGTGTTCCCTGCCTCCTTGATGCTCCTATACTTTATTGTCCCTTCCCCTGTGTGACCTGCCATGCTCTTATCACACTCTATTGTAATTCATGTGTTTACCCAATGTCTCTCATATTAGTTTAGAGTAAGTTTTATTGCGATATAATTCACATAACATAAACTTCACTATTTGAAAGTGTACCATCAGTAGTTTTTAGTAGATTCACCCTGTTGTATAACCATCACCACTGTCTAATTCAGAACATTTCCATCACTCGCCAAAGATCTTCCATACTTATTAGTAGACCCTCCCAAAGTTGCCCCTCCCTCAGCCTCTAGCAACCACTAACCTGCTTTCTATCTCTGTAGTTTTGCTTATTCTGGACATTTCATAAAAATGGAGTCATACAATATGTCACCTTTTGTGACTGGTTTCCTTCACTCAGCATATGTTTTCAAGGTTCATCCAGGCTGTAGAATCAGAATTGCGTCCCGTTTTTGGCTGAAAAATATTCCATTGTATGGATATATCACATTTTGTTTATCCATTTATCCATTGATGGACATTTGGGTTGTTTCCACTTGTTGGCTTCTATGAGTAATGGTACAATGAACATTCATGTACAAGTTTTTGTGTGGACGTATGTTTTCAGTTCCCTTGGGTATGGGCCTAGGAGCGGAATTGCTGGGTCACATGGTTACTTTTTGAAGGAGTGCCGAATTGTTTGCCAAAGTGGCACCGTTGACATTCCCAGCAGCTGTGTACAGGGTTCTGATTTCTCCACATCCTCACCAACATTTGTTATTATCTGTCCTTTTGGTTATTTATACCCATTCTAGTGGGTATAAGGTGGTATCTCATTGTGGTTTTGATTTGCATTTCCCTAGTGATTAGTGATGTTGAGCACCTTTTCTTGTGCTTATTGGCCATTACTATATTGGCCATTCTCTGTTGAAGAATCTGTTTATTCAGATTCTTGGCCCATTTTTAAATTGAGGCTTTTTGTTGTTGTTAGTTGTAAGAGTTCTTTATGTATTCCCGACACTAGACCCTTACCAGATGTATGATTTGCAAATATTTTGCCGTTTGCTCTTTTCGCTTTCTTGTTAGTGTCCTTTGATGCACCAAAGTTTTTAAGTTTGGTGAAGTCAGTTTATCTACTTCTTTTCTTTGGCTTTTTGTGCTTTGGGTGTCATATTAGGAAACCGTTGCCTAATCCAAGGTCATGATGATTTACACCTATGTTACCTTCTAAGAATTTTGTCTTTAGCTCTTACATTTAGCTCCTTGATTTGATTTATTCTGAGTTAGTTTTGGTATCTGGTGTGAGGTAGGGATCCAACTTTATTCGTTGGCCTGTGGATATCCAGTTATTTCAGTACCATTTGTTTAAAAGACTCTTTTCTTTCTCTCATTGAATGGTTTTGGGACCTTTGTTGAAAAATAAATTGATCATAAATGTGACAGTTTATTTCTGGTCTCTCAATTCTATTCCTTTGATCTACATGTCTATCCTTATGCCAGTATAATAGTGTTTTGATTACTCTAGTTTTATAGTCATTTTTAAAATTAAGAAGTGTGAATCCTCCAACTTCATGCTTTTAAAGTTTGTTCTGGCTCTTCCGGGTCCCTTGCATTTCCATATGAATTTTTGTAATAGCTTGTTCTTTTCTGCAAAAATGGCTGTTGGGCTTTTGATAGCGATGGCATTGAATCTGTAGATTAATTTGGGGAGTATTACCATTTTAAACAATATAAGTTCTTCTAATCCACCAGTACAGGACCTCTTTTTATTTATTTAGGTTTTCTTTCATTTCTTTCAACTATGTTTTGTAGTTTCAGCATACAAGTGTTATACTTCTTTGCTTAAATTTGTTCCTAAGTATTCTATTCTTTTTGGTGGTATTGAAAATGGAATTGTTTCCTTAATTGAATTTTCAGGTAATATTATGAGCCACTGGAGGGCAGAGTCAGTTGGCATAGACAGCCAGCTGTGCACCAAACCTGGTTTCCTTTTCCCCAGGCGCTGGGGTGGGGCCCTGTGCCTGCATCACTGGAATGTGAATGGGAGTGATGTGGCTACCTCCACACCTGGCCTGCAAACCTCCTGCCATGGTCCTCACACCATCTTTTCCCATCTCTCAGCCAGAGGTCGAAGCCCAGGATGACTATGGTAGCCACTGTGGGAAATGGCAGTTTCCCCCTGAATAATCCTGCAGAAAAGAATGGATCCTGCCCCCAGCAGACAGGTACCTCTGCGTGGGACTCTTATGGGAGTGAGAAACATTTCATGAAGTCACTGCAATCGGGGAGTATATTTGTTACAGGAGCTAATATTATTCCCACCTATATGGTCACTGTTATTTCTGAAAATGTATCATCGATAATAGGGGCTCCATAAATTTTTTAGAATGAGTCCATTTTAAGCCTCCCTAGCTTGACACTTCCAAGATGTCTTTTTTTTTTTTTTAATTTTGGATTTTTTTGTTTGTTTGTTTGTTTTCGGCTGTGCCACACGGCATGCAGGATCTTAGTTCCTGACCAGGGATCAAACCCATGCTCCCCGCAGTGGAAGCTTGGAGTCTTAACCACTGGACTGCCAGGGAGGTCCCCTTCCAAGATGTCTTGGATTTTCATCTTTTCCCTTTGCTCCTAGCAAATATCTGTTGAGTGAATGTATTCATTCCAACTTTGCCTGGAGTACAACAAAATAATATTTGGGGAAAGCATCAAAAAGTAGAAAATTGGAGATAAGAACAAGAGCCCTTTCATTTGTAAAAATGTTTTTGGTGGGACTTCCCTGGTGGTGCAGTGGTTAAGAATCCGCCTGCCAATGCAGGGGACACAAGTTCAGGCCCTGGTCTGGGAAGATCCCAGATGCCACGGAGCAACTAAACCCGTGTGCCACAACCACTGAAGCCTGCGTGCCTCGAGCCTGTGCTCTGCAACAAGAGAAGCCACCACAATGAGAAGCCCATGCGCACCAATGAAGACCCAACGCAGCCAAAATAAATAAATAAATAATTTTTAAAAAAAACAACAAACCCTTTTTGGTAGAGTTTAAAAATTGCTTTTACCCATGTTTTATCACTTGATCCCTGTCATATCCCTGTGAAATAGGTACACCAGCTACCCCATTTGACTAATGAGGAAACTGAGGTCCAGGAATACAAAGTAATGAACCCAAAGTTCTATCACTAGGAGAGCTGAGACGAGGACTCGAATGCACAGACACAGGCCCTACTTTCATCCTACCAGCTACCTCTGCCTCTGAGCATCAGGGGTTGCACCAGAAGGGGTGATGACTTGAGGGGGCCCCCAGGTGCCCAGATTGAACGCCGTTTCTGGCTGTGTCTGTGAGGCTGTTTCCAGGTGAGATTAACATTTGAATGGGTGGATTCAGTAAAGCAGACCCCCACTCCAGCCACCCCAAAGGGTGGAGGCAGGGGCATCATCCAATCCACTGAGGGCTTGAACAGAACAAAAGGTGTTGGAAGGAGGAATTTGCCCCTTTATTCGGCCTCACTGAGCTGGGACGTCTCATGTCATCTTCCATCCTTGAGCTGGGATTTACATCATCGTGTCCCTTGTTCTCAAGCCTTCAGACTCAGACTGAATTACACCACTGGCTTTCCTGGGGCACCAGCTTGCAGATGGGAAACAGTGGGACTTCTCGGCCTCCGAAGCCAATTTCTCATTCTCTCTCTCTCTCTCTCTCTCTCTCCCTCTCTCTCTCTCTCCCCCCACCCATAAATAAATAAATAGGAAAATTCATATTTGTTCTATTTCTCTGGAGAACCCTAGTACAGTTGCCTTCCTCTCTGTTATTGTATAGGCTGTTCCCTCAGCCCAGAACATCTTCTTACCCTTAGCTAACTCCTACTCTGTCCACACCATTCTGCACAGCCCTCCCACCTCCAGGCAGCCTTTATGGATGTCCCCTCCCCACCTGGGATGGGGTAGCTGCTTTCTCAGAGACCATATCACCCAAGCTTCCGGCGTCAGAGTTGTGGTTACCATCTATAAGAGTGTGGGCTCCAGCTCTGACCTCCAGAATTTGAATGGTGACTCCAAGTGACTTCATTGTGTCTTGTTCTCAGCTGCCAAATGGGGATGGTCCTGGCAGGAGCCAGCTTGCGAATCTGTCCTGAGGGTTAAATGAGACGGCACGTGTACAGAATCGGAGTGGTGCCTACTCGAGCAAGAACTGAGCTACTGGCTCTTCTCTATGGCACTATGTTGCCCGCACTGTCCATGCGTCTCCTCCCGACTAGACCCTGGGTGAACTCCTTGAGCGACCTGACGTACAGTAGGTGCCCAGTAAGTATGAGTGGAATTGAATTAATTGCAAAATGGGCAGAGCTCCCTCCTACCTGGTTTACCTCTCAGCATGTTTGGATGAAAGGCAGCTCCGCAGCAGAGAGCTCTGTGCTCTCTGTGACCTTTGAGGGTCAAGTCCCTCAAAAATGGAGGTGATTTTACAATTAGATCATTAGAGAATGTTTATATCAATACACCATTGCTAACAGAACCTTTATTTAAAGGCTTATTGAGTTTATTTAAGCACCAACTTTTTTGTACTGTCTAACACTCATGAAAATGATCTTCCCAAAGGCAGAAATAGAAATTAAGAACCAACATTTTGATTCAGCTTTGGTTAAAATGAAAAAAGCAAAAACAAACAAACAAAAAAACGATGTCCACAATTTAATTGGACAAACCTGGGACAGAAGAATTTGAGTTTTTAAACAAAATTTATTGGAGTACAGTTGATTTACAATGTTGTATTAGTTTCAGGTGTACAATAAAGAATCAGTTATACATATATATATATATACATATATCCACTCTTTTTAAGATTCTTTTCCCATATAGGTCATTATAGAGTATTGAGTAGAGTTCCCTGTGGTATACAGTAGGTCCTTACTAATTATCTTTTTTTTTTTTTTGCGATACGCGGGCCTCTCACTGCTGTGGCCTCTCCCGTTGCGGAGCACAGGCTCCGGACGCGCAGGCTCAGCGGCCATGGCTCACGGGCCCAGCCGCTCCGTGGCATGTGGGATCTTCCCGGACCAGGGCACGATCCCGTGTCCCCTGCATCGGCAGGCAGACTCTCAACCACTGCACCACCAGGGAAGCCCTAATTATCTATTTTATGTACAGTAGTGTGTACATATCAATCCCAATCTCCCAATTTATCCCTCCCCTCCCTTTCCTCCCTGGTAACCATAAGTTTGTTTTCTACATCTGTGACTCTATTTCTGTTTTATAAATAAGTTCATTTGTACCATTTATTTTAGATTCCACATATAAACGATATCATATATTTGTCTTTCTCTGTCTGACTTACTTCACTCAGTATGACAATTTCTAGGTCCATCCATGTTGCTGCAAAGAAGAATTTGATTTTGATGAGCACTCTGTAATTTCAGAATGTCTTGCTGGTAAGGTGAGGCTGTTTACATTCCATGACCAAGGGAACCCTGAAAATAAAGGAAGTTTCACCAGACAGGAAGGGAAAAGTCAGTTTAAATTTAATTTTATAGAAGCCCTTTTGTCCATGTTTTTTGAGATGAAGCAAAAACTTCTTGGAAAAACAATAAGTACAACTCCACTCTGGATTTTCATCACTGTTAAATACAGAATTCCTGCTGAACATCTTCAGAATATGTCACCCATCCATCTTGAAGCATGTGCATCATTGCACATTAAGTTATTATTTTATTTGCATATTAAATACTACTTTATGGTAGGATATAGAACTTGTTCACTTACATTGTAAGTAGACTCACCAGCCTCCAATCACTTGCTGCATCTATGGTATAAGTTCTCTGAAAATATGGGATCCCTGCATCTAGTTTTTCTCCTTCTGTGCTGCAGATAACATGACATAATGCCCTTAGCATATTCAAAAGTCCAAACACAATGGCCACCGAGGTTCTTAGACATGGGATTTCAGGGCACTTTGGAGGAGTTATTTTCCTGCTGTAACAGATGTGAATTAAGCAGCTCAGTTGGACATGAGCCATCAGATGAACCTAGGACCAAGCTCACCAGCCAGAGGTAGTCAGGAGGTCCAACACACTTGCAACACGGAGAGGAGGAATTTCCGGTTTTCTTTCAGACACAGGCTAGTTTTGATTCTGTCTCATTACTCACCCGGGAAGGCAACTCAGAACCTGCCAGGTGGCAAGTGTTGTTCTCCAGTGGCCCATTCATTCTTTATTTTATTCATTTATTCATCCAAAAAATATTTACTGCATGTCTACCACACATGTCAGGCATTATGATGGAAATAGCGGGGAATATAACAGACCAAAAATCTCTATTCCGAAGGCGCTTGTATCAAAATGGAGGAAAAGGAAACAAACAGTAAACCCAAGCCAACATATAATGTACAAGGTGGTGATAAGTGCTACAGAGATAAATAAAGCAGGTGAGGGCTAGAGAGCCCCTTTCCCCACGTGAGGACCAGGGAGAGGACAGCCGTCTATGAGCCAGGAAGCAGGCCTCACCAGACACTGAATCTGCCAGTGCCTTGATCTTGGACTTCCCAGCCTCCAGAACCATGAGAAATAAATATTTGTTGTTTATAAGTCACCAGTCTATGGTATTCTGTTATAGCAACCCAAACAGACTAAGATGATTATATATAGAACTTGAAAATTTACAAAGCTTTTTTTTATAATAGCGGTCATAATAGTAGCAGTTTGCTCTGTGCCCACTGTGTGGGAGGTTTGTGTTCATTCAATTCTTCCAGCAAATAATCTTTTTGTTCATTCATTCATTTTGTATTGGTAATTATTGTTTTACAAATGAGGAAACTGAGGCCCAGTGAGTTGAAATGATTTCTCAGGTAGACAAAGGAAGAACTGACCCCAGATTTATCAGACTCCAGAACCCAAGATTTCTCGCGATTTTTTTCTCTCATGGTTTGTCACTTGTAACTTACTTTTCCTGTAGAGATTGTAACTTACTTTTCCTGTAGAGACAGTGGGTCCCGCTAATTCCCTGGCATTGTAGCACATGTAGCTGTGACTCTGACTTCTGGCGTCCCCGGTGTCCCCTGCCTGAACCTTGGCTTTGCTTGTCAGCCTCCCCCGTTGGACTAGGTTGTGCTTGGGGACCAGGTGAGATGTCACTGGTCTCTGAGTCCCATCAAATCAATGAGATAAAACTGAGAGAGGTCACTTGTCACAAGAGCACTGGGCTGGGAGAACCCCACCAGCACATGAGGCACCTTTGTAATCAGTATTCGTGGGTTTACTCATCTGCAGAGCAGACACGTTAGTTGGGAGAGGGTGGGCAGTGCCAGGTGCCAAGGTAACCAGGAATCTCAGGGGCTTGACGCAGTGAAGGTGTGTTGTAGTTGGGTCACACTCCAGTGCTCTCCTGCACGTGGTGATTGGCGGATCCAGGCTTCTTCCGTCTCAGCACGTCATTATCTTAAATACGTGGCTGCCAAGGCCACCTTGGAAGGAGAAGGGAAAGGGTGCATTTAGGACCAGAGCTGAGAGCGGCTTCCATCCTCCCTGCCCATATTCCATTGGGCATAACTCAGTCCTATGGTCTTTAGCTGAACTGCAGGGAAGGCTGGGAAATGTAGACCAGGATGTGTCTGGGGAAAAGAAATGAGGTGGTGGACCCACAGCCTTGTTTATGCCACGGCCACCAGATTTTCCCAAATCCTATATCTGGACCAGAGTCCGACAAACGTAGGCATCTTTTGGCAAGAACAGGGCAGGATTTTACAGTTGGTATTTTAGGACAAATCATTGCTGGAAGCACTGGGGCAATTCTCTTTCACCTTTTGAGACTTAATTTTCCCATCAATAAAATAGGTGGTTGTTCTCAATCTGTGGGCTGTGGATCCCAGGAAGGGGACACTGAGTAGTTACTCTGAGTCTTGGAATCTTCAAGCAAACCTAGCATGGTGGCAGATGGAATGACTTTTGATGCTACTGGGACTAAGAAGAAACATTTATTTGAAAACCTCACTGTTTCTGTCACGGATATTCTCAATTAACATAAACATGGAAATATAATTTCTATCAGGGGAGGATTTATGAAATACTTTCTCATGTAAGAGGTTTTATAATGAAAAATATCTGGAGCCACAGAATAGCTTATTTCTGTCAACGAATTTGATTGAGAACCTTCCCTATGCCAAGCACTGCACTTGGTTAATGAACTAGAAAATAGAACCCCGTCCTGAAGGAACTCGAAGTTCAGGGGCATGTGTGTATATTGGTGGGAAGGCCAATTATAAAATAATTGGATAAGTATTCTGATTGAAGGAAGCCCCTCATCCCTGGGAACACAAGAGGAAGGGCACCTATTCCATGCTGGGGCTATCAGAGAAGACTTCCTGGAGGAGGTGGCATTTCAATTGAGACTTGACAGTTACTAGGAGTTAGCCCAGCTAAGAGATGAAGGAAGTGCATTCCAGGTGGAGAGAACTGGTAAAGAATTAGAGGCAAGAATGATTAAGGAGCACAGGCAACCAAGGAAAAAATAGATACATTGAACTACATCAAAATGAAAACCTTTTGTGTGTCAAAGGACACTATCACCAGAGTGAAAAGGCAACCTATGAATGCAAGAAAGTATTTGCAAGTCATATATCTGGTAATGGGTTAATATCCAGAATATATAAAGAACTATGACTCAACAACAAAAAAACCCAAACAACCCAATAAAAAATGGGCAAAGGACGTGAGTAGACATTTCTCCAGAAAAGATACAAATTGTCAATAAGCACAGGAAAAGATGTTCAATATCACTACTGGTCAGAGGAATGCAAATCAAAACCAAAATGAGATACTGCTTCACACCCATTATCAAACAAACTGGAAATAACAAGTGGTGGGGAGGATGTGGAGGAATTGGAACCCTCGTGCGCTATTGGCGGGGATGTAAAATGGTTCAGCTGCTATGGAAAACAGTCTGGCAGTTCCTCAAAATGCTAAAAACAGAATTACTATATGATCCAGCAATTCTACTTCTGGGTATATACCCCCTAAGAATTGAAAGCAGGGACTCGAACAGATATTTGCACACCCAGCTCACAGCAGCATCGTTCACAATTAGCAAAAGGTGGAAGCAACACACATATCCAATTATAGACAAACAGATAAACAAAATGTGGTCTATGCACACAATGGAATACGATTCAGCCTTTAAAAGGAGCGAAACTCTGATACAGGCTACAATACGGATGGACCTTGAGGACATTATGCAGAGTGAAATAAACCAGTCCAAAAAAGACAAATAGTGTTTGATTCCACTGTTATACGAGGTGCCTAGAGTAGTCAAATTCACAGAGACAGAAAGTAGAATGGTGGGTGCCAGGGACTGGGGAGGGGAGAATGGGGTGTTAAGTGTTTAAGGGGGCTATCAGAGAAGACTTCCTGGAGGAGGTGGCATTTCAATTGAGACTTGACAGTTACTAGGAGTTAACCCAGCTATGAGGTGAAAGAAGAGCATTCCAGGTGGAGGGAACAGGTAAAAACTTAATTCTGGAGATGGATGTTGGTGACGGCTGTACAACAATGTGAATGTACTTAACGCCACTTAATTATGTTAAAATGATAAATTTTATGTTATGTATATTTTACCACAATAAAAAACAGTAGCCGGGGAGGAGTGATTAAGGGCCTTCTGGGTGGTGTCTGAGGAGCTTTGGGACTCTGTCTCCCATTTCGCCCCTGCTGAGAGCTCACCCCAGGCCTTGCTGGCCTGGCCTGTTGTCTCAAAGGCATTTCTGAAATACCTGACTGGGGGGCACCAGTTCCTGCCCAGTGATTGGGGAGGGGGAGGGAGAGGGATGGGAGGATGGGGGGGGGATCCTCCCGGGAAGCTGGCCCAGAGCGTTGACCTCTCTGGCTGGCTTCCTTCTGTCAGGTGCCAGGAGTCATCTGGAATCTCTAAAAAGTTCATTTAGCACAAAGGCAGAGGCTGTGGCATTCAGGGTCTGCCCCTTATTGGGAGACCAAACTGCCCTTTAAAAGAGGAATTAATTCGAAATAAGTCCTTAGGATCACAAATCATTAACAGACATGTTCCAAAAATGTCCAAATAATTGCAACTTCAGGGGGTTCTGAAACCCTCTGCATCATAAATGGGAGAATTGTTCAGGATGAAAGGAGGGGAAAAGCTACGATGAAGATTCCAACTTCAAATGTGAACTGGTTCTTTTTTCTTTTCTTTTCTATTTTTCAGCTAGAAGAGGTGTCTATTGAAGGAATTAATTTTTGTTTCAGTTTTCTTTTTGGATCTTCTGGCTTCAGAGGGGCTGGCAAGAAGTTAAAACCCAATGGGAGCTGCTGCCCTTGTGATGTTTCAGCTGTTGCAGACAGAAGGGTACCAGGAATCTATGGAGGTGGAGGTAGCAGGTCTCGATTGGAATTCAAATTCGGATCAGAGAATCATGTCATGCGTGTCAGGATGCCATGGTCAGCACTTGACAGCTTAGGATAGTGGCGATTTGCCTCCAAATAAACTGTCTTTAATGTCCTCATTTCCTGGCAAGAAAGAAGGGTGGCGACTGAAGGTACATGGGGTCACCCTTGAGCTAGAATGGCCTGGATTGCATTCCTGGAGGCCCCCCAGGAGGAGGAGCTCATTTGATTCCCAAACTTGTAGGGGTGCAGCAAGAGTTCTTGGCCCACGCCTGCCTCGGATTAAGGAGCCGGGTTCTCTGGGAGGTTTGGTTATTCCTCCCCACCCCCACCAGGCCCTTCCTCTTCAGAGCTTCCATTCACCTTTAGCCAGTTTCTTTAAGAGGCACAGATGAGGTTTCAACTTCAGAAGGGGTGGCAGAGCGGGGGAGCCTTTATGAAACTGTGAACCCTGGGGGCTGCGCGAACCAGCACCCCTCCCTGTCCTGCCCTGCTCCACCCCCTCCTGAGGACCGCTGGGTGCCACGCAGCAATTTCCGCCCCTGATCTGACAGTGACAGTTCGGGCCTTTCCCCCTCTCTGTTCCCCTTGGTGCCGGGCCTTCTCAACTTTAAGGCCGATAGGGTCTTGTCATAAAGTCTGGCTGGAATAGGCTGAAGGGAGACAGAAGCTGATAAACTTCCTTTTGATCTCTGATCTGCAAAGCCACTCCGAAAAAATAAATCACAGCCGTGT
This sequence comes from Orcinus orca, assembly GCF_937001465.1. Taxonomy (NCBI): domain Eukaryota; kingdom Metazoa; phylum Chordata; class Mammalia; order Artiodactyla; family Delphinidae; genus Orcinus; species Orcinus orca. The sequence continues at coordinate 117,590,953 of NC_064562.1, forward strand.
GCCCACTGGGGTGGGTCAGAGTCGGTGGAAGCCAAGAAATATTCCCTCTGGAGCTCAGGGTCTGTTGATCCGCCCCTCCACCCCCCGCCCCCCCTGCACATTACATTTCAGAAGGAGGGAGGCAGCAGGGAGGGGCACCCCACACTCAGAACAAGGCAGGGAACCTAATTAGGTGAAAATCATTTAAATGGTTTTCAAGGCATCGCTTGATTTAAAGCATTTATCACCACCTAACGCATAATTAACAGCAGGACAAAAGATTGAACAAAAGCTCTCTTCTATTCAGAGGGATTATGTTAATTTTCATTAATCTTATATATTACCATCTCTCTCTAAATGAATGTTATCTTAAAGGCCCAAATGCCTCCTTTGATCTTGGGGAAAAGAAGAGAGAGAGAGAGGAGATTGTAACCTGTGTTTCTGGAAATGACATTTTAACAGCAGGCTCCGAGTACAGTATCAGAAGTTTTCTGTATTCAAGAGTTAATCCACTCACAGAAAAGAAGGAAATTCTGTCGGGAGGAATGAGAAACTGTGCTTTCCCTGTAAACTGGAGACGATCTGCTGGCTCAGTTATTTAAAGTTCGAACAGAACATACTTGGATTCTGTGATAACGTTCCATGATTCCCTTATTCGACCTTCCCTCGGTATCCATCGGGGAGTGGTTCCAGAACCCCCTCAGATGTCAAAATCCGCGGATGTTCAAGGCCCTTGAATAAAACGGTGTAGTGCAGTAGGCCCTTGGTATCCACGGGTTCCGAATCCACAGGTACGGAGGACTGCCTGTACAATTTTGTGATTTGACATGTTTGCTCATCTTACCTTTCCAAGCCCACAGGGTTCCTCATGATAATTTTAGTTTAAAGAAATCAGTTAAGACCATGCCACTAACTAGTAATAGCAACTGGCTTACCATTAATAATAACTACACACATACTGCTCTTAGTTTGTTAATGGCTTTACGATGGACATCATCAAATCTTTACTGCAGCCCGACTGCCATTCCCATTTTGCAGATGCGGCAGTTGAGGCACGAGGAAATTTAGGCCGCTTGTTTCAGTCAGATGCCAGTAGTGGGGATACTTGCCCAGGCTGGCAGCCTCCAGAGCCTGTGTGGTCAAGCACGGAAAGAGGTCTGGTTTATCTATGGCCAATGCATGTTGGCCTGTCTAGTAGAATATTACTGCAGTCCATCTGCTTGAGCTCCCACTTCAGCTGTGCCTCCAGCTTGCTGTGTGATTTTGATCAAGTATCTTTTCTTCCGGGGCCTCAGTTTCTTCATCACTAACTTCTGGAAGCTGTACTAACAGCTTGCATTTATGGGATTCTTTGTTGTGTGCTGGGAGCTGTTATTTTCTCATTTTACAGATGAAGAAACAAGAGACGAAAGAGGCACTGCCCAGGGTCACACAGCTGTAATTGCAGAGCAGGGATCTGAACCCAGGTGGGCAGGTCACTGAGCCCCTCTTAATCTATATGCTATGTTGATGCGTAAAATCAAACTAGGGTACCTTTCTAGTTTTAAAATGATAGCATCCCAACACAAAGGGCTTTCGTGGTGTTATCTTGACTGTGGCGGATACACAAATCTGCACCGGTGATGAAATTGTTCACAAATTCACACACACACGCAAATGAGAGCAAATAAAACTGCAACATCTGAATAAGCTTGGTGGATTTGTATCAGTCAGTATCCTGGCCGTGAATATAAAAAACATTTTGTAAAATGTTATACACAATTGTTTTGTAAAATGTTACCATGGGGAAGTGTACAAGGGGTCTCTCTGTGTAATTTCTTACAACTGCACATGAATCAGGAATTCCCTGGTGGTCCAGTGGTTAAGACTCTGTACTTTCATTGCCAAGGGCCCAGGTTCAATCCCTGTTGGGGAACTAAGATCCTACAAGCTGCGCGGTGCGGTGAAAAAGAAAAAAAGGAAAAGAAACTGCACGTGAAGCTACAGTGATCTTAATAAAAAATTGTGTAAAAAATAGAAACGAATTAAAATTGTAAGATTCTACCCACGATCACGTTGAGGAGCTCCGTTTTGTGTATGCAAAGTGTTGGGATTAAATAAATTATAAGTTCTTGCCTAAAGGAATGTAATGAATTAATAATAATGATAATAATAATAAACTACCATTAATGAACTGCCTATGCATTAGGTGCAATGCTCAAGCACTGTATTAACTTTTGTAGCAATGTTATTATCACAAGATTATTTACAAGCTGAACCTGAGAGAGGTTAATGAATTTGCCCAAAGTCACCCAGCACATAAACAGCATGTTTTGAGCCAAGCCAGACCCTGGATCCCACCTGGTCATATTCTCTTCAGACAAAGCTGGGGCTCCCTGAACACCTACTATGCCAGTTCTTCCTGTTAAAATAATCTGGCACAGCGCTTCCCTGGTGGCGCAGTGGTTGAGAGTCCGCCTGCCAATTCAGGGGACACGGGTTCGTGCCCCGGTCCGGGAAGATCCCACATGCCGCGGAGCGGCTGGGCCCGTGAGCCATGGCCGCTGAGCCTGCGCGTCCGGAGCCTGTTGCTCTGCAACGGGAGAGGCCACAGCAGTGAGAGGCCCGCGTACCACAAAAAAAACCACAACAATCTGGCACAGTCTGGTGAGGCAACATCATCCCACTTTGTAGATGAGGACACTGAGGCTTAGAGTAGGAAGAGGCTTGAATCCAGCTTTCTCCTACAAGGAGGAGAGATGGAGCAGAATGCGGGGTCTCCCATCCCGTGCGGTGTTATGGGGCTCAGGGCACACCTCCAAGAAGAGGGCGCCTGGTCAGCCCCGGGGTGAAAGGCAGGGCCTAGATAAGCCCAAATGGGTTTCAAGAGCTCAGAGCAGGGTGTGAGTGGAGCCCGGGCTGTTTATTCAGCTTTAGGGGGAGAGATTTCATCCAGGGCTCTGGTTGGTGATAAAGCCATTCTGTTTTCAAACCAAACACGTCCTTTCCTTGGAGGACTGGGCAGTTTGGGAAGAAAGATATTGGATGTCTCTCCTATGGATCTTTCCAGCCATATCACCAACCAAATATCTCACTGGGGGAAAGTCAAGGGGATCCCAAAGGGGCTCAAGCCACCGAGGGTAACTTCAAAGGATACCAGAAAGCTGAAGTTTAAAAGGCCTATGATGAGTCCATTAGAAAAGATGGTCTGGACACATCTTTGGCCTGGCCCCCATGGTCCCTGACCCTGACCGAATGCCCTGCGGGGCTGTGGAAGTATTTGTGGAGAAGGCTGGCTCTAATTCAGCCCTGAACAGAAAACGTGCATCTCACCGTGGAGGGAGCCAGCACCAGGCCCTAGGAATTTTCTGTATGTTTTGTATGTGTTTAAGATTTACCACAGTCCTGGGAGGGAAGAATTCTGATACCCATGTTATAAATTCAGAACATAAGGCACAGAGAAGGGTCTTATTCAAGGTCACAAGGCTGGTAAGTGGTAGATTTCAGATTGTCCATTTCCAAAGCTGGTTCCGTCACACGGAGTGGTATTGGCCTGGGTAGTTATAGATGATGACAGTGATGACAATGACCCCTTCTTCTTCTCTTCCTCCTCCTCTACTATTATTATATTGTGGCAGACAGTACTTTCTAAAGATGGCTGCCACAACGTCTCCCATTCCACATGTCCTTCTGATAATGTGACATTGACACTGCTCCCACTGAATGCTGGGGTCTATGTTCTCTCCCTTTGAACCTGGGCAGACTTCTGATTATGGCGGAAGTGACACTATGTGACTACCAAAGCTAGTTCATTAGATCATAAAAATGCCACGTGTGCCTGCCTCGCTCTCTTGGGTCACTGTCTCTTGGAACCCAGCCGCCATGCTGTCAGGAAGCCCAACCTAGCCCACAGAGAGAGGCCACATGCGTCCCAACCAACAGCCCAGCTGACAGGTGGCATGAACCGCCAAACGTGGGAGTGAAGATGCCTAAAGGTGACTCCAGCCTTCAAGCCGCCAACCATTTGAGTCTCCTGGCTGAGGGCCAGAGTGTGGGGAACAGAAACAAAGCCTGCCCAAGTTCCTGACCCACAGAACCACGAGTGTAACAAAATGGTTGTTTGATGCTGCTACGGTTTAGGGTTTGTTTATAACTCAGCAGCAGTAGTAGAGCAAATGCAACCACCATGGTGATAGGAGCTGACACTGAACACTCGCTGCCTGCTCTGTATTCTGTAAGAGCTTATAGAGTCAGAGGTGGAAGGGGCTTTATGTCTGGACCCGTGATTCTCAACCCTGGGGGGATGAAAAATTTAGGTTTCCAGGCTCCATCCCAAACCTGCTGAGTCAGCTTCATGCCCAGCATCCCAGTGGCCACAAGTTCAATGGCTAAGGCAGGGTCAGAACGAGCCCAGGAGAAGGGATAGGCCAACCGGGGTCAATGGAAGGCAGCAAATATTACTGATAACCCTTACCATGTGCCAGGTGCCTGGGCTCGACCACCCTCACAGTCTCGTAGAAGATGGAATACATGGGTGTAGATGACATAATGCGAAAGGGTGTGGCAGCCAATGGTTATTTATTGGGCTCTTCCACGACACTTTCCTGGGTGCTTTATACACATAAGACTATGTTATGACCCCACAACTGCTTCTTCTTTTTTTTTTTTTAAGACACAGAGACTGAGAAAGTTTAAGTAACTTTCCTAAATTGTCTAGCTAGAAAGCAGCTGGCCAGGATCTAAATAAACCCAGGTCTGTTGGGTTCCAAAGCCTCTGTCTTTCCTTAGCCCCTGCTGCCTCCTGGAGTAGGAGCCCAGTGTTATGGGAGATGCATTGCGAGCTCAGAGGAAGGGGCTGTTATTGCTAGTTGTGGGATACTGGGCTCTCTCTCAGTACGCATTCTCCCTTCTTTCTTAGTAATGGGCACATTACTACATTCCCCACCTCTTTTGCACCTGGGTGACCAAGTTCTGGCTAATAAGGTGCAAACGGAAGTCCTGTGTGGTATTTCTGGAAAGCCTCCTGAAAGAGAGAGCATACATTCTTCTTCCCATCTCCTTTAAAACTCTTCTCTCAGGAATGTGGATGCAATGTCTGGAGCTCTAGCAACCATATTAGACCATGAGGATGAGTCTTCATCCCAGGAATGGCAGAGGAGTGCCAGAAGAAGTCTGGATGCCAGATGACTGAAGAACTACCATACTAGTCCCTGGCTCATCTACCTCAGGTCATTCTCATGCAAGAGAGAATGAGCTTTTACCTTGTTTAGGTCACTGTTATATTGAGTCTTGTTTCTTCCCAGCTGAATCTGATCCTGAGTGACACAATGGGCAGCACAAAATATTTTGAGGAAGAAAATGAACTGGGTTGGGTTTTGAAAGATGGGTAGGACCAAGATGTGGGGATGGGGGAAGAAGTTCCTTAAGGGTGCTGGGAATAGCAAGAGTGAGGAGTGTCCTTGGGGCGGTGTGTGGAGTATGACAGGGGGTTTTAGGAGCTAACAGGGTTGGAGCAACATTTTGGAGACAGTGCCAGGGGGAGAAGATACAATTTCAGTTGTTAAGCACTGGAGCACCACTGAAGGTGTCTGAGTAGAAGAGTGAGGTGTTTGGAACTGTATCTTACTTCATGGAGATCTGTAGGAAGACGTGGAGAGAGGTGAGCCTGCACCAGAAATGGGGCATGGGAATTGGTTGGAAAGGAGGTATGGAGACAGCTTTTGCAACGGTCCATGGAACAGCTAGTTGATTAAACAATGGTGTGATAATGCTACAGATAGCTTGACGTCCATTAGAATAACAATGTACAAGAAAGTGAGATAACATAAAGTTGCTTATGATAGGTTGTTATATGACAAAAATAGGTCCCCCAAACTGTGTAAGAATCTGATCAGTTCCTGAAAATTAAAAAAATTAACTCTATGAATTTTTTTTTTTTTTTTTTTTTTTTTGCGGTACGTGGGCCTCTCACCACCGTGGCCTCTCCCGTTGCGGAGCACAGGCTCTGGACGCACAGGCTCAGCGGTCATGGCTCACGGGCCCAGCTGCTTCGTGGCATGTGGGATTCTCCCGGACTGGGGCACGAACCCGCGTAGCCCTGCATCGGCAGGCGGATTCTCAACCACTGCGCCACCAGGGAAGCCCTATGCATTTCTTTTTAAAAAAGCCAATGACGGCCTGCCGATGCAGGGGACACGGGTTCGTGTCCCAGTCTGGGAAGATCCCACATGGGCCCGTGAGCCATGGCCGCTGAGCCTGCGCGTCCGGAGCCTGTGCTCCGCAACGGGAGAGGCCACAACAGTGAGAGGCCCGTGTATCGCAAAAAAAAAAAAAAAAAAAAAAGTAAAAAGCCAACGACATTATTCTCCAAATGTTAACGATAGTTCCTGCTAGGTGGGGGAATCTGGGGGTGATTTTTGTTTCTTCTTTTTGCTCACTGTTTTCTAGATTGTTAGTGATAATAATAATAGCTGTGATCTCCTGCAGGCTCACAGAGGTCTGGGCCCAGCTTAATCCTCACATTTTTTCATGCATTAGCTCTTTCGATCCTTACAATACCCTGTGAGGGAGAGACTTCAACTTTCTTTTTATTATATTTGAGGAAACTGAGGGGCAGAGAGTAGAGGCCTTGGTCAAGGGGAGGGAACAAGAGGAGAGAGGGGTGCTGAGGCGGAGAGGGAGCGGAAGGAAGTCCCAGCTGGAGGGAGTTCCCAGGGAGGGAGAAGAGATGGGACAAAGGGGTCAGAGGATGCATGGCCCTTTTTCAGTAATCCTAGCGGACATCTGTATGGGCCTTGATAGTGTCTAAAGCACATTGTGTGCATCTTTCCCTAACAATGCACTTGTTATGCTCTTATGGAAGAGGAAACAGTTCTCAGAGAGCTTAGCAAAGTGCTCAAGCTAACAAGGTGTGTGAGTCAGGATCTGAACCCAGAGCTCTCCGCCTGATGTAAAATTTCTTTCTTATTTCTCTACCACGCTCTGCCCTAAAAGGTGCTAGCTGCAGTCTATACTGGAAATCTGTCTGTTTGGGCTTCCTGGCTCCCTTCAGCCATGAGACTCTGTACCTGCAGCTGGAACCATTGAAGAAGAGACCTTTGATGGCCTGCCTTTTGGCCAGAGTCTTGGTCTTGACCTGTCTGCGTTTCTTGGCCCAACTGGACCCTGATTTCACCTGCTTCTGTTCGTGGTCCAGCTTCATTCCTCAATCCCGATCACTCACCCTGCTTCCTTGGCCACCTTCTTGACCAAAGTCGAAGCTGCCTTTGGCCTCCTGGGATAAGGGCTCTACTCCACTCCACCCTCTCCCCGCAGGTAACCCTGCCCCAGCTGGGCCTCTCCAGCCTGGGATCTGGCCCTCCCCATCCTCTACCCTCCCCTCCTTTGCCAGCCACCTCCTGCACCTGCCAAGGCCACCCCTCCAGGGGAAAAGCCCCTGAGAACACTCTGTCCCTCGTGTCAGACACTTCCCTAATTCCCCTGATCTTTCTCTGTTTCAGTTTATCGCAAATGATTTTCCAAGCCAGTGGATTTAATTACATTACACTTAGGGAAATTGGTGCCGTTTCTTAATTACTTTTATAGTTGAAAAGCAATTACTTAGCAATCACATGAAGGTCTTCTTGTGTTTCCTGGGGCTCTGCAGCCTTAAAAAATGTCTGCAGGGAAGCAGACAGACTTTAAGAGATTGGGTGTGCTCTTTTTGGGAACTGGGGTAATTGGTTCTGGGGAGAAGGGTAAGTTTATTTCTTTTTAATTTTTTAATTTAATTTTTATTTTACATTGGAGTATAGTTGATTTACAGTGTTGTGTGAGAAGGGTAAGTTGTGTGGTATAGGATTGGATGAAACAAAGTTTTCTTTGTGTTGTTTTGTTTATTTTGTTTTAATCATGATCCACCTAGTTGTTTAAGCCCAAACCTCACAGTCATCCTTAACTGTGCTCTCTTCCTCCATTCTCTGTACCTGGTCATGCATGACATCCTTTGGATTCCATCTCCTGATAACCTCTTAAACCTGCTGAGTCTCAGCTTTCCCCTGTCTGGTCCAGGCCACCATCATCACTCACTGAGTGATAGCAGTAGCCTCTTAACCGGTCTCCCTGTGTCCACCCTGGACCCCATGGTGGGTTGAACGCTGGCCCTCAAAAGATATGTTTACCCAGAACCTGCGAATGTGACCTTACTTGCAAAGAAGGGCAGCAAGTGAAGGATCTTGAAATGAAATCATCCTGGATGACCCAGATGGGCTCCAAAGCCAATGACAAGTGTCCGTAGAAAAGAAGGGAAGGGAGAAGATACACAGAAAGGCCATGTGAAGATGGTGGCTGGGATTGGAGTGATGCGTCTGTGAGCCGAGGGGTGCCAAGGATTGCAGGAAACCACCAGAAGCCAGGAGAGAGGCCTGGAATGGATCCTCCCTGGAGCCTCCAGAGGGAACCAACCTTGCCGACATCTTGATTTTGGACTCCTGGCCTTCAGAGCTGGAAAGGATGAATATCTGCTGTTTAAAGCCACCCAGTTTGGGGTAATTTGTCATGGCAGCCCGAGGAGACTAATACATTCCCCTTCAGCCAATGTTCAGCGCTTGTCACTTTTGTGCTCGAAACCCAATGGCTCACATCTCATGTGGATAAAATCCAGGATCCCGACCATGACCTCAGGGTGATGGGTTTAGACCCCAGCCCCCTCTCTTTTCCAGCTCTGCTCTGGCTGCTTTGGCTTCTTTGCTCTTCATCAAACACACCAAACCCATTCTTGCCTCAGGGCCTTTGCACATGCTCATCTATCTGCCTGAAATGATCATTCCCAGAGACCCACGTTGCTCTCTGCCATGGTGGCCTCTGCTCCAGGTCACGGCTACAGAGGAGCTTTCCCTGGCCATCAGACATAGACATAGCCCCACTCATCCCTCCTGACTCTGCTCCATTTCCCATTAGAGCCCGTCTCCCTTGCACCATGTTTTCCTTGCTCCCCTGTGCACTGTTCATCCCCCTCCACTAGAATGACAGCCTCCCAAGGGCAGGGCAATATTGCATCTCCAGCACCTACAACAGCACCTAGAACAGATGCTAAAAAAATATTTGTTGAATGAAAAACATTTGTCATTGGGTGAGGAGCCCATGAAGGCTCCTGGCTCTGTACCCTCTGAGTGGGTGATGCATCCTTTAATGAGCAGACTTGTGTGACCTCCAGAAGTTGCATCCCCTTCTCTATATGCCTTGCACAGAATAGGGGAGCATGTGATGGGCTGAGCTGGATGGAATGGGCTAGATGTGGATTAGAGGAGCACACACCAACCCAGGACTGCCCCCAGACCTGGGTTTGAATCCTGACAACTCCACTTACCTGCTATGTAACTTGGGTAAATTATTTTCCTTCTCTGAATCTTTGCCCTCATTACCCTGTGGGAGAGGATGTGGCCAGTTCCTCCCTGCTCCGCATCTAGCTTAGTTACTTCTTAAATACTGAAGAAGGGAAGAGAAAATGAATGATATAAAAGGGTGTTAGAGGAAAACAGTGCATCCATGACATCATTACCCTGTAATTTCCATTTCCTCTTCCTCCTCTTCTCCTGGTCCATACTTAGGTTTCAAGCACTTGTAAGCATGTTATATGTGCAGGTTTTATTTTATTTTTAGAAAACTAATTACAATAAACACTGAAAGGTGCACATGTGTGTAGTGTGCTGCATTTTCACTAACTGAGCACACCTAACACCCAGAACCCCCTTGAACATTCTTGCACTGACTGCCTCTCTGTTTCAGCTGCTGGCACCCTGATCTTGGACTGTGAAAAATACCTGTTGCTTATCTGTCACCCAGTCAATGGTAATTTATTATAGCATCCCCAACGGACTAAGACAGTGGTGGGGTAAATTCTCAGATATAGAATCGCCGGTCAAAGGCTCTATGACTTTGCCCCTTTGATAGCTATTTGCAAAGGGCCACCGTAGGGTTGGACCCAATGGACTCAGATATGGCGGACAAATGGGGGTGCAGGGCGGCAGGACCAGAGATGGCAGGAGACCACTGCAGGTTCCAGCTAAGGGATGAAGGTGGCTGACCTGAGGCCACAGTAGTGACGGGAGGCAGGGGCAGAATCAAAAGACATTTTTGAGGTAAAAATCAAAGGACAAGGAAGTGGTGATGGGTTAGAGAAATGTTTGGGAAGAGAGGAGAGTGAGAGTGCCTCAGAATGATTCCAGGGGAGGCAGAGTAGGCCCACTGTCCCCTAATATCCATTCTGTCCTTTTTCTACAGTAATTGAGTTCTTAGCTGGGCATGGGACTGCCCAGCCAGTGCCTACTTCCCCAGACTCCCTTGCAGCCAGGTGTGGCCATGGGATCAAGCTCTGGCCAGTGGCCTGCAAGCAGAAGTGAGGCACATCCTTAAATGCAGGAGCCTACCTTCCTCGGTCCCCTTTCATTTCACTGGCTGGAGTGCGGATGCGGATGCGAGGGCAGGAACTTGAGGTGTCATTTTGGTCATGAGGGAGAAGTTTCCTATTAAGGCAAAGAGAGAAGATAGAGGGAGTTTGGATCCCTGATAAGAAAGAAACGGGTCTCCATCTTGTTAACCTGCTGTTTTTCTGGGTCTCTGTTAGAGCCGCCAAACCTGAATGGCTGGTTACACTGATTCGTATCTTTCACTGAAACAGGGCTGCAGGGAGGCAGCTGCAGCTCATCTTTCCGGATATTGAGAGTCCCCTCTGTGCCAGGTGCTGGGTGCTGGGGTACAGTGTGGCCGGGGCAGAGACAGTTACCTCACCAGGGACCCCCAAACACATGGGGCCTGCGGGCGGGGCCGAGCTGGATGGGATTGAAGGCTTCCCTGAGGACACGTGGCGTTTAGACTGATGGCTGCGGGAGGAGTGGCTGTTAGGGCTAAGGCACGTGGGGAACGGAGTTTCTGGCTGAGGGAACGACGGAAAGCAGCATATTCGAGCCTCAGCAAGAAGTGCGGTGTAAAGATGAGACTTTTATACAAGAGAACACGGCCCGTCCCAACTCTCCTTCTGGTGGGTTGTGGCCACTGGAGAAATGAACATGGCCTGTCCCAACTCTCCTTCTGGTGGGTTGTGGCCACTGCAGAAATATTAAGTTATTGGCTGTTGAACTTTTAGAAAGAGTCTTCCTTGATTCAGGGCTCAAAGATATTTTTCCATAAATGAAACACCGACCTGCCTCTGGAACTTTCTTCCCAGAATCATTGTGAGGATGTTCTCTGGTGGGTTCCCTCTGGGTCCTTCCAAGCTAATGGCCTTCAGGGAATTAACTGGATCTCCGTCCTTGCCAGCAACACTCTTCCCTCAGGAGAAAGCAAACGGGCAAAGACACAGGCTGATAAGGTGGGTTAGGAAACCCGTCAAGGGAGGAAATGTTCTCCAGCCAGACAAAATACAATTCTCTTACACAAACACACCAAAAGCAAGGGTTCGGACAGCGTGTTTCAGGTCTGACTTAAATGGGCCAATTTAGGGAATTCAGAGGGTTTTCTCTTTATTTCTCTTTGTCCTTCCAGGGGACAGCAGGTCCTGCCGGGGTGTCCCTTCCTATTTCTGTTCCTATGGGGGGCATGGCCCTTGAGGGGACGCAGAGTGTCGTGTGGAGGGCCCATGTGGGGAGGGCACTGGGATCCACCCACTTATTTATTAGCCGCTTTTTCATCCCACACACGTCGGAGCATGGCGGGCCCGCGTGCGCACTCGAGGTGGGCCATCTGTGACGCCTGCCTCACGGTAGTGAATCCGGCAAGTGACAATGACAGTAGAAGGTGACAGGTGCTGTGTGAGCGGCTCTGGGGTCACAGAGGGAGGCCCCGAGTCAGGCTGGATGGGAGTCAGGGAAGCGCTCTTGGAGCCTGGATGAGGCACTCCGGAGTTGTGTCCTGAGAACTGGGTGAATTGGCCAGGGATAAAGGAAAGGTGGGCTCCGGGAGGGAGGACAGCCTGGGGGAAGGGCTGGGGGCCGGCTGGGCAGTCCTAGTACCAGTCAGGGAGCTGCAAAGCCCCAGCGTAGCTGAGGCACAGAGGAGGGGGCCTGGGCAGCCAGGGATGGAATCCTAGAGGCTGGCAGGGTGGCCCCGGGCTTGGCCGTAGCCCACAAGTCAGCTGAGCATTTGCAGACTTCAGTGCTGTGTGCCAGCCAAGAGGACAGGCACAGCCGTGGAAGTCGCTGCCCCATCATCCGGTTCAGATGCTTGGGTCCAGGTGGGAAAACACAGGTGGTTAGTGCTGAGGTTTTAGGAGGTGTATCCGTTTCCTGGGGCTTCGGAGCAAAGTACCATGAACTGGTTTAAAACAACAGACATTTATTCTCTGCAGCTCTGGAGGCTGAAAGTCTGAAATCTTCCCTCTGAAGGCTCAGGAGAAGGCTCGTCCTGCGTCTCCTGCTCCTGGCGGCTGCTGGCCATCCTTGCTTACAGGCATCCCTCTAGTTTCTGCCTCTGTCTTCGCATGACTGTCTCTCTCCTCTCTGTGTCCAAATTTTTGTCTTCTTCTAGGCATACAAGCCATCAGATTCTGGTCCACCCGAACCAGTATGCTCTCGTTTTACCTGGATTACATCTGCAAAGACCCGATTTCCAAGTAATAATAAGTAATAACAGGTAATGTTGCATCCACAGCCACTGGGGGATAGGACTTGAACTTATATTTGGGCGGGGGGGAGGGCGGGGAAACACAATCTCACCTACAACAGGAAGCTAAGGAAGCGCGCTCCTCTGCTCTCCACCTGAGCTCTGAGTCACCAAAGTCATGTGGACAGAGTCAGAATTCCAGCTTTGTGGCTTGATGAACGTTGTCTTAGTTACGTTGCTTCATTGAGCTTCCTCTGGGCACCCCGGGAATCTGGCAGCTTCACCACCCAGTCCAAGCCGCCCTGCAGAGAAGGGGGCTGGAGAGGGCCACACATGTTGCTCTGATGGCACGTGGAGCGCAGAGTCAGGGAGGAAGATTGCCCGACAGTGCAGGTCCCAGGGGGATAGAGAGCAGAGGCAGGATATCCACGGAGAGGGTCCACGCAAAGGGACTGTGCACACTGGGACAGATTGAAGGGAACCAGAGAGCGGAGTGCAGAAGTGAACTTAGAAGGAAGTCTGCAGGGGGTCAGTGGGGTGGGAGCAGCCTCCACACATCCCCTTCCCCCGACCCTGCATTCCCACTCCTAGGATGGATTCCTAAATCATCAGAACGCCTTGGGCTGGATTAAAGGAGGCAGCCAGTCATTTTGATCGGTAACCCGTCCAAAATAAAACAAACCCACCAGCCGCCTGGGAAACAGCTAGGCCCTTGAGCACGCGCGCTTTTTTTTAATGGTTTCTGGTCTGCACTCCTGGCCTCCGCCCCGCGGGCCCAGCGACCCAGAAGGAGGCCCACTCACTGAAGTAGCCTACGCGGCAATGTTTGGCTGTTTGCATTTCTTGACAAAGGAAATTTGTTGGGCTTAAGTTGCCAAGGGTTTGCATCTGGATCCTATGATGTTTGGCTTCGGGAGGGCTGTGCGCAGAACCGGCTCCGGGGCCTCCGCCGGCCTCCGTGTAATTAACTTAAGTGCTCCGAAGATGAAAGCTTATTGCCTGATCCCGGATTAGGGCATCGGCAGAGAAGGTAGGCAGCAGACTGGATGAGTTATCTCCCACTATTGAAGTTTCTAGAGATACCAGCGGTGGACAGTGGAAGTCAGGAAGTTTGGGTATGTTGGAATTTATTAAATTTGCAATTAAAAAGAAACCCCGCCCCCAAGTTCTGGATGCCAGCGCAAGGAGGTTAAGTGGAAACATAACTTTACATAATAAAGTGGTTAATCATATTCCACTTTAGAAACACTAATATCATAAATTGGCCTCATACTTTTGTGCTTCCAGCTTCGACAATAGAGCTGAGACCTTAATTTCCTGGTTTGGTATAACTTCTGGGGTTTTCCTCCCGTGCCTCGTCCACCTCCCCTCCTTCACCCCCTCAGCTGGAGTGGGGGAGATAACTTTGATCCTTGATGCTCTGGGGGCCTGGGGAGGTGGAACGGGGAGGGGGTGGGGATTCCTACAGGTGATTTTTAGGCCTGAATTCCACTGTGACAGCAATGATTTATTTTAACTACTAACTCAGGAAAGCAGGCGCCACCAGGATGAATACCTCCACTAGCCCCTAGCAGACTAATTTTACTGTTTATGAATCACTAATATGTTTAAGAACCAAAAGAAAAAAAAAGAAAAAAAAGAAAAGAAAGGGAGTACCATTTCAGATAACTAAAAATAAGACTTCCAGCCAAGACCCCATGGTGCCCAAACAGTCCTACATGGGAAAGATGACTTTGGATTACAAGATAGAGAACACATGGGGTCCAGATAGCTGCCCCCCACCTCTGCAGCGGGCAGAGGCTACTGGCAGATGAAACACTTTCATCTCTCCCAGGGAGATAAACTGGCTGGTCTGGATGGCCCTCTTTATTTACAAAAGAAAATTAAATCCGTTTTAACACTTGCACCGTTCATAGGAAACACATGTGGGCTGGTAATTGTTTTGAACTCAATTTCGAGCCGGCCACACCGCATTGGGCAGCTCTAGCGATTTCGCACTGGCTTGGGATGGCCGTGGAATTTGCACGGGGTTTCTTCCCAATTCCAGAGGATCTGTAAGGGAACATTCCTTGGCCGAGCTGGCAGAAGACTGCTGTTCAGTTTCCTGACTCCTGCAGGAAAGCACCTTCTCCTTATGGCCAGAGGGCTCCTCTCAGTGCCCCTCGCCCCAGTTCTTATCAGAGATTGGAACGGATCAAAGGGACTCAGAGCCCTGATGGAACCCAAAGGGCCTCCCTCCTGCCTGGGAGTTTTCACAGAAGGAGAAATAAAAGGTTGGGTGATTTTCCCAAGAGTGCCTGATAGGGCTTTACAGCTGCCAGGAGGTGTCACTCAGAATCCGAGTGTCACCCAGTTATCAGACTTCGCTCTGCAAGAGTCAATATGCAGGCAACCCCTTGAGGATCTTGTGGAAAGGAAGATTCTGATTCTGTAGGCCTGAGCTGGGGCCTGAGACTCTGCATTTCTACCACGCTCCCCAGTGATGCCAGTGTGGCCGTCCCCAGGGCCACGCTTGGGGTAGCAGACCTCTCCCAGGCATCAGCATCCCTGGAGGGTTTGTTAAGACACAGTTTGCTGACCCCACCCTCAGGGTTACTGATTCCACAGGTCGGGGGTGAGAGTTTGTTTCTGATTATCTCCCAGGTGAGGCTGATGCTGCCAGGTTAGGGACCACACTTTGAAAATCACTGTCCAAAAAATGCCCTCTCTGGGGAAACTGAGACCCAGAACGATTTTCCCAAGGTCATGTTGCCCAAGGTGGCAGACCTGGAGCCCGTACCCTGGTCCAGTGCTCGTTCTTTCATCCATGAAAAAAGGGAGCCTATCCTTGCAAGGGGACCCCTCACTGCCAAGGCACTAGCAACGAACCTGCTTGAGAACAGAGGACGGATTCGAAGCACCTGGGCTGCAGTTTCTCGCCTGCAGCAAGGCAGCCCCTTGCTCTGAAACACCCTTCTTCCTCTCCTTTTGAAGTCCTCATTTTCAAAGCTCAGTGTCGGAAACACCAGAGAAACACCAGAGAACAGGCCAGAGGAAGCAGGAACAGGTATTTCGTAAATGAATGCGTGAATAAATTACTTCCCAGTGGCATCCTCTCCTGCTGTGTGTCCTTGGACAGGTTACTTAACCACTCTGAGGCTTATTTTCCCCATCTGTAAAATAAAGATGCTAATGTCTACCCCATAGGGTCAGCGCTTATAGCGGTAAAGCACCAGGCAAAGATGAGTGGTAAATGAAGGGTCACTTTTGTGTTTTTTTGCCATTTTTATTATTTATTACTATTTTTGCCTTTGGGGGCGGAGCAATATTTTCGTCCTTACTGCCACTCTTTTGACTCAGGTTTTGCCTTTCAAGAAGTTCCCCGTCGACATGCAAGTGTTCTTTGGGAAAGTTAATATCTTAAACTGTTGTTAAGAGACATGATGGTGACTCAGAGTGACGATGACTCATAATTATTCAGCGCTTTACGGTTGACCTGATAGTTTCCCCACAAGTTGAGTCATTTAATTCTCCCACAACTCCAGTGCAGGAAGTGCTATTAAGTTGAGGCTTGGGGAGGTTGAGGCACTTGCCCTCATTCCCACAGGCATTTTTTCCCACCTCACTGCCTCTCAGGGCAGCGGCTGGGGAAGGCAGGGGGATGCACCTACCTGAGGATGGGGTCTGTTTTCCCAGGATCACATCTCGAGGGGTTGAGGCAACATATTCCCTTCCAGCTCAGGAAACAGCCCCTGCAGAAAATCACTCTCCATAATTCCAATATGTTTTCTGAGGAATGTTTATCCTGCAGATGCTTTTTGGGGTCAGATACACTTGGGGGCACTGTGTGTGCTCTCCCACACCTGGGCCTTCAGAAGGTGCAGCGGCCCGTCAAAGCCCCCAAAGGCCCCTGGGTGAAGGAACCTCCTCACTTTGTCAGGGTGCAGCATCTTCTAGACCTCGTTCCTGTGGCCTTCTCTTTCCCCTGCACCACTGGGCATCACTGGGACTCGGCTCTGGCCTCGTCTCCATCCTTCAGCAGCCAGCATTTGCTCCATCTTTAAATGCTTCTTTCACTCAGCCTTTAGGACTGCTGTTCTCTGCCTGGAATTCCCCATTTCCCCTGACCTCTCACTTCTTTCAAGTCTCTGCTCAGACACACTGTAACCAGAGGCCTTTCCTGACCACCTGATATGAAACAGTGAGCCCCACGCCTGTATCTATCACCCCCGCTGCTTTCTTTCTCTTCACAGAACTCAAGACCATCCTGCTGACACTGCTGTCTTTTTTTTTTTTTTTTTTTTTGGTGTCTGACTGCCCGGTAGAATACAAGCTTCATGAGGGCAGGAACATTTCTGTTTTGTTCTCTACTGTTTCCCCAGTGACTAGAACAGTGCCTGGCCCATTGTGGGCGTTCATAAACATTTGTCGATGAAATGAATGACAAAAGGAAGAAAGGAAGCTGGATTAGCCGTGTGACTGGTACTCGGCGTCTTCCCGGTTGTCGCCCTTGCCACAGGCATCTGGTACCCAGGTCCTCAGTGCTGGCTCCGTCCAGGCCTGGGGTTGGCTCCTGGCATCCGGGATGTGTTGGGCATGAGCCCCACCCCCCAGGCAGAACTGCAAGTCAGTGTGACAAGTGACGGCTGCTGGGTTTGAAAGGCAGGCGGCACATAACAGTGGACGCCCAGGAGTTCTGGAGTCAGGAGGACCTGAGTTCAGATCCTGCCTTAGCACTGATCGGCAATGCAGCCTTGTCAAGTTACTTAGATGTCTTGAGCCTCAGGACCCCATCGTTAAATGGCAGTTAACAGTGGCCACCTTGCATGCTTGTTCGGGGTGAGCGGCCTTCAGGGATTAAGTGCCTGGTGTGTGGGCATGGATGCATGGGGACCACAGAAGTGGCACGAAGAGGGTGGAGTCCCATTTTGCCAAGGTTAGCAGGTGGCCAGGAGAGGCTTCTGAGAGGAGATGGGGCTTGGACTTGAGCTTACGGAGTCCCTAGGCAGATGAGGCAGAAGGCAGTGCTATAGTCAGAGCTCCAGTGCAGACGCTGGAGCCAGAGTGTCTGGGTTCAAATCCTGGCCCTGTCTCTGACCAGCCGTGTGACCTTGGGCACATTGCTTAATCTTGCTGTACTTCTGTGTCCTGTTTTGTAAAATGGGGGTTCAGTCTGGTAAGTGCTTAATAAAAGTTAGTGGTCTCCATCTTTATTATCAGGGGTGAGCCAGCAGTGGCAGGTTCTGGGAACTTTAGGAAGGCAGTCGGGGTAGAGCTCATGCTGGGTCTGAATGAACATGAGACAGGTATCCTCCAGACCATGGAGTGACCCTCCCTCTTAGAAAGGCAAGGAAGGTGCTCTCTATTCCCTGTGGGAACCCTGCTCATTGACCATGAGTGGATGCTGTATCCAGCACCTGGTCACCCACGAGCTTCCAATGACCCCTCCTCTTGTGGCCCTTTGAATCCTCAGGAAAAGCACAGCATCTTGGCTCCGAATGGGCCTCAGAGCTTGCAGAATTAGAAGGAATCTCCTCCCAGCAGGCGAGACACAAGCCCCTAGCTCCATTTTACAGATGAGGAAGCTGAGGCTCAGAGAGGCGCACACCTGGGTCACACTGGGGCTCCGGTATTCTGCCCCTCCCCCACCCTTGGGCTAGAGTTTGCATGTATTTGCATATATTTGCATATAGTTGATGACATCCTGAGGAAGGTGGGAGCCTGGCTTGTGATGTGGAGACAGAAACCCCAACGTAAAGAGTCTGAACATTCCCAGATTTTTTGTATTAAAAACTAACATTAAAAGCTTGTTTTTCCTTTTGATTTTGGTTTGCTTGTTTGGGGGCTGTAGAATTACGTCTCCTTCCCTAGTAAGCTTTTCCCTCTGGAAAGGCATTTCCTTTTGGAAATATCTGATTGTATCTGATCCTCCTAATCGACATGTAAGGGGAAGCCCAAGGTCATAGTAGTGTGCACTTACGGGGAGATGAGGTGCAGGGCAGCGAGTACCCTGGGAGCACCTGTGTTAACTTCAAGCTGGGGCTTCCCTGAGATGAGGGCTCCTGACTCCTGCCTCTGGTCTCTTTCTCCCACCCAGACCACTTCCTTAGATAGAAGGCACCTCTTCTTTACAAATGAGAACATGGTGGAAAAGTCAAGCAGAAATGACCTTGAATGACTGTCCTCCCACTTCATAGTTGTGTGACTCTGGGCAAGTCACTTATTGGGTCTGGGCCTCAGTTTCCTCATCTGTAAAATGGGGATAATATTCAGCTCTCGTTGTGTTGTTGTGAGCATTAAATAAGACAACACAGGTGGGGATATAACAAATGGTCAGTTAATAGCAACAATAAGAGAAATTATTATCATCAAGGATAACAATTCCCTTGGATCTGTAGGAAACGGTGGCTTTACATCCCATGTCTTTCTAGCCAAACTGCCGTGGGCCTCTATGTTTAATAACATCTCTGTCCCAAGGCTGTGTCTGGGATTAGCAGATTTGAATTCAGGAACTGAAGACACAAATGCCAACTGGGGCCAGAAAACAAGGGTCCGGGAGTGAGGCCAGGTGGAGCTGATGCCTCTCCGAAGTGAACAGCTACCGCCAGCTTTAGCCAGGAGGGAATGAGCCCACGGAGGCCACGACTCACAGTTTTTTTTTTTGTTTTTTTGTTTTTTTGCGGTAAGCGGGCCTCTCACCGTTGCGGCCTCTGCCGTTGCGGAGCACAGGCTCCGGACGCGCAGGCTCAGCGGCCATGGCTCACGGGCCCAGCCGCTCCACGGCATGTGGGATCTTCCCGGACTGGGGCGCGATCCCGTGTACCCTGCATCGGCAGGCAGACTCTCAACCACTGTGCCACCAGGGAAGCCCCTCGACTCACAGTTTTTAAAGAGAAAATAGAAATTTGGATTTCTGCTTGAAATCTCCCAATTTTAAAAAATTAACCACTATATGAGTGGCTTAAACAACAGAAGTTTATTCTCTCACAGTTTCAGGGGCTGGAAGTCCAAGATCAAGGCGGCGGCAGGGTTGATTTCTTCTGAGGCCCCTCTCCTTGTATAGACGGCTTCTTCTCCCTGTGTCCTCACGTGGTCTGCCCTCTGTGCGTGTCTGTGTCATAACGGTCTATTATACAGACACAAGTCATATTGGATCAGGGCCCACCCTAGTGACCTCATTTAACCTTGAATGCTTCTTTAAACACCCCGTCTTCAAATATTGTCACATATTGGGGTATTGAGGGTGAGGATATCCACATATGAATTTTTTGGGGGACACAATTCAGCCCATAACTTGCATGTTTTTGGAAACCCTGCCCGAGCCACACACCAGGATCTACGTCTCCTGTCTGAGATGTCTTCCAGGGAACGTGTTTGTCTGGGTCCTGAGGTCCAGACACAGAAAATCAGTTCTTATGAGCTTATCCTCCTGTCAATTTCCCACTTTCTCCTAAAAGTCAAATTCTGGTGGGATGAGGGTGCTGTTTGCTGGTCCCTCTTCTGGGTGTGGTCAGTGAGGAGGGCTGTCGGGAGGGCTGCCTTCCCTCTCACCAGGTCCTTATCTGATGCTTGTGGGGCCTTGATTGAGGCCACCTCTTGCCTCCTGCACTGGGCTGCTTCATGTCAGGGCCTGGGAACCTAATCACCAGTATTATTCTACAGCCTCAGGGCATCTGAAAAAGTCCTGCTGGGGATCTTAGGGACCTCGTAGCTGGCAAAGTTGCTGTAAAGTAGCAGTTTACTGACCACTCCTCCCTGGAAGCATCGGGAGAATGGAGTCTGCTTATCTGTTTGCAGAGGATCAGCTGTGGAGTTGGGGGTGGGGTGTATCTGGGCTTCCAAGGCTCTGGAATCCATAAGCAGAGAGGAGACCCGAGGGCAACATATTCCTTGCTATCCTCCACCCCAGATGCCTGCCTCTGTGGTTTGGCGAGCATCCTTCCTTACCTTTTGTTCTATGCACAGGGATGTACATATGTCCACCTTTCTAAAGCAAGAATGAGATCATACGTATGAAACTTCACAGCACGAAGTCTGCCTGAGGTTACACAACAAGCAGCAGCGTTGGGGTTCAAACCCTGCAACCCGCTTCCAGAATCCCAACATTTAACCACTTAGTATACTGCTTCCCACCTGCGGTTTTGTGGCTTTTTTTTCCCCCAGTAAACTATTTATCAGGATTCTCTGTGTTAACCACACCAATATCACCACTCTCAAGGGTTGATACTATTTGATATTGGGAGAGATCTGAAATGCTGGTGTTCTAGCTTTAAAGTCTTTCAAGAGCTAACTGAGGTCAAATGAGGTCACTAGAGTGGCCCTGAACCACTAGGACTGGTGTCCTTATACGAAAAGAAGAGTAGGATACAGACATGCACAGAGGGACGACCATGTGAGGACACAGGAAGAAGATACTTTCTACATGCCAAGGAGAGAGGCCTCAGAAGAGGCCAACCTGGCTGACACCTTGATCTTGGACTTCCAGCCTCCAGAACTCTGAGAACATAAGTTTCTGTGGTTTACGTTGCTCAGTCTGGTAGTTTGTTAGGTGGCCCAGGCTGTCTAATACAAAGCCCACACGTGAGTGGGCTAATTTCTCATCTTATGAATGAAGACCCTGAGGCTCAGAGAGGGGAGGAAGCTGCTCTGTATGCCCCAGCTGGCTTCCAAGCCCACCTCCAGCTCCCAAGACCATGTTCCTTGCACCGCACCGGGCATGGCTAGAGCTAAGTCCTGAAGCGGAAGCTCGCCAAATAATAGCCTTTGCCGGGGAGCTGGACAAAGGGGATACTCCATGCACGCAGGCTTCCTAAGCCCTGCCTCCGCAATGCGGTTGCCCTCCCAGAGCAGAAGTTTCCATCCATTCGAGAGGGAGCCTTTCTCTCTGGTGAGTTTTGAGTAGGGGCTGTGTGGGCTTCTCCCAACACCCTGGCTCCAGAAAAAAATGTGCCTCATGAGAGCAGCTACAAGAATAAATCCTGAAGATGTTTATCCTGAGAATTCCAGGCTTAATTTATGACCTTCTCCAAGCAGCATCGGCTCACCAGCCATTAGGTCATTATAAGAACAGCGTCTCCAGGTCCCGGAGCATAAATACCTGCTGTCAGCTGAGCCGGGAGAGGGCAGGCTGCTTATGGGTGGGGGTGGGTTGGGGGCCTGCTGGGCTCCCTTCCAGCCCCTCCAGAGGACCTGAGGCTGCTCTTATCTACTCCCAACCAAGATGAGATTTAAACCTAGTCAGCCTCCAGGACTGCATCAGGATCTGAATTTATTGACGGCAATTTGTAAGATCAGGTGGAACACCCACAAACCAACCCAATTAGCAGGAACCTCCGCCTTGTTAGATAAAGATGCACAAAGGGCCAGTCTGAGGCACCACCTTTAGCCACCATCACCGCAAACCCATCTGGATCCCTGGGGAAATTCTCCAGGGTTCAGTGGCTTGGGGCAAAGACACTGGTGTTTTCAAGAACTTAGCAGTTCAGGAGTTTCACAGGGATACCTCGAGAAGGGGAGTGGAAAGGCAGACAGGCCTGGATATGAGCCCTGGTCCCCCCTGGCCGTCCTACCCGCGTAGGACGGTGGTATGTAACCTTTTGCCTTGACTCAGTGCTCAGGGTCGGTGACTGGATCTTACATGGACAGAGTGCCAGGCACACAGTGGGTCCTCATACTAGCAAGCTCCTCTTTCCTGGTACAATTCTTTTTCTAGAAACCTCATCCTTCCACCTGCCAGGTGAATGTGGTCATTAATTGATTGGTTATGCGTTCACTCATTTACCTTTCAATGCGTTGATTTGTTCAGCAAAGGTTTACTGTGTGCCTGCCATGTGCTGTCGCTGGGTTAGGCTATGGGCAATATTCCAAGTGTCCAGCTCTTTCTTTATCACTTGAATACTGCTCTGACTGTAGTGAGGACCTTACTGGCAGGCAGGGAGATGTAGTGTAGCAGGAGCAGACAGGCATCCGAGTTTCCTCATTTCCAGCATGGGGATGGCGCCTGGCACACAGTAGGTGCACAGCTTCTTTTGGACTTGTTTATTATGTTTACTGTCATTTGTTCCCACTAGAATGTAAGCTCCAGGAGAGCAGGAATTTCGTCTGTTTTGTTCACTGATGCCTGGACCAGTGCCGACATAGTAGGTCCTCAATAAATATTTGCAGAAATAATGAGTAATATTAATAATAACTCATGGACAACTTTCATGGCCAGAATGTTTGCGTCTGTTTCTCTCATTTAAAAAAGTCTCAGAAACAACTGTTCTCCATTCTAACCCCATCTCTACAGCATAAAAAGCCCCATTGGTTATATCAGTAATTTATTTAGTTCTGAAAAGCTTTTGCTTGGCTCTGCCTCCTCGCTGAGCCCTTTCCTTCGGCTTTCTTTGAATATCCGGCCTGGCTTGTTCACTGTAGAAAGGAATCTGTATTTTTCACTCTCTGAAGACTGCCTAAGAGCGCACAATAAAACGTCTCTGCCAGGAGTCCTGCCCTGACCACACTCGTCCTCCTTGCAGGCCACGCCCATCCCTCGTCGTTGCCACCCCCACCTCATCTTCCACTGGGGACTCTGGTTCCCCGCGGGCACTTTTGGAAGCCTCCTTTCTGGTTGCAGCTAAGGTGTTTCTCTGCACACATCATCCTGATGCCAGTTGAGACCAAGTTTCCTCACCACCAAGTAAATTTGAAAATTATTTTGCTCAAGGAGAGAGCAGATTACCTATACTTCTTGCTCCGATCCAATTACCTAACTCCATCCACCACCGTCAAAAGAACACGTGCATACTGTAGGAAATTTGGAGAGAACATAAAAATATATAAAGCCAAAAAACTCCTATCCATTATCCCACTACTCAGACGGCTGGAAGTAATGTTTTGGCCAATTTCTTTATAGTAGTCTCTCTAGCTACTTCTTTTCTTCATGAGCTTATTAATAATTTGCAAACACCATTTTGTGTTCTGTTTTTATACTGTAAAATGATCTTACATGTTATCCATTTCTTTAAAACAATTTTATAAATCTCATTTTTAACGTATGCATGATAATCTGTAGTGTGGATGTACCATCATTTCTCCATCAGTCCTCATTTTTGGACATTTAGATTGTTTTCGGTAAACAGTTGGGTGATGAGCATAACTGTACATAATTCTTTGCCTGCATTTTAATATATTTCCTAAGGCTTGATTGCTCTAAGTAGTTTTAGAAGGGGTCAGAGAGCGCCAATCTTTTTCTTTTTTAATTGTGGTAAAATACATATAACATAAAAGTTGGCATTTTAACTTTTTTAAGTGTTCAGCAGCCCTACATTCACATTGCTGTGCAACCATCACCAGCACTGAGAACTTTTTCCATCTTCCCAAACAGAAACTCTGTATCCATTAAACACTGACTACCATTACCCCTCCCCCACTCCTGGCGACCACCGTTCTACTTTCTGTCTCTATGGATTTGGCTATCTAGGTATACCTCATATAATTAGAACATGCAGTGTTTGTCCTTCTGTGCTGGCTTAATTCCCTTAGCATAATGTCCTCAAGGTTCATCCATGTGGTAGCATGTACCAGAATTTCCTTCCTTTTATGTGGAGAAAAGAGAGTCTTTGTACACTGTTGGTGGGAATGTAAATTGGTAAAGCCGTTATAGAAAACAGTATGGAGGTTACTCAAAAAAATTAAAAATAGAACTACCATATGATATGGCAATCCCACTTCTAGATCTATATTTGAAACAAAATCAGTGATTATGAGGTATCTGTACTCCCACGTTCATTGCAGCATTATTTGCAGTAGCCAAGATGTGGAAACAACTGAAGTGTCTGTCGATGGATGAATGGATAAAGAAAATATGGTATATATATGTGTGTGTATATATATATGTGTGTATATATGTATATATACATATATATACACACATATATATGTCTATATATACACACACATACACACACACAGAAAATGGAATATTATTTAGCCATAAAAAGAAGGAAAGCCTGCCATTTGCAACAACATGGATGAACCTGGAGGGCATTATGCTGAGTGAATTAAGCCAGGCAGTGAAAGACAATACTGTATGGTGTCACTTATATATGAAATCTAAAAAGAAAGTCAAACCTGTAGAAACAGAGTTGAAAGGTGGTTGCCAGGGGCTGGGGTGGGGTGTGTGTGTGGGAGAAATGGGGAGATGTTGGTCCAAAGGTAAAGACTTTCAGTTTTAAGATAGGTTCTTAGGATCTAATGTACAGCCTATAGTTAATGATATGTATTGTGTACTTGAAATTGCTAATAGAGTAGATCTTAAAGAGTTCTCACCACACACACACACACACACACACACACACACACACACACACACAAAGTAACCACGTGAAGTGGTAGATTTGTTAAATTGAAACGTATACGTATCAAATCATCACTTTAAATATGTACAATTTTATCTGTCAAGTGTACCTCAATACAGCCAGAAAAACAAAACAAAATGAAACCAAAAACGATGTCCTTGGCCACCAATGAGAAATTAAAAGGGCATGGGGGTGAAGCACTTTCAATCCAGGGCCATTCCTGGGAAAACAGTTCTCTGCCAGCTGTGTTCACACGGGGAGGACCAACGGCCAGCATTAGTTTGATAGCAAGTCTGATCAATATTCTTACGTTTTTAGCTGAACTATTAAAAATTGTTTTCAAAAAGCATTTCCGTTCCTTTTAAGGCTGAATATTCAGTTGTATGTATAGACCACATTTTGCTTCTCCATTGGTCATTTGGGCTGTTTCCACCTCTTGGCCACTATGAGTAATACTGCTGTAAACATTGTTGTGCACCAATCTTTTAAATATTCTCGATAAGCTTTACCATTCGGAAAAGTTGTACCCATTTACATGTCCACTAGCAGTGGGTATAGAGTGCCTATTTTATTATATTTAGTGATTGATGGTAATTTTGAAAATAAAAGACCTGTGAATGTGGAAGGGGGGATGATGTAATGAAATTACATATAGAAGTGGGAAAAGGCTTACTCTATTTACCCACCTATCCACTCATCCCCATAACCACTCACCTACTCATCCACCCATCCACCTGTTCATTGTTCTACCCACTCTCTCACCTGTATACCCACCCACCTACCCATTCATCCATCCTATTATTTGCAGTTCTGACTTCCTGGGAGCTACACCCACATTTGTTTACAATACCACAGAATAAAAAGGTGGATAGCGGAGGATCTGTCTTTCTCTGCCTTAGCTACTATTAGTTCTAAGTCACCGCCCTGCTCCCTACCTGTGGCCCCCAGTCTCACTGAAATTTCTTCACTGAATCTTTTCAGCAGAGATTAAACTCCCCGCACTTACGCACCGCCCAGTCTCCACCATGTTATGAAAGCACGTTCAATTGTCAATATGGAGTTTCAGTTTCACCAATGTGCAACCTCTGCTTTTGCTCTTTACCAAGCAGGTGGGTTAATGAGGTCGCTGCCTGGGATCCTGGAGTGGCTTTTAGGGGGGCATTTTGCATGTCCCTGAGCTCTGAGACATCTCCCCTTGCAGAGAGCATCTTGGGCCTGAAGCTAAGAGAATTAGGAGGTATTTACAGTGATTTAAAGCTAATTGTACATCCTGCTGTGTTCCCGCTTCGTCCAGCAGTTTGTAAGGGGAGGTTTGGGGGGGGTTGTGTTTGTGTTTTAATAGAAATGGAAATGACAGGTATATTGTATGGGGACATTTCTATGAAAAAATAGAAAACAATCATAATATTTATAGGTCTATCAATTCCCTAGAAATCACTCTAAAACAGACAAAGGAAGAAAGGTTTTCTCAAATAAATGGAATAAATAACAAGGAAAGAAAAAAAGCACTTTAGAATTAGGTCCAATTGGTATCTAAAAAGAAGAAATCAGAGATGACAAGTGGACCCCAAAGTTGGCTTAACAAATATTTTTTTAATTTTAATTTAAAAAAATTTTTTTTTTTTTGCGGTACGCGGTCCTCTCACTGTTGTGGCCTCTCCCGTTGCGGAGCACAGGCTCTGGACGCGCAGGCTCAGCCGCCATGGCTCACGCGCCCAGCCGCTCCGCGGCATGTGGGATCTTCCCGGACCGGGGCACGAACCCATGTCCCCTGCATCGGCAGGCGGACTCTCAACCACTGTGCCACCAGGGAAGCCCTAAATTAATTTTAAAAATTAATTACAATTTAATTTTAAAATTAAGAAAAACTACTTTCTCACCTAAAAACAAAATGAAAGGTTTACTGTCATAGAGGCAATGTCCACATTGAAAAGCGGACAATGTGTCAGAGATGGATGGAGGCTGTGGTCCACCTTCTGGATCCCGGGTTCCCGGGTCTTGCACATTCAGGGGTGTCTTGCCACCACCTTTTATAGTTGCTCTACTGCTTCCCCAGCGGCTTCCTTTGAGAGTAAAGTTGTCGGCATCCGTCCAATGGACACTTTAGAGAGAAGCCTTTTCATAAGATTTAGCTGAGGACCAAGCTAAAAATACCACTTCGTGGGCAGAGATTCAGCCTGGGAAACGCTACCCGTGTGTGTCTGTGCTCAAACCTCCAGCCTTCTAACTGCCACGGGGAGTTCACGCCACCACCACCCCTTTCCAGGAAGCTGAGCATCTGAGCATCGGGGCGGTTGGCAAGAGCACGCGCTTATTTTAGAAACAACTTTCCCACCTATACTGCTCCCTTTTCTAAAAACTCTCTTGTCGTTGGGCTTTTCTGGGGCTAGTTCAGTCTTTCGAGCACTCTGACCCCCAAAATGAAAACATGAGTTCGTTGATTTGAATTTTCTCTTTTCAAATAACATTTGGAGAAAAGAGGAGGGGAACCCAGATGGGACAGTCCTCTGAGAGCCTACATCTTCCCCTGATCCTAGAAGGAGCAGCAGAACATTTCCAGAAAGTTCTGGAAACCCATTCAGAAGATTCTAACAGCCTCTTCTTCTCTGGAGGAGTCACATCTTCCCTAGAGCTGAAGTTAGGAGTCTTCCATGGGTGCCAAGTGTCACAGCTGTCCTCACGTGTGGTACATCTGGGCAGTGGCTCTTGCTGAAGAAAGGCAACTTTGTAAGCACATGTGTATTATGGTGAACATTTTCACGTTGGTCTCTCTTCTTACTTTCTCAACTTCACTGTTGAATGTCCTACTCTTTAGTTGTTGTTTTCATTCCTTCTTTCTTCTCTCTCTTTTCCTATTCTTAAATTCTTTAGTAAATGTTACTGGTAATTATGGGTTCTTTATGACTTGGATCATATCTGTCTCAAGTCATTCCAAGTATACTGCCTGTCTCCCCATGGAAAGGAGCTCTGACTTGATAAGAATTTCCTTGGCATTTGAGCTGGGGATCCTCATTCCTTGTTGGCCTGAGAGGGGTTCCCTCTCTGCTTGGGGTGCAAGCAGGAGCTGGGTGTGTGTGTTTTCCTGGGGGAAAATTTAAATTTAAATCGACCTCAACAATGAAGCCAGTAAAAGTGCCTGGGGATGCCTTGCCTTTGAGGTTAGAAACCTCTTGTATTGATATTTGTGCTTCTGAGTCACCAGTAGTCAAGTCTGCAGAACTGCCTTTTCAGAGGCAGGAAATCCTCAGGCTAAAATGTAAATGCCCCCCCCCCCCAAAATGTAAATGCCCTACCTGAACATGCTCCTCAGTCAGGCTTTTGAAATCCAGAAAGGAGACAAACTCACAGATTACTTTAAAACACACTTATTCTTCTGGCGGATTCTCGATGCAAAAATGTCTGTGCCGAATTAACACTCCCACTCCCACCCCTCCCCCTAACTCTGGTCATGTTCCAAGTATGTATTTAAAAAAGAAAATTTTTTAAAATTGAAGTATAGTTGATTTACAATGCTTGTTATTTTCAGGTGGACAGCAAAGTGATTCAGCTATACATACATATCTATTTTTTGCAGATTCTTTTCCCTTATAGGTTATTAGAAAATACTGAGTATAGTTCCCTGTGCTATACAGTAGGTCTTTGTTGGTTATCTATTTTATATATAGTAGTGTGTATATGTTAATCCCAAACTCCTAACTTATCCAAGTAGGTCTTCTCTTTTCCTTAAAAACAGGAGATTTTTTCCTCCTCATTCATTGTGCACCTCAAGCTGGCAGTTAGGAAAGGTTGTGATTATTGAAAATATCAGAGTAGTTTCATTACTGTGAACAAGTGATTGTCAGCCTACAGCTCAGTTCTTTCCATACTCCCTCTTGCCATACTCATAAGAATCCTGTGCTGATGCATGTCTTTCAGGCATTCTGCATGGAGTCTGAGATGCTTATGGTTGATAGCAAAAGAAAAGGTCTTAGGAAACATACTTTGCAGAACAGAGGTAAGGGGTGTGTTTGGCCAGTGATGTCTGGGGTGGGTTTGTAGTTCTCAGGTTTTACACAAGAGGGAGCTTTGGTATCCCATTGCACAAGACCCTGAGGATTACAGGGTGTTGTGTGGGGTAGCTTTCAGTAAAAGTATTTCATAACCAGGGCCTGCTTACTCTTGGCCAAATGACTTCTGACCACAATTAAGAAAAAAGAAAGTTATACTTGTGCAGATTCCTTGTCTTGTATACTCAAATTGAATGGAATTTTGCAGTCCCATGACAGTTTCATAGAGTTCGGGCCTTCTAAGGAAGGAATCAGGTTGTCCAACTGGAGTTGTCTCATTTTGCACAGCCAGAGTCCACAGTTGGCAAAACTAGGAAATGGCCAAAGATTGTCATCCCATCTCAAAATGTTGCCAGGTGGTAAAAGTTCCAAAATGAGCCCTGCCTCTTTCCTGTTCTTCATTCTTTATCTCATTAAAACCATGGTCCATCACATCCCCTATACTCCAGATTCAGTTTCTGAGGTAGAGCAAGGCAAAGTTTTGTGAGAAAAAAAATCTGATTGAATTAATTCCCCACTGTGACATGAATTAATCATAGTATTCCTACCTGAACTCTTTCAGAATTAACAAAACAAACAAATAAACAAAAGTTAGTTGACAAGAGGGCACACAATTTAGGCTATAGTGGGTAGAATTCAAATGTTGGTACAGTGATATGGAAAAAAGTGTTTATGTTAGCTAGATGTGGATTCAAATCCAGATCTTGTCACAGGGTGACTTTGGAACAGTCACTTCAATAATGTACTCAGTAAGTACTTATTAAGTGCCTACTATTTGCAGAGCACCAGAGATGCAAGCATGAGCAAAACCAAACAAGGACCCTCTTTCCAGCAACTATAGTCTTAGGGGAAGAGGCTGACATAAATCAGTCATGGAAATGCATGTCAATTCACAGCTGGGGTAAGTGCCACTGTGGCAGTTAGTAGTGATGTTCTCTGAAGAGTCACCCCCTTATCCCTCATCAGACACATAGTAGGGCTGCACTTTCCTATTCCTCTGAAGTTAGGCCTGGCCTTGACCTGCTTTGGCTAATGAAATGTGACCATAAGAGTCATGTGTCTCAGTGATGAGTGGAAGATTTAAAAGCCAGGGCACCATTGCCCCATTCCCTTCCCACTGCTTTGGGGAATGTGGGAACATGTGCCAAGATGAAGCCTCTGCTAGGCCTGGGTCCCAGAGTGACCATGATGAATTAGCCCCACTCCCCACCTCTCATCGTCCCACAGTGAACTTGTAGCACCAGAGAGAAATAACCTTTGATCAACCACTGAGACTGGGGCTTGTTTGTTACTGCAGCAGAGCCTGGCCTATCCTGACTAATACAGCCCCACTAGATAGGTACCCGGTATTGTGAAAGTGTATAGTAGGGGAATGGGCTGGGTAGGGGAGGTTCGGAGAATGTCTCTGAAGGTGTGACAACTGAGCTGAGATCTGAGAAAGATAGGGAGGGGTCCTGGAGGAAAAGCATTCTAGATTTTAGGCTAGGGGGCAGATATGTAGATGGAAAGAATTGGATGGATTAACCTCTCTGAGCTAATTGGCAAAATAGGACTGATTGATTTATTGAGAGGATAAGCCATAGCCGAGCGAGAACCCCCAACCTAGAGCCTGGTATGCAGTAGGTGCTAGTGAACACTAACAGCTACCACTTATATGTGTCAGGTACTGCATAAGGGCTGTGCATGTAAAAATTCATTCAATCCTTACATAGTCCTATGATTTAGACATATTATTTTCCAGAGTAGCAATTGGGACACAGAGAGGTTAAGTAACTCACCCAAGGTCACTCAGCTAGTGAGGGATAAAACTTGTATTTGAATTCACAGGCTTTTAGCCCCTTTGCTACCCTGCTTCTTAAGGTTGGTGTTTTTGTTATTACTATGGTTTTAGCATAAAGGCAAGGAACCTTTTTCCTCCGCATCAAGCCATACCAGGAACAACTCATTACCAATTTAAAGCCCAGTGTGTGATGATGTACAAGCACTTCTAAGGCCCATTAATATCCTGTATCAGTCAACTCTGGCCTCATGATGCTGTGTAACAACCAACCACAGAACTCCGTGGCATTCAGTAATGGACGCAAAGTGTGTGTGTCATCTGGGCAGCACATTCAGGCTGGGCTCAGCTGGGTGGTTCTGCTTCAAGCTGCCAGTCCAGCTGAGCTGGGCTGGAGTGGCTCTGCCCCCTGTGTCCTCATTTTTGGTTATTTCTGAAGGAACAGCAACTCCTCGGGGACACTCTTCACAGGATGCTGGCAGAGTGCGTAATATGGCACTCTGCCAGAGTGCCGGAGCCAGGATCTCCGGAACCTGGGTGCACACCTGTGTCTGTTGAACTGCAGTGCTGGAGAACTTTCCGTGGCATATTGCACCCTTGCTTAGGGGGAGCCAGACCCCTTAGAGAGGCATTCAGGATAGAGGTGCCTGGAGGTGGTGATGTACATACATCTATGTGCATGTCTATGTTTCTGTAAAATGACTGGACTGGAAAACATCCGGGATTCTCTGTGCAGGGGCGGGTGTGGAGCCGCGGTGAATGGAGCATGGTCTTCGGAGTCTAGAGCTCTTTCCCCTGTTACTGAGTCTGGGAGACTGTACTGCTGTTACAGTGCTGAGAAACTCCATGGCTGCAAAAAGTCCTGCTGACTTGAGCACCTCATGCTCAGCCCTATGGAAGTGTTGCATTGACTCACAGTAGAACAGGGCACCTGATTTCTTTAAAGTTTTACACTTTTCCTTTTCCTTCATTTCTATCGATTGTCTCTCTTAAAAGCCACAGTTTCATTGGCTAAGACAACTTGGCAAGTCATTGCATCTCAGTTGGCCCAGCCATTGAATGAGAATAACACATCCAGGTTTGTTGTGAATTTAAATGAAATGATGTGCCCAGGGCAGGGTGAGTGTATTCGTTTCCTAGGGCTGTCGTAACCAATTGGGTGGCTTAAACAACAGAAATGTATTTTCTCACCATTCTAGAGGCTAGAAGCCCAAGATCAAGGTGTTGGCAGGTTGGTTTCTTTCTTTCTTCTTTTTTTCTGGACACACCGCGCAGCTTGTGGAATCTTAGTGCCCCGACTAGGGATTGAACCCGGTCCCTCAGCGGTGAGAGTCCTAACCACTCGACCACCAGGGAATTCCCAGGTTTGGTTTCTTCTGAGGCCTCTCTCCTTGGCTTGCAAACGGCCACCTTCTCCCTGTGTCCTCACATGGTCTTCTCTCTGTGCATGTCTGTGTCCCAATCTTCTTTTCTTAGAAAGATACCAGTCAGACTGGATCAGGGCCCACCCTAGTGACTTCATTTTACTTTAATTTCCTCTTTAAAGGCTCTATCTCCAAATATTGTCCCATTCTGTGGTACCAGGCATGAGGGCTTCGGCATATGAATTTTGGGGGGTTACAATTTGGCTTTTAACAGCAGGTGATGGAAGGTCATGGCCCCAGTTCTGACCCTTTAACAGCTAGGCGTCCTTGAGCGAGTTCCTTCTGCTGCTGGGACCTAGTTTCCTCATCAGAGAGGTGGGATTGATCCTTCGAGCCCTCAGAGGAGGAGATACGAGGAGGGTCAAGTGCATTAGGAGTGCTGTAGCTCTGGGAACGACAGGGAGCATCCCTCAGGTAGCATCCTTCTCCGTCAGGTTCTGTTGGGACCGGCTCTTCTGTAAGCTCTGGCCTGAAGGGACCTCTGGAGTCAGGGCAGATGACTAGGGGACAAGAGATGGTGGTGACCTGGCAGTCTCTTTGTGATCCGTCAAGGCAGCTGACTCTCCTTCCCAGCCAGGCCTCATCAGCCCTGCCTGCTTCAGGAACGGAACTGAGCTGAGGGCTAAGGGCTTGGGCTGCAGGACCTGACTCCCTGCACCTAATGCCCAGCTCTGCTACTTAACGCCAGAGACAGGGTGAGAAACTTGATGGTTTTTATTCCCTTCTTTTAACCTAAAAAATTTGGTGGAAATAGCTAATATAGTCACATGAATCAAAATCCAAAAAATCAGGCTTCCCTGGTGGTGCAGTGGTTGAGAGTCCGCCTGCCGATGCAGGGGACACGGGTTCGTGCCCCGGTCTGGGAAGATCCCATGTGCCGCGGAGCGGCTGGGCCCGTGAGCCATGGTCGCTAAGCCTGCGTGTCCGGAGCCTGTGCTCCGCAATGGGAGAGGCCACAACAGTGAGAGGCCCGCGTACCGCAAAAAAAAAAAAAAAAAAAAAAAAAAAATCCAAAAAATCTAAACAAACATACAGTGAGAGAACTTTCTCTGCAGCCCTCTTCCCAACCACCCTGTCCTCTCCTGACAGGCTTCCAGTGTTCCGAGTTTCTCGTGCACCCTTCTAGAGTTCTGTGCACACAAGCAAGGGTGCACAGGGGCTCACCTTCCTTACCCGCTTCTGCTCTGTACTTTGCTTTTCCCACTTAACTCTCCATCCTGGAGATGGCAAGATATCAGCTCATGAACTTCTGCATTCTGGTTACTGTTGTCCCATCACTTGGTGCCACTGTGGGCTATACTACAATTTATCATCAACACTCTATGGATGGATATGTAGGTTGTTTCTAATATTTTGGGCCAATTACTTTAACTCTGTCTCAGTTTCCTCATCCGTGAAGAAGAGAACAGAGCCTGGCACAAGAATTGTTCAATATATGCTAACTGTAAAGGGTGGCGTTTTGGGTCACTGTTCTCTTCCCCTATTTCATGTTCATTCCTTTTTTCACTAAAACTCTGAGACTAGTTGCATGCTGTTCCCTCTTCCTTTCCATGCTGTTCCCCTTTC
The DNA here is from genome assembly GCF_937001465.1 of Orcinus orca. Classification (NCBI taxonomy): domain Eukaryota; kingdom Metazoa; phylum Chordata; class Mammalia; order Artiodactyla; family Delphinidae; genus Orcinus; species Orcinus orca. Next base: position 117,624,617 of record NC_064562.1, read on the forward strand.
CCTTTCTTTCTTATCCATTCCCCTGTCCTTGGGTGGCTCAGCTATGCGGTTCTATAGCTTCGTCCTTCTCACCAAAATCAAAGAAACGCAAGCACGCTAAGCAGATACCAGTGAAGTAATTGACAAAAAGAAATAAACCATAAAGCTGTCTGGAGCCAGCCTAAGCTGGGGAATGGAGAGTCCAAGTTTAAATTGAAATTCGGAGTTTTGGTTATTACTTGGGATTAGATCTTCATGTTGAATCAAGACCATGGTTGTGTCTTCCACAATAGGAACTTTCTATTACCTACAAGGGAGCAGGAAATTCTTGGGGATGATCTGAGTTTTCACTGGCAGGAGATAAAGGGCAGGTAGGAAGGGACTGTGAGAAACAGAAACACAACTGTTTTTCTGATTTTCCTCCATGTTCAACACCCTGGTTACATGACTATATGCTAACGTGTATCATTCTTGAACTAACGTGGGTGTCACTCATCACACCCTCTGCTCCCTGAGGGAAGGGTTCTGTCCACTTTGCTCACTGTTTGTCCCCACGGGCTGGCACACAGCAGACGCTCAACAGCACTCGCTGAGAAAATGGATGAAACGTGGTGGCCCAAACCTTCGGCTGCCTGAGAGTTTATTCCTTGGTGTAAGTTGGTCTGGATCCATTGAGATGGACGCCTGGGTGATATGGTAGGTGGTACCTGCCATCAGGTAAGACTCACCTCAGGGTTCAGGTTTGCTTCTTCACTCAGGTAAGTGGGAAACATCCAGGCAGATGCCCTCGGACTGACTCAGCTTCTGTATTTGTAAAACGAAGGGGCTTAATGACGCCTGCCTGCCTAAGGGGAGGCAGCAGGGAGCAGTGGTCCTCACAGGGTTGGGTCTGCATTTCTGCTCCATAAATTAACAATTGTGTGACCATAAGCAGATCATTAAAACAATAAACAGGGCTTCCCTGGTGGCGCAGTGGTTGAGAGTCCGCCTGCTGATGCAGGGGACACGGGTTCGCGCGGTCTGGGAGGATCCCACATGCCGTGGAGCGGCTGGGCCCGTGAGACATGGCCGCTGAGCATGCGCGTCCGGAGCCTGTGCTCCACAACGGGAGAGGACACAACAGCGAGAGGTCTGTGTACTGCAAAAAAAAAAAAAAAAAACCCCAAAAATACCCCAATAAACAATTCTTCTTGAGCACCTACTGTGTGCCAGGTGTGTTCTAACGCTTTACAGATATTAACTCATGTATTCTTCCTGACAGCTTTCAGAAGTAGGCTACTATTCCTGTCCCCATTTTACAGCTGAGGAAATGGAGGCACAGAGAGGTTAAGTAACATGCCCAAGGTCACAAAGCGAATAGTAGTAGAGTCAGTATAGGAACCTGTATTAGTCAGCTGGGACTGTTGTAGCAATATGCCACAGATTGGATGGCATAAACAACAGGAATTTATTTTCTAGAGCTCTGGAGGCTAGAAGTCCAAGATAAAGGTGTCAGCAGGGTTGGTTTCTCCTGAGGCCTGCCTCCTTGGCATATAGGCAATAGTCTTCTCCCTGTATCCTCACATGGCCTTTTCCCTGTGCATCTTGCTGCTGGTGCCTCTTCCTCTTCTTTAAGGACACCAGTCCTATAGGATCAGGGCCTCACCCTTATGACCTCATTTAATCTTAATCACTTCTTAAAGGTTGTATCTCCAAATACAATCACATTGGGCTAGGGCTTCCACATACGAATTTGGTGGTGGTGGGGAACATAATTCAGTCCATGACAGACCACACACAGTCTGCTCCAGGTTCTGGGTTCTTACACTCCCCTCCCTCTACCCCACTTCACTTTTCTACATCTTAATTTTATCACATATAGAATGATAATAGTAATGATATCTATACCAGAAAGTTGTCAGAACATAAAATGAGATGACATGTAAAGACTTTTAAGACAATCGAACACCATTCAAATATGAGGTTGTTAAAAAGTAAACCTCCATCACCCACAGAGATGAGGATGTGCAAGCTGATGTTTAGGACTCTGTTGGCTGGTCTAGTCGGCAAGACACTCTTTTTAATTGTCTCTCATGACAAAATTCAAATATTAACCTTCTCTGGGATGTCTGTCTCCTCTTGCTCACTCCTCCCCATCATCCATCTTCCCTGTATCAGGGCGTCTACCACTCATTCAAGACTCAGCTTCAGTGTTGCCTCCTACAGGAAGTCTTCCCAGATCTCTCTGGGCTGAGTACTCACCCACGGCCCTTGTGTTCCCTTTAGCTCTAGCATACATCACAGGTACTGAGGCTGCCTGCTACTTTTCAGCCTCTCCCCAGACTGGAGCTCCTTGGAGGGGTTGTCCTCATCTTATTCTTTTCTGTTTATATGGGGCCTCATGCTGTGCCCGGCATGCAGCATGTGGTCAGGGAAGTGTTCAGGAAAGCAGCCTGCATTTCTTCTTTTCCAGCTTTCATTCATTTTCCTTCTCCTCTGCCCCCACCCTTGGTATTCTTTCTTCACTTCTAAACATTTCTCTTTTCTGAGTTCAAAGCATAACATGCCCTCCCTAGAAAATCTGGCAAATTTGAAGACTCACATGTAAAATAAAAAACTGTGATTCCGCTACCTCTATATTTTATTTAAGCAAAGTTCTTTCCACTCCTTTTCCTCTGCACATATGTTTTCTTTTTCTTTTTAAAAAATATTTATTTATTTTTGGCTGTGTTGGGTCTTAGTTGTGGCACTCAGGATCTTTCGTTGCAGTGTGTGGGCTTCTCTCTAGTTGTGGTGTGCGGCTCCAGAGCACGTGGGCTCTATAGTTGCGGCATGCAGTCTCTCTAGTTGTGGTGCATGAGCTCTCTTGTTGTGACGTGTGGGCTTAGTTGTCCCGTGGCATGTGGATCTTAGTTCCCTGCCCATGGATCAAACCCACGTCCCCTGCGTTGGAAGGCAGATTCTTAACCACTGGACCACCAGGGAAGTCCCTGCACATATATTTTCTTTGAATAATTGTCATGCCTCTATTCTAGCATCCTTAAAGCTGCTTTGTAAACACCAATTTCATTGACAGCTGCATATTACATTGTCTGTGGTGTTATTGATTTTCCCATCCCTACTCCTGCCTTTGTAAGTCACCCTTGGGTTCTCAGCAATTTCACTGGTTCCCTCCTCCCTGGCTCCGCATGGCTTTCCCATCTCTCCCTTCCAGTAAGTCACCTATTCCTTAAGCCTACAAATTGGTCAGGACTCTTTTCTTAGAGAATCACAGAATTTTACGTATGTGTTTTATTTCATCCCAAGGGCCTCAAAGCTGTTGAAAGGAGGGGATTACTCCTCGGAAAGTGACTTTGCCCGGGAACCCCATTTTTATTAATCCCTGGGCAACGCCATCAAGTGAGTAGGTGTAAAATGCAATCAGCCCCATTTACAGATGGAAACACTGAGGCACAACGTTTGCTTCTCCTAAGGTGACGCGCGCATTCTGAAAGTCAAAGGAACTAGCTTTTTCTTTCCAGTTGGCTGATGTCCTGGGCTAACTAAATTTCATCAAGGCTAAGTGCCTTAGTTGTTTTTCTTTTTAGTCTAAACAAAGACCAAAAATAATGTACCCCCAAACACTGCATTCTTTATAAAAATATTCCAGGAGGACAGGCTGGGGAACTACTCCTGAGATACATCTTAGGAGCCGTTTCCATGGGAAGCCTTCTTGTCTTTCCAGGTTCGAGTTCAGAACCCCCTCCCCATGCTTGTCCCTGGTTACACCCAGTTGTCAGCATCTGTGCTCATGTCCCCACCCTGGCTCTGCAAAGACCTAGAAAGGAAGTACCATTTTCTTCTTACTTCTTCATTCCCTTTATCTAACGTGCCTGTGACATAGTGGGCACTCGAATATGTCCAAATGAATGAATCCACAGTCTACCGTGTGAATTTTGGGGCTGAGAAATGGAAAAAGAGACACAGGGAGATAAAAGTTTTAGGAGAGAAGGCAAAATTAGTCAAAATGAGACAATGCTACATGCATCAGCTGATTAAAACTGCTGGCCCACCTGGCAGTCACCTTTCTCATTGTAAAGGACACTTGGTGTTCAGTTCATTCATCCATGTCATATGAGTGGGTACCACTCTCACTTTGTCCTCCGGCCTCACCCAGGCGGATAACCTTTTGGAACTCTGAGCCAGGTGATTCCATCAGGATCCCTGGACCATGTGAAGCTGTGTGTGGGCAGCCAGATGGCTTCCCTCAGGGATATCAGTCTCTTTTCCCCTTTCCTTTTTCCTTTCTTCACTCAGTTGTTCACGAAGTGTTTGTTAGCACCTGTAGTAGATGGCCCTTGGTGATCCCCGCTTCTTGGTATTCATGCCCTGGATAAGCCCCTCCCCTTGTGTGTGGGCTAGACCCAGTGACTCACTGCTAACCTGAGAATATGGCAAAAATGATGTGAAGTCACTTCCGTCGTCAGGTTCTAAAAGTCTGATTTCATCTTGCTACCAGATGCTTCCTATTGACTTCTCAGTGTGTGCCTTTGAAAACGAAGTCGGCTGGCACGTGGTAAGAAACTGAAGGTGGCTTCCAGCCAATAATGAGTGAGAAACTGAGGCCCAGCCAACAGCCACGAGGAGCTGAATGCTGCCAACAACCGCTGAGTGAGCGGCTCCTTCCCCAGTGGAGCCTTCAGATGAGACCACAACCCCTGGGCTGGTACATTGATGGCATCCTGGCAGAGACTGTGAAGCAGAGCACCCACCTGAGCTCTGCTTGGATTCCTGACCCACAGAAGCCATAAGATAACAAATGTTGTTTCAAACTACTAAGTTTTGGGGTGATTTTCTGTGTAGCAGTAGATAATGAATGCAGCACCCACTCTGGGCCATTGTCTTTGATACTTTCTACCAGCACTTTGCATTCATTTGTGCCCCCTTGATCTCCCCACCCTGATATTTCCCAGGGGCTGGAAGGATAAACACTGCATTACCAGACTCCCTTCCTGCTAGTGTTCTGGGTGTAATTTAGGTTCTGCTAATGAGATGAGCCTGTGAGAGATTTGGAAAGCAGGATTTTTGCTGTGGCAGCTGATGGACAGGCTCTGGCAGACGTGAGCTTTTGCAGTGGCCACACTCCATGTCCCACTCTCTATTTATCAGTTCATGGGTGTTGGGCTGCTGGGACATCTGCAGGGATTTCTAGCTGTTTCCTGAGTTCAAAAGTGAAGCAGTGGTGAAAACTGAAGCTAAAAACCCAGTAGCAGCAGCATAAGTTCTACTCATCCAGCTTGTCCAACAATTTTGTAAGCACCTATTCCTTCATACTGACTACTTTTCCGCCCAAAATACCTAGACACATTTCTGTTTCCTGCACTGAACGCTGCTGATGCAACCACTCACTGTTCAAGGCCCTGGGGCCACAGGTGAACCTGACATAATTCTAGACCTCAAGATACTCACACTCTAGTGATGGAGACAGAACATCAGAAAGTACTTTCACTATAATGTACCTGTCTCTTAACTCCCTACTGGTTTACTATGAATTTAACAAACTTAAGCTTCAGTGTCCCTCACTTGGCATGAATCCCTTCCAAGGGTCTAAGAGAGGCCTTGCAATTCTGGTTTCATAATTGTGTGGGTTTTTTCCTTAATAAGAATCCCCATCCCAAATTGTATAAGCTCCTGGCCCCTAAACACCTGAATCAGGTCCTGGCCCTAGGGAATCTCATCCACTTGATGACTTAGCCCATCCGCCTTGTAGCGGAAATTTCTCAGCAACACCTTATCGGCCAAGACTGAGCTCCGTAGCTCCCCCCACTCACTGGATATCACCCCTGGGTTGTCCCTCTGGCACTTTAAACTCAATACTTATTCTTTCACCAAAACTTCCTTCACGCTGGGGGTCCTCTTCGATTGACTGCTATCACTGTCCACCCACTGGCCCAAACCAGACCCATGGGTGTCATCATCAACTCCCCCTTCTTGGCCCTACCTCATTCATGGGACTGCTGCACTCTAGACTATTCATGAAAGTGAGAGTAAGTGAGAATGGGGCAGATTGGGATAACCTGTCACCGGAAGGGTGGCCTCATGGGAGGGAGCTGCCTGGGCTCAGGGTCCAGGGAACAGTATCTACCTGAGTAGAAAACATGACACGGGAGCCTGGAGAATGACCCCAGCGTCTAATCCCCACAGCAAGGTAAGGACGGAAGCGAAAACAGCGCCAGGTCAGTATCCACATAATTAAGAATGAGGAGGAACCCAGTGAGGAGGAATTGAGAATGACTCAGAATTAAGGTTGTGAGGGCAAGAGTGGCCTGGAGCGCCCCCTTTACAAAACGCCTGTTACTTCCAGGGACGTGTCTATGTGTAGGTTCCCCCAAAGCAGATCCTGAGACAAGGATGCGATTCAGGTAATTCATGTGTGATGTGTATAATATATCATGAGATGGACCCAGAAAAGGGAAGTGAGGTAGGAAGAGAAGAAGAGGCAATAAAGGGGGTGAAGTGGGCAGGTCCCCGCTGTGGGCATCCTGAGCTCCATCCCCCAGAGGGTCCAGAGAGTGTGCAGAACCCACCCCAGAGCTTCCCCCAGAGGAGGGGAGCCTGGGGGATTGGTCCTCCAGCTCTTGTCTGGCACTGGTTAAGCGTGGCTCCTGGAGTGTCCACTTTCTAGCGCTCTGGCCGCTCCATTGGCCAAGCCAAACGAACCCCTGAAGTCAGAGGAGCCCTGGGCCTTGTTTGGGAATGTCTGCAGTGGCCTCTGGGGTACATGCGAGGCGCTATGGGTGGGCGTTGATGGCCCTTGCTCCGGGTGCTGCCTATGCTTTTTAAAGGCTGGACATCTTCCCTTTGGCGCAACCTCCTCCATCTCTCTGGTGGGGAGTGAGTGGGCACATCCCTCTCCTTGGGCTCAGTGAGGGCCCAGCAGCAGGCATGGGGGCACACTGAGGCAAGAGCTCGCTGGCTTTGAGTCCCAGAGACCTGGATTGAAAACCTGAAATTGCAGCCTGATAGCCGTGTAACTGAGCAATTTCCTTACCCTCTGAGCATCACTGTTCTCATGCATAAGATGGGAATAACAGTACCGCTCTGCAGAGCAATTGTGAGAATTAAATCGATCCCCAGTAGAACCCCTCTCCCCGCAGCACTGCTGCTGAAGAACCACAGGGATTGGTGGATTCTGCTTACTCACTGATTTCCCTGGCCAGCCCCAGCTGTGACCTTGGTCTGGGGGTGTCCCCCGATTCCTAGCTCTTGTTTGCACTCAGCTCTTACTCATCCTTCTTCTGCTTCTTCCAAAGCAGCCCTTCCAGGGCAAGAAGTCCCTCCGGCCAGGCTGAGGGAGTCAATGGGACTATTGGACAAGGACACATGAGCACCTTTGAAGGGTCCTAGCTGGCAGAGCTCCCTGCCATCACGGGGCCGTGTGGTTCACTTTTCTCAGCTCATGGAATGACAAGGCTGCAGGAGGCCCCCGTGGGCTTGGCAGCCTGGCCAAGGTTTAGACAGTTTCTTCTGCTGTTTGAATAAGAGCCGCGGTGAAACTGCATCTTTGCCTTGTTACCTCTCCCGTGGCCAGGGAGCCTGACAGCTGGAGCTGCTTGTGAAGTTCCCCTCAGCTTCCGCAGAAGCTTCATAGGTGAGGAATCTTCCAGTGGGTTTCAGGGCTTGCTGCCCCCTCCCCTTCATGTGGGCAGCTCCCTCTTGAATCTCCTTTCCTCCACATTTAGGAGGTACCTGAGCCCCCAGGATGGCTCTGAAAAACCTTGGCCCTGGAAGTTGTTCTCCCCAGCCAGCATAAACCTAAAAGGTGGAATGACCCTTGCGTGTTATTTAGCAGGCTCAGAGAGGTTAAGCAACTTTCCTTAAGTTGCACAGCCAGTTAGTGGCAGAATTAGTTATAGCAGCCAAGTTTGCTGGCCTCAAGTCTTCCAGTATCTGGGTATATGAGAGAGTTTTAGACTCCAGATGAATGCAGAACTCACCTGGACTCACCTTCCTACCTTATTGAGGTTTCATGAGAAATTGAGTAGAAAATGCTGTGAAATCTCCCATAAAGGTGTAGCTGATCGTGACCAGGGGCTTTTTTTTTTTTGTCTGTGTAATCTGGGAGCCAGTGGGAACTAGTGTGAGAAAAGAGATTAGGTGCCCAAGTCAGACACTCCCAAGTTCAAATCCAGGTTTCTTGAGTTCCATGCTGTGTGATCTTGGGCAAGTCACTTAAGCTCTCTGTGCCTCGGTTTCCTCATCTGTAAAAGGATGATGTAGTTAACTCACTGAGTTGAGTTAAAGTGCTAAGCACAATGTCTGGGACATGATATACCCCAGTAAATGTTAGCTGTGACTATTATTAACGTTATTATCACTGTTATTATCATCTCCATGAAGGTTAATTTATTAATAAATATGACATCAAGTAAAAGCTCAATAACTGATAACCACGATGATTACTGTTGCCCTTAGCAGTAGTAAACCTGGGAGTGGCTCCCTGATCTCCTGGGTGGGGAGGCTGCCCTGGAGGAGAGGGGAGGATATGGTCTTTAGAGGAGATGGGGATGGGTCCTCGTGAAGGCTGAATGAGGCAGCACCACACATACCTCAGGCCGGACACGAGGATACAGGGCAGGGACCCTGGCTGGTATGATCCAGATTCTCTGCTTCAAGTTAAGTCACAGCCCAAGTGTTATATGACATCAGGAAACTTAAAGGGAGAGAGGGGCAAGGTTAAAAGGGCTGGGGGTCCTCAGCCCTGGGCCTAATTAATCGTGTGGCATTGAGCAAGTCACTTCCCACTTCAGGCCTCTGTTCACTTGAAGAGGAAGAGGTGTATTGAGCTGACCAGCGCCTCTCCGTTCTGAAATTCTGTCTACCCACCAACCCATCCACCCATTCATCCTTCCATCCATTATCCATTCATGTATCCCCTCATTCATTCACTCATCCCGCATCCATCCATTCTTCTAGTCATCCTTCCATCCATCTTTCCATCCATTTCTCCTTTCATCCATTCATTCATCCATCTACCATCCTACACACCAGGGCCCCAATGCTGCGGAGTTTGCAGCTGGAGTCAAGGTTCCACAGTTGGTCCATGAGCCAGGCTTCCATCCCAGGGCTGTCTGACCCCCAGAATCACCAGGCCTCCCTGCATCTTGACCTTATGGCCCCTCCTGCTTCTGTGAGCTGCCAGGCAATGAGGGCTGTGAGTTCAAATCATTCTTCTGCACTATTTTGTGTCATGTGCTGGGATCCCCACTCCACGTGCATTTCCACTTCTAATCCTCATTCAGTCCTATGAAGCAGGGCTTCCTATACTGGTTAACCCAGCAGAGGACTGAGGTTCAGAGAGATGAAGAGTTAGCCCAGGGCCCCCTCTGTGATGTCTGTCCCGAGGCCTTCTCGCAGAGCTGCCCTCTGCCCTCCTGTGCCCGGCACTGAGAGTCCCATGCCAGGTGTGGACCCTGGCTCTGCTTCTTGGGAAAGTTACTTCCCTCCCATCTACATTTCCTCATCTGTGACATGGGATAATGATAGTCCCTAAGAATGCTGTGGGCGTTATCTGGTGTAATGCATGTGAGTGGTACAGAGCAGACATTCCAGTGTTAGTCAATACTATTCTTATGCCTCTTATTTACTACCTGTCAAGTTCAGACAGGTCGTAGGTAAATTTTAAGGAGAGGACTGACTTCCCAGTAAGTATTTGATAGGAGGATGGAAGGGAGGAGGAGGACCATCCCTCACACTCCAGACCAGTGGGTGAGGAGCTGGTCCACCAGCGCGTAATCTGAGGCCCCTCTCTTCTACCGTGTGAGGTGGGCACTGGAGCCACAATTAATTTCTTTGACCGCAGAGAGGCAGGCATCAAGCCTCATTAACCCGATGAGTCCAGGAGGCGGCAAGATTTGTGTAATCTTGTTTTCCCTTCAGCTGGCTTCCCGGGATGACATTGTGCTGGTGCAGAAGCCTCGGTGACTCCAGTCAATTCCCTGCGCCAGGCGGAGGTCTCGCATCGCTCACTAAGCCTTGTCTGCTCGCATGAGAGGTTGCACATCACGACGTGCTCGGCCGGCCAGGCGCTCCTCGGCCCTCTCGGCCTCCTCCAGCCGCATTCCGGGGTCAGGTGAGGTGGAGTGAGCCCCTGCCTCCCCACGCCCCACACTTGCCGAGACACATGGAAGCACTATGTGCAAGTCTCCAGGCCACACAGAACAGACGAGGAATGAGAACTCACGTTCTCTGAATGTCCCCACATGCCAGCAGCTTTATACCCACTAGAGGTCCATCGTCTAACTACCATGAGGGGACCCCCTTTGGGGTGACTTCAGAGACTTGAGGGGGTCTGCTGGAACCCCAGAGGACGGAGGAGCAAGAGGTCACAGAGGGGCACTGAGTTTGGGGTCGCGCTGCTTGGATTCAACTCCTGCTACCCTGCTTCTCAGCCCCAGAGATGCTGGGCAATTTCCTTGTCTGTGTTCTCATCCGTAAGCCCTATGCCCTGGGGAGTCAGGAGAAGGGAAGGAGATGCTGGCACACAGTAGGAGCTCATAAATGCTGGCTCTCCTCTTTCGGATTCATTCATTATTCATTCATTCAGTAATTCGGAACTTACTAGATGCCAGGCCTGGCAGTTGAGCAGTGACAGGACAGAGGTGGAGGACACTTCCCCTCGTGAAAGTTACTGTTTAGTTGGAATGACAGTCACTAAATTATACTAATAATTTAGTAGTTGCCACTGTGACACATTATACAAGGGAGAATCTACGGGGGGCTCTAAGAGCAAAGCCAGGGGGACTGACATTAGGTGGAGGGGTTACCTTGGGGGAGGCCCAGGAAGGGTCTCCGCAGGGAGGTCAGTTTTACACAGAGACCAACCTGCAGGTTGAGGGGTCTTCGTCCCTGGCGCGGGCGGGGGCTGGGACGGGGAGCCCTCCACCCAAGGGGCGGTGTAGGCCAGGCCCACGCAGTGCTGGGAGGGGACGGAAGGCAGGCGTGTTGTAGGGATGGGGAACGGAGGGGCAGGGGTGCTAGGCAGAGCAGGCCGGGAGGCCGGGATGTCACAGCCCTCCCCCGCGGCTGCCTCCCCAGAGGCTGAAATGAAGCTGAGCAAAACTTAGGAAGCATTGTCCGCATAAAGCTCCTATTGCACTAAAATCCATCACTGTTTATCCTGATGGGTCGCGGCTGGCAATATCTCCCTGGGCCTCTGGCTGTGGGCGTTTGCAGATCGTCCTTTCACGGCTGTGCAAGTCCCTGTTGTTAAGACCAGATATTTCGCGCCCAAAGCACAGAAGCAACAGGGTCCCAGTGGACCCTGTCCAGGTGTCTAGGACAGAGGCTGGTGCAGAGCAGAGGGATAAGCTTTCTTTCACAGCCTTTGTGAGCCCAGAACTGTCTTTTCTCCTTTCTTGACGATACTCATTTAGCGGAGAAACGTTTCCCTAACAGGTGCGCAGTGCTTGATGGCGCTAACCTCCCGGCGTCCTCTCAGCGGCCCCACTGGGTTGGGACTGTGATTATCTCCAGTTTGGGGGGAGAGAACTGAGGTTGAAGGTTAAGCAACTCACTGGAGGTGGGGTCGGGATTCCAACCCAGGCCTTGGGCTTCAAGCTCTTAGCACAGCTTGCAGCACGGCGCTCTGTGCTAGGTCAGTCAACGGCGAGTCATTTTAATGGCAACAATTTAGTACATCCTCCCGTGACACCCGGCTTTGGCTTCTGGGAGTTACCAGGGTCCCTGGGGAGGCTGAGCTATGTTTGGGCCCGTTTCACAGAGAGAAATGGTCAGAAGAGCGTTTACTAGAGCGATCAAGTGCTGTGGTCTCTCAAGCTCGACCGTCAACCCCTCCACATGGAATTTCAGAGCTGGAAGGGCCTTAGTGTTCCTTCAGTTTGAGCTTCTGCTTTCCTTGTTGATGAGGAAACATACCCAGAGTGGTCAGGGGATGCTGGTTGGGCTGGAGTCCAGGCTGTCTGTGTCCCGTTGGGTGGGCTTCCACCGCAACTCAACTGTGTTAACATTGACTCTACAGAGGCGGACACTTTCCACTTCATGCTCTTCCCGGATGAAATATCCCCACAAATAATCCTGCCATGAGACACTTCATTAAGTGACATTTCATCCCTGGGATTGTTCTTTAAGGAACACTTGATTTTAGGTTTTCAGCTCTAAATCCCTCATCTGTCAAAAGGTATTTCACACCGAAACTTGAAGCTAGGGGAAGATTGGCAGGTGAGAAAGCAGGTGGCCGAGTGATGTATCTTGAAGGGTGGGTCCAGTTCTGTCCCACCAGTTGCATGAAGTCAGATGAGACACTAAAACCCCCGAATCCCCAATTACTCATCTGTGAAGTGAGGATAAAAAGAGTTCACTTCCCCTTGACCTCACATGGTAGCTGTGACCATGAAATCAATACACAGAGGCAGCATGTGCTGAACAGAATCATGGTTTTCATGTGAATAATGACTTTTTAAAACATTAATAGGATCAAGTTACTCCTTTTACGAAAATGCACCAGTGGTTTTCTAGTGTCCTCATTCATTCATTCATTCATTCAACACAAATTGAGCATCTCGTATGTGTTAGGCACTATTTTAGGCACCAGGGACACACTGAGGGACAAGGCAAAACCCTGGTCTTCTGCTTACAATATAATAGAGAATATACAAACAGGATAGAATAGTAGAGAGCAAACAGAATAAGCAAAACATCAAGAATATAGAGATAGTTGGGGTGTGTTTGGGGAATACAGGATGCCCTTGGGCATAGAGTGAGGGAATGGGTAGCAGCGGTAAAGGTGAGCTCTCAAAGGCAGTGAGGGCCCCGGGGGATGTCAAACCTCACAGCTTTGCTCTATATGAGATGGAGAAGCAGTGGAGGATTTTGAGCAGAGGAGAGATGTGATCCGATTTTATTTTAACAAGCTCACTCTGATCATCAGGGTTGACCATAAACTGCAGAGAGGACAAGGGCAGAAGCAGTAATCCCACCCGGAGGGAGTGGTTTCAGGAAGGTGATGAGAAACAGTAGGATATGACAATTCTGTTATTAGTACTTGGCTGTGTCTGCCAACTCACTCCCATTGTTTTGTGATTGTGGAGTGTGAGCTCATTTTCGGTGGACACACTTTGCTGCTGGGGTTGAGGGTTACCGTTCAAGGAGCTTTTGCATATGCTTCTCCCAGGCACCCCAGACACCCACCCCCATCACCACTGCTACTAACTTAATTTCGAAACAACCAACAAGCATGGATTCATGATATTCATGATACTAGTTGACCTGGCCTCTTAGGTTAATTTCTCTGCTTGAAGGTTCTTCCACCACATGAGGAGTATAAGTGCTAACATAGAGGACGAATGCAGACAAGCTGTGGGAGTGAGTTCTCAAAGGACAATATGGTTGAGAGAGACCAGCTTGTCAGTCAGCTCCCGGGGCTGGTGGGAGGATTTTTCTAACCCATCTCTCACTGAAGTTGTAGTCTGTTGAGAGTCCCCGCTTCCTGGTGGGGTCATCAGTTCTAACTCCCCATCTTGCATGGGCCTAGGCCCTCGTCTCCTGGCCCCAATTAGCCTACTAACACCCCAGCCTCTAAGTTACCAAAACTCTGCCCCTTCCTCACCCAGGGCAGACACAGGTCACCTGTGCAATTGCTCTGGTTGTCAGTTCCTACCCCTTTTGCAGCCCTAGAAATTTCCTTTATTTGTTTCTATGAACTTAGCCCTACATTTAAATTGTTCTGTATGTTCTTTCTAGCACATAGCAGGAGGGTTATCTAGTCCCACCGTATTGCTAGAAACCTGCCCGATCCCCTGTTTCACCATGATCTTCTCTCTGCAGGGCCCATTTAAGATCTGTTAGCATCAGAATCACCTTGGGAATGTATAATCGATCAAATGCCTATTCCCTAGCTTCACCCCAGAACCATCAAATAAGACTTGTGGGCATTTGGCCCGGGAACCTGCATTTAAACAAATGCCCAAGGTGATTATGGCGCACATACAAGTGTGAGAACCTTGGTCTGTTCAGTGGTTCAGGTTCATCAAGCAACCTGGTCCATATCTATGAAACACCTACTGTGTGCCTGGCACCGCACAGGCCTCACAGGATGTGGAAGTAAATAAGACTTTTTCTTTCTTCAAAGGGCTGCTGGCATGGTTCAGGGGTTGGCAAGCTTTTTCTCAGATAGTAAATATTGGGGGTCTTGTGGTCTCCCACCATACACAATATGTGAATCAGGGGTGTGGCTGTACAACCTTAACATTTAATTTACAAAAACAGGTGGTGGGCTGGCCCACCTTGGTTTGCCAAACTCTAGCGTCCTTATGAGAAACATGTCAAATAAAGGCTCATAATGCAAGCAGTTGCTGTAGTGGAGAAGTGAAGAGGTGTGGTGGGAACAGGAGAGGATGGGGGGCATCCTGGGGGCTTCCCAGAAGAACTAATCCTGGAGTTGAGACCCGAGGGGTCCACAGGGCAAGCTGTAGGCTATCCTTAAAATTCAGGTTGTTGGGCTTCCCTGGTGGCGCAGTGGTTGAGAGTCCGCCTGCCGATGCAGGGGGCACGGGTTCGTGCCCCGGTCCGGGGGGATCCCGCGTGCCGTGGAGCGGCTGGGCCCGTGGGCCATGGCCGCTGGGCCTGTGCATCCGGGGCCTGTGCTCCGCAGCGGGAGAGGCCACAGCAGTGAGAGGCTCGCGTACCACAAAAAAAAAAAAAAAAAAAAAAAAAAAAAAGAATTAAAATTCAGGTTGTTTACATTCTTTGCTGTTTTAAACAGTGGACCGTCTTTGATGTAAACTTGTCTGATCCTTCCTTAGGATAAAGACACTGCTTCAGGCTTTGCCAGCACATTCCCAGGATGTCCTGGGAAAAGGGAGGTTTGTACTACCTCCCACACCCTCCAGGGGTATGCCCGCAGGTACATCTTCCTCCACTCTCATCCCCACTATGTTACTAACTGAATTTCTAAAAACACAAACAAATACCAATTTATGATAAGACTTAGTCTGGCCTTTAATCACAAAAATTTAAACCTAGACCGGATAACCTTGCTTGCCTTATTATTTTCATGAGATGGTCCAGAAATTTTTTGCTTTTTTTTAAATTGAGATATAAGTGACATATTGCATTGTGTAAGTTTAAGGCATACAACATATTAATTTGATATATTCATAAATGGCAATCTTATTACCACTTTAGCACACCTTAGCCTGAGCTCAAGGATGTTCTGGGTTTGTTTCTGAGTGTTGGGCAACATCGACTGTAGGTTCTGGGAACTTGAGAGCTCTCCCTGGGCGGGGGTGGGGGGGCGGGCGGGGGTGTGACTCCTGGTGTCTGAACCTGGAGGAAGCTTGATGCCCCATCTCTTTGCTGTGTGAACCGTGCAGTCCGCCAAGCCCACTCTGCCCAGGAATCAGCTTTTTACACCACGGCTAAACACACACCCACATCAGTAGAGAGGAGACCCAGGGAGTCCGTTTGATCTCAGTAGAGATCTGGCCCAGGCTGGCATTTTGACATTTGGAAATAGTGAATACATTTACCCATCTGTGGACCAAAAGGAATTTTTTTTCCTTTAAGGGAATTGAAGGTATTTTGCCCATGGTAGCGTTTCTCGCTAAGAGGCCCCTTCCGACTTGAGCAACGTGGAGAATCCTCCACAAAGTTTAATTCAAAAAAGGGCGCACTCCGGGAAGAGAAGCTAGGCTTGTGTGCCAGAGTTATGCCTCCCTCTGGAGCCAGCATTCCAGCCACAGGAGGATGAGAGGCAGAGAACCACCAGTGTAACCGATCAGGGTTCTTGTCTTCCTTAATCAACAGAAATTGATAAGAAGTCAGACAAGAAATTCAGGCAAGACTTTATTGGGGCCACTGCTGCAGCAGGGGGGAGGAAAAGCAAGTAACAGATTTCCTTGCTTGCTCCCCAAAGAGGGGTGCTGGTTCCTCATATGGGGTGAGGCTAGGGGCGGGTCCAGGGGTCGGGTTGGAGGGGTGATGTGGGCCCGCCCCTTTGACGGTGTCGTGTGCAGGGCGCAAGTGCAGTACCCTGCTTTTGCTCCCAGCTCTTCAGAAACGGCAGTTGGGTTTTGCTGGTCGTTTTGTATCTTGTCCGTAATTTACCCCAACTGCACATGCACGCGGGTTCTTTTTTTTAAGTCCCTTAGAGTTTCTTTGTATTCTGTTGCTAGAGGAGACGTTTGTCCAGGTGCAAGCACTGCAGCAAAGGCGCCCAGGGCCCAGGTTCCTGCCTGTCTCACCAGGGCCCTTCCCAGTTTGCTCGAGGCCCTTGCCAACAACCCTGGGAGCTGGTGTGGTTATTTCATCCTTGAGAAATGAGCTCAATGAGACCAGACGTCATAAGATTGTCCAAGATCACACAGCCAGTGGGTGGCAGGGCTGGGGCGTGAGCTCGCGTTTCCTGATTTCAAATTCAGTGCTTGTGACGGGTTGAATTTTTGTCTCCCCACAGTTTTTACATTGAAGTTCTAACCCCCAATACCTCATAATGTGACCTTATTTGGAAATAGGGTGTTTGCAGTTAGTTAAAATGGGGTCATACTGGAGTAGGGTGAACCCCTAGTTCAATATGGCTGGGACCCTTATGGAAAAAATCCATGTGGAGAGATAGAGACACATACAGAGGGAAGATGATGTCAAGACATAAGAACATTATCCACAAGCCAAGGGATGCTTGAGGCTATCAGAAGCTGGGAGAGAGGCATAGAACAGATTTTCCCTTGCAGCTCTCAGAAGGAACCAATCTTGTGAGATCTTGCTTTCAGACTTCCAACCTCCTGAACTGTGAGACAATAAATTTCTATTGTTTAAGCCCCCAAGTTCTGAGGTACTTTGTTACGGCAGCATGAGGAAGCTAATACACCGTTCATCATAGTAATGGAAATTGTAGTTCTTGAGGATCTACTCTGTGTGGCAATGTAATTTATTAAGACTTGTGTTTTGTTCTCCCCATACTTTTTCCTCCCTATCTCTCCAAACTAGGATGGAGATGGCTAATTGTTCTCCCTCCTTTTAATAATAGAAACCTCCTCCCCCATTTTAATAGTCAGAAACGACATCTCCCAGCTTCTCTTGCAGCTAGGTGTGGCCACGTGACCACATTCTCACCAATAGAAGATGAGTGGAAGGATTGTGTGTCACTTCTGCAACACTTCCCTGAGAGGAACTTTCTAGTCCTCCAATTACTCTTTTTTCTGACTTCTTAGAAGCTGGAATGTGGCCATGGATAGCCATGGTCAACTCCCATCATGTGGGCACAGAACAAGATGGAAGGAATTTTGGTCCCTGAATGACTTTGTGGACCCCACCCACTCTGGGCTGCCTGCCTTCCTCTGGGCTGTTATGAGACAGAGGAAGAAGCTTCTCTCACGTTGTGGCCACTGTGTCTTAGGAACTTCGGGTTATAGCAGCTTTGCCTATATAGCCTAACACGTGTATGTGTTTGCCCTTTGCTGCCTTTGGAGATAGTTATGTTGCTGGCCTGAAGCAGAAGTTGCCGTCTGACCACATGATTAGCTCCTTTTCAAAACAGCTTTCTGGAAGTATAATTGACATATAAGAAACTGGGCATAGTTAAGGTGCATGATTTGATACGCTTTGACATATATTTATGCCTGTGAAAACATCGCCACGATCAAGATAATGAACTATCACCTTGAAAAGTTTTGATTACTTTCTTCGTCATCCAGAGGCCTTAACTCCTTGATGGGGAGAGGAGAGAAGTGAGTGCTTTTGAGAGAAATTAGAGGCGAGAGAGACCTGGAGCTGGGAATGGGACAGAGAGGGCAGGGCCTTATGTTTGGAGGCTGAGAGTCTGAGGGCCTGGCCTTCCGAATTCTCAAGAAGGCTCTCAAGCGATTCTAATACAGTCATGTTGGGGAAAATCTGGTCTTGAGCCTTTCCTGGGAGATGTGGTGAGTCTAAGGCAAGCCAGGCTTCAATTTTCCATCCTGTGTTCCTTCCACACACCCATGTGGCCTTCCTCAACAGAGTATTAACTTTATGTTCTGCAAAGAACACAAGGAGAAAAATTTTGTTATTCTTCTGATTAACAGGGAAGTGGTCCAGTTGGCTATACTTGAATTATATCCCCTGAATATTAAACTTGGGCTTCTTTAGGTTTCATTTATTTTACTGTTTTGTATGGATTTGTTTTAAAAAAGGAAGGCGAGGGTGGGGTGGGGAGGATTCTGGGATGGTGGCCATTTTTGCCACATGCAGAAGGCCAGTTC
The DNA here is from genome assembly GCF_937001465.1 of Orcinus orca. Classification (NCBI taxonomy): domain Eukaryota; kingdom Metazoa; phylum Chordata; class Mammalia; order Artiodactyla; family Delphinidae; genus Orcinus; species Orcinus orca. Next base: position 117,642,808 of record NC_064562.1, read on the forward strand.
TGCTCCCAGGAGACTTCAGTACACAAGGATTCCTTCACTCAGTGGAAGGTTTTTTCTTCCAGAGAATACCTGGGTTCAGAATTTATAACACGTCGAAGGCTTTTCTGGTTCCCTATTTAAACAACGATTCCTCACTGTGCACTTCCAGCTCACGGCTTCCTTCCTGAGGCCGCAGTGTGGATGCTTAGAATATAAATTCTTAGAGGATTCGCCAAAGACCACAGGCACTTATGTTCGCCGCCGCTCTTAAAATGTGGTGATTTTCAACAAATAACCCACAGCCAAAGCACGGGGTTTTGTTTCGATTTGTCACAAAGAGTTGTCCAGCCTGTTTTCATTAGTCTAAAGTGAGAGCACCTTCGTTCCCAGGAGCAGATTCTGGTGAGCTAGCTGCTGTGTTAGGGATGCTCGTCCAGTCTGGGAGGGTCTCTGGGCCCCGCAGGTGTCTGTCCCGCAGGGAACCCACAGACCCTAGCACCACATGCACCTAGCAGAGTCAATGCTGGCAAGTTGGGGTAAACTTCCAGCAGAGAAGTAGTAGAGAGTGCAGGACCGCTGGCCTCTAGTTGACCAGTGCACCACCTGGATGGACATACCCCGGAGAGGTTTCTGGAGAGGGACCCTGCCCTAGGGCAGCTCTGCAGACAAAGAGAAGGGGAATTCACAGGAAGCAACCAGGCAGCAATCATCCTTGTTAGAGAGGGGGAGGCAGCTGTCTTTCCAGCCTCCTGAACAAATGCAGATCTGCTGACCTGGCCGAGCTCTCAGAGCAGGAAGGAGGGAGCCGCATTGCCTTTTGAGTTGTCTCTCCTCTGTTTCGTCTTCATGCGACTTTGTGTGACCTTTCCCTGATGGTACTGGGCTCATAATCCAAGCACCTTGGGCATAGAATGTAGGTACCAGGGGGGACCTCTGTGGTTCTCTAGTTCAACTCCTGTCTTGCTCCAAGGGGAAAGCGGAGTTAAGAGAATTCATGGGCCTCACCCCAAGGTCACATAGTGAATTCGAGTGGAGCTGGGATGAGTTTTCCAACTTTTAATATCTAGCTAAATGCCCTTTGCCATGACAACCAAAGCTGTCTTTCTAATCCTGGGCTTTCACCTAAGCCCAGAATGAGATTTCTTTTGTTTGTTTTTTCCAAGATTGCATAATGCAACCTATATCCTCCTTCTTTAAATTTTATCAAAATTTACATGTATCCAATGTAAAGGGTCAAATCATTTTCCTGTGCTTGCTTTGAAAAAGAGCAGTCTCCTGCCCACCCTTTTCTCTTTCTTCAGAGATCATGATTTTCAACCCTTTTGCCTGTTTAAAATTTTTTTTTGGAAATTATTTTCCTATTATGAGATAACATGCTTATGTTACTACTTCCAGATTTTTCCGTTTTGCCTTTTCACTATGGAAGATTGGGTTTCGTTTTCCTTCAGTCTCCTCTCTCCATCCACCTCCCTCTTCAACCTTCGAATCTTTCCAGCTTCCCCAAACATTTTATATTAATTTTGCTTAGATTAATATTTGCCTTTACATTATTATAATTATGTAAATGTTATTCCAATATATTGGGTATTCTATGCATTTTTCTTCCTATATAAGCCTCTCCTGGAAACTTCTGACTCAAGCCAGTCAAGGCTCAATGCAGAGTTATATTCTGGGCTCTCCCTTCACCAGCATAAAGGGGGTTCCCATGGCCTCTTTCCTGTGATGGATCCTGTTTTCCTATATGCTGCATCTTTTTTTCTTAATTAGTTTATTCCTTTTTCTAGAAACAAATTGTGCATTCTTGTGTAGCTTTCTGAGATAGGTATTTTTCAATTTAAAATTTTATAGGACAGCATGTCTGAGGATATTCTATGTTCACACTTGATGGAGAATAGGGCTGGGTGTAGAATTCTGGGTTAAAAGTTAGTTCCTTCAGGGACTTCCCAGTTGGACCAGTGGTAAAGAATCTGCCTTCCAAGGCAGGGGACGCTGGTTCGGTCCCTGGTTGGGGAACTAAGATCCCACATGCCACAGGGCAACTAAGCCCGTGTGCCACAGCTACAGAGCCCAAGCACCCTGGAGCCTGTGCACATCACAACTAGAGAGAGAACACCCTCACGCCACAACTATAGAGAAGCCCGAATGCTGCAACAAAGAGCCTGTGCGCCATAACGAAAGATCCCACGTGCCTCAGCGAAGGTTCCATGTGCTGCAACTAAGAACTGACGCAGCCAAAAAAATAAGGAAAATAAAATAAATAATTAAAAAAAAGTTACTTCCTTCAGAGTCAAAAGGCTTTGTACCATTGCTTTCTAGACGTGGTTTTGTTGTGGTGGAGATGCCCAATGCTGTCCTGGTTCTTGTCCCTTTGCATGCGATCTGCTTTTCCTCTCAGGAAGATCGCAGCATCTTTTCTTTGTCTCTAGTGTTCTGAAATTTCATGATGGTGTGCCATATAGTGAGTTCCTTTTTGTCCATTGTGATGGACACTCAGTGGACCCTTTCAATCTGAAAACTCATGCCTTCTGTTCTGGAAAATATTCTTGAAGTTTATTTCTTTGAAGATTTCCCTCTCCTATTCGGTTTTTGTCCTTTTTGGTAGTTTCTATCATTTATATATTAAATTTCCTGGACGGGACTCTAATTTTCTTTCTTTTCTCCCCTTGTTTTCTTTTTATTCATTTTCTCTAGTTTCTGGGAAATTTTCTCAAATTCATAAATTTATTTTCAAAACTTTAATCTTACTATTTCTACTATTATATTTTGAATTTCCAAAACAACTTTTTTTTTTTGGTTCTCCGAATGTTCCTTTTATGTAGCAGCTTCTTCTTGTTTCATGGATGCAGTACCTTTTTTCTGTCTTCTATAGTCTGTTTCCTCAAAGTTACTTTTCCTCCCTGTTTGATTGTGTCTCTGTATTCATCTTCAAGGATTCTTTAAATGTCTGGTGTTTGCCTCCTGTTCTCTCCCCCTTCTGCCTGCATTGCTATAATTATCTCTGAGCTGACCTACCAATATTTGGCCTTTCTCATTTTCTAGTTCATTTGGCATATCCTGTCAAATCAGTCTTCCTTAAATGCTGGTTCAACATGTTATTTCATTGATGAAAATCCTTCAGTATCTCCCTATTTCCTACTTCATCAGACCTAAACTTTGCCTTTTTTTTTTTTTTTCGGTACCCGGGCCTCTCACTGCTGTGGCCTCTCCCATTGTGGAGCACAGGCTCTGGATGTGCAGGCTCAGTGGCCATGGCTCATGGGCCCAGCCACTCCGCGGCATGTGGGATCTTCCCAGACCGGGGCACGAACCCGTGTCCCCTGCATTGGCAGGAGGACTCTCAACCACTGCACCACCAGGGAAGCCCACTTTGCCATTTTTAACATTTCCAAACTCTGACTCCACCAAAGCCATGCACCACATCTCTTGTCCTTTAATGTGGACACTCTTACGTGGTCAGAGGTGGAGATCAGGTAACAATAATACTAATAATACTAGGAGTAATAGTAATTAATGGTGATAAAGATCTTATACATTTCCAGACATTATTTATTTATTTTTTTAAAGGAGAGTTTTTTAAAAAAATAAATTTATTTATTTATTTTTGGCTGCGTTGGGTCCTCGTTGCTGCACGCGGGCTTTCTCTAGTTGTGGTGAGCGGGGACTACTCTTCGTGGCCATGTGCAGGTTTCCCATTGTGGTGGCTTCTCTTGTTGCAGAGCACGGGCTCTAGGCACGTGGGCTTCAGCAGTTGTGGCTCGTGGGCTCTAGAGCGCAGGCTCAGTAGTTGTGGCACACGGGCTTAGTTGTTCCACGGCATATGGGGTCTTCCCGGCCCAGGGCTCGAACCCGTGTCTCCTGCGTTGGCAGGTGGATTCTTAACCACTGCACCACCAGGGAAGCCCTCCAGACATTACTGACTTTTTCTAAGAGCTCTGTGATGCCTACATCATTAAGTCCATCTTGCAGGTAAAGAAATGGAGGTGCATACAGGTGAAGGTGCAAACCCAAGAAAACACAGCAGGTAAGTAGCAAAGCAGGGGTGCATCCACCATGCTGTCCACTGGTAGACTCAGGTGATTCACCCGAGTGATGAAGCTTTATCAAAGCCACTAGCTGGTAAGTGGCAATGCCACATTAATTGATGAAAGGCTCCCATGTCTTTCTGCTAAGTGCCAGCTTGTTTCTCTACATACAGGGACCTGTTTTATATATTTTGCACCTCACTCGCAAGCATGTTCTGGTGCCTGGGCTAATGGAAGCTGCTTAAGGAAGGTCTTCAAAGACCATCAGGCTTGGCCTCCTGCCTTATTTCCATATAATTTTTAATAAACCAGTAATATCTCTCCAAGTGCCGCAGACCTCTGGCTTGAACCAACAAACCTGAAATTGCTTAAGAGAGCAGTAATTTCCTATGACCTCGGATAACAGGCTGTGTAGAACTTCTTAATGAATAGCTGCACTGCCTTTCTGAAACATGAATGTATTTGCCAATGCAAATTGGAAGGTTGCCCTAAGGTTGTCTTTTCTGGAAATTAGGGGCTTCTAGAAGTTGGCCAGTGATGGACCCTGGTGCTTGGTCAGTTCTTTGGTGAGACGTCAGGACCCCTTTGCTAGTCTTCTCCCCTCCATATGCTCCCTTACATCTTACTCTTTTATTTTTATGGGTTTTTTTGTAACTGAAAAATTTAAAGATTCAATTCTACCATTTCATTGAAGACAACAAAATTTGCCTGAACAAAATCAAGTTCAAACCTTGCTTTATTTTATTTTTTTCAGCTTCTTTTCCCTTGGACTGGACTAGTGGGGAGACTACTTGAGCAAAACCCAGAAAACCCAGGTTCAGAGTTGATGTTAAATGGCTGAATGTTGGACATGACATGGTTGCCTTTGAACCTCAATTTCTCGATGAGGGTTTAGCTAATGATTCTCAGAGCAGCTCTGGCATTCTATAAATTAAGCATACTTGCTTCTGATTTTGAAGTTTCCGTGGGATCAGGGGATTGAAATGGCAATGAACGCTCCTTGATGTCACCTTAAGACCCTACGTTGAAAGTGACGAGGATGCTATTGAGAAACGCCAGTGGCGCCTCCTCCAGGCAGGAAAGGCGGAAGAAACTTTGCAAGAGAGGCTGTCTTTTTGGTTTTTACCTCCTTCTGATTTCAAACACAATGGTTCTGCTAAGCGGCTATTTTTTTTTCCTGTGAAAATAATTTTGTGAGAAAATAGAACCAGTGCAATTATACTGAACTTTCATAAGATGAAGTGTTAATAAAAATAGATGTTTGACCAATAGAATACCTGATGCCAAATTAAATGAGCCTGAAGGAAATTCTGCTTTGGAGCAAACGCCATGGGAAACAGGATGAAAAGAAAAGTAATATTTTTAAGCAAGTATAAGAGTTTCTCCAGAAGTAAAAAGATATAAGTTGCAATATCTTTGGCTTGCCTCGAGGGACTAAAACATCATTGCCAAAGATATGGATGTTGACAGGTCTCTCAAGTTCAAATCCCAATTTTGCCAGCTTTTGTCTGCACCCTTGGGCAGGTTACTCAACCTCTTTGTAATTCAGGTTTCTTGTCTGTACATTGTGGATAATAACAGTATTTTCCCCATGAAGTTGCTGTGAAGGTTGGGTTTCTACATATAAGGCAGTTTAGTAATGCTTGGTGCCTGGGAAGTGTTCGGTCTAGATTACTGATCATTATTACAGAGTCACTGACTTGAAATAAAATCATTTTTGAGAGATGAAGTGTTCTGATCCCTGCCCTGAGCACAAAGTTTGGTTCCCTATTTTATCCGGGAGACATTGGGGACCTTGAGCTGTTGACTTTCCCAAGGTCACACAGCTGGTCTGCAATGGGAAGAAAGAACGTTAGGGTTCAGTATGAGTGACCTGTAGGGTTCAGCAATTCCTGCTCCTTTGTATAGCGACAAAGAAATGATGACCCAGAATGCTTGGGAAAAATGATTCTGGTTAATTACGCCAACAAACACCTTTGCCAAGGGTAGTCTAGAAGGTAAATTAGGGTAGAGGCTGCAAGAAGCTAGGTTCTGGCTCATCGTACCCGCTGCCAGTGTTCATTCCCTTCCTCTTGTGCTTGGATTCCCCCATCCAAGAGTCTCTGTGGGGACACTGTGGCCAGGCCACCAGGCCCTTCACGGCCGCTCCCTACCCGCTCCTTCAGCCTCATCTACTCCTTGGAACCCAAAGCTCAGGACACAGCAAACTACCGGGGCTTCCCAGTATGAAATGTGCCCTGGCATTCCCTTAGGAATGGGAGTGTATGATTGTCTTTTATGAGAAAGCCCAAGGCACATCTCCTTTGAGAGCCTCTTCTGCCTCCTTCACAATGTTATTCACTTGCCCACCCCCCGGCATCATCTTGTAAAACTTGTTATAGCACTCGCCACATGAAATTATGAATTTTTAAAAAACAAGCCCGTCTCTACTACTACTAGTTGGAGACCTTCCTGAAGACAGGAACTAGCCTGCATTCTTCCCTGGACACCTGGCCCAATGACTGTCTTCACCTGCCTGCCTAGGAAAGTTCAATGTAACCAACAAAGTGAAATGTTCCTTGACAACAAAGACTCATGTTTTCTTTTTCATTTTTTCTTAGAAAATAAAATTTTAAATCTTTTTACGGAAATATAATATACACACAGAAAGTACATGTATTATGAGTATGCAACTCGATGACTTTTGCCAACTGGATACAGCTATGGAACCAGTGCCCAGACCATTACCAGCTGCCCAGACCCCTTCTCAGGTCCCTTCTAGCCATTATCTATCTCCCCTCTGCTTCCAGGGAACCACTATCCTGATTGTGATTAATTTTACCTCTAATTTTTGTATAAACCGAATCATACAGTACGTCCTCTTTTCTGTCTGGCTTCTCTCACTCAGTCGCACGCTGTGGAGGCTCTGTGATTTTGACAGTAGGTACAAAAGGCACAGGGTACTGCGGTGTGAAAGCATACTGATCTCTAGCCTTCGTTTAACAAAGCACTGAACTCTGGCATAGAGTAAAGGAAAGGATATGAGATAAACTGATTTGGCTAAGGTTTCACAGCTGCTTATCCACAAAATTGAGGTTAGAAACTGAGTTTCTCCTTTGTTCAGGCAAATATGCATATTGAAGAACTAAAGGATAACTCCTAAAATAATGGAAACAGATGATGTATCTTTCAGACAAGCAAAAAGGACCAAATACATATATTTGGTCAGCAATAGTTCAATAAAGTCAGGAGAGGATAAAAAATAAGGATTAAAATAAAAAGTGAAAAAAATTACAAATAATGATAATAGGAATAAGTCCAAACAGAACAGCAATTACAATAAATCCAAAAGGATTAAAGTTTATTAAGTTGCAGGGATTCTTGGACAGGAGTTCTAAAATCTTGTTCCGTGCTATTTATCAGAAACAAACCTAAAATGTAATGAGACCTAGAACTCAAAAGTAAGGGGATGGTACAGATGAACCGGTTTGCAAGGCAGGAATAGAGACACAGATGTAGAAAACAAATGTATGGACACCAGCGGGAAAGCGGTTGGGGGTTTGGTGGTGGTGGGATGAAGTGGGAGACTGGGATTGACATATATACACTATTATGTATAAAACAGATAACGAATAAGAACCTGCTGTATAAAAATAAATAAAAGTAGGGGGAAAGGAAGAGGTAGGCTAGGCAAACATTCTCTTCCTCTTACATCCCACATCCAACGCACTAGCAAATCCTGTCTAACTGTGTCCTTGAAACAAACATCGCTCACCTCCTCTGCTGTTACCGTACTTGTCCAAGCCACTATCATCTCTGCCCTGGCTTATTGCTGAAGACTCCTAGCTAATCTTTTTATTCTTACCCCTCTGGTTTAATTCTTCACATAGTAGCCAGGATGATTCTTTTCAAACACGTCAGATCATGTCACTGATCAAAACCCTCTGGTAGTTTCCTATCCTTCTCAGAGTAAAATCCCAAGTGTCACCGTGGGTTTGAAGGCTTATGTATTCTGGTCCTTTGCTTTCTTTTTGATGTTTTCTCATGTGACTTCCCACGTGATCAATGCACTGTAAACCCACTGCAGCTATGGGGGAGGAAAAACCCTTTATCCCTGGGTAAGGGGCAGGAAGGCATCCTGGACTCAGAGATTTCCTACTGCTCAGGGAGAGGCAAAATCACTAAGAAAGTCCCGCTCACGATCTCCAAGAGCACAGGGCATGCCTAAGATCGAGCCCGATCCAGGCCATAAAGGGATATTCCGTGCTACCTCAACCAGGCTAGCAAACACCGAGTAACCAGCAGCAACAATCTACCACTGGAGGTTGAGCAGGGGTGTGGGGAGAGACCTCTCTGAGACACAGGCTCACAGAGGAGCCTTAAAGCTGAGGGCGAAGCAGGGATACTGTGAAAAATCCTAGTACAAACCAGGCTCTACTCTTAGTAAAATGTAAAACGAAAGAAACTTGAATCTGCTGCTGCATTGAAGACAATCACAATAACAACAGAACCTAAAGCCAGTTCAAAATCAGACTAGATTGAATCAATCTTGACGACAACAGCCTGCTAGAAGAAGTGTGCCCACTTCCAGGCATAAGTGCTATTTACGTCACTCTCTATGATTCCAAATATGAGGACTAACAATCAATTAAAAACGGAAGCCCATATAAAAGCAAGGAGAAAAGTTTCAGTCAAGCGAAAATGCCATCAGCATAACTAGACTAAAAGAGGACCCACATTCTGTAAATATCAGAGAGGAAATTCAAAATAACTATGATGATTTATGTTGAAGGCTCTAGTGGAGGAGGTATACATGAACAAATGGGGGCATTTTAGCAGAGAGATGGACACCAGAGAATCAAAAGAAAATGTTAGAAATAAAAATATTAGTAACATAAATAAAGAGTGTTTTCAACAGGCTCATCAGTCAACATAGATGAAGGAAGAATCAGTACACATGAATACAGGCAAATTGGAATTACCCAAACTGAAAGAGGAAGGAAAAAAAAGAGTGCAAAAAACAGAGCAGAGCATACGAGAGCTGTGGAACAATATCGGATGGTCTGTATATGCATTATTGGAATCCTAGAAGGAGAAGCGAAAGAGATCGGGGCAAAGGAATTTTTGAAGAGATAAAGGCTGAGAATTTTAAAGGTAATGAATGACAACAAACCAGAGATCCTAGAAGCCCAGAGAACTTGAAGCAGAAGAAAAAAACCTCCAGGCACATCATATTCAAACTGCAGAAAACTAAAAATAAAGAGAAAATCTTGAAGGCAGCCAGAGAAAAAAGACACATTACATGCAGAAGAACAAAGGTAAGAATTACAGCAGATGCCTTGTCAGAAGCTAGGTGAGCCAGAAGACAATGTGCAGCATCTTTAAGTGCTGAAAGAAAAAAAAAATCTGTCAATCAGAATTGTCAGCCTAGAGAAAAATCACTCAAAAATGAAGAAGAGGGCTTCCCTGGTGGCGCGGTGGTTGAGAGTCCACCTGCCGATGCAGGGGACACGGGTTCGTGCCCTGGACCGGGAGGATCCCACATGCCGCGGAGCGGCTGGGCCCATGAGCCATGGCCGCTGAGCCTGCGCGTCCAGAGCCTGCGCTCCGCAACGGGAGAGGCCACAACAGTGAGAGGCCCGCGTACCGCAAAAACAAAAAAACAAACGAACAAAAAAACACCAAAGGAATGGATGGCAAACCTGTACAGAAGGGGGAAAGGAATAAGAGAATATTTGATGAATCAAAAGAAAAGGCAAGAAAGAGAAGAGAGAATACTAGAGAATAGTTGGGACAAAAAAAGATAACAAATAGTAAGATGCTGATTTAAACCAACTATATCAGAAATCGTATTAAATGTGAATGAGCTAAATATTCCAATTAATAGAATAAATGTCAGACGTGGTAAGATAGATAACACCCAATGATATGTAGCTTACCAGAGCACACATTAAAGTGAAGACAAAAAAAGTTGAAAGCAAAAGAATGGAAAATATTTACCATGCAGCACTAACCTAAAGGAAGCTAGTGTGGTTATACTAATATCAGACAAAGAAGACTTTAAAACAAGAAGCATTATTAAAGATAAAAAAGATGTTTCATAAAAGGGTTGATTCACCAGTAATTTATAGCAATTCTAAATTTATAAGCATGTTTAATAGCATAGCTTCAAAATTTATAAAGCAAAATTTGAGTATTAAAAAGAGGAATGAAGTAATAAAAAATAAAGAAATAAAGTCATAGTGGATGAGTTTAGTGAACTTATTCAATAATTGATAGAATACATAGGTAAAAATTCAGTAAGCATGTAGAAGAATTAAGTAACAGAATTACAAAACTCAGTCTGATTGACATAAATAAGACACTATACCCCTCAAATGCAACAGTAAGTGTCCACCTAAATAAGTTAAGAAAAGGACAACAAAATAAGCCCAAATAATGTAAAAGGAAGGAAATAATGCAAATAAGAGTAAAAATTACTAAAATAGAAAATAAACATTAGCATTAGAATCAACAAAGACAAAAGTTTGTAATTTGAGTAGTTTAATGGAATCAATGACTCTTGTAAGACCGATTAAAAAAAGAGAAAAGGCACAAGTAATTAATCTCGGGAATATTTACAAATCTTATAAACAAGAACACTGAGAAACCAGCAGCAAATATGCCAGAGTATTATTACTTGTTAAATTTGGGTAAGAGGAACATAGTTATTACATTAACCTGTGTATTTGATTTTATATTTGAATAGTTCAGAATTGTAAAACAAATAAATACACTAAAAAAACAAACTTGGTTTTCTGATACTTAATCCAGACCTTCTTCTACTATTAATAGTACTGCTCATTTCCTTCTTTTTGTAATTATTGTTGAAAATAACAATGACACATTGAGCGTCTGTGAAGCAGAGATGCCAAGGGAGACTCAGAGACCAGCTGCCCAAAGTTACTCAGCCACGGTAAGTGTAGGAGCTGAGATTCGAACCCATGGAGTTGACACCTGAACCCCAAGTTCTCATGGACGAAGGTGTATGAGGCAACTCCATATTCTCCTTGCTCTGGAGATATGGAGCCATCAAGGCCGATGTGGTCCTTACCCTGTGCCTAGACAATCAGTTCCCCTGGGAGGGGGTGCTGAACCCTGAAATAGGAGAGAAGCAGCAGCCTCTGGGGGTTCATGGTTCTGTTGGTGGAGAGACAATGTGTTAGGGTTTCCATTTGCTGGGGTTTGTATTAGTGTCCTGTAGCTGCTGTAACAAATTACCACAAACAACAGAGATTTATTCTCTCACTGTTCTTGAAGCCAGAAGTCTGAAATCAAAGGGTCGATGTTCCCTCCAAAGGCTGCAGGGGAGGGTCTGTTCCTAGCCTCTTCTAGCTCCTGGCAGCTGTGGGCAGTCCTTGGCGTCCCTGGGCTCGGGAGCACATCACCCTAACTTCTGCCTCTGTCTTCACATCCCTTCCCTGTGTGTGTCCAATCTCCCTCTGCCTCACTCTTATTAAGGGCATTTTTTATTGAATTTAGGGTCCATCTGGTAGTGTAGGATTAGAGCTTCCTCTCAAAAATCTTAATTTAATCACATCTTTTGCCATATAAAATAATATTCTCTCTTTTACCATCTAAGCTACTATTCACAGGTTCAGGGACTAGGATGTGGACATGTTTTTGTGGAGGAGGGGCCATCATTCAGCCCACTAGAGGGTCCCCGGGCTGTTGGGTTGCAGCTGAGTCAGGCTCGACAGTGTGTAGCAGATCTGCTGGGTGGCAAAGAGGAGCACAATGAAGTAGGACATCAGAAGAGAATCTGGAAAGTACAACAGCTATAAGTGCATAGGTCATATTTTATGGTCAGGGGCTCTTGCCACTAAAATATTTGATCTGTAGCAATCTGTTGAAACATTCAGATTCAAGGAAGATGTCTGGGTATATGTTGTTTTCCCCCCAAACAATACAATTATTACAAAATGATGGCCAGTTGGAATTTTCTAAAAGCAGTCTTGAATGTAGAAAACATGCATAGCATAAAGTCTTTTTGTTCCAATGATATAGTGGACGGGAGTACGTGACTTTGAGCCAGACCTGAAATTGAATCTTGGCTTTACTGCTTACTTGTTGTGGAGCCTTAGGAAAGTCTCCTGGCCTCTTTGAGCCTCGGTTTTCTCATCTGCAAAATGGACCATTTGCCTTGCAGGGCTATTGTGAGCCCCCCAGCATAATTTCTGGTCCACAGAGGTCTTCACGCATGCTTGGCTCTTCTCCTGGCTTCTTAGATGCTAACGGACCAACACAGAAGGAGATCAGCCTGAGACTCACATTGTGCAAGGAGGAAGTACCTGGAGTTTAACAATCGTTCAATATCCCTGTAGGGGGAGGAGGTGTAGACAGAGCTTTTAAACCTGTTTCTTCTGATGGCAGGCTTCCTCCAGTATTAAAGAGGATTTATTGGGATGATGGGAGGAGTGATTTCTCATGCGAACAACAGTTCAGAAAGCACCAGCTCTCAGAATAGGTCCAGCAGGAGAAAAAAATGCCATCTTTAGATTTACTAATCTTGAATTGAAATTTAGCCATTTCCTTCATTCATGAATATAGACAGTGAACCACTGAAGCATTAGCAGTTCCTGTGAATTTGTTGTTAATAGAAGTCATAGATATTTCACATCACATGGTTTTTACCACTTGTGCCCATCACTACTTAGAAATGAGGGTTTTCTTCTAGCTTTACTGAGATATAACTGACATACAACTTTATATAAGTTTAAGGAGTATGACGTGATGATTTGCATACACTTATATTGTGAAATAATTACCACAATAAGTTTAGTTAACACACTCACATAGCTACCAGTGTGTGTGTGTATGTGTGTGTATATGTGCTTGCTGAGAACATTTAAGATCTACTCTCAGCAACTTTGAAGAACAAAACATGATATCATTAACTATATTCACCAAGCTACACATTAAATCCCAGAACTTATTCATCTTATAACTGGAAGCATGTAGCCTTTGACTAACATCTCCCCATTTCCCCCACCCCTTAGCTCCTGGCAACTACCATTCTACTTTGTTTCTATGAGTCTGAATTTTTAAGATTCCACATTTAAGGGAGATCATATGATTTCTGTCTTTATTTGTTTGACTTATTTCACTTAACGTAATGGCCTCTAGTTTCATCCATGTTGTTGAAACCGGCAGGATTTCCTACTTTTTTTTTAAATTTTTATTTATTTATTTTATTTTATTTTTGTCTGTGTTGGGTCTTTGTTTCTGTGCGAGGGCTTTCTCTAGTTGCGGCAAGCGGGAGTCACTCTTCATCGAGGTGCGCGGGCCTCTCACTGTCGCGGAGCACAGGCTCCAGACTCGCAGGCTCAGTAGTTGTGGCTCACGGGCCTAGTTGCTCCGCGGCATGTGAGATCTTCCCAGAGCAGGGCTCGAACCCGTGTACCCTGCATTGGCAGGCAGATTCTCAACCACTGCGCCACCAGGGAAGCCCCAGGATTTCCTACTTTTTTATGGTTAAAAGATGAGGGCTCTCTTCTTTCCCATCATGCACTGCTGCAGCAGTGTGTGGTCTTTTTTTAAAATTTTTATTTTATATTGGAGTATAGTTGATTAACAATGTTGTGTTAGTTTCAGCTGTACAGCAAAGTGGTTCAGTTACACATATACATGTATCTATTCTTTTTCAGATTCTTTTCCCATTTAGGTTATTACAGAATATTAATCAGTGTTCCCTGTGCTATACAGTAGGTCCTTGTTGGTTATCCTTTTTTTGTTTTTTGGTTATCCATTTTATATACAGTAGTGTGTACATGTTAATCCCAAACTCCCAGTCTATCCCTCCCTCCCCCACCCTTCCCCCTGGTAACCCAAAGTTCATTCTCTAAGTCTGTGAGTCTGTTTCTGTTTTGTAAATAAGTTCATTTGTGTCAATTTTTTAAAGATCCTGCATATAAGTGATATCATATGATATTTGTCTTTCTCTGTCTGACTTACTTCACTTAGTATGATAATCTCTGGGTCCATGCATGTTGTTGCAGTGAAAAGATGCTCAACATCACTAATTATTAGAGAAATGCAAATGAAAACTACAAGGAGATATCACCTCACACCAGTCAGAATGGCCATCATCAAAATATCCACAAAGAGTAAATGCTGGAGAGGGTGTGGCGAAAACGGAACCCTCCTACACTGTTGGTGGGAATGTAAATTGGTGCAGTCACTATGGAGAACAGTATGGAGGTTCCTTAAAAAACTAAAAATAGAGCTACCATATGATCCAGCAATCCCACTCCTGGGCATATATCTGGAGAAAAACTTGGTTTGAAAGTACACATGCACCCCAGTGTTCTTTGCAGCACTATTTACAATAGCCAAGACATGGAAGCAACATAAATGTCCATCAACAGATGAATGGATAAAGAAGATGTGGTACATGTATACAATGGAATATTACTCAGCCAGCTGGGTGTGGTCTTGTCTCCCTCTGGAGCACCTAAGGGTCCGGCAGGACACCAAATTCTGCTCTTCCTCAAACATGCCAGGCACACTCCTGCCACAGGGCATTTGCATTGCCTGTGCCCTGTGCTTAACAATCTTCCCTCAATGTCCACTGCACCCCCTGTCGTGGATTGAATTGTGTGGGTTGAATTCACCTGTGAATGTGAAAAAAAGACTATTTGGAAATAGTCTTTGCAGATGTAATTACTTAAGATGAGGTCACCCTGGAATAGAGTGGACCCTAAATCCAATGACTGGTGTCCTGATAAAAAGAGGAGAGGCGGGCTTCCCTGGTGGCGCGGTGGATGAAAGTCCGCCTGCCGATGCAGGGGACACGGGTTCATGCCCCGGTCCGGGAAGATCCCACATGCCGCGGAGCGGCTGGGCCTGTGAGCCATGGCCGCTGAGCCTGCGCGTCCGGAGCCTGTGCTCCACAACGGGAGAGGCCACAACAGTGAGAGGCCCGCGTACCGCAAAAAAAAAAAAAAAAAAAAAAAGAGGAGAGGCACAGAGACATGGGAGAGAAGGCCATGTGAAGAAGGAGGCAGAGACTGGAGTGATGCAAGTATAAGTCAAGGAACACCACGGATTGCCAGCAGCCACCAGAAGCCAAGAGAGGGACGTGGAACAGATTCTTCTTCGGAGCCTCCAGAAGGGACCAATCCTGCCAACACTTTGACTTTGGACTTCTGGCCTCCAGAATAATGAGAAAATAAATTTCTGCTGTTGTAAGCCACCAAGTTTTGGTAATTTGTTAAAGCAGCCCTTGAAAACTAATATATTTGATTGAACTTGCTTTTATTTAATATATTTTTATGTAAATTTTAATTTAAAAACATTTTTATTGAAATATAATTGATATACAATGTTGTATTAGTTTTAGTTGTACAGCAAAGTGATTCAATATATATATACATATTTTCTTTTTCAGATTCTTTTCCATTATAGGTTATTACAAGAGATTGAATATAGTTCCTGTACTATACAGTTGGTCCTTGTTGTTTATCTATTTTATATCTAGTAGCGTGCATCAGTTAATCCCATACGTCTAATTTATCCCTCCCTCCCACCACTTCCCAACCTTAAGTTTGTTTTCTATGTCTGTGAGTCTATTTCTGTTTTGTAAAAACGTTCATTTGTATCATCTTTTTAGACTCCACATATAAGTGATATCATATGATATTTGTCTTTATCTGACTCACTTCACTCAGTGTGATCATCTCTAGGTCCATCGATGTTGCTGCAAAATTTTTAAAGCCTTAGAGCTATTCAGCCCCTCTGGCCTCGGTTTCCTCATCTGGAAAATGGGATAATCCTAATCCTACTATCCACCCTTTGAGACCGCTTGGTAATAAAGCGACATAATACAGGAAACTCCCAGAACGCTGTCAGGCAAATGAGAACAGCATGGGGCCAGGAGGGGCGGGGCTGCCTGGGGTGCAGTGGTGACTCTGCTCGCCGCATCTGGGGATGACAGAGAAAAAGGGAGCAGAGCCCTAACACAAGTCAGGAAGAGGCTGATTCGGGCTCCCGGTAGATCCATCAGCCCCAAACATGCAAGTGGCCTTGGAAATGACAACAAAGAGGCTATTCCAGGCCTCCTGCCCTGCAGGCATCTCTGTTATGACTTACCGACGGGTTTTGAAGACTCTAGCAAAGAGCTGAATAATTGATTTTGAAATATTTGCGTTCTGGAACATGAAATGGAACCCCTTAAGCTTTTCATGTACCTTCCTCTCCTCCATAACAACATGGAGCTTATTTTAAACTCCAGAAATAACAAAAAGAACCCGGGGACCACCCCCTTAGAATAACTCCCAGCAGTCGATGAAAGGAAAGCATATCAAATTTGCTACGGGATAGAAAGGATTCTAAGAAATGCATTTTCACGATGTCAAAAACGGGGTTGGCCTATGGATTTTCACGAGGATTAGACCAGCCTGCTTTGCCTTAGGATAAATGCAGACGGTCAAATGCATTTCACTGGAGTTACGAAAAAACTAAAAAACTTTTTAGGAGGGTTTCATGTTTTAAAACAATGAGAAATTCTTGAATAAAATGGCTTGTCAGTAAAGCATTTTTTTTTTTACATTAATAGATTTTACTTTTCAGAGCAGTTTTAGGTTTATAGACCAAATTGAATGGAAAGTACAGACCCGCACCCCCATAATTTCCCCTGTTATTAACATCTTGCATTGGTGCTACATTCTTACAATGGTTGAGAGCCGATATGGTTTCATTAGAATTACTTGAAGTCCATAGTTGACTTAAGGTTTATTCTTTGTGTTGTACATTCTTTAGGTTTTGACAAATGTATATAGTTACGTACCCTCTGTTACAATATCATACAGATGTTGTGTTGCCCTGATCCTCCTCTGCGCTCTGCCTGTTCATTCTTCCCTCCCCCCAAGCTCCTGGCAACCACTGATCTTTTTACCGGCTCCATGATTTGGTCTTCGGTTTTGCCTTAAGGTGTTTCTTGTATCTTGGGATATTAGCCACTAATTGTAGGACATGTATTGCATTTATAAAGAAATGAACATGTATTAATGGTGCAAATTTGCTTTTACTAAATGAGTACCAGATCAAAACAATGTGGAGACCACTGCCCTAGAGATGAACTGATAGATAAACAACTTTCAATGACGGTCCAGAAGCTTCCAGTCCCCAGTAAAACACTTATTTTAAAAAATTATATTTCGCAACTGGAGAGTGTACTTTTGAGTTTGCAAAGTGCCTTCACTGCTGTTTTCTCCTCTTGCTCCTCTGCGGGGTGAGAAATGGAGATATTTGTACTTCCATTTTAGTTGCAGTATTAGGTGAGTTATTTGGCCTACCTGCTTCTCTTCCTGCCTCTCTTTTTCTCCTTCCCTTGTAGTGATGGGCTCAAGAACAGAAGTTTTCTTCCACCGAAATCAGCTTGTCTTACAAGTCTCCCAGTTCCCTTGTTGGCAGAAATGTTTTCTCGCCGATTCAAGGTAACTCAGTCACTTCTGGTTTAAAACAGCCTTTTGGGGGCCAGGACTCTACTAATTCTGGATTCTTACCTTCCTCCCAAATTCTTCTCCCATATCCTGTGGTGATATAAATTCTGGGGCTTGGGCTGCCCGTATATTGTCCAGAATTGCGTTGTCAATAAATCCTTCATGTCTAGACTCTCATGTTCAGGAAATATCGAGCAATTGACAACTGTCTGTTTGGTCTCGGCCCTGGAAAGTTAGACTCAAAAACTCCCAAAATGAGCTCATACCTGCCTTCCTACTGCTGGGTCCCTGCCAGGTCTTGGCTTTCATTCCCTCCTTTGCATTGGTGCAACATCTATGGGCTATAAAATAAAAATTCTCATCAGTAACCAGCTCACAGAACAGCAGAGGTGTCATTTGTGCAGACTAATATTTTTGTAAACCTGTGTATGTAAACGTCTATCTCTAGTGTAGACTTGCTTGTGGGACATGTGACCCTTGTGGTTGGCTAGTCCTTAATCAGCCGGACCCGGGGAGACGGTGTCCAGGACAGAGGGAGAGAAGCTTTAGATGACTATTGCCACTCTTTGTACTAGTTTTAAAGATCCCTCCTCCTCCCTTTGGAATAGCACGTTCTGTCTGCCGGGCTCAGAGAAGGCCCTGCCCTGGGCAAGTGGGAGCACGTTCTGCTGGTTTGCTCATTTCTCTATAGAAGGACTGCTATTTGCAAAACCAGGTGCTGTGCTGCCCTGGCCCCAGCACCCTTGGCCATACGGGTCTTCCTTTGCCTCCCACTTCCCTTCCTCTGGGAGTTCGTATGGTGTGTGAGGGGGCAGGGCATTTGGAGGGATGGAAATATTGACTGGAAATTTGATCTTAAGAATCTTTGCCAGTTTTAGGCCTTCCCAACCCTCCTAGAAAGAACTCCCTGTGCTCCTGGAGGATGGGCATTCTGGGCTTGGTGAGATGAGCTTCAGACCCAGACAAGGGGAGCAGAAGTGGCTAGGCTAGAGGTAGAAAACTTGCCCTGTGGTCCAGCTGTAACTCTGTCCATCTCTGCCTAATCAAATGGCCCTCCTCTTGCTCTGTGACACAGAGGCTGGTGCGAACCCTCAGTGGAACAGGCACCCCCAGCAGTCTGGAATGGATGTGTGGGGAGGGCAGGTTTTGCATGGAAACCTTGCAATGGCCAAAGAGGGAGTGGGGGGCTGGGCAGCCAACCTTGTTTTCCAAGAGACTCTGCGGGTGGAGTGCTCGGCCTTGTAATGTTTTAAAGGAAGCTGCTTCATATTTTCATGGTAGGCTTCGACCCAGCGTTATCATCCCTACCTTACCAACGTGGAAAATGCACATAAAGAGAGGCCAAGATATTAAGTGAGTTGTCCAAGATTTCGTAGCCAATGGTGTGAGCCAGGAGTAGCATCTGAAAGCTCCGATTATGAAGGTGTTACCCATATTGGGCCACAGAAGGGCCTTGTGGCCTCTGTCTCTCCAGAGCAAACTCCTACCCCTGCGGGAGCTCCGGGGAGTGTCTGCGGGATCGGAGCCTGATGGACCATGGGACTTGGAGGGGACTTAGTGTGCTCCAGTTACGCCTCTCATTTTTCCTGGGACTCAGAAAGATGAAGTGACTTTCACCATGGTACCTAGTTCACGCCAGACCTATCCCAAAGATCTGGGACACAGTTAGAATTTTCTGCTTTTCCATAACCACCAGATGGAATAAACTCTGAGTTCTCTATAAACTTTATTCGAATACAAAAAAAAGGCAGAACAGAGAAAATTTTTACTTTTTCCCATCTAGCAGAAGCATGGCAATTAGGATTTTTGGGCCTCCATCCATTTTTCATAAAGGGATGGTGGGGGAACAAGATGATAAATAATAGATATTATCAAGTTTTCATTTCACTATCATAGTCAACTTTTGCTGGAAGTTAATAGCTTGGCATTGCTAAGCACACTTTCTAGAAGCTGTTTTTTTCCTGGCTAATCAATCCAAAAATGATTTTAAAAGTTTGGAGCATAATTTTGACCCAAGGCAGCTAAAATAGGCTGGAGATTAAAGCACAAATCCAATTTTACTTTTCTATTAAAAAAACAACATTTTTATTAAAACATTATTATGAACTTTGAGGAGCATATTAGCTTTGCCACTGACCCATGTTGTGACCTGGGAGAAGTGACTCAGTTTGCCGGGCCTCTTTCCCACTGTGAAATGGACAACACCCACCTCTCAAGATTAGCAGAGAATCCAATTAGGTGAGAGAATCTATGTAAAGCGCAATTAGTAGGAACACAGATGGTCTTGTCTGTGATTGCTTCTGGCTGCCAAAATCCAGCCTGGGATTCTTAGCCCCTGGGAGATGGAGCAAAGAATTTCTGAAGAACCTGAGTTTGTAAATATAAGGCAGATGGGCCCTCATTGCTCAGACCACTTTGCTTACATAGTCCAGGGAGTCAGTTTCCTGTGTCTGTTCTCTGAAATTCCAAATTGAAGAATGCTATCAGGAAAGACTGAGCTCACCCCGATCAAGCTCTGAAGACAGGAAAAAGCATCAGAGGCCCTGGTCAACACGGAGATGGAGGATGTATCTGTCAGGGTTCTCCAGAGAAACAGAACAAATAGGATGCGTGTATATAGAGAAGGAGATTTATTTTAAAGAAATGGCTCGCATGACTTTGTAGGCTGGCAAGTCCAAAATCTGCAGGGTGAGTTGGCAGGCTGGAGACCCAGGGAAGGGCTGATGCTGCAGTTTGAGTTCAAAGGCTGTTGTTGCTGGCAGAATTCCCTTTGGCTTGGGGGAAGTCAGACTTTTGTTCTGTTCAGGCCTTCAGCTGATTGGATGAGGCCCACCCCCATTATGGAGGGCAATCTGCTTTATGCAAAGTCCCCTGATTTCAGCTTTATGCAAAGCCCCCTGATTTCAATGTTCATCTCATGTTAAACCACTCTCACAGAAACATCCAGAATAACGTTTGACCAAACGTCTGGATTCCAGGGCACAGCCAAGTTGACACATAACGTTAACCATCACAGAGGGTCAGCAGGGAAAGAACTGGTCTGGGCAGAAGTTAAGACCTGTTCTGAAAAGTCTTCTGGACCCAGTCACCCTTGTACAGTGGTTATGTTTGGGGGAGCAAAGGTTGAGCACAGGAATGTGGGAATGTGAAGCACGAGACTTGGTGGTGCCTAGAGTCGGGGCAACGTGATAGCCCCAAGGAGCGAGAGTGTGTCAGCAGCAGGGGCAGGTGTTAGCCAGACTGCCCTAAGCCCCTCTTCAACAGTGACATCTTGTGGCCACTGCGAGCAATGACAGCAGTGGGCAGCTCAAGACTCCCCTTCCCAAAGGGACCTCAGAGGCAAGAATAATCCCTTCTAGGCTGAGTAAGCTTCCAAGCATCCGAACAATTATGAGACAGCTAGTGGGGTAGGTTCAGTTGTGCAGAAAGGGATCCTCAAGAAGGAGATTAGAACCTCGTGCTAGTGGAAAAGTAGGGAAATGTCTGCTGCACCCTGAGCTGCTGAAGTAGAGCGTACAGGTCGCCTTATTAGAATTCATAAATGCTGCTTCCCACTGCCAACATATGCAGACGTGGCAGAAGCCTCACAAGAGTCCCCTCACGCTTTGGGTGACAGAGTTTCAGCTGCAGCTTCTTATTGTTTCTCTTCTGGCTTTTCCCAGGAGACAGTTTACGTTTGAGGCCAGTGAGGTGAAACACAGTTTCATTTCACGTCTCTAGACAAGGTCAAACGTGTTTAGAACTACGGGCGCACTCCTCCTCCAGAGCAGAAGGTGTCCCCTGGGTGGTGGGGAAGGGGCGTGTGTCTCTGAAGGTCAGAAAAGTGACCTTGATCAAAGCCTGCTGTGGGTCAGGAGTGGGCCAGGTGCTTTACCTCTGTTATGTTTTTATATCCTCTAACTACCCTGTCAGGTGGGTCTAGAAGTCCCTATTTTACTGAGGCACAGGGAGGTTTAGTAGCTTAGCCGTGGTCACAAATCTCACAGGGGGCAGAACCTTGAAAAGGAGATGGTCCCTCTCACTGGAGCTACCCAAGAAACGGGATGAATTCTGTGGATATTTTCTTGAGAAGCATAGGAATCTTCCCCTTCGGCCCCCCAGAACTCCATGGCACAAAGACAATTTTTTCTCCACCACAACAATTTGCTTTCAGGATTTTTCTCTGAGGCCGGCCCTGGAACATGGGTCTGATCGCTTTTCATGGCTCGGTTATCCCGCACTCTGCAATTACAAGATGGTGGGAAAGTTCCCTCTTACTCTGTAGTAACTTGGAGCAAATCCTGGGCCTCTCTCTGAGGACAAGGCTCTGTGGCTGGTGGTGGGCTGTATCGACCTCCCCCTCAGTGCCTCAGCCATCCAAGTAGACACAGAGGGTCTCATCACAGAGAATCACACAAAAACAGCAAAACCACTTCTGAGTCTGTTCTGGAAAGGAAATACCTACAATTTTGGGTAGGTTCTACATATTGAAAGCACCAAGCTGCTTCCTACCCATCATAAGATTTTTTTAAATATTTTTTTTCCTCTAAATAAAAAGTCTTATTCTCACGAGATAACGCTTACATAAGCTTTGAGTTTAGGCTTCGTTGAGTGAAAAGTCTGACACTCCTCCACTGTGCAATATTGGGCAGGTCACTTAACCTCTCTGGGCCTCAGTTTCCTCAGCTCTGGAAGGGGTCCAACCCCTTCTGCACTCGGTTGCTTCGGGGGTTGGTTGCATTCCTGGAGGTAATAGGTCGGTACATTGTAAAGAGCTGAACCCATGTGAAGTATTATGATTATTTTCATAGTTACACTAGATGGATCTTAGGACACAATAAAGGAATTTCTGCCCTTCTGGGAATTGGCTGACTAGATCACAAAGTTCACGGCAACACAGGCATCCGAAATTCTCAACAAAGGACAAGCAGAACAGACACCGCAGGGTGTGGACCTGCACCAAGCATCCCTTCTATGTGGAGGGCGGGGTGGTGTGGAGGCCCTGGGACCCTTCCTGGGGCATTTTTCAAATCCCACGGGATCAGGGAGCGTGACTAGGAGGCATGGTCTCAGGGTCCGCCTTCCCGGGTGGGAGTCCTGACCCTGCAGTTTTCTAGGTGTCACTGAGCAGCCGATCTTTAGCTCTATGTCAGTGCCTGGGTCATCAGGAAGCGAGGATGGCGGGGGTGAGGAGAGACTGTTCTCCTGCGGTGGTCGTGAGGGTTAAGAGCTTCACTGGGCAGAGAGAGGAGTGCAGATGCTGGCGCATCGTGGATGCTGAGTGACCGGATTGTGCCCAGCCCTTTCCGGCATGACCCATCCACAGCGTAGCTCACAGCCCTGCAGGTACATGGCCCCTGTAACTCTTGCCCAGTGTCCACCACAGGCTAGGTCCTTCTGTCTGTGACAGTCTGGAAGGTGAGGGACAGAGCCTGCCCCCTCCCAGAGACCCCCACCAGCACACACAGGCTTTGGCGGAGCCGCTGGAGGTGAGACTGTCTGGCGGGTGTGACAGCCCGGAACGGGCGATGCTCAGCATTTAATCTGATCTGGGTTTCTCTTGTGTTGCTCAGAACTTGGGCCTTCAGGGGAGGGAATCCCTCACCCCTGCCCCACCACCCTGCCCTGGCCCCAGACCCAGTTCCTTCTACAAGTGTCTCGGTATGAAGCTCCCTCCCTCTTTCTGGAAACATGGATTCACCCAACAGCATGAGTCTCACCCTTGGGCTCATCCTGGAGCTGCCCCGAGCCCTGCG
Organism: Orcinus orca; assembly: GCF_937001465.1. Lineage (NCBI taxonomy): Eukaryota > Metazoa > Chordata > Mammalia > Artiodactyla > Delphinidae > Orcinus > Orcinus orca. The sequence goes on from NC_064562.1 coordinate 117,666,004, forward strand.
GTTGGGGGACATGTCTCAGCCTTCAACCGGGTGGACTCTGATGGCTTTTCCCTCCCGTCTCTCTGGGTTGGGCTGGCTGGCCAGCCAGGGTGGATACACACTCATCCCCTTCCACATCCCCCCAGCCCAAGTGGCAGGTCTGGGCCCCCAGTCCATCTTTCAGAGCTGGGTGATGCTTGTCTTTGGTGACACCACACTCCATTTCCATCTTGAGAAAAGATGCCTTCTTCTCCTGGTAAGACTGGAGCCTCGCCCTCGGAAACAATGGGCCCCTTTATTCTATTTGATTACTCCGTATGAGCATTTTGATGGGTGAACGAGGATGGCTCTGAGTATATCCTTGAGCCCAGAATCTTTTTTTTTTTTTTTTTAATTTATTTTTGGCTGTGTTGGGTCTTCGTTGTTATGTCTTCATTGCTGCGCGCGGGCTTTCTCTAGTTGTGGCGAGCAGGGGCTTCTCTTTGTTGTGGTGCGTGGGCTTCTCATTGCGGTGGCTTCTCTTGTTTTGGAGCTCAGGCTCTAGGCGTGCAGGCTTCAGTAGTTGCGGCACATGGGCTCAGTAGTTGCGGCACATGGGCTCAGTAGTTGTGGCTCACGGGCTCTGGAGTGCAGGCTCAGTAGTTGTGGTGCATGGGCTTAGTTGCTCCGCAGTATGTGGGATCTTCCCGGACCAGGGCTCCAACCCGTGTCCCCTGCATTGGCAGGCGGATCCTTAACCACTAGGCCACCAGGGAAGTCCGAGCCCAGAATCTTTCTCTGATGGTGCTGGTTTGCGGAGTGGAGCAGGTACGTGGCCGAGGCTGACATTGTTCCTTCGCTGCTGGCTCCCTCTCCTCTGTGCTTCATGTGGGTCAATGTCACCACCATCTGTTGGGTCATCCAAGTCATGACCTGGCTGTCATATTTGATTCTTCCCCCTCCCTGGCTCCATATGCCCAACTGGGCAGCGGCATCTCTTGGATCCATACTTAGTCCTTCGACAAACTTTGAGTCCCTGCCGTGGGTCTAGCACTGGGCTCTGGGGGTACCACTCAGTCCCTGGGCTCAGCAGTTTGCAATCCAGAAGGGGTCAAGTCACAGAGAAGGTCACTGAATCAATAAGCCACACACCATGCACCTCGAGCTGTTGGGGGCAGAGTGGGAAAGAGAGAGCCTTGGAGAGGCTCACAAGATCACACAGCGTCATTGACTGAGCCCTGTATCCAACCATGGATACAGGCTCCATGGCTGGATACAGCCCTGTATCCATCCGTGGACTGTGGTGGGTCCACGGGGCACAGAGCTAGAACGGGGCCTCTTCCCTGGCTTCACAGGGGTGGGCTCAGCCGTCCCCACGGGCCGTTCCAGCTCCGGCATTCCCTGGGCCAGGATTAAATGTTAATTTATAATGGGGTCCGCTGAAGGCATCTCTGGTTGCAGGCTGCGAGGCCGATTACTCTGGAATCTCAGTGGAATGAAGCAGAGGGCCGCTTTTGGCAGTCGGCATCTGAGACTTAACCAGGCAAAGATGACAATTTACGCTGTGTTGAAGAGAGTGATAGCTCTCTTGTTTTACTGCCAGAAGAACAATCGTGGGGCAGGGGCCTGGAGATGGAAAACCAAAGCGTGTCAGCTGGAAAACTTTTGTTTTCATTTATGAGACTGATTTGTATATGTTAAGGCCAATTGGTAGAAATTGGTCCACTTGCAAATTGGCAGACAGAGACAAATCTTGATTTAGGATGAGAAGCAATGAAGCTAAGGCAATAAAAAGAGAATCACTTTCATTAAGTTAAAAAAAGCAGACAACTACTCAAACTTTTTTATTCCTTCTTGAATTCTTAACTTGTCTCATTGCAAAAGAGTTTGAGATAGTTTACAAAGACAAAATATGATGGGATAAAAAGAAATAGATTAAGAAATCAGGAAGGAGGAACAGTAAAGATAAATAATAGAATAACGTCAGGGAAAAGATGATACACTGAAATATATGATGATCTAGGGAGCATTAAAAATAGCTCATTTCTTTTTTATTTTTAATTGAGGTATAACATACATATATTATGTATAAAAATCTTAGATGTTCAAAACAATCTAAATGTCCATCAATAGCTAAATGGATAAAGAAGATATGGTACATATATACAATGGAATATCACTCAGCCATAAAAAGGAACAAAATTGGGTCATTAGTAGAGATGTGGATGGACCTAGAGTCTGTCATACAGAGTGAAGTAGGTCAGAAAGAGAAAAACAAATATTGTATATTAACGCATATATGTGGAATCTAGAAAAATGGTACAGATGAACCTATTTGCAGGGCAGGAGTAGAAACCCAGACATAGAGAACAGAAATGTGGACACAGGGAGGGGATGGGGAGGGCAGAATGAATTGGGAACTTAGGTTTGACATAAATACACTACCATGTGTAAAATAGGTAGCTAGTGGCAACCTCCTGTACAGCACAGGAGCTCAGCTCGGTGCTCTGTGATGACCTAGATGGGTGGGATCGGGGGAAGGGAGGTCCAAGAGGGAGGGGATATATGCATACATATAGCTGATTCACTTCATTGTGCAGCAGAAACTAACACAACATTGTAAAGCAATTATAATCCAATAAAAAAATAAAAATAATATAAAAAAATCTTAGATGTTCAGCTCAGCTTGACGAATTTTTGCCCGTGTACATACCCAACTAACCACCACGTAGATAAAAACAGAGAACTGGCCGCATCCTGGTAGCCTTCTCCTTTGACTCATGACCACAGACAAGATAAGCAATATTTGGACTTTTTTCACCATATATTTGTTTTGCTTGTTCTTAAAACTTCAGGTAAATAGAACCATACAGTAAGCACTGTTTTGTGTCTGACTAATTTCTCTTGATCATGCATCTGTGAGATTCATCCATGTTGGTACCTGGAACTGGTTTGTTCTTTTTTTTTTTTTACTGTTGTGTAGTATTCCCTCATATGCCAGGCTGTACTTATCCATTCTACTGGTGATGGATACCTGGGTCATTTCCACTCTGTGGCAATTATGCAGAAATCTGCCATGAACCTTCTGAGGGGACATAAGCGCCCATTTCTGCCAGGTATATGCTCAGGAATGGGATTGCTGGGACACATGGTATGTGTATGTTTAGCTTTCGTAGAAAATGCCAAGCGTTTTTCCCAAGCGGCTGTGCCACTTAAGACTCCCACCAGCAGCATCTGAGAATTGCTCCACATCCTTGTCCACACTTGGTGCTGTCAGTCTTTCACTTTAGCCATTCCCATTGGGACATAGTGTTTCTAGAAGACATTGTTTCCCTTCTCAGCAATCATTTCCCCTTCACTGGGCAAAAGCATTGAGTATCGGTGGCATCCACCATTCACCAGCCCTGCGGGGGGGAGGGAGGCACACGACCCAGATGGCAGCCAATTGGTGCATCACTTTGCCCTGACATGGTAATTACTTTGCTATGAACCACTTCATCGGACCAATAAGAATCCCCAGCCTTTTGCTGAGAATTTGGGTGCATCTGGCAAGTATTCTTCAGCTGCAAAGGAGAGCCAGTCTAAGATAGCCAACACGAGGCAGTGAACCAAGAGGATGGCAGGAGCAAAAGCTGCTCCCGGATACACTGATTCCCAATTCCGTTTGTGCCTGAAACTACACCTACCTCTACAGGCAATGTTTTCCCTTATATGCGTAAGCCAGGTTGAATTATGTTTTCAATTACTTGTCCTATTTAAATGCCCATCAAGTCCTAAAACCCCACCTCAGCCTTGTTGCAAATACAGCTCAGGGCTTCCCCCCACCAGTGAACCTCTGCTCCCCATGCTCGGGGCCTTCCCATGGGCCACTCTCTCCCAGGAAGTGTTCTTTCTCTGCATCCTTTAGACCTCCCCTCCCTGAAGCAGCAGATCCAGCTCTGATACTCTCCTGCTCGGTCCCCTCCTTTCTTCCTCGTGGCCCTGTTGTAGGTCTTTCACAGTCTATTTGTTCATCGCTTATTGATGGAATCCTCCACATGTCTGATTTCAGACAATCTCTGTTTTGTGCCAACAGGAAACACCATCCCCAGCTCAGTGCCTGGCCCATCAAAGCCTACAGTCCATATATGTTGAATGAATGAATGAATATGGCTGTATTTCAACCGTGATCTGGGTTCCCATCTCCTTGGTACTGGATGACCCACTTGTCAAGTCAGTTCCCCCAGCTCTAACCTGCTCATCTTAGTTTTGGATTCTCCCAGAAGCAGAGAATGAGATACAGATTTGAGGCCCAAGGGAAAGTGAGATGGGAAAGGGAAGACAGTCAATGAAGAATACATTAGAAAGCAGACTGTGGCTCATACCTGCTGAAAACTCTGAGAAAGAGTATAGACAGGCAACTCAGAATTACCCTACCCCAGGGAGAGGGAGCTGAGGTATTTATACCCCAAGTTCCCTGAGGTACTGCCCAGGCGCTGCTCCTGGGAGGTGTGAACTCCCAGCACTTCTAGCTCTGTCTGTGGCCACCAGAGAAAGCCCTCAGACAAGGAAATACAAGTGCTGGTAATGGGAAATGGGGCAGCGTGCTCCGAGATGGTGAAGGCGTTGGGAGATAGATGTGGCAATGCTAGTGTCTTTCGCACAGCCTGACTCTGGCTCCTTCCCACGGCCCACTGTCCTAAGGAAGCCGTTTTGAAGGACTGAGCACCTGCTTTGTGCCCCGTGCGAATCTACTGCCTCCTTTGTTGTTTTGTGGCTTCGTGCAACTTACCAGAATGCTTTACCGGGTTGCTTTGCCGAGTTGAGCTTCTATTTACTCATCCATGACATGGGATCACAATCTACACCTGCAGGTTGGCCGGCAGGACCACACACTGTGATGTCCGCTCAGCTCCTGGTGAGGGGTCTGGTCCACAGCAAATGTTCCTAGCATAAGTTTCCTACCTCTCGGCCCCAGTGGCTGTAACTTCAAGCAGGCTTGCACCATATGCTCCAGGGCCAGATAGCAAAATAGAAGTTCAGTGTGACAAGTCTGGAGCGAGGGTTGTTGAAAATACAGGATGGCTCCTGGACCTCTCATCTCTAACCTCTTATAATCATGTTATACTGGAGGACACACCTTTCCCACTGTGTGCACCAGGGGCCCCATGGCTGGGTATGGCCCGTGGCCAAGAGAGGATCAGACCATTTCTGAAAAATCTTAAGCAAACAAGTAAATAACTATTTCCCCCAAGCCACCCGACGGAGAATGGCTTCTCAGTTTAATTTCAAACAGCCCCTCTTTGTGGGCCGGGCAGCCGTAGGGACCCTGAACAGGCTTCCCTTTGGATCCTGGCAGAAGACGGTTAGAAATGCCTGGGGGACAGCTCCCAACTCCAGGAAGGGTAAACTTGCCATGACACCTCCAGGGCTCAAGCCCTCTACAGTTGTAAAGCCTTTTCATGTCCAGCTCTCCTTTGATCCCTGAAACTAGCCCTACTGTGAGCAGACCAGAGTGGCCTCATTATATCCACTTTAACAAGGATCAGGGAGGCCCAGAGAGGGAGAGCTACCCATCCATGGTCACACAGCATGGTATAGCAGAGCCAGAATGGGGACCTAGACTCCAGACTCCCGGAGGGTCACTTTCCCCTCTGTGGCCCTCTGCACCCCAATATCAAACCCTGACATTCTGGAAAGGAGGTGATGCCAGTCTCTTCCTGCCTTTAAAGAGACCTCTTTTCTTGTCCCCACCCCCTTCTTTTTAGTAAGTAGAACCATTAGTTTTTATTGACGGGACTAATGCTTTTCATTTAGGGCCAATTACAATAGGAAGGGAGACGCTTAAGGGTAACTGGGTGATGAAAGGCCCCCATTAGGGAACAAGCTCGCGAGCTGCTGTTTCCCATTTGTAATGCTGGTTCCACAGGCGAGTCATATTTAAGCCATAAACGCTGGCGCCCAGGGAGCACTCGTAGATTGTCTTGAGAAACCCAATACTTTTATCAAATCACCAGATGGCCCCGTATTAGAGAAACCATTTATTTAATTTATTTTTCTCCCTCAGAGCTGCTTAGATTCTCAGAAGCCAGCTCCACCTAACCCCATGAACCTTCCAGTAGCATCTATGCTCCTGCTTGAAATAATTGTCCTTTGGGTTTTACTGGTGCCCCCATGGCTGCTTGTAAACTCTTGCGCATTCTCCCCCGCCCCTTTTTGGAGCAATTTTGTTCAAGAGGAGAGAAGATGAATATGCACTCAACACTTACCCAGACCTGGGTGCTGGTTGCCCCCTTCATTTACCTTGAATCATCCGGCCCTTGCAGAACTGCTTCAGATGTACCCATTTCACAGATGAGACCATGGAGGTTCACCGTGGCTTCATAGCTTGCCAGGAAGCGGCAGAGGAAGGATGCCAGTGCAGGGTTGTCTGCCTCTTTTCAGGGCTGCAAATAATTTGGAATCTACACTGAAAATTCCTAATAGTCTGATATGTATATTTACACAGTATTTTTTTCCCCTTTAAACCAGAGACTTGGCAGCATCCGTGATTACGTAGAAGAGCCCTAGATGATTGTGGTGTGGTGTCTGGGCTTCGTGGAAGCTTTTGGCATTTGTGGCTCCTTTTTTCTTCTCTCAAGGTTTGCGAAGGGAAACTGGCGCTTGCCCTAAGAGGGCCGAGCAAGTGGGGGCTGGAGAGCAGGGTTGAGGAGGGGGGATAATGTGGGCTGGAGGCCTGGAAGGGGAGGGTGAACACAAACAGAGAAATGAAGAGCATAAACACAAATCAGCCCCGGACAGAGGCTCGGAGGGATAGGCAGGATGGGAATTCTAGCTGGGGCGGGTGGAAAATGAAGAAGGAGGTTGGAATTCGCTTTGAATCCTGCAGGCGGATTGACTCCAGGGCGGTGGGAAAGCCTGGGGTTTGCGCGGGAATTCTCCTGCCTCCCCCCTGAGATGTCTTTCCCAAGAGGAGAGGGAGAGTCCACATCCACTGTGTCAGGAACAGCCCAGGCAAAGCCCAGGAACAGCAATGATGACCCCAAATTCCAGGGAGCGGGTGCAAATGAGTAACAGAACAGATGCACTCAGTGTGCAGCGGGGCAGAGAAGAGCTGCCCACTGTTGTGTTCCTATTTCCTCTGCGTCACAGACCTTTGCAGTACTGGGATTAGCCTCATTTTAGAAATGGGAAAGTTGAGGCTCAGGGAGATGAAATCACTGACCAAAATCCCCTAGAGAGTAAGTGGGAGGCTGAGGTTTGAACCCCTCTTCAGATTCCAGAACCCAGCTCTCATCACTGCACAGGGATGCCTCCCAGTTAGAAGCAGGGGATGGGAAAGAGGCACCAAGAGGGAAGCGTCAGCCCAGCTTGACGAGGTCAGGAGAGGTTCCCAGGAGGTACTGTGTCCAAGTGTCGGCAGATGAATTCACCAGTCAGATGGGAGGTGGGGGCTAGGCAGAAGGAATCGTGCAGGCAAAGGTGTGGAGGCTTAACTCCACTCAGTGTGTGTTTGGGGACCTGACTGGAGTTTGTTGAGGCTGAGGCAGTGGGAGTTTGGGGGGATGGAACAGAGAAGGGAACCGTAGGTAGCCCTGCCTGTCATCAAGGCTGGAGATGCGAGTTCCTGATTTTATTTTGAATTTGTGTTTTGCAAGTGATCTCTGATGGAAAAGCAGAGTATGCGTACGAACAGAGGCGACGTGTACAATATACGTATTTCCTGGAGCTCTTCACTGCCCCATTTGTGTGTGGCATCCGCGAGGCTCCAGTAGTGCAGCATTCTGATGGACCCAAACATACGAAAGGTCAGTGAGGCTCAAAGCAAGTACGAAGGAAGATGGTTACATCTACAGACTGAGTAAGGGGGAGTGTTAACAGCTCCAAGAATCTACAATTTCTGTTCCAACCAGAATTTGTTTCAAATGCAGAAGGAAGACAACCACGTTCTAAGAAATACAAACGACCCATGATATCCTTTCTGACTCATGTTACTTCCCTGTATTAGCCAGCTAATGCTGAAAGGATGGCATTGGAGGAAAAGGAAGGCTGGGTAACCCCCCAGTTCCTTTCCCCTTTAGTTTTTCTTTACTGGTGAGGGAGCTGAAGGTAGAGAGTGGTAGTAGATTGTGCATATGTCAAGAAGTGGAAAAAAAAAGTTGTTAGTTTTGTGCTGTTTCCACTTTCCTGGTAAGAACGAAATACACATGCTACATATGAAATACATATGAGCTACGAGACGTGAATGTGTAATTCCTGCCGTTTCGCCTACGAAAGAGTCAAATACTCTTAAACTTGCATTTATAGCTAGCATTGCACACTATGAAGATGAGTGGTAAAAGTCATGCTAATAATATAAAATAATTTTTTTTTCGTAGAGCATTATTAAATAGCAAATTAAAAAGCACTGTGTCAAGTCGAGAGAAAGACTGTGGAGGAAAGGGGGGAGCTTATTATATCATTATCAGCCTTGAATGGCACTTTTCCCGTTTTTTGAACAGGGGCTGTAAGCCATCTCTAGAGCAGCTTAGCAATGGAGGGGTTATTTGGTTTGGGGTCATTCAATTGTCTGTTGGGACAACCACCTTCACAAGACCTGGTACCTCCCTGGCCTCAGTTCCCCCATTGGTCAAATGAAAGGAACAGAAAGGGGGTCAGAATTGTGAACAGAGACCAGGCTTGGTCAGGCTGAGCTGGGTTGGAATCTTGGCTGTAGCACCTCATAGATGCGGTCTTGGATACCTTGTTTCATCTCTGGAAGCCTCAATTTTTTCATCTGAACAGCAAGGACCCCAACGCTGACTACACGGTGGCTCTGAGGGTGTGACAGGGAGAGTGGTGAGTTTGGCAGCAACCTTGAGCAAGTTGCCTCACCTCTGCCTCAGTTTCTTCAAGGAGAAAATGAGGAAAACAATACTTCATGGAGTTCCTATGAGACCAGCTTGGCAAGATAGACAGCAAAACAGTGACTATTTGATAAATGATTGGCTATTATTTTAAAATTAGTATTATGACACATAGGTGTACAGGGTGGTGGGCACCCTCTGTTTTGTCTGCCCCATCCCTGCTGGTGCCACCTCTTGCAGCAGTGCTCCTCTACTTCCGGGAAGTGCTCCTTTCCCCTCAGCACGTGGTTTCCAAGGTAGCCATGTTCTTACGTGACTCCTCCCCTCAGTCCCTTGTTGATTGGTCCATAGGTGTCCTGTGTCCAATCCCTGGCCAATTAGCTGCTGCCACCAGGATGTATTGAACGGAAACCTGGCCCTTGTTTCCTGTGGTCTCTATTTTAAGAGGCAAAGCACGGGAGGCATCAGAGGCGGAGTTTCCTGTCTGTATTTGGAGCTTTCACAGGGAACAGGAGGAGGAGAGGATAGACAAGAAACACTGGAGAGTGCAGGTCGCTGGCAGTCACCACCAGGCCCAGGCTTTTGCTGCCCTGCCTGTGGAGGTTGCCTATCTTTCCATGACTCTGGAGAGACAATACATTGCTCTTTTTAAATTTAAATTTTTTCCTTAAAATGGTTTATTGGTGCCTATTGCTTATAATGCAAAGACTGCTGCTTAATCTATTTAATAAAATGTCCCTTTTACCTCTCAGCGAAGATATTGGGCAGCTTCAACCCAACCTGGAGAGTGTGCTTGGAAGCCTGCCTTCCAGCGAGGCTCTGATATTCCCCAGATTCATCCAGGAGTGGCCTGGAGTCCTATCTGTGGGCAGGCAGCCGTCACACCATCAGAAAGGAAGAAACAAAATCACCTTCATTTTCAGACAGCATGATAATATATGCTGAAAATCCTATGGAATCTACAGAGAAGCTACTAGAACTAATAAGTGAGTTCGGCAAGTTTTCAGATTACAAGATCAATTCATGTAAACACACTGTATTTCTATGCACTAGTAATGAGTGATAGGAAACTGAAATTTAAAAAGAATACTATATGTCAAGAGTCAGCAAACCTTTTCTGTAAAGGACCAGAAGAGGACCAGAGGACCAGATAGTGGACTTGTGGCCTAGAAACAGTCACATCTGCTCTATTCTGCAGTTGTAGGGCAAAAGCAGACACGGACAATATGTAAATGAATGGGCGTGGCTGTGTTACAATTAAAGTGTGTTGAGGAAAACAGGCAGTGGGTGAGATTTAGCCAATTGGCCAACCCCTGCCATATACAGTAGAGTAACCGATAAAATTCCCGGAGATACAATTGACAAAAGATATTTAAGATCTGTATGTTAAAAAAACCCACAAAACATTGTTAAGAAAAATTAAAGAGGACATAAATAAAGGGAGAGCTACACTGTGTTCCTGGACTGGCAGACTCAGTATCCGTAAGATGTCAGTTCTCTCCAGACTGATCTATAGATTCAGTGCAATCCTAGGCAAAACCCCAGGAGGCACTGTTGGTGGAATTTGACAAGCTGATTCTAAAATTCATATGGAATTGCAAAGGCGCTAGATTAGTCCAAACAACGTTACAAAGAAACAGAGTTGGAAGACCCACACTGTTTGATTTCAAAAATTATTATAACAGAACAAGAGAATGTGCTGTGGGCATAAAAATCAACAGATAGATTTTTAAAAAACCCTCAGTAGAATCAAGAGTCCAGATGTAGAGCCATTCATACCACCCACATCTATGGTCGACTGATTTTTAACAAGGGAGTAAGGGCAATTAAATTTCTCCAAATAATGGATTAGATATCCAGTTGCAAAAAATTGGGCCTCAGTTCATATCCTGAAACATATGGAAATTCAACCCAAAATGGATCATAGACTTAAATGTAAAACCTCAAACTCTAAAACTTCTAGAAGAAAACATCACGGAAAAATCTTTGCGGCCTTCATTTAGGCAAAGATTCTTAGGTACAACACCAAAAGCACAGTACATAGCGGAAAAAAACTGATAAATTGTACTTCATTAAAATGAACGACTTCTGTTTTTCAAAAGATGCTGTTAAGGGGTTAAAATGACAGATTGAAAGCCAATATTTGTAAGTCACATATTGTTAAGGATCTTGTATCTAGAATATATAAAGAACTCTCCAAATTTGATAATGAGAAAATAACTTTAAAAATAGGGCAAAATATTTGAACAGACACTTCACCAAAGAAAAGAGACGTATGGAAAATAAGTGTATTCAAAGACGGCCCCCACTATTAATCATTAAAGAAATGCAAATTTAAACCATAATGAGATCCTAGTACACATGCATCAGAAGGGCTAAAATTAAAAAGGCAGACAGTACCAAGTGCTGGTGAGGATATAAAGCAGTTGGTACTCTCGTACATTGCTGGTAGGAAGGTGAAAGGGTGAAGTTCTGGAAAACAGTTTGACAATTTCTTGAAAATTTAAACATATAGCTACCATATTACTTACTCATTCTACTTCTAGATATTTACCCAAGAGAGGTGAAGACTTATGTCCACACAAATACTCGTACACAAATGTTCACAGCAGCTTTATTTGTAATAGAAACTGAAACAACCTAAATGTCCATCAACAGGTGAATGCATAAAAAATTGGGGTCTGTCCATACAATGGAACACAGTCAACAATAAAAAGGAGTGAACTATTGATACCTGCAGCAACATGGACGAGTCTCAAAAGCATTGTATGGAGTGAAATGTCAGGCTCAGAAGAGGAGATATGTATGACTTCATCGATAAAAATCCTAGAAAATACAGACTGATCTATAGTGACCAGAAGCAGATCAGAGGTTGTCTGAGTTGGGGGTGGAAAGGACACGAGGGGCATAAGGACATTTTGAGGGTCATGGATAATTTTGATGGTGGATAATTTCACAGATGTAGGACTATGTCAAAATCAAACAGATTGTACACTTGAAATATGCACAATGTATTGATGTCAATTATACCACAATAAAGGGATAAAGACAAAATTAGAACAGTGCTAAGCACAGTAAATGTCAGTTATCACTAATACTTTTCCTGTCGTGCTAACTGAAGCCCAGAGATAGAACGCGGCTTCATTCCACATCTATCCCCTGTATTCACTCATCCAGCCATATATTCACTTCTTTGCCTGCTGAAAATATTTATGTGCACATACTATGTCCCAGGCCCTGCTCCAGGGGCCTGGAATGCAAAGATGGATAACATGCCATCCTTTCCCTCCAGAGCTCACAGTGGCCACAAGTTAATTATCCTAAGTGACAGGTGACCCTCAGCATTTCTGGGCCTCAGATTGGGTTAGTGGATGAGATTTCTGGAGGTCTGTTTTCATTCAGATCCATTCCTTACCCATCCCCTGCCCTGCTCTGTGTCTCCAGGAGCTGATCCCCACAGGCTGCAATTCCCAGGCTCCTGTCAACTGGGTTCTGGCTGGGTTCAATGAATGGAAGGCCCTGGAGGGAGGCCTGAGGGCAGGTCAGGGAGGGCAGTTGGTGCAGGGTTTCTTTCCTCATCTCAGCCTCCCAGTATCTCCAGAAGTAGCCTTGCCTCCTGCATGACAGCTTCTAACCCGCCCCCTCAAGCCCACTGTGGCCCTGGCTCCATCGGGTGGCGCTGGCCCCCCACTCCATCCTAGGGGTACCAGTGTTCCTGCTATTGCTGGTGTCTGTGCTACCTTGCTGCCTTAAAAAGTCTGCAAGTGGCTTCTGCTTTCCTGGTTAAACCTTGACAAACACAAATAATTTTCAAGGCTTCTTCTGTTAGAAAGAAAAAATCCAAGAACTTAATAGTGGAATTTCAGGCATGGTGACTGGCAGTGAGGGAGATATTTGGGGGTCGGGAGAACCTCCTGGAGGCCTCTGCACACTCATCTCACAGGTAGCTGCGTTCCTGTGTCAGGACCCATGGGATCATGCACATGGGAGCTGAATCCAGCCCCCAGTCCTAAGTTCAGGGGAATATCTGACAGGGAGATCAGCTGCGTTTCCATTTAGAGTCTTACACAGATCAAAGTGAAGTGACCACACCATGCTTTGTCATCCCAATTAAAGTGATCCGAGGTGCTCTGGACGGACACACAGTCTGATCAGACTCTGCCGTCAGCATCACTTGGGAATTTCAAGGGGAGCAGCTGCTGTGTCTCTGTGCACATGTGTGTCTGTGAGAACGTGTGTGTCCTCAAATCTAGGGTCCTATTGTGTCTGTTTAACTCTTCTGCATCTGGGATGCCAAAATCTGAATGTACGTGGTATGTTTTGTGTTTTTTTTTTTCCTCAGAAGAAAAGCTGTTACTAATTCAGTGAAACCTCTTATCATTGGTCTTAGAATTGAGGAAATACAGGCTCCCCTCCCCAGAACACCATCCCACTAATGTTCTCCCAGGAGGATGTCTCTCTTTTTTTAATATCCAAATTTTATACACAACCTGTGTCTTATAGTACTTTACTTTTTGTCGGTGTTTATATAAGAAAAAAATATATCTACATTCAAATAACTCAACATTTCTCCTAAATAAAATGATGAGTGGGAAAAGTCTCTAGTTACATTCCAAATAAAATCCAAAGGATGTCAGAATCACACATACATTGTCAACAAAAGGAGAGTGTATTTCAGATGAGGTTGATCCCAGAGGTCTTCCAGCTTCTTCTCAGTATAAGCCGTTCCCTACTGCTGTGTGCTTGTCAACAGTGCTGCCCTTGTTTTTGCCTCATTTGAACAATATGCCCCTCAAAAGTTGAGCATGGGGGCAAGAAAAGTGATTATGGTGGAAGAAAAGATGCTACCACATAGGAAGTATATTAGCCAGCTATTGCTGTGTAACAAATTGCCCCAGAAACTTTGTGACTTCAAGTAGCCATCATGTATCTGCAGGGTGACTGGAGGTTGGCTGAGTTAGGCTGGGCTCAGCCAGAAATCTTAGGATACACTTAGTACTGACTTGGGGAAGATGACAGGAATAATGGGTTTGAGGAGATGGGGACCCTCAGTGGTTGGGTTAAGGACATGTTAAATTTGAGGGAGCTATTAGATGTCCAAATAAAGGTGTCAAGCAGAAGCTGGACATTTGAGCCTGGGCCTCAGAGTAGAAGGAAAGCCTGGAAATACCAGTTTGGGGACCACCTGCTGGTATTTAAAGCGTGAGATGGGATGAAGTCGGCAAGGGAGGGAATGTGGACAAGGAGATACCTGAGCATCTCCAAGGCAGAGAGGATGGGGTGCAATGTTGGGTGCGTTCCTTCACCAAGGATCACCCAAAGGCAACGAGAAGTCATGGTATCAGTGTCTCCTCAACTGGTCTCAAAGGGACGGTCCAAGACCAGTAAAAATAGCCCAGACGTGTTTTATCAAACCATGCGGTGTTTTTCCAAAAATCTGAATGAGGCACTAACATTGAAAACTTGAAGAATTTCAAGAAAAAGTCTAGAAAACATGAATAGTTTCACCAAAAGGTCTAGACTTTCAACTTCTCTTCCTGCCTAGCAACTCTCAGCCAGAGCTGAGAACAGGTGCCCCAGAGACGGGCCTGGCCCTCCACTCCACCACAGTCCCCACCACTCCCTACTTCCTCATGCTGACCTCACTTTGCTCACTTATGTTTCCTGCCAAACCCCTGGTGGGCCCTTGAGTCTGTAACCCCCTAGCTGGGTCTCTGGAAATTCTCCACATATTCCTACCTCCTGGCCCTAGGATTCCTGTCCTAAGAGAAAACTTGGGGCTTCTTGAAACTGCTCTGTCCGTGGCCCTGAAATCTGATAGGAGGTCCCCGCCCCGGGAGAGCCCACAACTTATCTTTGATGGTCTGGAGCATGGCTTCGTCATCAAGGACCTGGAGTGCAGGCCTGTGTAAAATGTTTTACATGAGGACTGGGGAGCTTTTTTTCTTGGCTGTAACTGGGTTAGATCAGGGCCAAGTCTAGAGTTCACGTTATGGCTAAACTCTCCCAGAGGCCTTTAGGAAATGAGGAGGGGCAAAATAAGGAAGAAGGATGAGGGCATTCCTCTGTAGCCCCAGGCCCTTCCCTGGGGCCACAGTTCTGTTCTGGGTGCACAGGGATCTTGAAGGACCACAGCAGGGAAATGGCAAAGCAAATGCTTTCCCCAAGTGCTGTCCTCAGGCCCAGAGGAATTTTAAACGGCTCTGGGTTGGTGTACTTGGCATAATTTGCCTCACTAAACACAAAACAGATTTCAGCAGCTGCAGTTACAGAGCCTGTGCCAGGTCCTGGGCCTGGAATGTCGGTGGGAGCACAAGCTGTCGTTCGGCTTGTGTTGGACAAATGGGGGGCACCAGTGGGAGACTGAGTGGTGGAGGAGTCACAGCACTACAGTCACAGGTCACTTGGCTTTTCTGCACCTCAACTTTCTCATCTTTGAAATGGGAGAGTAGTTGTAATTGATAATAGAGAATTACAATAGACTCAAGGGAGCTCTTTGGGGAGGATTCCCACCTCAGCCCTATGAGACAGTGCAAGTGGTGTTAAGGGGAGATTTGGTACCAGGTTGCATGAGCCTGAGTGCTGCTTCCATCACTAAGGGCTGTGTGGCCTTGGGCAACTGATTTGACCTCTCTGTGCTTTAGTTTCTTCATCTGTAATTAGGGATGGTAATAGCCTTACCTTATAATCATCGGGATGCTCATAGTCCTGCCTTATACATTGGTAGTAAGGATGGATTGTAGTGATGAGAGCGTGAATACTCCCCCGTGTCCCAGGCTTTGTTCTAAGTGCTCTGCACAGCAAACATGGCTAAAACCTGCTGAGTTCTCAGCACAGCGCTGACGCTTCAGAGGCACTTAATACTTGTAAGCCATTGAACTGGGTTGAATGGTGTCCCCTCAAAATTCCTGTCTGCTGGGAGCCTCAGAATGTGACCTCATTTGGAAAGAGGGCTTTTGTAGATGTAGTTAAGGTGAGGTCACATTGATTAGGGTGTGCCCTGAATCCAATGACTGGTGTCCTTATATGAAGGTCCCATGAAGACACAGAGAGACACAGAGGGAGAAGGCCACGTGAAGACGGAGACAGAGATTGGAGTGATGCAGCCACACCCCAAGGAACACTGGAACCACCGGAAGCTGGAAGAGGCAAGGATTTTTCCCTGGAAACTTTGGAGGAAGCATGGCCCTGCTGACCCCATGATTTCTCAGCTACCAGAACTGACAGGATAAATTTCAGTTGTTTTAAACCACCCTAATGTAGATATGGCAGCCCTAGGGAACTAACAGAGCCATGATTATTACTTTATGGATAAAGGGAGGGGTAAGAATCAGAGATGCAGTTGGAGTAGGGTTGGGTTATACATTAAAAAATGACTTATAACTTACCAGGTATTTGCAAGCTAAAATCAAACAAACAAACAAGCTTGGCAGGGAAGGAGGAAGAGAATTGCTATTTTTTGAGTGTCTCTGAAGCATCAGGTATTGTATTAGATGTGATTTTATCCCTGTTACCCATAAGGAAATCAGGGCTCAGAAAAGTTAAGCAAGCGGCTCCTGGTCGTACAGCCGAGAGAAGGGAGACCAGGTTTCAAACTCTGCCCTGGCAATGCCCGTGACCTTGGACCTTCTACT
Organism: Orcinus orca; assembly: GCF_937001465.1. Taxonomy (NCBI): domain Eukaryota; kingdom Metazoa; phylum Chordata; class Mammalia; order Artiodactyla; family Delphinidae; genus Orcinus; species Orcinus orca. The sequence goes on from NC_064562.1 coordinate 117,682,421, forward strand.
GCACCGCACTCCCCTTCTGCTCTGCTAGAGTGTGGCTCCACGAAGACCAGGCCAGACTAGAATCCCTGGTGCTAGCCCAGTGCCTGACACAGGCCCTCTCTTAATGTTGGCTGATGAATGAATGAGCAAACTAAGGCCTTGAGTTCTTCATAGCACTGACGTTCTAGGTGTCTGATTTCCTCTCCTGCTCCGTCCATTCTGAATTTGATTCCCAGACTTCAGTCTCATGGTCACACCCCCAGGAGACAGCAAAGGGATTCGTCCTGAATGGGATTGTGCCCCCAAAGTTGTGACCACTCCGGGGACAGCTGCTCAGATCTCCCTTCACAGGGGAGACAACCAGGAGGAGTGAAGTTGGCCACAGCCTCCACCTGCCACCGCTTGGGGACAGCAGCATATACCTGAAGGCCACACCCCCTCCTTCTAGCCAATGAGCTCTCATGGAGCTGGCCATTCCTGCCCCATGCTTCATATAGAGTTCTGATAAATAACACAATATCAATGGCATTTCATTAATCCACTGTAACGTTTACTTATAGACCCAGTGACGTTTTGAACACAAACATTTAAAAGAAGGCGTTCTGTCTGAGAGACTTGCTTTCTTTGCTTCTGAAGTAAATTTATTTCTGATATCTGGAGTCTAGTTTTGAAAGGAATTCTCATTCACAGAGCTAAATAGTGGCAAATGGTAACACATCTGTCTAGTGGTCTCAGGTAATTCATTAGTTACATAAAGAGGGGAAGGAGAGTCATTTTTCCCCCTCTTTTTTCTTAAGTCTGAACAAAATCTAGTTAACCTGGCAGTCCAAGTTATAACACATCTGTGGTACCCTCCAGGGTGTTAAAATCTGGTCTCCATCTATGTGAGTCTGTGATATTTTAAAATTTCTTTTCTGTAGCCGTTAACAACTATATTAAAATATTGAAATATGAAACATGTGTCTGAAATGGTCCTAAAAAGAGCGGTTTAAAATCACTGGGTGAGATCTTAGTAGGGTCCTTCCTAGCTCAGACAAGCTCGTGCGAAGGGGACTGTTATTTATTGCCACAATAATGCAGCTTAACCAACCCCTCTCACACCCAGTGCCTCTAACAAGTAAGCATCTCTTTCTCCCATTAGTGGGTGGGGGATGCCGGCTGGGCTCAGCTGGGCGATTCTTCTGGGCTCAGTGGGGGTCTCTTTCATTTCTGGCAGCTCGTGGCAGTTGGGCTGATCTGGAGTGGCCTCAGCTGGAACAGCCGTGGGGGGGGAGTTGGGCTGCCCAGCTTGTGTCCTACTCCAGCAGGCCAACCCCGGCAGGCTCTCACAGCCAAGGCAGAGGAGCGAGATCAGAAGGGAAACACGTCTTCCCCTCTTCGAGTTTGTGCATGTGTCACATTCCCTCACATCCTTCTGGCTAAAGCGCGCCCAGTGGATGAACTCAGGGGTAGGAGCATACAGGCAGACCTCAGGGATACTGCGGGCTTTGTTCCAGACCGCTGCAATAAAGCAAATATCACAATAAAGTGAGCCACTTGAATGTTTCGGTTTCCCAGGGCATATAAAGGCTTACACACGACTGTAGTCTGTTACGTGTACAATAGCGCTATCTCTAAAAAGACAATGTGCATACCTTAATAAAAAAAATACTTTATTGCTCAAAAATACTAAGCTTCACCTGAGCCTCCAACAAGTCGTAACTTTTTGCTGGTGGAGAGTTTGAAATATTGCGAGAATTACCAAAACATGACACAGGGAAAGGAAGTGAGCAAATCCTGTTGGAAAAGTGGTGCTGATACACTTACACCGAGCAGGGTTGCCACAGACCTTCTACTTGTAAAAACTCAGTATCTGTGAAGCTCAATAAAGCGAGGTGCGCCTGTAGACTCAGTTCCTTCGGCGAAAGGAACTGCAAAGTCTCTGCGGCAAAGGAGATGGGAAGGGGTGGAAATCAGGGCCATTGGTGCAACCCTCTACCACGCTCCCCTTCCCAAGTCCCGCCCTGGCCCATCAGAGGAGGGAAGTTCAGCCAACCCTGCAGGGTCCCAGGGGGTCATGGGGAAGGAGTTGTTTCTCTTCTCTCCCCCCTTATAGGTAAGTACCCCTTAGCAGTTCCTCTGCTGCACGTGCCTGCTGCACACAACCCCCCAATACCCATCAGACCTGTGACTAATGTTGGGGATTTTCAGAGTCAAAAGAAGCAGGTTCCACCTCCTCTCTCTCCGTGGCCCTTGCTCTCTGAGGATGCCCGTCCTGGGGCAGGGGGAATTCATCATGCCCTTCCTGTCTCCAGAAGGAAGCCCCTTGGCACATTTCCACCCTGTAGAAGAGTGGGTCCCTACGCTCCAGCTTCCCAGCCTGTGACTCAGTGGGTAAGACGGGTTCAGGTCTAAGCTCTAGTTTCTCAGGGGGTCCTGCTTGTCCTTGGGTCATCAAGTCCACGCCTCAAGTGGGAATTGGCCCAGTTCCATGTGGATCTCCTTCCTGGTAGGCAGGAGGGTGACTGATATGGCTCCTCTAATCTGTACTAATTTCATGACTCTCAGTGAGAAGGAAGCATCTGGGCACATCCAGGATGGGTTTCTCAGATGCTCCCGAGTTGGTCAGTGCGGAGAACCCCCACTTCTCTGAGCTCTGCTTCCTCGCTCCCTGTGATGACGGCTATGTGGTCAGGAGTCCCGGCTGAGCTCTGGACAAGCCATCCAAGAGCCCCACGCCCTGTTCCCTCCAGCCTCTGACGCTGCCTGGGGAAGGGCAGTGCTGGCAGAGCCGTGGGAAACACTGGGACGGAGCCATTTTTGGTATCAAACATGATCATCTTCTCTTAATAAGGCTGGAACACAATGGAAGGGCAGGAGGAAAATTAGGCAGTGCCTGGAATTCTTCCAGAGCTCTTAGTGTCATTTTAAGGCTAGGAGGAAAAATGAAGAAATCCCTCGGGATGACCATGTGGGCTCTGGCAATAGTGGTGGCCGTGCAATATGGCTCTTTGCCTTCTCCATCCCTCCGTATGCCTGGCTCATTGCTGACCGTTTAAAAACCTGATATATCTCATTAGGATATTTGTTAGAGCAATCTTTAGGAATGGGGGAGGGGAGGGGACTGGAAGCAAAATGTGGGGACAGGAGGGTTTAATGGAGTTTTTTATATTGTATTTATTTTTAGGCTTCTGCCTCACATTAAAGAGGATTTGAGACATTGTACTAAGATATATTTTGTGCATAAGAAAGGGGAAAAAATGAGGGCATCTGGGTGCAATAGGAAAGTAAGGTGGAGTCAAGCTAAGTTCGGTCTGTGGAGGGTGCCACAGGTGGAGTGTATTTACACAGCTGAACTGCAAGGGCGACTGTGCTTCCTTGTGGCCAAAGCAAAGAGGTAAACACGATCACGTGCTAGATTCACAGGGTCTGTAAGACACACACATTGGCCCAGGGACTGCTTTGCTCTTCCTGCTACAGATAACTAAGAAGAAATTTTTCCCATAGATTTTCAGAAAGGGGAGCCTCACGGGCTTAGCTCAGTGGGACTGGGAAATCAGGCCTGCCCCGCCTTTGCCTGGGGAGGTCTGAATTGGGGGAAGGACAACCTGGGCACAGAGAGGTAAGGGGGTGGGAGGGGGTTATAACCACCCAGATGCAGAGCCCGCCCTGCCTGGGGGTCACCCTGGCTGGAGCTCGGCTTCCGGCCCATTGCTTCGAAGTCAGCAACTTTCTGAACCACCAAGGAGGAGGGAATAGGTCGGGGGGCCTATGGGTCTCTAGAGCCTTCTAGGTGGTGGGAATGTCAGCCCCCTGACCCCAGGCAGACAGAAACAGTTGGGCCTGTGAGGTTTGAGGTGGAGAGGGGGTCTCTCTCTTGGGGGGATGGGGAGTGTGCTCTCTGAGATGAGCCATTTACAGAATACTTGGTGTCCAGAAAGGTGGACCGTGAAAGTCATTACCAACACCCCATCTCCCCTTCCTGGAGAGTTCACCCAGCCCTCTCTTCCCAGCCCACAACAGTCTCAGGGCCAGCGGAGCAGAAGTGCATGGTGGCCACACCCCCAGCCACGCCCCTTCCCCAGGCGTGACCTTTCTCCGGTTGATGCTCTCGTCTTCCTCAGCCCAGCGCGCTGGACACTCAGAGTTGAGGACGCAGAGAGGCAGGCTGGAAGCTGACCGAGTCCCCAAGTCACAGTGTGAAAGGGCTGCTTGGAGAGCCACCAGGCCTGTGACAGACTGTGTCTTTAAGATTTAGGATTAGTCTGTTGCTGCGGCAGATCCAGTGGGATCTAAGGCAGAAGGAGAGTAAATCTCAGGGCTCCCTTGCTGTGGGACTAGATGGGAGAGTTTCAGCGGGCTCAGGAGCCTGTCTGCCTCGGTTTGAGTCTCGGTTCTGCCACCTGCTAGTCTGTAACCTTGGGCAAGGAATGTACCCTCAGTATCTCCACCTGTAAGTGGGGATAATAATAGTACCAGTGGGTAGGAGGCAGTGAGAATTTAATGAGGTCCTAGATGGGAAACAGCTAGTACCACATGTTCTTTCTATCACGGACCTAGTGTCTAGCCCTGTACCTGACATGTGGGAAGGTTGCACACCTGTTAGTTCCCTGCCTCCACCCTGACACCCTGCTTCTCCAGGCTTCCCTAACCCTACTTAACCTCATCCTGTGCTGAGTTGAAGGTCAACAATAAATACAGCGAGCCCAAGGGGGTGTTATGTGCTAATTGCCCAGCAGTGGGCTCAGAGTGGGGGACTTCACTGTGAATGGGCCCTGGGCTCGGAGAGGTGGACCTGCCTGGGTTCACATCCAGACAGCACCTACTTGCTGTGTGACCTTGGGCAAGTCACATGACCTCTCTGTGCCTCAGCTGTCTGTAGAATGAGGACCTGTGCCTGGATGATACCTCTCTTCAGGTGCTCCAAGGAGCTCTGGCTTTGCCCATCTCCTCTATGACTGACAGCAGGTCTGTGAAGGTGCTTTGGGGGCCCTGGGCACCCATTGGCTTCACTGCCTTCACATAGTCCATGGAGGGTGGTCCAAAGTCATGCTTGACACGATGGGGGCGAGACTGGACTCAGTCTCTGGGTGGGCCTGCAGCTGCCCTCATGGCCCTGATGGGGAAGTGGGAGGAGCCTTAGTTTCTGGGGGTTAGCCCCCAGCACCCTCATCCTCCCCAGCTTTGTGGGGACCAGGGTTGAGACCCCCCTTGTATCCTGCTTTACCCATGAGCATTACAGCCCGCTCTTCTCATGTCATTACAAATTTATTACAAAGATAAATATTTAATGACTGCTTAGCATTCCATTGACTAGATGACCCTACGTTTCTTTAGCCAGTCCCCTAGGTTTGGACGTTTATGTTATTTCCAATCTTCTCACATCAATAACACCGGCATGGATACTTTTATCCCTAATCTTTATACAAATATGTAATTCTTTCCATAAGATAGATTCCTAGAAGTAGAATTCCTGAATCAAAATTATCTAAGACTCTTTGTACCGATGGTCAAATTTCTTTCTAGAAATGAACCTTTTTTTTAGGGAAGCAGAAATGGGCCATGAGCCCCGGAGAAGGGCTGGGACTGGCCTATGGTCATGAGGTGGGCAGGAGCAGAGGGGGCAGGAACTCGGCCAGGCTGACTCCCTGGCCAGCACTCGTCTGCCATTGCCCACCGGCGTGGATCCAGAGCCTCGGGTTTTTCTGGACCTAGGTTCTGACAGCGCCGGGGTTGGGGGGCCATGAGGTGTGGCCAGGGCAGAATGGAGGGAAGCAGCAGGACCTCATGCTGTGGGCATCACTACAGTCTCCCAGGGGGTCATCTCAGGAAGTTGTCAGCATTTGCTTTGGCTTCAGAACCAGGTGTGTGTGTGTGTGTGTGTGTGTGTGTACATCAGTTCATTCATTGAAAAAAGAAGTCATCCTGGTGTTATCTGTAACAGGGAAGGATTGGAGATCACTTCCACGCGTCGCTCTGGTGGTAGAGATGGGGCCTGGATCCCTGCTGCCCCGCCTGAAGCAGTCCCTGCCTCTGCTCCCTGAAGCTGGCCCGGACCCCGGCTTCCAGGCCTCCCCAGTGCAAGGCTCGAGAGGCCCGGAGCCAAGGGGACAGCTGCCCACACCAGCCTGGGTGTGTCCTAGTTCAGGCTGCCTCCCCCTTCCCATTCAAACAGCCCAAAGACAAACAACCCAGCCTTAATTTACGGTCCTGTTGGCACGACAGCAGCGAAGAGACATCCCTTCTGCGCTGCGCAGGGTCCCTGCAGCCGTCCCCTCCCGTTGGAGAGGCGTCACCAGGGTCAGCTGGAGAAGTGTCCCACCAGGGCCACCCCCAAGACATTGTTCTGGGGGCACAAACCAAACAGCCCCTTGGCAGTTTGTGGGTTTAGGGAGAGGCGAGAAACAACCAAAGTCAGTTGTGCGGAAAGAAACAGGACGCGATCGATTCCCAAAGGTGGTGTTTTATTTGCACTCTTTCCTTCGAGTCTGAGGCCCAAGGCAGGCGGGAGTAATATATTAGCTCCGTTGGTTTAACTGGACAGCAGCATGAGCTTGTAATAAGGATGTGGTAACACACCACGAGAATCTGTAGGCTCATAAAACTTGACCTTATAAATCTCCGTGTGTATCAATTCCATACAACAGCCACTCCCCGGGGTGGAAGTCCCAGACTTTTAAGGCTGCCGTTGACAACAAGACAGTTTATTGCTACCCCAGCTCCTTTCTTTTAAACTCCTCAAGGCCGACTAATCAGGGCACATTTATAATTTCTTTTTTAAACACGAATGCTCCATCAAAACACTTAAGACCCAAACTGTTCGCTCGGATCAGGGAGTGGGACCCTGAGAGGTTAAATAAGCTCATTAACAATTAGGATACAGTGTCCCTAAGCAGCTTCCTCTCTCCTCGCCCACAAGTGCTCAGCCTCTTTGGGGTGTGTGGGGCGGGGCAGGGGAGACTGTATGACCCTCTTACTCTAAATCAGGTGTTGGCAAACTTATTCTGTAAAGGGCCAGAGAGTGACTATTTTAGGCTTTGAGGGCCTTGTGGTTTCTGTCACAACAGGCATTGACAATATGTAAACCAGTGGGTGTGCCTGTGTTCCAATAAAACTTTATTTACAAAAGCAGATGGGTTGGATTTGGCCCAAGGGCCAGACTTTGCTGACCCCTGCTCTAAACAGCACGTCCTCCTTCCTGAGTGTCTTTGCACTGGCAGCCTTATTTCTGAGTTATAAGGGCGGGGCCACGTATAGGATTTAGGTTGGCACCTGGGATTCCCAGCCTGGGCTACAGATGCCTAACCGTGGGCCAGACAGTTTCCCATACATCAACTCATTCGACCCCGAGAGAGAGGGGTCACTGCCCTCTCCCATTCCACAGATGAAAATACTGAGATCCAGAGAGGTTAGATGGCTTCCCCAAAGTCACATAACTAATTTGGGCAGAGGTGGGATTTGAACCAGCAGCTCTGGACTCATGCACACAGAAGGGCAGAAAAGTACCACGTGCGAGGCACTGCAATTACACACTTCACTTCAGTCTCAGAACAGCCTACTTGGCATATGCTGTTACTGCTGTCCTAGAGGTCCCCAGGTCCTTGCTCCTAGCTGTGTGGCCTTGGGAAAGTTACTAAACCTCTCTCACCCTTGTCTACAAAAGGATGATGACGAGCCTTCCTGAAGGTTTGTCACAAGGATTAAATAAAACACGTGGGAAACTTCTTGGGAGACTCTAAAATGCTGAGTAAATGTTAGTTTATCTAATTTTCTTAAGAGTTCAGGCAAATGACTTGACAAGACTTCTTTTCTGAATTAAAAGTCTCTATGTTGGCATCGCCTTCGCACAGTCCCCGATTTTGGCAGGAGTTCCCTGCAGGTGGAGCTGAATGTGAATCTGATTATAGCTCCCAAGTCTTAGCTGAAAGTGGACTTGAGCTCTGCCAGCCCAGCTGGCCCCAAAGGGAAGGACTTTGAACCCATTTGAACAGACAGGCGGGTGCAGGGGCAGCTCCCTGCCGGCCATTTAGAGGAGGCTCCCGGCAGCATGGGGTTCTATTTAGGGAAGCCGTTTCCCCGTCTGGGCAGATGGCCTGCAGGAATGGGGGCTGGCTGATCTGGTTTCAACTAATTCTATTAAACGAAAAGTTCTGTAGAGCAGATTCCTTCGTGAGCCTCTGTCCACATGGTGACTTAATCGAGTAAATTAAAACATCCTTGCTTTCTGTCCGCCTTGCTGCTTTCTGCGGTGGCCTTGTAGGGGAATGGCGGGGGAGGAGGGGAAGTCTGGAGTTGTAGGGGCTTTGGCCAGAGGTGGGGTTCTGGAAGCCCCTGGGGCAGAGGCAGGGCTCAGAGAGGGTGACAGGGGCATGGCAGGAAGAGGGCCTTGGTGAATTGAGGATTGGGGTGGCAGAACTCACAGGGTGGCCTCAAACCATCCAGTTCACCCCCGATGATGCAGATGGGGAAACTGAGGCTCAGAGAGGGGAAACGACTTAATCAAGCTCACCCAGGGAGGCTAGAGCCAGGAGAGCTGAGAGCTTGGAGGGATTCCAGCAAATCAAACGCCAGGAGCACTTTTGTTCCCGGAGCCTCGCTCTCCCAGGAATCTCAGGAGGCCAGTGTGGCATTGTCATACCCTGGGAAAATGGGATTTGTTTTTCCCTTTTTACTCAGCAAAGAGCTTGGCTTCTTCCTCTGGGGTCCTGCCTGGGGTTATTTATGGGGGTCTGTCTCCCTGACAAGTCTGCCGACGCACTTTGTGGCTTTCCGTTAGGGCTAGAATCTTTCTGTATGGAAATCTCACCCATTTTTAAAGCAGAAAAGACAGCAGAGCTGAGCTGGTGGATCCCACGCTCTGCCCACCGGGCTTCCTCCTTTGCTGCCCCTGCGGGGTGAAGCGCCGTTGGAAACTGACAATATTTGGAAGAATACACACTCAGGATCTGCTCACTCCTCACGACCATGTCGGGGGAACCAAATAAAGATATGTTGCCTTAAATTCTCTGATTCCACAGAATTCCTGATGAAATAGTGTTGCCTTTAAAGTACGTGCACTTTACAGTTTGCAAGTCCCTTTTCACCCATAGTCTCATTTCTTCCCTCTCCTCGTTCTTGTGCGACAGCCAGGCCTGCCTTAGGGTGGTCCCCATTTCTTGGATGGGGAAGCTGAGGCTTGGAACAGTGACCTGACTGGCCAACAAGCTCTAAGGGGCGGGGCTCAGGTTCCCACCTGGTTGCTGTCCCCTGGGCCGGTTGTCCGCAGCCAGGATTGGAACTAACACCTCGTCACAGCCACAGGATGGGATGGATACCAGGGTGCAGGGTTGGTGCAGGGTAGGCCCTGGACAAAACTGCAAATAAAAAAGATTTGGGTTTTCGTCCCTCCGACCGCCCATGCCCATCATCTATGCCCCAGTCCCACCAAGTTTCCTGCGCAGTTAGTTGATAACAAGGCTGCTGGCGGTTGAGAAGGGCTGAACAAGACTCGAGGTGGGATTGCACTGTCCTGACAGGAGGAGATGCCTCCTCACCAGCAGGGGCAGAGGTCACTTGGAGAAGTTTGCCAGCTCAGGGTCTCCTGCCTGCCCCTCTCGTTCTCCTGGTGACCATGAAAACGTGGCAGAGAATCTTCCCAGGGTTCAAGGACCCGCCCCCAGGGCTTTCACGAGAACTCACCTAACGAAATGGGAAACATGCTTCCACCCTTAGACTCCAAAGGGCGCTTTGATCTTATCGTCATGAAAGGTTCAACGGGATGACGCCAATCTGCTCATCCTACACCAGATTCAAGCTGACAGCACACCTCTGCTCTTCTTTATACCAATAAGGGTATTCTTAGCTTATGCTTGACGTGAACCAAGGGCATCCTCTGAAGCATCATGCGTGTGCAGAGGGGTCCCAGCGCGGACCCACAGAGCATCCACTGCCGATAAGCAAACGTCTCTGGGCTCATCTGGCTGATGGTTGAGGAAGGTCCTGGGGTTGGTGCCTGGGCAGGTCAGGAGCCTGCTGAGGAAGAACACATTCTAGGACCCGTTATTTGCTTAGGCAGGTACGGCAGTTGGAAGAAAATTACCTAGTGACAAAGCCCAGGTCCCTAGAAGAGAGTGACGCAGGATTCTGACCGCAGCCTCACTCAAATCTATCCCCTGGACAGACCCCCACCTGGTTCCCTAGAGACGACAGCTTCTAGAAAGGAAACCGGCAGTGCTCCACCCTGTGCCCGTGGAGGCCGGGGCAGGGGACCCTCTAACAGTGTGTCCCACAGCAGGAGCAAGGGTGTCGTCCCCCCAGCTCTGAAGCTTACCACAGAGCACCCTCTGTGTGGGCACCCTGAGAACGCAGGGCTTCGCTGGTGACATTTGTTGAATGAGCTGGAATCAGACTGTGGACACAGATGCCACGTAGATGAGGGGGGGATGAGCTTTAGCAGAGACTGGAGAAAGACGACGTGCTCCTGAGATGTCCCCAGAGGCTCTCAAAAGTGCTGGGGTCCCTTCGGAGGCCACTAGGGCCGGAATCTCAGCAGACTGCCTGAGCTGAAGGTGAGGGTGGGGAGCTAGGGACCTGTGGGGGCTTGGTGATGGTGAGAGTCCCCTGCCCCTCAGAGGATCAAGCCCCAGGGAAGCCAGATCACTGGGATTTGGAGGAAATCAGGTTCGCACAGGGATGTGCTTGCTAAGCCTTGCAGCAATCCTGCAGATTACAGGTGAGGACCCCGCACGCATCCATTTTGGGGAAGCAGGTCATTGGAGTATCTTTGTTCCCCTGGCTGTTGGCACAATATTCATCGCGCTTGCACGGGGAAGCCGCAGAAGGCAGAAACTGGGAGCGTGGGCTTTCCAGCCAGAAAAATCTGGATTGAATCTCGGCCTGCCCCTTGCTATGCAGAGACCTGAGGAGGTTCCTGGACCTCTCTGAGCTCGGTAGCCTCGTCTACAATGCAGTCTTGAAGATCATCGTAGGAGTGGACGACCAACACAAACTGTTAACTGGTACCTTGGAGGAATGGAGGATGGGAGGCAGTGCTTTTGCACACACTTGTAGGCAGACAGCTGGATTTGGCTGTTGGAGATGACCCTTGGTATTCCTACTCTTTTCCTGCATAACATATATGCCCTCGTCAGCAAACCTGGAAAGATCGTCACTCAAAAGGCACATTCGTCCTTTGTTGCTGGAAGGGCTCAGTTCAGATCCCTCTGCTGGCCCAAAGGAGGCCATATTTATGCTCTTGCCTTAGACTCTGAGAAGACAGAAAAGAGATGATGTTCCTGTTGATTTCATCATATCCATCGTAGCCCTAATTATCCCCGAACTGTCCACAATTAACCAGTCAGATCCCGACCGTGTCCAGGCCATTGGGGCAACGGAACCGGGGAAGCTGGTACCTCTGATGGCGGCTCTCAAACCACCTGGGCTGCCGAGAAGAATCCCATCTCCACAAGAAGATGTTTTAGGATGGGTCCTTAATTCTGGACTCGCTCCCTGCATCTGGACCGGTTGGCCACTTTCTGGGGAACTGAGTCACAACAGTGTGGATTCTCTCAGGCTCTCACTTGTTGGGATCTACGGTGGGCTAACTGTGCTAAGCTAGCCTGAGTGGAGTCAAGACCTTGCGCTTTAACTTTGCTCCTTTCGGAATTTGCGTACCTTGTACACCGCCCGGGCCCAAAACAAGTTTCTAGGTCCCCACTCCCAAGGGCCTTAAAAGAGGTGCCCTGGCTGGTCTGTGGAACCACTGCTGTCAACGCCTTCCAGGGCTCCCCTGGGCTTCATTCCACGCGTGGATGGAGGGAGGCTGGTTTAGAAGAAAAACCACCAGTTGCCCAGCCCTGCCACTTTAAAAAGTTCTGCTTCGTGTTTGAATACCTTTTCCTTCTGTCAAATTTCAAGCACTAAATTTACTCAACATACTTTTGGAGACTCATGTTTTATCCTTTTTTAATTAACTCATTTTGAAGCTTTCATACTTGCCCCCCCAAATATTTTATTGGCATTTCATTGCCATTGTTTTCCTTGGGAAGGCCGCCGATTCCACGGAGGAGGGTCACCAAGCAACATGACTTGGCATTTGGATCTGCTTTTGTTCCCCTCTTCCCGCCAGTCCTTTCTGGGGCTTTTGCATTTACTGTTAAAATATTACAGAGGCCCACACTCTGAGCAGCCATAATCCCTGGTGCTAGACTGTCTCTAATTGATTTAATTATTCATAATTGCTCAGCTGGGTTTATGCATACTTGTGCGTGATTATGGGGAACGGACAGGTCTCAGAGTCACTGGGGGCCTCACACGGCCTGTGGACATTTGGACGACACCCTCAGAAAGCAGGGGTGGAGCCCCGTAGAGTGTTGGCTTTAGAGCAGTGCCACCCTAGAATGTTTGCTTAACAAGTTTGGGAATTTAGAATGCTTGGTGCCCATGGAATTTCAAAACAAAGGGCAGATAGACACAACGGCGGCGAGGGTGGCGGCGAATGGCTGGAGAAGTTAGGTTGAAGGAAAGTAGAAAAGCAAGAGAGGCAGTCCATGTAAACAGACAGACATCAACCTGACCCACAAGCCATCACCTCTCAGGGCTGTGTGTGCCCCCAAATGTCTGGAGAATCACTAACCCAGTCCTACAGTATATCTGAGACACTTTGTTTGGAAAAAACCAAATCGGCCAGGATCTGGGGCATTGCAAGGGAGGCAGAGTGGATGCAGAAGCAAATTCCATCACAAGGAGATGTCATCAGCCTAAGGTTTCTCTAATTGTCCCCATACCGGTCTTCTTAATGAATTCAAGATGAGGAAATGATACGCGAGGCTTGTATGCTTCATGGGGCGGCTTCCTGGTGACTAATATTTGAAGCAATAAAAGGAACTGGAGCATTCCTGCTTCCTGACGGTCCCCAGTCATCCTCAGCCTCGACCCAGCTCAGAACAGCCTCCTCCAGCTTATGTCTATCGGAAAATAACTCGAACTGACTTTGTGATGTTTACGGCATTCTGGCCATTTACAAAGTGCTTTTGCATCCTTTTGCTTAAATGAACCTTGAGTCAGCTCAGGAAAAGCCATGAGATTTGGTAGCGCGGGGATGATGAGTCCCGTTTTACAGAGAAGGAAACTGAGGTTTGCGGGGAGTAAAGTGACCCAATTGAGTCACACTGCTGAGAAGAGCAGTGAGGACACAAGCCCAGGCCTGGGGACACGTTACCTCACCTACACCCCCTCCAGCTCACCAGAATATCTCATTCTAGGTTCTGTGTTCCTAGGCAGTGTTTGGGGTCTAAGAAGCAGGTAAACTGAAGAGACTGAACACACACCCTCCAAAACCAAGAAGGGGGAGGAGGAGGGAGTTTCCAGGTTACAAAGTGCTTTTATCCTCACTTTCTCCTAGTCTTTTCAACAGCCCTACAAGGCAAGTATTTTTGTAAGTCAGAGCTCCATAAATAATGGGGGGGAGGGGGGGTTGTGAGTCGATGAGCCCCAGGGTTGCTGTTGGGGAAACTGAGATTAGGAGAAACCAGCATAGTCAACAAGAGGGACTTCAGAGCCGGGTCCTCTGATGCTACCCCTCTGCTCCGCCAGGGCCCGGGCCGGCAGCCGTTTAATCTGAACTAAATCCTAAAATAGTCCCCAGGACGACAAGCAGATCCCAGCTCTAATTTACCCTCCGGTGCCTCATAGGATCTTTTCTAACAAAAACACAGAAATGGTTTTTACAGTCCAACCAACCACACGGCTCCACGATCCTCAAGAGAGACGGACAGGCAGCCGTGGCCTCTGCAAACTGAAATGTATTATCAGAAGGATGTAATTACAAGTATTTATGTAAGCGGATTCTGAACCAGAGGATACAGAGATGGCGCTGGAGCCAAAAGGAGAAAATCAAAAAAAAAAAAAAAAAAAAAAAAAAAAAAAAGGAAAGGAAGAAAAGAAGAGGAAAAAAAAAGGCTGAAAAACTCCTGACAATAAGCAATTCTTCATGGAACAAAACTATTACAATAGCCAGCCTTTGATCTTGCCCGTCTCCTGTTGCCAATTGTATTTTGTCACCATTGGGCTGTCACCAGCGAGGGAGCACTTTTGAATTAAGCAGTCTACAGCAATTTAGGGCGCACTGGCTTTGAAGTGTCAACACCAGTCAGGCCAGGACTAACTTTTTTCATTAAAAATTTTTCTACTTCTCTAAGGGCGCTTTTTGCCTTTTTTTTTTTTTTTTTTAAGCCTGCCGGGGCACTGAGATAAGTTGAGCCTCCAACCCGTGGCCCCAAGACATCAAAAGGCACTCGGTCCAGTAATGCTTGAGGCGGCCGTCATTAAGCCCTAATGGAGTGCTTCATTAAGGCCCCTTCAAAGGCCCCCGTTTACAGACTCAGAGATTGACTAATTTACACATTGTGGGAAAATTGCTACCAGCTCTGCCCACACCAGGCAGGGGGAGAGACGCCCTCTCTCTTTGAAAGGTGGGAACTGCAAACGGGCCCTCTAATTGCAGGGAAAACCCCAGGCCCGGCCCTCACTTTTGGAGCTGGCTGAAGCGTCTGCCCACCGACCTGGAGGGGGGTGTGGGGGGGGTGTTTGTCCAGAGGCAGCGTGGGACAGATGCAAGTGTGCAAATTTGTAGCCGGAAACTCCTAAACACACTTGGGTTTGAATCCCAGCTCTGCTCCTATCAGCTGAGAGGGAGCAAACGACTCAACCTTCTTGGGCCTCAGTTTCTCTCATCTGAAAATGGGTGTAATCAACTCACCGCTCGGGGCTAGGACAAGAGATAGGATAAGGGGAAGGGGCCTGATGTGTGCTGGCTGTTCTCACCTTAGCATAAGCATAAAAGAGAGCCAACGGGTATCCTGAAATAGTGACCACCTTTCCACAGGCTCCCTTTGTGGAATTACTGACCTGTGGGAAGATGCTAGCACATGGATAGCACAGCAGTATTTACTGCCGTGAGTCAGACCCATCGGCTGTTTGGAGAACCACGTTACGTGACCTCAAGGGTACCACACGATGGTATCAATTTGTGTACTTTTTCCTTTGTCATCAATGCAATTTGGGAAGGACATAAAGAAATATGCTGTATTTGGGATGCTTTCATGTGGATACATCCACTGTCTGAAAATAAAGCTCTCGGCCAGTGAAGGAAGGTGCATCGTAAGAGGTGTGGCGAGGAGGTCACCCCTCAGCCCGGCTCTGCCTCTGGGGCCCTCCCACCTGTTGCTACCCACAGTGTGGTCCAGGGACCAGTGGCCTCAGCATCGATAGGACCTTGGGAGAAATGCAGTTTCTCGGGCCCCCCAGACCTCCGGAATGGGACTCTGCACTCTGCCATGATTGCGGTGGTTTGGGCACACGGTATGGTTGAGGCCACTGCTCTACCCCTTCCTTTGGCCCAGGAAGACCCTGGTGACTGTTGTTTCACACAAGGGGGTCCAGCCTTTCGACTCTGGCCTGGGAAGTCATGATTTTGAAGACAAACAGCCCGGGCCCTCACCTACCACCCAACTGGGATCCAGTCTCTTCATGTCAGAATCCTATCGCTTTTACTCTCTGGGGTCATCTGGGAACGTAAGCTAGTGAAGGAACCGCCGCATCATTCGTTGAACACCTACTGTGTGCTTGACAGCCTGCCATGTGCATCACAGCATCACATGTGGTAAGTAACTGAGGTTGTTAGTGATTTGGTCTTTCGGTTGAGTCGGCTGAACAAGAGGTCAGGTGACTTGCACAAGGTCACACAGACTTCCTCCCAGGGCCCCCTGCACGACGCCCACTCCAAGCTGCACAGAGGAAGCCTGGGTGACCCAACTCCTGGAGGTCCGCCACAGGCCGGTTAGGATGGAACCAGAGGGGCCCGTGAACACGTGAGTCCTGCGGGATGGTCACATCACCCTCCACTTTCTATTTGCCCATCTTCCTAATTATAGAAAATAAATTCTACAGTCACTTCCTCTCTTCAACCTTTCACTGAAAAAAAGGCGACTCCCACCCCCTCCATTCCCAACCTCGCGGGGAAGCCGCCCGGCCAGGGGCAAGCATCGCAGCAAACCACTTAGCAAACCGCAAATTTCAGAGGCCTCGTCACATCTGCGTTTTATCAGCTTTTTCCGGATAGTATTACCCCGAGCAATTGTCTGCAGATCGGCCGACAGCTGAGACGTTCAAGCGCTGAATTACGGAGAAAGGGCCGGAGATAAAGCCGAGCACATGTATCCCATCAAAGTAATGAAAGCCTCCTGCCGCCAGGCCGCCCTGCAGCCTCCTTCCGAGTCTCCCAGCCGCCCAGCAGGAAGGCTGATTAACCCTTGCGGGGCAGAAAAGAAGAGCAGGGGTCATCCAATACCCAGGCTAATCAGGGCCCCAACGGGGGGTTGGGGTGGGCAGGAAGGAACAGCCGATGCAGAGGGCCACTCTGGCCTCAGGATCAGCCCGGCTGCATTTCCTGGGGCAGGACAGAGCTTGGGGAGCAGTCCCGAGAGAGACTGGAGCCTACATCAGGAGCCTAAATAAAGAACTCGGTGCCCACAAGGTTGCAGGGACATTGGCTGGGTAGCAGGAGATCCCAAGGAGTGAGGGCAAGCAGCTTCGTGTGCGAGAGCCTTGCCTTGCTGCGGATGTCACGTTTGCAAACGCTGATGACTACTGTTTACTGAGCACCTACTGTGGACCCGGCCCTGGGGGTCCTGCCGCTCCAGGACTCAGCTAATCCCTTAATCCGCCATTGGAGACAGAGGCTCAGGGAGTTCGCTTGTCCTCGTTCAGACAGCTAGAAAGCGGCCACATAGGGGTTGGACCGACAAATGCCGGCCCTGCTTTGTGACCTCTGATCGCCGCTGTTGCTCTCCTTGCTTACCACGTGACCCCATGGCGTCACATGCCTGGAGCCCCAACCTTGACCATCACACACGTTCCCTAGTGAAGGGCAGATGCCAGGTTGTCCCCTGTCCCTCTGTTTCTGTGGCCAGTGCCACTTGGGCATCTGTGTCCTGTCTGGAGAAACCTATGTGATAGCTGCCTGGCATCCTGCTTCGATACCCCAGAGTGGGGGCTCAGGGACCTGGGCCAGCCTGTCCCACTCACAGCGCATGAGGGTGCCCTGCTCTCTGACACATTCCCGCCAACATTAGCCCGACCACTTAGTACCGGGCCTTTCTACAGGCCCATCACAAGTCTAAGCGCGTGCTTCTCTTTACTAATGAGTTTGAACATCTCTCATTAGGCATTTAGGCCTGTCTTCCGCCCCACCGTTGTGTATTTTCCTCTCAGACCTCTGTCCTTTTCTTACTGTTCTGTGAGAGTTCCAGGATGTTCTAAATTGTAACCGCTCGTCAGTCGCATCTGTACCGTGCGCCCTGTGTGCTGCCTTTGCCTGTGGCCTCCTTTGTGAGCAGGAATCCTTAATTTTGGTGCTGGCGGATCCATCAGTTTTTTCTCCCTTCCGTCTGGCTCTTTTAGGGTCTTTTGGAGTCGAATCATTTTTAGGCACACAGATACCTTCTTATACTTTCTTTGATTGGCTTTGTTATTGTAACATTCACGTCTAAGGCTTTAGTCCATCTGGAGCCCACCTTTTGAAAAGCTTAAGGGAGAGACTGTCAGTTTTTATCCAAGGGAGACAACTCTGCCGCAGTGTGCTGTTGGCTGAATCGGGCCTTGGTTCCTCAGCTTGCCGCGAGGCGCCGTCCTGCACACCAAGTTCTCCATCAAAACACTGGGGAGAGGGGCATTCTCCACAGCCTCATTCCCAGCTCACTCCTGTCCCCAGTCCCACCACCTGAAGCTGCTGTGTATGTTCGGGCATCATCTCTCTGTTTTACATCAAACCACAATGAACACAAAGTAAAGGAGGCCAAGATGACAGAGAGTGTCCTGGGATGTGCACCTTCTGGAGGTGATGCTCTCGTCGCGTGTCCCCCAGCAGCTCTGTGAAGCCCCTGCCCGGTAGAGGACGGATGAAGCAGGCTTTCCACTTCACGCTTTGCCCGACATTGAGTTTCAGGCTCGGTTTTGAACTCAGGACTCTGCCCACCCCCCTTTGCTTCAGCATTCCAGCCAACATGTGGATTCCTGGCGATCTTTGTTGGTGGTGAGCTCTCTGCTGCCAGTGCCTTCTCTTCCTCCCACCCTTCCCAACTGATGGCTGTCTCTGCCCTCAAGACGGGGCTCATTCGTTCACCCATTCACACATCTATTTAAAAAAGATGGATGTATTGTATCTGCCAGAGTTCTTTGGAGGTAAGCAACAGAAACGGGTCCTGGCGAAACTTTATGCAGTAAAAGACTTTTATTTCCAAGATCTGGGGTAGTTCACAGAGGTCAGGAGACCCTGAACCACTAGGCCTCACAAAGACAGGACCTGGGGAAACTCTGGGCTTCTAGGTACCAGGAAGTAAGGAGAAGTCAGAACAACTTGGTGTCAGCCCTTATCCCGCCTTGAGTCACTCTGTCATGCCTGAAATTCTCAGGAGAGGACATCTGATTGGCCCAGCTTGGGCCACTTGCCCAGCTCATGGCCAATTGCCTCAGGTACCATGATCGCCTGTCCATCAAGACTGCACGAGTTGGGGAAGGCTGGATCCCAGAGGAAAATTCAGTGCAGACACCACCATCCCTTGTGGGCACTCTAATCCCAGACACAGCCTGGATGAGTACTAGGGACCCCAAGATGAACCCCACAGTTCCTGCTCAAAGAACTCACAGCCCAGTGGAGGAGCCTGGTTAAATAGAAGGTGCTCAAAACAGAGTAAAGAGTGCCATGACAGAGGGGCCCCTGGAGCCAGGAAAAGGATTCCTAGATCCAGGTGGGGCATCAGAGAAGACTTCCTGGAGGAAGTGGTGCTGAACTGAGCTTTCACAGATCTGTAGAAGCAGGTTGGATGAAGAGTGGGGAATGGTGTTCTGGGCAGAGGGTACATAGAGCACGAGCAAAAGCAGAGCAGTGAGAAATGGACAAGCGGTTGCAATAGAGTCAGAGGAGCCCTGGAGCGTTCTGCATGGCCACAGGGGTTTGTGAGGCCCACTCAGGGCAGTGGCAGTGGCTGGAGAAGCCTAGAATGCAAGCAGGAAGGGACTTCCCTTATTTCTGATCTGGCTCAAGAGCTTGTTGGTGGCCAGGAGGGCTGGGGGCTCAGCTTGAGACATTAACATGACAGCAGTGAAGAGCTAAATTGATCAATGGGGACAGATCCTTCCCAAATGTGTACCAGATTCCATGTATAGGAAGAAAAACTCCAGGTGGAGGCAGGTCCACCCAAATGACTCATCTTTTCTTCCTCTGGTACCCAGGAGAGGATCTGCACGGCTCCATTCTAATGGCAACACGTCTCAGGCCTCTTTTCCCTGCTGTTAACGCACAGGTCACGTGGGAAACACGAATCCAAACCAACCAGGTCCTGTGATGGGGGAAACTAAGCCCAGCGAGGGGAAATCCTTGGCCACAGTCCGTCCTCGTCTAGAGCTTGAGTCTCCTGTTGAGCTCACAGAGTGTCAAGGTGGAGGGATCAATGCTTGAGCAAAAAAAATCACTTTTTAGCTTTGTTTGAAAACCACATTTTTACTCCCTTCACACCCACTAGCGTGGCTATAATCAACAAGTGGAGAAGGACGTGTTGGCGAGGATGTGGAGAAATCAGAACGCTTGTGATTGTTGGTGGGAATGTAGAATGGTGCAGCCACTATGGAAAACAGTTCAGCGATTTCTCAAAAACCTGAACATAGAATTACCGTATGATCCAGCAACTTCACTCCTAGGTATACACCCAAGAGGAAGGAAAACAAATATCTATACAAAACTTGTACATGTGTGTTCACAGCAACATGATTCACAATAGCCAACAGATGGAAACAACTCTAACGTCCATCAACTGATAAGTGAATGAGTTAACAAAATGTGAGATACACACACACACACATATATACATATTCACGCAGTGGAATATTATTCAGCCAGGAAAAAAGAATGGTGCCCTGAAACATGCTACATGTGGATGAGCTTGTAAACGTGATGCTAAGTGAAGGAAGTCAGACACAGAAAGACAAATATGGTAGGATTCCATTTCTATGAAAAGTCTAGAAGAGACATCTTAGGAACAGAAGGCAGATGAGTGGTTGCCAGGGGCTGGAGCAGGAGAAAATGGGGAGTGACTTGTTTATGAGTCCAAGATTTCCCTTGGGGATGATGGAAAGGTTTTGGAAGCAGATAGTGGTGACGGTGGCACAACACTCTTAAAGCACTCAATGCTACTGAATCGCACACTTTAAAATGGTAAATTTGATGCTATGTGAATTTCACCTCAGTAACAATGATAACACATTGCTTATGTCTAATGATGTTGGGACATTTGTATTGGTTAAGGACAAGATGATGTGATAACCCAGCACCTGCTATAGGGGAAGCCCTGTTTTAAGCCCTCGACAGCAACCTGATCTTGAAGCTATCATTGTTGTTGCCATTTTGCAGCTGGGAAGACTGAGGGCTCAAGGTCATACAAGGAGGAGTGGAGCTGGGATTTGAACCCAGCCTGTCCAGCTCCAGAGCCCATGTGATGAAGCACAAGGGAGAGGCCTCCTGGGTCACAGGACTGGCCTCAGTGCCAAGGGACCTGTGTGTGAACCCAGCACTCTCTGACTTCGGGTCAGGCCCGTAAACTCTGGGAGCTTTGGAGTCACACCTGTTGAGCAGGAGTGGGTGTGGCAGTGAGGATGAGGTCCTGTGGGAGGACCGCGTGACCACGGCCACGCCCCCCCACCCCCTCATGGGTACCTCTCTTGGGCTCCACATGCCTTGAGACATTTTGGGAGCCTCCGATCCCATCCCCCAGGATTCTCTAGGCAATCACCATCAATGAAAGGACCGGGCCTTTCATTTTTGCTAAGGGCCCTGCTCACAGGGACAAGTCCTGCAATTACCCTCTTGGCCCCCTGCTGCGTGGTGGGCAGTCACTGGATTCCTTTATGAATTCTGCAGGAGATGGATGGATAGGGAAGCCGAATCTCAAAGTGGATTTATAAGCGGAAATCAGGGATAAAGGTGGGAGAGGGGAGAATGGACCACATGTACCGCTAAATCTGGTTCCAAGAGGGGCGTGATCTGTTAGGCGACGCGCTGGCAGCGTCTGCATGGGCCACTTGGACCTGAGCATCTGTCTCAAAGCACTGATGGAACTGTGTTTGGTCAATGAACGTTTCTAGGGATGGTGGGGTGGTAATCCCTGGGGCCTAGTGTAGTACATTTACACAGGAAAGCTGACGTGGTCCCAGGAGTGGGCAGTTTTCTTTAACATGAGTTTTTTTTCCGTCTTGTGGGCACAGAGCCTTTCTTGAGCGAAAATGTATGTACGTTTTGTTGGAAAGGAAGGATGAAACCCCTGTTGATTGGATGCCTGCCTCCTGGCATGCTCTGCCCGAGGCAGGCCCATGAGATGAGCACGTCAATCTGGGAAGCGGTTATTTTTGCAGGTGGGAGCCTGAGGCTCCGGGGTAGGGGTGGGGGATGTCCCATGTTCTGAGAGTCTGAGGAGTGAGTTCCTTCCACTTTATCAGGGCTCCCCTGCCTGGGGCTGGGAGATGGCTTGTGTCATGGGCCCGGGGGATGGCCAATCCCTTGTTTCCTTTGCTCAGATGGGTGATATGTTTCATATAAGACAGTCCTACTATTCTGCGGTTGTATGTGATACTCTTGGCCAATAGGAGCAAGTTTGTTTCAAAGGATCTGGGACTGGAGGGGAAAATTACTGTAAAGGGCATTATTGGGACAACGGGTGAAATTTGAATAAGGATTGTGGATTAGATAATAATATGATGCCAATGTTAAATCTCCTGACTTTGATAACTGCACGGTGGTTATGTGAGAGAATGTCCTTGTTCTTACGAAATGCACACAGGAGCCCTCAAGGGTTCTTTCCATTATCTGTTATCATTTCATAGCATAGAGGCCTAAGACGGTAATGATTTATTACATCTCACGATCCTGTGGGTTGGCTGCGCTCAGCCGGGAGCTCGGCTGGACCAGCACACTCCAGAAGGCCTCACCCTCTCCACGTGGTCTCTCCCCATCCAGTAAACTTCTCTGAGCTTCTTTGTATGGTGGCTGGGTCTTAGGAGGGCTACCACTTCACATGGTGGCTCTTAAGACCTGAGAACCGGCAGACCTCACCCAGGGATAATGATCTTTGGCCTTCAGGGGCTTAAACTCCAGCAAGCCATCCCGGCTCCACTTAGGGTGACCCCCAGGGTTGCCTGCCACCAGCTGAACAGGAGGGTCTTGTAGTCAGAGATGCCCACCCCCTGGGACCCGGCCACCTTAGAGTCTTTAAGGGGGAGCTATGTTTCCGCCATTCCTGGGGGCAGTCTGTCTTTGCGGAAAGCCTGAAGGTCACCCAAAGACCTGGATTCCAGTTCTGGTTCCATCACTTAATTTGGGGCAGGGGACTGAACCTTTCTGAACCTCAGTTTCCTCAGCTGTAAAATGGGAAGAATAACACCCATAAAGAGGTTTGGTGTGAGAATGACATGAAATGGTAGAGTTCAGGCTCCTGGCACTGTGCTCGTCACTGTCAAGCTAGGGAACAGGCTCCCAGCCATCCCGGTTTGCCTGGGACTCAGGGGTACCCGGGACACTAAGGCCGGGGTAGTGGGGGTGAGTTGGTCACCCTATACGGCAGGTCTCCTCGCCTTCCCTTCTCTGTGCCTTGGTTTCCCCAGCAGGCAGATGCGAGCAGGACTTCATCCTTGTGATACTGCCGCAGTGCTGAATGGGTAAAGCACGCATGTTACATAAACTCAAAACCAGATGCCTGCACGTACATAGGTGGGTGTGCACATGAGGGTGGGCATGCACGAGGGGCAGGCCTGGTTCGGTGGGAAGAACGCCACTGCTAGTGGCCAGAAGCCCCGGTTTGGGTCTCAGTGGCCCTGTCACTTGAGCTGCGTAACCTTCTGCCCCTGAAGCCAACCCCACAGGGCCTCAGTACCTCCCAGTGTCTGGTGATGACAAGAGAGGTGGTCGCATTGGGTTTGGGGAAGAGGTTGGGTGCTTGCTGAGCAGGAGAGGGACTGCGTGGCGGTGGTGGCTGAGGTTTTCTTTTCTTTTTCTTTCTTTTTCCACCTCAGAGCCTGGACAGTCATGTGTGCCCTTCCCTTGCTGTTTCAGGCCTTCCTCCCTAGCGGGGCTGGGTGGGGATGGAGGGACCATGCCCAGAAAGCTGGCTCCATCTAGCAGCGAGCGGAAGCGGGGGGACCACCCATCCTGGTGTGCTGAATTCATTGCTAAAACTGGGGAAGTCCTGGGCAAACTGGGTCCGTTGGTCACCCTACTCATTACCTTGTTCCAGCCTCAGTCCTCTCACCTGTGAAATGGGGACAGGAACACCTTCCTGTCTCAGTGCATTCAGTATGCTTTAACAGATAGATATCAGAGAGCAGGCGGCTTAGAAACAGCAAACATTTATTCCTCACAGTTCTGGAAGCTGGAGGGCCCAGATCACGGCACTGGCAGATTCAGTGTCTGGGGAGAGCCTGCTTCCTCACTGACAGCCATCTTCTCACTGTAACGTCACATGGCAGAAGGGGCGAGGGAGCTCTCTGGGGTCTCCTTTATAAGGCAGTAATCCATTCATGAGGGCTCTGCCCCAAGTCTCCACTTCTTAATACCGTCATGTTGAGGGTCAAGGTTTCAACATGTGCATTTTGCGGGGGACACACATTCAGACCACAACATCCCCCCAATTCAACATTTCTTGGATGAATATTAACTGAGTCCTTACTATGTGCTGGCATAGCACTGGTCTCTGGGGATTCATGAGTGGACAAGGCAGACCTGCCCCAGTAAGGGGTAGACACAGAACCCGTGAGTAAGCAAAGAGGCAAGATGCCTTCAGGTGGTGACGATAGGGTGGAGCAGGGTCTGTGGCAGAGAGGACTCTGAAGGGGCTGGGAGAAGGCCTCTGTGAGGAGGTGACATGAGCTGAGGACCAGAAGAAGCCCACTTCAGGCAGAGGCTCTGAGCAAGAACACAGCAGGTGCAAAGGCCCTGTGGCAGGAACAAGTGTGTCTGGCTTCCAAAGAGAAGGGGAGGGTGGTGGAGGTCAAGGAGAGAGAGGTGGGCAGGGGCACCATGTGAGAGCCCAGGAAGCCATTCTCGTCCGTATGTCACGGGAAGGCATGGGAGGCGGCGTGGCTTCGTGGCCGGGAACGTGGGCCCACAGCTGGATTACGTTTAAATACCAGCTCCACCACTCACAAGTTAGGTGACCTTGCTTAACCTTTCTGTCTCCCCATTCCAAAATGGAGTTGTGCATAGGAAGTAAAAGGATGGGTTCAGCCAGGCCTAGAAGGTCCATAGGCTGATCAAAGAAGGCAGGACAGACAGGCAAGTAAAGAGAAGAGAAGTAAAGAGAAGGGGCACAGACCCTGGGGCAAGGCTGCCTGCGTTCAAACCCCAGGCTCCACTTCCTGGTGTGTCACCTAAGCTCTCTGTGCCTTATTAGTAATAATGACCATCTTATGGGGCTGTTGAGAGGATGGCGTAGATCAACACATGGCAGTTAGAGCAGGGCAGCACAAGGGCTGCTGTCACTGTTATCATTGCAGGAAAAGGTCACCCACCTTAGGCCCTTGCACCCCCAGCAGGGCCACACAGCAGCTGTGTGACTTTGCCCAGTCACTTGACCTCTCTGAGCATCAAATTTCCATTAGTCACAAAGGCCTAGTCATTCCCCCCGACCCTGTCCCCGGAGGCTGTGGTGAGGAGCCAGGAGCCTGGGCCAAGGCCTGGGACATAGTGAGGGGTCAGTTCCCTGCCTGCCACCTGCCCACATGTAGTTCAAAGATAGATGCTTCTTCTCCTCCTCTCCATCTCTGGGGTCTGCTGTCCAGAAAAATCTGACCTCTCCAAGCATAAGAGAAGCAGTGCAGTGTGGTGGGAAGACTCTCAGTGTGAGAGTACCAGGAACCCACATGCCAATTCTAGCTCCTCCCTTCTCTAGTTGTAAAAGCTTGGGCAGGAGCTTCGACCTCTCTGAGCCTCAGTCCCTGATGGGAACGCTGGGCCCGCAAAGCCAGGGTGGGGGTCAAACCAGACAGCAGGTGCTGTAGCCCCTGTCCCTCCTTCCCCATCTCTACGTCTGCTCTCCGCTGAGCACCACCCCTCCCATTGCATCTCCCAACACAGACACCCAACATGTGAGATTCTCTTAGTTTTCGCTCTGGGAAGCCTGCCTCCGTTGAGTTGGCTGCAGTCAGCATTCCGCTGAGACCATCTCAGAAAGCTGGTTTGGGGCTGGATGGGGTGCAAAGAGGGGGTGGCAGGGGCTAAGAAGAAGGCAGGGTGGGGCCCAAATGCCCAGCTTGTTGTCTTTTGAGGCCAAGCCGCTTCCCTCTCCTGGTTCCCAAAGGGGACCCTTGGATTCTGGAAGTCAAACTGGCAAGGCCATATACCTGCTCATCAGCCCCAAGCACCTGAAGCCAGACAGAGCCTGGGAGGACAGACCTGGAGTCACTTCCTTGCTCGGTCACTTACAAGCTGTGTGACCTTGGGCCAGTTTCTCAGCTTCCTTTTTCTACAACTCCAAACCCTGATTTCAGTTACTTGCTAGCCTAGGTTTAGTCCCAATAACAAACTGAGGAAAAGAAAAAAAGAGAAAAGAAAATAAATTACTCTTGGGACAGATGGAAAGAATACAACTCAGCCACTCACCAGCTATGTGTTTGGGCAAGTTACTCTGCCTCTCTGGGCTCAGTTTACTTATCTGTAAAATGAGTATGATATGTCTCTCTCTCAAGTATTACTTCTCATCAAATGAGATGACACATGAGAAGCACTTAGCACAGCTCCTTGCATATGGTTGATGCTCAAAAAAAATAATACTTTTATTGTCATCATCATCACCATCGTCATTATCACTATAGTTACCATTATCATCACTGCCATCGTCTCCACTATCACGGTTAGCATCAGCATCAGCATCTTTATTATCATAATTATCATTGTCGTCACCATCACCATCATCATCATCATTATCATGACTATCATCATCATCATCATCTACATCACTGTCACTATCATCACAATCAGTATCAGCATCATCTTCATCACCATTGTCATCACTGTCATCATCACAACCACCGCCACCACCACCACCAGCAGATGGGCTGCTGGTGTCCCCATGTGACGGATCAGTCTTGGTGAGTCTACTTGATGGTTTTAGGACTTAAAGCTGATTTTCTCTGACTTGTGGTAGTTAAAACTACCACCCTGGCATTCTTTCCACTGTTTATTGTTTTAGAAAATAAACCAGAAAATTGCTTTCTTCCCAATATGGTTTCCAAATACCCAGCATCAGGATTTTCCACTGGCATCTTGGAATGTTCTCATCAGAAATCTCCTTCAAGGCATGATCCTTGAGGCTGGGAGCTTTGCCCAAGGGCTGTCTGGGAAAGGAGTTTCTAACACTAATATCGTCTGCTCATGCCCAGTTCTTTCCAACTAACAGAGGACTTTCAAACCATGCAAACCATTAATACAAGGGCCTTCGGAGGAGAAGGGTATGGGGAGGGAGTATTAGCCTGCTCAGGCTGCCATAACAAAATACCACAGACGGTCGGGCGGGGGGGGGCTCCAACAACACACATTTATTTTCTCACGGTTCTGGAGGCTAGAAGTCCATGAACGAGGTACCAGCAAATTTCTGATAAGAGCTCTCTTCCTGGCTTGTAGATGGCTACCTTCTCACTGTGTCCTCTCATGGTCTTTCTTCTGTGCTTGCTGGGAGAGGGATGGTGGGGGGAGAAATTTCTGATTTCTCTTCCTCTTCTAAAAGGACACCAGTCCTATTAGATTAGGGCCCCACCCTTATGATCTCATTAACATTAATTACCTCCATAAAGGGCCTATCTCCATAGATAGTCACGCTGGTGTTTGGGGCTTCAACATAGGAATTCTGGGGGACACAGTTCAGTACATAACAGAAGGGAAGATATATTTCTAAAAAGCCTACTACATGCCTGGCACTGTATCAAGAAATTTCATAGACATTGTTTCATTTGAGTCTCGAGACAAACCTGCAAGGCAGGTAACACAGTCCTCATTTTACGAATGAAGAAACGGAGGCTCAGAGAAGTTGAGTGGCTCAGTATCACACAGCACAACCTGCAGTTCTATCTGACTTCAAATACCATACGCCATCTTTTTTTGTGTGTGTGTGTCAGTGGTTCTCAAAGAATGGCTCACAGACCTCTGGGGGTTCCCCAAGGTCCTAGATAATACTAATAGTATTATATATTTGTAATGTTAATACTATATAGTATCCTAGTAATATTAATATTAATACTAATAGTAAATGGTGTTTCACTGTGTTGACATGTCACTGACGGTGCAAAGCCAATGGTGAGTAAAATTGATTCCTTAACTGGAACAGAAACACTGACCCCAAACTCTACTAATAGTCATTCTACTGTTCACTGCTATGCACTCACAGCAAACAATAAAATAAGAGTCATTAATTTTCTTAAATTTCAGCCCTCAAGTACACATCTTTTTAATATTCTGTGTGAAAAAATGGAAAGTATACATAAAGCACTTCTTTTGCAGACTGAAGTGTGACAGTTGCCTTGAGGAAAAGTTAAGTGTGCAGTTGTCTGGATTTGAGCCGAACTAGCTGCTTTTTTCATGAAGCACCATTGTTTAGTCAAAAGAGTGATTGACAGGCTACCCATGATCATGCAGACTTAGATTTGAGGCAGGTATTTTTTGAAAATGACGGAAGCAAGCCTTTCACTTCAGGGTAAACAACGGTGTTTGTTGCCAATGAGAAGATTTGACCTTTTGACAAAATATGGAATTTCGGAAAACCTGATTCTCCTATGGTCCGCTTGCTCCCTAATGACTGAAAGACTTTTTCTGGTGGTGACATGATTGAGATAGGTGATGAGATGAATGAATGTGATTTGTTTTATGTTATATCATTTAACGTGTCAATATTTGGAAGATTTCATAAGTCAGTGATCCAGCGTTTTATAAATGGCCAACAGATGTTGTTTCAAAATCACACCTAGGTAAAGAGATCCATTCAAAGCGCTGTGTAGACCAATGGATGTTAATGTAACAAAACCCAAAAAGTTCATCAATATGTTTTCAAATTTCACATCACAACTAACTGTTAAAATACTACCACTTGTCAAGTTTTGTGTAGTATCAAGAAATTAGCTGAAAAGTCTATTAAAATATTCCTCCCTTTTCTAACTATGTATCTGTGAGACCAGATTTTCCTCATCTACTATAAGCAAACAACCTATTGCAACAGAAGGAATGCAGAAGTAGCTATGAGAATTCAGCTTCTATTAAACCAGCCTGTAAATAGATCTGCAGAAGTGTAAGACAATGCCACTTTTTCTGTGATTTGGTTTTTTGAAAATTAAAAATATGTTATTCATGTTAATAAATGCAAGAGATTTATTGATATTTTTAAATAAATTAATAAATACTCTAAAACATTTTCAGTTTTAATTTCTAAATGTCAGTAGATGCAACATACACGAACAAAAGCTCTTTGATGTCCTCAATAATATTTAAGAGGGCAAAAGGGTCTTGAGACCAAAAAGTTTGAGAACTACTGCTCATGCCATTTTGGGGTTGAGGAAACTGAAGCTCAGAGAGGTTAGGCAGTTTGGCTGAGGTCACAGAGCTAGAAAATGCCCAACATGGTGGACCTTGTGACGATTGCCGGGCTCCCCCAGCTTCTGGAAGACAGACCTTGGCTCCCCCAGCTTCTGGAAGACAGACTCCTCCTTGGAGGAGTCCAAAGTCACAACTCTTTCTAGGGTCAACTTCCATCCAGTGCCAGACTAATGGGGTCAGGGAGGGGAGGGACTGGCTGGGGCAGCTCAGGCTTCTGAGGAGTTTGGATGGGGATTTGGAGGGAGAGGAGGCTGGTGAGGGACCAGGTCCGGGCCACAGACAGCCCTGAGGCAGGCAGAGGAATTTAAACCTGATCTAATGGTGCTATTCTGCCTTCGTCAAGATCTCAGCTGGCCTCTGCCTGGGTTTGAGAAAGTTCAGGGTTAAGGACAGAGCACCTACAGCAATGCAGAAGAGCGGCATTGAGCTTACAATTCTGGGTCTTTCTACCTCCATTCAAAGTGCTATGAGAATCATGAAATGAGCACTGTTAACGTGTTTATATGTCAGAGGGGGCGGTTATCATGATCAGAACCTCTATCTTCAGGGGTAGAAGACTATGCAGCAGTTCTGGGATGCACGAAGCCTCCCTAGGACTATCCAGTCACAGGTTCATGCAGCCCTGCTTGCACACCTCCAGGGGCAGTGAGCTCACTACCTCCTGAGATGGCTCCCTGCTTCTCTGTCTATTCTCTCGTGGAGGCCGAGATCTTCTCTTTGCTGAGACCCTTTCCCTTTGTTTCTCTTCTCTCTCTTGCTTTTGTTGCAACCTGCTTCCCCTCCAGACTTGCCTTCTTATTGACTTTCTCTCCATATCTTTTGCCATTTTACTCTGCTTGCTTTCTCCTTTCCTGTGTTCCCCAGTCCACCTCCGCACCCACACGCCCTCCCACAGCTAACTCCTGGAGCCTCATCCACTCACCATTTCCGGAGGTCTCCTGTGTGCCAACCATGGGAACAGATGGGTTCATCAGATCAGTCCCTGTCCTCACCAAGCTCATGATCCAGTGGGGCCATTGCCATATGGTCCCCCTGTCCATACAGGGCCATATGTTGTGCAAGGTGTTAGGGAGGGGTAAGTCACCATTTATAAGTTTCCTAACCACAGGCTGGGGAATCCTGTTCCGAACACAGAATTTAAACCCAGGTCCGCCCACCCCCAACTGTGTATACAAATGACTTCACCTTTCAGAGCCTCAGTTTCCTTATCTGGAAAATGGGTCTAGTATTACCTACCTCTCTGACCCATTGTGAGGATGAGAGAAAATGATGTGTGTGAGCCCCTGGCACACAGTAGGTGCACAGGACCAGTGAGTTGGGGTCCTACTGTCTCCACTCAGCAGGCCCTCGGAGCAGCTCGTGTGTCCCAGCGCCGGGCAAATGGCCGGTAGGTCGGATTAGGGACATGTGTTAGCAACTCTCCGGTCAACAGAGGTCTGCCCAGCAATTGGCCCTGCCAAACCCTAGGCTTCCCTTAACTGATTTGGACACAAGCAACGGCTGCAGCGCAGACCCCAGAGGCTCCTCCCTTAACCTCCGCTTCCCCAGTGCCCAGGGAGGAGCCGCAGCCCTCCAGGGACACAGCCAGGCCAATTGAGGTGGATGGAATTCGGGCCTGGACCGCAGATGCTAGGAGGCGAGCCCCTGCTTCTGTTTGTTTAGGGGCCAGAGTTGTTAGCCTCATCCATTTATCAGCAGCTTTGGGGTGGGGGGCTGCTCCCCGCCACTTGAGAGGAAGTACCTGGGCTTTGGTGTCAGGCACACCTGGATTTGAGCCCCGTGCTGCTGCTTTCTAGGTATAGTCCTTGGGCAAGTCACGTCACCCCCTGAACCTCAGATTCCTCTTCAGTTCAGGAAACTGACCCCCATCAGTTAAAATTACCCCCATCCCATAGGGTTGTGATGAGGATGAAATCAGATAAAGGATGCCAAGAGCTGCACACATGACAGTTTGGGAAATGTTATTATGGTCATTTCCCACTGAGACCAATGCCAGGGGCAGAGCTGAAGAGAATCAGACCTCTCACGTGCACATGAAATGATAAACACGGGGCAGGTGCTACGGACCATGGCCCTGGAGGAAAGGTGGATGGATGGCAGTGCTTAGTCTGGAGCGGGCCTGGCAGGTCGGGGCCTCGGTACACATTTGTTGACTGAAGAAATAACGGGTCACCCAGGAGGACCTGGCCTTCACTTTCAACTATGTGTAAGATCGAGATGCCAGCTCACTCTATGGGGGGCTAAGGTGCGGCTCGGGGTAAAGAGATCTCTTCCTGCACCCAGGGCAGTCCAAAGATAGAAGACAACACCTCCGCTGGGAGTGAGCTCCCCATCGTGGTGGGGGTGCCAGGCTGGTTGGGAGAACTGTGGGCAGAGATGTTGTAAAGGGATCCCTGCACTGGGTGGGAACTTGGCCTCTGTGATGTCCAAGTTCCTCTCCAAACTGAGGGCCTCCGATTCTCGGAGAAGCTTTCTTTTCCAACTCCTCTGTCAGTTATGGTGGTCTGCTGCTCTGCAAACAGCCTCCACACCTCAGTTACTAACGCGGTGGAAGCTTATTTCTTGGCCAAATAACAGCCCAACGCAGGCACTTGTCGCAGTCTTCCTTTGGGCAGTGACTCAGGCACCAGGCTCCTTCCATCTTATGATTCCACTATCCCTCCAGCCTCTGAATTCTTTGCCAGATCCTCTGCATATGGCTAGACAATGGGGGGAAGGAAAGAGTGGAGGATTGCATGGAAGATTTTTAGGAACCAGCCTTGGAAACAGTGCACGTAATGTCTCCCCATGTTCTATTGGCCAGAACTGCAAGGGAGTCTGGGAAATGTAGTCCAGCTGAGTGTCCAGGAGGAAGAGGAAATGAGTGTGGTGAACTGCCGGTCAGTCATTGACACAGGAGCAGGGGGTGCACTCATTTAATCAATCATTCATTCATTCATTCAATGAACAGTGAGCACCTACCTTGTGCCAAACCCTAATATGGGATATAAACATGAATCAGACGCAGCCCTGGTCTCCAGGAGTCCACAGCCTCAAGTTCACAGCCTGGACACATCAGGCAGCGACAGCCATATAGTTTGGCAGGGATGAAGGATGCCCTTCATCGCAGCACCACCATAGCGTATGAAACAGGGCCCCTGTTTCCTCATCCGTAAGTTAGGGAGAACACCACCTACCTCAAAGAACGATACATGCCAAGCTCTTCGCACAGTCCAGCATACAGTGAACCCTCTAAAAATGGGAGTGAATATTTGTATTAGTAACTCTATGCTTTGCAGCGTCAGTCCTTCCTGAGTATTTTAGGGTTGGGTCAGGAGATGCTGGGGACCACAGTGCCATAATGGTGGCAGTCCAGGAACCCTGGCAGGGTGGAGGGAGGAATAGCATCTGGTTGCTGACAGAGAAGCCTGACTGCCCTCAAATCCTCACATGCAGTGGCCCAAGCAGAGCCGTCCAACCCAGGCTCTGTTCACTTCGAGGGAATGCCTGAAGCAGCTGCGTGTTTTCTCAATTCCCCAGCATGACAGCCTCCCTGGAAATAATAATTCAGGGGAGTTTCTCTCTCCTTCCCTGAGGTAAAGCAAAAAGAACTACACCCCTCCACAGCTCTATGAGAGAGATTCCAGAATGGGAAACTAAGGATCACAGAGGTTGAGCAACTTTCCTGCGGTCACAGAGCTGGATGGCAGAAGAGGGATTCCAGCCTAGGTCAGACTGCTTAATAACCCAGCTCTAGGGACTTGAGGACAAAATTTGCAGAGGAGACCCTAGTGCAAGCTCAACCTCCTGTGTAAGCGTGAGCTGCTTTCTCTGAAAATGGGGGTGACAGCAATATCTTCCCATAGGGAGCTCAATGAGAAACACTGTGTTTAAGGTCCCGGCCCCTGGTCTAGAACTCAGCAACACCAAACTGGACGGAGGCCCAGTGTGGCGGTTAGGAGCACTGACTGAGAGGCAGCCGCCACTGCTTAGCAGCTGTGGCTCCTTGGGAAAATCATGTACCTTTTCTGTGCCTCAGTTTGTTCATCTGTTGAAAGGGGATGATGAAATACCTGGTGAGTGCCATGTAAGTGTGATTTTTGTTATCATCTGTGCACTGATGAGGTGAATTCCTAATGGCTTGTTAAGCTACCTGACCTTTACAAATGGATAAGAAGGTGCCTTAGGCTAGACTTTTGAATTTTTTCCTTGAGGGGCTGGGAAAAGTCCAGACAGCTTAGCTCTGGGAGGGTGTTTGAATTGAGAGAACATTGAGTCTAGGAAGCCAGCTGCCTTCATATTACAGATGGGGAAACTGAGGCCTGGAGAAGGGAAGGGGTTTACCCAGGAGCTCCGGCTCACTCAGGGAGTCCTAGTGCCCAAGCCTGTGTGCCTTGCCCTCCTCTTCCTGTTTCAGGAAATGGAACCGGGCTTTCATTAATCTGTGTGATGGAAATCGCAGGGGCCCAGATGGAGCAGATCCCAGGTCATGACTGGAAAGTCTCACTGGTATCTGGCTGTCGCCAGGCTTTGCCTTATTCTGGAATATGAGTCCCCTTCTCCTCTGTCTGCCCTATGCCCCACTCATCCCCTTTCAGACTAAGGTACCTACATTGGAGAATTGTAGCCACGACTTCTCTGCAGCAGCAAGGGGTCCTAGACAGCACATTTCAATTCCACATATGTTTATTAGGCACCAGGCCCTGAACTAAGGGGATTCAGTGGTAAATGAATCAGCCGTGGTTTCTGCACTTAGGATCAAACAGGAAGACAGATGCTAAACAAATCATTACAATCGGGCCCTGAACTGAAGGCTGTGTGACCATGAGCAAGTTATGTGACTCCTCTGAGCCTCATTTCTCTATCTGTAACATAGGATGAATGACACCTATTTAAATCCCAGAGTTGACATGAGGACGAAATGAGGTAGGGATGAGAGCAACTAACACCTAAGTAGAAGTTCTAGAAAGTGGAGTTCTCTCCCCTAACTGGAGAAAGAAACACTGCACTTGTATTTCTAAGAAGAAAGAATAAGAGGATGTGGATGGACCTACAGATGATCATACTAAGTGAAGTTAAGTCAGACAGAGAAAGACAAATATCATATGGTATCACTTATCTGCGGAATCTAGAAAAAATGATACAAAGAACTTATGTACAAAACAGGAACATACAGACATTGAAAACAAATTTATGGCTACCAAAGGAGGTGGGGAGGGATAAGTTAGGAGTTTGGGATTAACAGATACACACTACTATATATACAATAGATAAACAGCAAATAGCACAGGGAACTGTATTCAGTATCTTGTAACAACCTATAATGGAAAAGAATCTGACAAAGAAAAAAATATAGATGGATCGATAGATAAACTAAATCACTTTGCTGTACACCTGAAACTAACATAACATTGTAAATCAACTATACTTCAATTTAAAAAATTAAAAAATTAAAAAAAGAAGAAGAGGATGGTAAAAATACATAGGAAAGCGTGCACTGTGCCGGACAGGACAGCATTCACTCAGCTCTGAGGAGTTGAAAGCAAAGGTTGTTGGCTTATAATGCACCACTGAGCCTGTCTATTCACCAGATAATCCACTTTATGTATCTGATAAGATGGCATCAAAATCAGAAACACATTTCCCAAAGATGTTGGAAATGCACAGTCCTTCCTTTAGAGCGTG
Source organism: Orcinus orca (assembly GCF_937001465.1). Taxonomy (NCBI): domain Eukaryota; kingdom Metazoa; phylum Chordata; class Mammalia; order Artiodactyla; family Delphinidae; genus Orcinus; species Orcinus orca. The sequence goes on from NC_064562.1 coordinate 117,716,700, forward strand.
TACAGCTGCAAAATCACTGTGATTTGGTCAGGTTGGGCGTGATCCATCCCAAGACCCAGTGGAGCACAGCTCTGCCGGTGTCCAGGCCATGGGAGGCCCTGCTCCACCGTGCTCAGGCTGGGTGGCCGTGGGGCCCAAGCTTCTCTGAGCCTCAGGTTCCTTATCTGTGAAAATGGAACCAGTCCCAGCTGCTGACCCACCGAATTGCTGGCGTGTAACTGAAACCCGAAGGAAACTGTCTGTTTCACAGAGATACCTGCAGTGCCTAAAACAGAGCTTAGAGCATAGGAGATGCTCATTAAACTGTTATTGAATGGACGGTGCAATAAGAGCTCAACCAATATTTGTTGAATGGGCAATTAAATAAATATAGGTACAAAAGTATGTCTTTCCAGCCTACAGCATTCCTGGAATTTCTCCTTCTTTTCTTTCTTTCTTCCTTCCTTCTTCTCTCCCTCCTTCCCTTCCTATATTTCTGTCTTTCTTTCTTTCTCACTTTTTTGTAGCTGAGACCTTTGGATACAGAGAGGTTAAATCATGTATCCTAGACCTAATTAGAGTCTGTCTCTGATGTTTGGGCCTAGTTTTGTCTGGCCCTGTGTGCCTTATACTTTCCACTGTGTCTGGAAGTTTCTTAGAAGCCTCTGAAAGTATCAATTAGGAATGCTTTGAAGAGTAGCTTAAGCAATAACGATGTGTATTTCTCTCTCACCAGGCGTAGTGGAGGGTGGCAGTTCAGGGCTGGAGCAGCCGCTGAACGTTGTAGCACAGAACTAGGCTCTTTCCATCCTCAGACAGTTGGCTTTTTGTCTTAATGTGTGTTGCTTTCTGGTCACAAATGGCTGCTACAGCTCCAGGCATCGCAACCAAGTTCAAGGCAAGAAGTGGGAAGAAAGGAGGGGGAGGGCATTTCCCGAAGTGGTTTCTTTTTATTATCAGCCAAGGAAAAAGGTACCCAGTGGCAGATATCTCAGCAGACTTCCCCTCCTGTCTCACTGGCTACCTTGGTCACCTGGCCGACCCTTGCTGCAAGGGAGGATGAGAAAGTGAGCCCCCAGCAGAGGCTGCTGGGCTGGCCGGGGCTGGCCCAGATCAACTGTTGTCTCTTGGGAACCGGCTCACTGCTGCTCTGAACAAAATCAGGGTTGGGAGAGTAAGGGGAGAGGAGGGAACTGTTGGGGAGTTCAGACCTACTGTCTTCCGCACTGGCGAGTGAAGAAACTGAATCCAGGGCGCTCCTCAAGGACAGGCTCTGGGTGTTACCTATCATTGTACCGACTCTTTGAAGCAATATAGCACAGGGCAGGGCTTCCCGAAGGTGCCACATGCACGCGAGACAGATGATTTACTGTGATCTGCTGGTGCAGTGGTCCCTCACCACACAGGGAGAGAGAATTCCCTTCCCCGATTTGCTTTCAATTCTTCTGATGACATCTTGGAGAGATGATAAAGTAAATGTGATGAGTGGTCCTTGATTATATCCTGGATTTAAAAGAAAAAACAAGCCCTAAAGAACATTACTGGGTTAAATGGGGGGAATTTGAATGTCAGTTATAAATTAAATAATAGAATTGAATCAGTGTTAAATTTCCTGAGTGTGATACTCAAGATTGTGGTTATGCCCTTGTTCTAGGAGATACACACTGAAGTAGTTAGCAGTCATGTCATTGATGTTCACAAATGGTTCATCAAAAGGTATTTATACATGTATGTGTCATACACTTATACATGTATCTACACACATATATAACTACACATATACATACACACGGTATGTATAACTGTACATAAATATACAGAGATATATGTATATAAATATACATTATATATATAAACAGAGAGAAAGAAAGCAAATACAGCAAATGTTAACATCTGGTGAATTTAGACTCTAAATGAAGGGCCTATGGGTGTCCATTCATGCAACTTTTTTTTTTTTTTTTTGCGGTACGCGAGCTTCTCACTGTTGTGGCCTCTCCCGTTGCGGAGCACAGGCTCCGGACGCGCAGGCTCAGCGGCCATGGCTCACGGGCCCAGCCGCTCCACGGCATGTGGGATCTTCCCGGACCGGGACACGAACCCATGTCCCCCGCATCGGCAGGCGGACTCTCAACCACTGCGCCACCAGGGAAGCCGCATTCATGCAACTTTTTAATAAGTTAGAAATTTTTCAAAATGAAAAGTTAAGAAAATAATTAATGTTTTAAAGAGGAAATTTCAGAAAAATATTAAAGAAGTACATAACATGTTAGTGAGCATTACACCAATATTCAAAATCTTTCCAGTCATCTCTAAAGCCCCACATTTGGGAACCACTGATGTCAATTTAGGGGACATCTTTCAGCATCATTTATCCTTAAGCTTTTATTCCCTCGTATGTAAAATGGGACGATTTTTACAGCATCCTGGGATGGCCGGTAGTGGCCTTCCGGGAATGTGGTGAGAATGGTATGAAATAATACACGCACAGTTCTTGGCACAAAGGCTGGCACAGAAGCCAGGTTATGGGGAAGGCTCACTGTGGTGTGCAACCCCAGTAAGTACCACTGGGCCTGGCACATAGTAGGGTTATTGAGAACTGGGTGTAGCTGACTCAGGCAGGTCAAATCACCAGGCCCAGAGATCCTTGATTAGCAGAGTCCAGGGCTGGGGGAGGCAGCCAGCCTTCAGTGCATTGGGATGGGGCTAATTCCATTTTCCGGTCCCTGCATCCATCAGAGGCCGTGGGGTGCACTCTCACCCCCCTCCAGTGTCTGGAGCCGGGCAGTGTGGAGGGGCCGAGCAGCCCAGAGAATTCTTTCCGGCCATCACCATCACCGTCAGGGCTGCCAATCCCCACTGCCGCCCCGAGGCTCCGCTGTGAGCCATGCTAATCCCATTACCCACAAATGAAGATGTAATCACAGCTCTTTCAAAGGGCCTCTGAGGCTGATCCCTCTTTGGAAAGAGAAAAGAAAGTGCAATTGTCCAAGCCACTGACTTCTGAAGTTCCCACTGCGATGAGGGGACACAGAAGTTATCTGGGGCGGCAGCTGCTCAGCTGGGAAGGGGCGGAGGCTGCCTAAGTGTGGCGCACAGAGCAGGGCAGGGTGGGGTTGGGTGTGCCACGGGCCAGATCCCACACCGACTTGCGCCGTGTCCTCGGCTAGACCTCCAAACTCTCTGCACCTCGCTTGTGCATCTTCCAAATGGTGGCAAAGCATCTTGCTGGATCTAGTGGTTGCGTGGCTATGTGTGGAGGTGAAATATACCCGGATGTGAGGGCACTATTGATGTTGGCGATATGTTATTTTATTCGTGGTAAATTTTACTGAGCACTTACTAGGTGCCATTTTTCTGATGCTACTGTCATTCCCATTTTAGAGACCAGGAAACGGAAGCACAGAAAGGTCAAGTGACTTGTTCAAAGTCGCAGGGCTGGACGGTGGTGGCCAAGCTCAATGGCATCTAGAGCAGGAACATAAAGTCCCACTTTGCACTATTGTTGCTTTGGAACAGAAGCAGTGGTGTCTGGCTGAAAGAATCCTAGTTTTGCACGGGAATAGGGTCATCCTGCCCTTCGGCCATGCTCTTCCAGGCTCTGAGTTTCAGGACCATGAAAGGATTGACCCATGGCTTGGAGTAGAAGATGTCCTCCATCCACCGGGCCTGGGATCCATGTGAGCCTTGCTGCCCTGTGAGAATCACGATGACTCTCGTCACTGACCCTGTTTGGAGCACTGTGTACCAGGCACTGTCTTGTGTAAAACATGTACAATAAATAATCAGTGACACAACGGCAAGTGTTTAACAACCAGCTCTCTGGGGAAAGCCCTTCATCTGTAGCATTTGCCAATTTCCATGGTGCAAATGCTCCCACCTCCCACCATGGCCAACAGGGAGTTGGGTAGGCATGGGCAGAATTTGTGCTAAGAGTGGCTCCAGTGAGGGTGTAGAGAAAAGGGAAACCTCCTACACTGTTGGGAATGTTCAATTGGTGCAGCCACTATGGAGACACTATGGAGGTTCCTTAAAAAACTAAAAATAGAGTTACCATATGTTCTAGCAATCCCACTCCTGGGCATATGTCCTGAGGAAACTATAATTCGAAAAGATACATGCACCCCAGTGTTCATAGCAGCACTATTTACAATAGCCAAGACATGGAAGCAAACTAAATGCCCATCAGCAGATGAATGGATAAGGAAGATGTGGTACACATATACAATGGAATATTACTCAGCCATAAAAAAGAATGAAATAATGCCATCTGCAGCAACATGGATGCAACTAGAAATTATCATACTAAGTGAAGTAAGTCAGAAAGAGAAAGACAAATGCCATATGATATCACTTATATGTGGAATCTAAAATATGACACTTATTTATGAAACAGAAACAGACTCACAGCCATAGAAAACAAACTTATGGCTACCAAAGAGGAAAGGAGGTGGGGGAAGGATAAATTAGGAGTTTGGGACTAGAAGATACAAACTACTATATATAAAATAGATAAACACATAGTCCTACTGTGTAGCCCAGGGAACTATAATCAATATCCTATAATAAACCATAATGGAATAGAATATGTATATATATGTATATATATATTTTTGTTTCTGTATACCAGAAACTAACACCATATTGTAAATCAACTGTACTTCAATTAAAAAAAAAAGAGTGGCCCCAGCACACCAACAAATAGCTCACAGCAGCGGGATGCCCTCGGAGTCCAGGTTTGTGTTCTAACTTCTCTCTTCCTGATTTCCCAGGGACAAGTCCACCCCCAGCCAGACGATGATCTCCTCAAGGGCAAGGAGCCTGACGCAAAGCATTAGCACCAGGCTCACACTGAGTGTCCAGTAAATATTTGGAGAGTTGAACTGAATGCTTTGATTTCAGTGGAATCAACTACTTTGCCCAGGGTCACACAGGTAACCAGTAGCAGAGGCCATGACTGGAACCCATGACTCTTGGCTTTGGGGGATTACACCTTTGGTATGTTTCAGTGTGAATTCTGAGGTTATTGCCACATCTGAGAAAGGAGATGGAATATTCTGATTTTCCTGGGAGGAAAGCAGAGGGGCTGTTCTTTCACACTTTGCATCATCAATGTCCCTTTGCTCCTTTTCTTTTGTGATCACCTTTCAGATAAGTACGTACCTTCTACGTGCTGGGGAGTGGACAAGAACAGGACACCAGGATGAGGTTTGTAGAGCACTTTATAGTTTTTAAGGTTTTTTTCACTTGCATGATGTCAGTGTTTCCTAAGTTCTGGTAGCATTCCCTTGGCGGCAACCAGGATGACATCATCGGTCATGAACATTTTAGAACGTTAATACTTAGGCATTTATTTTAATATGCCCTCAGAAATATTTCTAGTACATTATATTAGTTAGGCATAGGTCACTGCAATCAACAAACAGCAACAAACGAGTGACTTCAATAAGAAAGAAGTTTACCTCTCCTTTGGTAAAAGTCAAGGGCTGGCATGGCACTCTGCGAGACCTAGGCCCCATCTCCTTCCATCCTGTTAGTCTGCTGTGCAGGACTTCCATTCTCAAGGTCGCCTCAAGGTCTAATCTGGTTGCTGCAGCTGCAGCCATCCAGCCTACATTCCAGACGGCAAGAAGCAGAACAGGAAAGGAAAAAAAAATACATTCCTCTCCTTTAACTCATACCTTGTGTTCCCATCCATTGATCAGGACAGGTTATAAAACCACACTTAGCCAAAAGAGAAGCCAGGACAGTAAGTTTTTATTCAAAGTATCCCAGTGGCCAGGCAAGGAAATTAGAGTTCTTCCACAGGGAAGACAGGGAGAGTCATTTTTGTGGAAGAGACATTGGTCTTTGCTACCTACACACCCAAACTTTGATTTCATTGATATTGTTGCTTAGGATGAGATTAAAGTTTTTAAAAGATGAGGCAATTGAAAGGAAATTGTTAAGTAAATTAAGTCCAGGTGGCACGTGGATGTGGTAACAGTCAGGAAGGTGGTAAGAAGTGGTGAAGGTGGAGCAGCCTGCAGGGGGTCCATCTGTGCTCCTCCAGGACGTGGAGACTGGTGGTCAGCATGGTGGCATCACTGCCCTCCTCCTTCAAAGGAGGAAAGGCCAGGACTCATGCTCACTGCCTCTCAGAGACTTTCTTGGGACTATGGCAGCCACCGTGATGGCTCCCCCAGCAGCACCCCCCTCTTGCTGACCCATCACCTACCACAGAGGCTGCAAAGATGGGGCACTCACTTCCCCAGCATCCTGGCAGCTCAGGGTTACCCAGAGACCCAGGTCTGGCCGATGACACGTAAACAATAAAAGCACAAAACAAGACAGGCAGCTATTCTGATGTTTGGGACTATTATTAATATCGATATTGACTCTGGGGTCCCAGTTAATTTCAGGGCCACACACACCCCAAGGAACTAGTCTGAAAAGAAACTCAGTCAGTAACTTGAACCTTGAATGGTAAAGTGGAAAACAAGTGCTAAGGGTAATGCCAGCCACATAGTAGGCACTTAGTAAATATTTATTATCATAAATACATGAGTGCCTTCTATCTGTGGTCCTTCTTCTAGTAAATGTGTTTAAGGCATGGAAAGGCTCAGACAAGTGTCTGCACATGGCCAGTGTTCCATTAGTGTTATCTACAATTCTTTTTTTTTTTCCATTTTTTTGAGGTTTTTAAAAAAATATTTATTTATTTTCTGTTTTTGGCTGCGTCGGGTCTTAGCTGCCACACACAGGCTCTTCGTTGAGGTACCTGAGCTCAGTAGTTGTGGCTCGCGGGCTTAATTGCCCCGTGACACGTGGGATCTTAGTTCCCTGACCAGGGATCGAACCCACATCCCCTGCATTGGAAGGCGGATTCTTTACCACCGGACCACCAGGGAAGTCCCTTATTTACAATTCTTGTTGTTATCATAGCATCCTGGGGATTGTCATCATTCATTCATTCAACAAACACACCCACGTGTGCCAAGCACCATCTTGGCACTGCGGAGTCAGCAGTGAAAAAGGCCGAGTCTCTGCCCTGCCAGGAGCCCAGGCCCTAAACAACTCATCCCACATTTAATTAACGAGGATCGTGGTACATGCCAGGTGCCACGCAAGCATAAAGTGGAGGCGCTGAGCTTAGCCTGGGGTGCCCTAGGGAGAAGCTGTCACAAGCTGGGACCTCAGGAACAAGCTGAAGTCGGTCCAGCTAAGAGTAGGGAAGACATATCCAGGGCTGCTCAGCAAACCCGGCGCGAAGGCCAGCAAGCCAGCTCATCGGGCCTCGGCTCCCAGGCCCAGAGTTTGGGACAGGGCCAGGCTGACTCAGAGCGGGCCAGGCATTGGCAGATGCCTCTGCACTGCAGGCTGGGCAGCGCTGCCCAGCCACCTCCCTGACCTCCCTGGGCATCCCCTTTGTGTAACAGCTGTCCCCCATGCCGGGACACTTGGGATCCAGTTTCTGCAGAGGCTGACTTGCAAAACCCAGTGCATTGTCCTGAAACAGCGGGCTCTGGGGAGAGCTCAATGCAGTCATGGCCGCCACGTCTCTGTATACCGCCCTGAAAAGAATTACCTTCCATCAATAGATGGTGCCCATTATGTGCCAACATCCAAGGCTTTTAATTGACTCAGGCTTAATTAATGATTTGGAGAACATTCATGGCTAGCCTGGGGCTCCAAGAGAAGGGGGTGGGGCATGGTTAATAATGGGAAGGACTTTACAAGGACGTTCCATTTAACTGTCTCTAGGTCCTGGGTGGAGATGCCTCTGAAGTGTGACAACACAGGATGGAATGGGAAAATATTTGATGAGAAAAGTCTAGATTTGCCCCCCATCTTGCGTCTTCTTTCCTGCTGCTCAAGTCTGAAGATGGCAGCTTGACTCATACCTACTACCCACCTTCTCGTTACATTTGGAGAAGAAGCCCCCATTTCTTTCCCCATCCTGAGCATCCTCTGACACAGACCCCTGAGGTCTGGACCTGTCTTGTTCCTGATGGTTTCGAGAGGCTTCAGTTTGTTTTTGTTCCCAGGGAATTCTGCAGGATTGCTCTGAGTGTCCTTTGCGGTTTCTAAGATAATTGAATGCAAATTCTGTGAACATTTCATGGGAATTTTATTAGCATGCCATGAGAGTTAGTTAAAAATTCCATGGAGGGCTTCCCTGATGGTGCAGTGGTTGGGAGTCCGCCTGCCGATGCAGGGGACGCGGGTTCGTGCCCCGGTCCGGGAAGATCCCACATGCCGCGGAGCGGCTGGGCCCGTGAGCCATGGCCGCTGAGCCTGCGCGTCCGGAGCCTGTGCTCCGCAACAAGAGAGGCCACAACAGTGAGAGGCCCGCATATTGCAAAAAAAAAAAAAAAAAGAAACTAAGCTAAACTCTTGAAAGCCCCTTAGTCCATCTTTCCAGGACCTCCAAAATCTGGGTTATTCTTGCCTAACCCGTCTCGTCTCTTGCTCTAGCTCCTTCAGACCCTGGGCTAAATTCCATCTCTGTGACTCTGCTATGAAGGTCCTTCTTCTTAGCATGACTTCCTCCTCCTCCTCTTTCCTGCTTCCCCCTACACTGAGGCCTCCCAGACTTCTCCAGTGTGCATTCCAGAACTTTCACATGTTGTACATCACAAAGTAGCACGTTCTGATGCGTAGTGTTTGGGCTGCTCTTCTCTTGCAAAATGAACAGGATAAGTCACTAAAGGTGAGGCCATGTCATCACCCAGACCTGGCCCTGCAACTGACCGGCACATGACCTTGGGCAAGATACTTTACCTCTCCCAGCCACTGTCCTCATTTCATAAAAACATGAGAATGGAAACAGTAAATCCTAGTTGGCAGAGGTAAAGGGAAATATGAAATGGGATAAAAGAGAAAGATCTTCCTGATAAGCTTTAAGAGTTTTAAAGACAATGGGGGTGTTGAGGGCGCGCATGCTGCCCGGTGGGGCGGAGGTGTTTCGGAAGGTGAGTCAATTCAATTCCCCCACCCCCTCCATATCCCCCAGCACACTGCCAGCACCTATGGTATAGTCATCTGCATTTGGAGCTTGGCATCATGGGCACTTTAAATTCTTCTCATCTCCTTTAATGATCCTAATTCCTTTCAGGAGGGTGCTGCCATGATCCCTTTGCTACAGTGGAGTGTACTGAGGCTTGGAGATAGCACTCGAGGATGCATTGGTCCATCTGACTTACGCGTAGCCGCCTGGCTCCGCTGCCCCTCCACTAAGTGGTTGAACGTTCCTCGACTGAGCAGACCTCCCGGTTACCACGTCCTTTTCCTCAAGGAAAGCCTGCTGTCCGAACTCCCATGAGAGGCGGTTCCTTATCAGCCACGGGACAGACCGACCTACAGGTCGAGTCTAAGTCCCCCTTGCTCAGGAGGGGGCGCCGTGAAATTTCCATGGACCTTTATAGGAATAGGGTAGGTTCGTAACGGCCACTGTTATGAAGGTAAGGAGAAATCCAAGCTGGAAAGGACTTCATCTGCTTTATTCTGATGGAAACGTGGGTTCAGAGAGGAGGAGTGATGTGCCCAAGCCCTTGGCAGAGCCAGAGGTGGATCTGGGGCCTGAGTCGCAGTTCACTGCCCCTTGTCATGACTAGCCTCTCCGTGTCCCGCTTCTGCAAGGCCTTGCTCTCTGCAAGGACGAACCTCATCAGCTTCTTTGTGCTTTAATGGGTGATAATGTTGTGTTTTATTATACTTTCCAAGTAGCATCTTCTGTCATTTTCATTTACAATATTCCCACCATGTTTCCAGCCCTGTGCTTGTCACCATGAAAGTTACAGTGAAGGAGTCAAAACATGAAGGAGACAAAGTCTTTTTTCTCCTTAAGGAATTCAATGAGACGTGGCCACCTTACAGGGGTGGAGTCAAATAAGGATTCGTTTTTCTCTCACGTGATAATTCCAAAAAGAGGAGGTGCAGGATCAGGGACTCGTCAGAGCCCATACCTCCTCCCCTATCGACTCAGCCACCTGCAGCCTGGGTTCCTTGTTCTCATGGTCACAGGGTATACCCTCCTCCACTCCCACCCTCATGGTGTCTTTCTAATCAGGAAGAAGGGGTATATGCAACAGCCAAAAGTGTGTATGTCAGCTGGTTCATTCATGCCTAAGACCTTTCCTGGGAAGCTCTTCCCCACACATTCCTTTGGCCACTGCAAACTTAATGAGAGGCTGGGAAATTGTGTTTGTATTTGAGTTGGTACATTGCTGCCTCCCCAAAAGATTGCTCTTAGAAAGAAAGGGAGTAGATATTGACTAGACTACCTGCCATTTCTGCCACAACAGAATCAAAGAGTTCCTAAAATTGCATGCAAAATTAGGAATATTTAAACATGATTTTCTGGGGAGAGAGTCCGTAACGTTCCCTAAATTTTCAACAGGACCCATTGGATTGAATATCTTTGATCCAAATGGAGACTCATGAAACAGCAATTCTAGTAGCTGAACTTGGGCTATTCATGCCCACCCTTAGTCAATTTCTTGAGGGTTATCAGCATGGGGGTAGGGTGGGGGACATTAGGGAAATGACACAAGCTTCCAAGGCAGAGGATCTCTTTTACAGACCTAGTGCTTCCACAGCCCAGCTGTGTGAAAGTGGGAAAGTGTCATGGGAAAGTGTCTGGGAAAGTGTCATAACCCCTCTGAGCCTGAGTTTCTTGGTCAGTTAGAAGGAGGGAAAAAACTACCTTAAAATGTTATAGGAATATTTCTGCCTCTTGCACAGCAGTAGTAACAGGAATAAGATTTAACCTCCCCTAAAAACCCAGATAAAATATGAGAAACAACGGTTTTCAGATACGGGACATCAGGCAGTGCAAGAAGTAATTCCTGAAAAAGTGAAAACAAACAAGAGGTTCCCTACAATTGCCCAGATTTTGGCTTGGAGACCGTTTCCAGGGAGCCGTGCAGGGAGGTGGAGCCCAGGCAGAACTTGGCAGTGGCCATGAGCTGAGGAATGGAGTTGGGAGTTCAGGCGTATGACACGACTGTAGTTCACAGGGCAGAATACTAACGAGGAGAGAATACACAGAGAGATCTGTAGACAGTCCTTCTGGAGTCTTCACTTGAGTACTGCTTAGCACATGCATGGGAGGAAACCTCCCTCCACCAAAGAATTAGGGAGGAAAATCCCTAGAGCAGAAATGGGCCAGGAATAGAGTTTTCATTGGCCAGAGTGGGAAAAGCTCATAGTTCAAAGGACGTTAGATAGAGTATGCAGAAGGGTATTTATTGCCTCAGGAGTAGGTAAAATTAGCTCTAGACTAAAGGCTTCCCTGATATCATCTAAAAGGTTAAAGGCAAGTGACAAAAGGAACACATGGTTCCCAAGTCACTTAACTGTGTCACAGAAAAAAAAGCTCAAGAATACTTAGAATATAAAAATATCCAGCACATAAGAAAAACAAATCGTAATAAATGGTACAAAAATTACCAGGAATGCAAAGAAGCAGGAAAATACAATCTAAGATGAGAAAAGTCAATTAATAGAAACAGAACAAGAAACGGCACAGATGATACAGGAAGAGGCAAGCATCCTAAAACAGTAAAAATAACTGTGTCTAAGAAAGCAGAGGAAAGAATGGGTGTATTAGGTCAAGATCTGGAAGATATAAAAAGAACATAAACCAAGCTTCTAGAAATGAAAACTACCATATCTGAGATTTTAAAAGCAAAACACTTTATGGTATTAAAGGCAGATTAAAAACTGCAGAGAAAACAAAAAAGGATTAGTGAACTTGAAGACATATTAATAGAAACTATACAAAACTGAAACACAGAGGGGGAAGAAACGACCAGGAAAAAAATGAACAGATCATCGGTGAGCTGTGGTACAACCTCCAATATGTTAATATAGGTGTAATTGTAGGAGAGGAGAGACGGGGAATAAAAGAAACAATATCAGAAGAACTAATAGCTAAAAACCTTCTAAGTTTGATAAAAATTTTAACCCACAGAGTTAGGAAGCTCAATGAACCTCATGTGCAAGAAACATGAAAACTTCAGCAAGGCACATCATAATCAAATTGCTTAAAACAAGTGATAAAGAGAAAACCTTAAAAATAGTCTATTTTTTAAAAGACACATTATGTATAGAGAAACAATGAGAACAGTAACAGCAGGTTTCTCATTGGTAACAATGCAAGACAGAAATAAGTGGAGTAAAATCTTTGGAGAATTAAAAGAAAAAAAACCTATCAAATACATTTTTATACCCAGTGAAAATATCTTTAAAAAGAAAGGTGAAATAAAAAAAAGGTTAGGGTTAAGGAAAAGGACATACAAAAATTACAAGCAGCAGAGCAGAAAGCAATACTACTAGAAGTATTAAAGGAAGCCACTCAGGCAGAAAGAAATGTATTGAATGGAAACCTGGATCTACACAAAGGGAAAAAAAAAAGCACCAGAAATGGTAAATATGTTGTTAACTATAAGGTTTTTTCTTTCCTTATCTTTGTTGTCATTAAAACACAATGTGCAGTTTATAGCCAAAATTATTATGTGTTGTGTGGTTTATAACACGTGAAAGTGGAATGTACGATAACAATAGCACAAAGGCCAAGAGGGGGTTGACTCTTATCCTATATGTGAAGTGGTATAATATGACTTGACGGTAAACTGGGGTACATTAAAAATGTAAACCATCAACCCTAAAGTACTGCTAAAGAAGCAAAAAGAGTTAAAATAAGCCAACAAAGGAATTATAAAATCTTCATAAGAATAATAATAAAATTAAAAAGATGACATAAAAGATGGGAAAGGGAGGACAAAGAACAGATGAGACAATTAAAAAAACAAATAGTAAGATGGTAGATTTAAACCCAACCATATAAATAATTACATTAAACGTAAATAGTCTAAACACTCCAATTAAAAGTCACCGATTGTCAGATGGGATTTAAAAACAAAACCCAACTATTCTTGCCTACATGAAACCCAGTGTAAATATACAAATTTGTTTTTATAAAAAGGATAGGAAAAGAACATGTTAACACTAAGCAAATGAAAGCGAGAGTTAGCTACATTAATATCAGACAAAGTAGATTTCAGAGCAAAGAATATTACCAAGGATAAGGAGAATAATTTCAAAATGATAAAGGGGTCATTCATCAGGAAGAAATAACAATACTAAATCTTAAATCCTAAAGCCTTCTATTAATAAAACTTTAAAATATATGAAGTAAAACTGATAGAATTGAAAGGAGAAATAAACAAATGCATAATTAGTGACAGATTTGACCACCGCCTCTCAATCATTGCTGGAACAAGTAGAACAAAAATCACTGAGAACGTAGAAAGGCTGAATAACCCTATTACCTAAATTGACCCAACTGATATTTTTAGAGTACTCCATCCAACAAGAGCAAAATATACATTTTTTTCAAGTGCACATGGAGTACTTACCGAAATAGATCATATTCTGGGTCAGAAAACAAGTCTCAATAAATTTAAAAGGATTCATGTCATATAAAGTATATTCTCTGTTCACCCTGGAATTAACTTAGAAATCAATAACAGAAAGGTATTTGGAAAGTAAGTATTGCTCTTCTAAACAATCAATGGTCAAAGAGGAAATCTAAAGGGAAATTAGAAAGTATTTTGAGATGATTGAAAAGTAAAACACAACTTATCAAAATGGGTGAGATGCAGTCAAAGAAGTGCTGAAAGGGAAATTTATAGCAATAAATGCCCATTTTAGACAAAGAAGAAGGGTCTCAAATCAATGGTCTCAGCTTCTACTGAGACTTTGCCATGCTGGTCAAGTGTGTTTCACATATGCTCTGCCGTTGGTTAGTATTGGTTACCCTGGGACTTGGGTGGTCTATTTATTACATTAGTTCTCAAAGATATCATGCATAGGATAAGATCTGCACACTCATAGGTCAGGGGGTGAGAGGAGAGAGGTAAATCCAGGAATTCATAAGCAGCTTTATGAGGTCACTTTTCAAAGTTCTTCCTCCTCCATGATTTCCCAAGTACTTTCCAATTCCCTGGAGCTTCCCTTTTCCATCTTCTGGCAAGAAAGCTGGGACTCAATTAATCTACTCTTCCTCACACTCTACAGCTGTACACATATTTAGAGCCAAATGACAGAAGGAAGGAGAGAGGAAAAGGCCATGAGCGTTGACCACACTCGAGACCACAGCTCCAGCAATGGGGAGAAAACATTCCACCTCTTCAGCTTTGGCTCCTCCAGGTTCTTACTACTGGCACTTCCACAGCTGCCTGAGGTTTCCTGGGGATTGGGAAAGGGGTGTGAGAGAATGGAAACCTCAGGGAATTTCCACACTTGCCTGGGGGTTGGGAGTTCTATTTCTCACTCCATAAGCTGGAGATAAGGGTGTCTTCTAGCACTCTCTGGGCCACAGGGCTCACTTTCAGGATTCCAGATGCATTTTAAAAATGGTAAACTATTTCTCAGTGGTACTTCAAATTCTGACATTCTTCCTCCACTATCGGTTCCTTTTCAGAGTCTCATGCAGCTGCTGCATGCATTCTGTCCAGGTTTTAGGGTTGCTTTCTGTAGGAGAGACAGATGCTTCCTTTATCTGAGCTGGAACCAGGCCCTACAACTGATTTTTGCAAAAGTGCCAAGGCAACTCAACGAGGAAAGGATAATCTTTCAATAAATGATGTTGTAACAGTTGGATAGCCATATATGAGAAAATGAACCCTGACGTTTACCTCAAAACACATGCTAAAACTAAGTTGAAATAGATCATAAATCTACATGTACATGTAACCTAAATGTAAGAGCTAAAACTATAAAACTTCAAGAGGAAAGCATAGAAGAAAATCATAGTGATTGTGGATTTGGCAAAGAGTTCTTAAACAGGGTACAGAAGCCGCAAACTATAAAAGAAAAACATCAAACTGTATTTTGTCAAATAAAAATGTTTTCCTTTTCAAAAGACGCTCACAAATGAAAAGACAAGCCACAAGCTGGGCAAAGTGTTTTGCAAAACACCTATCCCGAAGAGGGCTTGTATCTAGAGTATATAAAGAATTCTTACAACTCACCGATAAGAAATCAAACAACGAATTTTTTTTAAATGGGCAAAAGATGTGAATAGCCACTTAACTAAAGATATGAGTATGAGAAATATTCACATGAAAAGATGCCCAGGGTCATTAATCATTAGGGAAGAGCAACTTAAAACCACAAAGAGATACACCCACCCACACACCCACTAGAATGGCTAAATATAGAGAGACTATGCCAGGTGCTGGAGAGGATACAGAGCAACCTTAGTTTCACACACTGCTGGGAGGAAAGTGAAAGGTTTCAGCCACTTTGGAAAACAGTTTGGGTGTTCCTCAAAAAGTTATACCACTATATGATCCACCCATTCTACTACCAGATATTTAGCCAAGAGAGATGAAAACATATGTCCAGACAGACCTATACACAAATGTTCATAGCAACTTTATTTGTAATAGCCCCAATCTAGAAACAATTCCAATGTCCATCAGCAAGTGAATGCATAAACGGATTGTGGTATGTCTATTCAATAGAATGCTACTCAACAAATAAAAAAGGAATGACCTTTTGATACATGCAACAACATGGATGAATCTCAAATTCATCATGCTGAGTGAAGGAAGCCAGACACAAAGGGTACATTCTGTATGATTCTAGTTACATAAAATTCTAGAAAATCTGTGGTGACAAAAGAATAGTGGTTGCCTAATGTATGGAAAGAGAAGGAGTGGGAAGATTCCAAAGAGATAGCAGGAAACTTTAAGGGAGTGTTGATTTTTATGTTAATCAGCTTCACTATGATGATAGATTCAGGGTCATATACGTATGTGAATATTTTATGAAATTATACACTTAAAATATAAGCAATTTATTGTATGTCAGTTATATATCAAAAAAGTTGCTTAAAAAAAGAATAAAAAGGTTGTCAGAAGAGAAACTGAAATAATGGATAAGAAGGCTATAACAACGTGAGTTACAAATCCCAAACATAAATCCTTTTCCGTAAGAAGAAAACAGTCCAAAAGTAAGATAGGTTCTTAAGGAGAGGACCGACGAGATCAGATGTCTAAATGCTTTTCCTGTGCAAAGGCTTGGCCTTAGAAGTCTACAGGAGCCAACCCAGTACATCCTCTCAACAACCTCCTAGGCAGAGTGAGGAAACAGACTCACAGAGAAGTGAGGTAACTTGCCCAAAGTCACACAGCTAGAAAGTAGTCAAGCACAGAATATGAATTCAAGCAGTGTGACCCACGATCTTGGGCTCCTTACCATGACCCTTTACCACCTCCCTCCTGGCTCTTAACGCTTCTCATTCAGAGAGCTGAACGCGGCTGCAATTCTGTTCCTGGTTTTACATTACGTTTGGGTTCTCTCTTCTCTGTGGGAGGCTCCATGGCTCTTGTCACCACCCCTACCCCCAACCTAAGCTACAGTGCACTTTCCTTCCCCTCTTTCCTAGTCTCCCCACTACCACTGCACCCCTTTGGGACAGTTTAGAGTTCCAGAACCTTCTAGAACCTTCCCGGTGGTTTCACGCCTCTGTGCCTACACTCTTGTGAACCCCCTGCCTGATCACGCTCCCTGTCTTGCCAGCCACACCAGCATCTCATCTCAAGATCAGCTCATCTCTGAAGGGCTCTGACCCAAGCCCCCCCCCTGCAGAATGGCCCCCTCCTCCTCCTCTTGTCCTTTCCTGTGCCTCTGCGAGACTCTGGGCCTGGCCACTGTTTGCAAGCTGGACAGCCTGGCTCTCAAGGATGCAAGATTCTGGGACAGGCACCAAAAAGTCATGGTAAATCATGTGGGACAGGAAGAGGCTAATTGGGGTCGATCTTGTAAACGAAATTTTAAATTGTGAAAACCATTTAAAAAATGTAGTCTGTTAAAACTATGGACTAATTCCTGGGACTGGTCCAGATAGATGAGAGTTGACCCTTCAGGAGATCTTGACAAAGTGAGGACAACAGGATACATCACATAAATAGCATCATTTTTTACCACAACATTGGAGGAATTCATCAGTGCTCCCAGGGGCCTTTCCCAAGGTTTTGCTATTCAAATCATTCTCCTTGAAAGCTGCTACACTGTCCTCATTGCAGTGGGTTTGCTCATCAAATGTTCTCTGATTTAATACCACCAGATCCTCATTTGGTCCCCATTTAGCTTGTGGCTAAAGAAATTCTTGAAAACCAGTGGTAGGCAGAATAATGGTCCCCAAGATGTCCATGTCCTAGTCCCTGGAACCTGTGAATGAATATGTCACCTTCCATGGAAAGGGGGACCCTGCAGATGTGATTAAGGTTAACAGTCCTCAGAGACAGAGGTTACCCTGGATTATCTTGGGTAAGCCCAATGTAATCACAAGGGTCCTTATAAAAAGGAGGCAAAAGGGTCAGATGTAGAGAGAGAGAGAGAAGCATGCAAGCCGAGACCAGAGGAAATAGAAGCTGCTAAGCTGCTGGCTTTGAAGATGGAAGATGCCACAAGCCAAGAAATGCGGGCGACCTCTAGAAACTGGAAAAGGCAAGAAAGAGGATTCCCCCTAAAGCTTCCAGAAGGAACCAGTCTCAGTTTTAGCCCCACTGAGACTCATTTCCGATTTCTGACCTCCAGAACCGTAAGATAATAAATTAGTGGAAAGTCACTAAGTTTGTGACAAGGTGTGGCGACAGCTACAGGAAACTAAGAAAAAACCATTTCACCCTTTTATCTGTCTCCAGGAAGTCGTGCATCTTCGAAAACTTTATGCCACAAACTGAATTATGACCCCCTCCCCCAAAATTTGTGTGCTGAAACCCTAACTCCAATGTGACTGTATTTGAAGGTGATTAAGGAGATAATTAAGGTTAAATGAGGTCATAAGGATGGGCCTAGTCTGATAGGATTGGTGGCCTTATTAAAAGAGGAGGACCTCTCCCTTACCCCCAGCTCTCTCTCTCTCTCCGCCATCTGAGGACACAGTAAGAAGGTGCCTGTCTGCACGCGGGGAAGAGGGTTCTCACCAGAACCCGACCATGCTGACGCTTTGATCTTGGATTTCCAGCCTCCAGAACTGTGAGAAAATAAATACCAGTTGTTAAGCCCCCAGTCTGCGGTATTCTGTTACAGCAAAATTTCCTTTGCAACTGCAATGGATGCTGTGATATGCTACCAATAGCTGTGTCCCTCCCGTTGTCCCACTCAGGTCCTGCTCGCCCTGCTGACAGCAGCCTCACCTGGGTTACACCCCCTCCACTGGGGTAGACAGAATGGAATGGCTGGTCAGTGCCAGGGGGGCAGAAGCCTGGCCTTGATTCTGGACAATCTGAAGGTCATCCCAGCCGCAGAGATTCCCACGGATAGCGAGGTCTCTGCTGAGGTTGCACTGAGGTTCAGCTTCTCCTCCCGGGGCCCCTCCCCTCACTCCCTTGATCCAAAGGTGGTGTTGGCTGGATCACTCCTCAATAAATTCCCTGTGTGCACATCAGTGTCTTGGAGGCCATTTCCTGGGAACTCCACTTAATACAGCAAATGTTGAGATTGGATTGCTTGCTGCCAGGGGGTCAGGTGGCCGCAAGAGCTGATCTGGCTTCAGCAGAGAGAGATGCACGTTTGTGGTTTCAACCCAGTGAGTTCTGGAGTTGAGTACGGAGAGCTGCTTGCTGGAGATGACATCGTAAGTGATCATTCTATCAGAGTCTCTCCCCGTCTGGAGATATTTGCTTCCCTCTGACACTCCATACCTGCCAGGACTTGGATAACGAGCCCAGGTGTCAAGGGGAGCGCCTTGAATTTGTCTTTCATGTCTGCACATCACCTTCAGCGTAGCCCAGCTACCTGTTGAATACCAGCCAAAGCCACGTGGAGCTTGAGAATCACCCCACAAATCCTGCCCAGATCTCTGACTCCCAAATCATGACATAGAACAAAATAATTGTTTTAAGTCTCTAAGTTTGGGGTCATTTGTTACCCAGTGGTAGCTTATGGGACCATGATTCCCTCTACCTTCGGACAGTTGCTCCCCCAGAGACATGAAGTTATATTAGATGACTAGCAAGTACCACTGCAGGAGTTGGGGAGAGATCAGAGGGGCAGGGAAAAAAGTCCAAGGCCCTAATAAGTGTCAGGCCCCATACCAAGTGCTCCCACCTCCGTAATCTCCTGGAGTCTTACTCTGGCTGGATGAGGTAGCAGTGCCTCTCCCCATTATACAGAGCAGCACACAGAGGCCTGGAGAGGGGTCATGTGACTCACTCAAAGTTACACCACTAGGTAGCGGTGCTCCTGTATTCATTCATTCCACCAACGTCTGTTGAGCGTCTCCTATAAGCCAGGCTCCAGAGGATGTTCTGGGGACACACAGGTGAATAAAGAGTACAGTCAGGGGCTTCCCTGGTGGCGCAGTGGTTGAGAGTCCGCCTGCCGATGCAGGGGACACGGGTTCGTGCCCCGGTCTGGGAAGATCCCACATGCCGCGGAGCGGCTGGGCCCGTGAGCCATGGCCGCTGAGCCTGCGCGTCCGGAGCCTGTGCTCCGCAAGGGGAGAGGCCACAACAGTGAGAGGCCCGCGTACGGCAAAAAAAAAAAAAAAAAGAGTACAGTCGGTACCAGGGGTTGGCAGTGGCTGTGGGGTGGAGGGTACAGATTTCAGTGGGGTAGTCAGAGTGGGCCCGTCTGAGAAGGGGAGGTTTGAGTCAGTATGGAAGTGGTGAGGGCTGGAGCCAGTCGGTCTGGGGCCCAAACTCTGTAGCCAGCAGCGGACAGACGCCCCCATGAGCTCCCTAGCGTGACTTGAGAAACTCAGGCTCCTCCAGCTGTGCTGGGCACCAAGCAGGGCCCTTGGTCTGAGGCAGGACTGGGCAGGCTGCTTGGCACCAGAAAATGATGCCTTCGCATCGCCCACGCGGGCGGGTGCACCAGCTCCGGTGCTCTGTGTTAATTGCTCTGAGCACAAAGGGCCATATACTTTGGATCAAAAGCCCCTTCCTTCTTGGTGACGTCTTAATTGTGGCACGTCCTGCTGCCCGGGGGTGAGCTGAGCCAGGAGCACTGCCTCTGGAATCGTGCAGTCAGTGTTCTGGTCTCAGCGATGCCACTTGCCGATGTGTGTTGCTTAAACCTCTTCCGGCCTCAGTTTCTTTGCCTATAAAATGGGAGTGAAATCTGCCCCCTGACTATGTCATGGCACTGTAAGGGAGGATCAAGTTGGGAAGACGGTGTGAGAATAATTCCATAAATATGTCCCAAATTCCACGTTTTAGCTATACCAGACAATTCGCTGCTTTTTGAACTCACCTTGCATATTCATCCATCCATCTATTTATCTATCCATTCAGCATTTCCTATGTGCCCACTTTGTGCGAGGCATGGGTTCTGGGGTTGCAGAGATCACTAGGATGGACTCACTGGCCTGTAAAAGCCAATTGTCTGGAGAGGAGATAGGCAAGGAAATAGAAAAGGATAAGTAGAGAGCCACCACCGTGCAGGAAAGGGGAATTGGGGGCTGGGCTTTGAAGTTTGAATAGGAGTCTGCCCCTCAAAGAAGTGTGGGAAGACATGCAGTGCAGAGAGGCAAGGCAAGTTGCAGTGTGTTGGGAATGGCCAGCAGCTGAGGGTAGCCCAAGTGGGCGGGGGAGGATGCATAGGTGATGAAGCTGGGACTGCAGCGTCTGGGTTAAAGGGGCCTCTGCAGGCTGGCAGGAGAGTCTGGACTTGGTTCTTCAGCCACATGGAAAGATTTTTAGCAGGGGAGAGACAGCATGAACTTTATTCTAGGGGAAGGGACCCCTAGAGGCAGTGTGGAGGGTGAAATGGTGAAAGGCTGGGGGCAGCACAATCTGTGAGAGGCAGTTGCAACGGTTTAAACAAGACTCATTCATCAGCTCAACAAGTAGTCTTTGGGCACCTACCAAAAGCCCTGCACTGGGTAGGTCCTGGGGGTACATTCTCATGGGAGAAGACCATAAACACGTAGGGAAGTGTGGGGTGCTGACAAGGCCCACAGAACTGCAGCGCAGATGGATGTGGTTGGTTGGCTCCCAGAATCCCTGCTCACCCCCATCTGCTGCTCCTTTCTCAACTGCGGGGACTGGAAAACCAAAAACGCATTCTCCAGACTTCCTTGTAGCTGGGGATCCAAGGCAATTAGGTTCCACTAAGTGCATACAGTTGTTGGAGCAGAAGAAAGTGGGAGTGAGGCTGGGCCCTCTTTCCACTGCCTTGGGCTAATTTTTGTTGGCACCTAGGGTGCTTTTCTGCAGCCAGCAGCCTTACAGTGAGTCTGGACAGGGACAGAGGGCAGGGACAGTGTCCTTCCTCTGTGCTCCAGTGCACAGCACTGTGCCTGGTGCGTCAGGTTTGGGGCACAAAATTGTTGACATATCAGTCTCCCTGGCTAGATGGTGAGTTGTGGGTCTGCAGGGACTGTATCTTAGTTACCTGAGTCCCCATGGACCAGCGTGGGGCGTCCCATCCCTCCCCTCTGGCAGGGAATGTCGGGAGCCTCATGGCCCAGGCCAAGGTGGCAGGTCTGTTAGCCAGAGCTGCGGGTACCGTGGGGAGGCGCATCGAGGAAGGAACAGCTGGGGAAGGCCAGCAGAGTGGCCATGTGGCCAGCCACTGCCTTCTCCACGCTCCATACTTCCCTGTGCATGGGAGGCCCACGTGTCTGGTGGGCTAGGGGTGGGCTGCACCACGTGGGCACACAGTGGGCATCTGCTGATGCTGAGGGCACAGCACACCTCCCTGGGAGCCAGAAGGCCTTGGTTCCAAACCCAACTCTCAATTTCCAGCTGCGGGCTGCGTGAGAGTTTCTCAGTTTTCTGTGCCTCAGTTTTCTCATCTCTGAAATGGGATAGCTACTCTTAGGGTTTGTCACAGGTCCATCCTGGGTAACAGACTCTGTGATTTACGTGCAGATGGAGAGAGAGAGAGAGAGAGGGAGGGAGGGAAGCAAGACCCAGCAGCACTGCAGATACAACACGGGCTCAGGAGAAGGGCTCAGGAGGAGGAGGCATGGCCCTTCAGACAGAGCTGGCCCCTCCCTGGATTGGGGCTGCGTCTCCCTCCTGCTCTTGAGTAAGATGGTTCTCTAGCTGAGGGCATGTTTGGAGAAGGACTCAGGAGAGAGCCTTGGCCACCAACGCTCCCCAAAGCTGAGAATTGAATGTCCTCTCCCGATGGAGGACTGGGGCCGGGAACCTCGCCATCCACTACAGGCTTGCTGGGAGAATTAGCGGTTGCTATTCCTCTGTGCTAATGAACCCAGCAGTGACACCTCCCCTGGTGTGAAAAGTTACTATTATATTTGTAGGGGAGCTGAGTTGGGGGCAGGCTGCCCAAGTCCAGGCTGCCCAACCCTACAGGTGAGGGAGGTGAGGGAGGCAGTGCCCTTGGGTGAAAACAACCTTGTTCCTGGATTCTGGAAAGTGTCTCCCCTGCAAACAGACGGATCCATTGGAGCGAACTCGGGGGCGATGCCAAGCTGAGAGCCGGGTGGTTAGGGCTGCCTTGGATCCGTCCACGTTTCCCAAATAAATAAGCTGCACGCCATGCAATCCCCCACTTAAAATAAACCCCATTTCCCCGTGGAACAGAAACGACAGCTTAGCATTTCTTGGCAGCCAAGAGTTTCCAGAATTTCATGCAGGTTAAAAATAAAAATGCAAAGCATTATGATAATCCCTCCTGTTTCTGTGGCACTCTGCAGTGTGCAAAGTATTTTCCCAACCATATTTCACCACATACCTCTGCAACCATCTTCGGAGGGTGGTTGTTTTATTCCTAATGGTAGATAAGGAAACTGGGGGCGGGAAGGCAAAGTGGGTGAAGTAAGATTGCCAGGAGTAGCGCAGGCCCGTGCAGCTCCGCGTTGAGTGCCCTTCCACTTTGCAAGTTGTTTTCATTAAGGAGCAAGGCACTGGATTTAGAGAATGAGCTACCTGTGTGTGATGTTCTTGTTAATGTATTAGGTGGGACTGGGAAAAACTTCCAACCTCAAATCAGCAGAGGCCCAAAGCTCATTGACCTAAATAAGGTTGGAATCAGTGTTCTCATCATTCGAGCCTAAACCTAGGGGACATTTCTCAGTCTATATCTTACTTGGTGTTGATACCAGTTAGGGTCCAACAGGAAAGAGATGGTATTTTTCATGTGTGGTGATTTGAGAAGATTTAATCAGGAGACTGCTTACAGGGTGGGCAGTGTGACACAGGGGTCAGTTGGTGGCTCAGTCTTGGTTCCAGACCCATTTGTGGGCCAAGTTCCGAAAGCCTAGGGGATAGATCCATCCTGGAGGAGAGAGAGAAGGGGGTCCTCTTTCCACTGATTGGGGCTGTGTAACCTGGGAGGCCAGACCAAGGTCACAGCTGGACTCAGGCAAAGAGGTGTGGAACAAATGAAAGTCTTGCCAAAATTCAGGTCTCCAGAAACAGTGACTTGATGAAAGGCCTCTCCCACAGGTAGGACCCAGGGGATCTGAGGTCTGTGGCCATCACTGCCAGCCGTTCTCGGGGCTGTGGATCACGGCAGCTGGAGTCCCCTGGCTGGAGTCCCCTGGTCTGACCTCACGTCTTGCAGAGCTGTCAGCCTCAGATTCACCATTTGCTCTACCATCTGCTAGCTGGGCGGTCGTGGGCCCGTTACCCACTCTCTCTGAACTCCAGGTTCTTAATCTATAGCAGTAGACCCCTTACCCGTGGTTGTCAATCTAGAGTGAAAGCAAGGTATTCCCAAAGTGTGTTCACAAATTAGCCTCTGAGAAAGAAATGTGGCAATGGGATGTGCTGCGATGACGCCATGTGGGAGCTCAGCCATGCCCAGGCACAACAAAAACATGTAATGCCTGTCTCCTCTTCCAGGAAGTCCTCTGCGACTGATGTCACCTTCCTGCATCCCCTTTGGGCTCCCAGCTCCCTACCCTAGAACCTCTATCATGGCATTTTCCAGCCCACTTCTTCAGGGTCCCTTCACCTGCCTTCTGTCGAGACTGTGAGCTCCTTGAGGGCAGGACCTTGAGGTTTTTCTCCCTGTAACCCCAAATCTGGCACATTTCCTGGCACCTAGGAAGCCAATAGCTTATTGTGCCCGTGACTCGGCCAATAGTTGTTGAATGAACCAATGAATGAACCTGATCCCCTAGCATTGCTGTGAGGCAGCTGGAGCAGTCAGTGTTGCCCCATCTTAGAGGAAGGGAAACAGGGTCTCTAAGAGTTGAGGTGACTCACCAAGGACACAGAGAGGCCAGTCAGCGGTTGACTTTGGGTGAGAAAGTTCCAAGGACTTTTGAAGGAAGATAAATCCTGGGGCTGTCTTGTTTCTAACTGACCACGGAGAACACTGCTCCATGACCCTCAAGAATGCCTCCTGGCCTGAGAAAAGCCAGAGGAGGCCCAGGGGCCTGCAACCAGCCAAGGGAGCAAGAAAGGGCTGTTTCTCAGAAAATAATGGCGCCCAAATCCCCGTCCACCTTATTTAATGCTCCAAATTTTCTGAGAGGCCTAATTGAACATTCCTCCGTGGAACCCTCTAGGTGGAACAATTAACCGGCCTCTTAGCAGCAAGGAGCTCCCTGGGCAGGCCCCAGATTTATGTCTCGTGGGGAGGCAGCCTATTAGCTGTGGCCATAAATCTCAGGGCCCTGGCTGGCAAGGTGGATTTTAATAAAATCATAGGGGACGGAGGCAGGCTGGGGTGGCAGATTTCCGGGGGGAGAGCCAATGTTTGCCCATAATTAACTGGGACGCCTTTGAGCTCTGGGGAAATGCCCAGGATTTTAATGAAAATTCAGGATCTGGAAACAGTGACCAGTTGGCAACCAGGCCAGTATCCCTCCTGAGAGGGGGATCAGGGAACTGCGGGGGCGGGCCCAGGTCACCCCTGCCAAGGGGTCTTGAAGTTGGTGATATTCAGTGGACTCTGGGACAATTATTCTGGTTGTTTAACTATGAGAATACTTTCATACCAGTTGGCAAATTGCTCCTCCAAGCCCCTAAGGGCCTCCACTTTCCAGGGACCCTTGTCCAGGAATCCTTGGAAACAAGAGGGGAAACAAGACGGGAAATGCCTGGCCTGGCAAGGGGCTTCCTGATCCTGAGGGAGGCCTTCATTCCTCTAGGTCAGTGCTCAAGGCCTTCCTTTGAACTTGGCTGACCCATTAGCCAAACCCTCCCACACTGGAGCACCCCAGAGGCCCATCCCAGAGCCTCTTTTCATCCCTCCCCTTCTCTCTTCTCTGCCTTCTCTTGCATGTCTATACCTCCTGTCCACATCCCTCTCTTGAGCTCCAGACTCACAAATGCATCTGCTCCCTTATACGTCGAATGGGCATCTCCTCTCTAACATGTTCAAAACCGAATGGTTTCTCCCCACCCCTTCCTCCTTGGCCCTTCCATCCTCATCTTAACAAACAGAGCTACCTTCACTCCATGTGCACAGGCCAAAAACACAGGAGAGTCCTTGATTCCTCCCTCCATTTCCTCATCCCTCAGTAAGTAGCCAGACCTTCCTCCAAAACTCATGTCACCATCTTCACCAGTTCTGTTCCGGTTCAAGCCCCTTGTCTCAGTAAGCATGGGCTGCCACAACAAAATATTGCAGACTGGAGGGTTTAAACAATGGATATATATTTCTCATGGTTTTGGAGGCTGGGAAATCCAAGATCAAAGTGCTGGTTGATTTGGTTCCTAGTGAGAACCCTTCCTGGCTTGCAGATGCCCAGCTTCTCACCAGTGGAGAAACATAGCTCTCTGGTGTCTCTTCCTTTTCATATAAGGGCACTAATCCAACCATGGGGGCCCCGCCCTCATGCTCTCAACCAAACCTAATTACCTTCCCCACCTCCTAATACCATCACCTTGGGGGTTAGGGCTTCAACATATGAGTGGGGGAACATAAACATTCAGCCCATAGCACCCCATAAGCTCCTGCCTGGATGACTGTGTCAACTCCTACTTTATGTCCTTGCTTCCATTCTTGCCTGCCTGTTTCCTCTACACAGCAGCCCAAGACAGCTTTTAAAAATGCAAATAAGGTCACGTCACTCCTCTGTCAGGGACAGTGAAGGGTCTGGGATTTTAACCTACTAGCCAGGTAACGAGTTAGCCTGTCACAGTTTCATGGATATTGGCAGAGACAGGAGACTCTTGGGTCAGAGACAGAGAGCTGTGTATTACTGACACCAGTGGCCATAGCCAGGGCATCATTATTCTCTTGAACCATTTTTCTAAGCCCCAGTTGCCTGATTCCCACAGGGTGATGCAACAGGACCAAGAAATTAGTGCATGGAGAGTGGGCTGCATTACAGGAAAGGAACCCCGAACTTAGGGAGCCCCAATATTTTCTAATGAACTACAAGCAAACCTGCCCTAACTTTGCCCCAGAGGGAGATGC